>NC_137459.1:294327469-295746881 GCF_964235325.1 Thermobia domestica | reverse complement strand
TTCTATTCTACTCAATATACCACAAAAGAGGCCAAATGAAGGCAAATCAAAAATATGACAATTTTGAATTCAAGATGGCGACTTCTCCAATGATTTGTTTCTTCACTTAAACTGAACTACGCCCTTAATAACACACCGAAACCTGGTTTACCTACCAAGAGCATAACTTACAACTTTCATGGTTACAAATTTTTGAGACGCCATTTTGAATCAAAGATGACGACTTTTCCAACATGTCGGATTTTTCCCCTCACATGAGCTGTACTCTACACACTTGAACGCAATTTCGTGATTCCACCATATCTACAAGTTGTGTAGAATTAGACGCCCCCTTATAACATTCCTAGCGCTTTCTGACACCGAACATGCCTATTTTTTTCAGGTTTAAGGGCGGAATCGCAAACTACGCATCAGAATAAACATCACCTCGAAATTTCAACATCCTAGATACAGCCATTACAAATTTCACATTTTTTCGATTTGCGCCGCGAAACGAAAACGAATTTTAATGCTCTTTTTTCTATCAGAAACTATGTTCCTAGCTTCACTGCCTGACAAAATATGACGTTTCTATGGTATGCGGAACTACTCTATAAACCAGCATTTCGAAACGACGAAAAATTTCGACACTTTATTTACATGAAAATGTCGCCTTTTTCGTGATATCGGAATTTTCCCATCACTCACATCCCATGACGAACAAGTATGCAAAATTTGGTGTTTGTATGTTTTGTGGAAGTATGCAAACAATTAAGTGTGTTTCCGACTTTACAAGTATATAATTCCACGGACGCGGGCCCACTACGTACCAGTACTATGTGAGCAGTAAGTAGGAAATCCAAAATCTAAGGAATTGAGTAGTGTAGGGGAACGACGTGAGCCTACTGTGCAAAAGATCTGGGTTCGATCCCCAACAAGTTTTTCTCTCACTTTTTCTTTCTTTGAAAGTTTATTTTTATAGCATAGGTGATTGAAAATAAGCTTGACTTTATTATATACAGCATTTCATTCCAACCGGACCCGCAACTAAAACTATTAGATCGAAAGGGGCACTTTTCCAAGTGTCTTATATATATTAAAATTATGTACGCTGCCGACGAGACAATTTTCAAAGGTGCCCATTTGTGTGAGTGTGTGTGTGCGTGTATGAGCGTGTGTGCGCAGTTGCGTACACAGGAATTTATTTCGGGAAGGGCCAAACTCAATACCAGTGTATTTTATATTGAAATTCCTAAATTTGTCCCAAAAATTAGGCTAAATTTACTCAAAAGTTGGAATTTCGGTGGTGGTCCGGACCCCCAGGACCCACCCCCTGCGTACGTCCCTGTGTGTGTGTGTATTTCCTTAAAATTAATATTTTATACTTTCCATTTGTGGTATTCACTTCAAATTTGGTATACGCATGTATCTTAACGAGGAACATAAAAGGGGAGAGAGATATTTTGCAATCGTTTCCGGTTTGAAGCAGACACTGTTGTCGCGAGACAAAATGTATTGTTGTCTTGTATGGACACTATATCGT
This sequence comes from Thermobia domestica, assembly GCF_964235325.1. Taxonomy (NCBI): domain Eukaryota; kingdom Metazoa; phylum Arthropoda; class Insecta; order Zygentoma; family Lepismatidae; genus Thermobia; species Thermobia domestica. Next base: position 295,745,359 of record NC_137459.1, on the reverse strand, counting down.
GAAAATGATGCCCAATGTTTCTTTCAGACTCTTTTTGGGGGACACTGCCTCCTCAGAGCGCCCCTGGCGAGATCAAAATAATACGTTTATAATACAATAACAAATAGAATGTTATCAGCAGTGCCCCCGGGGTAATACTCCCCCCCGATCATTGCTTCCGATAGAGACACTGGTGATGCTCCATTTCCAAAGCTACATATGTTTGATTTTAAATACTTCAGTATCGTCTCGAAACTTTACACGAACATACTGCCTAGTTTCGAGACCATCTCAACAGTTAGCGTATAAATATATCCTTTCCGTCTGTCTGTTATAACGAAAATATTTTGTTCACGCAATGCCAACAGAAACTATTTGGTAAAATGAAGCAACGTGATAAGAAAAAATCCAATATAAAACATGGTCTGAGGGGATTCGAACCCAGACCTGCTACTCAGAAAACTGACACTTTACCGCGGAGCTAACTTACTACCTTGAATTCTGTTTGTTCTATTCTACTCAATATACCACAAAAGAGGCCAAATGAAGGCAAATCAAAAATATGGCAATTTTGAATTCAAGATGGCGACTTCTCCAATGATTTGTTTCTTCACTTAAACTGAACTACGTCCTTAATAACATAGCGAAACTTGGTTTACCTACCAAGAGCACAACTTACAATTTTCATGGTTACAAATTTTTGAGACGCCATTTTGAATCAAAGATGACGACTTTTCCAACATGTCGGATTTTTCCCCTCACATGAGCTGTACTCTACACACTTGAACGCAATTTCGTGATTCCACCATATCTACAAGTTGTGTAGAATTAGACGCCCCCTTATAACATTCCTAGCACTTTCTGACACCGAACATGCCTATTTTTTTCAGGTTTAAGGGCGGAATCGCAAACTACGCATCAGAGTAAACATCACCTCGAAATTTCAACATCCTAGATACAGCCATTACAAATTTCACATTTTTTCGATTTGCGCCGCGAAACGAAAACGAATTTTAATGCTCTTTTTTCTATCATAAACTATGTTCCTAGCTTCACTGCCTGACAAAATATGACGTTTCTATGGTGTGCGGAACTACTCTATAAACCAGCATTTCGAAACGACGAAAAATTTCGACACTTTATTTACATGGAAAATGTCGCCTTTTTCGTGATATCGGAATTTTCCCATTACTCACATCCCATGACGAACAAGTATGCAAAATTTGGTGTTTGTATGTTTTGTGGAAGTATGCAAACAATTAAGTGTGTTTCCGACTTTAGAGGTATATAATTCCACGGACGCGGGCCCGCTACGTACCAGTACTATGTGAGCAGTAAGTAGGAAATCCAAAATCTAAGGAATTGAGTAGTGTAGGGGAACGACGTGAGCCTACTGTGCAAAAGATCTGAGTTCGATCCCCAACAAGTTTTTTCTTTCACTTTTTCTTTCTTTGAAAGTTTATTTTTATAGCATAGGTGATTGAAAATAAGCTTGACTTTATTATATACAGCATTTCATTCCAACCGGACCCGCAACTAAAACTATTAAATCGAAAGGGGCACTTTTCCAAGTATCTTATATATATTAAAATTATGTACGCTGCGGACGAGACAATTTTCAAAGGTGCCCATTTGTGTGTGTGTGTGTGTGCGTGTATGAGCGTGTGTGCGCAGTTGCGTACGCAGGAATTTATTTCGGGAAGGGCCAAACTCAATACCAGTGTATTTTATATTGAAATTCCTAAATTTGTCCCAAAAAATTAGGCTAAATTTACTCAAAAGTTGGAATTTCGGTGGTGGTCCGGACCCCCAGGACCCACCCCCTGCGTACGTCCCTGTGTGTGTGTTTATTTCTTTAAAATTAATATTTTATACTTTCCATTTTTGGTATTCACTTCAAATTTGGTATACGCATGTATCTTAACGAGGAACATAAAAGGGGAGAGAGATATTTTGCAATCGTTTCCGGTTTGAAGCAGACACTGTTGTCGCGAGACAAAATGTATTGTTGTCTTGTATGGACACTATATCGTGAAAATGATGCCCAATGTTTCTTTCAGACTCTTTTTGGGGGACACTGCCTCCTCAGAGCGCCCCTGGCGAGATCAAAATAATACGTTTATAATACAATAACAAATAGAATGTTATCAGCAGTGCCCCCGGGGTAATACTCCCCCCCGATCATTGCTTCCGATAGAGACACTGGTGATGCTCCATTTCCAAAGCTACATATGTTTGATTTTAAATACTTCAGTATCGTCTCGAAACTTTACACGAACATACTGCCTAGTTTCGAGACCATCTCAACAGTTAGCGTATAAATATATCCTTTCCGTCTGTCTGTAATAACGAAAATATTTTGTTCACGCAATGCCAACAGAAACTATTTGGTAAAATGAAGCAACGTGATAAGAAAAAATCCAAGATAAAACATGGTCTGAGGGGATTCGAACCCAGACCTGCTACTCAGAAAACAGACACTTTACCGCGGAGCTAACTTACTACCTTGAATTCTGTTTGTTCTATTCTACTCAATATACCACAAAAGAGGCCAAATGAAGGCAAATCAAAAATATGGCAATTTTGAACTCAAGATGGCGACTTCTCCAATGATTTGTTTCTTCACTTAAACTGAACTACGTCCTTAATAACATAGCGAAACCTGGTTTACCTACCAAGAGCACAACTTACAATTTTCATGGTTACAAATTTTTGAGACGCCATTTTGAATCGAAGATGACGACTTTTCCAACATGTCGGATTTTTCCCTTCACATGAGCTGTACTCTACACACTTGAACGCAATTTCGTGATTCCACCATATCTACAAGTTGTGTAGAATTAGACGCACCCTTATAACATTCCTAGCACCTTCTGACACCGAACATGCCTATTTTTTTCAGGTTTAAGGGCGGAATCGCAAACTACGCATCAGAATAAACATCACCTCGAAATTTCAACATCCTAGATACAGCCATTACAAATTTCACATTTTTTCGATTTGCGCCGCGAAACGAAAACGAATTTTAACGCTCTTTTTTCTATCAGAAACTATGTTCCTAGCTTCACTGCCTGACAAAATATGACGTTTCTATGGTGTGCGGAACTACTCTATAAACCAGCATTTCGAAACGACGAAAAATTTCGACACTTTATTTACATGGAAAATGTCGCCTTTTTCGTGATATCGGAATTTTCCCATTACTCACATCCCATGACGAACAAGTATGCAAAATTTGGTGTTTGTATGTTTTGTGGAAGTATGCAAACAATTAAGTGTGTTTCCGACTTTAGAGGTATATAATTCCACGGACGCGGGCCCGCTACGTACCAGTACTATGTGAGCAGTAAGTAGGAAATCCAAAATCTAAGGAATTGAGTAGTGTAGGGGAACGACGTGAGCCTACTGTGCAAAAGATCTGAGTTCGATATCCAACAAGTTTTTTCTCTCACTTTTTCTTTCTTTGAAAGTTTATTTTTATAGCATAGGTGATTGAAAATAAGCTTGACTTTATTATATACAGCATTTCATTCCAACCGGACCCGCAACTAAAACTATTAAATCGAAAGGGGCACTTTTCCAAGTATCTTATATATATTAAAATTATGTACGCTGCGGACGAGACAATTTTCAAAGGTGCCCATTTGTGTGTGTGTGTGTGTGTGCGTGTATGAGCGTGTGTGCGCAGTTGCGTACGCAGGAATTTATTTCGGGAAGGGCCAAACTCAATACCAGTGTATTTTATATTGAAATTCCTAAATTTGTCCCAAAAAATTAGGCTAAATTTACTCAAAAGTTGGAATTTCGGTGGTGGTCCGGACCCCCAGGACCCACCCCCTGCGTACGTCCCTGTGTGTGTGTGTATTTCTTTAAAATTAATATTTTATACTTTCCATTTGTGGTATTCACTTCAAATTTGGTATACGCATGTATCTTAACGAGGAACATAAAAGGGGAGAGAGATATTTTGCAATCGTTTCCGGTTTGAAGCAGACACTGTTGTCGCGAGACAAAATGTATTGTTGTCTTGTATGGACACTATATCGTGAAAATGATGCCCAATGTTTCTTTCAGACTCTTTTTGGGGGACACTGCCTCCTCAGAGCGCCCCTGGCGAGATCAAAATAATACGTTTATAATACAATAACAAATAGAATGTTATCAGCAGTGCCCCCGGGGTAATACTCCCCCCCGATCATTGCTTCCGATAGAGACACTGGTGATGCTCCATTTCCAAAGCTACATATGTTTGATTTTAAATACTTCAGTATCGTCTCGAAACTTTACACGAACATACTGCCTAGTTTCGAGACCATCTCAACAGTTAGCGTATAAATATATCCTTTCCGTCTGTCTGTAATAACGAAAATATTTTGTTCACGCAATGCCAACAGAAACTATTTGGTAAAATGAAGCAACGTGATAAGAAAAAATCCAAGATAAAACATGGTCTGAGGGGATTCGAACCCAGACCTGCTACTCAGAAAACAGACACTTTACCGCGGAGCTAACTTACTACCTTGAATTCTGTTTGTTCTATTCTACTCAATATACCACAAAAGAGGCCAAATGAAGGCAAATCAAAAATATGGCAATTTTGAACTCAAGATGGCGACTTCTCCAATGATTTGTTTCTTCACTTAAACTGAACTACGTCCTTAATAACATAGCGAAACCTGGCTTACCTACCAAGAGCACAACTTACAATTTTCATGGTTACAAATTTTTGAGACGCCATTTTGAATCGAAGATGACGACTTTTCCAACATGTCGGATTTTTCCCTTCACATGAGCTGTACTCTACACACTTGAACGCAATTTCGTGATTCCACCATATCTACAAGTTGTGTAGAATTAGACGCACCCTTATAACATTCCTAGCACCTTCTGACACCGAACATGCCTATTTTTTTCAGGTTTAAGGGCGGAATCGCAAACTACGCATCAGAATAAACATCACCTCGAAATTTCAACATCCTAGATACAGCCATTACAAATTTCACATTTTTTCGATTTGCGCCGCGAAACGAAAACGAATTTTAACGCTCTTTTTTCTATCATAAACTATGTTCCTAGCTTCACTGCCTGACAAAATATGACGTTTCTATGGTGTGCGGAACTACTCTAAAAACCAGCATTTCGAAACGACGAAAAATTTCAACACTTCATTTACATGGAAAATGTCGCCTTTTTCGTGATATCGGAATTTTCCCATTACTCACATCCCATGACGAACAAGTATGCAAAATTTGGTGTTTGTATGTTTTGTGGAAGTATGCAAACAATTAAGTGTGTTTCCGACTTTAGAGGTATATAATTCCACGGACGCGGGCCCGCTACGTACCAGTACTATGTGAGCAGTAAGTAGGAAATCCAAAATCTAAGGAATTGAATAGTGTAGGGGAACGACGTGAGCCTACTGTGCAAAAGATCTGGGTTCGATCCCCAACAAGTTTTTCTCTCACTTTTTCTTTCTTTGAAAGTTTATTTTTATAGCATAGGTGATTGGAAATAAGCTTGACTTTATTATATACAGCATTTCATTCCAACCGGACCCGCAACTAAAACTATTAAATCGAAAGGGGCACTTTTCCAAGTATCTTATAGATATTAAAATTATGTACGCTGCCAACGAGACAATTTTCAAAGGTGCCCATTTGTGTGTGTGTGTGTGTGTGCGTGTATGAGCGTGTGTGCGCAGTTGCGTACGCAGGAATTTATTTCGGGAAGGGCCAAACTCAATACCAGTGTATTTTATATTGAAATTCCTAAATTTGTCCCAAAAATTAGGCTAAATTTACTCAAAAGTTGGAATTTCGGTGGTGGTCCGGACCCCCAGGACCCACCCCCTGCGTACGTCCCTGTGTGTGTGTATTTCATTAAAATTAATATTTTATACTTTCCATTTGTGGTATTCACTTCAAATTTGGTATACGCATGTATCTTAACGAGGAACATAAAAGGGGAGAGAGATATTTTGCAATCGTTTCCGGTTTGAAGCAGACACTGTTGTCGCGAGACAAAATGTATTGTTGTCTTGTATGGACACTTTATCGTGAAAATGATGCCCAATGTTTCTTTCAGACTCTTTTTGGGGGACACTGCCTCCTCAGAGCGCCCCTGGCGAGATCAAAATAATACGTTTATAACACAATAACAAATAGAATGTTATCAGCAGTGTCCCCGGGGTAATACTCCCCCCGATCATTGCTTCCGATAGAGACACTGGTGATGCTCCATTTCCAGAGCTACATATATTTGATTTTAAATACTTCAGTATCGTCTCGAAACTTTACACGAACATACTGCCTAGTTTCGAGACCATCTCAACAGTTAGCGTATAAATATATCTTTTCCGTCTGTCTCTAATAACGAAAATATTTTGTTCACGCAATGCCAACAGAAACTATTTGGTAAAATGAAGCAACGTGATATGAAAAAATCCAAGATAAAACATGGTCTGAGGGGATTCGTACCCAGACCTGCTACTCAGAAAACAGACACTTTACCGCGGAGCTAACTTACTACCTTGAATTCTGTTTGTTCTATTCTACTCAATATACCACAAAAGAGGCCAAATGAAGGCAAATCAAAAATATGGCAATTTTGAATTCAAGATGGCGACTTCTCCAATGATTTGTTTCTTCACTTAAACTGAACTACGTCCTTAATAACATAGCGAAACCTGGTTTACCTACCAAGAGCACAACTTACAATTTTCATGGTTACAAATTTTTTGAGACGCCATTTTGAATCGAAGATGACGACTTTTCCAACATGTCGGATTTTTCCCCTCACATGAGCTGTACTCTACACACTTGAACGCAATTTCGTGATTCCACCATATCTACAAGTTGTGTAGAATTAGACGCCCGCTTATAACATTCCTAGCACTTTCTGACACCGAACATGCCTATTTTTTTCAGGTTTAAGGGCGGAATCGCAAACTACGCATCAAAATAAACATCACCTCGAAATTTCAACTTCCTAGATACAGCCATTACAAATTTCACATTTTTTCGATTTGCGCCGCGAAACGAAAACGAATTTTAAAGCTCTTTTTTCTATCATAAACTCTGTTCCTAGCTTCACTGCCTGACAAAATATGACGTTTCTATGGTGTGCGGAACTACTCTAAAAACCAGCATTTCGAAACGACGAAAAATTTCGACACTTCATTTACATGGAAAATGTCGCCTTTTTGGTGATATCGGAATTTTCCCATTACTCACATCCCATGACGAACAAGTATGCAAAATTTGGTGTTTGTATGTTTTGTGGAAGTATGCAAACAATTAAGTGTGTTTCCGACTTTAGAGGTATATAATTCCACGGACGCGGGCCCGCTACGTACCAGTACTATGTGAGCAGTAAGTAGGAAATCCAAAATCTAAGGAATTGAATAGTGTAGGGAAACGACGTGAGCCTACTGTGCAAAAGATCTGGGTTCGATCCCCAACAAGTTTTTCTCTCACTTTTTCTTTCTTTGAAAGTTTATTTTTATAGCATAGGTGATTGGAAATAAGCTTGACTTTATTATATACAGCATTTCATTCCAACCGGACCCGCAACTAAAACTATTAAATCGAAAGGGGCACTTTTCCAAGTATCTTATATATATTAAAATTATGTACGCTGCCAACGAGACAATTTTCAAAGGTGCCCATTTGTGTGTGTGTGTGTGTGCGTGTATGAGCGTGTGTGCGCAGTTGCGTACGCAGGAATTTATTTCGGGAAGGGCCAAACTCAATACCAGTGTATTTTATATTGAAATTCCTAAATTTGTCCCAAAAATTAGGCTAAATTTACTCAAAAGTTGGAATTTCGGTGGTGGTCCGGACCCCCAGGACCCACCCCCTGCGTACGTCCCTGTGTGTGTGTGTATTTCCTTAAAATTAATATTTTATACTTTCCATTTGTGGTATTCACTTCAAATTTGGTATACGCATGTATCTTAACGAGGAACATAAAAGGGGAGAGAGATATTTTGCAGTCGTTTCCGGTTTGAAGCAGACACTGTTGTCGCGAGACAAAATGTATTGTTGTCTTGTATGGACACTATATCGTGAAAATGATGCCCAATGTTTCTTTCAGACTCTTTTTGGGGGACACTGCCTCCTCAGAGCGCCCCTGGCGAGATCAAAATAATACGTTTATAATACAATAACAAATAGAATGTTATCAACAGTGCCCCCGGGGTAATACTCCTCCCCGATCATTGCTTCCGATAGATACACTGGTGATGCTCCATTTCCAAAGCTACATATGTTTGATTTTAAATACTCCAGTATCGTCTCGAAACTTTACACGAACATACTGCCTAGTTTCGAGACCATCTCAACAGTTAGCGTATAAATATATCCTTTCCGTCTGTCTGTAATAACGAAAATATTTTGTTCACGCAATGCCAACAGAAACTATTTGGTAAAATGAAGCAACGTGATAAGAAAAAATCCAAGATAAAACATGGTCTGAGGGGATTCGAACCCAGACCTGCTACTCAGAAAACAGACACTTTACCGCGGAGCTAACTTACTACCTTGAATTCTGTTTGTTCTATTCTACTCAATATACCAAAAAAGAGGCCAAATGAAGGCAAATCAAAAATATGGCAATTTTGAATTCAAGATGGCGACTTCTCCAATGATTTGTTTCTTCACTTAAACTGAACTACGCCCTTAATAACATAGCGAAACCTGGTTTACCTACCAAGAGCACAACTTACAATTTTCATGGTTACAAATTTTTGAGACGCCATATTGAATCAAAGATGACGACTTTTCCAACATGTCGGATTTTTCCCCTCACATGAGCTGTACTCTACACACTTGAACGCAATTTCGTGATTCCACCATATCTACAAGTTGTGTAGAATTAGACGCCCCCTTATAACATTCCTAGCACTTTCTGACACCGAACATGCCTATTTTTTTCAGGTTTAAGGGCGGAATCGCAAACTACGCATCAGAATAAACATCACCTCGAAATTTCAACATCCTAGATACAGCCATTACAAATTTCACATTTTTTCGATTTGCGCCGCGAAACGAAAACGAATTTTAATGCTCTTTTTTCTATCATAAACTATGTTCCTAGCTTCACTGCCTGACAAAATATGAAGATTCTATGGTGGGCGGAACTACTCTATAAACCAGCATTTCGAAACGACGAAAAATTTCGACACTTTATTTACATGGAAAATGTCGCCTTTTTCGTGATATCGGAATTTTCCCATCACTCACATCCCATGACGAACAAGTATGCAAAATTTGGTGTTTGTATGTTTTGTGGAAGTATGCAAACAATTAAGTGTGTTTCCGACTTTAGAAGTATATAATTCCACGGACGCGGGCCCGCTACGTACCAGTACTATGTGAGCAGTAAGTAGGAAATCCAAAATCTAAGGAATTGAGTAGTGTAGGGGAACGACGTGAGCCTACTGTGCAAAAGATCTGGGTTCGATCCCCAACAAGTTTTTCTCTCACTTTTTCTTTCTATGAAAGTTTCTTTTTATAGCATAGGCGATTGGAAATAAGCTTGACTTTATTATATACAGCATTTCATTCCAACCGGACCCGCAACTAAAACTATTAAATCGAAAGGGGCACTTTTCCAAGTTTCTTCTATATATTAAAATTATGTACGCTGCCAACGAGACAATTTTCAAAGGTGCCCATTTGTGTGTGTGTGTGCATGCGTGTATAAGCGTGTGTGCGCAGTTGCGTACGCAGGAATTTATTTCGGGAAGGGCCAAACTCAATACCAGTGTATTTTATATTGAAATTCCTAAATTTGTCCCAAAAATTAGGCTAAATTTACTCAAAAGTTGGAATTTCGATGGTGGTCCGGACCTACAGGACCCACCCCCTGCGTACGTCCCTGTGTGTGTGTGTATTTCCTTAAAATTAATATTTTATACTTTCCATTTGTGGTATTCACTTCAAATTTGGTATACGCATGTATCTTAACGAGGAACATAAAAGGGGAGAGAGATATTTTGCAATCGTTTCCGGTTTGAAGCAGACACTGTTGTCGCGAGACAAAATGTATTGTTGTCTTGTATGGACACTATATCGTGAAAATGATGCCCAATGTTTCTTTCAGACTCTTTTTGGGGGACACTGCCTCCTCAGAGCGCCCCTGGCGAGATCAAAATAATACGTTTATAATACAATAACAAATAGAATGTTATCAACAGTGCCCCCGGGGTAATACTCCCCCACGATCATTGCTTCCGATAGATACACTGGTGATGCTCCATTTCCAAAGCTACATATGTTTGATTTTAAATACTCCAGTATCGTCTCGAAACTTTACACGAACATACTGCCTAGTTTCGAGACCATCTCAACAGTTAGCGTATAAATATATCCTTTCCGTCTGTCTGTAATAACGAAAATATTTTGTTCACGCAATGCCAACAGAAACTATTTGGTAAAATGAAGCAACGTGATAAGAAAAAATCCAAGATAAAACATGGTCTGAGGGGATTCGAACCCAGACCTGCTACTCAGAAAACAGATACTTTACCGCGGAGCTAACTTACTACCTTGAATTCTGTTTGTTCTATTCTACTCAATATACCAAAAAAGAGGCCAAATGAAGGCAAATCAAAAATATGGCAATTTTGAATTCAAGATGGCGACTTCTCCAATGATTTGTTTCTTCACTTAAACTGAACTACGCCCTTAATAACATAGCGAAACCTGGTTTACCTACCAAGAGCACAACTTACAATTTTCATGGTTACAAATTTTTGAGACGCCATTTTGAATCAAAGATGACGACTTTTCCAACATGTCGGATTTTTCCCCTCACATGAGCTGTACTCTACACACTTGAACGCAATTTCGTGATTCCACCATATCTACAAGTTGTGTAGAATTAGACGCCCCCTTATAACATTCCTAGCACTTTCTGACACCGAACATGCCTATTTTTTTCAGGTTTAAGGGCGGAATCGCAAACTACGCATCAGAATAAACATCACCTCGAAATTTCAACATCCTAGATACAGCCATTACAAATTTCACATTTTTTCGATTTGCGCCGCGAAACGAAAACGAATTTTAATGCTCTTTTTTCTATCAGAAACTATGTTCCTAGCTTCACTGCCTGACAAAATATGACGTTTCTATGGTGTGCAGAACTACTCTATAAACCAGCATTTCGAAACGACGAAAAATTTCGACACTTTATTTACATGGAAAATGTCGCCTTTTTAGTGATATCGGAATTTTCCCATCACTCACATCCCATGACGAACAAGTATGCAAAATTTGGTGTTTGTATGTTTTGTGGAAGTATGCAAACAATTAAGTGTGTTTCCGACTTTAGAAGTATATAATTCCACGGACGCGGGCCCGCTACGTACCAGTACTATGTGAGCAGTAAGTAGGAAATCCAAAATCTAAGGAATTGAGTAGTGTAGGGGAACGACGTGAGCCTAGTGTGCAAAAGATCTGGGTTCGATCCCCAACAAGTTTTTCTCTCACTTTTTCTTTCTTTGAAAGTTTATTTTTATTGCATAGGTGATTGAAAATAAGCTTGACTTATTATATACAGCATTTCATTCCAACCGGACCCGCAACTAAAACTATTAAATCGAAAGGGGCACTTTTCCAAGTATCTTATATATATTAAAATTATGTACGCTGCCGACGAGACAATTTTCAAAGGTGCCCATTTGTGTGTGTGTGTGTGTGTGCGTGTATGAGCGTGTGTGCGCAGTTGCGTACGCAGGAATTTATTTCGGGAAGGGCTAAACTCAATACCAGTGTATTTTATATTGAAATTCCTAAATTTGTCCCAAAAATTAGGCTAAATTTACTCAAAAGTTGGAATTTCGGTGGTGGTCCGGACCCCCAGGACCCACCCCCTGCGTACGTCCCTGTGTGTGTGTGTGTATTTCCTTAAAATTAATATTTTATACTTTCCATTTGTGGTATTCACTTCAAATTTGGTATACGCATGTATGTTAACGAGGAACATAAAAGGGGAGAGAGATATTTTGCAATCGTTTCCGGTTTGAAGCAGACACTGTTGTCGCGAGACAAAATGTATTGTTGTCTTGTATGGACACTATATCGTGAAAATGATGCCCAATGTTTCTTTCAGACTCTTTTTGAGGGACACTGCCTCCTCAGAGCGCCCCTGGCGAGATCAAAATAATACGTTTATAATACAATAACAAATAGAATGTTATCAACAGTGCCCCCGGGGTAATACTCCCCCCCGATCATTGCTTCCGACAGAGACACTGGTGATGCTCCATTTCCAAAGCTACATATGTTTGATTTTAAATACTTCAGTATCGTCTCGAAACTTTACACGAACATACTGCCTAGTTTCGAGACCATCTCAACAGTTAGCGTATAAATATATCCTTTCCGTCTGTCTGTAATAACGAAAATATTTTGTTCACGCAATGCCAACAGAAACTATTTGGTAAAATGAAGCAACGTGATAAGAAAAAATCCAAGATAAAAAATGGTCTGAGGGGATTCGAACCCAGACCTGCTACTCAGAAAACAGACACTTTACCGCGGAGCTAACTTACTACCTTGAATTCTGTTTGTTCTATTCTCCTCAATATACCACAAAAGAGGCCAAATGAAGGCAAATCAAAAATATGGCAATTTTGATTTCAAGATGGCGACTTCTCCAATGATTTGTTTCTTCACTTAAACTGAACTACGCCCTTAATAACATAGCGAAACCTGGTTTACCTACCAAGAGAACAACTTACAATTTTCATGGTTACAAATTTTTGAGACGCCATTTTGAATCAAAGATGACGACATTTCCAACATGTCAGATTTTTCCCCTCACATGAGCTGTACTCTACACACTTGAACGCAATTTCGTGATTCCACCATATCTACAAGTTGTGTAGAATTAGACGCCCCCTTATAACATTCCTAGCACTTTCTGACACCGAACATGCCTATTTTTTTCAGGTTTAAGGGCGGAATCGCAAACTACGTATCAGAATAAACATCACCTCGAAATTTCAACATCCTAGATACAGCCATTACAAATTTCACATTTTTTCGATTTGCGCCGCGAAACGAAAACGAATTTTAATGCTCTTTTTTCTATCAGAAACTATGTTCCTAGCTTCACTGCCTGACAAAATATGACGTTCCTATGATGTGCGGAACTACTCTATAAACCAGCATTTCGAAACGACGAAAAATTTCGACACTTTATTTACATGGAAAATGTCGCCTTTTTCGTGATATCGGAATTTTCCCATCACTCACATCCCATGACGAACAAGTATGCAAAATTTGGTGTTTGTATGTTTTGTGGAAGTATGCAAACAATTAAGTGTGTTTCCGACTTTAGAAGTATATAATTCCACGGACGCGGGCCCGCTACGTACCAGTACTATGTGAGCAGTAAGTAGGAAATCCAAAATCTGAGGAATTGAGTAGTGTAGGGGAACGACGTGAGCCTACTGTGCAAAAGATCTGGGTTCGATCCCCAACAAGATTTTCTCTCACTTTTTCTTTCTTTGAAAGTTTATTTTTATAGCATAGGTGATTGAAAATAAGCTTGACTTTATTATATACAGCATTTCATTCCAACCGGACCCGCAACTAAAACTATTAAATCGAAAGCGGCACTTTTCCAAGTATCTTATATAAATTAAAATTATGTACGCTGCCGACGAGACAATTTTCAAAGGTGCCCATTTGTGTGTGTGTGTGTGTGCGTGTATGAGCGTGTGTGCGCAGTTGCGTACACAGGAATTTATTTCGGGAAGGGCCAAACTCAATACCAGTGTATTTTATATTGAAATTCCTAAATTTGTCCCAAAAATTAGGCTAAATTTACTCAGAAGTTGGAATTTCGGTGGTGGTCCGGACCCCCAGGACCCACCCCCTGCGTACGTCCCTGTGTGTGTGTGTATTTCCTTAAAATTAATATTTTATACTTTCCATTTGTGGTATTCACTTCAAATTTGGTATACGCATGTATCTTAACGAGGAACATAAAAGGGGAGAGAGATATTTTGCAATCGTTTCCGGTTTGAAGCAGACACTGTTGTCGCGAGACAAAATGTATTGTTGTCTTGTATGGACACTATATCGTGAAAATGATGCCCAATGTTTCTTTCAGACACTTTTTGGGGGACACTGCCTCCTCAGAGCGCCCCTGGCGAGATCAAAATAATACGTTTATAATACAATAACAAATAGAATGTTATCAACAGTGCCCCCGGGGTAATACTCCCCCCCGATCATTGCTTCCGATAGAGACACTGGTGATGCTCCATTTCCAAAGCTACATATGTTTGATTTTAAATACTTCAGTATCGTCTCGAAACTTTACACGAACATACTGCCTAGTTTCGAGACCATCTCAGCAGTTAGCGTATAAATATATCCTTTCCGTCTGTCTGTAATAACGAAAATATTTTGTTCACGCAATGCCAACAGAAACTATTTGGTAAAATGAAGCAACGTGATAAGAAAAAATCCAAGATAAAACATGGTCTGAGGGGATTCGAACCCAGACCTGCTACTCAGAAAACAGACACTTTACCCCGGAGCTAACTTACTACCTTGAATTCTGTTTGTTCTATTCTACTCGATATACCACAAAAGAGACCAAATGAAGGCAAATCAAAAATATGGCAATTTTGAATTCAAGATGGCGACTTCTCCAATGATTTTTTTCTTCACTTAAACTGAACTACGCCCTTAATAACATAGCGAAACCTGGTTTACCTACCAAGAGCACAACTTACAATTTTCATGGTTACAAATTTTTGAGACGCCATTTTGAATCGAAGATGACGACTTTTCCAACATGTCGGATTTTTCCCCTCACATGAGCTGTACTCTACACACTTGAACGCAATTTCGTGATTCCACCATATCTACAAGTTGTGTAGAATTAGACGCCCCTTATAACATTCCTAGCACTTTGTGACACCGAACATGCCTATTTTTTTCAGGTTTAAGGGCGGAATCGCAAACTACGCATCAGAATAAACATCACCTCGAAATTTCAACATCCTAGATACAGCCATTACAAATTTCACATTTTTTCGATTTGCGCCGCGAAACGAAAACGAATTTTAATGCTCTTTTTTCTATCATAAACTATGTTCCTAGCTTCACTGCCTGACAAAATATGACGTTTCTATGGTGTGCGGAACTACTCTATAAACCAGCATTTCGAAACGACGAAAAATTTCGACACTTTATTTACATGGAAAATGTCGCCTTTTTCGTGATATCGGAATTTTCCCATTACTCACATCCCATGACGAACAAGTATGCAAAATTTGGTGTTTGTATGTTTTGTGGAAGTATGCAAACAATTAAGTGTGTTTCCGACTTTAGAGGTATATAATTCCACGGACGCGGGCCCGCTACGTACCAGTACTATGTGAGCAGTAAGTAGGAAATCCAAAATCTAAGGAATTGAGTAGTGTAGGGGAACGACGTGAGCCTACTGTGCAAAAGATCTGGGTTCGATCCCCAACAAGTTTTTCTCTCACTTTTTCTTTCTTTGAAAGTTTATTTTTATAGCATAGGTGATTGAAAATAAGCTTGACTTTATTATATACAGCATTTCATTCCAACCGGACCCGCAACTAAAACTATTAAATCGAAAGGGGCACTTTTCCAAGTATCTTATATATATTAAAATTATGTACGCTGCCGACGAGACAATTTTCAAAGGTGCCCATTTGTGTGTGTGTGTGTGTGCGTGTATGAGCGTGTGTGCGCAGTTGCGTACACAGGAATTTATTTCGGGAAGGGCCAAACTCAATACCCGTGTATTTTATATTGAAATTCCTAAATTTGTCCCAAAAATTAGGCTAAATTTACTCAAAAGTTGGAATTTCGGTGGTGGTCCGGACCCCCAGGACCCACCCCCTGCGTACGTCCCTGTGTGTGTGTGTATTTCCTTAAAATTAATATTTTATACTTTCCATTTGTGGTATTCACTTCAAATTTGGTATACGCATGTATGTTACCGAGGAACATAAAAGGGGAGAGAGATATTTTGCAATCGTTTCCGGTTTGAAGCAGACACTGTTGTCGCGAGACAAAATGTATTGTTGTCTTGTATGGACACTATATCGTGAAAATGATGCCCAATGTTTCTTTCAGACTCTTTTTGGGGGACACTGCCTCCTCAGAGCGCCCCTGGCGAGATCAAAATAATACGTTTATAATACAATAACAAATAGAATGTTATCAGCAGTGCCCCCGGGGTAATACTCCCCCCCCCGATCATTGCTTCCGATAGAGACACTGGTGATGCTCCATTTCCAAAGCTACATATGTTTGATTTTAAATACTTCAGTATCGTCTCGAAACTTTACACGAACATACTGCCTAGTTTCGAGACCATCTCAACAGTTAGCGTATAAATATATCCTTTCCGTCTGTCTGTAATAACGAAAATATTTTGTTCACGCAATGCCAACAGAAACTATTTGGTAAAATGAAGCAACCTGATAAGAAAAAATCCAAAATAAAACATGGTCTGAGGGGATTCGAACTTAGACCTGCTACTCAGAAAACAGACACTTTACCGCGGAGCTAACTTACTACCTTCAGTTCTGTTTGTTCTATTCTGCCCAATATACCACAAAAGAGGCCAAATGAAGGCAAATCAAAAATATGGCAATTTTGAATTCAAGATGGCGACTTCTCCAATGATTTGCTCCTTCACTTAAACTGAACTACGCCCTTAATAACATAGCGAAACCTGGTTTACCTACCAAGAGCACAACTTACAATTTTCATGGTTACAAATTTTTGAGACGCCATATTGAATCAAAGATGACGACTTTTCCAACATGTCGGATTTTTCCCCTCACATGAGCTGTACTCTACACACTTGAACGCAATTTCGTGATTCCACCATATCTACAAGTTGTGTAGAATTAGACGCCCCCTTATAACATTCCTAGCACTTTCTGACACCGAACATGCCTATTTTTTTCAGGTTTAAGGGCGGAATCGCAAACTACGCATCAGAATAAACATCACCTCGAAATTTCAACATCCTAGATACAGCCATTACAAATTTCACATTTTTTCGATTTGCGCCGCGAAACGAAAACGAATTTTAATGCTCTTTTTTCTATCATAAACTATGTTCCTAGCTTCACTGCCTGACAAAATATGAAGATTCTATGGTGGGCGGAACTACTCTATAAACCAGCATTTCGAAACGACGAAAAATTTCGACACTTTATTTACATGGAAAATGTCGCCTTTTTCGTGATATCGGAATTTTCCCATCACTCACATCCCATGACGAACAAGTATGCAAAATTTGGTGTTTGTATGTTTTGTGGAAGTATGCAAACAATTAAGTGTGTTTCCGACTTTAGAAATATATAATTCCACGGACGCGGGCCCGCTACGTACCAGTACTATGTGAGCAGTAAGTAGGAAATCCAAAATCTAAGGAATTGAGTAGTGTAGGGGAACGACGTGAGCCTACTGTGCAAAAGATCTGGGTTCGATCCCCAACAAGTTTTTCTCTCACTTTTTCTTTCTATGAAAGTTTCTTTTTATAGCATAGGCGATTGGAAATAAGCTTGACTTTATTATATACAGCATTTCATTCCAACCGGACCCGCAACTAAAACTATTAAATCGAAAGGGGCACTTTTCCAAGTTTCTTCTATATATTAAAATTATGTACGCTGCCAACGAGACAATTTTCAAAGGTGCCCATTTGTGTGTGTGTGTGCATGCGTGTATAAGCGTGTGTGCGCAGTTGCGTACGCAGGAATTTATTTCGGGAAGGGCCAAACTCAATACCAGTGTATTTTATATTGAAATTCCTAAATTTGTCCCAAAAATTAGGCTAAATTTACTCAAAAGTTGGAATTTCGATGGTGGTCCGGACCTACAGGACCCACCCCCTGCGTACGTCCCTGTGTGTGTGTGTATTTCCTTAAAATTAATATTTTATACTTTCCATTTGTGGTATTCACTTCAAATTTGGTATACGCATGTATCTTAACGAGGAACATAAAAGGGGAGAGAGATATTTTGCAATCGTTTCCGGTTTGAAGCAGACACTGTTGTCGCGAGACAAAATGTATTGTTGTCTTGTATGGACACTATATCGTGAAAATGATGCCCAATGTTTCTTTCAGACTCTTTTTGGGGGACACTGCCTCCTCAGAGCGCCCCTGGCGAGATCAAAATAATACGTTTATAATACAATAACAAATAGAATGTTATCAACAGTGCCCCCGGGGTAATACTCCCCCACGATCATTGCTTCCGATAGATACACTGGTGATGCTCCATTTCCAAAGCTACATATGTTTGATTTTAAATACTCCAGTATCGTCTCGAAACTTTACACGAACATACTGCCTAGTTTCGAGACCATCTCAACAGTTAGCGTATAAATATATCCTTTCCGTCTGTCTGTAATAACGAAAATATTTTGTTCACGCAATGCCAACAGAAACTATTTGGTAAAATGAAGCAACGTGATAAGAAAAAAATCCAAGATAAAACATGGTCTGAGGGGATTCGAACCCAGACCTGCTACTCAGAAAACAGATACTTTACCGCGGAGCTAACTTACTACCTTGAATTCTGTTTGTTCTATTCTACTCAATATACCAAAAAAGAGGCCAAATGAAGGCAAATCAAAAATATGGCAATTTTGAATTCAAGATGGCGACTTCTCCAATGATTTGTTTCTTCACTTAAACTGAACTACGCCCTTAATAACATAGCGAAACCTGGTTTACCTACCAAGAGCACAACTTACAATTTTCATGGTTACAAATTTTTGAGACGCCATTTTGAATCAAAGATGACGACTTTTCCAACATGTCGGATTTTTCCCCTCACATGAGCTGTACTCTACACACTTGAACGCAATTTCGTGATTCCACCATATCTACAAGTTGTGTAGAATTAGACGCCCCCTTATAACATTCCTAGCACTTTCTGACACCGAACATGCCTATTTTTTTCAGGTTTAAGGGCGGAATCGCAAACTACGCATCAGAATAAACATCACCTCGAAATTTCAACATCCTAGATACAGCCATTACAAATTTCACATTTTTTCGATTTGCGCCGCGAAACGAAAACGAATTTTAATGCTCTTTTTTCTATCAGAAACTATGTTCCTAGCTTCACTGCCTGACAAAATATGACGTTTCTATGGTGTGCAGAACTACTCTATAAACCAGCATTTCGAAACGACGAAAAATTTCGACACTTTATTTACATGGAAAATGTCGCCTTTTTAGTGATATCGGAATTTTCCCATCACTCACATCCCATGACGAACAAGTATGCAAAATTTGGTGTTTGTATGTTTTGTGGAAGTATGCAAACAATTAAGTGTGTTTCCGACTTTAGAAGTATATAATTCCACGGACGCGGGCCCGCTACGTACCAGTACTATGTGAGCAGTAAGTAGGAAATCCAAAATCTGAGGAATTGAGTAGTGTAGGGGAACGACGTGAGCCTAGTGTGCAAAAGATCTGGGTTCGATCCCCAACAAGTTTTTCTCTCACTTTTTCTTTCTTTGAAAGTTTATTTTTATTGCATAGGTGATTGAAAATAAGCTTGACTTATTATATACAGCATTTCATTCCAACCGGACCCGCAACTAAAACTATTAAATCGAAAGGGGCACTTTTCCAAGTATCTTATATATATTAAAATTATGTACGCTGCCGACGAGACAATTTTCAAAGGTGCCCATTTGTGTGTGTGTGTGTGTGTGTGTGCGTGTATGAGCGTGTGTGCGCAGTTGCGTACGCAGGAATTTATTTCGGGAAGGGCTAAACTCAATACCAGTGTATTTTATATTGAAATTCCTAAATTTGTCCCAAAAATTAGGCTAAATTTACTCAAAAGTTGGAATTTCGGTGGTGGTCCGGACCCCCAGGACCCACCCCCTGCGTACGTCCCTGTGTGTGTGTGTGTATTTCCTTAAAATTAATATTTTATACTTTCCATTTGTGGTATTCACTTCAAATTTGGTATACGCATGTATGTTAACGAGGAACATAAAAGGGGAGAGAGATATTTTGCAATCGTTTCCGGTTTGAAGCAGACACTGTTGTCGCGAGACAAAATGTATTGTTGTCTTGTATGGACACTATATCGTGAAAATGATGCCCAATGTTTCTTTCAGACTCTTTTTGAGGGACACTGCCTCCTCAGAGCGCCCCTGGCGAGATCAAAATAATACGTTTATAATACAATAACAAATAGAATGTTATCAACAGTGCCCCCGGGGTAATACTCCCCCCCGATCATTGCTTCCGACAGAGACACTGGTGATGCTCCATTTCCAAAGCTACATATGTTTGATTTTAAATACTTCAGTATCGTCTCGAAACTTTACACGAACATACTGCCTAGTTTCGAGACCATCTCAACAGTTAGCGTATAAATATATCCTTTCCGTCTGTCTGTAATAACGAAAATATTTTGTTCACGCAATGCCAACAGAAACTATTTGGTAAAATGAAGCAACGTGATAAGAAAAAATCCAAGATAAAAAATGGTCTGAGGGGATTCGAACCCAGACCTGCTACTCAGAAAACAGACACTTTACCGCGGAGCTAACTTACTACCTTGAATTCTGTTTGTTCTATTCTCCTCAATATACCACAAAAGAGGCCAAATGAAGGCAAATCAAAAATATGGCAATTTTGAATTCAAGATGGCGACTTCTCCAATGATTTGTTTCTTCACTTAAACTGAACTACGCCCTTAATAACATAGCGAAACCTGGTTTACCTACCAAGAGAACAACTTACAATTTTCATGGTTACAAATTTTTGAGACGCCATTTTGAATCAAAGATGACGACATTTCCAACATGTCAGATTTTTCCCCTCACATGAGCTGTACTCTACACACTTGAACGCAATTTCGTGATTCCACCATATCTACAAGTTGTGTAGAATTAGACGCCCCCTTATAACATTCCTAGCACTTTCTGACACCGAACATGCCTATTTTTTTCAGGTTTAAGGGCGGAATCGCAAACTACGTATCAGAATAAACATCACCTCGAAATTTCAACATCCTAGATACAGCCATTACAAATTTCACATTTTTTCGATTTGCGCCGCGAAACGAAAACGAATTTTAATGCTCTTTTTTCTATCAGAAACTATGTTCCTAGCTTCACTGCCTGACAAAATATGACGTTCCTATGATGTGCGGAACTACTCTATAAACCAGCATTTCGAAACGACGAAAAATTTCGACACTTTATTTACATGGAAAATGTCGCCTTTTTCGTGATATCGGAATTTTCCCATCACTCACATCCCATGACGAACAAGTATGCAAAATTTGGTGTTTGTATGTTTTGTGGAAGTATGCAAACAATTAAGTGTGTTTCCGACTTTAGAAGTATATAATTCCACGGACGCGGGCCCGCTACGTACCAGTACTATGTGAGCAGTAAGTAGGAAATCCAAAATCTGAGGAATTGAGTAGTGTAGGGGAACGACGTGAGCCTACTGTGCAAAAGATCTGGGTTCGATCCCCAACAAGATTTTCTCTCACTTTTTCTTTCTTTGAAAGTTTATTTTTATAGCATAGGTGATTGAAAATAAGCTTGACTTTATTATATACAGCATTTCATTCCAACCGGACCCGCAACTAAAACTATTAAATCGAAAGCGGCACTTTTCCAAGTATCTTATATATATTAAAATTATGTACGCTGCCGACGAGACAATTTTCAAAGGTGCCCATTTGTGTGTGTGTGTGTGTGCGTGTATGAGCGTGTGTGCGCAGTTGCGTACACAGGAATTTATTTCGGGAAGGGCCAAACTCAATACCAGTGTATTTTATATTGAAATTCCTAAATTTGTCCCAAAAATTAGGCTAAATTTACTCAGAAGTTGGAATTTCGGTGGTGGTCCGGACCCCCAGGACCCACCCCCTGCGTACGTCCCTGTGTGTGTGTGTATTTCCTTAAAATTAATATTTTATACTTTCCATTTGTGGTATTCACTTCAAATTTGGTATACGCATGTATCTTAACGAGGAACATAAAAGGGGAGAGAGATATTTTGCAATCGTTTCCGGTTTGAAGCAGACACTGTTGTCGCGAGACAAAATGTATTGTTGTCTTGTATGGACACTATATCGTGAAAATGATGCCCAATGTTTCTTTCAGACACTTTTTGGGGGACACTGCCTCCTCAGAGCGCCCCTGGCGAGATCAAAATAATACTTTTATAATACAATAACAAATAGAATGTTATCAACAGTGCCCCCGGGGTAATACTCCCCCCCGATCATTGCTTCCGATAGAGACACTGGTGATGCTCCATTTCCAAAGCTACATATGTTTGATTTTAAATACTTCAGTATCGTCTCGAAACTTTACACGAACATACTGCCTAGTTTCGAGACCATCTCAGCAGTTAGCGTATAAATATATCCTTTCCGTCTGTCTGTAATAACGAAAATATTTTGTTCACGCAATGCCAACAGAAACTATTTGGTAAAATGAAGCAACGTGATAAGAAAAAATCCAAGATAAAACATGGTCTGAGGGGATTCGAACCCAGACCTGCTACTCAGAAAACAGACACTTTACCCCGGAGCTAACTTACTACCTTGAATTCTGTTTGTTCTATTCTACTCGATATACCACAAAAGAGACCAAATGAAGGCAAATCAAAAATATGGCAATTTTGAATTCAAGATGGCGACTTCTCCAATGATTTGTTTCTTCACTTAAACTGAACTACGCCCTTAATAACATAGCGAAACCTGGTTTACCTACCAAGAGCACAACTTACAATTTTCATGGTTACAAATTTTTGAGACGCCATTTTGAATCGAAGATGACGACTTTTCCAACATGTCGGATTTTTCCCCTCACATGAGCTGTGCTCTACACACTTGAACGCAATTTCGTGATTCCACCATATCTACAAGTTGTGTAGAATTAGACGCCCCTTATAACATTCCTAGCACTTTGTGACACCGAACATGCCTATTTTTTTCAGGTTTAAGGGCGGAATCGCAAACTACGCATCAGAATAAACATCACCTCGAAATTTCAACATCCTAGATACAGCCATTACAAATTTCACATTTTTTCGATTTGCGCCGCGAAACGAAAACGAATTTTAATGCTCTTTTTTCTATCATAAACTATGTTCCTAGCTTCACTGCCTGACAAAATATGACGTTTCTATGGTGTGCGGAACTACTCTATAAACCAGCATTTCGAAACGACGAAAAATTTCGACACTTTATTTACATGGAAAATGTCGCCTTTTTCGTGATATCGGAATTTTCCCATTACTCACATCCCATGACGAACAAGTATGCAAAATTTGGTGTTTGTATGTTTTGTGGAAGTATGCAAACAATTAAGTGTGTTTCCGACTTTAGAGGTATATAATTCCACGGACGCGGGCCCGCTACGTACCAGTACTATGTGAGCAGTAAGTAGGAAATCCAAAATCTAAGGAATTGAGTAGTGTAGGGGAACGACGTGAGCCTACTGTGCAAAAGATCTGGGTTCGATCCCCAACAAGTTTTTCTCTCACTTTTTCTTTCTTTGAAAGTTTATTTTTATAGCATAGGTGATTGAAAATAAGCTTGACTTTATTATATACAGCATTTCATTCCAACCGGACCCGCAACTAAAACTATTAAATCGAAAGGGGCACTTTTCCAAGTATCTTATATATATTAAAATTATGTACGCTGCCGACGAGACAATTTTCAAAGGTGCCCATTTGTGTGTGTGTGTGTGTGCGTGTATGAGCGTGTGTGCGCAGTTGCGTACACAGGAATTTATTTCGGGAAGGGCCAAACTCAATACCCGTGTATTTTATATTGAAATTCCTAAATTTGTCCCAAAAATTAGGCTAAATTTACTCAAAAGTTGGAATTTCGGTGGTGGTCCGGACCCCCAGGACCCACCCCCTGCGTACGTCCCTGTGTGTGTGTGTATTTCCTTAAAATTAATATTTTATACTTTCCATTTGTGGTATTCACTTCAAATTTGGTATACGCATGTATGTTAACGAGGAACATAAAAGGGGAGAGAGATATTTTGCAATCGTTTCCGGTTTGAAGCAGACACTGTTGTCGCGAGACAAAATGTATTGTTGTCTTGTATGGACACTATATCGTGAAAATGATGCCCAATGTTTCTTTCAGACTCTTTTTGGGGGACACTGCCTCCTCAGAGCGCCCCTGGCGAGATCAAAATAATACGTTTATAATACAATAACAAATAGAATGTTATCAGCAGTGCCCCCGGGGTAATACTCCCCCCCCCCGATCATTGCTTCCGATAGAGACACTGGTGATGCTCCATTTCCAAAGCTACATATGTTTGATTTTAAATACTTCAGTATCGTCTCGAAACTTTACACGAACATACTGCCTAGTTTCGAGACCATCTCAACAGTTAGCGTATAAATATATCCTTTCCGTCTGTCTGTAATAACGAAAATATTTTGTTCACGCAATGCCAACAGAAACTATTTGGTAAAATGAAGCAACCTGATAAGAAAAAATCCAAAATAAAACATGGTCTGAGGGGATTCGAACTTAGACCTGCTACTCAGAAAACAGACACTTTACCGCGGAGCTAACTTACTACCTTCAGTTCTGTTTGTTCTATTCTGCCCAATATACCACAAAAGAGGCCAAATGAAGGCAAATCAAAAATATGGCAATTTTGAATTCAAGATGGCGACTTCTCCAATGATTTGCTCCTTCACTTAAACTGAACTACGTCCTTAATAACACAGCGAAACCTGGTTTACCTACCAAGAGCACAACTTACAATTTTCATGGTTACAAATTTTTGAGACGCCATTTTGAATCGAAGATGACGACTTTTCCAACATGTCGGATTTTTCCCCTCACATGAGCTGTACTCTACACACTTGAACGCAATTTCGTGATTCCACCATATCTACAAGTTGTGTAGAATTACACGCCCCCTTATAACATTCCTAGCACTTTCTGACACCGAACATGCCTATTTTTTTCAAGCTTAAGGGCGGAATCGCAAACTACGCATCAGAATAAACATCACCTCGAAATTTCAACATCCTAGATACAGCCATTACAAATTTCGCATTTTTTCGATTTGCGCCGCGAAACGAAAACGAATTTTAATGCTCTTTTTTCTATCATAAACTATGTTCCTAGCTTCACTGCCTGACAAAATATGACGTTTCTATGGTGTGCGGAACTACTCTATAAACCAGCATTTCGAAACGACGAAAAATTTCGACACTTCATTTACATGGAAAATGTCGCCTTTTTCGTGATATCGGAATTTTCCCATTACTCACATCCCATGACGAACAAGTATGCAAAATTTGGTGTTTGTATGTTTTGTGGAAGTATGCAAACAATTAAGTGCGTTTCCGGCTTTAGAGGTATATAATTCCACGGACGCGGGCCCGCTACGTACCAGTACTATGTGAGCAGTAAGTAGGAAATCCAAAATCTAAGGAATTGAGTAGTGTAGGGGAACGACGTGAGCCTACTGTGCAAAAGATCTGGGTTCGATCCCCAACAAGTTTTTCTCTCACTTTTTCTTTCTTTGAAAGTTTATTTTTATAGCATAGGTGATTGAAAATAAGCTTGACTTTATTATATACAGCATTTCATTCCAACCGGACCCGCAACTAAAACTATTAAATCGAAAGGGGCACTTTTCCAAGTATCTTATATATATTAAAATTATGTACGCTGCCGACGAGACAATTTTCAAAGGTGCCCATTTGTGTGTGTGAGTGTGTGTGTGTGTGTATGAGCGTGTGTGCGCAGTTGCGTACGCAGGAATTTATTTCGGGAATGGCCAAACTCAATACCAGTGTATTTTATATTGAAATTCCTAAATTTGTCCCAAAAATTAGGCTAAATTTACTCAAAAGTTGGAATTTCGGTGGTGGTCCGGACCCCCAGGACCCACCCCCTGCGTACGTCCCTGTGTGTGTGTGTAGTTCCTTAAAATTAATATTTTATACTTTCCATTTGTGGTATTCACTTCAAATTTGGTATACGCATGTATCTTAACGAGGAACATAAAAGGGGAGAGAGATATTTTGCAATCGTTTCCGGTTTGAAGCAGACACTGTTGTCGCGAGACAAAATGTATTGTTGTCTTGTATGGACACTATATCGTGAAAATGATGCCCAATGTTTCTTTCAGACTCTTTTTGGGGGACACTGCCTCCTCAGAGCGCCCCTGGCGAGATCAAAATAATACGTTTATAATACAATAACAAATAGAATGTTATCAGCAGTGCCCCCGGGGTAATACTCCCCCCCCCCCGATCATTGCTTCCGATAGAGACACTGGTGATGCTCCATTTCCAAAGCTACATATGTTTGATTTTAAATACTTCAGTATCGTCTCGAAACTTTACACGAACATACTGCCTAGTTTCGAGACCATCTCAACAGTTAGCGTATAAATATATCCTTTCCGTCTGTCTGTAATAACGAAAATATTTTGTTCACGCAATGCCAACAGAAACTATTTGGTAAAATGAAGCAACGTGATAAGAAAAAATCCAAGATAAAACATGGTCTGAGGGGATTCGAACCCAGACCTGCTACTCAGAAAACAGACACTTTACCGCGGAGCTAACTTACTACCTTGAATTCTGTTTGTTCTATTCTACTCAATATACCACAAAAGAGGCCAAATGAAGGCAAATCAAAAATATGACAATTTTGAATTCAAGATGGCGACTTCTCCAATGATTTGTTTCTTCACTTAAACTGAACTACGTCCTTAATAACATAGCGAAACCTGGTTTACCTACCAAGAGCACAACTTACAATTTTCATGGTTACAAATTTTTGAGACGCCATTTTGAATCAAAGATGACGACTTTTCCAACATGTCGGATTTTTCCCCTCACATGAGCTGTACTCTACACACTTGAACGCAATTTCGTGATTCCACCATATCTACAAGTTGTGTAGAATTAGACGCCCCCTTATAACATTCCTAGCACTTTCTGACACCGAACATGCCTATTTTTTTCAGGTTTAACGGCGGAATCGCAAACTACGCATCAGAATAAACATCACCTCGAAATTTCAACATCCTAGATACAGCCATTACAAATTTCACATTTTTTCGATTTGCGCCGCGAAACGAAAACGAATTTTAATGCTCTTTTTTCTATCAGAAACTATGTTCCTAGCTTCACTGCCTGACAAAATATGACGTTTCTATGGTGTGCGGAACTACTCTAAAAACCAGCATTTCGAAACGACGAAAAATTTCGACACTTTATTTACATGGAAAATGTCGCCTTTTTCGTGATATCGGAATTTTCCCATTACTCACATCCCATGACGAACAAGTATGCAAAATTTGGTGTTTGTATGTTTTGTGGAAGTATGCAAACAATTAAGTGTGTTTCCGACTTTAGAGGTATATAATTCCACGGACGCGAGCCCGCTACGTACCAGTACTATGTGAGCAGTAAGTAGGAAATCCAAAATCTAAGGAATTGAGTAGTGTAGGGGAACGACGTGAGCCTACTGTGCAAAAGATCTGGGTTCGATCCCCAACAAGTTTTTCTCTCACTTTTTTTTTCTTTGAAAGTTTATTTTTATAGCATAGGTGATTGAAAATAAGCTTGACTTTATTATATACAGCATTTCATTCCAACCGGACACGCAACTAAAACTATTAAATCGAAAGGGGCACTTTTCCAAGTATCTTATATATATTAAAATTATGTACGCTGCCGACGAGACAATTTTCAAAGGTGCCCATTTGTGTGTGTGTGTGTGTGCGTGTATGAGCGTGTGTGCGCAGTTGCGTACGCAGGAATTTATTTCGGGAAGGGCCAAACTCAATACCAGTGTATTTTATATTGAAATTCCTAAATTTGTCCCAAAAATTAGGCTAAATTTACTCAAAAGTTGGAATTTCGGTGGTGGTTCGGACCCCCAGGACCCACCCCCTGCGTACGTCCCTGTGTGTGTGTGTATTTCCTTAAAATTAATATTTTATACTTTCCATTTGTGGTATTCACTTCAAATTTGGTATACGCATGTATCTTAACGAGGAACATAAAAGGGGAGAGAGATATTTTGCAATCGTTTCCGGTTTGAAGCAGACACTGTTGTCGCGAGACAAAATGTATTGTTGTCTTGTATGGACACTATATCGTGAAAATGATGCCCAATGTTTCTTTCAGACTCTTTTTGGGGGACACTGCCTCCTCAGAGCGCCCCTGGCGAGATCAAAATAATACGTTTATAATACAATAACAAATAGAATGTTATCAGCAGTGCCCCCGGGGTAATACTCCCCCCCCCCCCGATCATTGCTTCCGATAGAGACACTGGTGATGCTCCATTTCCAAAGCTACATATGTTTGATTTTAAATACTTCAGTATCGTCTCGAAACTTTACACGAACATACTGCCTAGTTTCGAGACCGTCTCAACAGATAGCGTATAAATATATCCTTTCCGTCTATCTGTAATAACGAAAATATTTTGTTCACGCAATGCCAACAGAAACTATTTGGTAAAATGAAGCAACGTGATAAGAAAAAATCCAAGATAATACATGGTCTGAGGGGATTCGAACCCAGACCTGCTACTCAGAAAACCGACACTTTACCGCGGAGCTAATTTACTACCTTGAATTCTGTTTGTTCTATTCTACTCAATATACCACAAAAGAGGCCAAATGAAGGCAAATCAAAAATATGACAATTTTGAATTCAAGATGGAGACTTCTCCAATGATTTGTTTCTTCACTTAAACTGAACTACGTCCTTAATAACATAGCGAAACCTGGTTTACCTACCAAGAGCACAACTTACAATTTTCATGGTTACAAATTTTTGAGACGCCATTTTGAATCAAAGATGACGACTTTTCCAACATGTCGGATTTTTCCCCTCACATGAGCTGTACTCTACACACTTGAACGCAATTTCGTGATTCCACCATATCTACAAGTTGTGTAGAATTAGACGCACCCTTATAACATTCCTAGCACTTTCTGACACCGAACATGCCTATTTTTTTCAGGTTTAAGGGCGGAATCGCAAACTACGCATCAGAATAAACATCACCTCGAAATTTCAACATCCTAGATACAGCCATTACAAATTTCACATTTTTTCGATTTGCGCCGCGAAACGAAAACGAATAATAATGCTCTTTTTTCTATCATAAACTATGTTCCTAGCTTCACTGCCTGACAAAATATGACGTTTCTATGGTGTGCGGAACTACTCTATAAACCAGCATTTCGAAACGACGAAAAATTTCGACACTTTATTTACATGGAAAATGTCGCCTTTTTCGTGATATCGGAATTTTCCCATCACTCACATCCCATGACGAACAAGTATGCAAAATTTGGTGTTTGTATGTTTTGTGGAAGTATGCAAACAATTAAGTGTGTTTCCGACTTTAGAGGTATATAATTCCACGGACGCGGGCCCGCTACGTACCAGTACTATGTGAGCAGTAAGTAGGAAATCCAAAATCTAAGGAATTGAGTAGTGTAGGGGAACGACGTGAGCCTACTGTGCAAAAGATCTGAGTTCGATATCCAACAAGTTTTTTCTCTCACTTTTTCTTTCTTTGAAAGTTTATTTTTATAGCATAGGTGATTGAAAATAAGCTTGACTTTATTATATACAGCATTTCATTCCAACCGGACCCGCAACTAAAACTATTAAATCGAAAGGGGCACTTTTCCAAGTATCTTATATATATTAAAATTATGTACGCTGCCGACGAGACAATTTTCAAAGGTGCCCATTTGTGTGTGTGTGTGTGTGCGTGTATGAGCGTGTGTGCGCAGTTGCGTACGCAGGAATTTATTTCGGGAAGGGCCAAATTCAATACCAGTGTATTTTATATTGAAATTCCTAAATTTGTCCCAAAAAATTAGGCTAAATTTACTCAAAAGTTGGAATTTCGGTGGTGGTTTGGACCCCCAAGACCCACCCCCTGCGTACGTCCCTGTGTGTGTGTGTATTTCCTTAAAATTAATATTTTATACTTTCCATTTGTGGTATTCACTTCAAATTTGGTATACGCATGTATCTTAACGAGGAACATAAAAGGGGAGAGAGATATTTTGCAATCGTTTCCGGTTTGAAGCAGACACTGTTGTCGCGAGACAAAATGTATTGTTGTCTTGTATGGACACTATATCGTGAAAATGATGCCCAATGTTTCTTTCAGACTCTTTTTGGGGGACACTGCCTCCTCAGAGCGCCCCTGGCGAGATCAAAATAATACGTTTATAATACAATAACAAATAGAATGTTATCAGCAGTGCCCCCGGGGTAATACTCCCCCCCGATCATTGCTTCCGATAGAGACACTGGTGATGCTCCATTTCCAAAGCTACATATGTTTGATTTTAAATACTTCAGTATCGTCTCGAAACTTTACACGAACATACTGCCTAGTTTCGAGACCATCTCAACAGTTAGCGTATAAATATATCCTTTCCGTCTGTCTGTAATAACGAAAATATTTTGTTCACGCAATGCCAACAGAAACTATTTGGTAAAATGAAGCAACGTGATAAGAAAAAATCCAAGATAAAACATGGTCTGAAGGGATTCGAACCCAGACCTGCTACTCAGAAAACAGACACTTTACCGCGGAGCTAACTTACTACCTTGAATGCTGTTTGTTCTATTCTACTCAATATACCACAAAAGAGGCCAAATAAAGGCAAATCAAAAATATGGCAATTTTGAACTCAAGATGGCGACTTCTCCAATGATTT
Organism: Thermobia domestica; assembly: GCF_964235325.1. Taxonomy (NCBI): domain Eukaryota; kingdom Metazoa; phylum Arthropoda; class Insecta; order Zygentoma; family Lepismatidae; genus Thermobia; species Thermobia domestica. Next base: position 295,714,591 of record NC_137459.1, on the reverse strand, counting down.
GTTTCTTCACTTAAACTGAACTACGCCCTTAATAACATAGCGAAACCTGGTTTACCTACCAAGAGCACAACTTACAATTTTCATGGTTACAAATTTTTGAGACGCCATTTTGAATCGAAGATGACGACTTTTCCAACATGTCGGATTTTTCCCCTCACATGAGCTGTACTCTACACACTTGAACGCAATTTCGTGATTCCACCATATCTACAAGTTGTGTAGAATTAGACGCACCCTTATAACATTCCTAGCACTTTCTGACACCGAACATGCCTATTTTTTCAGGTTTAAGGGCGGAATCGCAAACTACGCATCAGAATAAACATCACCTCGAAATTTCAACATCCTAGATACAGCCATTACAAATTTCACATTTTTTCGATTTGCGCCGCGAAACGAAAACGAATTTTAATGCTCTTTTTTCTATCATAAACTATGTTCCTAGCTTCACTGCCTGACAAAACATGACGTTTCTATGGTGTGCGGAACTACTCTATAAACCAGCATTTCGAAACGACGAAAAATTTCGACACTTTATTTACATGAAAATGTCGCCTTTTTCGTGATATCGGAATTTTCCCATCACTCACATCCCATGACGAACAAGTATGCAAAATTTGGTGTTTGTATGATTTGTGGAAGTATGCAAACATTTAAGTGTGTTTCCGACTTTAGAGGTATATAATTCCACGGACGCGGGCCCGCTACGTACCAGTACTATGTGAGCAGTAAGTAGGAAATCCAAAATCTAAGGAATTGAGTAGTGTAGGGGAACGACGTGAGCCTACTGTGCAAAAGATCTGGGTTCGATCCCCAACAAGTTTTTCTCTCACTTTTTCTTTCTTTGAAAGTTTATTTTTATAGCATAGGTGATTGAAAATAAGCTTGACTTTATTATATACAGCATTTCATTCCAACCGGACCCGCAACTAAAACTATTAAATCGAAAGGGGCACTTTTCCAAGTATCTTATATATATTAAAATTATGTACGCTGCCGACGAGACAATTTTCAAAGGTGCCCATTTGTGTGTGTGTGTGTGTGCGTGTATGAGCGTGTGTGCGCAGTTGCGTACGCAGGAATTTACTTCGGGAAGGGCCAAACTCAATACCAGTGTATTTTATATTGAAATTCCTAAATTTGTCCCAAAAATTAGGCTAAATTTACTCAAAAGTTGGAATTTCGGTGGTGGTCCGGACCCCCAGGACCCACCCCCTGCGTACGTCCCTGTGTGTGTGTGTATTTCCTTAAAATTAATATTTTATACTTTCCATTTGTGGTATTCACTTCAAATTTGGTATACGCATGTATCTTAACGAGGAACATAAAAGGGGAGAGAGATATTTTGCAATCGTTTCCGGTTTGAAGCAGACACTGTTGTCGCGAGACAAAATGTATTGTTGTCTTGTATGGACACTATATCGTGAAAATGATGCCCAATGTTTCTTTCAGACTCTTTTTGGGGGACACTGCCTCCTCAGAGCGCCCCTGGCGAGATCAAAATAATACGTTTATAATACAATAACAAATAGAATGTTATCAACAGTGCCCCCGGGGTAATACTCCCCCCCGATCATTGCTTCCGATAGAGACACTGGTGATGCTCCATTTCCAAAGCTACATATGTTTGATTTTAAATACTTCAGTATCGTCTCGAAACTTTACACGAACATACTGCCTAGTTTCGAGACCATCTCAGCAGTTAGCGTATAAATATATCCTTTCCGTCTGTCTGTAATAACGAAAATATTTTGTTCACGCAATGCCAACAGAAACTATTTGGTAAAATGAAGCAACGTGATAAGAAAAAATCCAAGATAAAACATGGTCTGAGGGGATTCGAACCCAGACCTGCTACTCAGAAAACAGACACTTTACCGCGGAGCTAACTTACTACCTTGAATTCTGTTTGTTCTATTCTACTCGATATACCACAAAAGAGACCAAATGAAGGCAAATCAAAAATATGGCAATTTTAATTCAAGATGGCGACTTCTCCAATGATTTGTTTCTTCACTTAAACTGAACTACGCCCTTAATAACATAGCGAAACCTGGTTTACCTACCAAGAGCACAACTTACAATTTTCATGGTTACAAATTTTTGAGACGCCATTTTGAATCGAAGATGACGACTTTTCCAACATGTCGGATTTTTCCCCTCACATGAGCTGTACTCTACACACTTGAACGCAATTTCGTGATTCCACCATATCTACAAGTTGTGTAGAATTAGACGCCCCTTATAACATTCCTAGCACTTTGTGACACCGAACATGCCTATTTTTTTCAGGTTTAAGGGCGGAATCGCAAACTACGCATCAGAATAAACATCACCTCGAAATTTCAACATCCTAGATACAGCCATTACAAATTTCACATTTTTTCGATTTGCGCCGCGAAACGAAAACGAATTTTAATGCTCTTTTTTCTATCATAAACTATGTTCCTAGCTTCACTGCCTGACAAAATATGACGTTTCTATGGTGTGCGGAACTACTCTATAAACCAGCATTTCGAAACGACGAAAAATTTCGACACTTCATTTACATGGAAAATGTCGCCTTTTTCGTGATATCGGAATTTTCCCATTACTCACATCCCATGACGAACAAGTATGCAAAATTTGGTGTTTGTATGTTTTGTGGAAGTATGCAAACAATTAAGTGTGTTTCCGACTTTAGAGGTATATAATTCCACGGACGCGGGCCCGCTACGTACCAGTACTATGTGAGCATTAAGTAGGAAATCCAAAATCTAAGGAATTGAGTAGTGTAGGGGAACGACGTGAGCCTACTGTGCAAAAGATCTGGGTTCGATCCCCAACAAGTTTTTCTCTCACTTTTTCTTTCTTTGAAAGTTTATTTTTATAGCATAGGTGATTGAAAATAAGCTTGACTTTATTATATACAGCATTTCATTCCAACCGGACCCGCAACTAAAACTATTAAATCGAAAGGGGCACTTTTCCAAGTATCTTATATATATTAAAATTATGTACGCTGCCGACGAGACAATTTTCAAAGGTGCCCATTTGTGTGTGTGTGTGTGTGCGTGTATGAGCGTGTGTGCGCAGTTGCGTACACAGGAATTTATTTCGGGAAGGGCCCAACTCAATACCAGTGTATTTTATATTGAAATTCCTAAATTTGTCACAAAAATTAGGCTAAATTTACTCAAAAGTTGGAATTTCGGTGGTGGTCCGGACCCCCAGGACCCACCCCCTGCGTACGTCCCTGTGTGTGTGTGTATTTCCTTAAAATTAATATTTTATACTTTCCATTTGTGGTATTCACTTCAAATTTGGTATACGCATGTATCTTAACGAGGAACATAAAAGGGGAGAGAGATATTTTGCAATCGTTTCCGGTTTGAAGCAGACACTGTTGTCGCGAGACAAAATGTATTGTTGTCTTGTATGGACACTATATCGTGAAAATGATGCCCAATGTTTCTTTCAGACTCTTTTTGGGGGACACTGCCTCCTCAGAGCGCCCCTGGCGAGATCAAAATAATACGTTTATAATACAATAACAAATAGAATGTTATCAGCAGTGCCCCCGGGGTAATACTCCCCCCCCCGATCATTGCTTCCGATAGAGACACTGGTGATGCTCCATTTCCAAAGCTACATATGTTTGATTTTAAATACTTCAGTATCGTCTCGAAACTTTACACGAACATACTGCCTAGTTTCGAGACCATCTCAACAGTTAGCGTATAAATATATCCTTTCCGTCTGTCTGTAATAACGAAAATATTTTGTTCACGCAATGCCAACAGAAACTATTTGGTAAAATGAAGCAACGTGATAAGAAAAAATCCAAGATAAAACATGGTCTGAGGGGATTCGAACCCAGACCTGCTACTCAGAAAAACCGACACTTTACCGCGGAGCTAATTTACTACCTTGAATTCTGTTTGTTCTATTCTACTCAATATACCACAAAAGAGGCCAAATGAAGGCAAATCAAAAATATGGCAATTTTGAATTCAAGATGGCGACTTCTCCAATGATTTGTTTCTTCACTTAAACTGAACTACGCCCTTAATAACATAGCGAAACCTGGTTTACCTACCAAGAGCACAACTTACAATTTTCATGGTTACAAATTTTTGAGACGCCATTTTGAATCGAAGATGACGACTTTTCCAACATGTCGGATTTTTCCCCTCACATGAGCTGTACTCTACACACTTGAACGCAATTTCGTGATTCCACCATATCTACAAGTTGTGTAGAATTAGACGCTCCCTTATAACATTCCTAGCACTTTCTGACACCGAACATGCCTATTTTTTTCAAGTTTAAGGGGGGAATCGCAAACTACGCATCAGAAAAAACATCACCTCGAAATTTCAACATCCTAGATACAGCCATTACAGATTTCACATTTTTTCGATTTGCGCCGCGAAACGAAAACGAATTTTAATGCTCTTTTTTCTATCATAAACTATGTTCCTAGCTTCACTGCCTGACAAAATATGACGTTTCTATGGTGTGCGGAACTACTCTAAAAACCAGCATTTCGAAACGACGAAAAATTTCAACACTTCATTTACATGGAAAATGTCGCCTTTTTCGTGATATCGGAATTTTCCCATTACTCACATCCCATGATGAACAAGTATGCAAAATTTGGTGTTTGTATGTTTTGTGGAAGTATGCAAACAATTAAGTGTGTTTCCGACTTTAGAGGTATATAATTCCACGGACGCGGGCCCGCTACGTACCAGTACTATGTGAGCAGTAAGTAGGAAATCCAGAATCTAAGGAATTGAGTAGTGTAGGGGAACGACGTGAGCCTACTGTAAAAAAGATCTGGGTTCGATCCCCAACAAGTTTTTCTCTCACTTTTTTTTTCTTTGAAAGTTTATTTTTATAGCATAGGTGATTGAAAATAAGCTTGACTTTATTATATACAGCATTTCATTCCAACCGGACCCGCAACTAAAACTATTAAATCGAAAGGGGCACTTTTCCAAGTATCTTATATATATTAAAATTATGTACGCTGCCGACGAGACAATTTTCAAAGGTGCCCATTTGTGTGTGTGTGTGTGTGTGCGTGTATGAGCGTGTGTGCGCAGTTGCGTACGCAGGAATTTATTTCGGGAAGGGCCAAACTCAATACCAGTGTATTTTATATTGAAATTCCTAAATTTGTCCCAAAAATTAGGCTAAATTTACTCAAAAGTTGGAATTTCGGTGGTGGTCCGGACCCCCAGGACCCACCCCCTGCGTACGTCCCTGTGTGTGTGTGTATTTCCTTAAAATTAATATTTTATACTTTCCATTTGTGGTATTCACTTCAAATTTGGTATACGCATGTATCTTAACGAGGAACATAAAAGGGGAGAGAGATATTTTGCAATCGTTTCCGGTTTGAAGCAGACACTGTTGTCGCGAGACAAAATGTATTGTTGTCTTGTATGGACACTATATCGTGAAAATGATGCCCAATGTTTCTTTCAGACTCTTTTTGGGGGACACTGCCTCCTCAGAGCGCCCCTGGCGAGATCAAAATAATACGTTTATAATACAATAACAAATAGAATGTTATCAGCAGTGCCCCCGGGGTAATACTCCCCCCCCCCGATCATTGCTTCCGATAGAGACACTGGTGATGCTCCATTTCCAAAGCTACATATGTTTGATTTTAAATACTTCAGTATCGTCTCGAAACTTTACACGAACATACTGCCTAGTTTCGAGACCGTCTCAACAGTTAGCGTATAAATATATCCTTTCCGTCTATCTGTAATAACGAAAATATTTTGTTCACGCAATGCCAACAGAAACTATTTGGTAAAATGAAGCAACGTGATAAGAAAAAATCCAAGATAATACATGGTCTGAGGGGATTCGAACCCAGACCTGCTACTCAGAAAACCGACACTTTACCGCGGAGCTAATTTACTACCTTGAATTCTGTTTGTTCTATTCTACTCAATATACCACAAAAGAGGCCAAATGAAGGCAAATCAAAAATATGACAATTTTGAATTCAAGATGGCGACTTCTCCAATGATTTGTTTCTTCACTTAAACTGAACTACGTCCTTAATAACATAGCGAAACCTGGTTTACCTACCAAGAGCACAACTTACAATTTTAATGGTTACAAATTTTTGAGACGCCATTTTGAATCGAAGATGACGACTTTTCCAACATGTCGGATTTTTCCCCTCACATGAGCTGTACTCTACACACTTGAACGCAATTTCGTGATTCCACCATATCTACAAGTTGTGTAGAATTAGACGCCCCCTTATAACATTCCTAGCACTTTCTGACACCGAACATGCCTATTTTTTCAGGTTTAAGGGCGGAATCGCAAACTACGCATCAGAATAAACATCACCTCGAAATTTCAACATCCTAGATACAGCCATTACAAATTTCACATTTTTTCGATTTGCGCCGCGAAACGAAAACGAATTTTAATGCTCTTTTTTCTATCATAAACTATGTTCCTATCTTCACTGCCTGACAAAACATGACGTTTCTATGGTGTGCGGAACTACTCTATAAACCAGCATTTCGAAACGACGAAAAATTTCGACACTTTATTTACATGGAAAATGTCGCCTTTTTCGTGATATCGGAATTTTCCCATCACTCACATCCCATGACGAACAAGTATGCAAAATTTGGTGTTTGTATGTTTTGTGGAAGTATGCAAACAATTAAGTGTGTTTCCGACTTTAGAGGTATATAATTCCACGGACGCGGGCCCGCTACGTACCAGTACTATGTGAGCAGTAAGTAGGAAATCCAAAATCTAAGGAATTGAGTAGTGTAGGGGAACGACGTGAGCCTACTGTGCAAAAGATCTGAGTTCGATATCCAACAAGTTTTTTCTCTCACTTTTTCTTTCTTTGAAAGTTTATTTTTATAGCATAGGTGATTGAAAATAAGCTTGACTTTATTATATACAGCATTTCATTCCAACCGGACCCGCAACTAAAACTATTAAATCGAAAGGGGCACTTTTCCAAGTATCTTATATATATTAAAATTATGTACGCTGCCGACGAGACAATTTTCAAAGGTGCCCATTTGTGTGTGTGTGTGTGTGCGTGTATGAGCGTGTGTGCGCAGTTGCGTACGCAGGAATTTATTTCGGGAAGGGCCAAACTCAATACCAGTGTATTTTATATTGAAATTCCTAAATTTGTCCCAAAAAATTAGGCTAAATTTACTCAAAAGTTGGAATTTCGGTGGGGGTCCGGACCCCCAAGACCCACCCCCTGCGTACGTCCCTGTGTGTGTGTGTATTTCTTTAAAATTAATATTTTATACTTTCCATTTGTGGTATTCACTTCAAATTTGGTATACGCATGTATCTTAACGAGGAACATAAAAGGGGAGAGAGATATTTTGCAATCGTTTCCGGTTTGAAGCAGACACTGTTGTCGCGAGACAAAATGTATTGTTGTCTTGTATGGACACTATATCGTGAAAATGATGCCCAATGTTTCTTTCAGACTCTTTTTGGGGGACACTGCCTCCTCAGAGCGCCCCTGGCGAGATCAAAATAATACGTTTATAATACAATAACAAATAGAATGTTAGCAGCAGTGCCCCCGGGGTAATACTCCCCCCCGATCATTGCTTCCGATAGAGACACTGGTGATGCTCCATTTCCAAAGCTACATATGTTTGATTTTAAATACTTCAGTATCGTCTCGAAACTTTACACGAACATACTGCCTAGTTTCGAGACCATCTCAGCAGTTAGCGTATAAATATATCCTTTCCGTCTGTCTGTAATAACGAAAATATTTTGTTCACGCAATGCCAACAGAAACTATTTGGTAAAATGAAGCAACGTGATAAGAAAAAATCCAAGATAAAACATGGTCTGAGGGGATTCGAACCCAGACCTGCTACTCAGAAAACAGACACTTTACCCCGGAGCTAACTTACTACCTTGAATTCTGTTTGTTCTATTCTACTCGATATACCACAAAAGAGACCAAATGAAGGCAAATCAGAAATATGGCAATTTTGAATTCAAGATGGCGACTTCTCCAATGATTTGTTTCTTCACTTAAACTGAACTACGCCCTTAATAACATAGCGAAACCTGGTTTACCTACCAAGAGCACAACTTACAATTTTCATGGTTACAAATTTTTGAGACGCCATTTTGAATCGAAGATGACGACTTTTCCAACATGTCGGATTTTTCCCCTCACATGAGCTGTACTCTACACACTTGAACGCAATTTCGTGATTCCACCATATCTACAAGTTGTGTAGAATTAGACGCCCCTTATAACATTCCTAGCACTTTGTGTCACCGAACATGCCTATTTTTTTCAGGTTTAAGGGCGGAATCGCAAACTACGCATCAGAATAAACATCACCTCGAAATTTCAACATCCTAGATACAGCCATTACAAATTTCACATTTTTTCGATTTGCGCCGCGAAACGAAAACGAATTTTAATGCTCTTTTTTCTATCATAAACTATGTTCCTAGCTTCACTGCCTGACAAAATATGACGTTTCTATGGTGTGCGGAACTACTCTATAAACCAGCATTTCGAAACGACGAAAAATTTCGACACTTCATTTAAATGGAAAATGTCGCATTTTTCGTGATATCGGAATTTTCCCATTACTCACATCCCATGACGAACAAGTATGCAAAATTTGGTGTTTGTATGTTTTGTGGAAGTATGCAAACAATTAAGTGTGTTTCCGACTTTAGAGGTATATAACTCGCTAAAGCTCGCTGGGGGCTCCGCCCCCAGACCCCCGTTCAGGCCTTTGCCATGAGGTGTCATGTTCTAGAAAACTATTCCTTCAGGAATTCACTTCCCTTTACTGCAGACGCCTGTTACCAACACATACTTCAATTCAACCGGCATTATTCCTTCCATGTAACTTTGAAAAACAAGCACACAATTTATTAGAAAGAACTCTATTACTACTTCTACTCTGGCAATCATTTGCATGGCTTATTATGTACACTTTGAGCACACCTATACATGTTAGAGACAATAACAGAATTTATTTTCTCGAACATAAACAGCGGACACTGTCTTCCAATAGCCTACCTATTAAACCTTGCATTTTGCGAAAACACTCACTGTTTACAAATGTGATTTTTGCAACCTTTCAAATATTTATTCGTAGCATTTTTTAATATTATGTTTTGCAGTGTAATTTAGTACAATGTATTATAATAGTGTCCTTGAAGTTAATTGTATATATTACCTGCAGGAAAAGTAATTCATATCTGTGATACAAGGGTGGGAAAATATTTCAGGCTTCCTGCACATTTATTCTTGTATTTGCAATGAAGACTACAATTTACTAGATAATTTACAAATATGAATATTGTTGGAGATTGTTTATTTTTTTTCATAGCATTTGAGTGAACACTACTTTTGTACTATAATGTAGTACAGTGGATTATAATGGAAACCTTGGGCATACTTGTACATATTACCTCAGCAAGATTTCTTGAAAAGTTTCATATATACTGCACAAATTCTTGCAGTCTCCCTGTATATTTATTCATGTATTTTCAATGAAGACTACAATTTGTAGGTGATTTACAAATATGATTATCGTTGGAGGCTTTTTAAACATTTGTTGGTAACATTTGAGAGAACACTACTATTGCACTGTAATATAGATAGTCACTTATAATTGAATCCTTCGGCATAGTAGTACATATTACCTGCAGCAAGACTTTTTGAAATATTTCATATATACTGGACAATTTCTTGCAGTCTACCTGTATCTCTCGTCTTGTATTTTTATGAAGACTAAATGTGTTCTTAATTTACAAATATGAATTTTGTTAAGGCTTTTTAAACATTAGTTCATAACATTTGATTGAACACCAGTTCTCGCACAGTAACGTAGTACACTGTATTATAATGCTGTCCTTTGGTACAAAAGTAAAAATTGGGCAGAACGACTTGTTGAAATGTTTATTTATACTGGACAATTACATACAGTCATCCTGTATCTTTCCTCTATTATTTTCAATGAAGACGTTTATTTACTAGGTAATTTAGAATATGAATATTATTGGAGGCTTTTAAAAAATTTGTTTATAGCAACTTAAACAACACCACTTTCTACACTGTAGTAGAACATTGTACTAGAATCGTGTCTTTCTAATTTCTTATTACAATGAAATAAAAAGACATCATTCACTTAATCATCCTAAAAAACACATATATAACACGATTACTATTCCGATTTTAGAGCTGTAATTCCACAGACGCGGGCCCGCTACGTACCAATATTATGTGCGCAGTAAGCAGGAAGTACCAAATATAAGGAATTGAGTAGTGTAGGGGAAAGACGTGAGCCTACTGTGCAGAAGACCTGGGTTCGATTCCCAGCAATTTTTTCTCTCACTTTTTCTTTCTTCGAAAGTTTATTTTTATAGCATAGGTGATTGAAAATAAGCTTGACTCTATTATATACGGCATTTCATTCCAACCGGACCCACAACTAAAACTATTACATCGAAAGGGGCACTTTTCCACGTATCTTATAAATATGTACGCTGCCGACGAGACAATTTTCAAGAGGTGTCCATTTGTGTGTGTGTGTGTATGAGCGTGTGTGTGCAGTGGCGTACGCAGGAATTTATTTCGGGAGGGGTCCAAACTCAATATCAGTGTATTTTATATTGAAATTCCTAAACTTGTCCCAAAAATTAGGCTAAATTTACACAAAAGTTGGAATTTCGGGGGTGGTCCGGACCCCAAGGACCCACCCCCTGCGTACGTCCCTGTGTGTGTGCGTATTTCCTTAAAATTAATATTTTATGCTTTCCCTTTGTGCTATTCACTTCAAATTTGGTATTCGCATGTATCTTAACGAGGGACATAAAAGTTGAGAGAGATATTTTGCAATCGTTTCCGGTTTGAAGTAGACACTGTTGTCGCGAGACAAAATGTATTGTTGTCTTGTATGGACACTATATCCTGAAAATAATGCCCAATGTTTCTTTCAGACTCTTTTTGGGGGACACTGCCTCCTCAGAGCGCCCCTGGCGAGATCAACATAATACGTTTATAATACAGTAACAAATAGAATGTTATCAGCAATGCCCCCGGGGTAATACTCCCCCCCGAACATTGCTTCCGATAGAGACACTGGTGATGCTCCATTTCCAAAGCTGCATATGTTTGATTTTAAATACTTCAGTATCGTCTCGAAACTTTACACGAACATACTGCCTAGTTTCGAGACGATATCAACAGTTAGTGTATAAATATATTCTTTTCGTCTATGTCTGTAATAACGAAGCTATTTTGTTCACGTAATGCCAACAGAAACTATTTTGATAAAACGAAGCAACGTGATAAGAAAAAAAAATTAGAAAAAACAAGGTTCGGCGGGGAATCGAACCCAGACCTGCTACTCAGAAAGCAGACACTTTATCGCGGAGCTAACTTACTACGTTGAATTCTGTTTGTTTTATTCTCCTCAATATACCACATAAGAGTCCAAATGAAGGCAATTCAAAAATATGGCAATTTTGCATTCAAGATGGCGACTTCTCCAATGATTTGTTTCTTCACTTAAACTGAACTACGTCCTTAATAACTTAGCGAAACCTGGCTTACCTACCAAGAGCACAACTTACAATTTTCATGGTTACAAATTTTTGAGCCGCCATTTTGAATCGAAGATGGCGACTTTTCCAACATGTCGGATTTTCCCCTCACATGCCCTGTAATCTACACACTTGAACGCAATTTCGTGATTCCACCATATCTACAAGTTGTGTAGAATTAGACGCCCCCTTATAACATTCCTAGCACTTTCTTACACCGAACATGAATATTTTTTTCAAGTTTAAGGGCGGATTCGCAAACTACGCATCAGAATAAACATCACCTCGAAATTTCAACAACCTACATACAGCCATTACAAATTTCACATTTTTTCGATTTGCGCCGCGAAACGAAAACGAATTTTAATGCTCTTTTTTCTATCATAAACTATGTTCCTAGCTTCACTGCCTGACAAAATATGACGTTTCTATGGTGTGCGGAACTACTCTAAAAACCAGCATTTCGAAACGACGAAAAATTTCGACACTTCATTTACATGGAAAATGTCGCCTTTTTCGTGATATCGGAATTTTCCCATTACTCACATCCCATGACGAACAAGTATGCAAAATTTGGTGTTTGTATGTTTTGGGGAAGTATGCAAACAATTAAGTGTGTTTCCGATTATAGAGGTATATAATTCCACAGACGCGGGCCCGCTACGTACCAATATTATGTGCGCAGTAAGCAGGAAGTACCAAATATAAGGAATTGAGTAGTGTAGGGGAAAGACGTGAGCCTACTGTGCAGAAGACCTGGGTTCGATTCCCAGCAATTTTTTCTCTCACTTTTTCTTTCTTCGAAAGTTTATTTTTATAGCATAGGTGATTGAAAATAAGCTTGACTCTATTATATACGGCATTTCATTCCAACCGGACCCACAACTAAAACTATTACATCGAAAGGGGCACTTTTTCACGTATCTTATAAATATGTACGCTGCCGACGAGACAATTTTCAAAAGGTGTCCATTTGTGTGTGTGTGTGTATGAGCGTGTGTGTGCAGTGGCGTACGCAGGAATTTATTTCTGGAGGGGTCCAAACTCAATATCAGTGTATTTTATATTGAAATTCCTAAACTTGTCCCAAAAAATAGGCTAAATTTACACAAAAGTTGGAATTTCGGGGGTGGTCCGGACCCCAAGGACCCACCCCCTGCGTACGTTCCTGTGTGTGTGCGTATTTCCTTAAAATTAATATTTTATGCTTTCCCTTTGTGCTATTCACTTCAAATTTGGTATTCGCATGTATCTTAACGAGGGACATAAAAGTTGAGAGAGATATTTTGCAACCGTTTCCGGTTTGTAGTAGACACTGTTGTCGCGAGACAAAATGTATTGTTGTCTTGTATGGACACTATATCCTGAAAATAATGCCCAATGTTTCTTTCAGACTCTTTTTGGGGGACACTGCCTCCTCAGAGCGCCCCTGGCGAGATCAAAATAATACGTTTATAATACAGTAACAAATAGAATGTTATCAGCAATGCCCCCGGGGTAATACTCCCCCCCGAACATTGCTTCCGATAGAGACACTGGTAATGCTCCATTTCCAAAGCTGCATGTGTTTGATTTTAAATACTTCAGTATCGTCTCGAAACTTTACACGAACATACTGCCTAGTTTCGAGACGATATCAACAGTTAGTGTATAAATATATTCTTTTCGTCTATGTCTGTAATAACGAAGCTATTTTGTTCACGTAATGCCAACAGAAACTATTTTGATAAAACGAAGCAACGTGATAAGAAAAAAAAGTTAGAAAAAACAAGGTTCGGCGGGGAATCGAACCCAGACCTGCTACTCAGAAAGCAGACACTTTACCGCGGAGCTAACTTACTACGTTGAATACTGTTTGTTTTATTCTCCTCAATATACCACATAAGAGTCCAAATGAAGGCAATTCAAATATATGGCAATTTTGCATTCAAGATGGCGACTTCTCCAATGATTTGTTTCTTCACTTAAACTGAACTACGTCCTTAATAACTTAGCGAAACCTGGCTTACGTACTAAGAGCACAACTTACAATTTTCATGGTTACAAATTTTTGAGCCGCCATTTTGAATCGAAGATGGCGACTTTTCCAACATGTCGGATTTTTCCCCTCACATGCCCTGTAATCTACACACTTGAACGCAATTTCGTGATTCCACCATATCTACAAGTTGTGTAGAATTAGACGCACCCTTATAACATTCCTAGCACTTTCTTACACCGAACATGAATATTTTTTTCAAGTTTAAGGGCGGATTCGCAAACTACGCATCAGAATAAACATCACCTCGAAATTTCAACGTCCTACATACAGCCATTACAAATTTCACATTTTTTCGATTTGCGCCGCGAAACGAAAACGAATTTTAATGCTCTTTTTTCTATCATAAACTATGTTCCTAGCTTCACTGCCTGACAAAATATGACGTTTCTATGGTGTGCGGAACTACTCTAAAAACCAGCATTTCGAAACGACGAAAAATTTCGACACTTCATTTACATGGAAAATGTCGCCTTTTTCGTGATATCGGAATTTTCCCATTACTCACATCCCATGACGAACAAGTATGCAAAATTTGGTGTTTGTATGTTTTGGGGAAGTATGCAAACAATTAAGTGTGTTTCCGATTATAGAGGTATATAAATAATTCCACGGACGCGGGCCCTCTACGTACCAGTACTATGTGAGCAGTAAGTAGGAAGTCCAAAATCTAAGGAATTGAGTAGTGTAGAGGAACGACGTGAGCCTACTGTGCAAAAGACCTGGGTTCGATTCCCCACAAGTTTTTCTCTCACCTTTTCTTTCTTTGAAAGTTTATTTTTATAGCATAGGTGATTGAAAATAAGCTTGACTTTATTATATACGGCATTTCATTCCAACCGGACCCGCAACTAAAACTATTAAATCGAAAGGGGCACTTTTCCACGTATCTTATATATTAAAATTATGTACGCTGCCGACGAGACAATTTTCAAAAGGTGCCCATTTGTGTGTGTGTGTGTGCGTGTATGAGCGTGTGTGCGCAGTAGCGTACGCAGGAATTTATTTCGGGAGGGGCCAAACTCAATATCAGTGTATTTTATATTGAAATTCCTAAACTTGTCCCAAAAATTATGCTAAATTTACTCAAAAGTTGGAATTTCGGGGGTGGTCCGGACCCCCAGGACCCACCCCCTGCGTACGTCCCTGTGTGTGTGTGTATTTCCTTAAAATTAATATTTTATACTTTCCATTTGTGGTATTCACTTCAAATTTGGTATAACGCATGTATCTTAACGAGGAACATAAAAGGGGAGAGAGATATTTTGCAATCGTTTCCGGTTTGAAGCAGACACTCTTGTCGCGAGACAAAATGTATTGTTGTCTTGTATGGACACTATATCGTGAAAATGACGCCCAATGTTTCTTTCAGACTCTTTTTGGGGGACACTGCCTCCTCAGAGCGCCCCTGGCGAGATCAAAATAATACGTTTACAATACAATAACAAATAGAATGTTATCAGCAGTGCCCCCGGGGTAATACTCCCCCCCGAACATTGCTTCCGATAGAGACACTGGTGATGCTCCATTTCCAAAGCTACATATGTTTGATTTTAAATCCTTCAGTATCGTCTCGAAACTTTACACGAACATACTGCCTAGTTTCGAGACGATATCAATAGTTAGTGTATAAATATATTCTTTTCGTCTATGTCTGTAATAACGAAGTTATTTTGTTCACGCAATGCCAACAGAAACTATTTTGATAAAACGAAGCAACGTGATAAGAAAAAAAAAAGTTAGAAAAAACAAGGTTCGGCGGGGAATCGAACCCAGACCTGCTACTCCGAAAGCAGACACTTTACCGCGGAGCTAACTTACTACGTTGAATTCTGTTTGTTTTATTCTCCTCAAAATACCACATAAGAGTCCAAATGAAGGCAATTCAAAAATATGGCAATTTTGCATTCAAGATGGCGACTTCTCCAATGATTTGTTTCTTCACTTAAACTGAACTACGTCCTTAATAACTTAGCGAAACCTGGCTTACCTACCAAGAGCACAACTTACAATTTTCATGGTTACAAATTTTTAGCCGCCATTTTGAATCGAAGATGGCGACTTTTCCAACATGTCGGATTTTTCCCCTCACATGCCCTGTAATCTACACACTTGAACGCAATTTCGTGATTCCACCATATCTACAAGTTGTGTAGAATTAGACGCACCCTTATAACATTCCTAGCACTTTCTTACACCGAACATGAATATTTTTTTCAAGTTTAAGGGCGGATTCGCAAACTACGCATCAGAATAAACATCACCTCGAAATTTCAACGTCCTACATACAGCCATTACAAATTTCACATTTTTGCGATTTGCGCCGCGAAACGAAAACGAATTTTAATGCTCTTTTTTCTATCATAAACTATGTTCCTAGCTTCACTGCCTGACAAAATATGACGTTTCTATGGTGTGCGGAACTACTCTAAAAACCAGCATTTCGAAACGACGAAAAATTTCGACACTTCATTTACATGGAAAATGTCGCCTTTTTCGTGATATCGGAATTTTCCCATTACTCACATCCCATGACGAACAAGTATGCAAAATTTGGTGTTTGTATGTTTTGGGGAAGTATGCAAACAATTAAGTGTGTTTCCGATTATAGAGGTATATAATTCCACAGACGCGGGCCCGCTACGTACCAATATTATGTGCGCAGTAAGCAGGAAGTACCAAATATATGGAATTGAGTAGTGTAGGGGAAAGACGTGAGCCTACTGTGCAGAAGACCTGGGTTCGATTCCCAGCATTTTTTTCTCTCACTTTTTCTTTCTTCGAAAGTTTATTTTTATAGCATAGGTGATTGAAAATAAGCTTGACTCTATTATATACGGCATTTCATTCCAACCGGACCCACAACTAAAACTATTACATCGAAAGGGGCACTTTTCCACGTATCTTATAAATATGTACGCTGCCGACGAGACAATTTTCAAGAGGTGTCCATTTGTGTGTGTGTGTGTATGAGCGTGTGTGTGCAGTGGCGTACGCAGGAATTTATTTCGGGAGGGGTCCAAACTCAATATCAGTGTATTTTATATTGAAATTCCTAAACTTGTCCCAAAAATTAGGCTAAATTTACACAAAAGTTGGAATTTCGGGGGTGGTCCGGACCCCAAGGACCCACCCCCTGCGTACGTCCCTGTGTGTGTGCGTATTTCCTTAAAATTAATATTTTATGCTTTCCCTTTGTGCTATTCACTTCAAATTTGGTATTCGCATGTATCTTAACGAGGGACATAAAAGTTGAGAGAGATATTTTGCAATCGTTTCCGGTTTGAAGTAGACACTGTTGTCGCGAGACAAAATGTATTGTTGTCTTGTATGGACACTATATCCTGAAAATAATGCCCAATGTTTCTTTCAGACTCTTTTTGGGGGACACTGCCTCCTCAGAGCGCCCCTGGCGAGATCAAAATAATACGTTTATAATACAGTAACAAATAGAATGTTATCAGCAATGCCCCCGGGGTAATACTCCCCCCCGAACATTGCTTCCGATAGAGACACTGGTGATGCTCCATTTCCAAAGCTGCATATGTTTGATTTTAAATACTTCAGTATCGTCTCGAAACTTTACACGAACATACTGCCTAGTTTCGAGACGATATCAACAGTTAGTGTATAAATATATTCTTTTCGTCTATGTCTGTAATAACGAAGCTATTTTGTTCACGTAATGCCAACAGAAACTATTTTGATAAAACGAAGCAACGTGATAAGAAAAAAAATTAGAAAAAACAAGGTTCGGCGGGGAATCGAACCCAGACCTGCTACTCAGAAAGCAAACACTTTACCGCGGAGCTAACTTACTACGTTGAATTCTGTTTGTTTTATTCTCCTCAATATACCACATAAGAGTCCAAATGAAGGCAATTCAAAAATATGGCAATTTTGCATTCAAGATGGCGACTTCTCCAATGATTTGTTTCTTCACTTAAACTGAACTACGTCCTTAATAACTTAGCGAAACCTGGCTTACCTACCAAGAGCACAACTTACAATTTTCATGGTTACAAATTTTTGAGCCGCCATTTTGAATCGAAGATGGCGACTTTTCCAACATGTCGGATTTTCCCCTCACATGCCCTGTAATCTACACACTTGAACGCAATTTCGTGATTCCACCATATCTACAAGTTGTGTAGAATTAGACGCACCCTTATAACATTCCTAGCACTTTCTTACACCGAACATGAATATTTTTTTCAAGTTTAAGGGCGGATTCGCAAACTACGCATCAGAATAAACATCACCTCGAAATTTCAACGTCCTACATACAGCCATTACAAATTTCACATTTTTTCGATTTGCGCCGCGAAACGAAAACGAATTTTAATGCTCTTTTTTCTATCATAAACTATGTTCCTAGCTTCACTGCCTGACAAAATATGACGTTTCTATGGTGTGCGGAACTACTCTAAAAACCAGCATTTCGAAACGACGAAAAATTTCGACACTTCATTTACATGGAAAATGTCGCCTTTTTCGTGATATCGGAATTTTCCCATTACTCACATCCCATGACGAACAAGTATGCAAAATTTGGTGTTTGTATGTTTTGGGGAAGTATGCAAACAATTAAGTGTGTTTCCGATTATAGAGGTATATAATTCCACGGACGCGGGCCCGCTACGTACCAGTACTATGTGAGCAGTAAGTAGGAAATACAAAATCTAAGGAATTGAGTAGTGTAGAGGAACGACGTGAGCCTACTGTGCAAAGACCTGGGTTCGATTCCCCACAAGTTTTTCTCTCACTTTTTCTTTCTTTGAAAGTTTATTTTTATAGCATAGGTGATTGAAAATAAGCTTGACTTTATTATATACGGCATTTCATTCCAACCGGACCCGCAACTAAAACTATTAAATCGAAAGGGGCACTTTTCCACGTATCTTATATATTAAAATTATGTACGCTGCCGACGAGACAATTTTCAAAAGGTGCCCATTTGTGTGTGTCTGTGTGCGTGTATGAGCGTGTGTGCGCAGTAGCGTACGCAGGAATTTATTTCGGGAGGGGCCAAACTCAATATCAGTGTATTTATATTGAAATTCCTAAACTTGTCCCAAAAATTATGCTAAATTTACTCAAAAGTTGGAATTTCGGGGGTGGTCCGGACCCCCAGGACCCACCCCCTGCGTACGTCCCTGTGTGTGTGTGTATTTCCTTAAAATTAATATTTTATACTTTCCATTTGTGGTATTCACTTCAAATTTGGTATAACGCATGTATCTTAACGAGGAACATAAAAGGGGAGAGAGATATTTTGCAATCGTTTCCGGTTTGAAGCAGACACTCTTGTCGCGAGACAAAATGTATTGTTGTCTTGTATGGACACTATATCGTGAAAATGATGCCCAATGTTTCTTTCAGACTCTTTTTGGGGGACACTGCCTCCTAAGAGCGCCAATGGCGAGATCAAAATAATACGTTTATAATACAATAACAAATAGAATGTTATCAGCAGTGCCCCCGGGGTAATACTCCCCCCCGAACATTGCTTCCGATAGAGACACTGGTGATGCTCCATTTCCAAAGCTACATATGTTTGATTTTAAATCCTTCAGTATCGTCTCGAAACTTTACACGAACATACTGCCTAGTTTCGAGACGATATCAATAGTTAGTGTATAAATATATTCTTTTCGTCTATGTCTGTAATAACGAAGTTATTTTGTTCACGCAATGCCAAAAGAAACTATTTTGATAAAACGAAGCAACGTGATAAGAAAAAAAAAAGTTAGAAAAAACAAGGTTCGGCGGGGAATCGAACCCAGACCTGCTACTCAGAAAGCAGACACTTTACCGCGGAGCTAACTTACTACGTTGAATTCTGTTTGTTTTATTCTCCTCAATATACCACATAAGAGTCCAAATGAAGGCAATTCAAAAATATGGCAATTTTGAATTCAAGATGGCGACTTCTCCAATGATTTGTTTCTTCACTTAAACTGAACTACGTCCTTAATAACTTAGCGAAACCTGGCTTACCTACCAAGAGCACAACTTACAATTTTCATGGTTACAAATTTTTGAGCCGCCATTTTGAATCGAAGATGGCGACTTTTCCAACATGTCGGATTTTCCCCTCACATGCCCTGTAATCTACACACTTGAACGCAATTTCGTGATTCCACCATATCTACAAGTTGTGTAGAATTAGACGCCCCCTTATAACATTCCTAGCACTTTCTTACACCGAACATGAATATTTTTTTCAAGTTTAAGGGCGGATTCGCAAACTACGCATCAGAATAAACATCACCTCGAAATTTCAACAACCTACATACAGCCATTACAAATTTCACATTTTTTCGATTTGCGCCGCGAAACGAAAACGAATTTTAATGCTCTTTTTTCTATCATAAACTATGTTCCTAGCTTCACTGCCTGACAAAATATGACGTTTCTATGGTGTGCGGAACTACTCTAAAAACCAGCATTTCGAAACGACGAAAAATTTCGACACTTCATTTACATGGAAAATGTCGCCTTTTTCGTGATATCGGAATTTTCCCATTACTCACATCCCATGACGAACAAGTATGCAAAATTTGGTGTTTGTATGTTTTGGGGAAGTATGCAAACAATTAAGTGTGTTTCCGATTATAGAGGTATATAATTCCACAGACGCGGGCCCGCTACGTACCAATATTATGTGCGCAGTAAGCAGGAAGTACCAAATATAAGGAATTGAGTAGTGTAGGGGAAAGACGTGAGCCTACTGTGCAGAAGACCTGGGTTCGATTCCCAGCAATTTTTTCTCTCACTTTTTCTTTCTTCGAAAGTTTATTTTTATAGCATAGGTGATTGAAAATAAGCTTGACTCTATTATATACGGCATTTCATTCCAACCGGACCCACAACTAAAACTATTACATCGAAAGGGGCACTTTTTCACGTATCTTATAAATATGTACGCTGCCGACGAGACAATTTTCAAGAGGTGTCCATTTGTGTGTGTGTGTGTATGAGCGTGTGTGTGCAGTGGCGTACGCAGGAATTTATTTCGGGAGGGGTCCAAACTCAATATCAGTGTATTTTATATTGAAATTCCTAAACTTGTCCCAAAAAATAGGCTAAATTTACACAAAAGTTGGAATTTCGGGGGTGGTCCGGACCCCAAGGACCCACCCCCTGCGTACGTCCCTGTGTGTGTGTGTATTTCCTTAAAATTAATATTTTATGCTTTCCCTTTGTGCTATTCACTTCAAATTTGGTATTCGCATGTATCTTAACGAGGGACATAAAAGTTGAGAGAGATATTTTGCAATCGTTTCCGGTTTGAAGTAGACACTGTTGTCGCGAGACAAAATGTATTGTTGTCTTGTATGGACACTATATCCTGAAAATAATGCCCAATGTTTCTTTCAGACTCTTTTTGGGGGACACTGCCTCCTCAGAGCGCCCCTGGCGAGATCAAAATAATACGTTTATAATACAGTAACAAATAGAATGTTATCAGCAATGCCCCCGGGGTAATACTCCCCCCCGAACATTGCTTCCGATAGAGACACTGGTGATGCTCCATTTCCAAAGCTGCATATGTTTGATTTTAAATACTTCAGTATCGTCTCGAAACTTTACACGAACATACTGCCTAGTTTCGAGACGATATCAACAGTTAGTGTATAAATATATTCTTTTCGTCTATGTCTGTAATAACGAAGCTATTTTGTTCACGTAATGCCAACAGAAACTATTTTGATAAAACGAAGCAACGTGATAAGAAAAAAAATTAGAAAAAACAAGGTTCGGCGGGGAATCGAACCCAGACCTGCTACTCAGAAAGCAAACACTTTACCGCGGAGCTAACTTACTACGTTGAATTCTGTTTGTTTTATTCTCCTCAATATACCACATAAGAGTCCAAATGAAGGCAATTCAAAAATATGGCAATTTTGCATTCAAGATGGCGACTTCTCCAATGATTTGTTTCTTCACTTAAACTGAACTACGTCCTTAATAACTTAGCGAAACCTGGCTTACCTACCAAGAGCACAACTTACAATTTTCATGGTTACAAATTTTTGAGCCGCCATTTTGAATCGAAGATGGCGACTTTTCCAACATGTCGGATTTTCCCCTCACATGCCCTGTAATCTACACACTTGAACGCAATTTCGTGATTCCACCATATCTACAAGTTGTGTAGAATTAGACGCACCCTTATAACATTCCTAGCACTTTCTTACACCGAACATGAATATTTTTTTCAAGTTTAAGGGCGGATTCGCAAACTACGCATCAGAATAAACATCACCTCGAAATTTCAACAACCTACATACAGCCATTACAAATTTCACATTTTTTCGATTTGCGCCGCGAAACGAAAACGAATTTTAATGCTCTTTTTTCTATCATAAACTATGTTCCTAGCTTCACTGCCTGACAAAATATGACGTTTCTATGGTGTGCGGAACTACTCTAAAAACCAGCATTTCGAAACGACGAAAAATTTCGACACTTCATTTACATGGAAAATGTCGCCTTTTTCGTGATATCGGAATTTTCCCATTACTCACATCCCATGACGAACAAGTATGCAAAATTTGGTGTTTGTATGTTTTGGGGAAGTATGCAAACAATTAAGTGTGTTTCCGATTATAGAGGTATATAATTCCACGGACGCGGGCCCGCTACGTACCAGTACAATGTGAGCAGTAAGTAGGAAGTACAAAATCTAAGGAATTGAGTAGTGTAGAGGAACGACGTGAGCCTACTGTGCAAAGACCTGGGTTCGATTCCCCACAAGTTTTTCTCTCACTTTTTCTTTCTTTGAAAGTTTATTTTTATAGCATAGGTGATTGAAAATAAGCTTGACTTTATTATATACGGCATTTCATTCCAACCGGACCCGCAACTAAAACTATTAAATCGAAAGGGGCACTTTTCCACGTATCTTATATATTAAAATTATGTACGCTGCCGACGAGACAATTTTCAAAAGGTGCCCATTTGTGTGTGTCTGTGTGCGTGTATGAGCGTGTGTGCGCAGTAGCGTACGCAGGAATTTATTTCGGGAGGGGCCAAACTCAATATCAGTGTATTTATATTGAAATTCCTAAACTTGTCCCAAAAATTATGCTAAATTTACTCAAAAGTTGGAATTTCGGGGGTGGTCCGGACCCCCAGGACCCACCCCCTGCGTACGTCCCTGTGTGTGTGTGTATTTCCTTAAAATTAATATTTTATACTTTCCATTTGTGGTATTCACTTCAAATTTGGTATAACGCATGTATCTTAACGAGGAACATAAAAGGGGAGAGAGATATTTTGCAATCGTTTCCGGTTTGAAGCAGACACTCTTGTCGCGAGACAAAATGTATTGTTGTCTTGTATGGACACTATATCGTGAAAATGATGCCCAATGTTTCTTTCAGACTCTTTTTGGGGGACACTGCCTCCTCAGAGCGCCAATGGCGAGATCAAAATAATACGTTTATAATACAATAACAAATAGAATGTTATCAGCAGTGCCCCCGGGGTAATACTCCCCCCCGAACATTGCTTCCGATAGAGACACTGGTGATGCTCCATTTCCAAAGCTACATATGTTTGATTTTAAATCCTTCAGTATCGTCTCGAAACTTTACACGAACATACTGCCTAGTTTCGAGACGATATCAATAGTTAGTGTATAAATATATTCTTTTCGTCTATGTCTGTAATAACGAAGTTATTTTGTTCACGCAATGCCAAAAGAAACTATTTTGATAAAACGAAGCAACGTGATAAGAAAAAAAAAGGTAGAAAAAACTAGGTTCGGCGGGGAATCGAACCCAGACATGCTACTCAGAAAGCAGACACTTTACCGCGGAGCTAACTTACTACGTTGAATTCTGTTTGTTTTATTCTCCTCAATATACCACATAAGAGTCCAAATGAAGGCAATTCAAAAATATGGCAATTTTGAATTCAAGATGGCGACTTCTCCAATGATTTGTTTCTTCACTTAAACTGAACTACGTCCTTAATAACATAGCGAAACCTGGCTTACCTACCAAGAGCACAACTTACAATTTTCATGGTTACAAATTTTTGAGACGCCATTTTGAATCGAAGATGGCGACTTTTCCAACATCTCGGATTTTTCCCCTTACATGCACTGTACTCTACACACTTGAACGCAATTTCGTGATTCCACCATATCTACAAGTTGTGTAGAATTAGACGCCCCCTTATAACATTCCTAGCACTTTCCTACACTGAACATGACTATTTTTTTCAAGTTTAAGGGCGGATTCGCAAACTACGCATCAGAATAAACATCACCTCGAAATTTCAACATCCTAGATACAGCCATTACAAATTTCACATTTTTTCGATTTGCGCCGCGAAACGAAAACGAATTTTAATGTTCTTTTTTCCATCATAAACTATGTTCCTAGCTTCACTGCCTGACAAAATATGACGTTTCTATGGTGTGCGGAACTACTCTAAAAACCAGCATTTCGAAACGACAAAAAATTTCGACACTTCATTTCAATGGAAAATGTCGCCTTTTTCGTGATATCGGAATTTTCCCATTACTCACATCCCATGACGAACAAGTATGCAAAATTTGGTGTTTGTATGTTTTGGGGAAGTATGCAAACAATTAAGTGTGTTTCCGACTTTAGAGGTATATAATTCCACGGACGCGGGCCCGCTACGTACCAGTACTATGTGAGCAGTAAGTAGGAAGTCCAAAATCTAAGGAATTGAGTAGTGTAGAGGAACGACGTGAGCCTACTGTGCAAAAGACCTGGGTTCGATACCCCACAAGTTTTTCTCTCACTTTTTCTTTCTTTGAAAGTTTATTTTTATAGCATAGGTGATTGAAAATAAGCTTGACTTTATTATATACGGCATTTCATTCCAACCGGACCCGCAACTAAAACTATTAAATCGAAAGGGGCACTTTTCCACGTATCTTATATATTAAAATTATGTACGCTGCCGACGAGACAATTTTCAAAAGGTGCCCATTTGTGTGTGTGTGTGTGCGTGTATGAGCGTGTGTGCGCAGTAGTGTACGCAGGAATTTATTTCGGGAGGGGCCAAACTCAATATCAGTGTATTTTATATTGAAATTCCTAAACTTGTCCCAAAAATTATGCTAAATTTACTCAAAAGTTGGAATTTCGGAGGTGGTCCGGACCCCCAGGACCCACCCCCTGCGTACGTCCCTGTGTGTGTGTGTATTTCCTTAAAATTAATATTTTATACTTTCCATTTGTGGTATTCACTTCAAATTTGGTATAACGCATGTATCTTAACGAGGAACATAAAAGGGGAGAGAGATATTTTGCAATCGTTTCCGGTTTGATGCAGACACTCTTGTCGCGAGACAAAATGTATTGTTGTCTTGTATGGACACTATATCGTGAAAATGATGCCCAATGTTTCTTTCAGACTCTTTTTGGGGGACACTGCCTCCTCAGAGCGCCCCTGGCGAGATCAAAATAATACGTTTATAATACAATAACAAATAGAATGTTATCAACAGTGCCCCAGGGGTAATACTCCCCCCCCCCCCGAACATTGCTTCCGATAGAGACACTGGTGACGCTCCATTTCCAAAGCTACATATGTTTGATTTTAAATCCTTCAGTATCGTCTCGAAACTTTACACGAACATACTGCCTAGTTTCGAGACGATATCAATAGTTAGTGTATAAATATATTCTTTTCGTCTATGTCTGTAATAACGAAGTTATTTTGTTCACGCAATGCCAACAGAAACTATTTTGATAAAACGAAGCAACGTGATAAGAAAAAAAAGTTAGAAAAAACAAGGTTCGGCGGGGAATCGAACCCAGGCCTGCTACTCCGAAAGCAGACACTTTACCGCGGAGCTAACTCACTACGTTGAATTATGTTTGTTTTATTCTCCTCAAAATACCACATAAGAGTCCAAATGAAGGCAATTCAAAAATATGGCAATTTTGCATTCAAGATGGCGTCTTCTCCAATGATTTGTTTCTTCACTTAAACTGAACTACGTCCTTAATAACTTAGCGAAACCTGGCTTACCTACCAAGAGCACAACTTACAATTTTCATGGTTACAAATTTTTGAGCCGCCATTTTGAATCGAAGATGGCGACTTTTCCAACATGTCGGATTTTTCCCCTCACATGCCCTGTAATCTACACACTTGAACGCAATTTCGTGATTCCACCATATCTACAAGTTGTGTAGAATTAGACGCCCCCTTATAACATTCCTAGCACTTTCTTACACCGAACATGAATATTTTTTTCAAGTTTAAGGGCGGATTCGCAAACTACGCATCAGAATAAACATCACCTCGAAATTTCAACGTCCTACATACAGCCATTACAAATTTCACATTTTTTCGATTTGCGCCGCGAAACGAAAACGAATTTTAATGCTCTTTTTTCTATCATAAACTATGTTCCTAGCTTCACTGCCTGACAAAATATGACGTTTCTATGGTGTGCGGAACTACTCTAAAAACCAGCATTTCGAAACGACGAAAAATTTCGACACATCATTTACATGGAAAATGTCGCCTTTTTCGTGATATCGGAATTTTCCCATTACTCACATCCCATGACGAACAAGTATGCAAAATTTGATGTTTGTATGTTTTGGGGAAGTATGCAAACAATTAAGTGTGTTTCCGATTATAGAGGTATATAATTCCACGGACGCGGGCCCGCTACGTACCAGTACTATGTGAGCAGTAAGTAGGAAATCCAAAATCTAAGGAATTGAGTAGTGTAGGGGAACGACGTGAGCCTACTGTGCAAAAGATCTGGGTTCGATCCCCAAGAAGTTTTTCTCTCACTTTTTCTTTCTTTGAAAGTTTATTTTTATAGCATAGGTGATTGAAAATAAGCTTGACTTTATTATATACAGCATTTCATTCCAACCGGACCCGCAACTAAAACTATTAAATCGAAAGGGGCACTTTTCCAAGTATCTTATATATATTAAAATTATGTACGCTGCCGACGAGACAATTTTCAAAGGTGCCCATTTGTGTGTGTGTGTGTGTGCGTGTATGAGCGTGTGTGCGCAGTTGCGTACACAGGAATTTATTTCGGGAAGGGCCAAACTCAATACCAGTGTATTTTATATTGAAATTCCTAAATTTGTCCCAAAAATTAGGCTAAATTTACTCAAAAGTTGGAATTTCGGTGGTGGTCCGGACCCCCAGGACCCACCCCCTGCGTACGTCCCTGTGTGTGTGTGTATTTCCTTAAAATTAATATTTTATACTTTCCATTTGTGGTATTCACTTCAAATTTGGTATACGCATGTATGTTAACGAGGAACATAAAAGGGGAGAGAGATATTTTGCAATCGTTTCCGGTTTGAAGCAGACACTGTTGTCGCGAGACAAAATGTATTGTTGTCTTGTATGGACACTATATCGTGAAAATGATGCCCAATGTTTCTTTCAGACACTTTTTGGGGGACACTGCCTCCTCAGAGCGCCCCTGGCGAGATCAAAATAATACGTTTATAATACAATAACAAATAGAATGTTATCAGCAGTGCCCCCGGGGTAATACTCCCCCCCCCCGATCATTGCTTCCGATAGAGACACTGGTGATGCTCCATTTCCAAAGCTACATATGTTTGATTTTAAATACTTCAGTATCGTCTCGAAACTTTACACGAACATACTTCCTAGTTTCGAGACCATCTCAACAGTTAGCGTATAAATATATCCTTTCCGTCTGTCTGTAATAACGAAAATATTTTGTTCACGCAATGCCAACAGAAACTATTTGGTAAAATGAAGCAACGTGATAAGAAAAAATCCAAAATAAAACATGGTCTGAGGGGATTCGAACTTAGACCTGCTACTCAGAAAACAGACACTTTACCGCGGAGCTAACTTACTACCTTCAGTTCTGTTTGTTCTATTCTGCCCAATAAACCACAAAAGAGGCCAAATGAAGGCAAATCAAAAATATGACAATTTTGAATTCAAGATGGCGACTTCTCCAATGATTTGTTTCTTCACTTAAACTGAACTACGTCCTTAATAACATAGCGAAACCTGGTTTACCTACCAAGAGCACAACTTACAATTTTCATGGTTACAAATTTTTGAGACGCCATTTTGAATCAAAGATGACGACTTTTCCAACATGTCGGATTTTTCCCCTCACATGAGCTGTACTCTACACACTTGAACGCAATTTCGTGATTCCACCATATCTACAAGTTGTGTAGAATTAGACGGCCTCTTATAACATTCCTAGCACTTTCTGACACCGAACATGCCTATTTTTTTCAGGTTTAAGGGCGGAATCGCAAACTACGCATCAGAATAAACATCACCTCGAAATTTCAACATCCTAGATACAGCCATTACAAATTTCACATTTTTTCGATTTGCGCCGCGAAACGAAAACGAATTTTAATGCTCTTTTTTCTATCAGAAACTATGTTTCTAGCTTCACTCCCTGACAAAATATGACGTTTCTATGGTGTGCGGAACTACTCAATAAACCAGCATTTCGAAACGACGAAAAATTTCGACACTTTATTTACATGGAAAATGTCGCCTTTTTCGTGATATCGGAATTTTCCCATTACTCACATCCCATGACGAACAAGTATGCAAAATTTGGTGTTTGTATGTTTTGTGGAAGTATGCAAACAATTAAGTGTGTTTCCGACTTTAGAGGTATATAAAATAATTCCACGGACGCGAGCCCGCTACGTACCAGTACTATGTGAGCAGTAAGTAGGAAATCCAAAATCTAAGGAATTGAGTAGTGTAGGGGAACGACGTGAGCCTACTGTGCAAAAGATCTGGGTTCGATATCCAACAAGTTTTTCTCTCACTTTTTCTTTCTTTGAAAGTTTATTTTTATAGCATAGGTGATTGAAAATAAGCTTGACTTTATTATATACAGCATTTCATTCCAACCGGACCCGCAACTAAAACTATTAAATCGAAAGGGGCACTTTTCCAAGTATCTTATATATATTAAAATTATGTACGCTGCCGACGAGACAATTTTCAAAGGTGCCCATTTGTGTGTGTGTGTGTGTGCGTGTATGAGCGCGTGTGCGCAGTTGCGTACACAGGAATTTATTTCGGGAAGGGCCAAACTCAATACCAGTGTATTTTATATTGAAATTCCTAAATTTGTCCCAAAAATTAGGCTAAATTTACTCAAAAGTTGGAATTTCGGTGGTGGTCCGGCCCCCAGGACCCACCCCCTGCGTACGTCCCTGTGTGTGTGTGTATTTCCTTAAAATTAATATTTTATACTTTCCATTTGTGGTATTCACTTCAAATTTGGTATACGCATGTATCTTAACGAGGAACATAAAAGGGGAGAGAGATATTTTGCAATCGTTTCCGGTTTGAAGCAGACACTGTTGTCGCGAGACAAAATGTATTGTTGTCTTGTATGGACACTATATCGTGAAAATGATGCCCAATGTTTCTTTCAGACACTTTTTGGGGGACACTGCCTCCTCAGAGCGCCCCTGGCGAGATCAAAATAATACGTTTATAATACAATAACAAATAGAATGTTATCAACAGTGCCCCCGGGGTAATACTCCCCCCCGATCATTGCTTCCGATAGAGACACTGGTGATGCTCCATTTCCAAATCTACATATGTTTGATTTTAAATACTTCAGTATCGTCTCGAAACTTTACACGAACATACTGCCTAGTTTCGAGACCATCTCAGCAGTTAGCGTATAAATATATCCTTTCCGTCTGTCTGTAATAACGAAAATATTTTGTTCACGCAATGCCAACAGAAACTATTTGGTAAAATGAAGCAACGTGATAAGAAAAAATCCAAGATAAAACATGGTCTGAGGGGATTCGAACCCAGACCTGCTACTCAGAAAACAGACACTTTACCGCGGAGCTAACTTACTATCTTGAATTCTGTTTGTTCTATTCTACTCGATATACCACAAAAGAGACCAAATGAAGGCAATTCAAAAATATGGCAATTTTGAATTCAAGATGGCGACTTCTCCAATGATTTGTTTCTTCACTTAAACTGAACTACGCCCTTAATAACATAGCGAAACCTGGTTTACCTACCAAGAGCACAACTTACAATTTTCATGGTTACAAATTTTTGAGACGCCATTTTGAATCGAAGATGACGACTTTTCCAACATGTCGGATTTTTCCCCTCACATGAGCTGTACTCTACACACTTGAACGCAATTTCGTGATTCCACCATATCTACAAGTTGTGTAGAATTAGACGCCCCTTATAACATTCCTAGCACTTTGTGACACCGAACATGCCTATTTTTTTCAGGTTTAAGGGCGGAATCGCAAACTACGCATCAGAATAAACATCACCTCGAAATTTCAACATCCTAGATACAGCCATTACAAATTTCACATTTTTTCGATTTGCGCCGCGAAACGAAAACGAATTTTAATGCTCTTTTTTCTATCATAAACTATGTTCCTAGCTTCACTGCCTGACAAAATATGACGTTTCTATGGTATGCGGAACTACTCTATAAACCAGCATTTCGAAACGACGAAAAATTTCGACACTTTATTTACATGGAAAATGTCGCCTTTTTCGTGATATCGGAATTTTCCCATTACTCACATCCCATGACGAACAAGTATGCAAAATTTGGTGTTTGTATGTTTTGTGGAAGTATGCAAACAATTAAGTGTGTTTCCGACTTTAGAGGTATATAATTCCACGGACGCGGGCCCGCTACGTACCAGTACTATGTGAGCATTAAGTAGGAAATCCAAAATCTAAGGAATTGAGTAGTGTAGGGGAACGACGTGAGCCTACTGTGCAAAAGATCTGGGTTCGATCCCCCACAAGTTTTTCTCTCACTTTTTCTTTCTTTGAAAGTTTATTTTTATAGCATAGGTGATTGAAAATAAGCTTGACTTTATTATATACAGCATTTCATTCCAACCGGACCCGCAACTAAAACTATTAAATCGAAAGGGGCACTTTTCCAAGTATCTTATATATATTAAAATTATGTACGCTGCCGACGAGACAATTTTCAAAGGTGCCCATTTGTGTGTGTGTGTGTGTGCGTGCATGAGCGTGTGTGCGCAGTTGCGTACACAGGAATTTATTTCGGGAAGGGCCAAACTCAATACCAGTGTATTTTATATTGAAATTCCTAAATTTGTCCCAAAAATTAGGCTAAATTTACTCAAAAGTTGGAATTTCGGTGGTGGTCCGGACCCCCAGGACCCACCCCCTGCGTACGTCCCTGTGTGTGTGTGTATTTCCTTAAAATTAATATTTTATACTTTCCATTTGTGGTATTCACTTCAAATTTGGTATACGCATGTATCTTAACGAGGAACATAAAAGGGGAGAGAGATATTTTGCAATCGTTTCCGGTTTGAAGCAGACACTGTTGTCGCGAGACAAAATGTATTGTTGTCTTGTATGGACACTATATCGTGAAAATGATGCCCAATGTTTCTTTCAGACTCTTTTTGGGGGACACTGCCTCCTCAGAGCGCCCCTGGCGAGATCAAAATAATACGTTTATAATACAATAACAAATAGAATGTTATCAGCAGTGCCCCCGGGGTAATACTCCCCCCCCCCGATCATTGCTTCCGATAGAGACACTGGTGATGCTCCATTTCCAAAGCTACATATGTTTGATTTTAAATACTTCAGTATCGTCTCGAAACTTTACACGAACATACTGCCTAGTTCGAGACCATCTCAACAGTTAGCGTATAAATATATCCTTTCCGTCTGTCTGTAATAACGAAAATATTTTGTTCACGCAATGCCAACAGAAACTATTTGGTAAAATGAAGCAACGTGATAAGAAAAAATCCAAGATAAAACATGGTCTGAGGGGATTCGAACCCAGACCTGCTACTCAGAAAACAGACACTTTAGCGCGGAGCTAACTTACTACCTTGAATTCTGTTTGTTCTATTCTACTCAATATACCACAAAAGAGGCCAAATGAAGGCAAATCAAAAATATGGCAATTTTGAATTCAAGATGGCGACTTCTCCAATGATTTGTTTCTTCACTTAAACTGAACTACGCCCTTAATAACATAGCGAAACCTGGTTTACCTACCAAGAGCACAACTTACAATTTTCATGGTTACAAATTTTTGAGACGCCATTTTGAATCGAAGATGACGACTTTTCCAACATGTCGGATTTTTTCCCTCACATGAGCTGTACTCTACACACTTGAACGCAATTTCGTGATTCCACCATATCTACAAGTTGTGTAGAATTAGACGCTCCCTTATAACATTCCTAGCACTTTCTGACACCGAACATGCCTATTTTTTTCAACTTTAAGGGGGGAATCGCAAACTACGCATCAGAAAAAACATCACCTCGAAATTTCAACATCCTAGATACAGCCATTACAGATTTCACATTTTTTCGATTTGCGCCGCGAAACGAAAACGAATTTTAATGCTCTTTTTTCTATCATAAACTATGTTCCTAGCTTCACTGCCTGACAAAATATGACGTTTCTATGGTGTGCGGAACTACTCTAAAAACCAGCATTTCGAAACGATGAAAAATTTCAACACTTCATTTACATGGAAAATGTCGCCTTTTTCGTGATATCGGAATTTTCCCATTACTCACATCCCATGATGAACAAGTATGCAAAATTTGGTGTTTGTATGTTTTGTGGAAGTATGCAAACAATTAAGTGTGTTTCCGACTTTAGAGGTATATAATTCCACGGACGCGGGCCCGCTACGTACCGGTACTATGTGAGCAGTAAGTAGGAAATCCAGAATCTAAGGAATTGAGTAGTGTAGGGGAACGACGTGAGCCTACTGTAAAAAAGGACTGGGATCGATCCCCAACAAGTTTTTCTCTCACTTTTTTTTTCTTTGAAAGTTTATTTTTATAGCATAGGTGATTGAAAATAAGCTTGACTTTATTATATACAGCATTTCATTCCAACCGGACCCGCAACTAAAACTATTAAATCGAAAGGGGCACTTTTCCAAGTATCTTATATATATTAAAATTATGTACGCTGCCGACGAGACAATTTTCAAAGGTGCCCATTTGTGTGTGTGTGTGTGTGCGTGTATGAGCGTGTGTGCGCAGTTGCGTACGCAGGAATTTATTTCGGGAAGGGCCAAACTCAAT
Source organism: Thermobia domestica (assembly GCF_964235325.1). NCBI lineage: Eukaryota > Metazoa > Arthropoda > Insecta > Zygentoma > Lepismatidae > Thermobia > Thermobia domestica. The sequence goes on along the minus strand of NC_137459.1, from coordinate 295,681,831 downwards.
ACCAGTGTATTTTATATTGAAATTCCTAAATTTGTCCCAAAAATTAGGCTAAATTTACTCAAAAGTTGGAATTTCGGTGGTGGTCCGGACCCCCAGGACCCACCCCCTGCGTACGTCCCTGTGTGTGTGTGTATTTCCTTAAAATTAATATTTTATACTTTCCATTTGTGGTATTCACTTCAAATTTGGTATACGCATGTATCTTAACGAGGAACATAAAAGGGGAGAGAGATATTTTGCAATCGTTTCCGGTTTGAAGCAGACACTGTTGTCGCGAGACAAAATGTATTGTTGTCTTGTATGGACACTATATCGTGAAAATGATGCCCAATGTTTCTTTCAGACTCTTTTTGGGGGACACTGCCTCCTCAGAGCGCCCCTGGCGAGATCAAAATAATACGTTTATAATACAATAACAAATAGAATGTTATCAGCAGTGCCCCCGGGGTAATACTCCCCCCCCCGAACATTGCTTCCGATAGAGACACTGGTGACGCTCCATTTCCAAAGCTACATATGTTTGATTTTAAATCCTTCAGTATCGTCTCGAAACTTTACACGAACATACTGCCTAATTTCGAGACCATCTCAACAGTTAGCGCATAAATATATCCTTTCCGTCTATGTCTGTAATAACGAAAATAAGTTGTTAACGCAATGCCAACAGAAACTATTTGGCAAAATGAAACAACGTGATAAGAAAAAAAACGCAAGATAAAACAAGGTCTGCGGGGATTCGAACCCAGATCTGCTACTCAGAAAGCAGACACTTTACCACGGAGCTAACTTACTACGTTGAATTCCGTTTGTTTTATTCTCCTCTATATACCACATAAGAGTCCAAATGAAGGCAATTCAAAAGTATGGCAATTTTGCATTCAAGATGGCGACTTCTCCAATGATTTGTTTCTTCACTTAAACTGAACTACGTCCTTAATAACTTAGCGAAACCTGGCTTACCTACCAAGAGCACAACTTACAATATTCATGGTTACAAATTTTTGAGACGCCATTTTGAATCGAAGATGGCGACTTTTCCAACATGTCGGATTTTTCCCCTCACATGCCCTGTAATCTACACACTTGAACGCAATTTCGTGATTCCACCATATCTACAAGTTGTGTAGAATTAGACGCACCCTTATAACATTCCTAGCACTTTCTTACACCGAACATGAATATTTTTTTCAAGTTTAAGGGCGGATTCGCAAACTACGCATCAGAATAAACATCACCTCGAAATTTCAACGTCCTACATACAGCCATTACAAATTTCACATTTTTTCGATTTGCGCCGCGAAACGAAAACGAATTTTAATGCTCTTTTTTCTATCATAAACTATGTTCCTAGCTTCACTGCCTGACAAAATATGACGTTTCTATGGTGTGCGGAACTACTCTAAAAACCAGCATTTCGAAACGACGAAAAATTTCGACACTTCATTTACATGGAAAATGTCGCCTTTTTCGTGATATCGGAATTTTCCCATTACTCACATCCCATGACGAACAAGTATGCAAAATTTGGTGTTTGTATGTTTTGGGGAAGTATGCAAACAATTAAGTGTGTTTCCGATTATAGAGGGGGTCTAGGTCAAAACCCCCACAGCCAAAACCCCCACACTCAAGAAATGTCAAAACGCTAACACGATCGGTCATAACCCCCACACAAATGGACAAATTCCCCAAACGCACGAACGGTCAAAACCCCCACAGCCAAAACCCCCACACTCAAGAAATGTCAAAACGCCCACACGATCGGTCATAACCCCCACACAAATGGACAAATCCCCCAAACGCACGAACGGTCAAAACCCCCACAGCCAAAACCCCCACACTCAAGAAATGTCAAAACGCCCACACGATCGGTCAAAACCCCCACACAAATGGACAAAACTCCCACACATAGCAACGGTCACAATCTCCACATAAATGGACAAAACCCCCACACAAATGGACAAAACCCCCACACAATCGGACAAATCCCCCACACTCTGAAAATACCGTGATTGCACGTCTTTGTTGCGGCTCTTTACGACGGCCACCTTAGTGTTTCTGTCATTACAAAACAGTGCAAGAAGAATAGTTGCAACATCGGTTTAAGTGGAATAAAAAATGTTATTAAAAAGTACAAGGGCAAGACATACAACCAGGATCATTTCAGAGTGTGGGAGATTTGACCGATTGTGTGGGAGTTTTGTCCATTTGTGTGGGGGTTTTGTCCATTTATGTGGGGATTGTGACCGTTGCTATGTGTGGCTGTTTTGTCCATTTGTGTGGGGGTTTTGACCGATCGTGTGGGCGTTTTGACATTTCTTGAGTGTGGGGGTTTTGGCTGTGGGGGTTTTGACCGTTCGTGCGTTTGGGGGATTTGTCCATTTGTGTGGGGGTTATGACCGATCGTGTGGATGTTTTGACATTTCTTGAGTGTGGGGGTTTTGGCTGTGGGGGTTTTGACCGTTCGTGCGTTTGGGGGATTTGTCCATTTGTATGGGGGTTATGACCGATCTGGTGGGCGTTTTGACATTTCTTGAGTGTGGGGGTTTTGGCTGTGGGGGTTTTGACCGGTTCCCTATAGAGGTATATAATAATTCCACGGACGCGGGCCCGCTACGTAGCAGTACTATGTGAGCAGTAAGTAGGAAGTCTAAAATCTAAGGAATTGAGTAGTGTAGATGAACGACGTGAGCCTACTATGCAAAAGACCTGGGTTCGATTCCCCACAAGTTTTTCTCTCACTTTTTCTTTCTTTGAAAGTTTATTTTTATAGCATAGGTGATTGAAAATAAGCTTGACTTTATTATATACGGCATTTCATTCCAACCGGACCCACAACTAAAACTATTAAATCGAAAGGGGCACTTTTCCACGTATCTTATATATTAAAATTATGTACGCTGCCGACGAGACAATTTTCAAGAGGTGCCCATTCGTGTGTGTGTGTGTGCGTGTATGAGCGTGTGTGCGCAGTAGCGTACGCAGGAATTTATTTCGGGAGGGGAAAACTCAATATCAGTGTATTTTATATTGAAATTCCTAAACTTGTCCCAAAAATTATGCTAAATTTACTCAAAAGTTGGAATTTCGGCGGTAGTCCGGACCCCCAGGACCCACCCCCTGCGTACGTCCCTGTGTGTGTGTGTATTTCCTTAAAATTAATATTTTTTACTTTCCATTTGTGGTATTCACTTCAAATTTGGTATAACGCATGTATCTTAACGAGGAACATAAAATGGGTGAGAGATATTTTGCAATCGTTTCCGGTTTGAAGCAGACACTGTTGTCGCGAGACAAAATGTATTGTTGTCTTGTATGGACACCATATCGTGAAAATGATGCCCAATGTTTCTTTCAGACACTTTTTGCGGGACACTGCCTCCTGAGAGCGCCCCTGGCGAGATCAAAATAATACGTTTATAATACAATAATAAATAGAATGTTATCAGCAGTGCCCCCGGGGTAATACTCCCCCCCCCGAACATTGCTTCCGATAGAGACACTGGTGACGCTCCATTTCCAAAGCTACATATGTTTGATTTTAAATCCTTCAGTATCGTCTCGAAACTTTACACGAACATACTGCCTAATTTCGAGACCATCTCAACAGTTAGCGTATAAATATATCCTTTCCGTCTATGTCTGTAATAACGAAAATAAGTTGTTAACGCAATGCCAACAGAAACTATTTGGCAAAATGAAGCAACGTGATAAGAAAAAAACGCAAGATAAAACAAGGTCTGCGGGGATTCAAACCCAGACCTGCTACTCAGATAGCAAACACTTTACCACGGAGCTAACTTACTACGTTGAATTCCGTTTGTTCTATTCTCCTCAATATACCACATAAGAGGCCAAATGAAGGCAAATCAAAAATATGGCAATTTTGAATTCAAGATGGCGACTTCTCCAATGATTTGTTTCTTCACTTAAACTGAACTACGTCCTTAATAACATAGCGAAACCTGGCTTACCTACCAAGAGCACAACTTACAATTTTCATGGTTACAAATTTTTGAGCCGCCATTTTGAATCGAAGATGGCGACTTTTCCAACATGTCGGATTTTTCCCCTCACATGCACTGTACTCTACATACTTGAACGCAATTTCGTGATTCCACCATATCTACAAGTTGTGTAGAATTAGACGCACCCTTATAACATTCCTAGCACTTTCCTACACTGAACATGACTATTTTTTTCAAGTTTAAGGGCGGATTCGCAAACTAAGCATCAGAATAAACATCACCTCGAAATTTCAACATCCTAGATACAGCCATTACAAATTTCACATTTTTTCGATTTGCGCCGCGAAACGAAAACGAATTTTAATGTTCTTTCTTCCATCATAAACTATGTTCCTAGCTTCACTGCCTGACAAAATATGACGTTTCTATGGTGTGCGGAACTACTCTGAAAACCAGCATTTCGAAACGACAAAAAATTTCGACACTTCATTTAAATGGAAAATGTCGCCTTTTTCGTGATATCGGAATTTTCCCATTACTCACATCCCATGACGAACAAGTATGCAAAATTTGGTGTTTGTATGTTTTGGGGAAGTATGCAAACAATTAAGTGTGTTTCCGACTTTAGAGGTATATAATTCCACAGACGCGGGCCCGCTACGTACCAATATTATGTGCGCAGTAAGCAGGAAATACCAAATATAAGGAATTGAGTAGTGTAGAGGAAAGACGTGAGCCTACTGTGCAGAAGACCTGGGTTCGATTCCCAGCAATTTTTTCTCTCACTTTTTCTTTCTTCGAAAGTTTATTTTTATAGCATAGGTGATTGAAAATAAGCTTGACTCTATTATATACGGCATTTCATTCTAATCGGACCCACAACTAAAACTATTACATCGAAAGGGGCACTTTTCCACGTATCTTATAAATATGTACACTGCCAACGAGACAATTTTCAAGAGGTGTCCATTTGTGTGTATGTGTGTATGAGCGTGTGTGTGCAGTGGCGTACGCAGGAATTTATTTCGGGAGGGGTCCAAACTCAATATCAGTGTATTTTATATTGAAATTCCTAAACTTGTCCCAAAAATTAGGCTAAATTTACACAAAAGTTGGAATTTCGGGGGTGGTCCGGACCCCAAGGACCCACCCCCTGCGTACGTCCCTGTGTGTGTGCGTATTTCCTTAAAATTAATATTTTATGCTTTCCCTTTGTGCTATTCACTTCAAATTTGGTATTCGCATGTATCTTAACGAGGGACATAAAAGTTGAGAGAGATATTTTGCAATCGTTTCCGGTTTGAAGTAGACACTGTTGTCGCGAGACAAAATGTATTGTTGTCTTGTATGGACACTATATCCTGAAAATAATGCCCAATGTTTCTTTCAGACTCTTTTTGGGGGACACTGCCTCCTCAGAGCGCCCCTGGCGAGATCAAAATAAAACGTTTATAATACAGTAAAAAATAGAATGTTATCAGCAATGCCCCCGGGGTAATACTCCCCCCCGAACATTGCTTCCGATAGAGACACTGGTGATGCTCCATTTCCAAAGCTGCATATGTTTGATTTTAAATACTTCAGTATCGTCTCGAAACTTTACACGAACATACTGCCTAGTTTCGAGACGATATCAACAGTTAGTGTATAAATATATTCTTTTCGTCTATGTCTGTAATAACGAAGCTATTTTGTTCACGTAATGCCAACAGAAACTATTTTGATAAAACGAAGCAACGTGATAAGAAAAAAAAGTTAGAAAAAACAAGGTTCGGCGGGGAATCGAACCCAGACCTGCTACTCAGAAAGCAGACACTTTACCGCGGAGCTAACTCACTACGTTGAATTCTGTTTGTTTTATTCTCCTCAATATACCACATAAGAGTCCAAATGAAGGCAATTCAAAAATATGGCAATTTTGCATTCAAGATGGCGACTTCAACAATGATTTGTTTCTTCACTTAAACTGAACTACGTCCTTAATAACTTAGCAAAACCTGGCTTACGTACGAAGAGCACAACTTACAATTTTCATGGTTACAAATTTTTGAGCCGTCATTTTGAATCGAAGATGGCGACTTTTCCAACATGTCGGATTTTTCCCCTCACATGCCCTGTAATCTACACACTTGAACGCAATTTCGTGATTCCACCATATCTACAAGTTGTGTAGAATTAGACGCCCCCTTATAACATTCCTAGCACTTTCTTACACCGAACATGAATATTTTTTTCAAGTTTAAGGGCGGATTCGCAAACTACGCATCAGAATAAGCATCACCTCGAAATTTCAACGTCCTACATACAGCCATTACAAATTTCACATTTTTCGATTTGCGCCGCGAAACGAAAACGAATTTTAATGCTCTTTTTTCTATCATAAACTATGTTCCTAGCTTCACTGCCTGACAAAATATGACGTTTCTATGATGTGCGGAACTACTCTAAAAACCAGCATTTCGAAACGACGAAAAATTTCGACACTTCATTTCAATGGAAAATGTCGCCTTTTTCGTGATATCGGAATTTTCCCATTACTCACATCCCATGACGAACAAGTATGCAAAATTTGGTGTTTGTATGTTTTGGGGAAGTATGCAAACAATTAAGTGTGTTTCCGATTATAGAGGTATATAATAATTCCACGGACGCGGGCCCGCTACGTACCAGTACTATGTGAGCAGTAAGTAGGAAGTCCAAAATCTAAGGAATTGAGTAGTGTAGATGAACGACGTGAGCCTCCTATGCAAAAGACCTGGGTTCGATTCCCCACAAGTTTTTCTCTCACTTTTTCTTTCTTTGAAAGTTTATTTTTATAGCATAGGTGATTGAAAATAAGCTTGACTTTATTATATACGGCATTTCATTCCAACCGGACCCACAACTAAAACTATTAAATCGAAAGGGGCATTTTTCCAGGTATCTTATTAAAATTATGTACGCTGCCGACGAGACAATTTTCAAAAGGTGCCCATTTGTGTGTGTGTGTGTGTGCGTGTATGAGCGTGTGTGCGCAGTAGCGTACGCAGGAATTTATTTCGGGAGGGGCCAAACTCAATATCAGTGTATTTTTTATTGAAATTCCTAAACTTGTCCCAAAAATTATGCTAAATTTACTCAAAAGTTGGAATTTCGGGGGTAGTCCGGACCCCCAGGACCCACCCCCTGCGTACGTCCCTGTGTGTGTGTATTTCCTTAAAATTAATATTTTATACTTTCCATTTGTGGTATTCACTTCAAATTTGGTATAACGCATGTATCTTAACGAGGAACATAAAATGGGAGAGAGATATTTTGCAATCGTTTCCGGTTTGAAGCAGACACTCTTGTCGCGAGACAAAATGTATTGTTGTCTTGTATGGACACCATATCGTGAAAATGATGCCCAATGTTTCTTTCAGACTCTTTTTGGGGGACACTCCTCCTCAGAGCGCCCCTGGCGAGATCAAAATAATACGTTTATAATACAATAACAAATAGAATGTTATCAGCAGTGCCCCCGGGGTAATACTCCCCCCCCGAACATTGCTTCCGATAGAGACACTGGTGACGCTCCATTTCCAAAGCTACATCTGTTTGATTTTAAATCCTTCAGTATCGTCTCGAAACTTTACACGAACATACTGCCTAATTTCGAGACCATCTCAACAGTTAGCGTATAAATATATCCTTTCCGTCTATGTCTGTAATAACGAAAATAAGTTGTTAACGCAATCCCAACAGAAACTATTTGGCAAAATGAAGCAACGTGATAAGAAAAAAAACGCAAGATAAAACAAGGTCTGCGGGGATTCGAACCCAGACCTGCTACTCAGAAAGCAGACACTTTACCACGGAGTTAACTTTTTACGTTGAATTCCGTTTGTTCTATTCTCCTCAATATACCACATAAGAGGCCAAATGAAGGCAATTCAAAAATATGGCAATTTTGAATTCAAGATGGCGACTTCTCCAATGATTTGTTTCTTCACTTAAACTGAACTACGTCCTTAATAACATAGCGAAACCTGGCTTACCTACCAAGAGCACAACTTACAATTTTCATGGTTACAAATTTTTGAGCCGCCATTTTGAATCGAAGATGGCGACTTTTCCAACATCTCGGATTTTTCCCCTCACATGCACTGTACTCTACACACTTGAACGCAATTTCGTGATTCCACCATATCTACAAGTTGTGTAGAATTAGACGCACCCTTATAACATTCCTAGCACTTTCCTACACTGAACATGACTATTTTTTTCAAGTTTAAGGGCGGATTCGCAAACTACGCATCAGAATAAACATCATCTCGAAATTTCAACATCCTAGATACAGCCATTACAAATTTCACATTTTTTCGATTTGCGCCCCGAAACGAAAACGAATTTTAATGCTCTTTTTTCCATCATAAACTATGTTCCTAGCTTCACTGCCTGACAAAATATGACGTTTCTATGGTGTGCGGAACTACTCTAAAAACCAGCATTTCGAAACGACAAAAAATTTCGACACTTCATTTAAATGGAAAATGTCGCCTTTTTCGTGATATCGGAATTTTCCCATTACTCACATCCCATGACGAACAAGTATGCAAAATTTGGTGTTTGTATGTTTTGGGGAAGTATGCAAACATTTAAGTGTGTTTCCGACTTTAGAGGTATATAATTCCACGGACGCGGGCCCGCTACGTACCAGTACTATGTGAGCAGTAAGTAGGAAGTCCAAAATCTAAGGAATTGAGTAGTGTAGAGGAACGACGTGAGCCTACTGTCGTCAAGACCTGGGTTCGATACCCCACAAGTTTTTCTCTCACTTTTTCTTTCTTTGAAAGTTTATTTTTATAGCATAGGTGATTGAAAATAAGCTTGACTTTATTATATACGGCATTTCATTCCAACCGGACCCGCAACTAAAACTATTAAATCGAAAGGGGCACTTTTCCACGTATCTTATATATTAAAATTATGTACGCTGCCGACGAGACAATTTTCAAAAGGTGCCCATTTGTGTGTGTGTGTGTGCGTGTATGAGCGTGTGTGCGCAGTAGTGTACGCAGGAATTTATTTCGGGAGGGGCCAAACTCAATATCAGTGTATTTTATATTGAAATTCCTAAACTTGTCCCAAAAATTATGCTAAATTTACTCAAAAGTTGGAATTTCGGAGGTGGTCCGGACCCCAAGGACCCACCCCCTGCGTACGTCCCTGTGTGTGTGTGTATTTCCTTAAAATTAATATTTTATACTTTCCATTTGTGGTATTCACTTCAAATTTGGTATAACGCATGTATCTTAACGAGGAACATAAAAGGGGAGAGAGATATTTTGCAATCGTTTCCGGTTTGAAGCAGGCACTCTTGTCGCGAGACAAAATGTATTGTTGTCTTGTATGGACACTATATCGTGAAAATGATGCCCAATGTTTCTTTCAGACTCTTTTTGGGGGACACTGCCTCCTCAGAGCGCCCCTGGCGAGATCAAAATAATACGTTTATAATACAATAACAAATAGAATGTTATCAGCAGTGCCCCAGGGGTAATACTCCCCCCCGAACATTGCTTCCGATAGAGACACTGGTGACGCTCCATTTCCAAAGCTACATATGTTTGATTTTAAATCCTTCAGTATCGTCTCGAAACTTTACACGAACATACTGCCTAGTTTCGAGACCATCTCAACAGTTAGCGTATAAATATATTCTTTCCGTCTATGTCTGTAATAACGAAAATAAGTTGTTAACGCAATGCCAACAGAAACTATTTGGCAAAATGAAGCAACGTGATAAGAAAAAAAACGCAAGATAAAACAAGGTCTGCGGGGATTCGAACCCAGACCTGCTACTCAGAAAGCAGACACTTTACCACGGAGCTAACTTACTACGTTGAATTCCGTTTGTTCTATTCTCCTCAATATACCACATAAGAGTCCAAATGAAGGCAATTCAAAAATATGGCAATTTTGCATTCAAGATGGCGACTTCAACAATGATTTGTTTCTTCACTTAAACTGAACTACGTCCTTAATAACTTAGCAAAACCTGGCTTACGTACCAAGAGCACAACTTACAATTTTCATGGTTACAAATTTTTGAGCCGCCATTTTGAATCGAAGATGGCGACTTTTCCAACATGTCGGATTTTTCCCCTCACATGCCCTGTAATCTACACACTTGAACGCAATTTCGTGATTCCACCATATCTACAAGTTGTGTAGAATTAGACGCACCCTTATAACATTCCTAGCACTTTCTTACACCGAACATGAATATTTTTTTCAAGTTTAAGGGCGGATTCGCAAACTACGCATCAGAATAAACATCACCTCGAAATTTCAACATCCTAGATACAGCCATTACAAATTTCACATTTTTTCGATTTGCGCCCCGAAACGAAAACGAATTTTAATGTTCTTTTTTCCATCATAAACTATGTTCCTAGCTTCACTGCCTGACAAAATATGACGTTTCTATGGTGTGCGGAACTACTCTAAAAACCAGCATTTCGAAACGACGAAAAATTTCGACACTTCATTTACATGGAAAATGTCGCCTTTTTCGTGATATCGGAATTTTCCCATTACTCACATCCCATGACGAACAAGTATGCAAAATTTGGTGTTTGTATGTTTTGGGGAAGTATGCAAACAATTAAGTGTGTTTCCGATTATAGAGGTATATAATAATTCCACGGACGCGGGCCCGCTACGTACCAGTACTATGTGAGCAGTAAGTAGGAAGTCCAAAATCTAAGGAATTGAGTAGTGTAGATGAACGACGTGAGCCTCCTATGCAAAAGACCTGGGTTCGATTCCCCACAAGTTTTTCTCTCACTTTTTCTTTCTTTGAAAGTTTATTTTTATAGCATAGGTGATTGAAAATAAGCTTGACTTTATTATATACGGCATTTCATTCCAACCGGACCCACAACTAAAACTATTAAATCGAAAGGGGCACTTTTCCACGTATCTTATTAAAATTATGTACGCTGCCGACGAGACAATTTTCAAAAGGTGCCCATTTGTGTGTGTGTGTGTGTGCGTGTATGAGCGTGTGTGCGCAGTAGCGTACGCAGGAATTTATTTCGGGAGGGGCCAAACTCAATATCAGTGTATTTTATATTGAAATTCCTAAACTTGTCCCAAAAATTATGCTAAATTTACTCAAAAGTTGGAATTTCGGGGGTAGTCCGGACCCCCAGGACCCACCCCCTGCGTACGTCCCTGTGTGTGTGTATTTCCTTAAAATTAATATTTTATACTTTCCATTTGTGGTATTCACTTCAAATTTGGTATAACGCATGTATCTTAACGAGGAACATAAAATGGGAGAGAGATATTTTGCAATCGTTTCCGGTTTGAAGCAGACACTCTTGTCGCGAGACAAAATGTATTGTTGTCTTGTATGGACACCATATCGTGAAAATGATGCCCAATGTTTCTTTCAGACTCTTTTTGGGGGACACTGCCTCCTGAGAGCGCCCCTGGCGAGATCAAAATAATACGTTTATAATACAATAACAAATAGAATGTTATCAGCAGTGCCCCCGGGGTAATACTCCCCCCCGAACATTGCTTCCGATAGAGACACTGGTGACGCTCCATTTCCAAAGCTACATATGTTTGATTTTAAATCCTTCAGTATCGTCTCGAAACTTTACACGAACATACTGCCTAATTTCGAGACCATCTCAACAGTTAGCGTATAAATATATCCTTTCCGTCTATGTCTGAAATAACGAAAATAAGTTGTTAACGCAATGCCAACAGAAACTATTTGGCAAAATGAAGCAACGTGATAAGAAAAAAAAACGCAAGATAAAACAAGGTCTGCGGGGATTCGAACCCAGACCTGCTACTCAGAAAGCAGACACTTTACCACGGAGTTAACTTTTTACGTTGAATTCCGTTTGTTCTATTCTCCTCAATATACCACATAAGAGGCCAAATGAAGGCAATTCAAAAATATGGAAATTTTGAATTCAAGATGGCGACTTCTCCAATGATTTGTTTCTTCACTTAAACTGAACTACGTCCTTAATAACATAGCGAAACCTGGCTTACCTACCAAGAGCACAACTTACAATTTTCATGGTTACAAATTTTTGAGCCGCCATTTTGAATCGAAGATGGCGACTTTTCCAACATGTCGGATTTTTCCCCTCACATGCACTGTACTCTACACACTTGAACGCAATTTCGTGATTCCACCATATCTACAAGTTGTGTAGAATTAGACGCCCCCTTATAACATTCCTAGCACTTTCCTACACTGAACATGACTATTTTTTTCAAGTTTAAGGGCGGATTCGCAAACTAAGCATCAGAATAAACATCACCTCGAAATTTCAACATCCTAGATACAGCCATTACAAATTTCACATTTTTTCGATTTGCGCCGCGAAACGAAAACGAATTTTAATGTTCTTTTTTCCACCATAAACTATGTTCCTAGCTTCACTGCCTGACAAAATATGACGTTTCTATGGTGTGCGGAACTACTCTGAAAACCAGCATTTCGAAACGACAAAAAATTTCGACACTTCATTTAAATGGAAAATGTCGCCTTTTTCGTGATATCGGAATTTTCCCATTACTCACATCCCATGACGAACAAGTATGCAAAATTTGGTGTTTGTATGTTTTGGGGAAGTATGCAAACAATTAAGTGTGTTTCCGACTTTAGAGGTATATAATTCCACAGACGCGGGCCCGCTACGTACCAATATTATGTGCGCAGTAAGCAGGAAGTACCAAATATAAGGAATTGAGTAGAGTAGGGGAAAGACGTGAGCCTACTGTGCAGAAGACCTGGGTTCGATTCCCAGCAATCTTTTCTCTCACTTTTTCTTTCTTCGAAAGTTTATTTTTATAGCATAGGTGATTGAAAATAAGCTTGACTCTATTATATACGGCATTTCATTCCAACCGGACCCACAACTAAAACTATTACATCGAAAGGGGCACTTTTCCACGTATCTTATAAATATGTACGCTGCCGACGAGACAATTTTCAAGAGGTGTCCATTTGTGTGTGTGTGTGTATGAGCGTGTGTGTGCAGTGGCGTACGCAGGAATTTATTTCGGGAGGGGTCCAAACTCAATATCAGTGTATTTTATATTGAAATTCCTAAACTTGTCCCAAAAATTAGGCTAAATTTACACAAAAGTTGGAATTTCGGGGGTGGTCCGGACCCCCAGGACCCACCCCCTGCGTACGTCCCTGCGTGTGTGCGTATTTCCTTAAAATTAATATTTTATGCTTTCCCTTTGTGCTATTCACTTCAAATTTGGTATTCGCATGTTTCTTAACGAGGGACATAAAAGTTGAGAGAGATATTTTGCAATCGTTTCCGGTTTGAAGTAGACACTGTTGTCGCGAGACAAAATGTATTGTTGTCTTGTATGGACACTATATCCTGAAAATAATGCCCAATGTTTCTTTCAGACTCTTTTTGGGGGACACTGCCTCCTCAGAGCGCCCCTGGCGAGATCAAAATAATACGTTTATAATACAGTAACAAACAGAATGTTATCAGCAATGCCCCCGGGGTAATACTCCCCCCGAACATTGCTTCCGATAGAGACACTGGTGATGCTCCATTTCCAAAGCTGCATATGTTTGATTTTAAATACTTCAGTATCGTCTCGAAACTTTACACGAACATACTGCCTAGTTTCGAGACGATATCAACAGTTAGTGTATAAATATATTCTTTTCGTCTATGTCTGTAATAACGAAGCTATTTTGTTCACGTAATGCCAACAGAAACTATTTTGATAAAACGAAGCAACGTGATAAGAAAAAAAAAATTAGAAAAAACAAGGTTCGGCGGGGAATCGAACCCAGACCTGCTACTCAGAAAGCAGACACTTTACCGCGGAGCTAACTTACTACGTTGAATTCTGTTTGTTTTATTCTCCTCAATATACCACATAAGAGTCCAAATGAAGGCAATTCAAAAATATGGCAATTTTGCATTCAAGATGGCGACTTCTCCAATGATTTGTTTCTTCACTTAAACTGAACTACGTCCTTAATAACTTAGCGAAACCTGGCTTACCTACCAAGAGCACAACTTACAATTTTCATGGTTACAAATTTTTGAGCCGCCATTTTGAATCGAAGATGGCGACTTTTCCAACATGTCGGATTTTCCCCTCACATGCCCTGTAATCTACACACTTGAACGCAATTTCGTGATTCCACCATATCTACAAGTTGTGTAGAATTAGACGCACCCTTATAACATTCCTAGCACTTTCTTACACCGAACATGAATATTTTTTTCAAGTTTAAGGGCGGATTCGCAAACTACGCATCAGAATAAACATCACCTCGAAATTTCAACAACCTACATACAGCCATTACAAATTTCACATTTTTTCGATTTGCGCCGCGAAACGAAAACGAATTTTAATGCTCTTTTTTCTATCATAAACTATGTTCCTAGCTTCACTGCCTGACAAAATATGACGTTTCTATGGTGTGCGGAACTACTCTAAAAACCAGCATTTCGAAACGACGAAAAATTTCGACACTTCATTTACATGGAAAATGTCGCCTTTTTCGTGATATCGGAATTTTCCCATTACTCACATCCCATGACGAACAAGTATGCAAAATTTGGTGTTTGTATGTTTTGGGGAAGTATGCAAACAATTAAGTGTGTTTCCGATTATAGAGGTATATAATTCCACGGACGCGGGCCCGCTACGTACCAGTACTATGTGAGCAGTAAGTAGGAAGTCCAAAATCTAAGGAATTGAGTAGTGTAGAGGAACGACGTGAGCCTACTGTGCAAAAGACCTGGGTTCGATTCCCCACAAGTTTTTCTCTCACTTTTTCTTTCTTTGAAAGTTTATTTTTATAGCATAGGTGATTGAAAATAAGCTTGACTTTATTATATACGGCATTTCATTCCAACCGGACCCGCAACTAAAACTATTAAATCGAAAGGGACACTTTTCCACGTATCTTATATATTAAAATTATGTACGCTGCCGACGAGACAATTTTCAAAAGGTGCCCATTTGTGTGTGTGTATGTGCGTGTATGAGCGTGTGTGCGCAGTAGCGTACGCAGGAATTTATTTCGGGAGGGGCCAAACTCAATATCAGTGTATTTATTTTGAAATTCCTAAACTTGTCCCAAAAATTAGGCTAAATTTACTCAAAAGTTGGAATTTCGGGGGTGGTCCGGACCCCCAGGACCCACCCCCTGCGTACGTCCCTGTGTGTGTGTGTATTTCCTTAAAATTAATATTTTATACTTTCCATTTGTGGTATTCACTTCAAATTTGGTATAACGCATGTATCTTAACGAGGAACATAAAAGGGGAGAGAGATATTTTGCAATCGTTTCCGGTTTGAAGCAGACACTCTTGTCGCGAGACAAAATGTATTGTTGTCTTGTATGGACACTATATCGTGAAAATGATGCCCAATGTTTCTTTCAGACTCTTTTTGGGGGACACTGCCTCCTCAGAGCGCCCCTGGCGAGATCAAAATAATACGTTTATAATACAATAACAAATAGAATGTTATCAGCAGTGCCCCCGGGGTAATACTCCCCCCCGAACATTGCTTCCGATAGAGACACTGGTGATGCTCCATTTCCAAAGCTACATATGTTTGATTTTAAATCCTTCAGTATCGTCTCGAAACTTTACACGAACATACTGCCTAGTTTCGAGACGATATCAATAGTTAGTGTATAAATATATTCTTTTCGTCTATGTCTGTAATAACGAAGTTATTTTGTTCACGCAATGCCAACAGAAACTATTTTGATAAAACGAAGCAACGTGATAAGAAAAAAAAAAGTTAGAAAAAACAAGGTTCGGCGGGGAATCGAACCCAGACCTGCTACTCAGAAAGCAGACACTTTACCGCGGAGCTAACTTACTACGTTGAATTCTGTTTGTTTTATTCTCCTCAATATACCACATAAGAGTCCAAATGAAGGCAATTCAAAAATATTGCAATTTTGCATTCAAGATGGCGACTTCTCCAATGATTTGTTTCTTCACTTAAACTGAACTACGTCCTTAATAACATAGCGAAACCTGGCTTACCTACCAAGAGCACAACTTACAATTTTCATGGTTACAAATTTTTGAGCCGCCATTTTGAATCGAAGATGGCGACTTTTCCAACATCTCGGATTTTTCCCCTCACATGCACTGTACTCTACACACTTGAACGCAATTTCGTGATTCCACCATATCTACAAGTTGTGTAGAATTAGACGCACCCTTATAACATTCCTAGCACTTTCCTACACTGAACATGACTATTTTTTTCAAGTTTAAGGGCGGATTCGCAAACTACGCATCAGAATAAACATCACCTCGAAATTTCAACATCCTAGATACAGCCATTACAAATTTCACATTTTTTCGATTTGCGCCCCGAAACGAAAACGAATTTTAATGTTCTTTTTTCCATCATAAACTATGTTCCTAGCTTCACTGCCTGGCAAAATATGACGTTTCTGTGGTGTGCGGAACTACTCTAAAAACCAGCATTTCGAAACGACAAAAAATTTCGACACTTCATTTAAATGGAAAATGTCGCCTTTTTCGTGATATCGGAATTTTCCCATTACTCACATCCCATGACGAACAAGTATGCAAAATTTGGTGTTTGTATGTTTTGGGGAAGTATGCAAACAATTAAGTGTGTTTCCGACTTTAGAGGTATATAATTCCACGGACGCGGGCCCGCTACGTACCAGTACTATGTGAGCAGTAAGTAGGAAGTCCAAAATCTAAGGAATTGAGTAGTGTAGAGGAACGACGTGAGCCTACTGTCGTCAAGACCTGGGTTCGATACCCCACAAGTTTTTCTCTCACTTTTTCTTTCTTTGAAAGTTTATTTTTATAGCATAGGTGATTGAAAATAAGCTTGACTTTATTATATACGGCATTTCATTCCAACCGGACCCGCAACTAAAACTATTAAATCGAAAGGGGCACTTTTCCACGTATCTTATATATTAAAATTATGTACGCTGCCGACGAGACAATTTTCAAAAGGTGCCCATTTGTGTGTGTGTGTGTGCGTGTATGAGCGTGTGTGCGCAGTAGTGTACGCAGGAGTTTATTTCGGGAGGGGCCAAACTCAATATCAGTGTATTTTATATTGAAATTCCTAAACTTGTCCCAAAAATTATGCTAAATTTACTCAAAAGTTGGAATTTCGGAGGTGGTCCGGACCCCCAGGACCCACCCCCTGCGTACGTCCCTGTGTGTGTGTGTATTTCCTTAAAATTAATATTTTATACTTTCCATTTGTGGTATTCACTTCAAATTTGGTATAACGCATGTATCTTAACGAGGAACATAAAAGGGGAGAGAGATATTTTGCAATCGTTTCCGGTTTGAAGCAGACACTCTTGTCGCGAGACAAAATGTATTGTTGTCTTGTATGGACACTATATCGTGAAAATGACGCCCAATGTTTCTTTCAGACTCTTTTTGGGGGACACTGCCTCCTCAGAGCGCCCCTGGCGAGATCAAAATAATACGTTTACAATACAATAACAAATAGAATGTTATCAGCAGTGCCCCCGGGGTAATACTCCCCCCCGAACATTGCTTCCGATAGAGACACTGGTGATGCTCCATTTCCAAAGCTACATATGTTTGATTTTAAATCCTTCAGTATCGTCTCGAAACTTTACACGAACATACTGCCTAGTTTCGAGACGATATCAATAGTTAGTGTATAAATATATTCTTTTCGTCTATATCTGTAATAACGAAGTTATTTTGTTCACGCAATGCCAACAGAAACTATTTTGATAAAACGAAGCAACGTGATAAGAAAAAAAAAGTTAGAAAAAACAAGGTTCGGCGTGGAATCGAACCCAGACCTGCTACTCAGAAAGCAGACACTTTACCGCGGAGCTAACTTACTACGTTGAATTCTGTTTGTTTTATTCTCCTCAATATACCACATAAGAGTCCAAATGAAGGCAATTCAAAAATATTGCAATTTTGCATTCAAGATGGCGACTTCTCCAATGATTTGTTTCTTCACTTAAACTGAACTACGTCCTTAATAACTTAGCGAAACCTGGCTTACCTACCAAGAGCACAACTTACAATTTTCATGGTTACAAATTTTTGAGCCGCCATTTTGAATCGAAGATGGCGACTTTTCCAACATGTCGGATTTTTCCCCTCACATGCCCTGTAATCTACACACTTGAACGCAATTTCGTGATTCCACCATATCTACAAGTTGTGTAGAATTAGACGCACCCTTATAACATTCCTAGCACTTTCTTACACCGAACATGAATATTTTTTTCAAGTTTAAGGGCGGATTCGCAAACTACGCATCAGAATAAACATCACCTCGAAATTTCAACGTCCTACATACAGCCATTACAAATTTCACATTTTTTCGATTTGCGCCGCGAAACGAAAACGAATTTTAATGCTCTTTTTTCTATCATAAACTATGTTCCTAGCTTCACTGCCTGACAAAATATGACGTTTCTATGGTGTGCGGAACTACTCTAAAAACCAGCATTTCGAAACGACGAAAAATTTCGACACTTCATTTACATGGAAAATGTCGCCTTTTTCGTGATATCGGAATTTTCCCATTACTCACATCCCATGACGAACAAGTATGCAAAATTTGGTGTTTGTATGTTTTGGGGAAGTATGCAAACAATTAAGTGTGTTTCCGATTATAGAGGTATATAATTCCACAGACGCGGGCCCGCTACGTACCAATATTATGTGCGCAGTAAGCAGGAAGTACCAAATATAAGGAATTGAGTAGTGTAGGGGAAAGACGTGAGCCTACTGTGCAGAAGACCTGGGTTCGATTCCCAGCAATTTTTTCTCTCACTTTTTCTTTCTTCGAAAGTTTATTTTTATAGCATAGGTGATTGAAAATAAGCTTGACTCTATTATATACGGCATTTCATTCCAACCGGACCCACAACTTAAACTATTACATCGAAAGGGGCACTTTTCCACGTATCTTATAAATATGTACGCTGCCGACGAGACAATTTTCAAGAGGTGTCCATTTGTGTGTGTGTGTGTGTATGAGCGTGTGTGTGCAGTGGCGTACGCAGGAATTTATTTCGGGAGGGGTCCAAACTCAATATCAGTGTATTTTATATTGAAATTCCTAAACTTGTCCCAAAAGTTAGGCTAAATTTACACAAAAGTTGGAATTTCGGGGGTGGTCCGGACCCCAAGGACCCACCCCCTGCGTACGTCCCTGTGTGTGTGCGTATTTCCTTAAAATTAATATTTTATGCTTTCCCTTTGTGCTATTCACTTCAAATTTGGTATTCGCATGTATCTTAACGAGGGACATAAAAGTTGAGAGAGATATTTTGCAACCGTTTCCGGTTTGTAGTAGACACTGTTGTCGCGAGACAAAATGTATTGTTGTCTTGTATGGACACTATATCCTGAAAATAATGCCCAATGTTTCTTTCAGACTCTTTTTGGGGGACACTGCCTCCTCAGAGCGCCCCTGGCGAGGTCAAAATAATACGTTTATAATACAGTAACAAATCGAATATGTTTGATTTTAAATACTTCAGTATCGTCTCGAAACTTTACACGAACATACTGCCTAGTTTCGAGACGATATCAACAGTTAGTGTATAAATATATTCTTTTCGTCTATGTCTGTAATAACGAAGCTATTTTGTTCACGTAATGCCAACAGAAACTATTTTGATAAAACGAAGCAACGTGATAAGAAAAAAAAATTAGAAAAAACATGGTTCGGCGGGGAATCGAACCCAGACCTGCTACTCAGAAAGCAGACACTTTACCGCGGAGCTAACTTACTACGTTGAATTCTGTTTGTTTTATTCTCCTCAATATACCACATAAGAGTCCAAATGAAGGCAATTCAAAAATATGGCAATTTTGCATTCAAGATGGCGACTTCTCCAATGATTTGTTTCTTCACTTAAACTGAACTACGTCCTTAATAACTTAGCGAAACCTGGCTTACCTACCAAGAGAACAACTTACAATTTTCATGGTTACAAATTTTTGAGCCGCCATTTTGAATCGAAGATGGCGACTTTTCCAACATGTCGGATTTTCCCCTCACATGCCCTGTAATCTACACACTTGAACGCAATTTCGTGATTCCACCATATCTACAAGTTGTGTAGAATTAGACGCTCCCTTATAACATTCCTAGCACTTTCTTACACCGAACATGAATATTTTTTTCAAGTTTAAGGGCGGATTCGCAAACTACGCATCAGAATAAACATCACCTCGAAATTTCAACGTCCTACATACAGCCATTACAAATTTCACATTTTTTCGATTTGCGCCGCGAAACGAAAACTAATTTTAATGCTCTTTTTTCTATCATAAACTATGTTCCTAGCTTCACTGCAGGACAAAATATGACGTTTCTATGGTGTGCGGAACTACTCTAAAAACCAGCATTTCGAAACGACGAAAAATTTCGACACTTCATTTACATGGAAAATGTCGCCTTTTTCGTGATATCGGAATTTTCCCATTACTCACATCCCATGACGAACAAGTATGCAAAATTTGGTGTTTGTATGTTTTGGGGAAGTATGCAAACAATTAAGTGTGTTTCCGATTATAGAGGTATATAATTCCACGGACGCGGGCCCGCTACGTACCAGTACTATGTGAGCAGTAAGTAGGAAATCCAGAATCTAAGGAATTGAGTAGTGTAGAGGAACGACGTGAGCCTACTGTGCAAAAGACCTGGGTTCGATTCCCCACAAGTTTTTCTCTCACTTTTTCTTTCTTTGAAAGTTTATTTTTATAGCATAGGTGATTGAAAATAAGCTTGACTTTATTATATACGGCATTTCATTCCAACCGGACCCGCAACTAAAACTATTAAATCGAAAGGGGCACTTTTCCACGTATCTTATATATTAAAATTATGTACGCTGCCGACGAGACAATTTTCAAAAGGTGCCCATTTGTGTGTGTGTGTGTGCGTGTATGAGCGTGTGTGCGCAGTAGCGTACGCAGGAATTTATTTCGGGAGGGGCCAAACTCAATATCAGTGTATTTTATATTGAAATTCCTAAACTTGTCCCAAAAATTATGCTAAATTTACTCAAAAGTTGGAATTTCGGGGGTGGTCCGGACCCCCAGGACCCACCCCCTGCGTACGTCCCTGTGTGTGTGTGTATTTCCTTAAAATTAATATTTTATACTTTCCATTTGTGGTATTCACTTCAAATTTGGTATAACGCATGTATCTTAACGAGGAACATAAAAGGGGAGAGAGATATTTTGCAATCGTTTCCGGTTTGAAGCAGACACTCTTGTCGCGAGACAAAATGTATTGTTGTCTTGTATGGACACTATATCGTGAAAATGACGCCCAATGTTTCTTTCAGACTCTTTTTGGGGGACACTGCCTCCTCAGAGCGCCCCTGGCGAGATCAAAATAATACTTTTACAATACAATAACAAATAGAATGTTATCAGCAGTGCCCCCGGGGTAATACTCCCCCCCGAACATTGCTTCCGATAGAGACACTGGTGATGCTCCATTTCCAAAGCTACATATGTTTGATTTTAAATCCTTCAGTATCGTCTCGAAACTTTACACGAACATACTGCCTAGTTTCGAGACGATATCAATAGTTAGTGTATAAATATATTCTTTTCGTCTATGTCTGTAATAACGAAGTTATTTTGTTCACGCAATGCCAACAGAAACTATTTTGATAAAACGAAGCAACGTGATAAGAAAAAAAGTTAGAAAAAACAATGTTCGGCGGGGAATCGAACCCAGACCTGCTACTCAGAAAGCAGACACTTTACCGCGGAGCTAACTTACTACGTTGAATTTTGTTTGTTTTATTCTCCTCAATATACCACATAAGAGTCCAAATGAAGGCAATTCAAAAATATGGCAATTTTGCATTCAAGATGGCGACTTCTCCAATGATTTGTTTCTTCACTTAAACTGAACTACGTCCTTAATAACTTAGCGAAACCTGGCTTACCTACCAAGAGCACAACTTACAATTTTCATGGTTACAAATTTTTGAGCCGCCATTTTGAATCGAAGATGGCGACTTTTCCAACATGTCGGATTTTTCCCCTCACATGCCCTGTAATCTACACACTTGAACGCAATTTCGTGATTCCACCATATCTACAAGTTGTGTAGAATTAGACGCCCCCTTATAACATTCCTAGCACTTTCTTACACCGAACATGAATATTTTTTTCAAGTTTAAGGGCGGATTCGCAAACTACGCATCAGAATAAACATCACCTCGAAATTTCAACGTCCTACATACAGCCATTACAAATTTCACATTTTTTCGATTTGCGCCGCGAAACAAAACCGAATTTTAATGCTCTTTTTTCTATCATAAACTATGTTCCTAGCTTCACTGCCTGACAAAATATGACGTTTCTATGGTGTGCAGAACTACTCTAAAAACCAGCATTTCGAAACGACGAAAAATTTCGACACTTCATTTACATGGAAAATGTCGCCTTTTTCGTGATATCGGAATTTTCCCATTACTCACATCCCATGACGAACAAGTATGCAAAATTTGGTGTTTGTATGTTTTGGGGAAGTATGCAAACAATTAAGTGTGTTTCCGACTTTAGAGGTATATAATTCCACAGACGCGGGCCCGCTACGTTCCAATATTATGTGCACAGTAAGCAGGAAGTACCAAATATAAGGAATTGAGTAGTGTAGGGGTAAAACGTGAGCCTACTGTGCAGAAGACCTGGGTTCAATTCCCAGCAATTTTTTCTCTCACTTTTTCTTTCTTCGAAAGTTTATTTTTATAGCATAGGTGATTGAAAATAAGCTTGACTCTATTATATACGGCATTTCATTCCAACCGGACCCACAACTAAAACTATTACATCGAAAGGGGCACTTTTCCACGTATCTTATAAATATGTACGCTGCCGACGAGACAATTTTCAAGAGGTGTCCATTTGTGTGTGTGTGTGTATGAGCGTGTGTGTGCAGTGGCGTACGCAGGAATTTATTTCGGGAGGGGTCCAAACTCAATATCAGTGTATTTTATATTGAAATTCCTAAACTTTTCCCAAAAATTAGGCTAAATTTACACAAAAGTTGGAATTTCGGGGGTGGTCCGGACCCCAAGGACCCACCCCCTGCGTACGTCCCTGTGTGTGTGCGTATTTCTTTAAAATTAATATTTTATGCTTTCCCTTTGTGCTATTCACTTCAAATTTGGTATAACGCATGTATCTTAACGAGGGACATAAAAGTTGAGAGAGATATTTTCAAATCGTTTCCGGTTTGAAGTAGACACTGTTGTCGCGAGACAAAATGTATTGTTGTCTTGTATGGACACTATATCCTGAAAATAATGCCCAATGTTTCTTTCAGACTCTTTTTGGGGGACACTGCCTCCTCAGAGCGCCCCTGGCGAGATCAAAATAATACGTTTATAATACAGTAACAAATAGAATGTTATCAGCAATGCCCCCGGGGTAATACTCCCCCCCGAACATTGCTTCCAATAGAGACACTGGTGATGCTCCATTTCCAAAGCTGCATATGATTGATTTTAAATACTTCAGTATCGTCTCGAAACTTTACACGAACATACTGCCTAGTTTCGAGACCATCTCAACACTTAGCGTATAAATATATCCTTTCCGTCTGTCTGTAATAACGAAAATATTTTGTTCACGCAATGCCAACAGAAACTATTTGGTAAAATGAAGCAACGTGATAAGAAAAAATCCAAGATAAAACATGGTCTGAGGGGATTCGAACCCAGACCTGCTACTCAGAAAACAGACACTTTACCGCGGAGCTAACTTACTACCTTGAATTCTGCTTGTTCTATTCTACTCAATATACCACAAAAGAGGCCAAATGAAGGCAAATCAAAAATATGGCAATTTTGAATTCAAGATGGCGACTTCTCCAATGATTTGTTTCTTCACTTAAACTGAACTACGCCCTTAATAATATAGCGAAACCTGGTTTACCTACCAAGAGCACAACTTACAATTTTCATGGTTACAAATTTTTGAGACGCCATTTTGAATCAAAGATGACGACTTTTCCAACATGTCAGATTTTTCCCCTCACATGAGCTGTACTCTACACACTTGAACGCAATTTCGTGATTCCACCATATCTACAAGTTGTGTAGAATTAGACGCCCCCTTATAACATTCCTAGCACTTTCTGACACCGAACATGCCTATTTTTTTCAGGTTTAAGGGCGGAATCGCAAACTACGCATCAGAATAAACATCACCTCGAAATTTCAACATCCTAGATACAGCCATTACAAATTTCACATTTTTTCGATTTGCGCCGCGAAACGAAAACGAATTTTAATGCTCTTTTTTCTATCATAAACTATGTTCCTAGCTTCACTGCCTGACAAAATATGACGTTTCTATGGTGTGCGGAACTACTCTATAAACCAGCATTTCGAAACGACGAAAAATTTCGACACTTTATTTACATGAAAATGTCGCCTTTTTCGTGATATCGGAATTTTCCCATCACTCACATCCCATGACGAACAAGTATGCAAAATTTGGTGTTTGTATGTTTTGTGGAAGTATGCAAACAATTAAGTGTGTTTCCGACTTTAGAAGTATATAATTCCACGGACGCGGGCCCGCTACGTACCAGTACTATGTGAGCAGTAAGTAGGAAATCCAAAATCTAAGGAATTGAGTAGTGTAGGGGAACGACGTGAGCCTACTGTGCAAAAGATCTGGGTTCGATCCCCCACAAGTTTTTCTCTCACTTTTTCTTTCTTTGAAAGTTTATTTTTATAGCATAGGTGATTGAAAATAAGCTTGACTTTATTATATACAGCATTTCATTCCAACCGGACCCGCAACTAAAACTATTAAATCGAAAGGGGCACTTTTCCAAGTATCTTATATATATTAAAATTATGTACGCTGCCGACGAGACAATTTTCAAAGGTGCCCATTAGTGTGTGTGTGTGTGTGCGTGTATGAGCGTGTGTGCGCAGTTGCGTACGCAGGAATTTATTTCGGGAAGGGCCAAACTCAATACCAGTGTATTTTATATTGAAATTCCTAAATTTGTTCCAAAAATTAGGCTAAATTTACTCAAAAGTTGGAATTTCGGTGGTGGTCCGGACCCCCAGGACCCACCCCCTGCGTACGTCCCTGTGTGTGTGTGTATTTCCTTAAAATTAATATTTTATACTTTCCATTTGTGGTATTCACTTCAAATTTGGTATACGCATGTATCTTAACGAGGAACATAAAAGGGGAGAGAGATATTTTGCAATCGTTTCCGGTTTGAAGCAGACACTGTTGTCGCGAGACAAAATGTATTGTTGTCTTGTATGGACACTATATCGTGAAAATGATGCCCAATGTTTCTTTCAGACTCTTTTTGGGGGACACTGTCTCCTCAGAGCACCCCTGGCGAGATCAAAAAAATACGTTTATAATACAATAACAAATAGAATGTTATCAACAGTGCCCCCGGGGTAATACTCCCCCCCCCCCGATCATTGCTTCCGATAGAGACACTGGTGATGCTCCATTTCCAAAGCTACATATGTTTGATTTTAAATACTTCAGTATCGTCTCGAAACTTTACACGAACATACTGCCTAGTTTCGAGACCATCTCAACAGTTAGCGTATAAATATATCCTTTCCGTCTGTCTGTAATAACGAAAATATTTTGTTCACGCAATGCCAACAGAAACTATTTGGTAAAATGAAGCAACGTGATAAGAAAAAATCCAAGATAAAACATGGTCTGAGGGGATTCGAACCCAGACCTTCTACTCAGACAACAGACACTTTACCGCGGAGCTAACTTACTACCTTGAATTCTGTTTGTTCTATTCTACTCAATATACCACAAAAGAGGCCAAATGAAGGCAAATCAAAAATATGGCAATTTTGAATTCAAGATGGCGACTTCTCCAATGATTTGTTTCTTCACTTAAACTGAACTACGTCCTTAATAATATAGCGAAACCTGGATTACCTACCAAGAGCACAACTTACAATTTTCATGGTTACAAATTTTTGAGACGCCATTTTGAATCGAAGATGACGACTTTTCCAACATGTCAGATCTTTCCCCTCACATGAGCTGTACTCTACACACTTGAACGCAATTTCGTGATTCCACCATATCTACAAGTTGTGTAGAATTAGACGCCCCCTCATAACATTCCTAGCACTTTCTGACACCGAACATGCCTATTTTTTCAGGTTTAAGGGCGGAATCGCAAACTACGCATCAGAATAAACATCACCTCGAAATTTCAACATCCTAGATACAGCCATTACAAATTTCACATTTTTTCGATTTGCCCCGCGAAACGAAAACGAATTTTAATGCTCTTTTTTCTATCATAAACTATGTTCCTAGCTTCACTGCCTGACAAAATATGACGTTTCTATGGTGTGCGGAACTACTCTATAAACCAGCATTTCGAAACGACGAAAAATTTCGACACTTTATTTACATGGAAAATGTCGCCTTTTTCGTGATATCGGAATTTTCCCATCACTCACATCCCATGACGAACAAGTATGCAAAATTTGGTGTTTGTATGTTTTGTGGAAGTATGCAAACAATTAAGTGTGTTTCCGACTTTAGAAGTATATAATTCCACGGACGCGGGCCCGCTACGTACCAGTACTATGTGAGCAGTAAGTAGGAATTCCAAAATCTAAGGAATTGAGTAGTGTAGGGGAACGACGTGAGCCTACTGTGCAGAAGACCTGGGTTCGATTCCCAGCAATTTTTTCTCTCACTTTTTCTTTCTTCGAAAGTTTATTTTTATAGCATAGGTGATTGAAAATAAGCTTGACTTTATTATATACAGCATTTCATTCCAACCGGACCCGCAACTAAAACTATTAAATCGAAAGGGGCACTTTTCCAAGTATCTTATATATATTAAAATTATGTACGCTGCCGACGAGACAATTTTCAAAGGTGCCCATTTGTGTGTGTGTGTGTGTGCGTGTATGAGCGTGTGTGCGCAGTTGCGTACACAGGAATTTATTTCGGGAAGGGCCAAACTCAATACCAGTGTATTTTATATTGAAATTCCTAAATTTGTCCCAAAAATTAGGCTAAATTTACTCAAAAGTTGGAATTTCGGTGGTGGTCCGGACCCCCAGGACCAACCCCCTGCGTACGTCCCTGTGTGTGTGTGTTTATTTCCTTAAAATTAATATTTTATACTTTCCATTTTGGTATTCACTTCAAATTTGGTATACGCATGTATCTTAACGAGGAACATAAAAGGGGAGAGAGATATTTTGCAATCGTTTCCGGTTTGAAGCAGACACTGTTGTCGCGAGACAAAATGTATTGTTGTCTTGTATGGACACTATATCGTGAAAATGATGCCCAATGTTTCTTTCAGACTCTTTTTGGGGGACACTGCCTCCTCAGAGCGCCCCTGGCGAGATCAAAATAATACGTTTATAATACAATAACAAATAGAATGTTATCAGCAGTGCCCCCGGGGTAATACTCCCCCCCGATCATTGCTTCCGATAGAGACACTGGTGATGCTCCATTTCCAAAGCTACATATGTTTGATTTTAAATACTTCAGTATCGTCTCGAAACTTTACACGAACATACTGCCTAGTTTCGAGACCATCTCAACAGTTAGCGTATAAAAATATGCTTTCCGTCTGTCTGTAATAACGAAAATATTTTGTTCACGCAATGCCAACAGAAACTATTTGGTAAAATGAAGCAACGTGATAAGAAAAAATCCAAGATAAAACATGGTCTGAGGGGATTCGAACCCAGACCTGCTACTCAGAAAACAGACACTTTACCGCGGAGCTAACTTACTACCTTGAATTCTGTTTGTTCTATTCTACTCAATATACCAGAAAAGAGGCCAAATGAAGGCAAATCAACAATATGACAATTTTGAATTCAAGATGGCGACTTCTCCAATGATTTGTTTCTTCACTTAAACTGAACTACGCCCTTAATAACACACCGAAACCTGGTTTACCTACCAAGAGCACAACTTACAACTTTCATGGTTACAAATTTTTGAGACGCCATTTTGAATCAAAGATTACGACTTTTCCAACATGTCGGATTTTTCCCCTCACATGAGCTGTACTCTACACACTTGAACGCAATTTCGTGATTCCACCATATCTACAAGTTGTGTAGAATTAGACGCCCCCTTATAACATTCCTAGCACTTTCTTACACCGAACATGCCTATTTTTTTCAGGTTTAAGGGCGGAATCGCAAACTACGCATCAGAATAAACATCACCTCGAAATTTCAACATCCTAGATACAGCCATTACAAATTTCACATTTTTTCGATTTGCGCCGCGAAACGAAAACGAATTTTAATGCTCTTTTTTCTATCATAAACTATGTTCCTAGCTTCACTGCCTGACAAAATATGACGTTTCTATGGTGTGCGGAACTACTCTATAAACCAGCATTTCGAAACGACGACAAATTTCGACACTTCATTTACATGGAAAATGTCGCCTTTTTCGTGATATCGGAACTTTCCCATTACTCACATCCCATGACGAACAAGCATGCAAAATTTGGTGTTTGTATGTTTTGGGGAAGTATGCAAACAATTTAGTGTGTTTCCGATTATAGAGGTATATAATTCCACGGACGCGGGCCCGCTACGTACCAGTACTATGTGAGCAGTAAGTAGGAAGTCCAAAATCTAAGGAATTGAGTAGTGTAGAGGAACGACGTAGGCCTACTGTGCAAAAGACCTGGGTTCGATTCCCCACAAGTTTTTCTCTCAATTTTTCTTTCTTTGAAAGTTTATTTTTATAGCATAGGTGATTGAAAATAAGCTTGACTTTATTATATACGGCATTTCATTCCAACCGGACCCGCAACTAAAACTATTAAATCGAAAGGGGCACTTTTCCACGTATCTTATATATTAAAATTATGTACGCTGCCGACGAGACAATTTTCAAAAGGTGCCCATTTGTGTGTGTGTGTGTGCGTGTATGAGCGTGTGTGCGCAGTAGCGTACGCAGGAATTTATTTCGGGAGGGGCCAAACTCAATATCAGTGTATTTATATTGAAATTCCTAAACTTGTCCCAAAAATTATGCTAAATTTACTCAAAAGTTGGAATTTCGGGGGTGGTCCGGACCCCCAGGACCCACCCCCTGCGTACGTCCCTGTGTGTGTGTGTATTTCCTTAAAATTAATATTTTATACTTTCCATTTGTTGTATTCACTTCAAATTTGGTATAACGCATGTATCTTAACGAGGAACATAAAAGGGGAGAGAGATATTTTGCAATCGTTTCCGGTTTGAAGCAGACACTCTTGTCGCGAGACAAAATGTATTGTTGTCTTGTATGGACACTATATCGTGAAAATGATGCCCAATGTTTCTTTCAGACTCTTTTTGGGGGACACTGCCTCCTCAGAGCGCCCCTGGCGAGATCAAAATAATACGTTTATAATACAATAACAAATAGAATGTTATCAGCAGTGCCCCCGGGGTAATACTCCCCCCCGAACATTGCTTCCGATAGAGACACTGGTGATGCTCCATTTCCAAAGCTACATATGTTTGATTTTAAATCCTTCAGTATCGTCTCGAAACTTTACACGAACATACTGCCTAGTTTCGAGACGATATCAATAGTTAGTGTATAAATATATTCTTTTCGTCTATGTCTGTAATAACGAAGTTATTTTGTTCACGCAATGCCAACAGAAACTATTTTGATAAAACGAAGCAACGTGATAAGAAAAAAAAGTTAGAAAAAACAAGGTTCGGCGGGGAATCGAACCCAGACCTGCTACTCAGAAAGCAGACTCTTTACCGCGGAGCTAACTTACTACGTTGAATTCTGTTTGTTTTATTCTCCTCAATATACCACATAAGAGTCCAAATGAAGGCAATTCAAATATATGGCAATTTTGCATTCAAGATGGCGACTTCACCAATGATTTGTTTCTTCACTTAAACTGAACTACGTCCTTAATAACATAGCGAAACCTGGCTTACGTACCAAGAGCACAACTTACAATTTTCATGGTTACAAATTTTTGAGCCGCCATTTTGAATCGAAGATGGCGACTTTTCCAACATGTCGGATTTTTCCCCTCACATGCCCTGTAATCTACACACTTGAACGCAATTTCGTGATTCCACCATATCTACAAGTTGTGTAGAATTAGACGCCCTCTTATAACATTCCTAGCACTTTCTTACACCGAACATGAATATTTTTTTTCAAGTTTAAGGGCGGATTCGCAAACTACGCATCAGAATAAACATCACCTCGAAATTTCAACATCCTAGATACAGCCATTACAAATTTCACATTTTTTCGATTTGCGCCCCGAAACGAAAACGAATTTTAATGTACTTTTTTCCATCATAAACTATGTTCCTAGCTTCACTGCCTGACAAAATATGACGTTTCTATGGTGTGCGGAACTACTCTAAAAACCAGCATTTCGAAACGACAAAAAATTTCGACACTTCATTTAAATGGAAAATGTCGCCTTTTTCGTGATATCGGAATTTTCCCATTACTCACATCCCATGACGAACAAGTATGCAAAATTTGGTGTTTGTATGTTTTGGGGAAGTATGCAAACAATTAAGTGTGTTTCCGACTTTAGAGGTATATAATTCCACGGACGCGGGCCCGCTACGTACCAGTACTATGTGAGCAGTAAGTAGGAAGTCCAAAATCTAAGGAATTGAGTAGTGTAGAGGAACGACGTGAGCCTACTGTCGTCAAGACCTGGGTTCGATACCCCACAAGTTTTTCTCTCACTTTTTCTTTCTTTGAAAGTTTATTTTTATAGCATAGGTGATTGAAAATAAGCTTGACTTTATTATATACGGCATTTCATTCCAACCGGACCCGCAACTAAAACTATTAAATCGAAAGGGGCACTTTTCCACGTATCTTATATATTAAAATTATGTACGCTGCCGACGAGACAATTTTCAAAAGGTGCCCATTTGTGTGTGTGTGTGTGCGTGTATGAGCGTGTGTGCGCAGTAGTGTACGCAGGAGTTTATTTCGGGAGGGGCCAAACTCAATATCAGTGTATTTTATATTGAAATTCCTAAACTTGTCCCAAAAATTATGCTAAATTTACTCAAAAGTTGGAATTTCGGAGGTGGTCCGGACCCCCAGGACCCACCCCCTGCGTACGTCCCTGTGTGTGTGTGTATTTCCTTAAAATTAATATTTTATACTTTCCATTTGTGGTATTCACTTCAAATTTGGTATAACGCATGTATCTTAACGAGGAACATAAAAGGGGAGAGAGATATTTTGCAATCGTTTCCGGTTTGAAGCAGACACTCTTGTCGCGAGACAAAATGTATTGTTGTCTTGTATGGACACTATATCGTGAAAATGACGCCCAATGTTTCTTTCAGACTCTTTTTGGGGACACTGCCTCCTCAGAGCGCCCCTGGCGAGATCAAAATAATACGTTTACAATACAATAACAAATAGAATGTTATCAGCAGTGCCCCCGGGGTAATACTCCCCCCCGAACATTGCTTCCGATAGAGACACTGGTGATGCTCCATTTCCAAAGCTACATATGTTTGATTTTAAATCCTTCAGTATCGTCTCGAAACTTTACACGAACATACTGCCTAGTTTCGAGACGATATCAATAGTTAGTGTATAAATATATTCTTTTCGTCTATGTCTGTAATAACGAAGTTATTTTGTTCACGCAATGCCAACAGAAACTATTTTGATAAAACGAAGCAACGTGATAAGAAAAAAAAAGTTAGAAAAAACAAGGTTCGGCGTGGAATCGAACCCAGACCTGCTACTCAGAAAGCAGACACTTTACCGCAGAGCTAACTTACTACGTTGAATTCTGTTTGTTTTATTCTCCTCAATATACCACATAAGAGTCCAAATGAAGGCAATTCAAAAATATTGCAATTTTGCATTCAAGATGGCGACTTCTCCAATGATTTGTTTCTTCACTTAAACTGAACTACGTCCTTAATAACTTAGCGAAACCTGGCTTACCTACCAAGAGCACAACTTACAATTTTCATGGTTACAAATTTTTGAGCCGCCATTTTGAATCGAAGATGGCGACTTTTCCAACATGTCGGATTTTTCCCCTCACATGCCCTGTAATCTACACACTTGAACGCAATTTCGTGATTCCACCATATCTACAAGTTGTGTAGAATTAGACGCACCCTTATAACATTCCTAGCACTTTCTTACACCGAACATGAATATTTTTTTCAAGTTTAAGGGCGGATTCGCAAACTACGCATCAGAATAAACATCACCTCGAAATTTCAACGTCCTACATACAGCCATTACAAATTTCACATTTTTTCGATTTGCGCCGCGAAACGAAAACGAATTTTAATGCTCTTTTTTCTATCATAAACTATGTTCCTAGCTTCACTGCCTGACAAAATATGACGTTTCTATGGTGTGCGGAACTACTCTAAAAACCAGCATTTCGAAACGACGAAAAATTTCGACACTTCATTTACATGGAAAATGTCGCCTTTTTCGTGATATCGGAATTTTCCCATTACTCACATCCCATGACGAACAAGTATGCAAAATTTGGTGTTTGTATGTTTTGGAGAAGTATGCAAACAATTAAGTGTGTTTCCGATTATAGAGGTATATAATTCCACAGACGCGGGCCCGCTACGTACCAATATTATGTGCGCAGTAAGCAGGAAGTACCAAATATAAGGAATTGAGTAGTGTAGGGGAAAGACGTGAGCCTACTGTGCAGAAGACCTGGGTTCGATTCCCAGCAATTTTTTCTCTCACTTTTTCTTTCTTCGAAAGTTTATTTTTATAGCATAGGTGATTGAAAATAAGCTTGACTCTATTATATACGGCATTTCATTCCAACCGGACCCACAACTAAAACTATTACATCGAAAGGGGCACTTTTCCACGTATCTTATAAATATGTACGCTGCCGACGAGACAATTTTCAAGAGGTGTCCATTTGTGTGTGTGTGTGTATGAGCGTGTGTGTGCAGTGGCGTACGCAGGAATTTATTTCGGGAGGGGTCCAAACTCAATATCAGTGTATTTTATATTGAAATTCCTAAACTTGTCCCAAAAGTTAGGCTAAATTTACACAAAAGTTGGAATTTCGGGGGTGGTCCGGACCCCAAGGACCCACCCCCTGCGTACGTCCCTGTGTGTGTGCGTATTTCCTTAAAATTAATATTTTATGCTTTCCCTTTGTGCTATTCACTTCAAATTTGGTATTCGCATGTATCTTAACGAGGGACATAAAAGTTGAGAGAGATATTTTGCAACCGTTTCCGGTTTGTAGTAGACACTGTTGTCGCGAGACAAAATGTATTGTTGTCTTGTATGGACACTATATCCTGAAAATAATGCCCAATGTTTCTTTCAGACTCTTTTTGGGGGACACTGCCTCCTCAGAGCGCCCCTGGCGAGGTCAAAATAATACGTTTATAATACAGTAACAAATCGAATATGTTTGATTTTAAATACTTCAGTATCGTCTCGAAACTTTACACGAACATACTGCCTAGTTTCGAGACGATATCAACAGTTAGTGTATAAATATATTCTTTTCGTCTATGTCTGTAATAACGAAGCTATTTTGTTCACGTAATGCCAACAGAAACTATTTTGATAAAAGGAAGCAACGTGATAAGAAAAAAAAATTAGAAAAAACATGGTTCGGCGGGGAATCGAACCCAGACCTGCTACTCAGAAAGCAGACACTTTACCGCGGAGCTAACTTACTACGTTGAATTCTGTTTGTTTTATTCTCCTCAATATACCACATAAGAGTCCAAATGAAGGCAATTCAAAAATATGGCAATTTTGCATTCAAGATGGCGACTTCTCCAATGATTTGTTTCTTCACTTAAACTGAACTACGTCCTTAATAACTTAGCGAAACCTGGCTTACCTACCAAGAGAACAACTTACAATTTTCATGGTTACAAATTTTTGAGCCGCCATTTTGAATCGAAGATGGCGACTTTTCCAACATGTCGGATTTTCCCCTCACACGCCCTGTAATCTACACACTTGAACGCAATTTCGTGATTCCACCATATCTACAAGTTGTGTAGAATTAGACGCTCCCTTATAACATTCCTAGCACTTTCTTACACCGAACATGAATATTTTTTTCAAGTTTAAGGGCGGATTCGCAAACTACGCATCAGAATAAACATCACCTCGAAATTTCAACGTCCTACATACAGCCATTACAAATTTCACATTTTTTCGATTTGCGCCGCGAAACGAAAACGAATTTTAATGCTCTTTTTTCTATCATAAACTATGTTCCTAGCTTCACTGCAGGACAAAATATGACGTTTCTATGGTGTGCGGAACTACTCTAAAAACCAGCATTTCGAAACGACGAAAAATTTCGACACTTCATTTACATGGAAAATGTCGCCTTTTTCGTGATATCGGAATTTTCCCATTACTCACATCCCATGACGAACAAGTATGCAAAATTTGGTGTTTGTATGTTTTGGGGAAGTATGCAAACAATTAAGTGTGTTTCCGATTATAGAGGTATATAATTCCACGGACGCGGGCCCGCTACGTACCAGTACTATGTGAGCAGTAAGTAGGAAATCCAGAATCTAAGGAATTGAGTAGTGTAGAGGAACGACGTGAGCCTACTGTGCAAAAGACCTGGGTTCGATTCCCCACAAGTTTTTCTCTCACTTTTTCTTTCTTTGAAAGTTTATTTTTATAGCATAGGTGATTGAAAATAAGCTTGACTTTATTATATACGGCATTTCATTCCAACCGGACCCGCAACTAAAACTATTAAATCGAAAGGGGCACTTTTCCACGTATCTTATATATTAAAATTATGTACGCTGCCGACGAGACAATTTTCAAAAGGTGCCCATTTGTGTGTGTGTGTGTGCGTGTATGAGCGTGTGTGCGCAGTAGCGTACGCAGGAATTTATTTCGGGAGGGGCCAAACTCAATATCAGTGTATTTTATATTGAAATTCCTAAACTTGTCCCAAAAATTATGCTAAATTTACTCAAAAGTTGGAATTTCGGGGGTGGTCCGGACCCCCAGGACCCACCCCCTGCGTACGTCCCTGTGTGTGTGTGTATTTCCTTAAAATTAATATTTTATACTTTCCATTTGTGGTATTCACTTCAAATTTGGTATAACGCATGTATCTTAACGAGGAACATAAAAGGGGAGAGAGATATTTTGCAATCGTTTCCGGTTTGAAGCAGACACTCTTGTCGCGAGACAAAATGTATTGTTGTCTTGTATGGACACTATATCGTGAAAATGACGCCCAATGTTTCTTTCAGACACTTTTTGGGGGACACTGCCTCCTCAGAGCGCCCCTGGCGAGATCAAAATAATACTTTTACAATACAATAACAAATAGAATGTTATCAGCAGTGCCCCCGGGGTAATACTCCCCCCCGAACATTGCTTCCGATAGAGACACTGGTGATGCTCCATTTCCAAAGCTACATATGTTTGATTTTAAATCCTTCAGTATCGTCTCGAAACTTTACACGAACATACTGCCTAGTTTCGAGACGATATCAATAGTTAGTGTATAAATATATTCTTTTCGTCTATGTCTGTAATAACGAAGTTATTTTGTTCACGCAATGCCAACAGAAACTATTTTGATAAAACGAAGCAACGTGATAAGAAAAAAAAAGTTAGAAAAAACAATGTTCGGCGGGGAATCGAACCCAGACCTGCTACTCAGAAAGCAGACACTTTACCGCGGAGCTAACTTACTACGTTGAATTTTGTTTGTTTTATTCTCCTCAATATACCACATAAGAGTCCAAATGAAGGCAATTCAAAAATATGGCAATTTTGCATTCAAGATGGCGACTTCTCCAATGATTTGTTTCTTCACTTAAACTGAACTACGTCCTTAATAACTTAGCGAAACCTGGCTTACCTACCAAGAGCACAACTTACAATTTTCATGGTTACAAATTTTTGAGCCGCCATTTTGAATCGAAGATGGCGACTTTTCCAACATGTCGGATTTTTCCCCTCACATGCCCTGTAATCTACACACTTGAACGCAATTTCGTGATTCCACCATATCTACAAGTTGTGTAGAATTAGACGCCCCCTTATAACATTCCTAGCACTTTCTTACACCGAACATGAATATTTTTTTCAAGTTTAAGGGCGGATTCGCAAACTACGCATCAGAATAAACATCACCTCGAAATTTCAACGTCCTACATACAGCCATTAAAAATTTCACATTTTTTCGATTTGCGCCGCGAAACAAAACCGAATTTTAATGCTCTTTTTTCTATCATAAACTATGTTCCTAGCTTCACTGCCTGACAAAATATGACGTTTCTATGGTGTGCGGAACTACTGTAAAAACCAGCATTTCGAAACGACGAAAAATTTCGACACTTCATTTACATGGAAAATGTCGCCTTTTTCGTGATATCGGAATTTTCCCATTACTCACATCCCATGACGAACAAGTATGCAAAATTTGGTGTTTGTATGTTTTGGGGAAGTATGCAAACAATTAAGTGTGTTTCCGACTTTAGAGGTATATAATTCCACAGACGCGGGCCCGCTACGTTCCAATATTATGTGCACAGTAAGCAGGAAGTACCAAATATAAGGAATTGAGTAGTGTAGGGGTAAAACGTGAGCCTACTGTGCAGAAGACCTGGGTTCAATTCCCAGCAATTTTTTCTCTCACTTTTTCTTTCTTCGAAAGTTTATTTTTATAGCATAGGTGATTGAAAATAAGCTTGACTCTATTATATACGGCATTTCATTCCAACCGGACCCACAACTAAAACTATTACATCGAAAGGGGCACTTTTCCACGTATCTTATAAATATGTACGCTGCCGACGAGACAATTTTCAAGAGGTGTCCATTTGTGTGTGTGTGTGTATGAGCGTGTGTGTGCAGTGGCGTACGCAGGAATTTATTTCGGGAGGGGTCCAAACTCAATATCAGTGTATTTTATATTGAAATTCCTAAACTTTTCCCAAAAATTAGGCTAAATTTACACAAAAGTTGGAATTTCGGGGGTGGTCCGGACCCCAAGGACCCACCCCCTGCGTACGTCCCTGTGTGTGTGCGTATTTCTTTAAAATTAATATTTTATGCTTTCCCTTTGTGCTATTCACTTCAAATTTGGTATAACGCATGTATCTTAACGAGGGACATAAAAGTTAAAAGAGATATTTTCAAATCGTTTCCGGTTTGAAGTAGACACTGTTGTCGCGAGACAAAATGTATTGTTGTCTTGTATGGACACTATATCCTGAAAATAATGCCCAATGTTTCTTTCAGACTCTTTTTGGGGGACACTGCCTCCTCAGAGCGCCCCTGGCGAGATCAAAATAATACGTTTATAATACAGTAACAAATAGAATGTTATCAGCAATGCCCCCGGGGTAATACTCCCCCCCGAACATTGCTTCCGATAGAGACACTGGTGATGCTCCATTTCCAAAGCTGCATATGATTGATTTTAAATACTTCAGTATCGTCTCGAAACTTTACACGAACATACTGCCTAGTTTCGAGACCATCTCAACACTTAGCGTATAAATATATCCTTTCCGTCTGTCTGTAATAACGAAAATATTTTGTTCACCCAATGCCAACAGAAACTATTTGGTAAAATGAAGCAACGTGATAAGAAAAAATCCAAGATAAAACATGGTCTGAGGGGATTCGAACCCAGACCTGCTACTCAGAAAACAGACACTTTACCGCGGAGCTAACTTACTACCTTGAATTCTGCTTGTTCTATTCTACTCAATATACCACAAAAGAGGCCAAATGAAGGCAAATCAAAAATATGGCAATTTTGAATTCAAGATGGCGACTTCTCCAATGATTTGTTTCTTCACTTAAACTGAACTACGCCCTTAATAATATAGCGAAACCTGGTTTACCTACCAAGAGCACAACTTACAATTTTCATGGTTACAAATTTTTGAGACGCCATTTTGAATCAAAGATGACGACTTTTCCAACATGTCAGATTTTTCCCCTCACATGAGCTGTACTCTACACACTTGAACGCAATTTCGTGATTCCACCATATCTACAAGTTGTGTAGAATTAGACGCCCCCTTATAACATTCCTAGCACTTTCTGACACCGAACATGCCTATTTTTTTCAGGTTTAAGGGCGGAATCGCAAACTACGCATCAGAATAAACATCACCTCGAAATTTCAACATCCTAGATACAGCCATTACAAATTTCACATTTTTTCGATTTGCGCCGCGAAACGAAAACGAATTTTAATGCTCTTTTTTCTATCATAAACTATGTTCCTAGCTTCACTGCCTGACAAAATATGACGTTTCTATGGTGTGCTGAACTACTCTATAAACCAGCATTTCGAAACGACGAAAAATTTCGACACTTTATTTACATGAAAATGTCGCCTTTTTCGTGATATCGGAATTTTCCCATCACTCACATCCCATGACGAACAAGTATGCAAAATTTGGTGTTTGTATGTTTTGTGGAAGTATGCAAACAATTAAGTGTGTTTCCGACTTTAGAAGTATATAATTCCACGGACGCGGGCCCGCTACGTACCAGTACTATGTGAGCAGTAAGTAGGAAATCCAAAATCTAAGGAATTGAGTAGTGTAGGGAAACGACGTGAGCCTACTGTGCAAAAGATCTGGGTTTGATCCCCAACAAGTTTTTCTCTCACTTTTTCTTTCTTTGAAAGTTTATTTTTATAGCATAGGTGATTGAAAATAACCTTGACTTTATTATATACAGCATTTCATTCCAACCGGACCCGCAACTAAAACTATTAAATCGAAAGGGGCACTTTTCCAAGTATCTTATATATATTAAAATTATGTACGCTGCCGACGAGACAATTTTCAAAGGTGCCCATTAGTGTGTGTGTGTGTGTGCGTGTATGAGCGTGTGTGCGCAGTTGCGTACGCAGGAATTTATTTCGGGAAGGGCCAAACTCAATACCAGTGTATTTTATATTGAAATTCCTAAATTTGTTCCAAAAATTAGGCTAAATTTACTCAAAAGTTGGAATTTCGGTGGTGGTCCGGACCCCCAGGACCCACCCCCTGCGTACGTCCCTGTGTGTGTGTGTATTTCCTTAAAATTAATATTTTATACTTTCCATTTGTGGTATTCACTTCAAATTTGGTATACGCATGTATCTTAACGAGGAACATAAAAGGGGAGAGAGATATTTTGCAATCGTTTCCGGTTTGAAGCAGACACTGTTGTCGCGAGACAAAATGTATTGTTGTCTTGTATGGACACTATATCGTGAAAATGATGCCCAATGTTTCTTTCAGACTCTTTTTGGGGGACACTGTCTCCTCAGAGCACCCCTGGCGAGATCAAAAAAATACGTTTATAATACAATAACAAATAGAATGTTATCAACAGTGCCCCCGGGGTAATACTCCCCCCCCCCGATCATTGCTTCCGATAGAGACACTGGTGATGCTCCATTTCCAAAGCTACATATGTTTGATTTTAAATACTTCAGTATCGTCTCGAAACTTTACACGAACATACTGCCTAGTTTCGAGACCATCTCAACAGTTAGCGTATAAATATATCCTTTCCGTCTGTCTGTAATAACGAAAATATTTTGTTCACGCAATGCCAACAGAAACTATTTGGTAAAATGAAGCAACGTGATAAGAAAAAATCCAAGATAAAACATGGTCTGAGGGGATTCGAACCCAGACCTTCTACTCAGACAACAGACACTTTACCGCGGAGCTAACTTACTACCTTGAATTCTGTTTGTTCTATTCTACTCAATATACCACAAAAGAGGCCAAATGAAGGCAAATCAAAAATATGGCAATTTTGAATTCAAGATGGCGACTTCTCCAATGATTTGTTTCTTCACTTAAACTGAACTACGTCCTTAATAATATAGCGAAACCTGGATTACCTACCAAGAGCACAACTTACAATTTTCATGGTTACAAATTTTTGAGACGCCATTTTGAATCGAAGATGACGACTTTTCCAACATGTCAGATTTTTCCCCTCACATGAGCTGTACTCTACACACTTGAACGCAATTTCGTGATTCCACCATATCTACAAGTTGTGTAGAATTAGACGCCCCCTCATAACATTCCTAGCACTTTCTGACACCGAACATGCCTATTTTTTCAGGTTTAAGGGCGGAATCGCAAACTACGCATCAGAATAAACATCACCTCGAAATTTCAACATCCTAGATACAGCCATTACAAATTTCACATTTTTTCGATTTGCCCCGCGAAACGAAAACGAATTTTAATGCTCTTTTTTCTATCATAAACTATGTTCCTAGCTTCACTGCCTGACAAAATATGACGTTTCTATGGTGTGCGGAACTACTCTATAAACCAGCATTTCGAAACGACGAAAAATTTCGACACTTTATTTACATGGAAAATGTCGCCTTTTTCGTGATATCGGAATTTTCCCATCACTCACATCCCATGACGAACAAGTATGCAA
Source organism: Thermobia domestica (assembly GCF_964235325.1). Taxonomy (NCBI): domain Eukaryota; kingdom Metazoa; phylum Arthropoda; class Insecta; order Zygentoma; family Lepismatidae; genus Thermobia; species Thermobia domestica. Next base: position 295,641,336 of record NC_137459.1, on the reverse strand, counting down.
AATTTGGTGTTTGTATGTTTTGTGGAAGTATGCAAACAATTAAGTGTGTTTCCGACTTTAGAAGTATATAATTCCACGGACGCGGGCCCGCTACGTACCAGTACTATGTGAGCAGTAAGTAGGAATTCCAAAATCTAAGGAATTGAGTAGTGTAGGGGAACGACGTGAGCCTACTGTGCAGAAGACCTGGGTTCGATTCCCAGCAATTTTTTCTCTCACTTTTTCTTTCTTCGAAAGTTTATTTTTATAGCATAGGTGATTGAAAATAAGCTTGACTTTATTATATACAGCATTTCATTCCAACCGGACCCGCAACTAAAACTATTAAATCGAAAGGGGCACTTTTCCAAGTATCTTATATATATTAAAATTATGTACGCTGCCGACGAGACAATTTTCAAAGGTGCCCATTTGTGTTTGTGTGTGTGTGCGTGTATGAGCGTGTGTGCGCAGTTGCGTACACAGGAATTTATTTCGGGAAGGGCCAAACTCAATACCAGTGTATTTTATATTGAAATTCCTAAATTTGTCCCAAAAATTAGGCTAAATTTACTCAAAAGTTGGAATTTCGGTGGTGGTCCGGACCCCCAGGACCAACCCCCTGCGTACGTCCCTGTGTGTGTGTGTTTATTTCCTTAAAATTAATATTTTATACTTTCCATTTTGGTATTCACTTCAAATTTGGTATACGCATGTATCTTAACGAGGAACATAAAAGGGGAGAGAGATATTTTGCAATCGTTTCCGGTTTGAAGCAGACACTGTTGTCGCGAGACAAAATGTATTGTTGTCTTGTATGGACACTATATCGTGAAAATGATGCCCAATGTTTCTTTCAGACTCTTTTTGGGGGACACTGCCTCCTCAGAGCGCCCCTGGCGAGATCAAAATAATACGTTTATAATACAATAACAAATAGAATGTTATCAGCAGTGCCCCCGGGGTAATACTCCCCCCCGATCATTGCTTCCGATAGAGACACTGGTGATGCTCCATTTCCAAAGCTACATATGTTTGATTTTAAATACTTCAGTATCGTCTCGAAACTTTACACGAACATACTGCCTAGTTTCGAGACCATCTCAACAGTTAGCGTATAAAAATATCCTTTCCGTCTGTCTGTAATAACGAAAATATTTTGTTCACGCAATGCCAACAGAAACTATTTGGTAAAATGAAGCAACGTGATAAGAAAAAATCCAAGATAAAACATGGTCTGAGGGGATTCGAACCCAGACCTGCTACTCAGAAAACAGACACTTTACCGCGGAGCTAACTTACTACCTTGAATTCTGTTTGTTCTATTCTACTCAATATACCACAAAAGAGGCCAAATGAAGGCAAATCAACAATATGACAATTTTGAATTCAAGATGGCAACTTCTCCAATGATTTGTTTCTTCACTTAAACTGAACTTCGCCCTTAATAACACACCGAAACCTGGTTTACCTACCAAGAGCACAACTTACAACTTTCATGGTTACAAATTTTTGAGACGCCATTTTGAATCAAAGATGACGACTTTTCCAACATGTCGGATTTTTCCCCTCACATGAGCTGTACTCTACACACTTGAACGCAATTTCGTGATTCCACCATATCTACAAGTTGTGTAGAATTAGACGCCCCCTTATAACATTCCTAGCACTTTCTTACACCGAACATGCCTATTTTTTTCAGGTTTAAGGGCGGAATCGCAAACTACGCATCAGAATAAACATCACCTCGAAATTTCAACATCCTAGATACAGCCATTACAAATTTCACATTTTTTCGATTTGCGCCGCGAAACGAAAACGAATTTTAATGCTCTTTTTTCTATCATAAACTATGTTCCTAGCTTCACTGCCTGACAAAATATGACGTTTCTATGGTGTGCGGAACTACTCTATAAACCAGCATTTCGAAACGACGACAAATTTCGACACTTCATTTACATGGAAAATGTCGCCTTTTTCGTGATATCGGAATTTTCCCATTACTCACATCCCATGACGAACAAGCATGCAAAATTTGGTGTTTGTATGTTTTGGGGAAGTATGCAAACAATTTAGTGTGTTTCCGATTATAGAGGTATATAATTCCACGGACGCGGGCCCGCTACGTACCAGTACTATGTGAGCAGTAAGTAGGAAGTCCAAAATCTAAGGAATTGAGTAGTGTAGAGGAACGACGTGAGCCTACTGTGCAAAAGACCTGGGTTCGATTCCCCACAAGTTTTTCTCTCACTTTTTCTTTCTTTGAAAGTTTATTTTTATAGCATAGGTGATTGAAAATAAGCTTGACTTTATTATATACGGCATTTCATTCCAACCGGACCCGCAACTAAAACTATTAAATCGAAAGGGGCACTTTTCCACGTATCTTATATATTAAAATTATGTACGCTGCCGACGAGACAATTTTCAAAAGGTGCCCATTTGTGTGTGTGTGTGTGCGTGTATGAGCGTGTGTGCGCAGTAGCGTACGCAGGAATTTATTTCGGGAGGGGCCAAACTCAATATCAGTGTATTTATATTGAAATTCCTAAACTTGTCCCAAAAATTATGCTAAATTTACTCAAAAGTTGGAATTTCGGGGGTGGTCCGGACCCCCAGGACCCACCCCCTGCGTACGTCCCTGTGTGTGTGTGTATTTCCTTAAAATTAATATTTTATACTTTCCATTTGTTGTATTCACTTCAAATTTGGTATAACGCATGTATCTTAACGAGGAACATAAAAGGGGAGAGAGATATTTTGCAATCGTTTCCGGTTTGAAGCAGACACTCTTGTCGCGAGACAAAATGTATTGTTGTCTTGTATGGACACTATATCGTGAAAATGATGCCCAATGTTTCTTTCAGACTCTTTTTGGGGGACACTGCCTCCTCAGAGCGCCCCTGGCGAGATCAAAATAATACGTTTATAATACAATAACAAATAGAATGTTATCAGCAGTGCCCCCGGGGTAATACTCCCCCCCGAACATTGCTTCCGATAGAGACACTGGTGATGCTCCATTTCCAAAGCTACATATGTTTGATTTTAAATCCTTCAGTATCGTCTCGAAACTTTACACGAACATACTGCCTAGTTTCGAGACGATATCAATAGTTAGTGTATAAATATATTCTTTTCGTCTATGTCTGTAATAACGAAGTTATTTTGTTCACGCAATGCCAACAGAAACTATTTTGATAAAACGAAGCAACGTGATAAGAAAAAAAAGTTAGAAAAAACAAGGTTCGGCGGGGAATCGAACCCAGACCTGCTACTCAGAAAGCAGACTCTTTACCGCGGAGCTAACTTACTACGTTGAATTCTGTTTGTTTTATTCTCCTCAATATACCACATAAGAGTCCAAATGAAGGCAATTCAAATATATGGCAATTTTGCATTCAAGATGGCGACTTCACCAATGATTTGTTTCTTCACTTAAACTGAACTACGTCCTTAATAACATAGCGAAACCTGGCTTACGTACCAAGAGCACAACTTACAATTTTCATGGTTACAAATTTTTGAGCCGCCATTTTGAATCGAAGATGGCGACTTTTCCAACATGTCGGATTTTTCCCCTCACATGCCCTGTAATCTACACACTTGAACGCAATTTCGTGATTCCACCATATCTACAAGTTGTGTAGAATTAGACGCCCCCTTATAACATTCCTAGCACTTTCTTACACCGAACATGAATATTTTTTTCAAGTTTAAGGGCGGATTCGCAAACTACGCATCAGAATAGACATCACCTCGAAATTTCAACGTCCTACATACAGCCATTACAAATTTCACATTTTTTCGATTTGCGCCGCGAAACGAAAACGAAATTTAATGCTCTTTTTTCTATCATAAACTATGTTCCTAGCTTCACTGCCTGACAAAATTTGACGTTTCTATGGTGTGCGGAACTACTCTAAAAACCAGCATTTCGAAACGACGAAAAATTTCGACACTTCATTTACATGGAAAATGTCGCCTTTTTCGTGATATCGGAATTTTCCCATTACTCACATCCCATGACGAACAAGCATGCAAAATTTGGTGTTTGTATGTTTTGGGGAAGTATGCAAACAATTAAGTGTGTTTCCGATTATAGAGGTATATAATTCCACGGACGCGGGCCCGCTACGTACCAGTACTATGTGAGCAGTAAGTAGGAAGTCCAAAATCTAAGGAATTGAGTAGTGTAGAGGAACGACGTGAGCCTACTGTGCAAAAGACCTGGGTTCGATTCCCCACAAGTTTTTCTCTCAATTTTTCTTTCTTTGAAAGTTTATTTTTATAGCATAGGTGATTGAAAATAAGCTTGACTTTATTATATACGGCATTTCATTCCAACCGGACCCGCAACTAAAACTATTAAATCGAAAGGGGCACTTTTCCACGTATCTTATATATTAAAATTATGTACGCTGCCGACGAGACAATTTTCAAAAGGTGCCCATTTGTGTGTGTGTGTGTGCGTGTATGAGCGTGTGTGCGCAGTAGCGTACGCAGGAATTTATTTCGCCAAACTCAATATCAGTGTATTTATATTGAAATTCCTAAACTTGTCCCAAAAATTATGCTAAATTTACTCAAAAGTTGGAATTTCGGGGGTGGTCCGGACCCCCAGGACCAACCCCCTGCGTACGTCCCTGTGTGTGTGTGTTTATTTCCTTAAAATTAATATTTTATACTTTCCATTTTGGTATTCACTTCAAATTTGGTATACGCATGTATCTTAACGAGGAACATAAAAGGGGAGAGAGATATTTTGCAATCGTTTCCGGTTTGAAGCAGACACTGTTGTCGCGAGACAAAATGTATTGTTGTCTTGTATGGACACTATATCGTGAAAATGATGCCCAATGTTTCTTTCAGACTCTTTTTGGGGGACACTGCCTCCTCAGAGCGCCCCTGGCGAGATCAAAATAATACGTTTATAATACAATAACAAATAGAATGTTATCAGCAGTGCCCCCGGGGTAATACTCCCCCCCGATCATTGCTTCCGATAGAGACACTGGTGATGCTCCATTTCCAAAGCTACATATGTTTGATTTTAAATACTTCAGTATCGTCTCGAAACTTTACACGAACATACTGCCTAGTTTCGAGACGATATCAATAGTTAGTGTATAAATATATTCTTTTCGTCTATGTCTGTAATAACGAAGTTATTTTGTTCACGCAATGCCAACAGAAACTATTTGGTAAAATGAAGCAACGTGATAAGAAAAAATCCAAGATAAAACATGGTCTGAGGGGATTCGAACCCAGACCTGCTACTCAGAAAACAGACACTTTACCGCGGAGCTAACTTACTACCTTGAATTCTGTTTGTTCTATTCTACTCAATATACCACAAAAGAGGCCAAATGAAGGCAAATCAACAATATGACAATTTTGAATTCAAGATGGCAACTTCTCCAATGATTTGTTTCTTCACTTAAACTGAACTACGCCCTTAATAACACACCGAAACCTGGTTTACCTACCAAGAGCACAACTTACAACTTTCATGGTTACAAATTTTTGAGACGCCATTTTGAATCAAAGATGACGACTTTTCCAACATGTCGGATTTTTCCCCTCACATGAGCTGTACTCTACACACTTGAACGCAATTTCGTGATTCCACCATATCTACAAGTTGTGTAGAATTAGACGCCCCCTTATAACATTCCTAGCACTTTGTGACACCGAACATGCCTATTTTTTCAGGTTTAAGGGCGGAATCGCAAACTACGCATCAGAATAAACATCACCTCGAAATTTCAACATCCTAGATACAGCCATTACAAATTTCACATTTTTTCGATTTGCGCCGCGAAACGAAAACGAATTTTAATGCTCTTTTTTCTATCATAAACTATGTTCCTAGCTTCACTGCCTGACAAAATATGACGTTTCTATGGTGTGCGGAACTACTCTATAAACCAGCATTTCGAAACGACGACAAATTTCGACACTTCATTTACATGGAAAATTTCGCCTTTTTCGTGATATCGGAATTTTCCCATTACTCACATCCCATGACGAACAAGCATGCAAAATTTGGTGTTTGTATGTTTTGGGGAAGTATGCAAACAATTAAGTGTGTTTCCGATTATAGAGGTATATAATTCCACGGACGCGGGCCCGCTACGTACCAGTACTATGTGAGCAGTAAGTAGGAAGTCCAAAATCTAAGGAATTGAGTAGTGTAGAGGAACGACGTGAGCCTACTGTGCAAAAGACCTGGGTTCGATTCCCCACAAGTTTTTCTCTCACTTTTTCTTTCTTTGAAAGTTTATTTTTATAGCATAGGTGATTGAAAATAAGCTTGACTTTATTATATACGGCATTTCATTCCAACCGGACCCGCAACTAAAACTATTAAATCGAAAGGGGCACTTTTCCACGTATCTTATATATTAAAATTATGTACGCTGCCGACGAGACAATTTTCAAAAGGTGCCCATTTGTGTGTGTGTGTGTGCGTGTATGAGCGTGTGTGCGCAGTAGCGTACGCAGGAATTTATTTCGGGAGGGGCCAAACTCAATATCAGTGTATTTATATTGAAATTCCTAAACTTGTCCCAAAAATTATGCTAAATTTACTCAAAAGTTGGAATTTCGGGGGTGGTCCGGACCCCCAGGACCCACCCCCTGCGTACGTCCCTGTGTGTGTGTGTATTTCCTTAAAATTAATATTTTATACTTTCCATTTGTTGTATTCACTTCAAATTTGGTATAACGCATGTATCTTAACGAGGAACATAAAAGGGGAGAGAGATATTTTGCAATCGTTTCCGGTTTGAAGCAGACACTCTTGTCGCGAGACAAAATGTATTGTTGTCTTGTATGGACACTATATCGTGAAAATGATGCCCAATGTTTCTTTCAGACTCTTTTTGGGGGACACTGCCTCCTCAGAGCGCCCCTGGCGAGATCAAAATAATACGTTTATAATACAATAACAAATAGAATGTTATCAGCAGTGCCCCCGGGGTAATACTCCCCCCGAACATTGCTTCCGATAGAGACACTGGTGATGCTCCATTTCCAAAGCTACATATGTTTGATTTTAAATCCTTCAGTATCGTCTCGAAACTTTACACGAACATACTGCCTAGTTTCGAGACGATATCAATAGTTAGTGTATAAATATATTCTTTTCGTCTATGTCTGTAATAACGAAGTTATTTTGTTCACGCAATGCCAACAGAAACTATTTTGATAAAACGAAGCAACGTGATAAGAAAAAAAAGTTAGAAAAAACAAGGTTCGGCGGGGAATCGAACCCAGACCTGCTACTCAGAAAGCAGACTCTTTACCGCGGAGCTAACTTACTACGTTGAATTCTGTTTGTTTTATTCTCCTCAATATACCACATAAGAGTCCAAATGAAGGCAATTCAAATATATGGCAATTTTGCATTCAAGATGGCGACTTCACCAATGATTTGTTTCTTCACTTAAACTGAACTACGTCCTTAATAACATAGCGAAACCTGGCTTACGTACCAAGAGCACAACTTACAATTTTCATGGTTACAAATTTTTGAGCCGCCATTTTGAATCGAAGATGGCGACTTTTCCAACATGTCGGATTTTTCCTCTCACATGCCCTGTAATCTACACACTTGAACGCAATTTCGTGATTCCACCATATCTACAAGTTGTGTAGAATTAGACGCCCCCTTATAACATTCCTAGCACTTTCTTACACCGAACATGAATATTTTTTTCAAGTTTAAGGGCGGATTCGCAAACTACGCATCAGAATAGATATCACCTCGAAATTTCAACGTCCTACATACAGCCATTACAAATTTCACATTTTTTCGATTTGCGCCGCGAAACGAAAACGAATTTTAATGCTCTTTTTTCTATCATAAACTATGTTCCTAGCTTCACTGCCTGACAAAATTTGACGTTTCTATGGTGTGCGGAACTACTCTAAAAACCAGCATTTCGAAACGACGAAAAATTTCGACACTTCATTTACATGGAAAATGTCGCCTTTTTCGTGATATCGGAATTTTCCCATTACTCACATCCCATGACGAACAAGCATGCAAAATTTGGTGTTTGTATGTTTGGGGAAGTATGCAAACAATTAAGTGTGTTTCCGATTATAGAGGTATATAATTCCACGGACGCGGGCCCGCTACGTACCAGTACTATGTGAGCAGTAAGTAGGAAGTCCAAAATCTAAGGAATTGAGTAGTGTAGAGGAACGACGTGAGCCTACTGTGCAAAAGACCTGGGTTCGATTCCCCACAAGTTTTTCTCTCACTTTTTCTTTCTTTGAAAGTTTATTTTTATAGCATAGGTGATTGAAAATAAGCTTGACTTTATTATATACGGCATTTCATTCCAACCGGACCCGCAACTAAAACTATTAAATCGAAAGGGGCACTTTTCCACGTATCTTATATATTAAAATTATGTACGCTGCCGACGAGACAATTTTCAAAAGGTGCCCATTTGTGTGTGTGTGTGTGTGCGTGTATGAGCCTGTGTGCGCAGTAGCGTACGCAGGAATTTATTTCGCCAAACTCAATATCAGTGTATTTATATTGAAATTCCTAAACTTGTCCCAAAAATTATGCTAAATTTACTCAAAAGTTGGAATTTCGGGGGTGGTCCGGACCCCCAGGACCAACCCCCTGCGTACGTCCCTGTGTGTGTGTGTTTATTTCCTTAAAATTAATATTTTATACTTTCCATTTTGGTATTCACTTCAAATTTGGTATACGCATGTATCTTAACGAGGAACATAAAAGGGGAGAGAGATATTTTGCAATCGTTTCCGGTTTGAAGCAGACACTGTTGTCGCGAGACAAAATGTATTGTTGTCTTGTATGGACACTATATCGTGAAAATGATGCCCAATGTTTCTTTCAGACTCTTTTTGGGGGACACTGCCTCCTCAGAGCGCCCCTGGCGAGATCAAAATAATACGTTTATAATACAATAACAAATAGAATGTTATCAGCAGTGCCCCCGGGGTAATACTCCCCCCCGATCATTGCTTCCGATAGAGACACTGGTGATGCTCCATTTCCAAAGCTACATATGTTTGATTTTAAATACTTCAGTATCGTCTCGAAACTTTACACGAACATACTGCCTAGTTTCGAGACGATATCAATAGTTAGTGTATAAATATATTCTTTTCGTCTATGTCTGTAATAACGAAGTTATTTTGTTCACGCAATGCCAACAGAAACTATTTGGTAAAACGAAGCAACGTGATAAGAAAAAATCCAAGATAAAACATGGTCTGAGGGGATTCGAACCCAGACCTGCTACTCAGAAAACAGACACTTTACCGCGGAGCTAACTTACTACCTTGAATTCTGTTTGTTCTATTCTACTCAATATACCACAAAAGAGGCCAAATGAAGGCAAATCAACAATATGACAATTTTGAATTCAAGATGGCAACTTCTCCAATGATTTGTTTCTTCACTTAAACTGAACTACGCCCTTAATAACACACCGAAACCTGGTTTACCTACCAAGAGCACAACTTACAACTTTCATGGTTACAAATTTTTGAGACGCCATTTTGAATCAAAGATGACGACTTTTCCAACATGTCGGATTTTTCCCCTCACATGAGCTGTACTCTACACACTTGAACGCAATTTCGTGATTCCACCATATCTACAAGTTGTGTAGAATTAGACGCCCCCTTATAACATTCCTAGCACTTTGTGACACCGAACATGCCTATTTTTTCAGGTTTAAGGGCGGAAACGCAAACTACGCATCAGAATAAACATCACCTCGAAATTTCAACATCCTAGATACAGCCATTACAAATTTCACATTTTTTCGATTTGCGCCGCGAAACGAAAACGAATTTTAATGCTCTTTTTTCTATCATAAACTATGTTCCTAGCTTCACTGCCTGACAAAATATGACGTTTCTATGGTGTGCGGAACTACTCTAAAAACCAGCATTTCCAAACGACGAAAAATTTCGACACTTCATTTACATGGAAAATGTCGCCTTTTTCGTGATATCGGAATTTTCCCATTACTCACATCCCATGACGAACAAGCATGCAAAATTTGGTGTTTGTATGTTTTGGGGAAGTATGCAAACAATTAAGTGTGTTTCCGATTATAGAGGTATATAATTCCACGGACGCGGGCCCGCTACGTACCAGTACTATGTGAGCAGTAAGTAGGAAGTCCAAAATCTAAGGAATTGAGTAGTGTAGAGGAACGACGTGAGCCTACTGTGCAAAAGACCTGGGTTCGATACCCCACAAGTTTTTCTCTCACTTTTTCTTTCTTTGAAAGTTTATTTTTATAGCATAGGTGATTGAAAATAAGCTTGACTTTATTATATACGGCATTTCATTCCAACCGGACCCGCAACTAAAACTATTAACTCGAAAGGGGCACTTTTCCACGTATCTTATATATTAAAATTATGTACGCTGCCGACGAGACAATTTTCAAAAGGTGCCCATTTGTGTGTGTGTGTGTGCGTGTATGAGCGTGTGTGCGCAGTAGTGTACGCAGGAATTTATTTCGGGAGGGGCCAAACTCAATATCAGTGTATTTTATATTGAAATTCCTAAACTTGTCCCAAAAATTATGCTAAATTTACTCAAAAGTTGGAATTTCGGAGGTGGTCCGGACCCCCAGGACCCACCCCCTGCGTACGTCCCTGTGTGTGTGTGTATTTCCTTAAAATTAATATTTTATACTTTCCATTTGTGGTATTCACTTCAAATTTGGTATAACGCATGTATCTTAACGAGGAACATAAAAGGGGAGAGAGATATTTTTCAATCGTTTCCGGTTTGAAGCAGACACTCTTGTCGCGAGACAAAATGTATTGTTGTCTTGTATGGACACTATATCGTGAAAATGATGCCCAATGTTTCTTTCAGACTCTTTTTGGGGGACACTGCCTCCTCAGAGCGCCCCTGGCGAGATCAAAATAATACGTTTATAATACAATAACAAATAGAATGTTATCAGCAGTGCCCCAGGGGTAATACTCCCCCCCCGAACATTGCTTCCGATAGAGACACTGGTGACGCTCCATTTCCAAAGCTACATATGTTTGATTTTAAATCCTTCAGTATCGTCTCGAAACTTTACACGAACATACTGCCTAATTTCGAGACAATCTCAACAGTTAGCGTATAAATATATTCTTTCCGTCTATGTCTGTAATAACGAAAATAAGTTGTTAACGCAATGCCAACAGAAACTATTTGGCAAAATGAAGCAACGTGATAAGAAAAAAAACGCAAGATAAAACAAGGTCTGCGGGGATTCGAACCCAGACCTGCTACTCAGAAAGCAGACACTTTACCACGGAGCTAACTTACTACGTTGAATTCCGTTTGTTCTATTCTCCTCAATATACCACATAAGAGGCCAAATGAAGGCAATTCAAAAATATGGCAATTTTGAATTCAAGATGGCGACTTCTCCAATGATTTGTTTCTTCACTTAAACTGAACTACGTCCTTAATAACATAGCGAAACCTGGCTTACCTACCAAGAGCACAACTTACAATTTTCATGGTTACAAATTTTTGAGCCGCCATTTTGAATCGAAGATGCGACTTTTCCAACATGTCGGATTTTTCCCCTCACATGCACTGTACTCTACACACTTGAACGCAATTTCGTGATTCCACCATATCTACAAGTTGTGTAGAATTAGACGCACCCTTATAACATTCCTAGCACTTTCCTACACTGAACATGACTATTTTTTTCAAGTTTAAGGGCGGATTCGCAAACTAAGCATCAGAATAAACATCACCTCGAAATTTCAACATCCTAGATACAGCCATTACAAATTTCACATTTTTTCGATTTGCGCCGCGAAACGAAAACGAATTTTAATGTTCTTTTTTCCATCATAAACTTGTTCCTAGCTTCACTGCCTGACAAAATATGACGTTTCTATGGTGTGCGGAACTACTCTGAAAACCAGCATTTCGAAACGACAAAAAATTTCGACACTTCATTTAAATGGAAAATGTCGCCTTTTTCGTGATATCGGAATTTTCCCATTACTCACATCCCATGACGAAAAAGTATGCAAAATTTGGTGTTTGTATGTTTTGGGGAAGTATGCAAACAATTAAGTGTGTTTCCGACTTTAGAGGTATATAATTCCACAGACGCGGGCCCGCTACGTACCAATATTATGTGCGCAGTAAGCATGAAGTACCAAATATTAGGAATAGAGTAGTGTAGAGGAAAGACGTGAGCCTACTGTGCAGAAGACCTGGGTTCGATTCCCAGCAATTTTTTCTCTCACTTTTTCTTTCTTCGAAAGTTTATTTTTATAGCATAGGTGATTGAAAATAAGCTTGACTCTATTATATACGGCATTTCATTCCAACCGGACCCACAACTAAAACTATTACATCGAAAGGGGCACTTTTCCACGTATCTTATAAATATGTACGCTGCCGACGAGACAATTTTCAAGAGGTGTCCATTTGTGTGTGTGTGTGTGTATGAGCGTGTGTGTGCAGTGGCGTACGCAGCAATTTATTTCGGGAGGGGTCCAAACTCAATATCAGTGTATTTTATATTGAAATTCCTAAACTTGTCCCAAAAATTAGGCTAAATTTACACAAAAGTTGGAATTTCGGGGGTGGTCCGGACCCCAAGGACCCACCCCCTGCGTTCGTCCCTGTGTGTGTGCGTATTTCCTTAAAATTAATATTTTATGCTTTCCCTTTGTGCTATTCACTTCAAATTTGGTATTCGCATGTATCTTAACGAGGGACATAAAAGTTGAGAGAGATATTTTGCAATCGTTTCCGGTTTGAAGTAGACACTGTTGTCGCAAGACAAAATGTATTGTTGTCTTGTATGGACACTATATCCTGAAAATAATGCCCAATGTTTCTTTCAGACTCTTTTTGGGGGACACTGCCTCCTCAGAGCGCCCCTGGCGAGATCAAAATAATACGTTTATAATACAGTAACAATAGAATGTTATCAGCAATGCCCCCGGGGTAATACTCCCCCCCGAACATTGCTTCCGATAGAGACACTGGTGATGCTCCATTTCCAAAGCTGCATATGTTTGATTTTAAATACTTCAGTATCGTCTCGAAACTTTACACGAACATACTGCCTAGTTTCGAGACGATATCAAAAGTTAGTGTATAAATATATTCTTTTCGTCTATGTCTGTAATAACGAAGCTATTTTGTTCACGTAATGCCAACAGAAACTATTTTGATAAAACGAAGCAACGTGATAAGAAAAAAAATTAGAAAAAACAAGGTTCGGCAGGGAATCGAACCCAGACCTGCTACTCAGATAGCAGACACTTTACCGCGGAGCTAACTTACTACGTTGAATTCTGTTTGTTTTATTCTCCTCAATATACCACATAAGAGTCCAAATAAGGCAATTCAAATATATGGCAATTTTGCATTCAAGATGGCGACTTCAACAATGATTTGTTTCTTCACTTAAACTGAACTACGTCCTTAATAACTTAGCGAAACCTGGCTTACGTACCAAGAGCACAACTTACAATTTTCATGGTTACAAATTTTTGAGCCGCCATTTTGAATCGAAGATGGCGACTTTTCCAACATGTCGGATTTTTCCCCTCACATGCCCTGTAATCTACACACTTGAACGCAATTTCGTGATTCCACCATATCTACAAGTTGTGTAGAATTAGACGCACCCTTATAACATTCCTAGCACTTTCTTACACCGAACATGAATATTTTTTTCAAGTTTAAGGGCGGATTCGCAAACTACGCATCAGAATAAACATCACCTAGAAATTTCAACGTCCTACATACAGCCATTACAAATTTCACATTTTTTCGATTTGCGCCGCGAAACGAAAACGAATTTTAATGCTCTTTTTTCTATCATAAACTATGTTCCTAGCTTCTCTGCCTGACAAAATATGACGTTTCTATGGTGTGCGGAACTACTCTAAAAACCAGCATTTCGAAACGACAAAAAATTTCGAAACTTCATTTACATGCAAAATGTCGCCTTTTTCGTGATATTGGAATTTTCCCATTACTCACATCCCATGACGAACAAGTATGCAAAATTTGGTGTTTGTATGTTTTGGGGAAGTATGCAAACAATTAAGTGTGTTTCCGATTATAGAGGTATATAATAATTCCACGGACGCGGGCCCGCTACGTAGCAGTACTATGTGAGCAGTAAGTAGGAAGTCTAAAATCTAAGGAATTGAGTAGTGTAGATGAACGACGTGAGCCTACTATGCAAAAGACCTGGGTTCGATTCCCCACAAGTTTTTCTCTCACTTTTTCTTTCTTTGAAAGTTTATTTTTATAGCATATTTGATTGAAAATAAGCTTGACTTTATTATATACGGCATTTCATTCCAACCGGACCCACAACTAAAACTATTAAATCGAAAGGGGCACTTTTCCACGTATCTTATATATTAAAATTATGTACGCTGCCGACGAGACAATTTTCAAAAGGTGCCCATTTGTGTGTGTGTGTGTGCGTGTATGAGCGTGTGTGCGCAGTAGCGTACGCAGGAATTTATTTCGGGAGGGGCCAAACTCAATATCAGTGTATTTTATATTGAAATTCCTAAACTTGTCCCAAAAAATTAGGCTAAATTTACTCAAAAGTTGGAATTTCGGGGGTAGTCCGGACCCCCAGGACCCACCCCCTGCGTACGTCCCTGTGTGTGTGTGTATTTCCTTAAAATTAATATTTTTTACTTTCCATTTGTGGTATTCACTTCAAATTTGGTATAACGCATGTATCTTAACGAGGAACATAAAATGGGAGAGAGATATTTTGCAATCGTTTCCGGTTTGAAGCAGACACTGTTGTCGCGAGACAAAATGTATTGTTGTCTTGTATGGACACCATATCGTGAAAATGATGCCCAATGTTTCTTCAGACACTTTTTGGGGGACACTGCCTCCTGAGAGCGCCCCTGGCGAGATCAAAATAATACGTTTATAATACAATAATAAATAGAATGTTATCAGCAGTGCCCCCGGGGTAATACTCCCCCCCCGAACATTGCTTCCGATAGAGACACTGGTGATGCTCCATTTCCAAAGCTACATATGTTTGATTTTAAATCCTTCAGTATCGTCTCGAAACTTTACACGAACATACTGCCTAATTTCGAGACCATCTCAACAGTTAGCGTATAAATATATCCTTTCCGTCTATGTCTGTAATAACGAAAATAAGTTGTTAACGCAATGCCAACAGAAACTATTTGGCAAAATGAAGCAACGTGATAAGAAAAAAACGCAAGATAAAACAAGGTCTGCGGGGATTCGAACCCAGACCTGCTACTCAGATAGCAGACACTTTACCACGGAGCTAACTTACTACGTTGAATTCTGTTTGTTCTATTCTCCTCAATATACCACATAAGAGGCCAAATGAAGGCAATTCAAAAATATGGAAATTTTGAATTCAAGATGGCGACTTCTCCAATGATTTGTTTCTTCACTTAAACTGAACTACGTCCTTAATAACATAGCGAAACCTGGCTTACCTACCAAGAGCACAACTTACAATTTTCATGGTTACAAATTTTTGAGCCGCCATTTTGAATCGAAGATGGCGACTTTTCCAACATGTCGGATTTTTCCCCTCACATGCACTGTACTCTACACACTTGAACGCAATTTCGTGATTCCACCATATCTACAAGTTGTGTAGAATTAGACGCACCCTTATAACATTCCTAGCACTTTCCTACACTGAACATGACTATTTTTTTCAAGTTTAAGGGCGGATTCGCAAACTAAGCATCAGAATAAACATCACCTCGAAATTTCAACATCCTAGATACAGCCATTACAAATTTCACATTTTTTCGATTTGCGCCGCGAAACGAAAACGAATTTTAATGTTCTTTTTTCCATCATAAACTATGTTGCTAGCTTCACTGCCTGACAAAATATGACGTTTCTATTGTGTGCGGAACTACTCTGAAAACCAGCATTTCGAAACGACAAAAAATTTCGACACTTCATTTAAATGGAAAATGTCGCATTTTTCGTGATATCGGAATTTTCCCATTTCTCACATCCCATGACGAACAAGTATGCAAAATTTGGTGTTTGTATGTTTTGGGGAAGTATGCAAACAATTAAGTGTGTTTCCGACTTTAGAGGTATATAATTCCACAGACGCGGGCCCGCTACGTACCAATATTATGTGCGCAGTAAGCAGGAAATACCAAATATAAGGAATTGAGTAGTGTAGAGGAAAGACGTGAGCCTACTGTGCAGAAGACCTGGGTTCGATTCCCAGCAATTTTTTCTCTCACTTTTTCTTTCTTCGAAAGTTTATTTTTATAGCATAGGTGATTGAAAATAAGCTTGACTTTATTATATACGGCATTTCATTTCAACCGGACCCGCAACTAAAACTATTAACTCGAAAGGGGCACTTTTCCACGTATCTTATATATTAAAATTATGTACGCTGCCGACGAGACAATTTTCAAAAGGTGCCCATTTGTGTGTGTGTGTGTGCGTGTATGAGCGTGTGTGCGCAGTAGTGTACGCAGGAATTTATTTCGGGAGGGGCCAAACTCAATATCAGTGTATTTTATATTGAAATTCCTAAACTTGTCCCAAAAATTATGCTAAATTTACTCAAAAGTTGGAATTTCGGAGGTGGTCCGGACCCCCAGGACCCACCCCCTGCGTACGTCCCTGTGTGTGTGTGTATTTCCTTAAAATTAATATTTTATACTTTCCATTTGTGGTATTCACTTCAAATTTGGTATAACGCATGTATCTTAACGAGGAACATAAAAGGGGAGAGAGATATTTTTCAATCGTTTCCGGTTTGAAGCAGACACTCTTGTCGCGAGACAAAATGTATTGTTGTCTTGTATGGACACTATATCGTGAAAATGATGCCCAATGTTTCTTTCAGACTCTTTTTGGGGGACACTGCCTCCTCAGAGCGCCCCTGGCGAGATCAAAATAATACGTTTATAATACAATAACAAATAGAATGTTATCAGCAGTGCCCCAGGGGTAATACTCCCCCCCCCGAACATTGCTTCCGATAGAGACACTGGTGACGCTCCATTTCCAAAGCTACATATGTTTGATTTTAAATCCTTCAGTATCGTCTCGAAACTTTACACGAACATACTGCCTAATTTCGAGACCATCTCAACAGTTAGCGTATAAATATATTCTTTCCGTCTATGTCTGTAATAACGAAAATAAGTTGTTAACGCAATGCCAACAGAAACTATTTGGCAAAATGAAGCAACGTGATAAGAAAAAAAACGCAAGATAAAACAAGGTCTGCGGGATTCGAACCCAGACCTGCTACTCAGAAAGCAGACACTTTACCACGGAGCTAACTTACTACGTTGAATTCCGTTTGTTCTATTCTCCTCAATATACCACATAAGAGGCCAAATGAAGGCAATTCAAAAATATGGCAATTTTGAATTCAAGATGGCGACTTCTCCAATGATTTGTTTCTTCACTTAAACTGAACTACGTCCTTAATAACATAGCGAAACCTGGCTTACCTACCAAGAGCACAACTTACAATTTTCATGGTTACAAATTTTTGAGCCGCCATTTTGAATCGAAGATGCGACTTTTCCAACATGTCGGATTTTTCCCCTCACATGCACTGTACTCTACACACTTGAACGCAATTTCGTGATTCCACCATATCTACAAGTTGTGTAGAATTAGACGCACCCTTATAACATTCCTAGCACTTTCCTACACTGAACATGACTATTTTTTTCAAGTTTAAGGGCGGATTCGCAAACTAAGCATCAGAATAAACATCACCTCGAAATTTCAACATCCTAGATACAGCCATTACAAATTTCACATTTTTTCGATTTGCGCCGCGAAACGAAAACGAATTTTAATGTTCTTTTTTCCATCATAAACTTGTTCCTAGCTTCACTGCCTGACAAAATATGACGTTTCTATGGTGTGCGGAACTACTCTGAAAACCAGCATTTCGAAACGACAAAAAATTTCGACACTTCATTTAAATGGAAAATATCGCCTTTTTCGTGATATCGGAATTTTCCCATTACTCACATCCCATGACGAAAAAGTATGCAAAATTTGGTGTTTGTATGTTTTGGGGAAGTATGCAAACAATTAAGTGTGTTTCCGACTTTAGAGGTATATAATTCCACAGACGCGGGCCCGCTACGTACCAATATTATGTGCGCAGTAAGCAGGAAGTACCAAATATTAGGAATAGAGTAGTGTAGAGGAAAGACGTGAGCCTACTGTGCAGAAGACCTGGGTTCGATTCCCAGCAATTTTTTCTCTCACTTTTTCTTTCTTCGAAAGTTTATTTTTATAGCATAGGTGATTGAAAATAAGCTTGACTCTATTATATACGGCATTTCATTCCAACCGGACCCACAACTAAAACTATTACATCGAAAGGGGCACTTTTCCACGTATCTTATAAATATGTACGCTGCCGACGAGACAATTTTCAAGAGGTGTCCATTTGTGTGTGTGTGTGTGTATGAGCGTGTGTGTGCAGTGGCGTACGCAGCAATTTATTTCGGGAGGGGTCCAAACTCAATATCAGTGTATTTTATATTGAAATTCCTAAACTTGTCCCAAAAATTAGGCTAAATTTACACAAAAGTTGGAATTTCGGGGGTGGTCCGGACCCCAAGGACCCACCCCCTGCGTTCGTCCCTGTGTGTGTGCGTATTTCCTTAAAATTAATATTTTATGCTTTCCCTTTGTGCTATTCACTTCAAATTTGGTATTCGCATGTATCTTAACGAGGGACATAAAAGTTGAGAGAGATATTTTGCAATCGTTTCCGGTTTGAAGTAGACACTGTTGTCGCAAGACAAAATGTATTGTTGTCTTGTATGGACACTATATCCTGAAAATAATGCCCAATGTTTCTTTCAGACTCTTTTTGGGGGACACTGCCTCCTCAGAGCGCCCCTGGCGAGATCAAAATAATACGTTTATAATACAGTAACAATAGAATGTTATCAGCAATGCCCCCGGGGTAATACTCCCCCCCGAACATTGCTTCCGATAGAGACACTGGTGATGCTCCATTTCCAAAGCTGCATATGTTTGATTTTAAATACTTCAGTATCGTCTCGAAACTTTACACGAACATACTGCCTAGTTTCGAGACGATATCAAAAGTTAGTGTATAAATATATTCTTTTCGTCTATGTCTGTAATAACGAAGCTATTTTGTTCACGTAATGCCAACAGAAACTATTTTGATAAAACGAAGCAACGTGATAAGAAAAAAAATTAGAAAAAGCAAGGTTCGGCAGGGAATCGAACCCAGACCTGCTACTCAGATAGCAGACACTTTACCGCGGAGCTAACTTACTACGTTGAATTCTGTTTGTTTTATTCTCCTCAATATACCACATAAGAGTCCAAATAAGGCAATTCAAATATATGGCAATTTTGCATTCAAGATGGCGACTTCAACAATGATTTGTTTCTTCACTTAAACTGAACTACGTCCTTAATAACTTAGCGAAACCTGGCTTACGTACCAAGAGCACAACTTACAATTTTCATGGTTACAAATTTTTGAGCCGCCATTTTGAATCGAAGATGGCGACTTTTCCAACATGTCGGATTTTTCCCCTCACATGCCCTGTAATCTACACACTTGAACGCAATTTCGTGATTCCACCATATCTACAAGTTGTGTAGAATTAGACGCACCCTTATAACATTCCTAGCACTTTCTTACACCGAACATGAATATTTTTTTCAAGTTTAAGGGCGGATTCGCAAACTACGCATCAGAATAAACATCACCTCGAAATTTCAACGTCCTACATACAGCCATTACAAATTTCACATTTTTTCGATTTGCGCCGCGAAACGAAAACGAATTTTAATGCTCTTTTTTCTATCATAAACTATGTTCCTAGCTTCTCTGCCTGACAAAATATGACGTTTCTATGGTGTGCGGAACTACTCTAAAAACCAGCATTTCGAAACGACAAAAAATTTCGAAACTTCATTTACATGCAAAATGTCGCCTTTTTCGTGATATTGGAATTTTCCCATTACTCACATCCCATGACGAACAAGTATGCAAAATTTGGTGTTTGTATGTTTTGGGGAAGTATGCAAACAATTAAGTGTGTTTCCGATTATAGAGGTATATAATAATTCCACGGACGCGGGCCCGCTACGTAGCTGTACTATGTGAGCAGTAAGTAGGAAGTCTAAAATCTAAGGAATTGAGTAGTGTAGATGAACGACGTGAGCCTACTATGCAAAAGACCTGGGTTCGATTCCCCACAAGTTTTTCTCTCACTTTTTCTTTCTTTGAAAGTTTATTTTTATAGCATATTTGATTGAAAATAAGCTTGACTTTATTATATACGGCATTTCATTCCAACCGGACCCACAACTAAAACTATTAAATCGAAAGGGGCACTTTTCCACGTATCTTATATATTAAAATTATGTACGCTGCCGACGAGACAATTTTCAAAAGGTGCCCATTTGTGTGTGTGTGTGTGCGTGTATGAGCGTGTGTGCGCAGTAGCGTACGCAGGAATTTATTTCGGGAGGGGCCAAACTCAATATCAGTGTATTTTATATTGAAATTCCTAAACTTGTCCCAAAAAATTAGGCTAAATTTACTCAAAAGTTGGAATTTCGGCGGTAGTCCGGACCCCCAGGACCCACCCCCTGCGTACGTCCCTGTGTGTGTGTGTATTTCCTTAAAATTAATATTTTTTACTTTCCATTTGTGGTATTCACTTCAAATTTGGTATAACGCATGTATCTTAACGAGGAACATAAAATGGGAGAGAGATATTTTGCAATCGTTTCCGGTTTGAAGCAGACACTGTTGTCGCGAGACAAAATGTATTGTTGTCTTGTATGGACACCATATCGTGAAAATGATGCCCAATGTTTCTTCAGACACTTTTTGGGGGACACTGCCTCCTGAGAGCGCCCCTGGCGAGATCAAAATAATACGTTTATAATACAATAATAAATAGAATGTTATCAGCAGTGCCCCCGGGGTAATACTCCCCCCCCGAACATTGCTTCCGATAGAGACACTGGTGATGCTCCATTTCCAAAGCTACATATGTTTGATTTTAAATCCTTCAGTATCGTCTCGAAACTTTACACGAACATACTGCCTAATTTCGAGACCATCTCAACAGTTAGCGTATAAATATATCCTTTCCGTCTATGTCTGTAATAACGAAAATAAGTTGTTAACGCAATGCCAACAGAAACTATTTGGCAAAATGAAGCAACGTGATAAGAAAAAAACGCAAGATAAAACAAGGTCTGCGGGGATTCGAACCCAGACCTGCTACTCAGATAGCAGACACTTTACCACGGAGCTAACTTACTACGTTGAATTCTGTTTGTTCTATTCTCCTCAATATACCACATAAGAGGCCAAATGAAGGCAATTCAAAAATATGGAAATTTTGAATTCAAGATGGCGACTTCTCCAATGATTTGTTTCTTCACTTAAACTGAACTACGTCCTTAATAACATAGCGAAACCTGGCTTACCTACCAAGAGCACAACTTACAATTTTCATGGTTACAAATTTTTGAGCCGCCATTTTGAATCGAAGATGGCGACTTTTCCAACATGTCGGATTTTTCCCCTCACATGCACTGTACTCTACACACTTGAACGCAATTTCGTGATTCCACCATATCTACAAGTTGTGTAGAATTAGACGCACCCTTATAACATTCCTAGCACTTTCCTACACTGAACATGACTATTTTTTTCAAGTTTAAGGGCGGATTCGCAAACTAAGCATCAGAATAAACATCACCTCGAAATTTCAACATCCTAGATACAGCCATTACAAATTTCACATTTTTTCGATTTGCGCCGCGAAACGAAAACGAATTTTAATGTTCTTTTTTCCATCATAAACTATGTTGCTAGCTTCACTGCCTGACAAAATATGACGTTTCTATTGTGTGCGGAACTACTCTGAAAACCAGCATTTCGAAACGACAAAAAATTTCGACACTTCATTTAAATGGAAAATGTCGCATTTTTCGTGATATCGGAATTTTCCCATTTCTCACATCCCATGACGAACAAGTATGCAAAATTTGGTGTTTGTATGTTTTGGGGAAGTATGCAAACAATTAAGTGTGTTTCCGACTTTAGAGGTATATAATTCCACAGACGCGGGCCCGCTACGTACCAATATTATGTGCGCAGTAAGCAGGAAATACCAAATATAAGGAATTGAGTAGTGTAGAGGAAAGACGTGAGCCTACTGTGCAGAAGACCTGGGTTCGATTCCCAGCAATTTTTTCTCTCACTTTTTCTTTCTTCGAAAGTTTATTTTTATAGCATAGGTGATTGAAAATAAGCTTGACTCTATTATATACGGCATTTCATTCCAACCGGACCCACAACTAAAACTATTACATCGAAAGGGCACTTTTCCACGTATCTTATAAATATGTACACTGCCAACGAGACAATTTTCAAGAGGTGTCCATTTGTGTGTATGTGTGTATGAGCGTGTGTGTGCAGTGGCGTACGCAGGAATTTATTTCGGGAGGGGTCCAAACTCAATATCAGTGTATTTTATATTGAAATTCCTAAACTTGTCCCAAAAATTAGGCTAAATTTACACAAAAGTTGGAATTTCGGGGGTGGTCCGGACCCCAAGGACCCACCCCCTGCGTACGTCCCTGTGTGTGTGCGTATTTCCTTAAAATTAATATTTTATGCTTTCCCTTTGTGCTATTCACTTCAAATTTGGTATTCGAATGTATCTTAACGAGGGACATAAAAGTTGAGAGAGATATTTTGCAACCGTTTCCGGTTTGAAGTAGACACTGTTGTCGCGAGACAAAATGTATTGTTGTCTTGTATGGACACTATATCCTGAAAATAATGCCCAATGTTTCTTTCAGACTCTTTTTGGGGGACACTGCCTCCTCAGAGCGCCCCTGGCGAGATCAAAATAATACGTTTATAATACAGTAACAAATAGAATGTTATCAGCAATGCCCCCGGGGTAATACTCCCCCCCGAACATTGCTTCCGATAGAGACACTGGTGATGCTCCATTTCCAAAGCTGCATATGTTTGATTTTAAATACTTCAGTATCGTCTCGAAACTTTACACGAACATACTGCCTAGTTTCGAGACGATATCAACAGTTAGTGTATAAATATATTCTTTTCGTCTATGTCTGTAATAACGAAGTTATTTTGTTCACGCAATGCCAACAGAAACTATTTTGATAAAACGAAGCAACGTGATAAGAAAAAAAAGGTTAGAAAAAACAAGGTTCGGCGGGGAATCGAACCCAGACCTGCTACTCAGAAAGCAGACACTTTACCGCGGAGCAAACTTACTACGTTGAATTCTATTTGTTTTATTCTCCTCAATATACCACATAAGAGTCCAAATGAAGGCAATTCAAAAATATGGCAATTTTGCATTCAAGATGGCGACTTCTCCAATGATTTGTTTCTTCACTTAAACTGAACTACGTCCTTAATAACTTAGCGAAACCTGGCTTACGTACCAAGAGCACAACTTACAATTTTCATGGTTACAAATTTTTGAGCCGCCATTTTGAATCGAAGATGGCGACTTGTCCAACATGTCGGATTTTTCCCCTCACATGCACTGTATTCTACACACTTGAACGCAATTTCTTGATTCCACCATATCTACAAGTTGTGTAGAATTAGACGCACCCTTATAACATTCCTAGCACTTTCCTACACTGAACATGACTATTTTTTTCAAGTTTAAGGGCGGATTCGCAAACTACGCATCAGAATAAACATCACCTCGAAATTTCAACAACCTAGATACAGCCATTACAAATTTCACATTTTTTCGATTTGCGCCGCGAAACGAAAACGAATTTTAATGTTTTTTTTTCATCATAAACTATGTTCCTAGCTTCACTGCCTGACAAAATATGACGTTTCTATGGTGTGCGGAACTACTCTAAAAACCAGCATTTCGAAACGACAAAAAATTTCGACACTTCATTTAAATGGAAAATGTCGCCTTTTTCGTGATATCGGAATTTTCCCATTACTCACATCCCATGACGAACAAGTATGCAAAATTTGGATTTTGTATGTTTTGGGGAAGTATGCAAACAATTAAGTGTGTTTCCGACTTTAGAGGTATATAATAAATAATTCCACGGACGCGGGCCCGCTACGTACCGATACTATGTGAGCAGTAAGTAGGAAATCCAAAATCTAAGGAATTGAGTAGTGTAGAGGAACGACGTGAGCCTACTGTGCAAAAGACCTGGGTTCGATACCCCACAAGTTTTTCTCTCACTTTTTCTTTTTTTAAAATTTTATTTTTATAGCATAGGTGATTGAAAATAAGCTTGACTCTATTATATACGGCATTTCATTCCAACCGGACCCGCAACTAAAACTATTAAATCGAAAGGGGCACTTTTCCACGTATCTTATATATTAAAATTATGTACGCTGCCGACGAGACAATTTTCAAAAGGTGCCCATTTGTGTGTGTGTGTGTGCGTGTATGAGCGTGTGAGCGCATAAGTGTACGCAGGAATTTATTTCGGGAGGGGCCAAACTCAATATCAGTGTATTTTATATTGAAATTCCTAAACTTGTCCCAAAAATTATGCTAAATTTACTCAAAAGTTGGAATTTCGGGGGTGGTCCGGACCCCCAGGACCCACCCCCTGCGTACGTCCCTGTGTGTGTGTGTATTTCCTTAAAATTAATATTTTATACTTTCCATTTGTGGTATTCACTTCAAATTTTGTATACGCATGTATCTTAACGAGGAACATAAAAGGGGAGAGATATATTTTGCAATCGTTTCCGGTTTGAAGCAGACACTCTTGTCGCGAGACAAAATGTATTGTTGTCTTGTATGGACACTATATCGTGAAAATGATGCCCAATGTTTCTTTCAGACTCTTTTTGGGGGACACTGCCTCCTCAGAGCGCCCCTGACGAGATCAAAATAATACGTTTATAATACAATAACAAATAGAATGTTATCAGCAGAGCCCCAGGGGTAATACTCCCCCCCCCCGAACATTGCTTCCGATAGAGACACTGGTGACGCTCCATTTCCAAAGCTACATATGTTTGATTTTAAATCCTTCAGTATCGTCTCGAAACTTTACACGAACATACTGCCTAATTTCGAGACCATCTCAAGAGTTAGCGTATAAATATATCCTTTCCGTCTATGTCTGTAATAACGAAAATAAGTTGTTAACGCAATGCCAACAGAAACTATTTGGCAAAATGAAGCAACGTGATAAGAAAACAAACGCAAGATAAAACAAGGTCTGCGGGGATTCGAACCCAGACCTGCTACTCAGAAAGCAGACACTTTACCACGGAGCTAACTTACTACGTTGAATTCCGTTTGTTCTATTCTCCTCAATATACCACATAAGAGGCCAAATGAAGGCAATTCAAAAATATGGCAATTTTGAATTCAAGATGGCGACTTCTCCAATGATTTGTTTCTTCACTTAAACTGAACTACGTCCTTAATAACATAGCGAAACCTGGCTTACCTACCAAGAGCACAACTTACAATTTTCATGGTTACAAATTTTTGAGCCGCCATTTTGAATCGAAGATGGCGACTTTTCCAACATGTCGGATTTTTTCCCTCACATGCCCTGTAATCTACACACTTGAACGCAATTTCGTGATTCCACCATATCTACAAGTTGTGTAGAATTAGACGCACCCTTATAACATTCCTAGCACTTTCCTACACTGAACATGACTATTTTTTTCAAGTTTGAGGGCGGATTCGCAAACTACGCATCAGAATAAACATCACCTCTAAATTTCAACATCCTAGATACAGCCATTACAAATTTCACATTTTTTCGATTTGCGCCGCGAAACGAAAACGAATTTTAATGCTCTTTTTTCTATCATAAACTATGTTCCTAGCTTCACTGCCTGACAAAATATGACGTTTCTATGGTGTGCGGAACTACCCTAAAAACCAGCATTTCGAAACGACGAAAAATTTCGACACTTCATTTACATGGAAAATGTCGCCTTTTTCGTAATATCGGAATTTTCCCATTACTCACATCCCATGACGAACAAGTATCCAAAATTTGGTGTTTGTATGTTTTGTGAAAGTATGCAAACAATTAAGTGTGTTTCCGACTTTAGAGGTATATAATTCCACGGACGCGGGCACGCTACGTACCAGTACTATGTGAGCAGTAAGTAGGAAATCCAAAATCTAAGGAATTGAGTAGTGTAGGGGAACGACGTGAGCCTACTGTGCAAAAGATCTGGGTTCGATCCCCAAAAAGTTTTCTCTCACTTTTTCTTTCTATGAAAGTCTATTTTTATAGCATAGGCGATTGGAAATAAGCTTGACTTTATTATATACAACATTTCATTCCAACCGGACCCGCAACTAAAACTATTAAATCGAAAGGGGCACTTTTCCAAGTATCTTATATATATTAAAATTATGTACGCTGCCAACGAGACAATTTTCAACTTTGCCCATTTGTGTGTGTGTGTGCGTGCGTGTATAAGCGTGTGTGCGCAGTTGCGTACGCAGGAATTTATTTCGGGAAGGGTCAAACTCAATACCAGTGTATTTTATATTGAAATTCCTAAATTTGTCCCAAAAATTAGGCTAAATTTACTCAAAAGTTGGAATTTCGGTGGTGGTCCGGACCCCCAGGACCCACCCCCTGCGTACGTCCCTGTGTGTGCGTGTATTTCCTTAAAATTAATATTTTTACTTTCCATTTGTGGTATTCACTTCAAATTTGGTATACGCATGTATCTTAACGAGGAACATAAAAGGGGAGAGATATATTTTGCAATCGTTTCCGGTTTGAAGCAGACACTGTTGTCGCGAGACAAAATGTATTGTTGTCTTGTATGGACACTATATCGTGAAAATGATGCCCAATGTTTCTTTCAGACTCTTTTTGGGGGACACTGCCTCCTCAGAGTGCCCCTGGCGAGATCAAAATAATACGTTTATAATACAATAACAAATAGAATGTTATCAACAGTGCCCCCGGGGTAATACTCCCCCCCGATCATTGCTTCCGATAGAGACACTGGTGATGCTCCATTTCCAAAGCTACATATGTTTGATTTTAAATACTTCAGTATCGTCTCGAAACTTTACACGAACATACTGCCTAGTTTCGAGACCATCTCAACACTTAGCGTATAAATATATCCTTTCCGTCTGTCTGTAATAACGAAAATATTTTGTTCACGCAATGCCAACAGAAACTATTTGGTAAAATGAAGCAACGTGATAAGAAAAAATCCAAGATAAAACATGGTCTGAGGGGATTCGAACCCAGACCTGCTACTCAGAAAACAGACACTTTACCGCGGAGCTAACTTACTACCTTGAATTCTGCTTGTTCTATTCTACTCAATATACCACAAAAGAGGCCAAATGAAGGCAAATCAAAAATATGGCAATTTTGAATTCAAGATGGCGACTTCTCCAATGATTTGTTTCTTCACTTAAACTGAACTACGCCCTTAATAATATAGCGAAACCTGGTTTACCTACCAAGAGCACAACTTACAATTTTCATGGTTACAAATTTTTGAGACGCCATTTTGAATCAAAGATGACGACTTTTCCAACATGTCAGATTTTTCCCCTCACATGAGCTGTACTCTACACACTTGAACGCAATTTCGTGATTCCACCATATCTACAAGTTGTGTAGAATTAGACGCCCCCTTATAACATTCCTAGCACTTTCTGACACCGAACATGCCTATTTTTTTCAGGTTTAAGGGCGGAATCGCAAACTACGCATCAGAATAAACATCACCTCGAAATTTCAACATCCTAGATACAGCCATTACAAATTTCACATTTTTTCGATTTGCGCCGCGAAACGAAAACGAATTTTAATGCTCTTTTTTCTATCATAAACTATGTTCCTAGCTTCACTGCCTGACAAAATATGACGTTTCTATGGTGTGCGGAACTACTCTAAAAACCAGCATTTCGAAACGACGAAAAATTTCGACACTTCATTTACATGGAAAATGTCGCCTTTTTCGTGATATCGGAATTTTCCCATTACTCACATCCCATGACGAACAAGTATGAAAAATTTGGTGTTTGTATGTTTTGTGGAAGTATGCAAACAATTAAGTGTGTTTCCGACTTTAGAGGTATATAATTCCACGGACGCGGGCCCGCTACGTACCAGTACTATGTGAGCAGTAAGTAGGAAATCCAAAATCTAAGGAATTGAGTAGTGTAGGGGAACGACGTGAGCCTACTGTGCAAAAGATCTGGGTTCGATCCCCAACATGTTTTTCTCTCACTTTTTCTTTCTTTGAAAGTTTATTTTTATAGCATAGGTGATTGAAAATAAGCTTGACTTTATTATATACAGCATTTCATTCCAACCGGACCCGCAACTAAAACTATTAAATCGAAAGGGGCACTTTTCCAAGTATCTTATATATATTAAAATTATGTACGCTGCCGACGAGACAATTTTCAAAGGTGCCCATTTGTGTGTGTGTGTGTGTGCGTGTATGAGCGTGTGTGCGCAGTTGCGTACGCAGGAATTTATTTCGGGAAGGGCCAAACTCAATACCCGTGTATTTTATATTGAAATTCCTAAATTTGTCCCAAAAATTAGGCTAAATTTACTCAAAAGTTGGAATTTCGGTGGTGGTCCGGACCCCCAGGACCCACCCCGTGCGTACGTCCCTGTGTGTGTGTGTATTTCCTTAAAATTAATATTTTATACTTTCTTTTTTTGGTATTCTCTTCAAATTTGGTATACGCATGTATCTTAACGAGGAACATAAAAGGGGAGAGAGATATTTTGCAATCGTTTCCGGTTTGAAGCAGACACTGTTGTCGCGAGACAAAATGTATTGTTGTCTTGTATGGACACTATATGGTGAAAATGATGCCCAATGTTTCTTTCAGACTCTTTTTGGGGGACACTGGCTCCTCAGAGCGCCCCTGGCGAGATCAAAATAATACGTTTATAATACAATAACAAATAGAATGTTATCAGCAGTGCCCCCGGGGTAATACTCCCCCCCGATTATTGCTTCCGATAGAGACACTGGTGATGCTCCATTTCCAAAGCTACATATGTTTGATTTTAAATACTTCAGTATCGTCTCGAAACTTTACACGAACATACTGCCTAGTTTCGAGACCATCTCAACAGTTAGCGTATAAATATATCCTTTCCGTCTGTCTGTAATAACGAAAATATTTTGTTCACGCAATGCCAACAGAAACTATTTGGTGAAATGAAGCAACGTGATAAGAAAAAATCCAAGATAAAACATGGTCTAAGGGGATTCGAACCCAGACCTGCTACTCAGAAAACAGACACTTTACCGCGGAGCTAACTTACTACCTTGAATTCTGTTTGTTCTATTCTACTCAATATACCACAAAAGAGGCCAAATGAAGGCAAATCAAAAATATGGCAATTTTGAACTCAAGATGGCGACTTCTCCAATGATTTGTTTCTTCACTTAAACTGAACTGCGCCCTTAATAACATAGCGAAACTTGGTTTACCTACCAAGAGCACAACTTACAATTTTCATGGTTACAAATTTTTGAGCCGCCATTTTGAATCGAAGATGACGACTTTTCCAACATGTCGGATTTTTCCCCTCACATGAGCTGTACTCTACACACTTGAACGCAATTTCGTGATTCCACCATATCTACAAGTTGTGTAGAATTAGACGCCCCCTTATAACATTCCTAGCACTTTCTGACACCGAACATGCCTATTTTTTCAGGTTTAAGGGCGGAATCGCAAACTACGCATCAGAATAAACATCACCTCGAAATTTCAACATCCTAGATACAGCCATTACAAATTTCACATTTTTTCGATTTGCGCCGCGAATCGAAAACGAATTTTATGCTCTTTTTTCTATCATAAACTATGTTCCTAGCTTCACTGCCTGACAAAATATGACGTTTCTATGGTGTGCGGAACTACTCTAAAAACCAGCATTTCGAAACGACGAAAAATTTCGACACTTCATTTACATGGAAAATGTCGCCTTTTTCGTGATATCGGAATTTTCCCATTACTCACATCCCATGACGAACAAGTATGCAAAATTTGGTGTTTGTATGTTTTGTGGAAGTATGCAAACAATTAAGTGTGTTTCCGACTTTAGAGGTATATAATTCCACGGACGCGGGCCCGCTACGTACCAGTACTATGTGAGCAGTAAGTAGGAAATCCAAAATCTAAGGAATTGAGTAGTGTAGGGGAACGACGTGAGCCTACTGTGCAAAAGATCTGGGTTCGATCCCCAACAAGTTTTTCTCTCACTTTTTCTTTCTTTGAAAGTTTATTTTTATAGCATAGGTGATTGAAAATAAGCTTGACTTTATTATATACAGCATTTCATTCCAACCGGACCCGCAACTAAAACTATTAAATCGAAAGGGGCACTTTTGCAAGTATCTTATATATATTAAAATTATGTACGCTGCCGACGAGACAATTTTTAAAGGTGCCCATTTGTGTGTGTGTGTGTGTGCGTGTATGAGCGTGTGTGCGCAGTTGCGTACGCAGGAATTTATTTCGGGAAGGGCCAAACTCAATACCCGTGTATTTTATATTGAAATTCCTAAATTTGTCCCAAAAATTAGGCTAAATTTACTCAAAAGTTGGAATTTCGGTGGTGGTCCGGACCCCCAGGACCCACCCCCTGCGTACGTCCCTGTGTGTGTGTGTATTTCCTTAAAATTAATATTTTATACTTTCCATTTGTGGTATTCACTTCAAATTTGGTATACGCATGTATCTTAACGAGGAACATAAAAGGGGAGAGAGATATTTTGCAATCGTTTCCGGTTTGAAGCAGACACTGTTGTCGCGAGACAAAATGTATTGTTGTCTTGTATGGACACTATATCGTGAAAATGATGCCCAATGTTTCTTTCAGACTCTTTTTGGGGGTCACTGGCTCCTCAGAGCGCCCCTGGCGAGATCAAAATAATACGTTTATAATACAATAACAAATAGAATGTTATCAGCAGTGCCCCCGGGGTAATACTCCCCCCCGATCATTGCTTCCGATAGAGACACTGGTGATGCTCCATTTCCAAAGCTACATATGTTTGATTTTAAATACTTCAGTATCGTCTCGAAACTTTACACGAACATACTGCCTAGTTTCGAGACCATCTCAACACTTAGCGTATAAATATATCCTTTCCGTCTGTCTGTAATAACGAAAATATTTTGTTCACGCAATGCCAACAGAAACTATTTGGTAAAATGAAGCAACGTGATAAGAAAAAATCCAAGATAAAACATGGTCTGAGGGGATTCGAACCCAGACCTGCTACTCAGAAAACAGACTTTACCGCGGAGCTAACTTACTACCTTGAATTCTGTTTGTTCTATTCTACTCAATATACCACAAAAGAGGCCAAATGAAGGCAAATCAAAAATATGGCAATTTTGAACTCAAGATGGCGACTTCTCCAATGATTTGTTTCTTCACTTAAACTGAACTACGCCCTTAATAACATAGCGAAACCTGGTTTACCTACCAAGAGCACAACTTACAATTTTCATGGTTACAAATTTTTGAGACGCCATTTTGAATCGAAGATGACGACTTTTCCAACATGTCGGATTTTTCCCCTCACATGAGCTGTACTCTACACACTTGAACGCAATTTCGTGATTCCACCATATCTACAAGTTGTGTAGAATTAGACGCCCCCTTATAACATTCCTAGCACTTTCTGACACCGAACATGCCTATTTTTTCAGGTTTAAGGGCGGAATCGCAAACTACGCATCAGAATAAACATCACCTCGAAATTTCAACATCCTAGATACAGCCATTACAAATTTCACATTTTTTCGATTTGCGCCGCGAAACGAAAACGAATTTTAATGCTCTTTTTTCTATCATAAACTATGTTCCCAGCTTCACTGCCTGACAAAATATGACGTTTCTATGGTGTGCGGAACTACTCTATAAACCAGCATTTCGAAACGACGAAAAATTTCGACACTTTATTTACATGGAAAATGTCGCCTTTTTCGTGATATCGGAATTTTCCCATCACTCACATCCCATGACGAACAAGTATGCAAAATTTGGTGTTTGTATGTTTTGTGGAAGTATGCAAACAATTAAGTGTGTTTCCGACTTTAGAAGTATATAATTCCACGGACGCGAGCCCGCTACGTACCAGTACTATGTGAGCAGTAAGTAGGAATTCCAAAATCTAAGGAACTGAGTAGTGTAGGGGAACGACGTGAGCCTACTGTGCAGAAGACCTGGGTTCGATCCCCAGCAATTTTTTCTCTCACTTTTTCTTTCTTCGAAAGTTTATTTTTATAGCATAGGTGATTGAAAATAAGCTTGACTTTATTATATACAGCATTTCATTCCAACCGGACCCGCAACTAAAACTATTAAATCGAAAGGGGCACTTTTCCAAGTATCTTATATATATTAAAATTATGTACGCTGCCGACGAGACAATTTTCAAAGGTGCCCATTTGTGTGTGTGTGTGTGTGCGTGTATGAGCGTGTGTGCGCAGTTGCGTACACAGGAATTTATTTCGGGAAGGGCCAAACTCAATACCAGTGTATTTTATATTGAAATTCCTAAATTTGTCCCAAAAATTAGGCTAAATTTACTCAAAAGTTGGAATTTCGGTGGTGGTCCGGACCCCCAGGACCACCCCCTGCGTACGTCCCTGTGTGTGTGTGTGTATTTCCTTAAAATTAATATTTTATACTTTCCATTTTGGTATTCACTTCAAATTTGGTATACGCATGTATCTTAACGAGGAACATAAAAGGGGAGAGAGATATTTTGCAATCGTTTCCGGTTTGAAGCAGACACTGTTGTCGCAAGACAAAATGTATTGTTGTCTTGTATGGACACTATATCGTGAAAAAGATGCCCAATGTTTCTTTCAGACTTTTTTTGGGGGACACTGCCTCCTCAGAGCGCCCCTGGCGAGATCAAAATAATACGTTTATAATACAATAACAAATAGAATGTTATCAGCAGTGCCCCCGGGGTAATACTACCCCCCGATCATTGCTTCCGATAGAGACACTGGTGATGCTCCATTTCCAAAGCTACATATGTTTGATTTTAAATACTTCAGTATCGTCTCGAAACTTTACACGAACATACTGCCTAGTTTCGAGACCATCTCAACAGTTAGCGTATAAATATATCCTTTCCGTCTGTCTGTAATAACGAAAATATTTTGTTCACGCAATGCCAACAGAAACTATTTGGTAAAATGAAGCAACGTGATAAGAAAAAATCCAAGATAAAACATGGTCTGAGGGGATTCGAACCCAGACCTGCTACTCAGAAAACAGACACTTTACCCCGGAGCTAACTTACTACCTTGAATTCTGTTTGTTCTATTCTACTCAATATACCACAAAAGAGGCCAAATGAAGGCAAATCAAAAATATGACTATTTTGAATTCAAGATGGCAACTTCTCCAATGATTTGTTTCTTCACTTAAACTGAACTACGCCCTTAATAACATAGCGAAACCTGGTTTACCTACCAAGAGCACAACTTACAACTTTCATGGTTACAAATTTTTGAGACGCCATTTTGAATCAAAGATGACGACTTTTCCAACATGTCGGATTTTTCCCCTCACATGAGCTGTACTCTACACACTTGAACGCAATTTCGTGATTCCACCATATCTACAAGTTGTGTAGAATTAGACGCCCGCTTATAACATTCCTAGCACTTTCTGACACCGAACATGCCTATTTTTTTCAGGTTTAAGGGCGGAATCGCAAACTACGCATCAGAATAAACATCACCTCGAAATTTCAACATCCTAGATACAGCCATTACAAATTTCACATTTTTTCGATTTGCGCCGCGAAACGAAACGAATTTTAATGCTCTTTTTTCTATCATAAACTATGTTCCTAGCTTCACTGCCTGACAAAATATGACGTTTCTATGGTGTGCGGAACTACTCTATAAACCAGCATTTCGAAACGACGAAAAATTTCGACACTTTATTTACATGAAAATGTCGCCTTTTTCGTGATATCGGAATTTTCCCATCACTGACATCCCATGACGAACAAGTATGCAAAATTTGGTGTTTGTATGTTTTGTGGAAGTATGCAAACAATTAAGTGTGTTTCCGACTTTAGAGGTATATAATTCCACGGACGCGGGCCCGCTACGTACCAGTACTATGTGAGCAGTAAGTAGGAAATCCAAAATCTACACTGAGAAAAAAAAATGTAGGTGGCATACTTAAAAAGATAGGTTACATGCGTAATTCCTGTAGTTTTTGGACTTAACGTATAGCAGACGTATAACTGAAAACGCATGTTTTATAATACTTTCTGTATAAGTGTTCCATCAATACGTACTTTCCGTATGAAACAGTATAGGCGGTCAGGATGTCACATACAAATGAACGTATGTAACATATAGCTGACGAAGGTAACATAAGTATATGCATGTGATATACGGAAAACTGTAAGATGTCATACATCCTGCAACGGCATGATGTAACATCGAAGGGCAGTGCATATGTAGCATACGGATAACGTATGCTCCGTACTGATTTCTACAGTAAGCAAGAGGATACCGCATATTTGTACAATATACCGCTGTCCAGAGAACGGATTTTTCTCTGTGTAAGGAATTGAGTAGTGTAGGGGAACGACGTGAGCCTACTGTGCAAAAGATCTGGGTTCGATCCCCAACAAGTTTTTCTCTCACTTTTTCTTTCTTTGAAAGTTTATTTTTATAGCATAGGTGATTGAAAATAAGCTTGACTTTATTATATACAGCATTTCATTCCAACCGGACCCGCAACTAAAACTATTAAATCGAAAGGGGCACTTTTCCAAGTATCTTATATATATTAAAATTATGTACGCTGCCGACGAGACAATTTTCAAAGGTGCCCATTTGTGTGTGTGTGTGTGTGCGTGTATGAGCGTGTGTTCGCAGTTGCGTACACAGGAATTTATTTCGGGAAGGGCCAAACTCAATAACAGTGTATTTTATATTGAAATTCCTAAATTTGTCCCAAAAATTAGGCTAAATTTACTCAAAAGTTGGAATTTCGGTGGTGGTCCGGACCCCCAGTACCCACCCCCTGCGTACGTCCCTGTGTGTGTGTGTATTTCCTTAAAATTAATATTTTATACTTTCCATTTGTGGTATTCACTTCAAATTTGGTATACGCATGTATCTTAACGAGGAACATAAAAGGGGAGAGAGATATTTTGCAATCGTTTCCGGTTTGAAGCAGACACTGTTGTCGCGAGACAAAATGTATTGTTGTCTTGTATGGACACTATATCGTGAAAATGATGCCCAATGTTTCTTTCAGACACTTTTTGGGGGACACTGCCTCCTCAGAGCGCCCCTGGCGAGATCAAAATAATACGTTTATAATACAATAACAAATAGAATTTTATCAACAGTGCCCCCGGGGTAATACTCCCCCCCGATCATTGCTTCCGATAGAGACACTGGTGATGCTCCATTTCCAAAGCTACATATGTTTGATTTTAAATACTTCAGTATCGTCTCGAAACTTTACACGAACATACTGCCTACTTTCGAGACCATCTCAACAGTTAGCGTATAAATATATCTTTTCCGTCTGTCTGTAATAACGAAAATATTTTGTTCACGCAATGCCAACAGAAACTATTTGGTAAAATGAAGCAACGTGATAAGAAAAAATCCAAGATAAAACATGGTCTGAGGGGATTCGAACCCAGACCTGCTACTCAGAAAACAGACACTTTACCGCGGAGCTAACTTACTACCTCGAATTCTGTTTGTTCTATTCTACTCAATATACCACAAAAGAGGCCAAATGAAGGCAAATCAAAAATATGGCAATTTTGAATTCAAGATGGCGACTTCTCCAATGATTTGTTTCTTCACTTAAACTGAACTACGTCCTTAATAACATAGCGAAACCTGGTTTACCTACCAAGAGCACAACTTACAATTTTCATGGTTACAAATTTTTGAGACGCCATTTTGAATCGAAGATGACGACTTTTCCAACATGTCGGATTTTTCCCTTCACATGAGCTGTACTCTACACACTTGAACGCAATTTCGTGATTCCACCATATCTACAAGTTGTGTAGAATTAGACGCCCCCTTATAACATTCCTAGCACCTTCTGACACCGAACATGCCTATTTTTTTCAGGTTTAAGGGCGGAATCGCAAACTACGCATCAGAATAAACATCACCTCGAAATTTCAACATCCTAGATACAGCCATTACAAATTTCACATTTTTTCGATTTGCGCCGCGAAACGAAAACGAATTTTAACGCTCTTTTTTCTATCATAAACTATGTTCCTAGCTTCACTGCCTGACAAAATATGACGTTTCTATGGTGTGCGGAACTACTCTAAAAACCAGCATTTCGAAACGACGAAAAATTTCGACACTTCATTTACATGGAAAATGTCGCCTTTTTCGTGATATCGGAATTTTCTCATTACTCACATCCCATGACGAACAAGTATGCAAAATTTGGTGTTTGTATGTTTTGTGGAAGTATGCAAACAATTAAGTGTGTTTCCGACTTTAGAGGTATATAATTCCACGGACGCGGGCCCGCTACGTACCAGTACTATGTGAGCAGTAAGTAGGAAATCCAAAATCTAAGGAATTGAATAGTGTAGGGGAACGACGTGAGCCTACTGTGCAAAAGATCTGGGTTCGATCCCCAACAAGTTTTTCTCTCACTTTTTCTTTCTTTGAAAGTTTATTTTTATAGCATAGGTGATTGGAAATAAGCTTGACTTTATTGTATACAGCATTTCATTCCAACCGGACCCGCAACTAAATCTATTAAATCGAAAGGGGCACTTTTCCAAGTATCTTATATATATTAAAATTATGTACGCTGCCAACGAGACAATTTTCAAAGGTGCCCATTTGTGTGTGTGTGTGTGTGCGTGTATGAGCGTGTGTGCGCAGTTGCGTACGCAGGAATTTATTTCGGGAAGGGCCACACTCAATACCAGTGTATTTTATATTGAAATTCCTAAATTTGTCCCAAAAATTAGGCTAAATTTACTCAAAAGTTGGAATTTCGGTGGTGGTCCGGACCCCCAGGACCCACCCCCTGCGTACGTCCCTGTGTGTGTGTATTTCATTAAAATTAATATTTTATACTTTCCATTTGTGGTATTCACTTCAAATTTGGTATACGCATGTATCTTAACGAGGAACATAAAAGGGGAAAGAGATATTTTGCAATCGTTTCCGGTTTGAAGCAGACACTGTTGTCGCGAGACAAAATGTATTGTTGTCTTGTATGGACACTTTATCGTGAAAATGATGCCCAATGTTTCTTTCAGACTCTTTTTGGGGGACACTGCCTCCTCAGAGCGCCCCTGGCGAGATCAAAATAATACGTTTATAATACAATAACAAATAGAATGTTATCAACAGTGCCCCCGGGGTAATACTCCCCCCCGATCATTGCTTCCGATAGATACACTGGTGATGCTCCATTTCCAAAGCTACATATGTTTGATTTTAAATACTCCAGTATCGTCTCGAAACTTTACACGAACATGCTGCCTAGTTTCGAGACCATCTCAACAGTTAGCGTATAAATATATCCTTTCCGTCTGTCTGTAATAACGAAAATATTTTGTTCACGCAATGCCAACAGAAACTATTTGGTAAAATGAAGCAACGTGATAAGAAAAAATCCAAGATAAAACATGGTCTGAGGGGATTCGAACCCAGACCTGCTACTCAGAAAACAGACACTTTACCGCGGAGCTAACTTACTACCTTGAATTCTGTTTGTTCTATTATACTCAATATACCACAAAAGAGGCCAAATGAAGGCAAATCAAAAATATGGCAATTTTGAATTCAAGATGGCGACTTCTCCAATGATTTGTTTCTTCACTTAAACTGAACTACGTCCTTAATAATATAGCGAAACCTGGTTTACCTACCAAGAGCACAACTTAAAATTTTCATGGTTACAAATTTTTCAGACGCCATTTTGAATCAAAGATGACGACTTTTCCAACATGTCAGATTTTTCCCCTCACATGAGCTGTACTCTACACACTTGAACGCAATTTCGTGATTCCACCATATCTACAAGTTGTGTAGAATTAGACGCCCCCTCATAACATTCCTAGCACTTTCTGACACCGAACATGCCTATTTTTTTCAAGTTTAAGGGCGGAATCGCAAACTACGCATCAGAATAAACATCACCTCGAAATTTCAACATCCTAGATGCAGCCATTACAGATTTCACATTTTTTCGATTTGCGCCGCGAAATGAAAACGAATTTTAATGCTCTTTCTTCTACCATAAACTATGTTCCTAGCTTCACTGCCTGACAAAATATGACGTTTCTATGGTGTGCGGAACTACTCTAAAAACCAGCATTTCGAAACGACGAAAAATTTCGACACTTCATTTACATGGAAAATGTCGCCTTTTTCGTGATATCGGAATTTTCCCATTACTCACATCCCATGACGAACAAGTATGCAAAATTTGGTGTTTGTATGTTTTGTGGAAGTATGCAAACAATTAAGTGTGTTTCCGACTTTAGAGGTATATAATTCCACGGACGCGGGCCCGCTACGTACCAGTACTATGTGAGCAGTAAGTAGGAAATCCAAAATCTAAGGAATTGAGTAGTGTAGGGGAACGACGTGAGCCTACTGTGCAAAAGATCTGGGTTCGATCCCCAAAAAGTTTTTCTCTCACTTTTTCTTTCTTTGAAAGTTTATTTTTATAGCATAGGTGATTGAAAATAAGCTTGACTTTATTATATACAGCATTTCATTCCAACCGGACCCGCAACTAAAACTATTAAATCGAAAGGGGCACTTTTCCAAGTATCTTATATATATTAAAATTATGTACGCTGCCGACGAGACAATTTTCAAAGGTGCCCATTTGTGTGTGTGTGTGTGTGTGCGTGTATGAGCGTGTGTGCGCAGTTGCGTACGCAGGAATTTATTTCGGGAAGGGCCAAACTCAATAACAGTGTATTTTATATTGAAATTCCTAAATTTGTCCCAAAAATTAGGCTAAATTTACTCAAAAGTTGGAATTTCGGTGGTGGTCCGGACCCCCAGGACCCACCCCCTGCGTACGTCCCTGTGTGTGTGTGTGTATTTCCTTAAAATTAATATTTTATACTTTCCATTTTTGGTATTCACTTCAAATTTGGTATACGCATGTATCTTAACGAGGAACATAAAAGGGGAGAGAGATATTTTGCAATCGTTTCCGGTTTGAAGCAGACACTGTTGTCGCGAGACAAAATGTATTGTTGTCTTGTATGGACACTATATCGTGAAAATGATGCCCAATGTTTCTTTCAGACTCTTTTTGGGGGACACTGCCTCCTCAGAGCGCCCCTGGCGAGATCAAAATAATACGTTTATAATACAATAACAAATAGAATGTTATCAGCAGTGCCCCCGGGGTAATACTCCCCCCCGATCATTGCTTCCGATAGAGACACTGGTGATGCTCCATTTCCAAAGCTACATATGTTTGATTTTAAATACTTCAGTATCGTCTCGAAACTTTACACGAACATACTGCCTAGTTTCGAGACCATCTCAACAGTTAGCGTATAAATATATCCTTTCCGTCTGTCTGTAATAACGAAAATATTTTGTTCACGCAATGCCAACAGAAACTATTTGGTAAAATGAAGCAACGTGATAAGAAAAAATCCAAGATAAAACATGGTCTGAGGGGATTCGAACCCAGACCTGCTACTCAGAAAACAGACACTTTACCGCGGAGCTAACTTACTACCTTGAATTCTGTTTGTTCTATTCTACTCAATATACCACAAAAGAGGCCAAATGAAGGCAAATCAAAAATATGGCAATTTTGAATTCAAGATGGCGACTTCTCCAATGATTTGTTTCTTCACTTAAACTCAACTACGTCCTTAATAATATAGCGAAACCTGGTTTACCTACCAAGAGCACAACTTAAAATTTTCATGGTTACAAATTTTTGAGACGCCATTTTGAATCAAAGATGACGACTTTTCCAACATGTCAGATTTTTCCCCTCACATGAGCTGTACTCTACACACTTGAACGCAATTTCGTGATTCCACCATATCTACAAGTTGTGTAGAATTAGACGCCCCCTCATAACATTCCTAGCACTTTCTGACACCGAACATGCCTATTTTTTTCAAGTTTAAGGGCGGAATCGCAAACTACGCATCAGAATAAACATCACCTCGAAATTTCAACATCCTAGATGCAGCCATTACAGATTTCACATTTTTTCGATTTGCGCCGCGAAATGAAAACGAATTTTAATGCTCTTTTTTCTACCATAAACTATGTTCCTAGCTTCACTGCCTGACAAAATATGACGTTTCTATGGTGTGCGGAACTACTCTAAAAACCAGCATTTCGAAACGACGAAAAATTTCGACACTTCATTTACATGGAAAATGTCGCCTTTTTCGTGATATCGGAATTTTCCCATTACTCACATCCCATGACGAACAAGTATGCAAAATTTGGTGTTTGTATGTTTTGTGGAAGTATGCAAACAATTAAGTGTGTTTCCGACTTTAGAGGTATATAATTCCACGGACGCGGGCCCGCTACGTACCAGTACTATGTGAGCAGTAAGTAGGAAATCCAAAATCTAAGGAATTGAGTAGTGTAGGGGAACGACGTGAGCCTACTGTGCAAAAGATCTGGGTTCGATCCCCAAAAAGTTTTTCTCTCACTTTTTCTTTCTTTGAAAGTTTATTTTTATAGCATAGGTGATTGAAAATAAGCTTGACTTTATTATATACAGCATTTCATTCCAACCGGACCCGCAACTAAAACTATTAAATCGAAAGGGGCACTTTTCCAAGTATCTTATATATATTAAAATTATGTACGCTGCCGACGAGACAATTTTCAAAGGTGCCCATTTGTGTGTGTGTGTGGGTGTGCGTGTATGAGCGTGTGTGCGCAGTTGCGTACGCAGGAATTTATTTCGGGAAGGGCCAAACTCAATAACAGTGTATTTTATATTGAAATTCCTAAATTTGTCCCAAAAATTAGGCTAAATTTACTCAAAAGTTGGAATTTCGGTGGTGGTCCGGACCCCCAGGACCCACCCCCTGCGTACGTCCCTGTGTGTGTGTGTATTTCCTTAAAATTAATATTTTATACTTTCCATTTGTGGTATTCACTTCAAATTTGGTATACGCATGTATCTTAACGAGGAACATAAAAGGGGAGAGAGATATTTTGCAATCGTTTCCGGTTTGAAGCAGACACTGTTGTCGCGAGACAAAATGTATTGTTGTCTTGTATGGACACTATATCGTGAAAATGATGCCCAATGTTTCTTTCAGACTCTTTTTGGGGGACACTGCCTCCTCAGAGCGCCCCTGGCGAGATCAAAATAATACGTTTATAATACAATAACAAATAGAATGTTATCAGCAGTGACCCCGGGGTAATACTCCCCCCCGATCATTGCTTCCGATAGAGACACTGGTGATGCTCCATTTCCAAAGCTACATATGTTTGATTTTAAATACTTCAGTATCGTCTCGAAACTTTACACGAACATACTGCCTAGTTTCGAGACCATCTCAACAGTTAGCGTATAAATATATCCTTTCCGTCTGTCTGTAATAACGAAAATATTTTGTTCACGCAATGCCAACAGAAACTATTTGGTAAAATGAAGCAACGTGATAAGAAAAAATCCAAGATAAAACATGGTCTGAGGGGATTCGAACCCAGACCTGCTACTCAGAAAACAGACACTTTACCGCGGAGCTAACTTACTACCTTGAATTCTGTTTGTTCTATTCTACTCAATATACCACAAAAGAGGCCAAATGAAGGCAAATAAAAAATATGGCAATTTTGAACTCAAGATGGCGACTTCTCCAATGATTTGTTTCTTCACTTAAACTGAACTACGCCCTTAATAACATAGCGAAACCTGGTTTACCTACCAAGAGCACAACTTACAATTTTCATGGTTACAAATTTTTCAGACGCCATTTTGAATCGAAGATGACGACTTTTCCAACATGTCGGATTTTTCCCCTCACATGAGCTGTACTCTACACACTTGAACGCAATTTCGTGATTCCACCATATCTACAAGTTGTGTAGAATTAGACGCTCCCTCATAACATTCCTAGCACTTTCTGACACCGAACATGCCTATTTTTTCAGGTTTAAGGGCGGAATCGCAAACTACGCATCAGAATAAACATCACCTCGAAATTTCAACATCCTAGATACAGCCATTACAAATTTCACATTTTTTCGATTTGCGCCGCGAAACGAAAACGAATTTTAACGCTCTTTTTTCCATCATAAACTATGTTCCTAGCTTCACTGCCTGACAAAATATGACGTTTCTATGGTGTGCGGAACTACTCTATAAACCAGCATTTCGAAACGACGAAAAATTTCGACACTTTATTTACATGGAAAATGTCGCCTTTTTCGTGATATCGGAATTTTCCCATCACTCACGTCCCATGACGAACAAGTATGCAAAATTTGGTGTTTGTATGTTTTGTGGAAGTATGCAAACAATTAAGTGTGTTTCCGACTTTAGAAGTATATAATTCCACGGACGCGGGCCCGCTACGTACCAGTACTATGTGAGCAGTAAGTAGGAAATCCAAAATCTAAGGAATTGAATAGTGTAGGGGAACGACGTGAGCCTACTGTGCAAAAGATCTGGGTTCGATCCCCAACAAGTTTTTCTCTCACTTTTTCTTTCTTTGAAAGTTTATTTTTATAGCATAGGTGATTGAAAATAAGCTTGACTTTATTATATACAGCATTTCATTCCAACCGGACCCGCAACTAAAACTATTAAATCGAAAGGGGCACTTTTCCAAGTATCTTATATATATTAAAATTATGTACGCTGCCGACGAGACAATTTTCAAAGGTGCCCATTTGTGTGTGTGTGTGTGTGCGTGTATGAGCGTGTGTGCGCAGTTGCGTACACAGGAATTTATTTCGGGAAGGGCCAAACTCAATACCAGTGTATTTTATATTGAAATTCCTAAATTTGTCCCAAAAATTAGGCTAAATTTACTCAAAAGTTGGAATTTCGGTGGTGGTCCGGACCCCCAGGACCCACCCCCTGCGTACGTCCCTGTGTGTGTGTGTGTATTTCCTTAAAATTAATATTTTATACTTTCCATTTTTGGTATTCACTTCAAATTTGGTATACGCATGTATCTTAACGAGGAACATAAAAGGGGAGAGAGATATTTTGCAATCTTTTCCGGTTTGAAGCAGACACTGTTGTCGCGAGACAAAATGTATTGTTGTCTTGTATGGACACTATATCGTGAAAATGATGCCCAATGTTTCTTTCAGACTCTTTTTGGGGGACACTGCCTCCTCAGAGCGCCCCTGGCGAGATCAAAATAATACGTTTATAATACAATAACAAATAGAATGTTATCAGCAGTGACCCCGTTGTAATACTCCCCCCCGATCATTGCTTCCGATAGAGACACTGGTGATGCTCCATTTCCAAAGCTGCATATGTTTGATTTTAAATGCTTCAGTATCGTCTCGAAACTTTACACGAACATACTGCCTAGTTTCGAGACCATCTCAACAGTTAGCGTATAAATATATCCTTTCCGTCTGTCTGTAATAACGAAAATATTTTGTTCACGCAATGCCAACAGAAACTATTTGGTAAAATGAAGCAACGTGATAAGAAAAAATCCAAGATAAAACATGGTCTGAGGGGATTCGAACCCAGACCTGCTACTCAGAAAACAGACACTTTACCGCGGAGCTAACTTACTACCTTGAATTCTGTTTGTTCTATTCTACTCAATATACCACAAAAGAGGCCAAATGAAGGCAAATCAAAAATATGACAATTTTGAATTCAAGATGGCGACTTCTCCAATGATTTGT
This sequence comes from Thermobia domestica, assembly GCF_964235325.1. NCBI lineage: Eukaryota > Metazoa > Arthropoda > Insecta > Zygentoma > Lepismatidae > Thermobia > Thermobia domestica. The sequence goes on along the minus strand of NC_137459.1, from coordinate 295,597,335 downwards.
TTCTTCACTTAAACTGAACTACGCCCTTAATAACACACCGAAACCTGGTTTACCTACCAAGAGCACAACTTACAACTTTCATGGTTACAAATTTTTGAGACGCCATTTTGAATCAAAGATGACGACTTTTCCAACATGTCGGATTTTTCCCCTCACATGAGCTGTACTCTACACACTTGAACGCAATTTCGTGATTCCACCATATCTACAAGTTGTGTAGAATTAGACGCTCCCTTATAACATTCCTAGCACTTTCTGACACCGAACATGCCTATTTTTTTCAGGTATAAGGGCGGAATCGCAAACTACGCATCAGAATAAACATCACCTCGAAATTTCAACATCCTAGATACAGCCATTACAAATTTCAAATTTTTTCGATTTGCGCCGCGAAACGAAAACGAATTTTAATGCTCTTTTTTCTATCATAAACTATGTTCCTAGCTTCACTGCCTGACAAAATATGACGTTTCTATGGTGTGCGGAACTACTCTATAAACCTGCATTTCGAAACGACGAAAAATTTCGACACTTTATTTACATGAAAATGTCGCCTTTTTCGTGATATCGGAATTTTCCCATCACTCACATCCCATGACGAACAAGTATGCAAAATTTGGTGTTTGTATGTTTTGTGGAAGTATGCAAACAATTAAGTGTGTTTCCGACTTTAGAAGTATATAACTCGCTAAAGCTCGCTGGGGGCTCCGCCCCCAGACCCCCGTTCAGGCCTTTGCCATGAGGTGTCATGTTCTAGAAAACTATTCCTTCAGGAATTCACTTCCCTTTACTGCAGACGCCTGTTACCAACACATACTTCAATTCAACCGGTATTATTCCTTCCATGTAACTTTGAAAAACAAGCACACAATTTATTAGAAAGAACTCTATTACTACTTCTACTCTGGCAATCATTTGCATGGCTTATTATGTACACTTTGAGCACACCTATACATGTTAGAGACAATAACAGAATTTATTTTCTCGAACATAAACAGCGGACACTGTCTTCCAATAGCCTACCTATTAAACCTTGCATTTTGCGAAAACACTCACTGTTTACAAATGTGATTTTTGCAACCTTTCAAATATTTATTCGTAGCATTTTTTAATATTATGTTTTGCAGTGTAATTTAGTACAATGTATTATAATAGTGTCCTTGAAGTTAATTGTATATATTACCTGCAGGAAAAGTAATTCATATCTGTGATACAAGGGTGGGAAAATATTTCAGGCTTCCTGCACATTTATTCTTGTATTTGCAATGAAGACTACAATTTACTAGATAATTTACAAATATGAATATTGTTGGAGATTGTTTATTTTTTTTCATAGCATTTGAGTGAACACTACTTTTGTACTATAATGTAGTACAGTGGATTATAATGGAAACCTTGGGCATACTTGTACATATTACCTCAGCAAGATTTCTTGAAAAGTTTCATATATACTGCACAAATTCTTGCAGTCTCCCTGTATATTTATTCATGTATTTTCAATGAAGACTACAATTTGTAGGTGATTTACAAATATGATTATCGTTGGAGGCTTTTTAAACATTTGTTGGTAACATTTGAGAGAACACTACTATTGCACTGTAATATAGATAGTCACTTATAATTGAATCCTTCGGCATAGTAGTACATATTACCTGCAGCAAGACTTTTTGAAATATTTCATATATACTGGACAATTTCTTGCAGTCTACCTGTATCTCTCGTCTTGTATTTTTATGAAGACTAAATGTGTTCTTAATTTACAAATATGAATTTTGTTAAGGCTTTTTAAACATTAGTTCATAACATTTGATTGAACACCAGTTCTTGCACAGTAACGTAGTACACTGTATTATAATGCTGTCCTTTGGTACAAAAGTAAAAATTGGGCAGAACGACTTGTTGAAATGTTTATTTATACTGGACAATTACATACAGTCATCCTGTATCTTTCCTCTATTATTTTCAATGAAGACGTTTATTTACTAGGTAATTTAGAATATGAATATTATTGGAGGCTTTTAAAAAATTTGTTTATAGCAACTTAAACAACACCACTTTCTACACTGTAGTAGAACATTGTACTAGAATCGTGTCTTTCTAATTTCTTATTACAATGAAATAAAAAGACATCATTCACTTAATCATCCTAAAAAACACATATATAACACGATTACTATTCCGATTTTAGAGCTGTAACTCGCTAAAGCTCGCTGGGGGCTCCGCCCCCAGACCCCCGTTCAGGCCTTTGCCATGAGGTGTCATGTTCTAGAAAACTATTCCTTCAGGAATTCACTTCCCTTTACTGCAGACGCCTGTTACCAACACATACTTCAATTCAACCGGCATTATTCCTTCCATGTAACTTTGAAAAACAAGCACACAATTTATTAGAAAGAACTCTATTACTACTTCTACTCTGGCAATCATTTGCATGGCTTATTATGTACACTTTGAGCACACCTATACATGTTAGAGACAATAACAGAATTTATTTTCTCGAACATAAACAGCGGACACTGTCTTCCAATAGCCTACCTATTAAACCTTGCATTTTGCGAAAACACTCACTGTTTACAAATGTGATTTTTGCAACCTTTCAAATATTTATTCGTAGCATTTTTTAATATTATGTTTTGCAGTGTAATTTAGTACAATGTATTATAATAGTGTCCTTGAAGTTAATTGTATATATTACCTGCAGGAAAAGTAATTCATATCTGTGATACAAGGGTGGGAAAATATTTCAGGCTTCCTGCACATTTATTCTTGTATTTGCAATGAAGACTACAATTTACTAGATAATTTACAAATATGAATATTGTTGGAGATTGTTTATTTTTTTTCATAGCATTTGAGTGAACACTACTTTTGTACTATAATGTAGTACAGTGGATTATAATGGAAACCTTGGGCATAGTTGTACATATTACCTCAGCAAGATTTCTTGAAAAGTTTCATATATACTGCACAAATTCTTGCAGTCTCCCTGTATATTTATTCATGTATTTTCAATGAAGACTACAATTTGTAGGTGATTTACAAATATGATTATCGTTGGAGGCTTTTTAAACATTTGTTGGTAACATTTGAGAGAACACTACTATTGCACTGTAATATAGATAGTCACTTATAATTGAATCCTTCGGCATAGTAGTACATATTACCTGCAGCAAGACTTTTTGAAATATTTCATATATACTGGACAATTTCTTGCAGTCTACCTGTATCTCTCGTCTTGTATTTTTATGAAGACTAAATGTGTTCTTAATTTACAAATATGAATTTTGTTAAGGCTTTTTAAACATTAGTTCATAACATTTGATTGAACACCAGTTCTTGCACAGTAACGTAGTACACTGTATTATAATGCTGTCCTTTGGTACAAAAGTAAAAATTGGGCAGAACGACTTGTTGAAATGTTTATTTATACTGGACAATTACATACAGTCATCCTGTATCTTTCCTCTATTATTTTCAATGAAGACGTTTATTTACTAGGTAATTTAGAATATGAATATTATTGGAGGCTTTTAAAAAATTTGTTTATAGCAACTTAAACAACACCACTTTCTACACTGTAGTAGAACATTGTACTAGAATCGTGTCTTTCTAATTTCTTATTACAATGAAATAAAAAGACATCATTCACTTAATCATCCTAAAAAACACATATATAACACGATTACTATTCCGATTTTAGAGCTGTAACTCGCTAAAGCTCGCTGGGGGCTCCGCCCCCAGACCCCCGTTCAGGCCTTTGCCATGAGGTGTCATGTTCTAGAAAACTATTCCTTCAGGAATTCACTTCCCTTTACTGCAGACGCCTGTTACCAACACATACTTCAATTCAACCGGCATTATTCCTTCCATGTAACTTTGAAAAACAAGCACACAATTTATTAGAAAGAACTCTATTACTACTTCTACTCTGGCAATCATTTGCATGGCTTATTATGTACACTTTGAGCACACCTATACATGTTAGAGACAATAACAGAATTTATTTTCTCGAACATAAACAGCGGACACTGTCTTCCAATAGCCTACCTATTAAACCTTGCATTTTGCGAAAACACTCACTGTTTACAAATGTGATTTTTGCAACCTTTCAAATATTTATTCGTAGCATTTTTTAATATTATGTTTTGCAGTGTAATTTAGTACAATGTATTATAATAGTGTCCTTGAAGTTAATTGTATATATTACCTGCAGGAAAAGTAATTCATATCTGTGATACAAGGGTGGGAAAATATTTCAGGCTTCCTGCACATTTATTCTTGTATTTGCAATGAAGACTACAATTTACTAGATAATTTACAAATATGAATATTGTTGGAGATTGTTTATTTTTTTTCATAGCATTTGAGTGAACACTACTTTTGTACTATAATGTAGTACAGTGGATTATAATGGAAACCTTGGGCATAGTTGTACATATTACCTCAGCAAGATTTCTTGAAAAGTTTCATATATACTGCACAAATTCTTGCAGTCTCCCTGTATATTTATTCATGTATTTTCAATGAAGACTACAATTTGTAGGTGATTTACAAATATGATTATCGTTGGAGGCTTTTTAAACATTTGTTGGTAACATTTGAGAGAACACTACTATTGCACTGTAATATAGATAGTCACTTATAATTGAATCCTTCGGCATAGTAGTACATATTACCTGCAGCAAGACTTTTTGAAATATTTCATATATACTGGACAATTTCTTGCAGTCTACCTGTATCTCTCGTCTTGTATTTTTATGAAGACTAAATGTGTTCTTAATTTACAAATATGAATTTTGTTAAGGCTTTTTAAACATTAGTTCATAACATTTGATTGAACACCAGTTCTTGCACAGTAACGTAGTACACTGTATTATAATGCTGTCCTTTGGTACAAAAGTAAAAATTGGGCAGAACGACTTGTTGAAATGTTTATTTATACTGGACAATTACATACAGTCATCCTGTATCTTTCCTCTATTATTTTCAATGAAGACGTTTATTTACTAGGTAATTTAGAATATGAATATTATTGGAGGCTTTTAAAAAATTTGTTTATAGCAACTTAAACAACACCACTTTCTACACTGTAGTAGAACATTGTACTAGAATCGTGTCTTTCTAATTTCTTATTACAATGAAATAAAAAGACATCATTCACTTAATCATCCTAAAAAACACATATATAACACGATTACTATTCCGATTTTAGAGCTGTAATTCCACAGACGCGGGCCCGCTACGTACCAATATTATGTGCGCAGTAAGCAGGAAGTACCAAATATAAGGAATTGAGTAGTGTAGGGGAAATACGTGAGCCTACTGTGCAGAAGACCTGGGTTCGATTCCCAGCAATTTTTTCTCTCACTTTTTCTTTCTTCGAAAGTTTATTTTTATAGCATAGGTGATTGAAAATAAGCTTGACTCTATTATATACGGCATTTCATTCCAACCGGACCCACAACTAAAACTATTACATCGAAAGGGGCACTTTTTCACGTATCTTATAAATATGTACGCTGCCGACGAGACAATTTTCAAGAGGTGTCCATTTGTGTGTGTGTGTGTATGAGCGTGTGTGTGCAGTGGCGTACGCAGGAATTTATTTCGGGAGGGGTCCAAACTCAATATCAGTGTATTTTATATTGAAATTCCTAAACTTGTCACAAAAATTAGGCTAAATTTACACAAAAGTTGGAATTTCGGGGGTGGTCCGGACCCCAAGGACCCACCCCCTGCGTACGTCCCTGTGTGTGTGCGTATTTCCTTAAAATTAATATTTTATGCTTTCCCTTTGTGCTATTCACTTCAAATTTGGTATTCGCATGTATCTTAACGAGGGACATAAAAGTTGAGAGAGATATTTTGCAATCGTTTCCGGTTTGTAGTAGACACTGTTGTCGCGAGACAAAATGTATTGTTGTCTTGTATGGACACTATATCCTGAAAATAATGCCCAATGTTTCTTTCAGACTCTTTTTGGGGGACACTGCCTCCTCAGAGCGCCCCTGGCGAGATCAAAATAATACGTTTATAATACAGTAACAAATAGAATGTTATCAGCAATGCCCCCGGGGTAATACTCCCCCCCGAACATTGCTTCCGATAGAGACACTGGTAATGCTCCATTTCCAAAGCTGCATGTGTTTGATTTTAAATACTTCAGTATCGTCTCGAAACTTTACACGAACATACTGCCTAGTTTCGAGACGATATCAACAGTTAGTGTATAAATATATTCTTTTCGTCTATGTCTGTAATAACGAAGCTATTTTGTTCACGTAATGCCAACAGAAACTATTTTGATAAAACGAAGCAACGTGATAAGAAAAAAAAGTTAGAAAAAACAAGGTTCGGCGGGGAATCGAACCCAGACCTGCTACTCAGAAAGCAGACACTTTACCGCGGAGCTAACTTACTACGTTGAATTCTGTTTGTTTTATTCTCCTCAATATACCACATAAGAGTCCAAATGAAGGCAATTCAAATATATGGCAATTTTGCATTCAAGATGGCGACTTCTCCAATGATTTGTTTCTTCACTTAAACTGAACTACGTCCTTAATAACTTAGCGAAACCTGGCTTACGTACTAAGAGCACAACTTACAATTTTCATGGTTACAAATTTTTGAGCCGCCATTTTGAATCGAAGATGGCGACTTTTCCAACATGTCGGATTTTTCCCCTCACATGCCCTGTAATCTACACACTTGAACGCAATTTCGTGATTCCACCATATCTACAAGTTGTGTAGAATTAGACGCCCCCTTATAACATTCCTAGCACTTTCTTACACCGAACATGAATATTTTTTTCAAGTTTAAGGGCGGATTCGCAAACTACGCATCAGAATAAACATCACCTCGAAATTTCAACGTCCTACATACAGCCATTACAAATTTCACATTTTTTCGATTTGCGCCGCGAAACGAAAACGAATTTTAATGCTCTTCTTTCTATCATAAACTATGTTCCTAGCTTCACTGCCTGACAAAATTTGACGTTTCTATGGTGTGCGGAACTACTCTAAAAACCAGCATTTCGAAACGACGAAAAATTTCGACACTTCATTTACATGGAAAATGTCGCCTTTTTCGTGATATCGGAATTTTCCCATTACTCACATCCCATGGCGAACAAGCATGCAAAATTTGGTGTTTGTATGTTTTGGGGAAGTATGCAAACAATTAAGTGTGTTTCCGATTATAGAGGTATATAATTCCACGGACACGGGCCCTCTACGTACCAGTACTATGTGAGCAGTAAGTAGGAAGTCCAAAATCTAAGGAATTGAGTAGTGTAGAGGAACGACGTGAGCCTACTGTGCAAAAGACCTGGTTTCGATTCCCCACAAGTTTTTCTCTCACTTTTTCTTTCTTTGAAAGTTTATTTTTATAGCATAGGTGATTGAAAATAAGCTTGACTTTATTATATACGGCATTTCATTCCAACCGGACCCGCAACTAAAACTATTAAATCGAAAGGGGCACTTTTCCACGTATCTTATATATTAAAATTATGTACGCTGCCGACGAGACAATTTTCAAAAGGTGCCCATTTGTGTGTGTGTGTGTGCGTGTATGAGCGTGTGTGCGCAGTAGCGTACGCAGGAATTTATTTCGGGAGGGGCCAAACTCAATATCAGTGTATTTTATATTGAAATTCCTAAACTTGTCCCAAAAATTATGCTAAATTTACTCAAAAGTTGGAATTTCGGGGGTGGTCCGGACCCCCAGGACCCACCCCCTGCGTACGTCCCTGTGTGTGTGTGTATTTCCTTAAAATTAATATTTTATACTTTCCATTTGTGGTATTCACTTCAAATTTGGTATAACGCATGTATCTTAACGAGGAACATAAAAGGGGAGAGAGATATTTTGCAATCGTTTCCGGTTTGAAGCAGACACTCTTGTCGCGAGACAAAATGTATTGTTGTCTTGTATGGACACTATATCGTGAAAATGACGCCCAATGTTTCTTTCAGACTCTTTTTGGGGGACACTGCCTCCTCAGAGCGCCCCTGGCGAGATCAAAATAATACGTTTACAATACAATAACAAATAGAATGTTATCAGCAGTGCCCCCGGGGTAATACTCCCCCCCGAACATTGCTTCCGATAGAAACACTGGTGATGCTCCATTTCCAAAGCTACATATGTTTGATTTTAAATCCTTCAGTATCGTCTCGAAACTTTACACGAACATACTGCCTAGTTTCGAGACGATATCAATAGTTATTGTATAAATATATTCTTTTCGTCTATGTCTGTAATAACGAAGTTATTTTGTTCACGCAATGCCAACAGAAACTATTTTGATAAAACGAAGCTACGTGATAAGAAAAAAAAAAGTTAGAAAAAACAAGGTTCGGCGGGGAATCGAGCCCAGACCTGCTACTCCGAAAGCAGACACTTTACCGCGGAGCTAACTTACTACGTTGAATTCTGTTTGTTTTATTCTCCTCAAAATACCACATAAGAGTCCAAATGAAGGCAATTCAAAAATATGGCAATTTTGCATTCAAGATGGCGACTTCTCCAATGATTTGTTTCTTCACTTAAACTGAACTACGTCCTTAATAACTTAGCGAAACCTGGCTTACCTACCAAGAGCACAACTTACAATTTTCATGGTTACAAATTTTTGAGCCGCCATTTTGAATCGAAGATGGCGACTTTTCCAACATGTCGGATTTTTCCCCTCACATGCCCTGTAATCTACACACTTGAACGCAATTTCGTGATTCCACCATATCTACAAGTTGTGTAGAATTAGACGCACCCTTATAACATTCCTAGCACTTTCTTACACCGAACATGAATATTTTTTTCAAGTTTAAGGGCGGATTCGCAAACTACGCATCAGAATAAACATCACCTCGAAATTTCAACGTCCTACATACAGCCATTACAAATTTCACATTTTTGCGATTTGCGCCGCGAAACGAAAACGAATTTTAATGCTCTTTTTTCTATCATAAACTATGTTCCTAGCTTCACTGCCTGACAAAATATGACGTTTCTATGGTGTGCGGAACTACTCTAAAAACCAGCATTTCGAAACGACGAAAAATTTCGACACTTCATTTACATGGAAAATGTCGCCTTTTTCGTGATATCGGAATTTTCCCATTACTCACATCCCATGACGAACAAGTATGCAAAATTTGGTGTTTGTATGTTTTGGGGAAGTATGCAAACAATTAAGTGTGTTTCCGATTATAGAGGTATATAATTCCACAGACGCGGGCCCGCTACGTACCAATATTATGTGCGCAGTAAGCAGGAAGTACCAAATATATGGAATTGAGTAGTGTAGGGGAAAGACGTGAGCCTACTGTGCAGAAGACCTGGGTTCGATTCCCAGCAATTTTTTCTCTCACTTTTTCTTTCTTCGAAAGTTTATTTTTATAGCATAGGTGATTGAAAATAAGCTTGACTCTATTATATACGGCATTTCATTCCAACCGGACCCACAACTAAAACTATTACATCGAAAGGGGCACTTTTCCACGTATCTTATAAATATGTACGCTGCCGACGAGACAATTTTCAAGAGGTGTCCATTTGTGTGTGTGTGTCTATGAGCGTGTGTGTGCAGTGGCGTACGCAGGAATTTATTTCGGGAGGGGTCCAAACTCAATATCAGTGTATTTTATATTGAAATTCCTAAACTTGTCCCAAAAATTAGGCTAAATTTACACAAAAGTTGGAATTTCGGGGGTGGTCCGGACCCCCAGGACCCACCCCCTGCGTACGTCCCTGTGTGTGTGTGTATTTCCTTAAAATTAATATTTTATACTTTCCATTTGTGGTATTCACTTCAAATTTGGTATAACGCATGTATCTTAACGAGGAACATAAAAGGGGAGAGAGATATTTTGCAATCGTTTCCGGTTTGAAGCAGACACTCTTGTCGCGAGACAAAATGTATTGTTGTCTTGTATGGACACTATATCGTGAAAATGACGCCCAATGTTTCTTTCAGACTCTTTTTGGGGGACACTGCCTCCTCAGAGCGCCCCTGGCGAGATCAAAATAATACGTTTACAATACAATAACAAATAGAATGTTATCAGCAGTGCCCCCGGGGTAATACTCCCCCCCGAACATTGCTTCCGATAGAGACACTGGTGATGCTCCATTTCCAAAGCTACATATGTTTGATTTTAAATCCTTCAGTATCGTCTCGAAACTTTACACGAACATACTGCCTAGTTTCGAGACGATATCAATAGTTAGTGTATAAATATATTCTTTTCGTCTATGTCTGTAATAACGAAGTTATTTTGTTCACGCAATGCCAACAGAAACTATTTTGATAAAACGAAGCAACGTGATAAGAAAAAAAAAGTTAGAAAAAACAAGGTTCGGCGGGGAATCGAACCCAGACCTGCTACTCCGAAAGCAGACACTTTACCGCGGAGCTAACTTACTACGTTGAATTCTGTTTGTTTTATTCTCCTCAAAATACCACATAAGAGTCCAAATGAAGGCAATTCAAAAATATGGCAATTTTGCATTCAAGATGGCGACTTCTCCAATGATTTGTTTCTTCACTTAAACTGAACTACGTCCTTAATAACTTAGCGAAACCTGGCTTACCTACCAAGAGCACAACTTACAATTTTCATGGTTACAAATTTTTGAGCCGCCATTTTGAATCGAAGATGGCGACTTTTCCAACATGTCGGATTTTTCCCCTCACATGCCCTGTAATCTACACACTTGAACGCAATTTCGTGATTTCACCATATCTACAAGTTGTGTAGAATTAGACGCACCCTTATAACATTCCTAGCACTTTCTTACACCGAACATGAATATTTTTTTCAAGTTTAAGGGCGGATTCGCAAACTACGCATCAGAATAAACATCACCTCGAAATTTCAACGTCCTACATACAGCCATTACAAATTTCACATTTTTTCGATTTGCGCCGCGAAACGAAAACGAATTTTAATGCTCTTTTTTCTATCATAAACTATGTTCCTAGCTTCACTGCCTGACAAAATTTGACGTTTCTATGGTGTGCGGAACTACTCTAAAAACCAGCATTTCGAAACGACGAAAAATTTCGACACTTCATTTACATGGAAAATGTCGCCTTTTTCGTGATATCGGAATTTTCCCATTACTCACATCCCATGACGAACAAGTATGCAAAATTTGGTGTTTGTATGTTTTGGGGAAGTATGCAAACAATTAAGTGTGTTTCCGATTATAGAGGTATATAATTCCACAGACGCGGGCCCGCTACGTACCAATATTATGTGCGCAGTAAGCAGGAAGTACCAAATATATGGAATTGAGTAGTGTAGGGGAAAGACGTGAGCCTACTGTGCAGAAGACCTGGGTTCGATTCCCAGCAATTTTTTCTCTCACTTTTTCTTTCTTCGAAAGTTTATTTTTATAGCATAGGTGATTGAAAATAAGCTTGACCCTATTATATACGGCATTTCATTCCAACCGGACCCACAACTAAAACTATTACATCGAAAGGGGCACTTTTCCACGTATCTTATAAATATGTACGCTGCCGACGAGACAATTTTCAAGAGGTGTCCATTTGTGTGTGTGTGTGTATGAGCGTGTGTGTGCAGTGGCGTACGCAGGAATTTATTTCGGGAGGGGTCCAAACTCAATATCAGTGTATTTTATATTGAAATTCCTAAACTTGTCCCAAAAATTAGGCTAAATTTACACAAAAGTTGGAATTTCGGGGGTGGTCCGGACCCCAAGGACCCACCCCCTGCGTACGTCCCTGTGTGTGTGCGTATTTCCTTAAAATTAATATTTTATGCTTTCCCTTTGTGCTATTCACTTCAAATTTGGTATTCGCATGTATCTTAACGAGGGACATAAAAGTTGAGAGAGATATTTTGCAATCGTTTCCGGTTTGAAGTAGACACTGTTGTCGCGAGACAAAATGTATTGTTGTCTTGTATGGACACTATATCGTGAAAATGATGCCCAATGTTTCTTTCAGACTCTTTTTGGGGGACACTGCCTCCTCAGAGCGCCAATGGCGAGATCAAAATAATACGTTTATAATACAATAACAAATATAATGTTATCAGCAGTGCCCCCGGGGTAATACTCCCCCCCGAACATTGCTTCCGATAGAGACACTGGTGATGCTCCATTTCCAAAGCTACATATGTTTGATTTTAAATCCTTCAGTATCGTCTCGAAACTTTACACGAACATACTGCCTAGTTTCGAGACGATATCAATAGTTAGTGTATAAATATATTCTTTTCGTCTATGTCTGTAATAACGAAGTTATTTTGTTCACGCAATGCCAAAAGAAACTATTTTGATAAAACGAAGCAACGTGATAAGAAAAAAAAAGTTAGAAAAAACAAGGTTCGGCGGGGAATCGAACCCAGACCTGCTACTCAGAAAGCAGACACTTTACCGCGGAGCTAACTTACTACGTTGAATTCTGTTTGTTTTATTCTCCTCAATATACCACATAAGAGTCCAAATGAAGGCAATTCAAAAATATGGCAATTTTGAATTCAAGATGGCGACTTCTCCAATGATTTGTTTCTTCACTTAAACTGAACTACGTCCTTAATAACATAGCGAAACCTGGCTTACCTACTAAGAGCACAACTTACAATTTTCATGGTTACAAATTTTTGAGCCGCCATTTTGAATCGAAGATGGCGACTTTTCCAACATCTCGGATTTTTCCCCTTACATGCACTGTACTCTACACACTTGAACGCAATTTCGTGATTCCACCATATCTACAAGTTGTGTAGAATTAGACGCCCCCTTATAACATTCCTAGCACTTTCCTACACTGAACATGACTATTTTTTTCAAGTTTAAGGGCGGATTCGCAAACTACGCATCAGAATAAACATCACCTCGAAATTTCAACATCCTAGATACAGCCATTACAAATTTCACATTTTTTCGATTTGCGCCGCGAAACGAAAACGAATTTTAATGTTCTTTTTTCCATCATAAACTATGTTCCTAGCTTCACTGCCTGACAAAATATGACGTTTCTATGGTGTGCGGAACTACTCTAAAAACCAGCATTTCGAAACGACAAAAAATTTCGACACTTCATTTCAATGGAAAATGTCGCCTTTTTCGTGATATCGGAATTTTCCCATTACTCACATCCCATGACGAACAAGTATGCAAAATTTGGTGTTTGTATGTTTTGGGGAAGTATGCAAACAATTAAGTGTGTTTCCGACTTTAGAGGTATATAATTCCACGGACGCGGGCCCGCTACGTACCAGTACTATGTGAGCAGTAAGTAGGAAGTCCAAAATCTAAGGAATTGAGTAGTGCAGAGGAACGACGTGAGCCTACTGTGCAAAAGACCTGGGTTCGATACCCCACAAGTTTTTCTCTAACTTTTTCTTTCTTTGAAAGTTTATTTTTATAGCATAGGTGATTGAAAATAAGCTTGACTTTATTATATACGGCATTTCATTCCAACCGGACCCGCAACTAAAACTATTAAATCGAAAGGGGCACTTTTCCACGTATCTTATATATTAAAATTATGTACGCTGCCGACGAGACAATTTTCAAAAGGTGCCCATTTGTGTGTGTGTGTGTGCGTGTATGAGCGTGTGTGCGCAGTAGTGTACGCAGGAATTTATTTCGGGAGGGGCCAAACTCAATATCAGTGTATTTTATATTGAAATTCCTAAACTTGTCCCAAAAATTATGCTAAATTTACTCAAAAGTTGGAATTTCGGAGGTGGTCCGGACCCCCAGGACCCACCCCCTGCGTACGTCCCTGTGTGTGTGTGTATTTCCTTAAAATTAATATTTTATACTTTCCATTTGTGGTATTCACTTCAAATTTGGTATAACGCATGTATCTTAACGAGGAACATAAAAGGGGAGAGAGATATTTTGCAATCGTTTCCGGTTTGAAGCAGACACTCTTGTCGCGAGACAAAATGTATTGTTGTCTTGTATGGACACTATATCGTGAAAATGATGCCCAATGTTTCTTTCAGACTCTTTTTGGGGGACACTGCCTCCTCAGAGCGCCCCTGGCGAGATCAAAATAATACGTTTATAATACAATAACAAATAGAATGTTATCAACAGTGCCCCAGGGGTAATACTCCCCCCCCCGAACATTGCTTCCGATAGAGACACTGGTGACGCTCCATTTCCAAAGCTACATATGTTTGATTTTAAATCCTTCAGTATCGTCTCGAAACTTTACACGAACATACTGCCTAGTTTCGAGACGATATCAATAGTTAGTGTATAAATATATTCTTTTCGTCTATGTCTGTAATAACGAAGTTATTTTGTTCACGCAATGCCAACAGAAACTATTTTGATAAAACGAAGCAACGTGATAAGAAAAAAAAGTTAGAAAAAACAAGGTTCGGCGGGGAATCGAACCCAGGCCTGCTACTCCGGAAGCAGACACTTTACCGCGGAGCTAACTTACTACGTTGAATTCTGTTTGTTTTATTCTCCTCAAAATACCACATAAGAGTCCAAATGAAGGCAATTCAAAAATATGGCAATTTTGCATTCAAGATGGCGACTTCTCCAATGATTTGTTTCTTCACTTAAACTGAACTACGTCCTTAATAACTTAGCGAAACCTGGCTTACCTACCAAGAGCACAACTTACAATTTTCATGGTTACAAATTTTTGAGCCGCCATTTTAAATCGAAGATGGCGACTTTTCCAACATGTCGGATTTTTCCCCTCACATGCCCTGTAATCTACACACTTGAACGCAATTTCGTGATTCCACCATATCTACAAGTTGTGTAGAATTAGACGCCCCCTTATAACATTCCTAGCACTTTCTTACACCGAACATGAATATTTTTTTCAAGTTTAAGGGCGGATTCGCAAACTACGCATCAGAATAAACATCACCTCGAAATTTCAACGTCCTACATACAGCCATTACAAATTTCACATTTTTTCGATTTGCGCCGCGAAACGAAAACGAATTTTAATGCTCTTTTTTCTATCATAAACTATGTTCCTAGCTTCACTGCCTGACAAAATATGACGTTTCTATGGTGTGCGGAACTACTCTAAAAACCAGCATTTCGAAACGACGAAAAATTTCGACACTTCATTTACATGGAAAATGTCGCCTTTTTCGTGATATCGGAATTTTCCCATTACTCACATCCCATGACGAACAAGTATGCAAAATTTGGTGTTTGTATGTTTTGGGGAAGTATGCAAACAATTAAGTGTGTTTCCGATTATAGAGGTATATAATTCCACAGACGCGGGCCCGCTACGTACCAATATTATGTGCGCAGTAAGCAGGAAGTACCAAATATATGGAATTGAGTAGTGTAGGGGAAAGACGTGAGCCTACTGTGCAGAAGACCTGGGTTCGATTCCCAGCAATTTTTTCTCTCACTTTTTCTTTCTTCGAAATTTTATTTTTATAGCATAGGTGATTGAAAATAAGCTTGACTCTATTATATACGGCATTTCATTCCAACCGGACCCACAACTAAAACTATTACATCGAAAGGGGCACTTTTCCACGTATCTTATAAATATGTACGCTGCCGACGAGACAATTTTCAAGAGGTGTCCATTTGTGTGTGTGTGTGTATGAGCGTGTGTGTGCAGTGGCGTACGCAGGAATTTATTTCGGGAGGGGTCCAAACTCAATATCAGTGTATTTTATATTGAAATTCCTAAACTTGTCCCAAAAATTAGGCTAAATTTACACAAAAGTTGGAATTTCGGGGGTGGTCCGGACCCCAAGGACCCACCCCCTGCGTACGTCCCTGTGTGTGTGCGTATTTCCTTAAAATTAATATTTTATGCTTTCCCTTTGTGCTATTCACTTCAAATTTGGTATTCGCATGTATCTTAACGAGGGACATAAAAGTTGAGAGAGATATTTTGCAATCGTTTCCGGTTTGAAGTAGACACTGTTGTCGCGAGACAAAATGTATTGTTGTCTTGTATGGACACTATATCCTGAAAATAATGCCCAATGTTTCTTTCAGACTCTTTTTGGGGGACACTGCCTCCTCAGAGCGCCCCTGGCGAGATCAAAATAATACGTTTATAATACAGTAACAAATAGAATGTTATCAGCAATGCCCCCGGGGTAATACTCCCCCCCGAACATTGCTTCCGATAGAGACACTGGTGATGCTCCATTTCCAAAGCTGCATATGTTTGATTTTAAATACTTCAGTATCGTCTCGAAACTTTACACGAACATACTGCCTAGTTTCGAGACGATATCAACAGTTAGTGTATAAATATATTCTTTTCGTCTATGTCTGTAATAACGAAGCTATTTTGTTCACGTAATGCCAACAGAAACTATTTTGATAAAACGAAGCAACGTGATAAGAAAAAAAATTAGAAAAAACAAGGTTCGGCGGGGAATCGAACCCAGACCTGCTACTCAGAAAGCAAACACTTTACCGCGGAGCTAACTTACTACGTTGAATTCTGTTTGTTTTATTCTCCTCAATATACCACATAAGAGTCCAAATGAAGGCAATTCAAAAATATGGCAATTTTGCATTCAAGATGGCGACTTCTCCAATGATTTGTTTCTTCACTTAAACTGAACTACGTCCTTAATAACTTAGCGAAACCTGGCTTACCTACCAAGAGCACAACTTACAATTTTCATGGTTACAAATTTTTGAGCCGCCATTTTGAATCGAAGATGGCGACTTTTCCAACATGTCGGATTTTCCCCTCACATGCCCTGTAATCTACACACTTGAACGCAATTTCGTGATTCCACCATATCTACAAGTTGTGTAGAATTAGACGCCCCCTTATAACATTCCTAGCACTTTCTTACACCGAACATGAATATTTTTTTCAAGTTTAAGGGCGGATTCGCAAACTACGCATCAGAATAAACATCACCTCGAAATTTCAACGTCCTACATACAGCCATTACAAATTTCACATTTTTTCGATTTGCGCCGCGAAACGAAAACGAATTTTAATGCTCTTTTTTCTATCATAAACTATGTTCCTAGCTTCACTGCCTGACAAAATTTGACGTTTCTATGGTGTGCGGAACTACTCTAAAAACCAGCATTTCGAAACGACGAAAAATTTCGACACTTCATTTACATGGAAAATGTCGCCTTTTTCGTGATATCGGAATTTTCCTATTACTCACATCCCATGGCGAACAAGCATGCAAAATTTGGTGTTTGTATGTTTTGGGGAAGTATGCAAACAATTAAGTGTGTTTCCGATTATAGAGGTATATAATTCCACGGACGCGGGCCCTCTACGTACCAGTACTATGTGAGCAGTAAGTAGGAAGTACAAAATCTAAGGAATTGAGTAGTGTAGAGGAACGACGTGAGCCTACTGTGCAAAAGACCTGGGTTCGATTCCCCACAAGTTTTTCGCTCACTTTTTCTTTCTTTGAAAGTTTATTTTTATAGCATAGGTGATTGAAAATAAGCTTGACTTTATTATATACGGCATTTCATTCCAACCGGACCCGCAACTAAAACTATTAAATCGAAAGGGGCACTTTTCCACGTATCTTATATATTAAAATTATGTACGCTGCCGACGAGACAATTTTCAAAAGGTGCCCATTTGTGTGTGTGTGTGTGCGTGTATGAGCGTGTGTGCGCAGTAGCGTACGCAGGAATTTATTTCGGGAGGGGCCAAACTCAATATCAGTGTATTTTATATTGAAATTCCTAAACTTGTCCCAAAAATTATGCTAAATTTACTCAAAAGTTGGAATTTCGGGGGTGGTCCGGACCCCCAGGACCCACCCCCTGCGTACGTCCCTGTGTGTGTGTGTATTTCCTTAAAATTAATATTTTATACTTTCCATTTGTGGTATTCACTTCAAATTTGGTATAACGCATGTATCTTAACGAGGAACATAAAAGGGGAGAGAGATATTTTGCAATCGTTTCCGGTTTGAAGCAGACACTCTTGTCGCGAGACAAAATGTATTGTTGTCTTGTATGGACACTATATCGTGAAAATGACGCCCAATGTTTCTTTCAGACTCTTTTTGGGGGACACTGCCTCCTCAGAGCGCCCCTGGCGAGATCAAAATAATACGTTTACAATACAATAACAAATAGAATGTTATCAGCAGTGCCCCCGGGGTAATACTCCCCCCCGAACATTGCTTCCGATAGAGATACTGGTGATGCTCCATTTCCAAAGCTACATATGTTTGATTTTAAATCCTTCAGTATCGTCTCGAAACTTTACACGAACATACTGCCTAGTTACGAGACGATATCAATAGTTAGTGTATAAATATATTCTTTTCGTCTATGTCTGTAATAACGAAGTTATTTTGTTCACGCAATGCCAAAAGAAACTTTTTTGATAAAACGAAGCAACGTGATAAGAAAAAAAAAGTTAGAAAAACAAGGTTCGGCGGGGAATCGAACCCAGACCTGCTACTCCGAAAGCAGACACTTTACCGCGGAGCTAACTTACTACGTTGAATTCTGTTTGTTTTATTCTCCTCAAAATACCACATAAGAGTCCAAATGAAGGCAATTCAAAAATATGGCAATTTTGCATTCAAGATGGCGACTTCTCCAATGATTTGTTTCTTCACTTAAACTGAACTACGTCCTTAATAACTTAGCGAAACCTGGCTTACCTACCAAGAGCACAACTTACAATTTTCATGGTTACAAATTTTTGAGCCGCCATTTTGAATCGAAGATGGCGACTTTTCCAACATGTCGGATTTTTCCCCTCACATGCCCTGTAATCTACACACTTGAACGCAATTTCGTGATTCCACCATATCTACAAGTTGTGTAGAATTAGACGCCCCCTTATAACATTCCTAGCACTTTCTTACACCGAACATGAATATTTTTTTCAAGTTTAAGGGCGGATTCGCAAACTACGCATCAGAATAAACATCACCTCGAAATTTCAACGTCCTACATACAGCCATTACAAATTTCACATTTTTTCGATTTGCGCCGCGAAACGAAAACGAATTTTAATGCTCTTTTTGCTATCATAAACTATGTTCCTAGCTTCACTGCCTGACAAAATATGACGTTTCTATGGTGTGCGGAACTACTCTAAAAACCAGCATTTCGAAACGACGAAAAATTTCGACACTTCATTTACATGGAAAATGTCGCCTTTTTCGTGATATCGGAATTTTCCCATTACTCACATCCCATGACGAACAAGTATGCAAAATTTGGTGTTTGTATGTTTTGGGGAAGTATGCAAACAATTAAGTGTGTTTCCGATTATAGAGGTATATAATTCCACAGACGCGGGCCCGCTACGTACCAATATTATGTGCGCAGTAAGCAGGAAGTACCAAATATATGGAATTGAGTAGTGTAGGGGAAAGAGGTGAGCCTACTGTGCAGAAGACCTGGGTTCGATTCCCAGCAATTTTTTCTCTCACTTTTTCTTTCTTCGAAAGTTTATTTTTATAGCATAGGTGATTGAAAATAAGCTTGACTCTATTATATACGGCATTTCATTCCAACCGGACCCACAACTAAAACTATTACATCGAAAGGGGCACTTTTCCACGTATCTTATAAATATGTATGCTGCCGACGAGACAATTTTCAAGAGGTGTCCATTTGTGTGTGTGTGTGTATGAGCGTGTGTGTGCAGTGGCGTACGCAGGAATTTATTTCGGGAGGGGTCCAAACTCAATATCAGTGTATTTTATATTGAAATTCCTAAACTTGTCCCAAAAATTAGGCTAAATTTACACAAAAGTTGGAATTTCGGGGGTGGTCCGGACCCCAAGGACCCACCCCCTGCGTACGTCCCTGTGTGTGTGCGTATTTCCTTAAAATTAATATTTTATGCTTTCCCTTTGTGCTATTCACTTCAAATTTGGTATTCGCATGTATCTTAACGAGGGACATAAAAGTTGAGAGAGATATTTTGCAATCGTTTCCGGTTTGAAGTAGACACTGTTGTCGCGAGACAAAATGTATTGTTGTCTTGTATGGACACTATATCCTGAAAATAATGCCCAATGTTTCTTTCAGACTCTTTTTGGGGGACACTGCCTCCTCAGAGCGCCCCTGGCGAGATCAAAATAATACGTTTATAATACAGTAACAAATAGAATGTTATCAGCAATGCCCCCGGGGTAATACTCCCCCCCGAACATTGCTTCCGATAGAGACACTGGTGATGCTCCATTTCCAAAGCTGCATATGTTTGATTTTAAATACTTCAGTATCGTCTCGAAACTTTACACGAACATACTGCCTAGTTTCGAGACGATATCAACAGTTAGTGTATAAATATATTCTTTTCGTCTATGTCTGTAATAACGAAGCTATTTTGTTCACGTAATGCCAACAGAAACTATTTTGATAAAACGAAGCAACGTGATAAGAAAAAAAAGTTAGAAAAAACAAGGTTCGGCGGGGAATCGAACCCAGACCTGCTACTCAGAAAGCAAACACTTTACCGCGGAGCTAACTTACTACGTTGAATTCTGTTTGTTTTATTCTCCTCAATATACCACATAAGAGTCCAAATGAAGGCAATTCAAAAATATGGCAATTTTGCATTCAAGATGGCGACTTCTCCAATGATTTGTTTCTTCACTTAAACTGAACTACGTCCTTAATAACTTAGCGAAACCTGGCTTACCTACCAAGAGCACAACTTACAATTTTCATGGTTACAAATTTTTGAGCCGCCATTTTGAATCGAAGATGGCGACTTTTCCAACATGTCGGATTTTCCCCTCACATGCCCTGTAATCTACACACTTGAACGCAATTTCGTGATTCCACCATATCTACAAGTTGTGTAGAATTAGACGCCCCCTTATAACATTCCTAGCACTTTCTTACACCGAACATGAATATTTTTTTCAAGTTTAAGGGCGGATTCGCAAACTACGCATCAGAATAAACATCACCTCGAAATTTCAACAACCTACATACAGCCATTACAAATTTCACATTTTTTCGATTTGCGCCGCGAAACGAAAACGAATTTTAATGCTCTTTTTTCTATCATAAACTATGTTCCTAGCTTCACTGCCTGACAAAATATGACGTTTCTATGGTGTGCGGAACTACTCTAAAAACCAGCATTTCGAAACGACGAAAAATTTCGACACTTCATTTACATGGAAAATGTCGCCTTTTTCGTGATATCGGAATTTTCCCATTACTCACATCCCATGACGAACAAGTATGCAAAATTTGGTGTTTGTATGTTTTGGGGAAGTATGCAAACAATTAAGTGTGTTTCCGATTATAGAGGTATATAATTCCACGGACGCGGGCCCGCTACGTACCAGTACTATGTGAGCAGTAAGTAGGAAGTACAAAATCTAAGGAATTGAGTAGTGTAGAGGAACGACGTGAGCCTACTGTGCAAAGACCTGGGTTCGATTCCCCACAAGTTTTTCTCTCACTTTTTCTTTCTTTGAAAGTTTATTTTTATAGCATAGGTGATTGAAAATAAGCTTGACTTTATTATATACGGCATTTCATTCCAACCGGACCCGCAACTAAAACTATTAAATCGAAAGGGGCACTTTTCCACGTATCTTATATATTAAAATTATGTACGCTGCCGACGAGACAATTTTCAAAAGGTGCCCATTTGTGTGTGTCTGTGTGCGTGTATGAGCGTGTGTGCGCAGTAGCGTACGCAGGAATTTATTTCGGGAGGGGCCAAACTCAATATCAGTGTATTTATATTGAAATTCCTAAACTTGTCCCAAAAATTATGCTAAATTTACTCAAAAGTTGGAATTTCGGGGGTGGTCCGGACCCCCAGGACCCACCCCCTGCGTACGTCCCTGTGTGTGTGTGTATTTCCTTAAAATTAATATTTTATACTTTCCATTTGTGGTATTCACTTCAAATTTGGTATAACGCATGTATCTTAACGAGGAACATAAAAGGGGAGAGAGATATTTTGCAATCGTTTCCGGTTTGAAGCAGACACTCTTGTCGCGAGACAAAATGTATTGTTGTCTTGTATGGACACTATATCGTGAAAATGATGCCCAATGTTTCTTTCAGACTCTTTTTGGGGGACACTGCCTCCTCAGAGCGCCAATGGCGAGATCAAAATAATACGTTTATAATACAATAACAAATAGAATGTTATCAGCAGTGCCCCCGGGGTAATACTCCCCCCCGAACATTGCTTCCGATAGAGACACTGGTGATGCTCCATTTCCAAAGCTACATATGTTTGATTTTAAATCCTTCAGTATCGTCTCGAAACTTTACACGAACATACTGCCTAGTTTCGAGACGATATCAATAGTTAGTGTATAAATATATTCTTTTCGTCTATGTCTGTAATAACGAAGTTATTTTGTTCACGCAATGCCAAAAGAAACTATTTTGATAAAACGAAGCAACGTGATAAGAAAAAAAAAGTTAGAAAAAACAAGGTTCGGCGGGGAATCGAACCCAGACCTGCTACTCAGAAAGCAGACACTTTACCGCGGAGCTAACTTACTACGTTGAATTCTGTTTGTTTTATTCTCCTCAATATACCACATAAGAGTCCAAATGAAGGCAATTCAAAAATATGGCAATTTTGAATTCAAGATGGCGACTTCTCCAATGATTTGTTTCTTCACTTAAACTGAACTACGTCCTTAATAACATAGCGAAACCTGGCTTACCTACCAAGAGCACAACTTACAATTTTCATGGTTACAAATTTTTGAGCCGCCATTTTGAATCGAAGATGGCGACTTTTCCAACATCTCGGATTTTTCCCCTTACATGCACTGTACTCTACACACTTGAACGCAATTTCGTGATTCCACCATATCTACAAGTTGTGTAGAATTAGACGCCCCCTTATAACATTCCTAGCACTTTCCTACACTGAACATGACTATTTTTTTCAAGTTTAAGGGCGGATTCGCAAACTACGCATCAGAATAAACATCACCTCGAAATTTCAACATCCTAGATACAGCCATTACAAATTTCACACTTTTTCGATTTGCGCCGCGAAACGAAAACGAATTTTAATGTTCTTTTTTCCATCATAAACTATGTTCCTAGCTTCACTGCCTGACAAAATATGACGTTTCTATGGTGTGCGGAACTACTCTAAAAACCAGCATTTCGAAACGACAAAAAATTTCGACACTTCATTTCAATGGAAAATGTCGCCTTTTTCGTGATATCGGAATTTTCCCATTACTCACATCCCATGACGAACAAGTATGCAAAATTTGGTGTTTGTATGTTTTGGGGAAGTATGCAAACAATTAAGTGTGTTTCCGACTTTAGAGGTATATAATTCCACAGACGCGGGCCCGCTACGTACCAATATTTTGTGCGCAGTAAGCAGGAAGTACCAAATATAAGGAATTGAGTAGTGTAGGGGAAAGACGTGAGCCTACTGTGCAGAAGACCTGGGTTCGATTCCCAGCAATTTTTTCTCTCACTTTTTCTTTCTTCGAAAGTTTATTTTTATAGCATAGGTGATTGAAAATAAGCTTGACTCTATTATATACGGCATTTCATTCCAACCGGACCCACAACTAAAACTATTACATCGAAAGGGGCACTTTTCCACGTATCTTATAAATATGTACGCTGCCGACGAGACAATTTTCAAGAGGTGTCCATTTGTGTGTGTGTGTGTATGAGCGTGTGTGTGCAGTGGCGTACGCAGGAATTTATTTCGGGAGGGGTCCAAACTCAATATCAGTGTATTTTATATTGAAATTCCTAAACTTGTCACAAAAATTAGGCTAAATTTACACAAAAGTTGGAATTTCGGGGGTGGTCCGGACCCCAAGGACCCACCCCCTGCGTACGTCCCTGTGTGTGTGCGTATTTCCTTAAAATTAATATTTTATGCTTTCCCTTTGTGCTATTCACTTCAAATTTGGTATTCGCATGTATCTTAACGAGGGACATAAAAGTTGAGAGAGATATTTTGCAATCGTTTCCGGTTTGAAGTAGACACTGTTGTCGCGAGACAAAATGTATTGTTGTCTTGTATGGACACTATATCCTGAAAATAATGCCCAATGTTTCTTTCAGACTCTTTTTGGGGGACACTGCCTCCTCAGAGCGCCCCTGGCGAGATCAAAATAATACGTTTATAATACAGTAACAAATAGAATGTTATCAGCAATGCCCCCGGGGTAATACTCCCCCCCGAACATTGCTTCCGATAGAGACACTGGTGATGCTCCATTTCCAAAGCTGCATATGTTTGATTTTAAATACTTCAGTATCGTCTCGAAACTTTACACGAACATACTGCCTAGTTTCGAGACGATATCAACAGTTAGTGTATAAATATATTCTTTTCGTCTATGTCTGTAATAACGAAGCTATTTTGTTCACGTAATGCCAACAGAAACTATTTTGATAAAACGAAGCAACGTGATAAGAAAAAAAAATTAGAAAAAACAAGGTTCGGCGGGGAATCGAACCCAGACCTGCTACTCAGAAAGCAGACACTTTATCGCGGAGCTAACTTACTACGTTGAATTCTGTTTGTTTTATTCTCCTCAATATACCACATAAGAGTCCAAATGAAGGCAATTCAAAAATATGGCAATTTTGCATTCAAGATGGCGACTTCTCCAATGATTTGTTTCTTCACTTAAACTGAACTACGTCCTTAATAACTTAGCGAAACCTGGCTTACCTACCAAGAGCACAACTTACAATTTTCATGGTTACAAATTTTTGAGCCGCCATTTTGAATCGAAGATGGCGACTTTTCCAACATGTCGGATTTTTCCCCTCACATGCCCTGTAATCTACACACTTGAACGCAATTTCGTGATTCCACCATATCTACAAGTTGTGTAGAATTAGACGCACCCTTATAACATTCCTAGCACTTTCTTACACCGAACATGAATATTTTTTTCAAGTTTAAGGGCAGATTCGCAAACTACGCATCAGAATAAACATCACCTCGAAATTTCAACGTCCTACATACAGCCATTACAAATTTCACATTTTTTCGATTTGCGCCGCGAAACGAAAACGAATTTTAATGCTCTTTTTTCTATCATAAACTATGTTCCTAGCTTCACTGCCTGACAAAATATGACGTTTCTATGGTGTGCGGAACTACTCTAAAAACCAGCATTTCGAAACGACGAAAAATTTCGACACTTCATTTACATGGAAAATGTCGCCTTTTTCGTGATATCGGAATTTTCCCATTACTCACATCCCATGACGAACAAGTATGCAAAATTTGGTGTTTGTATGTTTTGGGGAAGTATGCAAACAATTAAGTGTGTTTCCGATTATAGAGGTATATAATTCCACAGACGCGGGCCCGCTACGTACCAATATTATGTGCGCAGTAAGCAGGAAGTACCAAATATATGGAATTGAGTAGTGTAGGGGAAAGACGTGAGCCTACTGTGCAGAAGACCTGGGTTCGATTCCCAGCAATTTTTTCTCTCACTTTTTCTTTCTTCGAAAGTTTATTTTTATAGCATAGGTGATTGAAAATAAGCTTGACTCTATTATATACGGCATTTCATTCCAACCGGACCCACAACTAAAACTATTACATCGAAAGGGGCACTTTTCCACGTATCTTATAAATATGTATGCTGCCGACGAGACAATTTTCAAGAGGTGTCCATTTGTGTGTGTGTGTGTATGAGCGTGTGTGTGCAGTGGCGTACGCAGGAATTTATTTCGGGAGGGGTCCAAACTCAATATCAGTGTATTTTATATTGAAATTCCTAAACTTGTCCCAAAAATTAGGCTAAATTTACACAAAAGTTGGAATTTCGGGGGTGGTCCGGACCCCAAGGACCCACCCCCTGCGTACGTCCCTGTGTGTGTGCGTATTTCCTTAAAATTAATATTTTATGCTTTCCCTTTGTGCTATTCACTTCAAATTTGGTATTCGCATGTATCTTAACGAGGGACATAAAAGTTGAGAGAGATATTTTGCAATCGTTTCCGGTTTGAAGTAGACACTGTTGTCGCGAGACAAAATGTATTGTTGTCTTGTATGGACACTATATCCTGAAAATAATGCCCAATGTTTCTTTCAGACTCTTTTTGGGGGACACTGCCTCCTCAGAGCGCCCCTGGCGAGATCAAAATAATACGTTTATAATACAGTAACAAATAGAATGTTATCAGCAATGCCCCCGGGGTAATACTCCCCCCCGAACATTGCTTCCGATAGAGACACTGGTGATGCTCCATTTCCAAAGCTGCATATGTTTGATTTTAAATACTTCAGTATCGTCTCGAAACTTTACACGAACATACTGCCTAGTTTCGAGACGATATCAACAGTTAGTGTATAAATATATTCTTTTCGTCTATGTCTGTAATAACGAAGCTATTTTGTTCACGTAATGCCAACAGAAACTATTTTGATAAAACGAAGCAACGTGATAAGAAAAAAAATTAGAAAAAACAAGGTTCGGCGGGGAATCGAACCCAGACCTGCTACTCAGAAAGCAAACACTTTACCGCGGAGCTAACTTACTACGTTGAATTCTGTTTGTTTTATTCTCCTCAATATACCACATAAGAGTCCAAATGAAGGCAATTCAAAAATATGGCAATTTTGCATTCAAGATGGCGACTTCTCCAATGATTTGTTTCTTCACTTAAACTTAACTACGTCCTTAATAACTTAGCGAAACCTGGCTTACCTACCAAGAGCACAACTTACAATTTTCATGGTTACAAATTTTTGAGCCGCCATTTTGAATCGAAGATGGCGACTTTTCCAACATGTCGGATTTTCCCCTCACATGCCCTGTAATCTACACACTTGAACGCAATTTCGTGATTCCACCATATCTACAAGTTGTGTAGAATTAGACGCCCCCTTATAACATTCCTAGCACTTTCTTACACCGAACATGAATATTTTTTTCAAGTTTAAGGGCGGATTCGCAAACTACGCATCAGAATAAACATCACCTCGAAATTTCAACAACCTACATACAGCCATTACAAATTTCACATTTTTTCGATTTGCGCCGCGAAACGAAAACGAATTTTAATGCTCTTTTTTCTATCATAAACTATGTTCCTAGCTTCACTGCCTGACAAAATATGACGTTTCTATGGTGTGCGGAACTACTCTAAAAACCAGCATTTCGAAACGACGAAAAATTTCGACACTTCATTTACATGGAAAATGTCGCCTTTTTCGTGATATCGGAATTTTCCCATTACTCACATCCCATGACGAACAAGTATGCAAAATTTGGTGTTTCTATGTTTTGGGGAAGTATGCAAACAATTAAGTGTGTTTCCGATTATAGAGGTATATAATTCCACGGACGCGGGCCCGCTACGTACCAGTACTATGTGAGCAGTAAGTAGGAAGTACAAAATCTAAGGAATTGAGTAGTGTAGAGGAACGACGTGAGCCTACTGTGCAAAAGACCTGGGTTCGATTCCCCACAAGTTTTTCTCTCACTTTTTCTTTCTTTGAAAGTTTATTTTTATAGCATAGGTGATTGAAAATAAGCTTGACTTTATTATATACGGCATTTCATTCCAACCGGACCCGCAACTAAAACTATTAAATCGAAAGGGGCACTTTTCCACGTATCTTATATATTAAAATTATGTACGCTGCCGACGAGACAATTTTCAAAAGGTGCCCATTTGTGTGTGTCTGTGTGCGTGTATGAGCGTGTGTGCGCAGTAGCGTACGCAGGAATTTATTTCGGGAGGGGCCAAACTCAATATCAGTGTATTTATATTGAAATTCCTAAACTTGTCCCAAAAATTATGCTAAATTTACTCAAAAGTTGGAATTTCGGGGGTGGTCCGGACCCCCAGGACCCACCCCCTGCGTACGTCCCTGTGTGTGTGTGTATTTCCTTAAAATTAATATTTTATACTTTCCATTTGTGGTATTCACTTCAAATTTGGTATAACGCATGTATCTTAACGAGGAACATAAAAGGGGAGAGAGATATTTTGCAATCGTTTCCGGTTTGAAGCAGACACTCTTGTCGCGAGACAAAATGTATTGTTGTCTTGTATGGACACTATATCGTGAAAATGATGCCCAATGTTTCTTTCAGACTCTTTTTGGGGGACACTGCCTCCTCAGAGCGCCAATGGCGAGATCAAAATAATACGTTTATAATACAATAACAAATAGAATGTTATCAGCAGTGCCCCCGGGGTAATACTCCCCCCCGAACATTGCTTCCGATAGAGACACTGGTGATGCTCCATTTCCAAAGCTACATATGTTTGATTTTAAATCCTTCAGTATCGTCTCGAAACTTTACACGAACATACTGCCTAGTTTCGAGACGATATCAATAGTTAGTGTATAAATATATTCTTTTCGTCTATGTCTGTAATAACGAAGTTATTTTGTTCACGCAATGCCAAAAGAAACTATTTTGATAAAACGAAGCAACGTGATAAGAAAAAAAAGTTAGAAAAAACAAGGTTCGGCGGGGAATCGAACCCAGACCTGCTACTCAGAAAGCAGACACTTTACCGCGGAGCTAACTTACTACGTTGAATTCTGTTTGTTTTATTCTCCTCAATATACCACATAAGAGTCCAAATGAAGGCAATTCAAAAATATGGCAATTTTGAATTCAAGATGGCGACTTCTCCAATGATTTGTTTCTTCACTTAAACTGAACTACGTCCTTAATAACATAGCGAAACCTGGCTTACCTACCAAGAGCACAACTTACAATTTTCATGGTTACAAATTTTTGAGCCGCCATTTTGAATCGAAGATGGCGACTTTTCCAACATCTCGGATTTTTCCCCTTACATGCACTGTACTCTACACACTTGAACGCAATTTCGTGATTCCACCATATCTACAAGTTGTGTAGAATTAGACGCCCCCTTATAACATTCCTAGCACTTTCCTACACTGAACATGACTATTTTTTTCAAGTTTAAGGGCGGATTCGCAAACTACGCATCAGAATAAACATCACCTCGAAATTTCAACATCCTAGATACAGCCATTACAAATTTCACATTTTTTCGATTTGCGCCGCGAAACGAAAACGAATTTTAATGTTCTTTTTTCCATCATAAACTATGTTCCTAGCTTCACTGCCTGACAAAATATGACGTTTCTATGGTGTGCGGAACTACTCTAAAAACCAGCATTTCGAAACGACAAAAAATTTCGACACTTCATTTCAATGGAAAATGTCGCCTTTTTCGTGATATCGGAATTTTCCCATTACTCACATCCCATGACGAACAAGTATGCAAAATTTGGTGTTTGTATGTTTTGGGGAAGTATGCAAACAATTAAGTGTGTTTCCGACTTTAGAGGTATATAATTCCACAGACGCGGGCCCGCTACGTACCAATATTATGTGCGCAGTAAGCAGGAAGTACCAAATATAAGGAATTGAGTAGTGTAGGGGAAAGACGTGAGCCTACTGTGCAGAAGACCTGGGTTCGATTCCCAGCAATTTTTTCTCTCACTTTTTCTTTCTTCGAAAGTTTATTTTTATAGCATAGGTGATTGAAAATAAGCTTGACTCTATTATATACGGCATTTCATTCCAACCGGACCCACAACTAAAACTATTACATCGAAAGGGGCACTTTTCCACGTATCTTATAAATATGTACGCTGCCGACGAGACAATTTTCAAGAGGTGTCCATTTGTGTGTGTGTGTGTATGAGCGTGTGTGTGCAGTGGCGTACGCAGGAATTTATTTCGGGAGGGGTCCAAACTCAATATCAGTGTATTTTATATTGAAATTCCTAAACTTGTCCCAAAAATTAGGCTAAATTTACACAAAAGTTGGAATTTCGGGGGTGGTCCGGACCCCAAGGACCCACCCCCTGCGTACGTCCCTGTGTGTGTGCGTATTTCCTTAAAATTAATATTTTATGCTTTCCCTTTGTGCTATTCACTTCAAATTTGGTATTCGCATGTATCTTAACGAGGGACATAAAAGTTGAGAGAGATATTTTGCAATCGTTTCCGGTTTGAAGTAGACACTGTTGTCGCGAGACAAAATGTATTGTTGTCTTGTATGGACACTATATCCTGAAAATAATGCCCAATGTTTCTTTCAGACTCTTTTTGGGGGACACTGCCTCCTCAGAGCGCCCCTGGCGAGATCAAAATAATACGTTTATAATACAGTAACAAATAGAATGTTATCAGCAATGCCCCCGGGGTAATACTCCCCCCCGAACATTGCTTCCGATAGAGACACTGGTGATGCTCCATTTCCAAAGCTGCATATGTTTGATTTTAAATATTTCAGTATCGTCTCGAAACTTTACACGAACATACTGCCTAGTTTCGAGACGATATCAACAGTTAGTGTATAAATATATTCTTTTCGTCTATGTCTGTAATAACGAAGCTATTTTGTTCACGTAATGCCAACAGAAACTATTTTGATAAAACGAAGCAACGTGATAAGAAAAAAAAATTAGAAAAAACAAGGTTCGGCGGGGAATCGAACCCAGACCTGCTACTCAGAAAGCAGACACTTTATCGCGGAGCTAACTTACTACGTTGAATTCTGTTTGTTTTATTCTCCTCAATATACCACATAAGAGTCCAAATGAAGGCAATTCAAAAATATGGCAATTTTGCATTCAAGATGGCGACTTCTCCAATGATTTGTTTCTTCACTTAAACTGAACTACGTCCTTAATAACTTAGCGAAACCTGGCTTACCTACCAAGAGCACAACTTACAATTTTCATGGTTACAAATTTTTGAGCCGCCATTTTGAATCGAAGATGGCGACTTTTCCAACATGTCGGATTTTCCCCTCACATGCCCTGTAATCTACACACTTGAACGCAATTTCGTGATTCCACCATATCTACAAGTTGTGTAGAATTAGACGCCCCCTTATAACATTCCTAGCACTTTCTTACACCGAACATGAATATTTTTTTCAAGTTTAAGGGCGGATTCGCAAACTACGCATCAGAATAAACATCACCTCGAAATTTCAACAACCTACATACAGCCATTACAAATTTCACATTTTTTCGATTTGCGCCGCGAAACGAAAACGAATTTTAATGCTCTTTTTTCTATCATAAACTATGTTCCTAGCTTCACTGCCTGACAAAATATGACGTTTCTATGGTGTGCGGAACTACTCTAAAAACCAGCATTTCGAAACGACGAAAAATTTCGACACTTCATTTACATGGAAAATGTCGCCTTTTTCGTGATATCGGAATTTTCCCATTACTCACATCCCATGACGAACAAGTATGCAAAATTTGGTGTTTGTATGTTTTGGGGAAGTATGCAAACAATTAAGTGTGTTTCCGATTATAGAGGTATATAATTCCACAGACGCGGGCCCGCTACGTACCAATATTATGTGCGCAGTAAGCAGGAAGTACCAAATATAAGGAATTGAGTAGTGTAGGGGAAAGACGTGAGCCTACTGTGCAGAAGACCTGGGTTCGATTCCCAGCAATTTTTTCTCTCACTTTTTCTTTCTTCGAAAGTTTATTTTTATAGCATAGGTGATTGAAAATAAGCTTGACTCTATTATATACGGCATTTCATTCCAACCGGACCCACAACTAAAACTATTACATCGAAAAGGGCACTTTTTCACGTATCTTATAAATATGTACGCTGCCGACGAGACAATTTTCAAGAGGTGTCCATTTGTGTGTGTGTGTGTATGAGCGTGTGTGTGCAGTGGCGTACGCAGGAATTTATTTCGGGAGGGGTCCAAACTCAATATCAGTGTATTTTATATTGAAATTCCTAAACTTGTCCCAAAAATTAGGCTAAATTTACACAAAAGTTGGAATTTCGGGGGTGGTCCGGACCCCAAGGACCCACCCCCTGCGTACGTCCCTGTGTGTGTGCGTATTTCCTTAAAATTAATATTTTATGCTTTCCCTTTGTGCTATTCACTTCAAATTTGGTATTCGCATGTATCTTAACGAAGGACATAAAAGTTGAGAGAGATATTTTGCAACCGTTTCCGGTTTGTAGTAGACACTGTTGTCGCGAGACAAAATGTATTGTTGTCTTGTATGGACACTATATCCTGAAAATAATGCCCAATGTTTCTTTCAGACTCTTTTTGGGGGACACTGCCTCCTCAGAGCGCCCCTGGCGAGATCAAAATAATACGTTTATAATACAGTAACAAATAGAATGTTATCAGCAATGCCCCCGGGGTAATACTCCCCCCCGAACATTGCTTCCGATAGAGACACTGGTAATGCTCCATTTCCAAAGCTGCATGTGTTTGATTTTAAATACTTCAGTATCGTCTCGAAACTTTACACGAACATACTGCCTAGTTTCGAGACGATATCAACAGTTAGTGTATAAATATATTCTTTTCGTCTATGTATGTAATAACGAAGCTATTTTGTTCACGTAATGCCAACAGAAACTATTTTGATAAAACGAAGCAACGTGATAAGAAAAAAAATTAGAAAAAACAAGGTTCGGCGGGGAATCGAACCCAGACCTGCTACTCAGAAAGCAGACACTTTACCGCGGAGCTAACTTACTACGTTGAATTCTGTTTGTTTTATTCTCCTCAATATACCACATAAGAGTCCAAATGAAGGCAATTCAAATATATGGCAATTTTGCATTCAAGATGGCGACTTCTCCAATGATTTGTTTCTTCACTTAAACTGAACTACGTCCTTAATAACTTAGCGAAACCTGGCTTACGTACTAAGAGCACAACTTACAATTTTCATGGTTACAAATTTTTGAGCCGCCATTTTGAATCGAAGATGGCGACTTTTCCAACATGTCGGATTTTCCCCTCACATGCCCTGTAATCTACACACTTGAACGCAATTTCGTGATTCCACCATATCTACAAGTTGTGTAGAATTAGACGCTCCCTTATAACATTCCTAGCACTTTCTTACACCGAACATGAATATTTTTTTCAAGTTTAAGGGCGGATTCGCAAACTACGCATCAGAATAAACATCACCTCGAAATTTCAACGTCCTAC
This sequence comes from Thermobia domestica, assembly GCF_964235325.1. Classification (NCBI taxonomy): domain Eukaryota; kingdom Metazoa; phylum Arthropoda; class Insecta; order Zygentoma; family Lepismatidae; genus Thermobia; species Thermobia domestica. The sequence continues at coordinate 295,564,389 of NC_137459.1, read as the reverse complement.
GTACAGCCATTACAAATTTCACATTTTTTCGATTTGCGCCGCGAAACGAAAACGAATTTTAATGCTCTTTTTTCTATCATAAACTATGTTCCTAGCTTCACTGCCTGACAAAATTTGACGTTTCTATGGTGTGCGGAACTACTCTAAAAACCAGCATTTCGAAACGACGAAAAATTTCGACACTTCATTTACATGGAAAATGTCGCCTTTTTCGTGATATCGGAATTTTCCCATTACTCACATCCCATGGCGAACAAGCATGCAAAATTTGGTGTTTGTATGTTTTGGGGAAGTATGCAAACAATTAAGTGTGTTTCCGATTATAGAGGTATATAAATCCACGGACGCGGGCCCTCTACGTACCAGTACTATGTGAGCAGTAAGTAGGAAGTCCAAAATCTAAGGAATTGAGTAGTGTAGAGGAACGACGTGAGCCTACTGTGCAAAAGACCTGGGTTCGATTCCCCACAAGTTTTTCTCTCACCTTTTCTTTCTTTGAAAGTTTATTTTTATAGCATAGGTGATTGAAAATAAGCTTGACTTTATTATATACGGCATTTCATTCCAACCGGACCCGCAACTAAAACTATTAAATCGAAAGGGGCACTTTTCCACGTATCTTATATATTAAAATTATGTACGCTGCCGACGAGACAATTTTCAAAAGGTGCCCATTTGTGTGTGTGTGTGTGCGTGTATGAGCGTGTGTGCGCAGTAGCGTACGCAGGAATTTATTTCGGGAGGGGCCAAACTCAACATCAGTGTATTTTATATTGAAATTCCTAAACTTGTCCCAAAAATTATGCTAAATTTACTCAAAAGTTGGAATTTCGGGGGTGGTCCGGACCCCCAGGACCCACCCCCTGCGTACGTCCCTGTGTGTGTGTGTATTTCCTTAAAATTAATATTTTATACTTTCCATTTGTGGTATTCACTTCAAATTTGGTATAACGCATGTATCTTAACGAGGAACATAAAAGGGGAGAGAGATATTTTGCAATCGTTTCCGGTTTGAAGCAGACACTCTTGTCGCGAGACAAAATGTATTGTTGTCTTGTATGGACACTATATCGTGAAAATGACGCCCAATGTTTCTTTCAGACTCTTTTTGGGGGACACTGCCTCCTCAGAGCGCCCCTGGCGAGATCAAAATAATACGTTTACAATACAATAACAAATAGAATGTTATCAGCAGTGCCCCCGGGGTAATACTCCCCCCCGAACATTGCTTCCGATAGAGACACTGGTGATGCTCCATTTCCAAAGCTACATATGTTTGATTTTAAATCCTTCAGTATCGTCTCGAAACTTTACACGAACATACTGCCTAGTTTCGAGACGATATCAATAGTTAGTGTATAAATATATTCTTTTCGTCTATGTCTGTAATAACGAAGCTATTTTGTTCACGCAATGCCAACAGAAACTATTTTGATAAAACGAAGCAACGTGATAAGAAAAAAAAAGTTAGAAAAAACAAGGTTCGGCGGGGAATCGAACCCAGACCTGCTACTCCGAAAGCAGACACTTTACCGCGGAGCTAACTTACTACGTTGAATTCTGTTTGTTTTATTCTCCTCAAAATACCACATAAGAGTCCAAATGAAGGCAATTCAAAAATATGGCAATTTTGCATTCAAGATGGCGACTTCTCCAATGATTTGTTTCTTCACTTAAACTGAACTACGTCCTTAATAACTTAGCGAAACCTGGCTTACCTACCAAGAGCACAACTTACAATTTTCATGGTTACAAATTTTTGAGCCGCCATTTTGAATCGAAGATGGCGACTTTTCCAACATGTCGGATTTTTCCCCTCACATGCCCTGTAATCTACACACTTGAACGCAATTTCGTGATTCCACCATATCTACAAGTTGTGTAGAATTAGACGCACCCTTATAACATTCCTAGCACTTTCTTACACCGAACATGAATATTTTTTTCAAGTTTAAGGGCGGATTCGCAAACTACGCATCAGAATAAACATCACCTCGAAATTTCAACGTCCTACATACAGCCATTACAAATTTCACATTTTTTCGATTTGCGCCGCGAAACGAAAACGAATTTTAATGCTCTTTTTTCTATCATAAACTATGTTCCTAGCTTCACTGCCTGACAAAATATGACGTTTCTATGGTGTGCGGAACTACTCTAAAAACCAGCATTTCGAAACGACGAAAAATTTCGACACTTCATTTACATGGAAAATGTCGCCTTTTTCGTGATATCGGAATTTTCCCATTACTCACATCCCATGACGAACAAGTATGCAAAATTTGGTGTTTGTATGTTTTGGGGAAGTATGCAAACAATTAAGTGTGTTTCCGATTATAGAGGTATATAATTCCACAGACGCGGGCCCGCTACGTACCAATATTATGTGCGCAGTAAGCAGGAAGTACCAAATATATGGAATTGAGTATTGTAGGGGAAAGACGTGAGCCTACTGTGCAGAAGACCTGGGTTCGATTCCCAGCAATTTTTTCTCTCACTTTTTCTTTCTTCGAAAGTTTATTTTTATAGCATAGGTGATTGAAAATAAGCTTGACTCTATTATATACGGCATTTCATTCCAACCGGACCCACAACTAAAACTATTACATCGAAAGGGGCACTTTTCCACGTATCTTATAAATATGTACGCTGCCGACGAGACAATTTTCAAGAGGTGTCCATTTGTGTGTGTGTGTGTATGAGCGTGTGTGTGCAGTGGCGTACGCAGGAATTTATTTCGGGAGGGGTCCAAACTCAATATCAGTGTATTTTATATTGAAATTCCTAAACTTGTCCCAAAAATTAGGCTAAATTTACACAAAAGTTGGAATTTCGGGGGTGGTCCGGACCCCAAGGACCCACCCCCTGCGTACGTCCCTGTGTGTGTGCGTATTTCCTTAAAATTAATATTTTATGCTTTCCCTTTGTGCTATTCACTTCAAATTTGGTATTCGCATGTATCTTAACGAGGGACATAAAAGTTGAGAGAGATATTTTGCAATCGTTTCCGGTTTGAAGCAGACACTGTTGTCGCGAGACAAAATGTATTGTTGTCTTGTATGGACACTATATCCTGAAAATAATGCCTAATGTTTCTTTCAGACTCTTTTTGGGGGACACTGCCTCCTCAGAGCGCCCCTGGCGAGATCAAAATAATACGTTTATAATACAGTAACAAATAGAATGTTATCAGCAATGCCCCCGGGGTAATACTCCCCCCCGAACATTGCTTCCGATAGAGACACTGGTGATGCTCCATTTCCAAAGCTGCATATGTTTGATTTTAAATACTTCAGTATCGTCTCGAAACTTTACACGAACATACTGCCTAGTTTCGAGACGATATCAACAGTTAGTGTATAAATATATTCTTTTCGTCTATGTCTGTAATAACGAAGCTATTTTGTTCACGTAATGCCAACAGAAACTATTTTGATAAAACGAAGCAACGTGATAAGAAAAAAAATTAGAAAAAAGAAGGTTCGGCGGGGAATCGAACCCAGACCTGCTACTCAGAAAGCAAACACTTTACCGCGGAGCTAACTTACTACGTTGAATTCTGTTTGTTTTATTCTCCTCAATATACCACATAAGAGTCCAAATGAAGGCAATTCAAAAATATGGCAATTTTGCATTCAAGATGGCGACTTCTCCAATGATTTGTTTCTTCACTTAAACTGAACTACGTCCTTAATAACTTAGCGAAACCTGGCTTACCTACCAAGAGCACAACTTCCAATTTTCATGGTTACAAATTTTTGAGCCGCCATTTTGAATCGAAGATGGCGACTTTTCCAACATGTCGGATTTTCCCCTCACATGCCCTGTAATCTACACACTTGAACGCAATTTCGTGATTCCACCATATCTACAAGTTGTGTAGAATTAGACGCCCCCTTATAACATTCCTAGCACTTTCTTACACCGAACATGAATATTTTTTTCAAGTTTAAGGGCGGATTCGCAAACTACGCATCAGAATAAACATCACCTCGAAATTTCAACGTCCTACATACAGCCATTACAAATTTCACATTTTTTCGATTTGCGCCGCGAAACGAAAACGAATTTTAATGCTCTTTTTTCTATCATAAACTATGTTCCTAGCTTCACTGCCTGACAAAATTTGACGTTTCTATGGTGTGCGGAACTACTCTAAAAACCAGCATTTCGAAACGACGAAAAATTTCGACACTTCATTTACATGGAAAATGTCGCCTTTTTCGTGATATCGGAATTTTCCCATTACTCACATCCCATGGCGAACAAGCATGCAAAATTTGGTGTTTGTATGTTTTGGGGAAGTATGCAAACAATTAAGTGTGTTTCCGATTATAGAGGTATATAATTCCACGGACGCGGGCCCTCTACGTACCAGTACTATGTGAGCAGTAAGTAGGAAGTCCAAAATCTAAGGAATTGAGTAGTGTAGAGGAACGACGTGAGCCTACTGTGCAAAAGACCTGGGTTCGATTCCCCATAAGTTTTTCTCTCACTTTTTCTTTCTTTGAAAGTTTATTTTTATAGCATAGGTGATTGAAAATAAGCTTGACTTTATTATATACGGCATTTCATTCCAACCGGACCCGCAACTAAAACTATTAAATCGAAAGGGGCACTTTTCCACGTATCTTATATATTAAAATTATGTACGCTGCCGACGAGACAATTTTCAAAAGGTGCCCATTTGTGTGTGTGTGTGTGCGTGTATGAGCGTGTGTGCGCAGTAGCGTACGCAGGAATTTATTTCGGGAGGGGCCAAACTCAATATCAGTGTATTTTATATTGAAATTCCTAAACTTGTCCCAAAAATTATGCTAAATTTACTCAAAAGTTGGAATTTCGGGGGTGGTCCGGACCCCCAGGACCCACCCCCTGCGTACGTCCCTGTGTGTGTGTGTATTTCCTTAAAATTAATATTTTATACTTTCCATTTGTGGTATTCACTTCAAATTTGGTATAACGCATGTATCTTAACGAGGAACATAAAAGGGGAGAGAGATATTTTGCAATCGTTTCCGGTTTGAAGCAGACACTCTTGTCGCGAGACAAAATGTATTGTTGTCTTGTATGGACACTATATCGTGAAAATGACGCCCAATGTTTCTTTCAGACTCTTTTTGGGGGACACTGCCTCCTCAGAGCGCCCCTGGCGAGATCAAAATAATACGTTTACAATACAATAACAAATAGAATGTTATCAGCAGTGCCCCCGGGGTAATACTCCCCCCCGAACATTGCTTCCGATAGAGACACTGGTGATGCTCCATTTCCAAAGCTACATATGTTTGATTTTAAATCCTTCAGTATCGTCTCGAAACTTTACACGAACATACTGCCTAGTTTCGAGACGATATCAATAGTTAGTGTATAAATATATTCTTTTCGTCTATGTCTGTAATAACGAAGTTATTTTGTTCACGCAATGCCAACAGAAACTATTTTGATAAAACGAAGCAACGTGATAAGAAAAAAAAAGTTAGAAAAAACAAGGTTCGGCGGGGAATCGAACCCAGACCTGCTGCTCAGAAAGCAGACACTTTACCGCGGAGCTAACTTACTACGTTGAATTCTGTTTGTTTTATTCTCCTCAAAATACCACATAAGAGTCCAAATGAAGGCAATTCAAAAATATGGCAATTTTGCATTCAAGATGGCGACTTCTCCAATGATTTGTTTCTTCACTTAAACTGAACTACGTCCTTAATAACTTAGCGAAACCTGGCTTACCTACCAAGAGCAAAACTTACAATTTTCATGGTTACAAATTTTTGAGCCGCCATTTTGAATCGAAGATGGCGACTTTTCCAACATGTCGGATTTTTCCCCTCACATGCCCTGTAATCTACACACTTGAACGCAATTTCGTGATTCCACCATATCTACAAGTTGTGTAGAATTAGACGCACCCTTATAACATTCCTAGCACTTTCTTACACCGAACATGAATATTTTTTTCAAGTTTAAGGGCGGATTCGCAAACTACGCATCAGAATAAACATCACCTCGAAATTTCAACGTCCTACATACAGCCATTACAAATTTCACATTTTTTCGATTTGCGCCGCGAAACGAAAACGAATTTTAATGCTCTTTTTTCTATCATAAACTATGTTCCTAGCTTCACTGCCTGACAAAATATGACGTTTCTATGGTGTGCGGAACTACTCTAAAAACCAGCATTTCGAAACGACGAAAAATTTCGACACTTCATTTACATGGAAAATGTCGCCTTTTTCGTGATATCGGAATTTTCCCATTACTCACATCCCATGACGAACAAGTATGCAAAATTTGGTGTTTGTATGTTTTGGGGAAGTATGCAAACAATTAAGTGTGTTTCCGATTATAGAGGTATATAATTCCACAGACGCGGGCCCGCTACGTACCAATATTATGTGCGCAGTAAGCAGGAAGTACCAAATATATGGAATTGAGTAGTGTAGGGGAAAGACGTGAGCCTACTGTGCAGAAGACCTGGGTTCGATTCCCAGCAATTTTTTCTCTCACTTTTTCTTTCTTCGAAAGTTTATTTTTATAGCATAGGTGATTGAAAATAAGCTTGACTCTATTATATACGGCATTTCATTCCAACCGGACCCACAACTAAAACTATTACATCGAAAGGGGCACTTTTCCACGTATCTTATAAATATGTATACTGCCGACGAGACAATTTTCAAGAGGTGTCCATTTGTGTGTGTGTGTGTATGAGCGTGTGTGTGCAGTGGCGTACGCAGGAATTTATTTCGGGAGGGGTCCAAACTCAATATCAGTGTATTTTATATTGAAATTCCTAAACTTGTCCCAAAAATTAGGCTAAATTTACACAAAAGTTGGAATTTCGGGGGTGGTCCGGACCCCAAGGACCCACCCCCTGCGTACGTCCCTGTGTGTGTGCGTATTTCCTTAAAATTAATATTTTATGCTTTCCCTTTGTGCTATTCACTTCAAATTTGGTATTCGCATGTATCTTAACGAGGGACATAAAAGTTGAGAGAGATATTTTGCAATCGTTTCCGGTTTGAAGTAGACACTGTTGTCGCGAGACAAAATGTATTGTTGTCTTGTATGGACACTATATCCTGAAAATAATGCCCAATGTTTCTTTCAGACTCTTTTTGGGGGACACTGCCTCCTCAGAGCGCCCCTGGCGAGATCAAAATAATACGTTTATAATACAGTAACAAATAGAATGTTATCAGCAATGCCCCCGGGGTAATACTCCCCCCCGAACATTGCTTCCGATAGAGACACTGGTGATGCTCCATTTCCAAAGCTGCATATGTTTGATTTTAAATACTTCAGTATCGTCTCGAAACTTTACACGAACATACTGCCTAGTTTCGAGACGATATCAACAGTTAGTGTATAAATATATTCTTTTCGTCTATGTCTGTAATAACGAAGCTATTTTGTTCACGTAATGCCAACAGAAACTATTTTGATAAAACGAAGCAACGTGATAAGAAAAAAAAATAGAAAAAACAAGGTTCGGCGGGGAATCAAACCCAGACCTGCTACTCAGAAAGCAAACACTTTACCGCGGAGCTAACTTACTACGTTGAATTCTGTTTGTTTTATTCTCCTCAATATACCACATAAGAGTCCAAATGAAGGCAATTCAAAAATATGGCAATTTTGCATTCAAGATGGCGACTTCTCCAATGATTTGTTTCTTCACTTAAACTGAACTACGTCCTTAATAACTTAGCGAAACCTGGCTTACCTACCAAGAGCACAACTTACAATTTTCATGGTTACAAATTTTTGAGCCGCCATTTTGAATCGAAGATGGCGACTTTTCCAACATGTCGGATTTTCCCCTCACATGCCCTGTAATCTACACACTTGAACGCAATTTCGTGATTCCACCATATCTACAAGTTGTGTAGAATTAGACGCCCCCTTATAACATTCCTAGCACTTTCTTACACCGAACATGAATATTTTTTTCAAGTTTAAGGGCGGATTCGCAAACTACGCATCAGAATAAACATCACCTCGAAATTTCAACAACCTACATACAGCCATTACAAATTTCACATTTTTTCGATTTGCGCCGCGAAACGAAAACGAATTTTAATGCTCTTTTTTCTATCATAAACTATGTTCCTAGCTTCACTGCCTGACAAAATATGACGTTTCTATGGTGTGCGGAACTACTCTAAAAACCAGCATTTCGAAACGACGACAAATTTCGACACTTCATTTACATGGAAAATGTCGCCTTTTTCGTGATATCGGAATTTTCCCATTACTCACATCCCATGACGAACAAGTATGCAAAATTTGGTGTTTGTATGTTTTGGGGAAGTATGCAAACAATTAAGTGTGTTTCCGATTATAGAGGTATATAATTCCACGGACGCGGGCCCGCTACGTACCACTACTATGTGAGCAGTAAGTAGGAAGTACAAAATCTAAGGAATTGAGTAGTGTAGAGGAACGACGTGAGCCTACTGTGCAAAGACCTGGGTTCGATTCCCCATAAGTTTTTCTCTCACTTTTTCTTTCTTTGAAAGTTTATTTTTATAGCATAGGTGATTGAAAATAAGCTTGACTTTATTATATACGGCATTTCATTCCAACCGGACCCGCAACTAAAACTATTAAATCGAAAGGGGCACTTTTCCACGTATCTTATATATTAAAATTATGTACGCTGCCGACGAGACAATTTTCAAAAGGTGCCCATTTGTGTGTGTCTGTGTGCGTGTATGAGCGTGTGTGCGCAGTAGCGTACGCAGGAATTTATTTCGGGAGGGGCCAAACTCAATATCAGTGTATTTATATTGAAATTCCTAAACTTGTCCCAAAAATTATGCTAAATTTACTCAAAAGTTGGAATTTCGGGGGTGGTCCGGACCCCCAGGACCCACCCCCTGCGTACGTCCCTGTGTGTGTGTGTATTTCCTTAAAATTAATATTTTATACTTTCCATTTGTGGTATTCACTTCAAATTTGGTATAACGCATGTATCTTAACGAGGAACATAAAAGGGGAGAGAGATATTTTGCAATCGTTTCCGGTTTGAAGCAGACACTCTTGTCGCGAGACAAAATGTATTGTTGTCTTGTATGGACACTATATCGTGAAAATGATGCCCAATGTTTCTTTCAGACTCTTTTTGGGGGACACTGCCTCCTCAGAGCGCCAATGGCGAGATCAAAATAATACGTTTATAATACAATAACAAATAGAATGTTATCAGCAGTGCCCCCGGGGTAATACTCCCCCCCGAACATTGCTTCCGATAGAGACACTGGTGATGCTCCATTTCCAAAGCTACATATGTTTGATTTTAAATCCTTCAGTATCGTCTCGAAACTTTACACGAACATACTGCCTAGTTTCGAGACGATATCAATAGTTAGTGTATAAATATATTCTTTTCGTCTATGTCTGTAATAACGAAGTTATTTTGTTCACGCAATGCCAAAAGAAACTATTTTGATAAAACGAAGCAACGTGATAAGAAAAAAAAAGTTAGAAAAATCAAGGTTCGGCGGGGAATCGAACCCAGACCTGCTACTCAGAAAGCAAACACTTTACCGCGGAGCTAACTTACTACGTTGAATTCTGTTTGTTTTATTCTCCTCAATATACCACATAAGAGTCCAAATGAAGGCAATTCAAAAATATGGCAATTTTGAATTCAAGATGGCGACTTCTCCAATGATTTGTTTCTTCACTTAAACTGAACTACGTCCTTAATAACATAGCGAAACCTGGCTTACCTACCAAGAGCACAACTTACAATTTTCATGGTTACAAATTTTTGAGCCGCCATTTTGAATCGAAGATGGCGACTTTTCCAACATCTCGGATTTTTCCCCTTACATGCACTGTACTCTACACACTTGAACGCAATTTCGTGATTCCACCATATCTACAAGTTGTGTAGAATTAGACGCCCCCTTATAACATTCCTAGCACTTTCCTACACTGAACATGACTATTTTTTTCAAGTTTAAGGGCGGATTCGCAAACTACGCATCAGAATAAACATCACCTCGAAATTTCAACATCCTAGATACAGCCATTACAAATTTCACATTTTTTCGATTTGCGCCGCGAAACGAAAACGAATTTTAATGTTCTTTTTTCCATCACAAACTATGTTCCTAGCTTCACTGCCTGACAAAATATGACGTTTCTATGGTGTGCGGAACTACTCTAAAAACCAGCATTTCGAAACGACAAAAAATTTCGACACTTCATTTCAATGGAAAATGTCGCCTTTTTCGTGATATCGGAATTTTCCCATTACTCACATCCCATGACGAACAAGTATGCAAAATTTGGTGTTTGTATGTTTTGGGGAAGTATGCAAACAATTAAGTGTGTTTCCGACTTTAGAGGTATATAATTCCACGGACGCGGGCCCGCTACGTACCAGTACTATGTGAGCAGTAAGTAGGAAGTCCAAAATCTAAGGAATTGAGTAGTGTAGAGGAACGACGTGAGCCTACTGTGCAAAAGACCTGGGTTCGATACCCCACAAGGTTTCTCTCACTTTTTCTTTCTTTGAAAGTTTATTTTTATAGCATAGGTGATTGAAAATAAGCTTGACTTTATTATATACGGCATTTCATTCCAACCGGACCCGCAACTAAAACTATTAAATCGAAAGGGGCACTTTTCCACGTATCTTATATATTAAAATTATGTACGCTGCCGACGAGACAATTTTCAAAAGGTGCCCATTTGTGTGTGTGTGTGTGCGTGTATGAGCGTGTGTGCGCAGTAGTGTACGCAGGAATTTATTTCGGGAGGGGCCAAACTCAATATCAGTGTATTTTATATTGAAATTCCTAAACTTGTCCCAAAAATTATGCTAAATTTACTCAAAAGTTGGAATTTCGGAGGTGGTCCGGACCCCCAGGACCCACCCCCTGCGTACGTCCCTGTGTGTGTGTGTATTTCCTTAAAATTAATATTTTATACTTTCCATTTGTGGTATTCACTTCAAATTTGGTATAACGCATGTATCTTAACGAGGAACATAAAAGGGGAGAGAGATATTTTGCAATCGTTTCCGGTTTGAAGCAGACACTCTTGTCGCGAGACAAAATGTATTGTTGTCTTGTATGGACACTATATCGTGAAAATGATGCCCAATGTTTCTTTCAGACTCTTTTTGGGGGACACTGCCTCCTCAGAGCGCCCCTGGCGAGATCAAAATAATACGTTTATAATACAATAACAAATAGAATGTTATCAACAGTGCCCCAGGGGTAATACTCCCCCCCCCGAACATTGCTTCCGATAGAGACACTGGTGACGCTCCATTTCCAAAGCTACATATGTTTGATTTTAAATCCTTCAGTATCGTCTCGAAACTTTACACGAACATACTGCCTAGTTTCGAGACGATATCAATAGTTAGTGTATAAATATATTCTTTTCGTCTATGTCTGTAATAACGAAGTTATTTTGTTCACGCAATGCCAACAGAAACTATTTTGATAAAACGAAGCAACGTGATAAGAAAAAAAAGTTAGAAAAAACAAGGTTCGGCGGGGAATCGAACCCAGGCCTGCTACTCCGAAAGCAGACACTTTACCGCGGAGCTAACTTACTGCGTTGAATTATGTTTGTTTTATTCTCCTCAAAATACCACATAAGAGTCCAAATGAAGGCAATTCAAAAATATGGCAATTTTGCATTCAAGATGGCGACTTCTCCAATGATTTGTTTCTTCACTTAAACTGAACTACGTCCTTAATAACTTAGCGAAACCTGGCTTACCTACCAAGAGCACAACTTACAATTTTCATGGTTACAAATTTTTGAGCCGCCATTTTGAATCGAAGATGGCGACTTTTCCAACATGTCGGATTTTTCCCCTCACATGCCCTGTAATCTACACACTTGAACGCAATTTCGTGATTCCACCATATCTACAAGTTGTGTAGAATTAGACGCACCCTTATAACATTCCTAGCACTTTCTTACACCGAACATGAATATTTTTTTCAAGTTTAAGGGCGGATTCGCAAACTACGCATCAGAATAAACATCACCTCGAAATTTCAACGTCCTACATACAGCCATTACAAATTTCACATTTTTTCGATTTGCGCCGCGAAACGAAAACGAATTTTAATGCTCTTTTTTCTATCATAAACTATGTTCCTAGCTTCACTGCCTGACAAAATATGACGTTTCTATGGTGTGCGGAACTACTCTAAAAACCAGCATTTCGAAACGACGAAAAATTTCGACACTTCATTTACATGGAAAATGTCGCCTTTTTCGTGATATCGGAATTTTCCCATTACTCACATCCCATGACGAACAAGTATGCAAAATTTGGTGTTTGTATGTTTTGGGGAAGTATGCAAACAATTAAGTGTGTTTCCGATTATAGAGGTATATAATTCCACAGACGCGGGCCCGCTACGTACCAATATTATGTGCGCAGTAAGCAGGAAGTACCAAATATAAGGAATTGAGTAGTGTAGGGGAGAGTCGGTCAGTTCACCGGTAGACGTGAAGGAGTGCGGACGTTTGCTCCTGCTCGTTGTGACTACCGAGTCGCCAGTTAAGTGCGGCTAGCTAAGTGCTATTTCAAGTTACTGTTATTAGTGCTATCTTGCTATAGTGAACAGTTTTGATACTTGTAGAGTATCTAGTTATTGTCTGAAAAGTTTTTTTTTTTTTTTTTGTTTGATTTGGTGCGCATCATGTTTCGTGGTTTACGTCAGAACACAGTGAAACTTGCATTCGATAAAAGTACACGACATATACGCCCAACTGCTTTGGATATCCATGTTTGGCTGGATGAACAGGTACATGTGAATTTGGATCAGATTGATGGTATTCAATTAAACAGTGAGGAATATTGTGTGTTCTTAAAATTTAGTTCTCCAGAAAAATTTGAACAATTTCTCCTTAATACACCTAGTGAACTTCCCTTTTTACATCAAGATGGCTCCCGGAGTCTTGTTTCAGTTCAAAATGCTTCAGATACTCTTACACGTGTGCGTATCACAGATCTCCCTCTTGAACTAGATGTTAGTTTTCTCAATTCTGCCCTCAGTAATTACGGAAGTGTGAAAAAGATAGAAAATGAGCAGTGGTCCCAGAAGTACCGCTTTCCTGTGTTTAATGGCGTACGTATAGCGTATATGGAACTCAAGAAGCATATTCCTTCGAAATTACTCATCCAAGGTTATCGAACAAGTGTTATATACTCTGGGCAACCCCCAACTTGCTTCGCGTGCCACCAGGTCGATCACACGTTTAATTCTTGTCCCCGACGTCTACAGCGCTCCAAACATTTGAGTACTGCTCCTCTGACGCTCAATATGTCCCAGTTATCTGGAAAAACTCTTCCTCAAACTCCTCGTTACTCAGCCGATCAGAGCTTTCAACCTGGTAACAGTACATTAACAACGGCCTTATCTGACCCATTACCCAGTGCCCACAGTGCTCCATCGCTACAGGACCTCAATGAGTTTCCTGTGCTGAATGTGCCTACTTCCATGGATCGACCCACGGATACCGGGATACAGGATTCGATAACTAGTGCGTCCCCCGAAGATATAGGAGATCCGCCCATGGTGCCTGATGTCAATGACCAGTGTTCGTTAACAAGTGTGTCGGCAATAGAGGAAGCTTGCAACACCAGTGCTTCTCAGATACCGCCTACTAAGGTACTTCACGACCTTCCGCCTCCTTTATCTGAATCAGTAGATGTGGAAAGCAGCAAAACTGTGAGAACGGTTTATATAAGTGAAAAAGCAGGTAAGATTGCCTTGTCAACACACAAGAAAATCAAAACAAACACAGGGAAAGGGAAGGCTGTCGTGACACGTGACTCACGTGAGCCTGTTGTTGGTGCTTCGATTACATCATCGCAACCTAGCTTCTCGACTGTCCTTGACGATTCACTACAACCAGACAGTGTAAAGACTCAACCTGAATAGTGTTGTTTTTTTCTTTTTTCTGTTTGTCAGGTCGCATCATGCAGTTTGTTTATTTTGCAGCTCTAATAACTCTATTTACTTTCTATCCGCTGTGTATGTCTTACCCTATTGTCACTGTTCGTAAAGTGGGTACTTTAAATTTAAATGGTATAACTAGTCCTACGAAACAACGCTTGTTACAAAACTTTATACGAATACATGACTTTGATATACTCAATTTGCAAGAACTCAAAATTGCCGATTTAAGTTTCATAGATCGGTATAATTGTTTTGTTAATCTTGGATATAGTGGTAGAGGTACTGCAATATTAGTGAAGAAAGGAATCCATGTGCAACACCTTACTCGTTTACCGTCTGGCAATGGGCTCAGCCTTGTATGCGATAACATTCTATATGTAAATGTGTATTGTCTGTCAGGTTTTCTACACAAAACTGACCGTGAAAATTTTTTTAATGCTGATATCGTGCCTCTGTTTTCTGTTCCGCATACGAGTATTATCCTTGCTGGAGATTTCAATTCCATTTTGTTTCGTGACGATTCTACTGGCTATTTTAATAAATGCTTAGCGTTAGAAAGACTGGTCCACGGATTCCGATTAGTTGATACCTGGCGGTCCAAACGAACTGATATCATTTATACGCATGTCACTCCATCAGTGAAGTCCCGCATAGACAGGATCTATACCTCCTTCGATCTCGTACCTCGTGTGTGTGACATTAGTGTTCTTATGGCTCCGTTTAGTGATCATAGTGCTGTGTGTATGTTGCTCAAATTTCCTCCCCCTCTCCTTGGTTTGAACCCAACGTTCGGTCCCTCTAACTGGAAACTTAATCCACAGCTTCTAAAATCTGATGAAATTAAAGAACTGTTTCGAGAGAAATGGGCTTACTGGTGTCGACAACAGAGATATTTCGGCAGTTTAAATTTGTGGTGGGTTCAATATGCTAAGCATAAAATTAAATCCTTTTTCCAATGGATGCATTCTGAATACCGTCAGAACAGCAAAAATACCATTGACTACCTTTACAAAGTGTTACATGAGTTGTGGCAACAGCCTCCCTCTGCGCACACGTATATGCATATTAATAAAATAAAAGCAAAATTAATTCGATTAGAAAACGACTATTTACAGACTATCACTAAATCATTCGATTCCAAATTATTGTTGTCCAATGAACGAGTTACATTTTTCCACATCATGCGTCAACATAATAGAAGGCGAACTAATTTTATGGAACATCTTGTATTAGAAAATGGCCAAATTGTCACTGCATTACCTAGGGGAAAGACTTGAGCCTACTGTGCAGAAGACCTGGGTTCGATTCCCAGCAATTTTTTCTCTCACTTTTTCTTTCTTCGAAAGTTTATTTTTATAGCATAGGTGATTGAAAATAAGCTTGACTCTATTATATACGGCATTTCATTCCAACCGGACCCACAACTAAAACTATTACATCGAAAGGGGCACTTTTCCACGTATCTTATAAATATGTACGCTGCCGACGAGACAATTTTCAAGAGGTGTCCATTTGTGTGTGTGTGTGTGTATGAGCGTGTGTGTGCAGTGGCGTACGCAGGAATTTATTTCGGGAGGGGTCCAAACTCAATATCAGTGTATTTTATATTGAAATTCCTAAACTTGTCCCAAAAATTAGGCTAAATTTACACAAAAGTTGGAATTTCGGGGGTGGTCCGGACCCCAAGGACCCACCCCCTGCGTACGTCCCTGTGTGTGTGCGTATTTCCTTAAAATTAATATTTTATGCTTTCCCTTTGTGCTATTCACTTCAAATTTGGTATTCGCATGTATCTTAACGAGGGACATAAAAGTTGAGAGAGATATTTTGCAATCGTTTCCGGTTTGAAGTAGACACTGTTGTCGCGAGACAAAATGTATTGTTGTCTTGTATGGACACTATATCCTGAAAATAATGCCCAATGTTTCTTTCAGACTCTTTTTGGGGGACACTGCCTCCTCAGAGCGCCCCTGGCGAGATCAAAATAATACGTTTATAATACAGTAACAAATAGAATGTTATCAGCAATGCCCCCGGGGTAATACTCCCCCCCGAACATTGCTTCCGATAGAGACACTGGTGATGCTCCATTTCCAAAGCTGCATATGTTTGATTTTAAATACTTCAGTATCGTCTCGAAACTTTACACGAACATACTGCCTAGTTTCGAGACGATATCAACAGTTAGTGTATAAATATATTCTTTTCGTCTATGTCTGTAATAACGAAGCTATTTTGTTCACGTAATGCCAACAGAAACTATTTTGATAAAACGAAGCAACGTGATAAGAAAAAAAATTAGAAAAAAGAAGGTTCGGCGGGGAATCGAACCCAGACCTGCTACTCAGAAAGCAAACACTTTACCGCGGAGCTAACTTACTACGTTGAATTCTGTTTGTTTTATTCTCCTCAATATACCACATAAGAGTCCAAATGAAGGCAATTCAAAAATATGGCAATTTTGCATTCAAGATGGCGACTTCTCCAATGATTTGTTTCTTCACTTAAACTGAACTACGTCCTTAATAACTTAGCGAAACCTGGCTTACCTACCAAGAGCACAACTTACAATTTTCATGGTTACAAATTTTTGAGCCGCCATTTTGAATCGAAGATGGCGACTCTTCCAACATGTCGGATTTTCCCCTCACATGCCCTGTAATCTACACACTTGAACGCAATTTCGTGATTCCACCATATCTACAAGTTGTGTAGAATTAGACGCCCCCTTATAACATTCCTAGCACTTTCTTACACCGAACATGAATATTTTTTTCAAGTTTAAGGGCGGATTCGCAAACTACGCATCAGAATAAACATCACCTCGAAATTTCAACAACCTACATACAGCCATTACAAATTTCACATTTTTTCGATTTGCGCCGCGAAACGAAAACGAATTTTAATGCTCGTTTTTCTATCATAAACTATGTTCCTAGCTTCACTGCCTGACAAAATATGACGTTTCTATGGTGTGCGGAACTACTCTAAAAACCAGCATTTCGAAACGACGAAAAATTTCGACACGTCATTTACATGGAAAATGTCGCCTTTTTCGTGATATCGGAATTTTCCCATTACTCACATCCCATGACGAACAAGTATGCAAAATTTGGTGTTTGTATGTTTTGGGGAAGTATGCAAACAATTAAGTGTGTTTCCGATTATAGAGGTATATAATTCCACGGACGCGGGCCCGCTACGTACCAGTACTATGTGAGCAGTAAGTAGGAAGTCCAAAATCTAAGGAATTGAGTAGTGAAGAGGAACAACGTGAGCCTACTGTGCAAAAGACCTGGGTTCGATTCCCCACAAGTTTTTCTCTCACTTTTTCTTTCTTTGAAAGTTTATTTTTATAGCATAGGTGATTGAAAATAAGCTTGACTTTATTATATACGGCATTTCATTCCAACCGGACCCGCAACTAAAACTATTAAATCGAAAGGGGCACTTTTCCACGTATCTTATATATTAAAATTATGTACGCTGCCGACGAGACAATTTTCAAAAGGTGCCCATTTGTGTGTGTGTGTGTGCGTGTATGAGCGTGTGTGCGCAGTAGCGTACGCAGGAATTTATTTCGGGAGGGGCCAAACTCAATATCAGTGTATTTTATATTGAAATTCCTAAACTTGTCCCAAAAATTATGCTAAATTTACTCAAAGGTTGGAATTTCGGGGGTGGTCCGGACCCCCAGGACCCACCCCCTGCGTACGTCCCTGTGTGTGTGTGTATTTCCTTAAAATTAATATTTTATACTTTCCATTTGTGGTATTCACTTCAAATTTGGTATAACGCATGTATCTTAACGAGGAACATAAAAGGGGAGAGAGATATTTTGCAATCGTTTCCGGTTTGAAGCAGACACTCTTGTCGCGAGACAAAATGTATTGTTGTCTTGTATGGACACTATATCGTGAAAATGACGCCCAATGTTTCTTTCAGACTCTTTTTGGGGGACACTGCCTCCTCAGAGCGCCCCTGGCGAGATCAAAATAATACGTTTACAATACAATAACAAATAGAATGTTATCAGCAGTGCCCCCGGGGTAATACTCCCCCCCGAACATTGCTTCCGATTGAGACACTGGTGATGCTCCATTTCCAAAGCTACATATGTTTGATTTTAAATCCTTCAGTATCGTCTCGAAACTTTACACGAACATACTGCCTAGTTTCGAGACGATATCAATAGTTAGTGTATAAATATATTCTTTTCTTCTATGTCTGTAATAACGAAGTTATTTTGTTCACGCAATGCCAACAGAAACTATTTTCATAAAACGAAGCAAGGTGATAAGAAAAAAAAAGTTAGAAAAAACAAGCTTCGGCGGGGAATCGAACCCAGACCTGCTACTCAGAAAGCAGACACTTTACCGCGGAGCTAACTTACTATGTTGAATTCTGTTTGTTTTATTCTCCTCAATATACCACATAAGAGTCCAAATGAAGGCAATTCAAAAATATGGCAATTTTGAATTCAAGATGTCGACTTCTCCAATGATTTGTTTCTTCACTTAAACTGAACTACGTCCTTAATAACTTAGCGAAACCTGGCTTACCTACCAAGAGCACAACTTACAATTTTCATGGTTACAAATTTTTGAGCCGCCATTTTGAATCGAAGATGGCGACTTTTCCAACATGTCGGATTTTTCCCCTCACATGCCCTGTAATCTACACACTTGAACGCAATTTCGTGATTCAACCATATCTACAAGTTGTGTAGAATTAGACGCCCCCTTATAACATTCCTAGCACTTTGTGACACCGAACATGAATATTTTTTTCAAGTTTAAGGGCGGATTCGCAAACTACGCATCAGAATAAACATCACCTCGAAATTTCAACATCCTACATACAGCCATTACAAATTTCACATTTTTTCGATTTGCGCCGCGAAACGAAAACGAATTTTAATGCTCTTTTTTCTATCATAAACTATGTTCCTAGCTTCACTGCCTGACAAAATATGACGTTTCTATGGTGTGCGGAACTACTCTAAAAACCAGCATTTCGAAACGACGAAAAATTTCAACACTTCATTTACATGGAAAATGTCGCCTTTTTCGTGATATCGGAATTTTCCCATTACTCACATCCCATGACGAACAAGTATGCAAAATTTGGTGTTTGTATGTTTTGGGGAAGTATGCAAACAATTAAGTGTGTTTCCGATTATAGAGGTATATAATTGCACGGACGCGGGCCCTCTACGTACCAGTACTATGTGAGCAGTAAGTAGGAAGTCCAAAATCTAAGGAATTGAGTAGTGTAGAGGAACGACGTGAGCCTACTGTGCAAAAGACCTGGGTTCGATTCCCCACAAGTTTTTCTCTCACTTTTTCTTTCTTTGAAAGTTTATTTTTATAGCATAGGTGATTGAAAATAAGCTTGACTTTATTATATACGGCATTTCATTCCAACCGGACCCGCAACTAAAACTATTAAATCGAAAGGGGCACTTTTCCACGTATCTTATATATTAAAATTATGTACGCTGCCGACGAGACAATTTTCAAAAGGTGCCCATTTGTGTGTGTGTGTGTGCGTGTATGAGCGTGTGTGCGCAGTAGCGTACGCAGGAATTTATTTCGGGAGGGGCCAAACTCAATATCAGTGTATTTTATATTGAAATTCCTAAACTTGTCCCAAAAATTATGCTAAATTTACTCAAAAGTTGGAATTTCGGGGGTGGTCCGGACCCCCAGGACCCACCCCCTGCGTACGTCCCTGTGTGTGTGTGTATTTCCTTAAAATTAATATTTTATACTTTCCATTTGTGGTATTCACTTCAAATTTGGTATAACGCATGTATCATAACGAGGAACATAAAAGGGGAGAGAGATATTTTGCAATCGTTTCCGGTTTGAAGCAGACACTCTTGTCGCGAGACAAAATGTATTGTTGTCTTGTATGGACACTATATCCTGAAAATAATGCCCAATGTTTCTTTCAGACTCTTTTTGGGGGACACTGCCTCCTCAGAGCGCCCCTGGCGAGATCAAAATAATACGTTTATAATACAGTAACAAATATAATGTTATCAGCAATGCCCCCGGGGTAATACTCCCCCCCGAACATTGCTTCCGATAGAGACACTGGTGATGCTCCATTTCCAAAGCTGCATATGTTTGATTTTAAATACTTCAGTATCGTCTCGAAACTTTACACGAACATACTGCCTAGTTTCGAGACGATATCAACAGTTAGTGTATAAATATATTCTTTTCGTCTATGTCTGTAATAACGAAGCTATTTTGTTCACGTAATGCCAACAGAAACTATTTTGATAAAACGAAGCAACGTGATAAGAAAAAAAATTAGAAAAAACAAGGTTCGGCGGGGAATCGAACCCAGACCTGCTATTCAGAAAGCAAACACTTTACCGCGGAGCTAACTTACTACGTTGAATTCTGTTTGTTTTATTCTCCTCAATATACCACATAAGAGTCCAAATGAAGGCAATTCAAAAATATGGCAATTTTGCATTCAAGATGGCGACTTCTCCAATGATTTGTTTCTTCACTTAAACTGAACTACGTCCTTAATAACTTAGCGAAACCTGGCTTACCTACCAAGAGCACAACTTACAATTTTCATGGTTACAAATTTTTGAGCCGCCATTTTGAATCGAAGATGGCGACTTTTCCAACATGTCGGATTTTCCCCTCTCATGCCCTGTAATCTACACACTTGAACGCAATTTCGTGATTCCACCATATCTACAAGTTGTGTAGAATTAGACGCCCCCTTATAACATTCCTAGCACTTTCTTACACCGAACATGAATATTTTTTTCAAGTTTAAGGGCGGATTCGCAAACTACGCATCAGAATAAACATCACCTCGAAATTTCAACAACCTACATACAGCCATTACAAATTTCACATTTTTTCGATTTGCGCCGCGAAACGAAAACGAATTTTAATGCTCTTTTTTCTATCATAAACTATGTTCCTAGCTTCACTGCCTGACAAAATATGACGTTTCTATGGTGTGCGGAACTACTCTAAAAACCAGCATTTCGAAACGACGAAAAATTTCGACACTTCATTTACATGGAAAATGTCGCCTTTTTCGTGATATCGGAATTTTCCCATTACTCACATCCCATGACGAACAAGTATGCAAAATTTGGTGTTTGTATGTTTTGGGGAAGAATGCAAACAATTAAGTGTGTTTCCGATTATAGAGGTATATAATTCCACGGACGCGGGCCCGCTACGTACCAGTACTATGTGAGCAGTAAGTAGGAAGTACAAAATCTAAGGAATTGAGTAGTGTAGAGGAACGACGTGAGCCTACTGTGCAAAGACCTGGGTTCGATTCCCCACAAGTTTTTCTCTCACTTTTTCTTTCTTTGAAAGTTTATTTTTATAGCATATGTGATTGAAAATAAGCTTGACTTTATTATATACGGCATTTCATTCCAACCGGACCCGCAACTAAAACTATTAAATCGAAAGGGGCACTTTTCCACGTATCTTATATATTAAAATTATGTACGCTGCCGACGAGACAATTTTCAAAAGGTGCCCATTTGTGTGTGTCTGTGTGCGTGTATGAGCGTGTGTGCGCAGTAGCGTACGCAGGAATTTATTTCGGGAGGGGCCAAACTCAATATCAGTGTATTTATATTGAAATTCCTAAACTTGTCCCAAAAATTATGCTAAATTTACTCAAAAGTTGGAATTTCGGGGGTGGTCCGGACCCCAAGGACCCACCCCCTGCGTACGTCCCTGTGTGTGTGTGTATTTCCTTAAAATTAATATTTTATACTTTCCATTTGTGGTATTCACTTCAAATTTGGTATAACGCATGTATCTTAACGAGGAACATAAAAGGGGAGAGAGATATTTTGCAATCGTTTCCGGTTTGAAGCAGACACTCTTGTCGCGAGACAAAATGTATTGTTGTCTTGTATGGACACTATATCGTGAAAATGACGCCCAATGTTTCTTTCAGACTCTTTTTGGGGGACACTGCCTCCTCAGAGCGCCAATGGCGAGATCAAAATAATACGTTTATAATACAATAACAAATAGAATGTTATCAGCAGTGCCCCCGGGGTAATACTCCCCCCCGAACATTGCTTCCGATAGAGACACTGGTGATGCTCCATTTCCAAAGCTACATATGTTTGATTTTAAATCCTTCAGTATCGTCTCGAAACTTTACACGAACATACTGCCTAGTTTCGAGACGATATCAATAGTTAGTGTATAAATATATTCTTTTCGTCTATGTCTGTAATAACGAAGTTATTTTGTTCACGCAATGCCAAAAGAAACTATTTTGATAAAACGAAGCAACGTGATAAGAAAAAAAAAGTTAGAAAAAACAAGGCTCGGCGGGGAATCGAACCCAGACCTGCTACTCAGAAAGCAGACACTTTACCGCGGAGCTAACTTACTACGTTGAATTCTGTTTGTTTTATTCTCCTCAATATACCACATAAGAGTCCAAATGAAGGCAATTCAAAAATATGGCAATTTTGAATTCAAGATGGCGACTTCTCCAATGATTTGTTTCTTCACTTAAACTGAACTACGTCCTTAATAACTTAGCGAAACCTGGCTTACCTACCAAGAGCACAACTTACAATTTTCATGGTTACAAATTTTTGAGCCGCCATTTTGAATCGAAGATGGCGACTTTTCCAACATCTCGGATTTTTCCCCTTACATGCACTGTACTCTACACACTTGAACGCAATTTCGTGATTCCACCATATCTACAAGTTGTGTAGAATTAGACGCCCCCTTATAACATTCCTAGCACTTTCCTACACTGAACATGACTATTTTTTTCAAGTTTAAGGGCGGATTCGCAAACTACGCATCAGAATAAACATCACCTCGAAATTTCAACAACCTACATACAGCCATTACAAATTTCACATTTTTTCGATTTGCGCCGCGAAACGAAAACGAATTTTAATGTTCTTTTTTCCATCATAAACTATGTTCCTAGCTTCACTGCCTGACAAAATATGACGTTTCTATGGTGTGCGGAACTACTCTAAAAACCAGCATTTCGAAACGACAAAAAATTTCGACACTTCATTTCAATGGAAAATGTCGCCTTTTTCGTGATATCGGAATTTTCCCATTACTCACATCCCATGACGAACAAGTATGCAAAATTTGGTGTTTGTATGTTTTGGGGAAGTATGCAAACAATTAAGTGTGTTTCCGACTTTAGAGGTATATAATTCCACAGACGCGGGCCCGCTACGTACCAATATTATGTGCGCAGTAAGCAGGAAGTACCAAATATAAGGAATTGAGTAGTGTAGGGGAAAGACGTGAGCCTACTGTGCAGAAGACCTGGGTTCGATTCCCAGCAATTTTTTCTCTCACTTTTTCTTTCTTCGAAAGTTTATTTTTATAGCATAGGTGATTGAAAATAAGCTTGACTCTATTATATACGGCATTTCATTCCAACCGGACCCACAACTAAAACTATTACATCGAAAGGGGCACTTTTCCACGTATCTTATAAATATGTACGCTGCCGACGAGACAATTTTCAAGAGGTGTCCATTTGTGTGTGTGTGTGTATGAGCGTGTGTGTGCAGTGGCGTACGCAGGAATTTATTTCGGGAGGGGTCCAAACTCAATATCAGTGTATTTTATATTGAAATTCCTAAACTTGTCCCAAAAATTAGGCTAAATTTACACAAAAGTTGGAATTTCGGGGGTGGTCCGGACCCCAAGGACCCACCCCCTGCGTACGTCCCTGTGTGTGTGCGTATTTCCTTAAAATTAATATTTTATGCTTTCCCTTTGTGCTATTCACTTCAAATTTGGTATTCGCATGTATCTTAACGAGGGACATAAAAGTTGAGAGAGATATTTTGCAATCGTTTCCGGTTTGAAGTAGACACTGTTGTCGCGAGACAAAATGTATTGTTGTCTTGTATGGACACTATATCCTGAAAATAATGCCCAATGTTTCTTTCAGACTCTTTTTGGGGGACACTGCCTCCTCAGAGCGCCCCTGGCGAGATCAAAATAATACGTTTATAATACAGTAACAAATAGAATGTTATCAGCAATGCCCCCGGGGTAATACTCCCCCCCGAACATTGCTTCCGATAGAGACACTGGTGATGCTCCATTTCCAAAGCTGCATATGTTTGATTTTAAATACTTCAGTATCGTCTCGAAACTTTACACGAACATACTGCCTAGTTTCGAGACGATATCAACAGTTAGTGTATAAATATATTCTTTTCGTCTATGTCTGTAATAACGAAGCTATTTTGTTCACGTAATGCCAACAGAAACTATTTTGATAAAACGAAGCAACGTGATAAGAAAAAAAAATTAGAAAAAACAAGGTTCGGCGGGGAATCGAACCCAGACCTGCTACTCAGAAAGCAGACACTTTATCGCGGAGCTAACTTACTACGTTGAATTCTGTTTGTTTTATTCTCCTCAATATACCACATAAGAGTCCAAATGAAGGCAATTCAAAAATATGGCAATTTTGCATTCAAGATGGCGACTTCTCCAATGATTTGTTTCTTCACTTAAACTGAACTACGTCCTTAATAACTTAGCGAAACCTGGCTTACCTACCAAGAGCACAACTTACAATTTTCATGGTTACAAATTTTTGAGCCGCCATTTTGAATCGAAGATGGCGACTTTTCCAACATGTCGGATTTTTCCCCTCACATGCCCTGTAATCTACACACTTGAACGCAATTTCGTGATTCCACCATATCTACAAGTTGTGTAGAATTAGACGCCCCCTTATAACATTCCTAGCACTTTCTTACACCGAACATGAATATTTTTTTCAAGTTTAAGGGCGGATTCGCAAACTACGCATCAGAATAAACATCACCTCGAAATTTCAACGTCCTACATACAGCCATTACAAATTTCACATTTTTTCGATTTGCGCCGCGAAACGAAAACGAATTTTAATGCTCTTTTTTCTATCATAAACTATGTTCCTAGCTTCACTGCCTGACAAAATATGACGTTTCTATGGTGTGCGGAACTACTCTAAAAACCAGCATTTCGAAACGACGAAAAATTTCGACACTTCATTTACATGGAAAATGTCGCCTTTTTCGTGATATCGGAATTTTCCCATTACTCACATCCCATGACGAACAAGTATGCAAAATTTGGTGTTTGTATGTTTTGGGGAAGTATGCAAACAATTAAGTGTGTTTCCGATTATAGAGGTATATAATTCCACAGACGCGGGCCCGCTACGTACCAATATTATGTGCGCAGTAAGCAGGAAGTACCAAATATAAGGAATTGAGTAGTGTAGGGGAAAGACGTGAGCCTACTGTGCAGAAGACCTGGGTTCGATTCCCAGCAATTTTTTCTCTCACTTTTTCTTTCTTCGAAAGTTTATTTTTATAGCATAGGTGATTGAAAATAAGCTTGACTCTATTATATACGGCATTTCATTCCAACCGGACCCACAACTAAAACTATTACATCGAAAGGGGCACTTTTCCACGTATCTTATAAATATGTACGCTGCCGACGAGACAATTTTCAAGAGGTGTCCATTTGTGTGTGTGTGTGTATGAGCGTGTGTGTGCAGTGGCGTACGCAGGAATTTATTTCGGGAGGGGTCCAAACTCAATATCAGTGTATTTTATATTGAAATTCCTAAACTTGTCCCAAAAATTAGGCTAAATTTACACAAAAGTTGGAATTTCGGGGGTGGTCCGGACCCCAAGGATCCACCCCCTGCGTACGTCCCTGTGTGTGTGCGTATTTCCTTAAAATTAATATTTTATGCTTTCCCTTTGTGCTATTCACTTCAAATTTGGTATTCGCATGTATCTTAACGAGGGACATAAAAGTTGAGAGAGATATTTTGCAATCGTTTCCGGTTTGAAGTAGACACTGTTGTCGCGAGACAAAATGTATTGTTGTCTTGTATGGACACTATATCCTGAAAATAATGCCCAATGTTTCTTTCAGACTCTTTTTGGGGGACACTGCCTCCTCAGAGCGCCCCTGGCGAGATCAAAATAATACGTTTATAATACAGTAACAAATAGAATGTTATCAGCAATGCCCCCGGGGTAATACTCCCCCCCGAACATTGCTTCCGATAGAGACACTGGTGATGCTCCATTTCCAAAGCTGCATATGTTTGATTTTAAATACTTCAGTATCGTCTCGAAACTTTACACGAACATACTGCCTAGTTTCGAGACGATATCAACAGTTAGTGTATAAATATATTCTTTTCGTCTATGTCTGTAATAACGAAGCTATTTTGTTCACGTAATGCCAACAGAAACTATATTGATAAAACGAAGCAACGTGATAAGAAAAAAAATTAGAAAAAACAAGGTTCGGCGGGGAATCGAACCCAGACCTGCTACTCAGAAAGCAAACACTTTACCGCGGAGCTAACTTACTACGTTGAATTCTGTTTGTTTTATTCTCCTCAATATACCACATAAGAGTCCAAATGAAGGCAATTCAAAAATATGGCAATTTTGCATTCAAGATGGCGACTTCTCCAATGATTTGTTTCTTCACTTAAACTGAACTACGTCCTTAATAACTTAGCGAAACCTGGCTTACCTACCAAGAGCACAACTTACAATTTTCATGGTTACAAATTTTTGAGCCGCCATTTTGAATCGAAGATGGCGACTCTTCCAACATGTCGGATTTTCCCCTCACATGCCCTGTAATCTACACACTTGAACGCAATTTCGTGATTCCACCATATCTACAAGTTGTGTAGAATTAGACGCCCCCTTATAACATTCCTAGCACTTTCTTACACCGAACATGAATATTTTTTTCAAGTTTAAGGGCGGATTCGCAAACTACGCATCAGAATAAACATCACCTCGAAATTTCAACAACCTACATACAGCCATTACAAATTTCACATTTTTTCGATTTGCGCCGCGAAACGAAAACGAATTTTAATGCTCGTTTTTCTATCATAAACTATGTTCCTAGCTTCACTGCCTGACAAAATATGACGTTTCTATGGTGTGCGGAACTACTCTAAAAACCAGCATTTCGAAACGACGAAAAATTTCGACACTTCATTTACATGGAAAATGTCGCCTTTTTCGTGATATCGGAATTTTCCCATTACTCACATCCCATGACGAACAAGTATGCAAAATTTGGTGTTTGTATGTTTTGGGGAAGTATGCAAACAATTAAGTGTGTTTCCGATTATAGAGGTATATAATTCCACGGACGCGGGCCCGCTACGTACCAGTACTATGTGAGCAGTAAGTAGGAAGTCCAAAATCTAAGGAATTGAGTAGTGAAGAGGAACAACGTGAGCCTACTGTGCAAAAGACCTGGGTTCGATTCCCCACAAGTTTTTCTCTCACTTTTTCTTTCTTTGAAAGTTTATTTTTATAGCATAGGTGATTGAAAATAAGCTTGACTTTATTATATACGGCATTTCATTCCAACCGGACCCGCAACTAAAACTATTAAATCGAAAGGGGCACTTTTCCACGTATCTTATATATTAAAATTATGTACGCTGCCGACGAGACAATTTTCAAAAGGTGCCCATTTGTGTGTGTGTGTGTGCGTGTATGAGCGTGTGTGCGCAGTAGCGTACGCAGGAATTTATTTCGGGAGGGGCCAAACTCAATATCAGTGTATTTTATATTGAAATTCCTAAACTTGTCCCAAAAATTATGCTAAATTTACTCAAAGGTTGGAATTTCGGGGGTGGTCCGGACCCCCAGGACCCACCCCCTGCGTACGTCCCTGTGTGTGTGTGTATTTCCTTAAAATTAATATTTTATACTTTCCATTTGTGGTATTCACTTCAAATTTGGTATAACGCATGTATCTTAACGAGGAACATAAAAGGGGAGAGAGATATTTTGCAATCGTTTCCGGTTTGAAGCAGACACTCTTGTCGCGAGACAAAATGTATTGTTGTCTTGTATGGACACTATATCGTGAAAATGACGCCCAATGTTTCTTTCAGACTCTTTTTGGGGGACACTGCCTCCTCAGAGCGCCCCTGGCGAGATCAAAATAATACGTTTACAATACAATAACAAATAGAATGTTATCAGCAGTGCCCCCGGGGTAATACTCCCCCCCGAACATTGCTTCCGATTGAGACACTGGTGATGCTCCATTTCCAAAGCTACATATGTTTGATTTTAAATCCTTCAGTATCGTCTCGAAACTTTACACGAACATACTGCCTAGTTTCGAGACGATATCAATAGTTAGTGTATAAATATATTCTTTTCTTCTATGTCTGTAATAACGAAGTTATTTTGTTCACGCAATGCCAACAGAAACTATTTTCATAAAACGAAGCAAGGTGATAAGAAAAAAAAAGTTAGAAAAAACAAGGTTCGGCGGGGAATCGAACCCAGACCTGCTACTCAGAAAGCAGACACTTTACCGCGGAGCTAACTTACTATGTTGAATTCTGTTTGTTTTATTCTCCTCAATATACCACATAAGAGTCCAAATGAAGGCAATTCAAAAATATGGCAATTTTGAATTCAAGATGTCGACTTCTCCAATGATTTGTTTCTTCACTTAAACTGAACTACGTCCTTAATAACTTAGCGAAACCTGGCTTACCTACCAAGAGCACAACTTACAATTTTCATGGTTACAAATTTTTGAGCCGCCATTTTGAATCGAAGATGGCGACTTTTCCAACATGTCGGATTTTTCCCCTCACATGCCCTGTAATCTACACACTTGAACGCAATTTCGTGATTCAACCATATCTACAAGTTGTGTAGAATTAGACGCCCCCTTATAACATTCCTAGCACTTTGTGACACCGAACATGAATATTTTTTTCAAGTTTAAGGGCGGATTCGCAAACTACGCATCAGAATAAACATCACCTCGAAATTTCAACATCCTACATACAGCCATTACAAATTTCACATTTTTTCGATTTGCGCCGCGAAACGAAAACGAATTTTAATGCTCTTTTTTCTATCATAAACTATGTTCCTAGCTTCACTGCCTGACAAAATATGACGTTTCTATGGTGTGCGGAACTACTCTAAAAACCAGCATTTCGAAACGACGAAAAATTTCAACACTTCATTTACACGGAAAATGTCGCCTTTTTCGTGATATCGGAATTTTCCCATTACTCACATCCCATGACGAACAAGTATGCAAAATTTGGTGTTTGTATGTTTTGGGGAAGTATGCAAACAATTAAGTGTGTTTCCGATTATAGAGGTATATAATTGCACGGACGCGGGCCCTCTACGTACCAGTACTATGTGAGCAGTAAGTAGGAAGTCCAAAATCTAAGGAATTGAGTAGTGTAGAGGAACGACGTGAGCCTATTGTGCAAAAGACCTGGGTTCGATTCCCCACAAGTTTTTCTCTCACTTTTTCTTTCTTTGAAAGTTTATTTTTATAGCATAGGTGATTGAAAATAAGCTTGACTTTATTATATACGGCATTTCATTCCAACCGGACCCGCAACTAAAACTATTAAATCGAAAGGGGCACTTTTCCACGTATCTTATATATTAAAATTATGTACGCTGCCGACGAGACAATTTTGAAAAGGTGCCCATTTGTGTGTGTCTGTGTGCGTGTATGAGCGTGTGTGCGCAGTAGCGTACGCAGGAATTTATTTCGGGAGGGGCCAAACTCAATATCAGTGTATTTATATTGAAATTCCTAAACTTGTCCCAAAAATTATGCTAAATTTACTCAAAAGTTGGAATTTCGGGGGTGGTCCGGACCCCCAGGACCCACCCCCTGCGTACGTCCCTGTGTGTGTGTGTATTTCCTTAAAATTAATATTTTATACTTTCCATTTGTGGTATTGACTTCAAATTTGGTATAACGCATGTATCTTAACGAGGAACATAAAAGGGGAGAGAGATATTTTGCAATCGTTTCCGGTTTGAAGCAGACACTCTTGTCGCGAGACAAAATGTATTGTTGTCTTGTATGGACACTATATCGTGAAAATGATGCCCAATGTTTCTTTCAGACTTTTTTTGGGGGACACTGCCTCCTCAGAGCGCCAATGGCGAGATCAAAATAATACGTTTATAATACAATAACAAATAGAATGTTATCAGCAGTGCCCCCGGGGTAATACTCCCCCCCGAACATTGCTTCCGATTGAGACACTGGTGATGCTCCATTTCCAAAGCTACATATGTTTGATTTTAAATCCTTCAGTATCGTCTCGAAACTTTACACGAACATACTGCCTAGTTTCGAGACGATATCAATAGTTAGTGTATAAATATATTCTTTTCTTCTATGTCTGTAATAACGAAGTTATTTTGTTCACGCAATGCCAACAGAAACTATTTTCATAAAACGAAGCAAGGTGATAAGAAAAAAAAGTTAAAAAAAACAAGGTTCGGCGGGGAATCGAACCCAGACCTGCTACTCAGAAAGCAGACACTTTACCGCGGAGCTAACTTACTATGTTGAATTCTGTTTGTTTTATTCTCCTCAATATACCACATAAGA
The DNA here is from genome assembly GCF_964235325.1 of Thermobia domestica. Lineage (NCBI taxonomy): Eukaryota > Metazoa > Arthropoda > Insecta > Zygentoma > Lepismatidae > Thermobia > Thermobia domestica. The sequence goes on along the minus strand of NC_137459.1, from coordinate 295,533,947 downwards.
GTCCAAATGAAGGCAATTCAAAAATATGGCAATTTTGAATTCAAGATGTCGACTTCTCCAATGATTTGTTTCTTCACTTAAACTGAACTACGTCCTTAATAACTTAGCGAAACCTGGCTTACCTACCAAGAGCACAACTTACAATTTTCATGGTTACAAATTTTTGAGCCGCCATTTTGAATCGATGATGGCGACTTTTCCAACATGTCGGATTTTTCCCCTCACATGCCCTGTAATCTACACACTTGAACGCAATTTCGTGATTCAACCATATCTACAAGTTGTGTAGAATTAGACGCCCCCTTATAACATTCCTAGCACTTTGTGACACCGAACATGAATATTTTTTTCAAGTTTAAGGGCGGATTCGCAAACTACGCATCAGAATAAACATCACCTCGAAATTTCAACGTCCTACATACAGCCATTACAAATTTCACATTTTTTCGATTTGCGCCGCGAAACGAAAACGAATTTTAATGCTCTTTTTTCTATCATAAACTATGTTCCTAGCTTCACTGCCTAACAAAATATGACGTTTCTATGGTGTGCGGAACTACTCTAAAAACCAGCATTTCGAAACGACGAAAAATTTCAACACTTCATTTACATGGAAAATGTCGCCTTTTTCGTGATATCGGAATTTTCCCATTACTCACATCCCATGACGAACAAGTATGCAAAATTTGGTGTTTGTATGTTTTGGGGATGTATGCAAACAATTAAGTGTGTTTCCGATTATAGAGGTATATAATTCCACGGACGCGGGCCCTCTACGTACCAGTACTATGTGGGCAGTAAGTAGGAAGTCCAAAATCTAAGGAATTGAGTAGTGTAGAGGAACGACGTGAGCCTACTGTGCAAAAGACCTGGGTTCGATTCCCCACAAGTTTTTCTCTCACTTTTTCTTTCTTTGAAAGTTTATTTTTATAGCATAGGTGATTGAAAATAAGCTTGACTTTATTATATACGGCATTTCATTCCAACCGGACCCGCAACTAAAACTATTAAATCGAAAGGGGCACTTTTCCACGTATCTTATATATTAAAATTATGTACGCTGCCGACGAGACAATTTTCAAAAGGTGCCCATTTGTGTGTGTGTGTGTGCGTGTATGAGCGTGTGTGCGCAGTAGCGTACGCAGGAATTTATTTCGGGAGGGGCCAAACTCAATATCAGTGTATTTTATATTGAAATTTCTAAACTTGTCCCAAAAATTATGCTAAATTTACTCAAAAGTTGGAATTTCGGGGGTGGTCCGGACCCCCAGGACCCACCCCCTGCGTACGTCCCTGTGTGTGTGTGTATTTCCTTAAAATTAATATTTTATACTTTCCATTTGTGGTATTCACTTCAAATTTGGTATAACGCATGTATCATAACGATGAACATAAAAGGGGAGAGAGATATTTTGCAATCGTTTCCGGTTTGAAGCAGACACTCTTGTCGCGAGACAAAATGTATTGTTGTCTTGTATGGACACTATATCGTGAAAATGACGCCCAATGTTTCTTTCAGACTCTTTTTGGGGGACACTGCCTCCTCAGAGCGCCCCTGGCGAGATCAAAATAATACGTTTACAATACAATAACAAATAGAATGTTATCAGCAGTGCCCCCGGGGTAATACTCCCCCCCGAACATTGCTTCCGATTGAGACACTGGTGATGCTCCATTTCCAAAGCTACATATGTTTGATTTTAAATCCTTCAGTATCGTCTCGAAACTTTACACGAACATACTGCCTAGTTTCGAGACGATATCAATAGTTAGTGTATAAATATATTCTTTTCTTCTATGTCTGTAATAACGAAGTTATTTTGTTCACGCAATGCCAACAGAAACTATTTTCATAAAACGAAGCAAGGTGATAAGAAAAAAAAGTTAGAAAAAACAAGGTTCGGCGGGGAATCGAACCCAGACCTGCTACTCAGAAAGCAGACACTTTACCGCGGAGCTAACTTACTATGTTGAATTCTGTTTGTTTTATTCTCCTCAATATACCACATAAGAGTCCAAATGAAGGCAATTCAAAAATATGGCAATTTTGAATTCAAGATGTCGACTTCTCCAATGATTTGTTTCTTCACTTAAACTGAACTACGTCCTTAATAACTTAGCGAAACCTGGCTTACCTACCAAGAGCACAACTTACAATTTTCATGGTTACAAATTTTTGAGCCGCCATTTTGAATCGATGATGGCGACTTTTCCAACATGTCGGATTTTTCCCCTCACATGCCCTGTAATCTACACACTTGAACGCAATTTCGTGATTCAACCATATCTACAAGTTGTGTAGAATTAGACGCCCCCTTATAACATTCCTAGCACTTTGTGACACCGAACATGAATATTTTTTTCAAGTTTAAGGGCGGATTCGCAAACTACGCATCAGAATAAACATCACCTCGAAATTTCAACATCCTACATACAGCCATTACAAATTTCACATTTTTTCGATTTGCGCCGCGAAACGAAAACGAATTTTAATGCTCTTTTTTCTATCATAAACTATGTTCCTAGCTTCACTGCCTGACAAAATATGACGTTTCTATGGTGTGCGGAACTACTCTAAAAACCAGCATTTCGAAACGACGAAAAATTTCAACACTTCATTTACACGGAAAATGTCGCCTTTTTCGTGATATCGGAATTTTCCCATTACTCACATCCCATGACGAACAAGTATGCAAAATTTGGTGTTTGTATGTTTTGGGGAAGTATGCAAACAATTAAGTGTGTTTCCGATTATAGAGGTATATAATTGCACGGACGCGGGCCCTCTACGTACCAGTACTATGTGAGCAGTAAGTAGGAAGTCCAAAATCTAAGGAATTGAGTAGTGTAGAGGAACGACGTGAGCCTATTGTGCAAAAGACCTGGGTTCGATTCCCCACAAGTTTTTCTCTCACTTTTTCTTTCTTTGAAAGTTTATTTTTATAGCATAGGTGATTGAAAATAAGCTTGACTTTATTATATACGGCATTTCATTCCAACCGGACCCGCAACTAAAACTATTAAATCGAAAGGGGCACTTTTCCACGTATCTTATATATTAAAATTATGTACGCTGCCGACGAGACAATTTTGAAAAGGTGCCCATTTGTGTGTGTCTGTGTGCGTGTATGAGCGTGTGTGCGCAGTAGCGTACGCAGGAATTTATTTCGGGAGGGGCCAAACTCAATATCAGTGTATTTATATTGAAATTCCTAAACTTGTCCCAAAAATTATGCTAAATTTACTCAAAAGTTGGAATTTCGGGGGTGGTCCGGACCCCCAGGACCCACCCCCTGCGTACGTCCCTGTGTGTGTGTGTATTTCCTTAAAATTAATATTTTATACTTTCCATTTGTGGTATTGACTTCAAATTTGGTATAACGCATGTATCTTAACGAGGAACATAAAAGGGGAGAGAGATATTTTGCAATCGTTTCCGGTTTGAAGCAGACACTCTTGTCGCGAGACAAAATGTATTGTTGTCTTGTATGGACACTATATCGTGAAAATGATGCCCAATGTTTCTTTCAGACTTTTTTTGGGGGACACTGCCTCCTCAGAGCGCCAATGGCGAGATCAAAATAATACGTTTATAATACAATAACAAATAGAATGTTATCAGCAGTGCCCCCGGGGTAATACTCCCCCCCGAACATTGCTTCCGATTGAGACACTGGTGATGCTCCATTTCCAAAGCTACATATGTTTGATTTTAAATCCTTCAGTATCGTCTCGAAACTTTACACGAACATACTGCCTAGTTTCGAGACGATATCAATAGTTAGTGTATAAATATATTCTTTTCTTCTATGTCTGTAATAACGAAGTTATTTTGTTCACGCAATGCCAACAGAAACTATTTTCATAAAACGAAGCAAGGTGATAAGAAAAAAAAGTTAGAAAAAACAAGGTTCGGCGGGGAATCGAACCCAGACCTGCTACTCAGAAAGCAGACACTTTACCGCGGAGCTAACTTACTATGTTGAATTCTGTTTGTTTTATTCTCCTCAATATACCACATAAGAGTCCAAATGAAGGCAATTCAAAAATATGGCAATTTTGAATTCAAGATGTCGACTTCTCCAATGATTTGTTTCTTCACTTAAACTGAACTACGTCCTTAATAACTTAGCGAAACCTGGCTTACCTACCAAGAGCACAACTTACAATTTTCATGGTTACAAATTTTTGAGCCGCCATTTTGAATCGATGATGGCGACTTTTCCAACATGTCGGATTTTTCCCCTCACATGCCCTGTAATCTACACACTTGAACGCAATTTCGTGATTCAACCATATCTACAAGTTGTGTAGAATTAGACGCCCCCTTATAACATTCCTAGCACTTTGTGACACCGAACATGAATATTTTTTTCAAGTTTAAGGGCGGATTCGCAAACTACGCATCAGAATAAACATCACCTCGAAATTTCAACGTCCTACATACAGCCATTACAAATTTCACATTTTTTCGATTTGCGCCGCGAAACGAAAACGAATTTTAATGCTCTTTTTTCTATCATAAACTATGTTCCTAGCTTCACTGCCTAACAAAATATGACGTTTCTATGGTGTGCGGAACTACTCTAAAAACCAGCATTTCGAAACGACGAAAAATTTCAACACTTCATTTACATGGAAAATGTCGCCTTTTTCGTGATATCGGAATTTTCCCATTACTCACATCCCATGACGAACAAGTATGCAAAATTTGGTGTTTGTATGTTTTGGGGATGTATGCAAACAATTAAGTGTGTTTCCGATTATAGAGGTATATAATTCCACGGACGCGGGCCCTCTACGTACCAGTACTATGTGGGCAGTAAGTAGGAAGTCCAAAATCTAAGGAATTGAGTAGTGTAGAGGAACGACGTGAGCCTACTGTGCAAAAGACCTGGGTTCGATTCCCCACAAGTTTTTCTCTCACTTTTTCTTTCTTTGAAAGTTTATTTTTATAGCATAGGTGATTGAAAATAAGCTTGACTTTATTATATACGGCATTTCATTCCAACCGGACCCGCAACTAAAACTATTAAATCGAAAGGGGCACTTTTCCACGTATCTTATATATTAAAATTATGTACGCTGCCGACGAGACAATTTTCAAAAGGTGCCCATTTGTGTGTGTGTGTGTGCGTGTATGAGCGTGTGTGCGCAGTAGCGTACGCAGGAATTTATTTCGGGAGGGGCCAAACTCAATATCAGTGTATTTTATATTGAAATTTCTAAACTTGTCCCAAAAATTATGCTAAATTTACTCAAAAGTTGGAATTTCGGGGGTGGTCCGGACCCCCAGGACCCACCCCCTGCGTACGTCCCTGTGTGTGTGTGTATTTCCTTAAAATTAATATTTTATACTTTCCATTTGTGGTATTCACTTCAAATTTGGTATAACGCATGTATCATAACGATGAACATAAAAGGGGAGAGAGATATTTTGCAATCGTTTCCGGTTTGAAGCAGACACTCTTGTCGCGAGACAAAATGTATTGTTGTCTTGTATGGACACTATATCGTGAAAATGACGCCCAATGTTTCTTTCAGACTCTTTTTGGGGGACACTGCCTCCTCAGAGCGCCCCTGGCGAGATCAAAATAATACGTTTACAATACAATAACAAATAGAATGTTATCAGCAGTGCCCCCGGGGTAATACTCCCCCCCGAACATTGCTTCCGATAGAGACACTGGTGATGCTCCATTTCCAAAGCTACATATGTTTGATTTTAAATCCTTCAGTATCGTCTCGAAACTTTACACGAACATACTGCCTAGTTTCGAGACGATATCAATAGTTAGTGTATAAATATATTCTTTTCGTCTATGTCTGTAATAACGAAGTTATTTTGTTCACGCAATGCCAACAGAAACTATTTTGATAAAACGAAGCAACGTGATAAGAAAAAAAAAGTTAGAAAAAACAAGGTTCGGCGGGGAATCGAACCCAGACCTGCTACTCCGAAAGCAGACACTTTACCGCGGAGCTAACTTACTACGTTGAATTCTGTTTGTTTTATTCTCCTCAAAATACCACATAAGAGTCCAAATGAAGGCAATTCAAAAATATGGCAATTTTGCATTCAAGATGGCGACTTCTCCAATGATTTGTTTCTTCACTTAAACTGAACTACGTCCTTAATAACTTAGCGAAACCTGGCTTACCTACCAAGAGCACAACTTACAATTTTCATGGTTACAAATTTTTGAGCCGCCATTTTGAATCGAAGATGGCGACTTTTCCAACATGTCGGATTTTTCCCCTCACATGCCCTGTAATCTACACACTTGAACGCAATTTCGTGATTCCACCATATCTACAAGTTGTGTAGAATTAGACGCCCCCTTATAACATTCCTAGCACTTTCTTACACCGAACATGAATATTTTTTTCAAGTTTAAGGGCGGATTCGCAAACTACGCATCAGAATAAACATCACCTCGAAATTTCAACGTCCTACATACAGCCATTACAAATTTCACATTTTTTCGATTTGCGCCGCGAAACGAAAACGAATTTTAATGCTCTTTTTTCTATCATAAACTATGTTCCTAGCTTCACTGCCTGACAAAATATGACGTTTCTATGGTGTGCGGAACTACTCTAAAAACCAGCATTTCGAAACGACGAAAAATTTCGACACTTCATTTACATGGAAAATGTCGCCTTTTTCGTGATATCGGAATTTTCCCATTACTCACATCCCATGACGAACAAGTATGCAAAATTTGGTGTTTGTATGTTTTGGGGAAGTATGCAAACAATTAAGTGTGTTTCTGATTATAGAGGTATATAATTCCACAGACGCGGGCCCGCTACGTACCAATATTATGTGCGCAGTAAGCAGGAAGTACCAAATATATGGAATTGAGTAGTGTAGGGGAAAGACGTGAGCCTACTGTGCAGAAGACCTGGGTTCGATTCCCAGCAATTTTTTCTCTCACTTTTTCTTTCTTCGAAAGTTTATTTTTATAGCATAGGTGATTGAAAATAAGCTTGACTCTATTATATACGGCATTTCATTCCAACCGGACCCACAACTAAAACTATTACATCGAAAGGGGCACTTTTCCACGTATCTTATAAATATGTATGCTGCCGACGAGACAATTTTCAAGAGGTGTCCATTTGTGTGTGTGTGTGTATGAGCGTGTGTGTGCAGTGGCGTACGCAGGAATTTATTTCGGGAGGGGTCCAAACTCAATATCAGTGTATTTTATATTGAAATTCCTAAACTTGTCCCAAAAATTAGGCTAAATTTACACAAAAGTTGGAATTTCGGGGGTGGTCCGGACCCCAAGGACCCACCCCCTGCGTACGTCCCTGTGTGTGTGCGTATTTCCTTAAAATTAATATTTTATGCTTTCCCTTTGTGCTATTCACTTCAAATTTGGTATTCGCATGTATCTTAACGAGGGACATAAAAGTTGAGAGAGATATTTTGCAATCGTTTCCGGTTTGAAGTAGACACTGTTGTCGCGAGACAAGATGTATTGTTGTCTTGTATGGACACTATATCCTGAAAATAATGCCCAATGTTTCTTTCAGACTCTTTTTGGGGGACACTGCCTCCTCAGAGCGCCCCTGGCGAGATCAAAATAATACGTTTATAATACAGTAACAAATAGAATGTTATCAGCAATGCCCCCGGGGTAATACTCCCCCCCGAACATTGCTTCCGATAGAGACACTGGTGATGCTCCATTTCCAAAGCTGCATATGTTTGATTTTAAATACTTCAGTATCGTCTCGAAACTTTACACGAACATACTGCCTAGTTTCGAGACGATATCAACAGTTAGTGTATAAATATATTCTTTTCGTCTATGTCTGTAATAACGAAGCTATTTTGTTCACGTAATGCCAACAGAAACTATTTTGATAAAACGAAGCAACGTGATAAGAAAAAAAATTAGAAAAAACAAGGTTCGGCGGGGAATCGAACCCAGACCTGCTACTCAGAAAGCAAACACTTTACCGCGGAGCTAACTTACTACGTTGAATTCTGTTTGTTTTATTCTCCTCAATATACCACATAAGAGTCCAAATGAAGGCAATTCAAAAATATGGCAATTTTGCATTCAAGATGGCGACTTCTCCAATGATTTGTTTCTTCACTTAAACTGAACTACGTCCTTAATAACTTAGCGAAACCTGGCTTACCTACCAAGAGCACAACTTACAATTTTCATGGTTACAAATTTTTGAGCCGCCATTTTGAATCGAAGATGGCGACTTTTCCAACATGTCGGATTTTCCCCTCACATGCCCTGTAATCTACACACTTGAACGCAATTTCGTGATTCCACCATATCTACAAGTTGTGTAGAATTAGACGCCCCCTTATAACATTCCTAGCACTTTCTTACACCGAACATGAATATTTTTTTCAAGTTTAAGGGCGGATTCGCAAACTACGCATCAGAATAAACACCACCTCGAAATTTCAACAACCTACATACAGCCATTACAAATTTCACATTTTTTCGATTTGCGCCGCGAAACGAAAACGAATTTTAATGCTCTTTTTTCTATCATAAACTATGTTCCTAGCTTCACTGCCTGACAAAATATGACGTTTCTATGGTGTGCGGAACTACTCTAAAAACCAGCATTTCGAAACGACGAAAAATTTCGACACTTCATTTACATGGAAAATGTCGCCTTTTTCGTGATATCGGAATTTTCCCATTACTCACATCCCATGACGAACAAGTATGCAAAATTTGGTGTTTGTATGTTTTGGGGAAGTATGCAAACAATTAAGTGTGTTTCCGATTATAGAGGTATATAATTCCACAGACGCGGGCCCGCTACGTACCAATATTATGTGCGCAGTAAGCAGGAAGTACCAAATATAAGGAATTGAGTAGTGTAGGGGAAAGACGTGAGCCTACTGTGCAGAAGACCTGGGTTCGATTCCCAGCAATTTTTTCTCTCACTTTTTCTTTCTTCGAAAGTTTATTTTTATAGCATAGGTGATTGAAAATAAGCTTGACTCTATTATATACGGCATTTCATTCCAACCGGACCCACAACTAAAACTATTACATCGAAAGGGGCACTTTTTCACGTATCTTATAAATATGTACGCTGCCGACGAGACAATTTTCAAGAGGTGTCCATTTGTGTGTGTGTGTGTATGAGCGTGTGTGTGCAGTGGCGTACGCAGGAATTTATTTCGGGAGGGGTCCAAACTCAATATCAGTGTATTTTATATTGAAATTCCTAAACTTGTCCCAAAAATTAGGCTAAATTTACACAAAAGTTGGAATTTCGGGGGTGGTCCGGACCCCAAGGACCCACCCCCTGCGTACGTCCCTGTGTGTGTGCGTATTTCCTTAAAATTAATATTTTATGCTTTCCCTTTGTGCTATTCACTTCAAATTTGGTATTCGCATGTATCTTAACGAGGGACATAAAAGTTGAGAGAGATATTTTGCAATCGTTTCCGGTTTGTAGTAGACACTGTTGTCGCGAGACAAAATGTATTGTTGTCTTGTATGGACACTATATCCTGAAAATAATGCCCAATGTTTCTTTCAGACTCTTTTTGGGGGACACTGCCTCCTCAGAGCGCCCCTGGCGAGATCAAAATAATACGTTTATAATACAGTAACAAATAGAATGTTATCAGCAATGCCCCCGGGGTAATACTCCCCCCCGAACATTGCTTCCGATAGAGACACTGGTAATGCTCCATTTCCAAAGCTGCATGTGTTTGATTTTAAATACTTCAGTATCGTCTCGAAACTTTACACGAACATACTGCCTAGTTTCGAGACGATATCAACAGTTAGTGTATAAATATATTCTTTTCGTCTATGTCTGTAATAACGAAGCTATTTTGTTCACGTAATGCCAACAGAAACTATTTTGATAAAACGAAGCAACGTGATAAGAAAAAAAAGTTAGAAAAAACAAGGTTCGGCGGGGAATCGAACCCAGACCTGCTACTCAGAAAGCAGACACTTTACCGCGGAGCTAACTTACTACGTTGAATTCTGTTTGTTTTATTCTCCTCAATATACCACATAAGAGTCCAAATGAAGGCAATTCAAATATATGGCAATTTTGCATTCAAGATGGCGACTTCTCCAATGATTTGTTTCTTCACTTAAACTGAACTACGTCCTTAATAACTTAGCGAAACCTGGCTTACGTACTAAGAGCACAACTTACAATTTTCATGGTTACAAATTTTTGAGCCGCCATTTTGAATCGAAGATGGCGACTTTTCCAACATGTCGGATTTTTCCCCTCACATGCCCTGTAATCTACACACTTGAACGCAATTTCGTGATTCCACCATATCTACAAGTTGTGTAGAATTAGACGCACCCTTATAACATTCCTAGCACTTTCTTACACCGAACATGAATATTTTTTTCAAGTTTAAGGGCGGATTCGCAAACTACGCATCAGAATAAACATCACCTCGAAATTTCAACGTCCTACATACAGCCATTACAAATTTCACATTTTTTCGATTTGCGCCGCGAAACGAAAACGAATTTTAATGCTCTTCTTTCTATCATAAACTATGTTCCTAGCTTCACTGCCTGACAAAATTTGACGTTTCTATGGTGTGCGGAACTACTCTAAAAACCAGCATTTCGAAACGACGAAAAATTTCGACACTTCATTTACATGGAAAATGTCGCCTTTTTCGTGATATCGGAATTTTCCCATTACTCACATCCCATGGCGAACAAGCATGCAAAATTTGGTGTTTGTATGTTTTGGGGAAGTATGCAAACAATTAAGTGTGTTTCCGATTATAGAGGTATATAATTCCACGGACGCGGGCCCTCTACGTACCAGTACTATGTGAGCAGTAAGTAGGAAGTCCAAAATCTAAGGAATTGAGTAGTGTAGAGGAACGACGTGAGCCTACTGTGCAAAAGACCTGGTTTCGATTCCCCACAAGTTTTTCTCTCACTTTTTCTTTCTTTGAAAGTTTATTTTTATAGCATAGGTGATTGAAAATAAGCTTGACTTTATTATATACGGCATTTCATTCCAACCGGACCCGCAACTAAAACTATTAAATCGAAAGGGGCACTTTTCCACGTATCTTATATATTAAAATTATGTACGCTGCCGACGAGACAATTTTCAAAAGGTGCCCATTTGTGTGTGTGTGTGTGCGTGTATGAGCGTGTGTGCGCAGTAGCGTACGCAGGAATTTATTTCGGGAGGGGCCAAACTCAATATCAGTGTATTTTATATTGAAATTCCTAAACTTGTCCCAAAAATTATGCTAAATTTACTCAAAAGTTGGAATTTCGGGGGTGGTCCGGACCCCCAGGACCCACCCCCTGCGTACGTCCCTGTGTGTGTGTGTATTTCCTTAAAATTAATATTTTATACTTTCCATTTGTGGTATTCACTTCAAATTTGGTATAACGCATGTATCTTAACGAGGAACATAAAAGGGGAGAGAGATATTTTGCAATCGTTTCCGGTTTGAAGCAGACACTCTTGTCGCGAGACAAAATGTATTGTTGTCTTGTATGGACACTATATCGTGAAAATGACGCCCAATGTTTCTTTCAGACTCTTTTTGGGGGACACTGCCTCCTCAGAGCGCCCCTGGCGAGATCAAAATAATACGTTTACAATACAATAACAAATAGAATGTTATCAGCAGTGCCCCCGGGGTAATACTCCCCCCCGAACATTGCTTCCGATAGAAACACTGGTGATGCTCCATTTCCAAAGCTACATATGTTTGATTTTAAATCCTTCAGTATCGTCTCGAAACTTTACACGAACATACTGCCTAGTTTCGAGACGATATCAATAGTTAGTGTATAAATATATTCTTTTCGTCTATGTCTGTAATAACGAAGTTATTTTGTTCACGCAATGCCAACAGAAACTATTTTGATAAAACGAAGCTACGTGATAAGAAAAAAAAAAGTTAGAAAAAACAAGGTTCGGCGGGGAATCGAGCCCAGACCTGCTACTCCGAAAGCAGACACTTTACCGCGGAGCTAACTTACTACGTTGAATTCTGTTTGTTTTATTCTCCTCAAAATACCACATAAGAGTCCAAATGAAGGCAATTCAAAAATATGGCAATTTTGCATTCAAGATGGCGACTTCTCCAATGATTTGTTTCTTCACTTAAACTGAACTACGTCCTTAATAACTTAGCGAAACCTGGCTTACCTACCAAGAGCACAACTTACAATTTTCATGGTTACAAATTTTTGAGCCGCCATTTTGAATCGAAGATGGCGACTTTTCCAACATGTCGGATTTTTCCCCTCACATGCCCTGTAATCTACACACTTGAACGCAATTTCGTGATTCCACCATATCTACAAGTTGTGTAGAATTAGACGCACCCTTATAACATTCCTAGCACTTTCTTACACCGAACATGAATATTTTTTTCAAGTTTAAGGGCGGATTCGCAAACTACGCATCAGAATAAACATCACCTCGAAATTTCAACGTCCTACATACAGCCATTACAAATTTCACATTTTTGCGATTTGCGCCGCGAAACGAAAACGAATTTTAATGCTCTTTTTTCTATCATAAACTATGTTCCTAGCTTCACTGCCTGACAAAATATGACGTTTCTATGGTGTGCGGAACTACTCTAAAAACCAGCATTTCGAAACGACGAAAAATTTCGACACTTCATTTACATGGAAAATGTCGCCTTTTTCGTGATATCGGAATTTTCCCATTACTCACATCCCATGACGAACAAGTATGCAAAATTTGGTGTTTGTATGTTTTGGGGAAGTATGCAAACAATTAAGTGTGTTTCCGATTATAGAGGTATATAATTCCACAGACGCGGGCCCGCTACGTACCAATATTATGTGCGCAGTAAGCAGGAAGTACCAAATATATGGAATTGAGTAGTGTAGGGGAAAGACGTGAGCCTACTGTGCAGAAGACCTGGGTTCGATTCCCAGCAATTTTTTCTCTCACTTTTTCTTTCTTCGAAAGTTTATTTTTATAGCATAGGTGATTGAAAATAAGCTTGACTCTATTATATACGGCATTTCATTCCAACCGGACCCACAACTAAAACTATTACATCGAAAGGGGCACTTTTCCACGTATCTTATAAATATGTACGCTGCCGACGAGACAATTTTCAAGAGGTGTCCATTTGTGTGTGTGTGTCTATGAGCGTGTGTGTGCAGTGGCGTACGCAGGAATTTATTTCGGGAGGGGTCCAAACTCAATATCAGTGTATTTTATATTGAAATTCCTAAACTTGTCCCAAAAATTAGGCTAAATTTACACAAAAGTTGGAATTTCGGGGGTGGTCCGGACCCCCAGGACCCACCCCCTGCGTACGTCCCTGTGTGTGTGTGTATTTCCTTAAAATTAATATTTTATACTTTCCATTTGTGGTATTCACTTCAAATTTGGTATAACGCATGTATCTTAACGAGGAACATAAAAGGGGAGAGAGATATTTTGCAATCGTTTCCGGTTTGAAGCAGACACTCTTGTCGCGAGACAAAATGTATTGTTGTCTTGTATGGACACTATATCGTGAAAATGACGCCCAATGTTTCTTTCAGACTCTTTTTGGGGGACACTGCCTCCTCAGAGCGCCCCTGGCGAGATCAAAATAATACGTTTACAATACAATAACAAATAGAATGTTATCAGCAGTGCCCCCGGGGTAATACTCCCCCCCGAACATTGCTTCCGATAGAGACACTGGTGATGCTCCATTTCCAAAGCTACATATGTTTGATTTTAAATCCTTCAGTATCGTCTCGAAACTTTACACGAACATACTGCCTAGTTTCGAGACGATATCAATAGTTAGTGTATAAATATATTCTTTTCGTCTATGTCTGTAATAACGAAGTTATTTTGTTCACGCAATGCCAACAGAAACTATTTTGATAAAACGAAGCAACGTGATAAGAAAAAAAAAGTTAGAAAAAACAAGGTTCGGCGGGGAATCGAACCCAGACCTGCTACTCAGAAAGCAGACACTTTACCGCGGAGCTAACTTACTACGTTGAATTCTGTTTGTTTTATTCTCCTCAAAATACCACATAAGAGTCCAAATGAAGGCAATTCAAAAATATGGCAATTTTGCATTCAAGATGGCGACTTCTCCAATGATTTGTTTCTTCACTTAAACTGAACTACGTCCTTAATAACTTAGCGAAACCTGGCTTACCTACCAAGAGCACAACTTACAATTTTCATGGTTACAAATTTTTGAGCCGCCATTTTGAATCGAAGATGGCGACTTTTCCAACGTGTCGGATTTTTCCCCTCACATGCCCTGTAATCTACACACTTGAACGCAATTTCGTGATTCCACCATATCTACAAGTTGTGTAGAATTAGACGCACCCTTATAACATTCCTAGCACTTTCTTACACCGAACATGAATATTTTTTTCAAGTTTAAGGGCGGATTCGCAAACTACGCATCAGAATAAACATCACCTCGAAATTTCAACGTCCTACATACAGCCATTACAAATTTCACATTTTTTCGATTTGCGCCGCGAAACGAAAACGAATTTTAATGCTCTTTTTTCTATCATAAACTATGTTCCTAGCTTCACTGCCTGACAAAATTTGACGTTTCTATGGTGTGCGGAACTACTCTAAAAACCAGCATTTCGAAACGACGAAAAATTTCGACACTTCATTTACATGGAAAATGTCGCCTTTTTCGTGATATCGGAATTTTCCCATTACTCACATCCCATGACGAACAAGTATGCAAAATTTGGTGTTTGTATGTTTTGGGGAAGTATGCAAACAATTAATTGTGTTTCCGATTATAGAGGTATATAATTCCACAGACGCAAGCCCGCTACGTGCCAATATTATGTGCGCAGTAAGCAGGAAGTACCAAATATATGGAATTGAGTAGTGTAGGGGAAAGACGTGAGCCTACTGTGCAGAAGACCTGGGTTCGATTCCCAGCAATTTTTTCTCTCACTTTTTCTTTCTTCGAAAGTTTATTTTTATAGCATAGGTGATTGAAAATAAGCTTGACCCTATTATATACGGCATTTCATTCCAACCGGACCCACAACTAAAACTATTACATCGAAAGGGGCACTTTTCCACGTATCTTATAAATATGTACGCTGCCGACGAGACAATTTTCAAGAGGTGTCCATTTGTGTGTGTGTGTGTATGAGCGTGTGTGTGCAGTGGCGTACGCAGGAATTTATTTCGGGAGGGGTCCAAACTCAATATCAGTGTATTTTATATTGAAATTCCTAAACTTGTCCCAAAAATTAGGCTAAATTTACACAAAAGTTGGAATTTCGGGGGTGGTCCGGACCCCAAGGACCCACCCCCTGCGTACGTCCCTGTGTGTGTGCGTATTTCCTTAAAATTAATATTTTATGCTTTCCCTTTGTGCTATTCACTTCAAATTTGGTATTCGCATGTATCTTAACGAGGGACATAAAAGTTGAGAGAGATATTTTGCAATCGTTTCCGGTTTGAAGTAGACACTGTTGTCGCGAGCCAAAATGTATTGTTGTCTTGTATGGACACTATATCGTGAAAATGATGCCCAATGTTTCTTTCAGACTCTTTTTGGGGGACACTGCCTCCTCAGAGCGCCAATGGCGAGATCAAAATAATACGTTTATAATACAATAACAAATAGAATGTTATCAGCAGTGCCCCCGGGGTAATACTCCCCCCCGAACATTGCTTCCGATAGAGACACTGGTGATGCTCCATTTCCAAAGCTACATATGTTTGATTTTAAATCCTTCAGTATCGTCTCGAAACTTTACACGAACATACTGCCTAGTTTCGAGACGATATCAATAGTTAGTGTATAAATATATTCTTTTCGTCTATGTCTGTAATAACGAAGTTATTTTGTTCACGCAATGCCAAAAGAAACTATTTTGATAAAACGAAGCAACGTGATAAGAAAAAAAAAGTTAGAAAAAACAAGGTTCGGCGGGGAATCGAACCCAGACCTGCTACTCAGAAAGCAGACACTTTACCGCGGAGCTAACTTACTACGTTGAATTCTGTTTGTTTTATTCTCCTCAATATACCACATAAGAGTCCAAATGAAGGCAATTCAAAAATATGGCAATTTTGAATTCAAGATGGCGACTTCTCCAATGATTTGTTTCTTCACTTAAACTGAACTACGTCCTTAATAACATAGCGAAACCTGGCTTACCTACTAAGAGCACAACTTACAATTTTCATGGTTACAAATTTTTGAGCCGCCATTTTGAATCGAAGATGGCGACTTTTCCAACATCTCGGATTTTTCCCCTTACATGCACTGTACTCTACACACTTGAACGCAATTTCGTGATTCCACCATATCTACAAGTTGTGTAGAATTAGACGCCCCCTTATAACATTCCTAGCACTTTCCTACACTGAACATGACTATTTTTTTCAAGTTTAAGGGCGGATTCGCAAACTACGCATCAGAATAAACATCACCTCGAAATTTCAACATCCTAGATACAGCCATTACAAATTTCACATTTTTTCGATTTGCGCCGCGAAACGAAAACGAATTTTAATGTTCTTTTTTCCATCATAAACTATGTTCCTAGCTTCACTGCCTGACAAAATATGACGTTTCTATGGTGTGCGGAACTACTCTAAAAACCAGCATTTCGAAACGACAAAAAATTTCGACACTTCATTTCAATGGAAAATGTCGCCTTTTTCGTGATATCGGAATTTTCCCATTACTCACATCCCATGACGAACAAGTATGCAAAATTTGGTGTTTGTATGTTTTGGGGAAGTATGCAAACAATTAAGTGTGTTTCCGATTATAGAGGTATATAATTCCACGGACGCGGGCCCTCTACGTACCAGTACTATGTGAGCAGTAAGTAGGAAGTACAAAATCTAAGGAATTGAGTAGTGTAGAGGAACGACGTGAGCCTACTGTGCAAAAGACCTGGGTTCGATTCCCCACAAGTTTTTCGCTCACTTTTTCTTTCTTTGAAAGTTTATTTTTATAGCATAGGTGATTGAAAATAAGCTTGACTTTATTATATACGGCATTTCATTCCAACCGGACCCGCAACTAAAACTATTAAATCGAAAGGGGCACTTTTCCACGTATCTTATATATTAAAATTATGTACGCTGCCGACGAGACAATTTTCAAAAGGTGCCCATTTGTGTGTGTGTGTGTGCGTGTATGAGCGTGTGTGCGCAGTAGCGTACGCAGGAATTTATTTCGGGAGGGGCCAAACTCAATATCAGTGTATTTTATATTGAAATTCCTAAACTTGTCCCAAAAATTATGCTAAATTTACTCAAAAGTTGGAATTTCGGGGGTGGTCCGGACCCCCAGGACCCACCCCCTGCGTACGTCCCTGTGTGTGTGTGTATTTCCTTAAAATTAATATTTTATACTTTCCATTTGTGGTATTCACTTCAAATTTGGTATAACGCATGTATCTTAACGAGGAACATAAAAGGGGAGAGAGATATTTTGCAATCGTTTCCGGTTTGAAGCAGACACTCTTGTCGCGAGACAAAATGTATTGTTGTCTTGTATGGACACTATATCGTGAAAATGACGCCCAATGTTTCTTTCAGACTCTTTTTGGGGGACACTGCCTCCTCAGAGCGCCCCTGGCGAGATCAAAATAATACGTTTACAATACAATAACAAATAGAATGTTATCAGCAGTGCCCCCGGGGTAATACTCCCCCCCGAACATTGCTTCCGATAGAGACACTGGTGATGCTCCATTTCCAAAGCTACATATGTTTGATTTTAAATCCTTCAGTATCGTCTCGAAACTTTACACGAACATACTGCCTAGTTACGAGACGATATCAATAGTTAGTGTATAAATATATTCTTTTCGTCTATGTCTGTAATAACGAAGTTATTTTGTTCACGCAATGCCAAAAGAAACTTTTTTGATAAAACGAAGCAACGTGATAAGAAAAAAAAAGTTAGAAAAACAAGGTTCGGCGGGGAATCGAACCCAGACCTGCTACTCCGAAAGCAGACACTTTACCGCGGAGCTAACTTACTACGTTGAATTCTGTTTGTTTTATTCTCCTCAAAATACCACATAAGAGTCCAAATGAAGGCAATTCAAAAATATGGCAATTTTGCATTCAAGATGGCGACTTCTCCAATGATTTGTTTCTTCACTTAAACTGAACTACGTCCTTAATAACTTAGCGAAACCTGGCTTACCTACCAAGAGCACAACTTACAATTTTCATGGTTACAAATTTTTGAGCCGCCATTTTGAATCGAAGATGGCGACTTTTCCAACATGTCGGATTTTTCCCCTCACATGCCCTGTAATCTACACACTTGAACGCAATTTCGTGATTCCACCATATCTACAAGTTGTGTAGAATTAGACGCCCCCTTATAACATTCCTAGCACTTTCTTACACCGAACATGAATATTTTTTTCAAGTTTAAGGGCGGATTCGCAAACTACGCATCAGAATAAACATCACCTCGAAATTTCAACGTCCTACATACAGCCATTACAAATTTCACATTTTTTCGATTTGCGCCGCGAAACGAAAACGAATTTTAATGCTCTTTTTGCTATCATAAACTATGTTCCTAGCTTCACTGCCTGACAAAATATGACGTTTCTATGGTGTGCGGAACTACTCTAAAAACCAGCATTTCGAAACGACGAAAAATTTCGACACTTCATTTACATGGAAAATGTCGCCTTTTTCGTGATATCGGAATTTTCCCATTACTCACATCCCATGACGAACAAGTATGCAAAATTTGGTGTTTGTATGTTTTGGGGAAGTATGCAAACAATTAAGTGTGTTTCCGATTATAGAGGTATATAATTCCACAGACGCGGGCCCGCTACGTACCAATATTATGTGCGCAGTAAGCAGGAAGTACCAAATATATGGAATTGAGTAGTGTAGGGGAAAGACGTGAGCCTACTGTGCAGAAGACCTGGGTTCGATTCCCAGCAATTTTTTCTCTCACTTTTTCTTTCTTCGAAAGTTTATTTTTATAGCATAGGTGATTGAAAATAAGCTTGACTCTATTATATACGGCATTTCATTCCAACCGGACCCACAACTAAAACTATTACATCGAAAGGGGCACTTTTCCACGTATCTTATAAATATGTATGCTGCCGACGAGACAATTTTCAAGAGGTGTCCATTTGTGTGTGTGTGTGTATGAGCGTGTGTGTGCAGTGGCGTACGCAGGAATTTATTTCGGGAGGGGTCCAAACTCAATATCAGTGTATTTTATATTGAAATTCCTAAACTTGTCCCAAAAATTAGGCTAAATTTACACAAAAGTTGGAATTTCGGGGGTGGTCCGGACCCCAAGGACCCACCCCCTGCGTACGTCCCTGTGTGTGTGCGTATTTCCTTAAAATTAATATTTTATGCTTTCCCTTTGTGCTATTCACTTCAAATTTGGTATTCGCATGTATCTTAACGAGGGACATAAAAGTTGAGAGAGATATTTTGCAATCGTTTCCGGTTTGAAGTAGACACTGTTGTCGCGAGACAAAATGTATTGTTGTCTTGTATGGACACTATATCCTGAAAATAATGCCCAATGTTTCTTTCAGACTCTTTTTGGGGGACACTGCCTCCTCAGAGCGCCCCTGGCGAGATCAAAATAATACGTTTATAATACAGTAACAAATAGAATGTTATCAGCAATGCCCCCGGGGTAATACTCCCCCCCTAACATTGCTTCCGATAGAGACACTGGTGATGCTCCATTTCCAAAGCTGCATATGTTTGATTTTAAATACTTCAGTATCGTCTCGAAACTTTACACGAACATACTGCCTAGTTTCGAGACGATATCAACAGTTAGTGTATAAATATATTCTTTTCGTCTATGTCTGTAATAACGAAGCTATTTTGTTCACGTAATGCCAACAGAAACTATTTTGATAAAACGAAGCAACGTGATAAGAAAAAAAAGTTAGAAAAAACAAGGTTCGGCGGGGAATCGAACCCAGACCTGCTACTCAGAAAGCAAACACTTTACCGCGGAGCTAACTTACTACGTTGAATTCTGTTTGTTTTATTCTCCTCAATATACCACATAAGAGTCCAAATGAAGGCAATTCAAAAATATGGCAATTTTGCATTCAAGATGGCGACTTCTCCAATGATTTGTTTCTTCACTTAAACTGAACTACGTCCTTAATAACTTAGCGAAACCTGGCTTACCTACCAAGAGCACAACTTACAATTTTCATGGTTACAAATTTTTGAGCCGCCATTTTGAATCGAAGATGGCGACTTTTCCAACATGTCGGATTTTCCCCTCACATGCCCTGTAATCTACACACTTGAACGCAATTTCGTGATTCCACCATATCTACAAGTTGTGTAGAATTAGACGCCCCCTTATAACATTCCTAGCACTTTCTTACACCGAACATGAATATTTTTTTCAAGTTTAAGGGCGGATTCGCAAACTACGCATCAGAATAAACATCACCTCGAAATTTCAACAACCTACATACAGCCATTACAAATTTCACATTTTTTCGATTTGCGCCGCGAAACGAAAACGAATTTTAATGCTCTTTTTTCTATCATAAACTATGTTCCTAGCTTCACTGCCTGACAAAATATGACGTTTCTATGGTGTGCGGAACTACTCTAAAAACCAGCATTTCGAAACGACGAAAAATTTCGACACTTCATTTACATGGAAAATGTCGCCTTTTTCGTGATATCGGAATTTTCCCATTACTCACATCCCATGACGAACAAGTATGCAAAATTTGGTGTTTGTATGTTTTGGGGAAGTATGCAAACAATTAAGTGTGTTTCCGATTATAGAGGTATATAATTCCACGGACGCGGGCCCGCTACGTACCAGTACTATGTGAGCAGTAAGTAGGAAGTACAAAATCTAAGGAATTGAGTAGTGTAGAGGAACGACGTGAGCCTACTGTGCAAAGACCTGGGTTCGATTCCCCACAAGTTTTTCTCTCACTTTTTCTTTCTTTGAAAGTTTATTTTTATAGCATAGGTGATTGAAAATAAGCTTGACTTTATTATATACGGCATTTCATTCCAACCGGACCCGCAACTAAAACTATTAAATCGAAAGGGGCACTTTTCCACGTATCTTATATATTAAAATTATGTACGCTGCCGACGAGACAATTTTCAAAAGGTGCCCATTTGTGTGTGTCTGTGTGCGTGTATGAGCGTGTGTGCGCAGTAGCGTACGCAGGAATTTATTTCGGGAGGGGCCAAACTCAATATCAGTGTATTTATATTGAAATTCCTAAACTTGTCCCAAAAATTATGCTAAATTTACTCAAAAGTTGGAATTTCGGGGGTGGTCCGGACCCCCAGGACCCACCCCCTGCGTACGTCCCTGTGTGTGTGTGTATTTCCTTAAAATTAATATTTTATACTTTCCATTTGTGGTATTCACTTCAAATTTGGTATAACGCATGTATCTTAACGAGGAACATAAAAGGGGAGAGAGATATTTTGCAATCGTTTCCGGTTTGAAGCAGACACTCTTGTCGCGAGACAAAATGTATTGTTGTCTTGTATGGACACTATATCGTGAAAATGATGCCCAATGTTTCTTTCAGACTCTTTTTGGGGGACACTGCCTCCTCAGAGCGCCAATGGCGAGATCAAAATAATACGTTTATAATACAATAACAAATAGAATGTTATCAGCAGTGCCCCCGGGGTAATACTCCCCCCCGAACATTGCTTCCGATAGAGACACTGGTGATGCTCCATTTCCAAAGCTACATATGTTTGATTTTAAATCCTTCAGTATCGTCTCGAAACTTTACACGAACATACTGCCTAGTTTCGAGACGATATCAATAGTTAGTGTATAAATATATTCTTTTCGTCTATGTCTGTAATAACGAAGTTATTTTGTTCACCACACAATGCCAAAAGAAACTATTTTGATAAAACGAAGCAACGTGATAAGAAAAAAAAAGTTAGAAAAAACAAGGTTCGGCGGGGAATCGAACCCAGACCTGCTACTCAGAAAGCAGACACTTTACCGCGGAGCTAACTTACTACGTTGAATTCTGTTTGTTTTATTCTCCTCAATATACCACATAAGAGTCCAAATGAAGGCAATTCAAAAATATGGCAATTTTGAATTCAAGATGGCGACTTCTCCAATGATTTGTTTCTTCACTTAAACTGAACTACGTCCTTAATAACATAGCGAAACCTGGCTTACCTACCAAGAGCACAACTTACAATTTTCATGGTTACAAATTTTTGAGCCGCCATTTTGAATCGAAGATGGCGACTTTTCCAACATCTCGGATTTTTCCCCTTACATGCACTGTACTCTACACACTTGAACGCAATTTCGTGATTCCACCATATCTACAAGTTGTGTAGAATTAGACGCCCCCTTATAACATTCCTAGCACTTTCCTACACTGAACATGACTATTTTTTTCAAGTTTAAGGGCGGATTCGCAAACTACGCATCAGAATAAACATCACCTCGAAATTTCAACATCCTAGATACAGCCATTACAAATTTCACATTTTTTCGATTTGCGCCGCGAAACGAAAACGAATTTTAATGTTCTTTTTTCCATCATAAACTATGTTCCTAGCTTCACTGCCTGACAAAATATGACGTTTCTATGGTGTGCGGAACTACTCTAAAAACCAGCATTTCGAAACGACAAAAAATTTCGACACTTCATTTCAATGGAAAATGTCGCCTTTTTCGTGATATCGGAATTTTCCCATTACTCACATCCCATGACGAACAAGTATGCAAAATTTGGTGTTTGTATGTTTTGGGGAAGTATGCAAACAATTAAGTGTGTTTCCGACTTTAGAGGTATATAATTCCACAGACGCGGGCCCGCTACGTACCAATATTATGTGCGCAGTAAGCAGGAAGTACCAAATATAAGGAATTGAGTAGTGTAGGGGAAAGACGTGAGCCTACTGTGCAGAAGACCTGGGTTCGATTCCCAGCAATTTTTTCTCTCACTTTTTCTTTCTTCGAAAGTTTATTTTTATAGCATAGGTGATTGAAAATAAGCTTGACTCTATTATATACGGCATTTCATTCCAACCGGACCCACAACTAAAACTATTACATCGAAAGGGGCACTTTTCCACGTATCTTATAAATATGTACGCTGCCGACGAGACAATTTTCAAGAGGTGTCCATTTGTGTGTGTGTGCGTATGAGCGTGTGTGTGCAGTGGCGTACGCAGGAATTTATTTCGGGAGGGGTCCAAACTCAATATCAGTGTATTTTATATTGAAATTCCTAAACTTGTCACAAAAATTAGGCTAAATTTACACAAAAGTTGGAATTTCGGGGGTGGTCCGGACCCCAAGGACCCACCCCCTGCGTACGTCCCTGTGTGTGTGCGTATTTCCTTAAAATTAATATTTTATGCTTTCCCTTTGTGCTATTCACTTCAAATTTGGTATTCGCATGTATCTTAACGAGGGACATAAAAGTTGAGAGAGATATTTTGCAATCGTTTCCGGTTTGAAGTAGACACTGTTGTCGCGAGACAAAATGTATTGTTGTCTTGTATGGACACTATATCCTGAAAATAATGCCCAATGTTTCTTTCAGACTCTTTTTGGGGGACACTGCCTCCTCAGAGCGCCCCTGGCGAGATCAAAATAATACGTTTATAATACAGTAACAAATAGAATGTTATCAGCAATGCCCCCGGGGTAATACTCCCCCCCGAACATTGCTTCCGATAGAGACACTGGTGATGCTCCATTTCCAAAGCTGCATATGTTTGATTTTAAATACTTCAGTATCGTCTCGAAACTTTACACGAACATACTGCCTAGTTTCGAGACGATATCAACAGTTAGTGTATAAATATATTCTTTTCGTCTATGTCTGTAATAACGAAGCTATTTTGTTCACGTAATGCCAACAGAAACTATTTTGATAAAACGAAGCAACGTGATAAGAAAAAAAAATTAGAAAAAACAAGGTTCGGCGGGGAATCGAACCCAGACCTGCTACTCAGAAAGCAGACACTTTATCGCGGAGCTAACTTACTACGTTGAATTCTGTTTGTTTTATTCTCCTCAATATACCACATAAGAGTCCAAATGAAGGCAATTCAAAAATATGGCAATTTTGCATTCAAGATGGCGACTTCTCCAATGATTTGTTTCTTCACTTAAACTGAACTACGTCCTTAATAACTTAGCGAAACCTGGCTTACCTACCAAGAGCACAACTTACAATTTTCATGGTTACAAATTTTTGAGCCGCCATTTTGAATCGAAGATGGCGACTTTTCCAACATGTCGGATTTTCCCCTCACATGCCCTGTAATCTACACACTTGAACGCAATTTCGTGATTCCACCATATCTACAAGTTGTGTAGAATTAGACGCCCCCTTATAACATTCCTAGCACTTTCTTACACCGAACATGAATATTTTTTTCAAGTTTAAGGGCGGATTCGCAAACTACGCATCAGAATAAACATCACCTCGAAATTTCAACAACCTACATACAGCCATTACAAATTTCACATTTTTTCGATTTGCGCCGCGAAACGAAAACGAATAATAATGCTCTTTTTTCTATCATAAACTATGTTCCTAGCTTCACTGCCTGACAAAATATGACGTTTCTATGGTGTGCGGAACTACTCTAAAAACCAGCATTTCGAAACGACGAAAAATTTCGACACTTCATTTACATGGAAAATGTCGCCTTTTTCGTGATATCGGAATTTTCCCATTACTCACATCCCATGACGAACAAGTATGCAAAATTTGGTGTTTGTATGTTTTGGGGAAGTATGCAAACAATTAAGTGTGTTTCCGATTATAGAGGTATATAATTCCACAGACGCGGGCCCGCTACGTACCAATATTATGTGCGCAGTAAGCAGGAAGTACCAAATATAAGGAATTGAGTAGTGTAGGGGAAAGACGTGAGCCTACTGTGCAGAAGACCTGGGTTCGATTCCCAGCAATTTTTTCTCTCACTTTTTCTTTCTTCGAAAGTTTATTTTTATAGCATAGGTGATTGAAAATAAGCTTGACTCTATTATATACGGCATTTCATTCCAACCGGACCCACAACTAAAACTATTACATCGAAAAGGGCACTTTTTCACGTATCTTATAAATATGTACGCTGCCGACGAGACAATTTTCAAGAGGTGTCCATTTGTGTGTGTGTGTGTATGAGCGTGTGTGTGCAGTGGCGTACGCAGGAATTTATTTCGGGAGGGGTCCAAACTCAATATCAGTGTATTTTATATTGAAATTCCTAAACTTGTCCCAAAAATTAGGCTAAATTTACACAAAAGTTGGAATTTCGGGGGTGGTCCGGACCCCAAGGACCCACCCCCTGCGTACGTCCCTGTGTGTGTGCGTATTTCCTTAAAATTAATATTTTATGCTTTCCCTTTGTGCTATTCACTTCAAATTTGGTATTCGCATGTATCTTAACGAAGGACATAAAAGTTGAGAGAGATATTTTGCAACCGTTTCCGGTTTGTAGTAGACACTGTTGTCGCGAGACAAAATGTATTGTTGTCTTGTATGGACACTATATCCTGAAAATAATGCCCAATGTTTCTTTCAGACTCTTTTTGGGGGACACTGCCTCCTCAGAGCGCCCCTGGCGAGATCAAAATAATACGTTTATAATACAGTAACAAATAGAATGTTATCAGCAATGCCCCCGGGGTAATACTCCCCCCCGAACATTGCTTCCGATAGAGACACTGGTAATGCTCCATTTCCAAAGCTGCATGTGTTTGATTTTAAATACTTCAGTATCGTCTCGAAACTTTACACGAACATACTGCCTAGTTTCGAGACGATATCAACAGTTAGTGTATAAATATATTCTTTTCGTCTATGTATGTAATAACGAAGCTATTTTGTTCACGTAATGCCAACAGAAACTATTTTGATAAAACGAAGCAACGTGATAAGAAAAAAAATTAGAAAAAACAAGGTTCGGCGGGGAATCGAACCCAGACCTGCTACTCAGAAAGCAGACACTTTACCGCGGAGCTAACTTACTACGTTGAATTCTGTTTGTTTTATTCTCCTCAATATACCACATAAGAGTCCAAATGAAGGCAATTCAAATATATGGCAATTTTGCATTCAAGATGGCGACTTCTCCAATGATTTGTTTCTTCACTTAAACTGAACTACGTCCTTAATAACTTAGCGAAACCTGGCTTACGTACTAAGAGCACAACTTACAATTTTCATGGTTACAAATTTTTGAGCCGCCATTTTGAATCGAAGATGGCGACTTTTCCAACATGTCGGATTTTTCCCCTCACATGCCCTGTAATCTACACACTTGAACGCAATTTCGTGATTCCACCATATCTACAAGTTGTGTAGAATTAGACGCTCCCTTATAACATTCCTAGCACTTTCTTACACCGAACATGAATATTTTTTTCAAGTTTAAGGGCGGATTCGCAAACTACGCATCAGAATAAACATCACCTCGAAATTTCAACGTCCTACGTACAGCCATTACAAATTTCACATTTTTTCGATTTGCGCCGCGAAACGAAAACGAATTTTAATGCTCTTTTTTCTATCATAAACTATGTTCCTAGCTTCACTGCCTGACAAAATTTGACGTTTCTATGGTGTGCGGAACTACTCTAAAAACCAGCATTTCGAAACGACGAAAAATTTCGACACTTCATTTACATGGAAAATGTCGCCTTTTTCGTGATATCGGAATTTTCCCATTACTCACATCCCATGGCGAACAAGCATGCAAAATTTGGTGTTTGTATGTTTTGGGGAAGTATGCAAACAATTAAGTGTGTTTCCGATTATAGAGGTATATAAATCCACGGACGCGGGCCCTCTACGTACCAGTACTATGTGAGCAGTAAGTAGGAAGTCCAAAATCTAAGGAATTGAGTAGTGTAGAGGAACGACGTGAGCCTACTGTGCAAAAGACCTGGGTTCGATTCCCCACAAGTTTTTCTCTCACCTTTTCTTTCTTTGAAAGTTTATTTTTATAGCATAGGTGATTGAAAATAAGCTTGACTTTATTATATACGGCATTTCATTCCAACCGGACCCGCAACTAAAACTATTAAATCGAAAGGGGCACTTTTCCACGTATCTTATATATTAAAATTATGTACGCTGCCGACGAGACAATTTTCAAAAGGTGCCCATTTGTGTGTGTGTGTGTGCGTGTATGAGCGTGTGTGCGCAGTAGCGTACGCAGGAATTTATTTCGGGAGGGGCCAAACTCAATATCAGTGTATTTTATATTGAAATTCCTAAACTTGTCCCAAAAATTATGCTAAATTTACTCAAAAGTTGGAATTTCGGGGGTGGTCCGGACCCCCAGGACCCACCCCCTGCGTACGTCCCTGTGTGTGTGTGTATTTCCTTAAAATTAATATTTTATACTTTCCATTTGTGGTATTCACTTCAAATTTGGTATAACGCATGTATCTTAACGAGGAACATAAAAGGGGAGAGAGATATTTTGCAATCGTTTCCGGTTTGAAGCAGACACTCTTGTCGCGAGACAAAATGTATTGTTGTCTTGTATGGACACTATATCGTGAAAATGACGCCCAATGTTTCTTTCAGACTCTTTTTGGGGGACACTGCCTCCTCAGAGCGCCCCTGGCGAGATCAAAATAATACGTTTACAATACAATAACAAATAGAATGTTATCAGCAGTGCCCCCGGGGTAATACTCCCCCCCGAACATTGCTTCCGATAGAGACACTGGTGATGCTCCATTTCCAAAGCTACATATGTTTGATTTTAAATCCTTCAGTATCGTCTCGAAACTTTACACGAACATACTGCCTAGTTTCGAGACGATATCAATAGTTAGTGTATAAATATATTCTTTTCGTCTATGTCTGTAATAACGAAGCTATTTTGTTCACGCAATGCCAACAGAAACTATTTTGATAAAACGAAGCAACGTGATAAGAAAAAAAAAGTTAGAAAAAACAAGGTTCGGCGGGGAATCGAACCCAGACCTGCTACTCCGAAAGCAGACACTTTACCGCGGAGCTAACTTACTACGTTGAATTCTGTTTGTTTTATTCTCCTCAAAATACCACATAAGAGTCCAAATGAAGGCAATTCAAAAATATGGCAATTTTGCATTCAAGATGGCGACTTCTCCAATGATTTGTTTCTTCACTTAAACTGAACTACGTCCTTAATAACTTAGCGAAACCTGGCTTACCTACCAAGAGCACAACTTACAATTTTCATGGTTACAAATTTTTGAGCCGCCATTTTGAATCGAAGATGGCGACTTTTCCAACATGTCGGATTTTTCCCCTCACATGCCCTGTAATCTACACACTTGAACGCAATTTCGTGATTCCACCATATCTACAAGTTGTGTAGAATTAGACGCACCCTTATAACATTCCTAGCACTTTCTTACACCGAACATGAATATTTTTTTCAAGTTTAAGGGCGGATTCGCAAACTACGCATCAGAATAAACATCACCTCGAAATTTCAACGTCCTACATACAGCCATTACAAATTTCACATTTTTTCGATTTGCGCCGCGAAACGAAAACGAATTTTAATGCTCTTTTTTCTATCATAAACTATGTTCCTAGCTTCACTGCCTGACAAAATATGACGTTTCTATGGTGTGCGGAACTACTCTAAAAACCAGCATTTCGAAACGACGAAAAATTTCGACACTTCATTTACATGGAAAATGTCGCCTTTTTCGTGATATCGGAATTTTCCCATTACTCACATCCCATGACGAACAAGTATGCAAAATTTGGTGTTTGTATGTTTTGGGGAAGTATGCAAACAATTAAGTGTGTTTCCGATTATAGAGGTATATAATTCCACAGACGCGGGCCCGCTACGTACCAATATTATGTGCGCAGTAAGCAGGAAGTACAAAATCTAAGGAATTGAGTAGTGTAGGGGAAAGACGTGAGCCTACTGTGCAGAAGACCTGGGTTCGATTCCCAGCAATTTTTTCTCTCACTTTTTCTTTCTTCGAAAGTTTATTTTTATAGCATAGGTGATTGAAAATAAGCTTGACTCTATTATATACGGCATTTCATTCCAACCGGACCCACAACTAAAACTATTACATCGAAAGGGGCACTTTTCCACGTATCTTATAAATATGTACGCTGCCGACGAGACAATTTTCAAGAGGTGTCCATTTGTGTGTGTGTGTGTATGAGCGTGTGTGTGCAGTGGCGTACGCAGGAATTTATTTCGGGAGGGGTCCAAACTCAATATCAGTGTATTTTATATTGAAATTCCTAAACTTGTCCCAAAAATTAGGCTAAATTTACACAAAAGTTGGAATTTCGGGGGTGGTCCGGACCCCAAGGACCCACCCCCTGCGTACGTCCCTGTGTGTGTGCGTATTTCCTTAAAATTAATATTTTATGCTTTCCCTTTGTGCTATTCACTTCAAATTTGGTATTCGCATGTATCTTAACGAGGGACATAAAAGTTGAGAGAGATATTTTGCAATCGTTTCCGGTTTGAAGTAGACACTGTTGTCGCGAGACAAAATGTATTGTTGTCTTGTATGGACACTATATCCTGAAAATAATGCCTAATGTTTCTTTCAGACTCTTTTTGGGGGACACTGCCTCCTCAGAGCGCCCCTGGCGAGATCAAAATAATACGTTTATAATACAGTAACAAATAGAATGTTATCAGCAATGCCCCCGGGGTAATACTCCCCCCCGAACATTGCTTCCGATAGAGACACTGGTGATGCTCCATTTCCAAAGCTGCATATGTTTGATTTTAAATACTTCAGTATCGTCTCGAAACTTTACACGAACATACTGCCTAGTTTCGAGACGATATCAACAGTTAGTGTATAAATATATTCTTTTCGTCTATGTCTGTAATAACGAAGCTATTTTGTTCACGTAATGCCAACAGAAACTATTTTGATAAAACGAAGCAACGTGATAAGAAAAAAAATTAGAAAAAAGAAGGTTCGGCGGGGAATCGAACCCAGACCTGCTACTCAGAAAGCAAACACTTTACCGCGGAGCTAACTTACTACGTTGAATTCTGTTTGTTTTATTCTCCTCAATATACCACATAAGAGTCCAAATGAAGGCAATTCAAAAATATGGCAATTTTGCATTCAAGATGGCGACTTCTCCAATGATTTGTTTCTTCACTTAAACTGAACTACGTCCTTAATAACTTAGCGAAACCTGGCTTACCTACCAAGAGCACAACTTACAATTTTCATGGTTACAAATTTTTGAGCCGCCATTTTGAATCGAAGATGGCGACTTTTCCAACATGTCGGATTTTCCCCTCACATGCCCTGTAATCTACACACTTGAACGCAATTTCGTGATTCCACCATATCTACAAGTTGTGTAGAATTAGACGCCCCCTTATAACATTCCTAGCACTTTCTTACACCGAACATGAATATTTTTTTCAAGTTTAAGGGCGGATTCGCAAACTACGCATCAGAATAAACATCACCTCGAAATTTCAACGTCCTACATACAGCCATTACAAATTTCACATTTTTTCGATTTGCGCCGCGAAACGAAAACGAATTTTAATGCTCTTTTTTCTATCATAAACTATGTTCCTAGCTTCACTGCCTGACAAAATTTGACGTTTCTATGGTGTGCGGAACTACTCTAAAAACCAGCATTTCGAAACGACGAAAAATTTCGACACTTCATTTACATGGAAAATGTCGCCTTTTTCGTGATATCGGAATTTTCCCATTACTCACATCCCATGGCGAACAAGCATGCAAAATTTGGTGTTTGTATGTTTTGGGGAAGTATGCAAACAATTAAGTGTGTTTCCGATTATAGAGGTATATAATTCCACGGACGCGGGCCCTCTACGTACCAGTACTATGTGAGCAGTAAGTAGGAAGTCCAAAATCTAAGGAATTGAGTAGTGTAGAGGAACGACGTGAGCCTACTGTGCAAAAGACCTGGGTTCGATTCCCCATAAGTTTTTCTCTCACTTTTTCTTTCTTTGAAAGTTTATTTTTATAGCATAGGTGATTGAAAATAAGCTTGACTTTATTATATACGGCATTTCATTCCAACCGGACCCGCAACTAAAACTATTAAATCGAAAGGGGCACTTTTCCACGTATCTTATATATTAAAATTATGTACGCTGCCGACGAGACAATTTTCAAAAGGTGCCCATTTGTGTGTGTGTGTGTGCGTGTATGAGCGTGTGTGCGCAGTAGCGTACGCAGGAATTTATTTCGGGAGGGGCCAAACTCAATATCAGTGTATTTTATATTGAAATTCCTAAACTTGTCCCAAAAATTATGCTAAATTTACTCAAAAGTTGGAATTTCGGGGGTGGTCCGGACCCCCAGGACCCACCCCCTGCGTACGTCCCTGTGTGTGTGTGTATTTCCTTAAAATTAATATTTTATACTTTCCATTTGTGGTATTCACTTCAAATTTGGTATAACGCATGTATCTTAACGAGGAACATAAAAGGGGAGAGAGATATTTTGCAATCGTTTCCGGTTTGAAGCAGACACTCTTGTCGCGAGACAAAATGTATTGTTGTCTTGTATGGACACTATATCGTGAAAATGACGCCCAATGTTTCTTTCAGACTCTTTTTGGGGGACACTGCCTCCTCAGAGCGCCCCTGGCGAGATCAAAATAATACGTTTACAATACAATAACAAATAGAATGTTATCAGCAGTGCCCCCGGGGTAATACTCCCCCCCGAACATTGCTTCCGATAGAGACACTGGTGATGCTCCATTTCCAAAGCTACATATGTTTGATTTTAAATCCTTCAGTATCGTCTCGAAACTTTACACGAACATACTGCCTAGTTTCGAGACGATATCAATAGTTAGTGTATAAATATATTCTTTTCGTCTATGTCTGTAATAACGAAGTTATTTTGTTCACGCAATGCCAACAGAAACTATTTTGATAAAACGAAGCAACGTGATAAGAAAAAAAAAGTTAGAAAAAACAAGGTTCGGCGGGGAATCGAACCCAGACCTGCTGCTCAGAAAGCAGACACTTTACCGCGGAGCTAACTTACTACGTTGAATTCTGTTTGTTTTATTCTCCTCAAAATACCACATAAGAGTCCAAATGAAGGCAATTCAAAAATATGGCAATTTTGCATTCAAGATGGCGACTTCTCCAATGATTTGTTTCTTCACTTAAACTGAACTACGTCCTTAATAACTTAGCGAAACCTGGCTTACCTACCAAGAGCAAAACTTACAATTTTCATGGTTACAAATTTTTGAGCCGCCATTTTGAATCGAAGATGGCGACTTTTCCAACATGTCGGATTTTTCCCCTCACATGCCCTGTAATCTACACACTTGAACGCAATTTCGTGATTCCACCATATCTACAAGTTGTGTAGAATTAGACGCACCCTTATAACATTCCTAGCACTTTCTTACACCGAACATGAATATTTTTTTCAAGTTTAAGGGCGGATTCGCAAACTACGCATCAGAATAAACATCACCTCGAAATTTCAACGTCCTACATACAGCCATTACAAATTTCACATTTTTTCGATTTGCGCCGCGAAACGAAAACGAATTTTAATGCTCTTTTTTCTATCATAAACTATGTTCCTAGCTTCACTGCCTGACAAAATATGACGTTTCTATGGTGTGCGGAACTACTCTAAAAACCAGCATTTCGAAACGACGAAAAATTTCGACACTTCATTTACATGGAAAATGTCGCCTTTTTCGTGATATCGGAATTTTCCCATTACTCACATCCCATGACGAACAAGTATGCAAAATTTGGTGTTTGTATGTTTTGGGGAAGTATGCAAACAATTAAGTGTGTTTCCGATTATAGAGGTATATAATTCCACAGACGCGGGCCCGCTACGTACCAATATTATGTGCGCAGTAAGCAGGAAGTACCAAATATATGGAATTGAGTAGTGTAGGGGAAAGACGTGAGCCTACTGTGCAGAAGACCTGGGTTCGATTCCCAGCAATTTTTTCTCTCACTTTTTCTTTCTTCGAAAGTTTATTTTTATAGCATAGGTGATTGAAAATAAGCTTGACTCTATTATATACGGCATTTCATTCCAACCGGACCCACAACTAAAACTATTACATCGAAAGGGGCACTTTTCCACGTATCTTATAAATATGTATGCTGCCGACGAGACAATTTTCAAGAGGTGTCCATTTGTGTGTGTGTGTGTATGAGCGTGTGTGTGCAGTGGCGTACGCAGGAATTTATTTCGGGAGGGGTCCAAACTCAATATCAGTGTATTTTATATTGAAATTCCTAAACTTGTCCCAAAAATTAGGCTAAATTTACACAAAAGTTGGAATTTCGGGGGTGGTCCGGACCCCAAGGACCCACCCCCTGCGTACGTCCCTGTGTGTGTGCGTATTTCCTTAAAATTAATATTTTATGCTTTCCCTTTGTGCTATTCACTTCAAATTTGGTATTCGCATGTATCTTAACGAGGGACATAAAAGTTGAGAGAGATATTTTGCAATCGTTTCCGGTTTGAAGTAGACACTGTTGTCGCGAGACAAAATGTATTGTTGTCTTGTATGGACACTATATCCTGAAAATAATGCCCAATGTTTCTTTCAGACTCTTTTTGGGGGACACTGCCTCCTCAGAGCGCCCCTGGCGAGATCAAAATAATACGTTTATAATACAGTAACAAATAGAATGTTATCAGCAATGCCCCCGGGGTAATACTCCCCCCCGAACATTGCTTCCGATAGAGACACTGGTGATGCTCCATTTCCAAAGCTGCATATGTTTGATTTTAAATACTTCAGTATCGTCTCGAAACTTTACACGAACATACTGCCTAGTTTCGAGACGATATCAACAGTTAGTGTATAAATATATTCTTTTCGTCTATGTCTGTAATAACGAAGCTATTTTGTTCACGTAATGCCAACAGAAACTATTTTGATAAAACGAAGCAACGTGATAAGAAAAAAAAATAGAAAAAACAAGGTTCGGCGGGGAATCGAACCCAGACCTGCTACTCAGAAAGCAAACACTTTACCGCGGAGCTAACTTACTACGTTGAATTCTGTTTGTTTTATTCTCCTCAATATACCACATAAGAGTCCAAATGAAGGCAATTCAAAAATATGGCAATTTTGCATTCAAGATGGCGACTTCTCCAATGATTTGTTTCTTCACTTAAACTGAACTACGTCCTTAATAACTTAGCGAAACCTGGCTTACCTACCAAGAGCACAACTTACAATTTTCATGGTTACAAATTTTTGAGCCGCCATTTTGAATCGAAGATGGCGACTTTTCCAACATGTCGGATTTTCCCCTCACATGCCCTGTAATCTACACACTTGAACGCAATTTCGTGATTCCACCATATCTACAAGTTGTGTAGAATTAGACGCCCCCTTATAACATTCCTAGCACTTTCTTACACCGAACATGAATATTTTTTCAAGTTTAAGGGCGGATTCGCAAACTACGCATCAGAATAAACATCACCTCGAAATTTCAACAACCTACATACAGCCATTACAAATTTCACATTTTTTCGATTTGCGCCGCGAAACGAAAACGAATTTTAATGCTCTTTTTTCTATCATAAACTATGTTCCTAGCTTCACTGCCTGACAAAATATGACGTTTCTATGGTGTGCGGAACTACTCTAAAAACCAGCATTTCGAAACGACGACAAATTTCGACACTTCATTTACATGGAAAATGTCGCCTTTTTCGTGATATCGGAATTTTCCCATTACTCACATCCCATGACGAACAAGTATGCAAAATTTGGTGTTTGTATGTTTTGGGGAAGTATGCAAACAATTAAGTGTGTTTCCGATTATAGAGGTATATAATTCCACGGACGCGGGCCCGCTACGTACCACTACTATGTGAGCAGTAAGTAGGAAGTACAAAATCTAAGGAATTGAGTAGTGTAGAGGAACGACGTGAGCCTACTGTGCAAAGACCTGGGTTCGATTCCCCATAAGTTTTTCTCTCACTTTTTCTTTCTTTGAAAGTTTATTTTTATAGCATAGGTGATTGAAAATAAGCTTGACTTTATTATATACGGCATTTCATTCCAACCGGACCCGCAACTAAAACTATTAAATCGAAAGGGGCACTTTTCCACGTATCTTATATATTAAAATTATGTACGCTGCCGACGAGACAATTTTCAAAAGGTGCCCATTTGTGTGTGTCTGTGTGCGTGTATGAGCGTGTGTGCGCAGTAGCGTACGCAGGAATTTATTTCGGGAGGGGCCAAACTCAATATCAGTGTATTTATATTGAAATTCCTAAACTTGTCCCAAAAATTATGCTAAATTTACTCAAAAGTTGGAATTTCGGGGGTGGTCCGGACCCCCAGGACCCACCCCCTGCGTACGTCCCTGTGTGTGTGTGTATTTCCTTAAAATTAATATTTTATACTTTCCATTTGTGGTATTCACTTCAAATTTGGTATAACGCATGTATCTTAACGAGGAACATAAAAGGGGAGAGAGATATTTTGCAATCGTTTCCGGTTTGAAGCAGACACTCTTGTCGCGAGACAAAATGTATTGTTGTCTTGTATGGACACTATATCGTGAAAATGATGCCCAATGTTTCTTTCAGACTCTTTTTGGGGGACACTGCCTCCTCAGAGCGCCAATGGCGAGATCAAAATAATACGTTTATAATACAATAACAAATAGAATGTTATCAGCAGTGCCCCCGGGGTAATACTCCCCCCCGAACATTGCTTCCGATAGAGACACTGGTGATGCTCCATTTCCAAAGCTACATATGTTTGATTTTAAATCCTTCAGTATCGTCTCGAAACTTTACACGAACATACTGCCTAGTTTCGAGACGATATCAATAGTTAGTGTATAAATATATTCTTTTCGTCTATGTCTGTAATAACGAAGTTATTTTGTTCACGCAATGCCAAAAGAAACTATTTTGATAAAACGAAGCAACGTGATAAGAAAAAAAAAGTTAGAAAAATCAAGGTTCGGCGGGGAATCGAACCCAGACCTGCTACTCAGAAAGCAAACACTTTACCGCGGAGCTAACTTACTACGTTGAATTCTGTTTGTTTTATTCTCCTCAATATACCACATAAGAGTCCAAATGAAGGCAATTCAAAAATATGGCAATTTTGAATTCAAGATGGCGACTTCTCCAATGATTTGTTTCTTCACTTAAACTGAACTACGTCCTTAATAACATAGCGAAACCTGGCTTACCTACCAAGAGCACAACTTACAATTTTCATGGTTACAAATTTTTGAGCCGCCATTTTGAATCGAAGATGGCGACTTTTCCAACATCTCGGATTTTTCCCCTTACATGCACTGTACTCTACACACTTGAACGCAATTTCGTGATTCCACCATATCTACAAGTTGTGTAGAATTAGACGCCCCCTTATAACATTCCTAGCACTTTCCTACACTGAACATGACTATTTTTTTCAAGTTTAAGGGCGGATTCGCAAACTACGCATCAGAATAAACATCACCTCGAAATTTCAACATCCTAGATACAGCCATTACAAATTTCACATTTTTTCGATTTGCGCCGCGAAACGAAAACGAATTTTAATGTTCTTTTTTCCATCACAAACTATGTTCCTAGCTTCACTGCCTGACAAAATATGACGTTTCTATGGTGTGCGGAACTACTCTAAAAACCAGCATTTCGAAACGACAAAAAATTTCGACACTTCATTTCAATGGAAAATGTCGCCTTTTTCGTGATATCGGAATTTTCCCATTACTCACATCCCATGACGAACAAGTATGCAAAATTTGGTGTTTGTATGTTTTGGGGAAGTATGCAAACAATTAAGTGTGTTTCCGACTTTAGAGGTATATAATTCCACGGACGCGGGCCCGCTACGTACCAGTACTATGTGAGCAGTAAGTAGGAAGTCCAAAATCTAAGGAATTGAGTAGTGTAGAGGAACGACGTGATCCTACTGTGCAAAAGACCTGGGTTCGATACCCCACAAGGTTTCTCTCACTTTTTCTTTCTTTGAAAGTTTATTTTTATAGCATAGGTGATTGAAAATAAGCTTGACTTTATTATATACGGCATTTCATTCCAACCGGACCCGCAACTAAAACTATTAAATCGAAAGGGGCACTTTTCCACGTATCTTATATATTAAAATTATGTACGCTGCCGACGAGACAATTTTCAAAAGGTGCCCATTTGTGTGTGTGTGTGTGCGTGTATGAGCGTGTGTGCGCAGTAGTGTACGCAGGAATTTATTTCGGGAGGGGCCAAACTCAATATCAGTGTATTTTATATTGAAATTCCTAAACTTGTCCCAAAAATTATGCTAAATTTACTCAAAAGTTGGAATTTCGGAGGTGGTCCGGACCCCCAGGACCCACCCCCTGCGTACGTCCCTGTGTGTGTGTGTATTTCCTTAAAATTAATATTTTATACTTTCCATTTGTGGTATTCACTTCAAATTTGGTATAACGCATGTATCTTAACGAGGAACATAAAAGGGGAGAGAGATATTTTGCAATCGTTTCCGGTTTGAAGCAGACACTCTTGTCGCGAGACAAAATGTATTGTTGTCTTGTATGGACACTATATCGTGAAAATGATGCCCAATGTTTCTTTCAGACTCTTTTTGGGGGACACTGCCTCCTCAGAGCGCCCCTGGCGAGATCAAAATAATACGTTTATAATACAATAACAAATAGAATGTTATCAACAGTGCCCCAGGGGTAATACTCCCCCCCCCGAACATTGCTTCCGATAGAGACACTGGTGACGCTCCATTTCCAAAGCTACATATGTTTGATTTTAAATCCTTCAGTATCGTCTCGAAACTTTACACGAACATACTGCCTAGTTTCGAGACGATATCAATAGTTAGTGTATAAATATATTCTTTTCGTCTATGTCTGTAATAACGAAGTTATTTTGTTCACGCAATGCCAACAGAAACTATTTTGATAAAACGAAGCAACGTGATAAGAAAAAAAAGTTAGAAAAAACAAGGTTCGGCGGGGAATCGAACCCAGGCCTGCTACTCCGAAAGCAGACACTTTACCGCGGAGCTAACTTACTACGTTGAATTATGTTTGTTTTATTCTCCTCAAAATACCACATAAGAGTCCAAATGAAGGCAATTCAAAAATATGGCAATTTTGCATTCAAGATGGCGACTTCTCCAATGATTTGTTTCTTCACTTAAACTGAACTACGTCCTTAATAACTTAGCGAAACCTGGCTTACCTACCAAGAGCACAACTTACAATTTTCATGGTTACAAATTTTTGAGCCGCCATTTTGAATCGAAGATGGCGACTTTTCCAACATGTCGGATTTTTCCCCTCACATGCCCTGTAATCTACACACTTGAACGCAATTTCGTGATTCCACCATATCTACAAGTTGTGTAGAATTAGACGCCCCCTTGTAACATTCCTAGCACTTTCTTACACCGAACATGAATATTTTTTTCAAGTTTAAGGGCGGATTCGCAAACTACGCATCAGAATAAACATCACCTCGAAATTTCAACGTCCTACATACAGCCATTACAAATTTCACATTTTTTCGATTTGCGCCGCGAAACGAAAACGAATTTTAATGCTCTTTTTTCTATCATAAACTATGTTCCTAGCTTCACTGCCTGACAAAATATGACGTTTCTATGGTGTGCGGAACTACTCTAAAAACCAGCATTTCGAAACGACGAAAAATTTCGACACTTCATTTACATGGAAAATGTCGCCTTTTTCGTGATATCGGAATTTTCCCATTACTCACATCCCATGACGAACAAGTATGCAAAATTTGGTGTTTGTATGTTTTGGGGAAGTATGCAAACAATTAAGTGTGTTTCCGATTATAGAGGTATATAATTCCACAGACG
The DNA here is from genome assembly GCF_964235325.1 of Thermobia domestica. NCBI lineage: Eukaryota > Metazoa > Arthropoda > Insecta > Zygentoma > Lepismatidae > Thermobia > Thermobia domestica. The sequence continues at coordinate 295,495,053 of NC_137459.1, read as the reverse complement.
CGGGCCCGCTACGTACCAATATTATGTGCGCAGTAAGCAGGAAGTACCAAATATAAGGAATTGAGTAGTGTAGGGGAAAGACGTGAGCCTACTGTGCAGAAGACCTGGGTTCGATTCCCAGCAATTTTTTCTCTCACTTTTTCTTTCTTCGAAAGTTTATTTTTATAGCATAGGTGATTGAAAATAAGCTTGACTCTATTATATACGGCATTTCATTCCAACCGGACCCACAACTAAAACTATTACATCGAAAGGGGCACTTTTCCACGTATCTTATAAATATGTACGCTGCCGACGAGACAATTTTCAAGAGGTGTCCATTTGTGTGTGTGTGTGTGTATGAGCGTGTGTGTGCAGTGGCGTACGCAGGAATTTATTTCGGGAGGGGTCCAAACTCAATATCAGTGTATTTTATATTGAAATTCCTAAACTTGTCCCAAAAATTAGGCTAAATTTACACAAAAGTTGGAATTTCGGGGGTGGTCCGGACCCCAAGGACCCACCCCCTGCGTACGTCCCTGTGTGTGTGCGTATTTCCTTAAAATTAATATTTTATGCTTTCCCTTTGTGCTATTCACTTCAAATTTGGTATTCGCATGTATCTTAACGAGGGACATAAAAGTTGAGAGAGATATTTTGCAATCGTTTCCGGTTTGAAGTAGACACTGTTGTCGCGAGACAAAATGTATTGTTGTCTTGTATGGACACTATATCCTGAAAATAATGCCCAATGTTTCTTTCAGACTCTTTTTGGGGGACACTGCCTCCTCAGAGCGCCCCTGGCGAGATCAAAATAATACGTTTATAATACAGTAACAAATAGAATGTTATCAGCAATGCCCCCGGGGTAATACTCCCCCCCGAACATTGCTTCCGATAGAGACACTGGTGATGCTCCATTTCCAAAGCTGCATATGTTTGATTTTAAATACTTCAGTATCGTCTCGAAACTTTACACGAACATACTGCCTAGTTTCGAGACGATATCAACAGTTAGTGTATAAATATATTCTTTTCGTCTATGTCTGTAATAACGAAGCTATTTTGTTCACGTAATGCCAACAGAAACTATTTTGATAAAACGAAGCAACGTGATAAGAAAAAAAATTAGAAAAAAGAAGGTTCGGCGGGGAATCGAACCCAGACCTGCTACTCAGAAAGCAAACACTTTACCGCGGAGCTAACTTACTACGTTGAATTCTGTTTGTTTTATTCTCCTCAATATACCACATAAGAGTCCAAATGAAGGCAATTCAAAAATATGGCAATTTTGCATTCAAGATGGCGACTTCTCCAATGATTTGTTTCTTCACTTAAACTGAACTACGTCCTTAATAACTTAGCGAAACCTGGCTTACCTACCAAGAGCACAACTTACAATTTTCATGGTTACAAATTTTTGAGCCGCCATTTTGAATCGAAGATGGCGACTCTTCCAACATGTCGGATTTTCCCCTCACATGCCCTGTAATCTACACACTTGAACGCAATTTCGTGATTCCACCATATCTACAAGTTGTGTAGAATTAGACGCCCCCTTAGAACATTCCTAGCACTTTCTTACACCGAACATGAATATTTTTTTCAAGTTTAAGGGCGGATTCGCAAACTACGCATCAGAATAAACATCACCTCGAAATTTCAACAACCTACATACAGCCATTACAAATTTCACATTTTTTCGATTTGCGCCGCGAAACGAAAACGAATTTTAATGCTCGTTTTTCTATCATAAACTATGTTCCTAGCTTCACTGCCTGACAAAATATGACGTTTCTATGGTGTGCGGAACTACTCTAAAAACCAGCATTTCGAAACGACGAAAAATTTCGACACGTCATTTACATGGAAAATGTCGCCTTTTTCGTGATATCGGAATTTTCCCATTACTCACATCCCATGACGAACAAGTATGCAAAATTTGGTGTTTGTATGTTTTGGGGAAGTATGCAAACAATTAAGTGTGTTTCCGATTATAGAGGTATATAATTCCACGGACGCGGGCCCGCTACGTACCAGTACTATGTGAGCAGTAAGTAGGAAGTCCAAAATCTAAGGAATTGAGTAGTGAAGAGGAACAACGTGAGCCTACTGTGCAAAAGACCTGGGTTCGATTCCCCACAAGTTTTTCTCTCACTTTTTCTTTCTTTGAAAGTTTATTTTTATAGCATAGGTGATTGAAAATAAGCTTGACTTTATTATATACGGCATTTCATTCCAACCGGACCCGCAACTAAAACTATTAAATCGAAAGGGGCACTTTTCCACGTATCTTATATATTAAAATTATGTACGCTGCCGACGAGACAATTTTCAAAAGGTGCCCATTTGTGTGTGTGTGTGTGCGTGTATGAGCGTGTGTGCGCAGTAGCGTACGCAGGAATTTATTTCGGGAGGGGCCAAACTCAATATCAGTGTATTTTATATTGAAATTCCTAAACTTGTCCCAAAAATTATGCTAAATTTACTCAAAAGTTGGAATTTCGGGGGTGGTCCGGACCCCCAGGACCCACCCCCTGCGTACGTCCCTGTGTGTGTGTGTATTTCCTTAAAATTAATATTTTATACTTTCCATTTGTGGTATTCACTTCAAATTTGGTATAACGCATGTATCTTAACGAGGAACATAAAAGGGGAGAGAGATATTTTGCAATCGTTTCCGGTTTGAAGCAGACACTCTTGTCGCGAGACAAAATGTATTGTTGTCTTGTATGGACACTATATCGTGAAAATGACGCCCAATGTTTCTTTCAGACTCTTTTTGGGGGACACTGCCTCCTCAGAGCGCCCCTGGCGAGATCAAAATAATACGTTTACAATACAATAACAAATAGAATGTTATCAGCAGTGCCCCCGGGGTAATACTCCCCCCCGAACATTGCTTCCGATTGAGACACTGGTGATGCTCCATTTCCAAAGCTACATATGTTTGATTTTAAATCCTTCAGTATCGTCTCGAAACTTTACACGAACATACTGCCTAGTTTCGAGACGATATCAATAGTTAGTGTATAAATATATTCTTTTCTTCTATGTCTGTAATAACGAAGTTATTTTGTTCACGCAATGCCAACAGAAACTATTTTCATAAAACGAAGCAAGGTGATAAGAAAAAAAAAGTTAGAAAAAACAAGCTTCGGCGGGGAATCGAACCCAGACCTGCTACTCAGAAAGCAGACACTTTACCGCGGAGCTAACTTACTATGTTGAATTCTGTTTGTTTTATTCTCCTCAATATACCACATAAGAGTCCAAATGAAGGCAATTCAAAAATATGGCAATTTTGAATTCAAGATGTCGACTTCTCCAATGATTTGTTTCTTCACTTAAACTGAACTACGTCCTTAATAACTTAGCGAAACCTGGCTTACCTACCAAGAGCACAACTTACAATTTTCATGGTTACAAATTTTTGAGCCGCCATTTTGAATCGAAGATGGCGACTTTTCCAACATGTCGGATTTTTCCCCTCACATGCCCTGTAATCTACACACTTGAACGCAATTTCGTGATTCAACCATATCTACAAGTTGTGTAGAATTAGACGCCCCCTTATAACATTCCTAGCACTTTGTGACACCGAACATGAATATTTTTTTCAAGTTTAAGGGCGGATTCGCAAACTACGCATCAGAATAAACATCACCTCGAAATTTCAACATCCTACATACAGCCATTACAAATTTCACATTTTTTCGATTTGCGCCGCGAAACGAAAACGAATTTTAATGCTCTTTTTTCTATCATAAACTATGTTCCTAGCTTCACTGCCTGACAAAATATGACGTTTCTATGGTGTGCGGAACTACTCTAAAAACCAGCATTTCGAAACGACGAAAAATTTCAACACTTCATTTACATGGAAAATGTCGCCTTTTTCGTGATATCGGAATTTTCCCATTACTCACATCCCATGACGAACAAGTATGCAAAATTTGGTGTTTGTATGTTTTGGGGAAGTATGCAAACAATTAAGTGTGTTTCCGATTATAGAGGTATATAATTGCACGGACGCGGGCCCTCTACGTACCAGTACTATGTGAGCAGTAAGTAGGAAGTCCAAAATCTAAGGAATTGAGTAGTGTAGAGGAACGACGTGAGCCTACTGTGCAAAAGACCTGGGATCGATTCCCCACAAGTTTTTCTCTCACTTTTTCTTTCTTTGAAAGTTTATTTTTATAGCATAGGTGATTGAAAATAAGCTTGACTTTATTATATACGGCATTTCATTCCAACCGGACCCGCAACTAAAACTATTAAATCGAAAGGGGCACTTTTCCACGTATCTTATATATTAAAATTATGTACGCTGCCGACGAGACAATTTTCAAAAGGTGCCCATTTGTGTGTGTGTGTGTGCGTGTATGAGCGTGTGTGCGCAGTAGCGTACGCAGGAATTTATTTCGGGAGGGGCCAAACTCAATATCAGTGTATTTTATATTGAAATTCCTAAACTTGTCCCAAAAATTATGCTAAATTTACTCAAAAGTTGGAATTTCGGGGGTGGTCCGGACCCCCAGGACCCACCCCCTGCGTACGTCCCTGTGTGTGTGTGTATTTCCTTAAAATTAATATTTTATACTTTCCATTTGTGGTATTCACTTCAAATTTGGTATAACGCATGTATCATAACGAGGAACATAAAAGGGGAGAGAGATATTTTGCAATCGTTTCCGGTTTGAAGCAGACACTCTTGTCGCGAGACAAAATGTATTGTTGTCTTGTATGGACACTATATCCTGAAAATAATGCCCAATGTTTCTTTCAGACTCTTTTTGGGGGACACTGCCTCCTCAGAGCGCCCCTGGCGAGATCAAAATAATACGTTTATAATACAGTAACAAATAGAATGTTATCAGCAATGCCCCCGGGGTAATACTCCCCCCCGAACATTGCTTCCGATAGAGACACTGGTGATGCTCCATTTCCAAAGCTACATATGTTTGATTTTAAATACTTCAGTATCGTCTCGAAACTTTACACGAACATACTGCCTAGTTTCGAGACGATATCAACAGTTAGTGTATAAATATATTCTTTTCGTCTATGTCTGTAATAACGAAGCTATTTTGTTCACGTAATGCCAACAGAAACTATTTTGATAAAACGAAGCAACGTGATAAGAAAAAAAATTAGAAAAAACAAGGTTCGGCGGGGAATCGAACCCAGACCTGCTATTCAGAAAGCAAACACTTTACCGCGGAGCTAACTTACTACGTTGAATTCTGTTTGTTTTATTCTCCTCAATATACCACATAAGAGTCCAAATGAAGGCAATTCAAAAATATGGCAATTTTGCATTCAAGATGGCGACTTCTCCAATGATTTGTTTCTTCACTTAAACTGAACTACGTCCTTAATAACTTAGCGAAACCTGGCTTACCTACCAAGAGCACAACTTACAATTTTCATGGTTACAAATTTTTGAGCCGCCATTTTGAATCGAAGATGGCGACTTTTCCAACATGTCGGATTTTCCCCTCTCATGCCCTGTAATCTACACACTTGAACGCAATTTCGTGATTCCACCATATCTACAAGTTGTGTAGAATTAGACGCCCCCTTATAACATTCCTAGCACTTTCTTACACCGAACATGAATATTTTTTTCAAGTTTAAGGGCGGATTCGCAAACTACGCATCAGAATAAACATCACCTCGAAATTTCAACAACCTACATACAGCCATTACAAATTTCACATTTTTTCGATTTGCGCCGCGAAACGAAAACGAATTTTAATGCTCTTTTTTCTATCATAAACTATGTTCCTAGCTTCACTGCCTGACAAAATATGACGTTTCTATGGTGTGCGGAACTACTCTAAAAACCAGCATTTCGAAACGACGAAAAATTTCGACACTTCATTTACATTGAAAATGTCGCCTTTTTCGTGATATCGGAATTTTCCCATTACTCACATCCCATGACGAACAAGTATGCAAAATTTGGTGTTTGTATGTTTTGGGGAAGAATGCAAACAATTAAGTGTGTTTCCGATTATAGAGGTATATAATTCCACGGACGCGGGCCCGCTACGTACCAGTACTATGTGAGCAGTAAGTAGGAAGTACAAAATCTAAGGAATTGAGTAGTGTAGAGGAACGACGTGAGCCTACTGTGCAAAGACCTGGGTTCGATTCCCCACAAGTTTTTCTCTCACTTTTTCTTTCTTTGAAAGTTTATTTTTATAGCATATGTGATTGAAAATAAGCTTGACTTTATTATATACGGCATTTCATTCCAACCGGACCCGCAACTAAAACTAGTAAATCGAAAGGGGCACTTTTCCACGTATCTTATATATTAAAATTATGTACGCTGCCGACGAGACAATTTTCAAAAGGTGCCCATTTGTGTGTGTCTGTGTGCGTGTATGAGCGTGTGTGCGCAGTAGCGTACGCAGGAATTTATTTCGGGAGGGGCCAAACTCAATATCAGTGTATTTATATTGAAATTCCTAAACTTGTCCCAAAAATTATGCTAAATTTACTCAAAAGTTGGAATTTCGGGGGTGGTCCGGACCCCCAGGACCCACCCCCTGCGTACGTCCCTGTGTGTGTGTGTATTTCCTTAAAATTAATATTTTATACTTTCCATTTGTGGTATTCACTTCAAATTTGGTATAACGCATGTATCTTAACGAGGAACATAAAAGGGGAGAGAGATATTTTGCAATCGTTTCCGGTTTGAAGCAGACACTCTTGTCGCGAGACAAAATGTATTGTTGTCTTGTATGGACACTATATCGTGAAAATGACGCCCAATGTTTCTTTCAGACTCTTTTTGGGGGACACTGCCTCCTCAGAGCGCCAATGGCGAGATCAAAATAATACGTTTATAATACAATAACAAATAGAATGTTATCAGCAGTGCCCCCGGGGTAATACTCCCCCCCGAACATTGCTTCCGATAGAGACACTGGTGATGCTCCATTTCCAAAGCTACATATGTTTGATTTTAAATCCTTCAGTATCGTCTCGAAACTTTACACGAACATACTGCCTAGTTTCGAGACGATATCAATAGTTAGTGTATAAATATATTCTTTTCGTCTATGTCTGTAATAACGAAGTTATTTTGTTCACGCAATGCCAAAAGAAACTATTTTGATAAAACGAAGCAACGTGATAAGAAAAAAAAAGTTAGAAAAAACAAGGTTCGGCGGGGAATCGAACCCAGACCTGCTACTCAGAAAGCAGACACTTTACCGCGGAGCTAACTTACTACGTTGAATTCTGTTTGTTTTATTCTCCTCAATATACCACATAAGAGTCCAAATGAAGGCAATTCAAAAATATGGCAATTTTGAATTCAAGATGGCGACTTCTCCAATGATTTGTTTCTTCACTTAAACTGAACTACGTCCTTAATAACATAGCGAAACCTGGCTTACCTACCAAGAGCACAACTTACAATTTTCATGGTTACAAATTTTTGAGCCGCCATTTTGAATCGAAGATGGCGACTTTTCCAACATCTCGGATTTTTCCCCTTACATGCACTGTACTCTACACACTTGAACGCAATTTCGTGATTCCACCATATCTACAAGTTGTGTAGAATTAGACGCCCCCTTATAACATTCCTAGCACTTTCCTACACTGAACATGACTATTTTTTTCAAGTTTAAGGGCGGATTCGCAAACTACGCATCAGAATAAACATCACCTCGAAATTTCAACATCCTAGATACAGCCATTACAAATTTCACATTTTTTCGATTTGCGCCGCGAAACGAAAACGAATTTTAATGTTCTTTTTTCCATCATAAACTATGTTCCTAGCTTCACTGCCTGACAAAATATGACGTTTCTATGGTGTGCGGAACTACTCTAAAAACCAGCATTTCGAAACGACAAAAAATTTCGACACTTCATTTCAATGGAAAATGTCGCCTTTTTCGTGATATCGGAATTTTCCCATTACTCACATCCCATGACGAACAAGTATGCAAAATTTGGTGTTTGTATGTTTTGGGGAAGTATGCAAACAATTAAGTGTGTTTCCGACTTTAGAGGTATATAATTCCACAGACGCGGGCCCGCTACGTACCAATATTATGTGCGCAGTAAGCAGGAAGTACCAAATATAAGGAATTGAGTAGTGTAGGGGAAAGACGTGAGCCTACTGTGCAGAAGACCTGGGTTCGATTCCCAGCAATTTTTTCTCTCACTTTTTCTTTCTTCGAAAGTTTATTTTTATAGCATAGGTGATTGAAAATAAGCTTGACTCTATTATATACGGCATTTCATTCCAACCGGACCCACAACTAAAACTATTACATCGAAAGGGGCACTTTTCCACGTATCTTATAAATATGTACGCTGCCGACGAGACAATTTTCAAGAGGTGTCCATTTGTGTGTGTGTGTGTATGAGCGTGTGTGTGCAGTGGCGTACGCAGGAATTTATTTCGGGAGGGGTCCAAACTCAATATCAGTGTATTTTATATTGAAATTCCTAAACTTGTCCCAAAAATTAGGCTAAATTTACACAAAAGTTGGAATTTCGGGGGTGGTCCGGACCCCAAGGACCCACCCCCTGCGTACGTCCCTGTGTGTGTGCGTATTTCCTTAAAATTAATATTTTATGCTTTCCCTTTGTGCTATTCACTTCAAATTTGGTATTCGCATGTATCTTAACGAGGGACATAAAAGTTGAGAGAGATATTTTGCAATCGTTTCCGGTTTGAAGTAGACACTGTTGTCGCGAGACAAAATGTATTGTTGTCTTGTATGGACACTATATCCTGAAAATAATGCCCAATGTTTCTTTCAGACTCTTTTTGGGGGACACTGCCTCCTCAGAGCGCCCCTGGCGAGATCAAAATAATACGTTTATAATACAGTAACAAATAGAATGTTATCAGCAATGCCCCCGGGGTAATACTCCCCCCCGAACATTGCTTCCGATAGAGACACTGGTGATGCTCCATTTCCAAAGCTGCATATGTTTGATTTTAAATACTTCAGTATCGTCTCGAAACTTTACACGAACATACTGCCTAGTTTCGAGACGATATCAACAGTTAGTGTATAAATATATTCTTTTCGTCTATGTCTGTAATAACGAAGCTATTTTGTTCACGTAATGCCAACAGAAACTATTTTGATAAAACGAAGCAACGTGATAAGAAAAAAAAATTAGAAAAAACAAGGTTCGGCGGGGAATCGAACCCAGACCTGCTACTCAGAAAGCAGACACTTTATCGCGGAGCTAACTTACTACGTTGAATTCTGTTTGTTTTATTCTCCTCAATATACCACATAAGAGTCCAAATGAAGGCAATTCAAAAATATGGCAATTTTGCATTCAAGATGGCGACTTCTCCAATGATTTGTTTCTTCACTTAAACTGAACTACGTCCTTAATAACTTAGCGAAACCTGGCTTACCTACCAAGAGCACAACTTACAATTTTCATGGTTACAAATTTTTGAGCCGCCATTTTGAATCGAAGATGGCGACTTTTCCAACATGTCGGATTTTTCCCCTCACATGCCCTGTAATCTACACACTTGAACGCAATTTCGTGATTCCACCATATCTACAAGTTGTGTAGAATTAGACGCCCCCTTATAACATTCCTAGCACTTTCTTACACCGAACATGAATATTTTTTTCAAGTTTAAGGGCGGATTCGCAAACTACGCATCAGAATAAACATCACCTCGAAATTTCAACGTCCTACATACAGCCATTACAAATTTCACATTTTTTCGATTTGCGCCGCGAAACGAAAACGAATTTTAATGCTCTTTTTTCTATCATAAACTATGTTCCTAGCTTCACTGCCTGACAAAATATGACGTTTCTATGGTGTGCGGAACTACTCTAAAAACCAGCATTTCGAAACGACGAAAAATTTCGACACTTCATTTACATGGAAAATGTCGCCTTTTTCGTGATATCGGAATTTTCCCATTACTCACATCCCATGACGAACAAGTATGCAAAATTTGGTGTTTGTATGTTTTGGGGAAGTATGCAAACAATTAAGTGTGTTTCCGATTATAGAGGTATATAATTCCACAGACGCGGGCCCGCTACGTACCAATATTATGTGCGCAGTAAGCAGGAAGTACCAAATATAAGGAATTGAGTAGTGTAGGGGAAAGACGTGAGCCTACTGTGCAGAAGACCTGGGTTCGATTCCCAGCAATTTTTTCTCTCACTTTTTCTTTCTTCGAAAGTTTATTTTTATAGCATAGGTGATTGAAAATAAGCTTGACTCTATTATATACGGCATTTCATTCCAACCGGACCCACAACTAAAACTATTACATCGAAAGGGGCACTTTTCCACGTATCTTATAAATATGTACGCTGCCGACGAGACAATTTTCAAGAGGTGTCCATTTGTGTGTGTGTGTGTATGAGCGTGTGTGTGCAGTGGCGTACGCAGGAATTTATTTCGGGAGGGGTCCAAACTCAATATCAGTGTATTTTATATTGAAATTCCTAAACTTGTCCCAAAAATTAGGCTAAATTTACACAAAAGTTGGAATTTCGGGGGTGGTCCGGACCCCAAGGATCCACCCCCTGCGTACGTCCCTGTGTGTGTGCGTATTTCCTTAAAATTAATATTTTATGCTTTCCCTTTGTGCTATTCACTTCAAATTTGGTATTCGCATGTATCTTAACGAGGGACATAAAAGTTGAGAGAGATATTTTGCAATCGTTTCCGGTTTGAAGTAGACACTGTTGTCGCGAGACAAAATGTATTGTTGTCTTGTATGGACACTATATCCTGAAAATAATGCCCAATGTTTCTTTCAGACTCTTTTTGGGGGACACTGCCTCCTCAGAGCGCCCCTGGCGAGATCAAAATAATACGTTTATAATACAGTAACAAATAGAATGTTATCAGCAATGCCCCCGGGGTAATACTCCCCCCCGAACATTGCTTCCGATAGAGACACTGGTGATGCTCCATTTCCAAAGCTGCATATGTTTGATTTTAAATACTTCAGTATCGTCTCGAAACTTTACACGAACATACTGCCTAGTTTCGAGACGATATCAACAGTTAGTGTATAAATATATTCTTTTCGTCTATGTCTGTAATAACGAAGCTATTTTGTTCACGTAATGCCAACAGAAACTATTTTGATAAAACGAAGCAACGTGATAAGAAAAAAAATTAGAAAAAACAAGGTTCGGCGGGGAATCGAACCCAGACCTGCTACTCAGAAAGCAAACACTTTACCGCGGAGCTAACTTACTACGTTGAATTCTGTTTGTTTTATTCTCCTCAATATACCACATAAGAGTCCAAATGAAGGCAATTCAAAAATATGGCAATTTTGCATTCAAGATGGCGACTTCTCCAATGATTTGTTTCTTCACTTAAACTGAACTACGTCCTTAATAACTTAGCGAAACCTGGCTTACCTACCAAGAGCACAACTTACAATTTTCATGGTTACAAATTTTTGAGCCGCCATTTTGAATCGAAGATGGCGACTCTTCCAACATGTCGGATTTTCCCCTCACATGCCCTGTAATCTACACACTTGAACGCAATTTCGTGATTCCACCATATCTACAAGTTGTGTAGAATTAGACGCCCCCTTATAACATTCCTAGCACTTTCTTACACCGAACATGAATATTTTTTTCAAGTTTAAGGGCGGATTCGCAAACTACGCATCAGAATAAACATCACCTCGAAATTTCAACAACCTACATACAGCCATTACAAATTTCACATTTTTTCGATTTGCGCCGCGAAACGAAAACGAATTTTAATGCTCGTTTTTCTATCATAAACTATGTTCCTAGCTTCACTGCCTGACAAAATATGACGTTTCTATGGTGTGCGGAACTACTCTAAAAACCAGCATTTCGAAACGACGAAAAATTTCGATACTTCATTTACATGGAAAATGTCGCCTTTTTCGTGATATCGGAATTTTCCCATTACTCACATCCCATGACGAACAAGTATGCAAAATTTGGTGTTTGTATGTTTTGGGGAAGTATGCAAACAATTAAGTGTGTTTCCGATTATAGAGGTATATAATTCCACGGACGCGGGCCCGCTACGTACCAGTACTATGTGAGCAGTAAGTAGGAAGTCCAAAATCTAAGGAATTGAGTAGTGAAGAGGAACAACGTGAGCCTACTGTGCAAAAGACCTGGGTTCGATTCCCCACAAGTTTTTCTCTCACTTTTTCTTTCTTTGAAAGTTTATTTTTATAGCATAGGTGATTGAAAATAAGCTTGACTTTATTATATACGGCATTTCATTCCAACCGGACCCGCAACTAAAACTATTAAATCGAAAGGGGCACTTTTCCACGTATCTTATATATTAAAATTATGTACGCTGCCGACGAGACAATTTTCAAAAGGTGCCCATTTGTGTGTGTGTGTGTGCGTGTATGAGCGTGTGTGCGCAGTAGCGTACGCAGGAATTTATTTCGGGAGGGGCCAAACTCAATATCAGTGTATTTTATATTGAAATTCCTAAACTTGTCCCAAAAATTATGCTAAATTTACTCAAAGGTTGGAATTTCGGGGGTGGTCCGGACCCCCAGGACCCACCCCCTGCGTACGTCCCTGTGTGTGTGTGTATTTCCTTAAAATTAATATTTTATACTTTCCATTTGTGGTATTCACTTCAAATTTGGTATAACGCATGTATCTTAACGAGGAACATAAAAGGGGAGAGAGATATTTTGCAATCGTTTCCGGTTTGAAGCAGACACTCTTGTCGCGAGACAAAATGTATTGTTGTCTTGTATGGACACTATATCGTGAAAATGACGCCCAATGTTTCTTTCAGACTCTTTTTGGGGGACACTGCCTCCTCAGAGCGCCCCTGGCGAGATCAAAATAATACGTTTACAATACAATAACAAATAGAATGTTATCAGCAGTGCCCCCGGGGTAATACTCCCCCCCGAACATTGCTTCCGATTGAGACACTGGTGATGCTCCATTTCCAAAGCTACATATGTTTGATTTTAAATCCTTCAGTATCGTCTCGAAACTTTACACGAACATACTGCCTAGTTTCGAGACGATATCAATAGTTAGTGTATAAATATATTCTTTTCTTCTATGTCTGTAATAACGAAGTTATTTTGTTCACGCAATGCCAACAGAAACTATTTTCATAAAACGAAGCAAGGTGATAAGAAAAAAAAAGTTAGAAAAAACAAGGTTCGGCGGGGAATCGAACCCAGACCTGCTACTCAGAAAGCAGACACTTTACCGCGGAGCTAACTTACTATGTTGAATTCTGTTTGTTTTATTCTCCTCAATATACCACATAAGAGTCCAAATGAAGGCAATTCAAAAATATGGCAATTTTGAATTCAAGATGTCGACTTCTCCAATGATTTGTTTCTTCACTTAAACTGAACTACGTCCTTAATAACTTAGCGAAACCTGGCTTACCTACCAAGAGCACAACTTACAATTTTCATGGTTACAAATTTTTGAGCCGCCATTTTGAATCGAAGATGGCGACTTTTCCAACATGTCGGATTTTTCCCCTCACATGCCCTGTAATCTACACACTTGAACGCAATTTCGTGATTCAACCATATCTACAAGTTGTGTAGAATTAGACGCCCCCTTATAACATTCCTAGCACTTTGTGACACCGAACATGAATATTTTTTTCAAGTTTAAGGGCGGATTCGCAAACTACGCATCAGAATAAACATCACCTCGAAATTTCAACATCCTACATACAGCCATTACAAATTTCACATTTTTTCGATTTGCGCCGCGAAACGAAAACGAATTTTAATGCTCTTTTTTCTATCATAAACTATGTTCCTAGCTTCACTGCCTGACAAAATATGACGTTTCTATGGTGTGCGGAACTACTCTAAAAACCAGCATTTCGAAACGACGAAAAATTTCAACACTTCATTTACACGGAAAATGTCGCCTTTTTCGTGATATCGGAATTTTCCCATTACTCACATCCCATGACGAACAAGTATGCAAAATTTGGTGTTTGTATGTTTTGGGGAAGTATGCAAACAATTAAGTGTGTTTCCGATTATAGAGGTATATAATTGCACGGACGCGGGCCCTCTACGTACCAGTACTATGTGAGCAGTAAGTAGGAAGTCCAAAATCTAAGGAATTGAGTAGTGTAGAGGAACGACGTGAGCCTATTGTGCAAAAGACCTGGGTTCGATTCCCCACAAGTTTTTCTCTCACTTTTTCTTTCTTTGAAAGTTTATTTTTATAGCATAGGTGATTGAAAATAAGCTTGACTTTATTATATACGGCATTTCATTCCAACCGGACCCGCAACTAAAACTATTAAATCGAAAGGGGCACTTTTCCACGTATCTTATATATTAAAATTATGTACGCTGCCGACGAGACAATTTTGAAAAGGTGCCCATTTGTGTGTGTCTGTGTGCGTGTATGAGCGTGTGTGCGCAGTAGCGTACGCAGGAATTTATTTCGGGAGGGGCCAAACTCAATATCAGTGTATTTATATTGAAATTCCTAAACTTGTCCCAAAAATTATGCTAAATTTACTCAAAAGTTGGAATTTCGGGGGTGGTCCGGACCCCCAGGACCCACCCCCTGCGTACGTCCCTGTGTGTGTGTGTATTTCCTTAAAATTAATATTTTATACTTTCCATTTGTGGTATTGACTTCAAATTTGGTATAACGCATGTATCTTAACGAGGAACATAAAAGGGGAGAGAGATATTTTGCAATCGTTTCCGGTTTGAAGCAGACACTCTTGTCGCGAGACAAAATGTATTGTTGTCTTGTATGGACACTATATCGTGAAAATGATGCCCAATGTTTCTTTCAGACTTTTTTTGGGGGACACTGCCTCCTCAGAGCGCCAATGGCGAGATCAAAATAATACGTTTATAATACAATAACAAATAGAATGTTATCAGCAGTGCCCCCGGGGTAATACTCCCCCCCGAACATTGCTTCCGATAGAGACACTGGTGATGCTCCATTTCCAAAGCTACATATGTTTGATTTTAAATCCTTCAGTATCGTCTCGAAACTTTACACGAACATACTGCCTAGTTTCGAGACGATATCAATAGTTAGTGCATAAATATATTCTTTTCGTCTATGTCTGTAATAACGAAGTTATTTTGTTCACGCAATGCCAAAAGAAACTATTTTGATAAAACGAAGCAACGTGATAAGAAAAAAAAAGTTAGAAAAAACAAGGTTCGGCGGGGAATCGAACCCAGACCTGCTACTCAGAAAGCAGACACTTTACCGCGGAGCTAACTTACTACGTTGAATTCTGTTTGTTTTATTCTCCTCAATATACCACATAAGAGTCCAAATGAAGGCAATTCAAAAATATGGCAATTTTGAATTCAAGATGGCGACTTCTCCAATGATTTGTTTCTTCACTTAAACTGAACTACGTCCTTAATAACATAGCGAAACCTGGCTTACCTACCAAGAGCACAACTTACAATTTTCATGGTTACAAATTTTTGAGCCGCCATTTTGAATCGAAGATGGCGACTTTTCCAACATCTCGGATTTTTCCCCTTACATGCACTGTACTCTACACACTTGAACGCAATTTCGTGATTCCACCATATCTACAAGTTGTGTAGAATTAGACGCCCCCTTATAACATTCCTAGCACTTTCCTACACTGAACATGACTATTTTTTTCAAGTTTAAGGGCGGA
The DNA here is from genome assembly GCF_964235325.1 of Thermobia domestica. Classification (NCBI taxonomy): domain Eukaryota; kingdom Metazoa; phylum Arthropoda; class Insecta; order Zygentoma; family Lepismatidae; genus Thermobia; species Thermobia domestica. The sequence goes on along the minus strand of NC_137459.1, from coordinate 295,479,390 downwards.
TTCGCAAACTACGCATCAGAATAAACATCACCTCGAAATTTCAACATCCTAGATACAGCCATTACAAATTTCACATTTTTTCGATTTGCGCCGCGAAACGAAAACGAATTTTAATGTTCTTTTTTCCATCATAAACTATGTTCCTAGCTTCACTGCCTGACAAAATATGACGTTTCTATGGTGTGCGGAACTACTCTAAAAACCAGCATTTCGAAACGACAAAAAATTTCGACACTTCATTTCAATGGAAAATGTCGCCTTTTTCGTGATATCGGAATTTTCCCATTACTCACATCCCATGACGAACAAGTATGCAAAATTTGGTGTTTGTATGTTTTGGGGAAGTATGCAAACAATTAAGTGTGTTTCCGACTTTAGAGGTATATAATTCCACAGACGCGGGCCCGCTACGTACCAATATTATGTGCGCAGTAAGCAGGAAGTACCAAATATAAGGAATTGAGTAGTGTAGGGGAAAGACGTGAGCCTACTGTGCAGAAGACCTGGGTTCGATTCCCAGCAATTTTTTCTCTCACTTTTTCTTTCTTCGAAAGTTTATTTTTATAGCATAGGTGATTGAAAATAAGCTTGACTCTATTATATACGGCATTTCATTCCAACCGGACCCACAACTAAAACTATTACATCGAAAGGGGCACTTATCCACGTATCTTATAAATATGTACGCTGCCGACGAGACAATTTTCAAGAGGTGTCCATTTGTGTGTGTGTGTGTATGAGCGTGTGTGTGCAGTGGCGTACGCAGGAATTTATTTCGGGAGGGGTCCAAACTCAATATCAGTGTATTTTATATTGAAATTCCTAAACTTGTCCCAAAAATTAGGCTAAATTTACACAAAAGTTGGAATTTCGGGGGTGGTCCGGACCCCAAGGACCCACCCCCTGCGTACGTCCCTGTGTGTGTGGTATTTCCTTAAAATTAATATTTTATGCTTTCCCTTTGTGCTATTCACTTCAAATTTGGTATTCGCATGTATCTTAACGAGGGACATAAAAGTTGAGAGAGATATTTTGCAATCGTTTCCGGTTTGAAGTAGACACTGTTGTCGCGAGACAAAATGTATTGTTGTCTTGTATGGACACTATATCCTGAAAATAATGCCCAATGTTTCTTTCAGACTCTTTTTGGGGGACACTGCCTCCTCAGAGCGCCCCTGGCGAGATCAAAATAATACGTTTATAATACAGTAACAAATAGAATGTTATCAGCAATGCCCCCGGGGTAATACTCCCCCCCGAACATTGCTTCCGATAGAGACACTGGTGATGCTCCATTTCCAAAGCTGCATATGTTTGATTTTAAATACTTCAGTATCGTCTCGAAACTTTACACGAACATACTGCCTAGTTTCGAGACGATATCAACAGTTAGTGTATAAATATATTCTTTTCGTCTATGTCTGTAATAACGAAGCTATTTTGTTCACGTAATGCCAACAGAAACTATTTTGATAAAACGAAGCAACGTGATAAGAAAAAAAAATAGAAAAAACAAGGTTCGGCGGGGAATCGAACCCAGACCTGCTACTCAGAAAGCAGACACTTTATCGCGGAGCTAACTTACTACGTTGAATTCTGTTTGTTTTATTCTCCTCAATATACCACATAAGAGTCCAAATGAAGGCAATTCAAAAATATGGCAATTTTGCATTCAAGATGGCGACTTCTCCAATGATTTGTTTCTTCACTTAAACTGAACTACGTCCTTAATAACTTAGCGAAACCTGGCTTACCTACCAAGAGCACAACTTACAATTTTCATGGTTACAAATTTTTGAGCCGCCATTTTGAATCGAAGATGGCGACTTTTCCAACATGTCGGATTTTCCCCTCACATGCCCTGTAATCTACACACTTGAACGCAATTTCGTGATTCCACCATATCTACAAGTTGTGTAGAATTAGACGCCCCCTTATAACATTCCTAGCACTTTCTTACACCGAACATGAATATTTTTTTCAAGTTTAAGGGCGGATTCGCAAACTACGCATCAGAATAAACATCACCTCGAAATTTCAACAACCTACATACAGCCATTACAAATTTCACATTTTTTCGATTTGCGCCGCGAAACGAAAACGAATTTTAATGCTCTTTTTTCTATCATAAACTATGTTCCTAGCTTCACTGCCTGACAAAATATGACGTTTCTATGGTGTGCGGAACTACTCTAAAAACCAGCATTTCGAAACGACGAAAAATTTCGACACTTCATTTACATGGAAAATGTCGCCTTTTTCGTGATATCGGAATTTTCCCATTACTCACATCCCATGACGAACAAGTATGCAAAATTTGGTGTTTGTATGTTTTGGGGAAGTATGCAAACAATTAAGTGTGTTTCCGATTATAGAGGTATATAATTCCACAGACGCGGGCCCGCTACGTACCAATATTATGTGCGCAGTAAGCAGGAAGTACCAAATATAAGGAATTGAGTAGTGTAGGGGAAAGACGTGAGCCTACTGTGCAGAAGACCTGGGTTCGATTCCCAGCAATTTTTTCTCTCACTTTTTCTTTCTTCGAAAGTTTATTTTTATAGCATAGGTGATTGAAAATAAGCTTGACTCTATTATATACGGCATTTCATTCCAACCGGACCCACAACTAAAACTATTACATCGAAAGGGGCACTTTTTCACGTATCTTATAAATATGTACGCTGCCGACGAGACAATTTTCAAGAGGTGTCCATTTGTGTGTGTGTGTGTATGAGCGTGTGTGTGCAGTGGCGTACGCAGGAATTTATTTCGGGAGGGGTCCAAACTCAATATCAGTGTATTTTATATTGAAATTCCTAAACTTGTCCCAAAAATTAGGCTAAATTTACACAAAAGTTGGAATTTCGGGGGTGGTCCGGACCCCAAGGACCCACCCCCTGCGTACGTCCCTGTGTGTGTGCGTATTTCCTTAAAATTAATATTTTATGCTTTCCCTTTGTGCTATTCACTTCAAATTTGGTATTCGCATGTATCTTAACGAGGGACATAAAAGTTGAGAGAGATATTTTGCAACCGTTTTCGGTTTGTAGTAGACACTGTTGTCGCGAGACAAAATGTATTGTTGTCTTGTATGGACACTATATCCTGAAAATAATGCCCAATGTTTCTTTCAGACTCTTTTTGGGGGACACTGCCTCCTCAGAGCGCCCCTGGCGAGATCAAAATAATACGTTTATAATACAGTAACAAATAGAATGTTATCAGCAATGCCCCCGGGGTAATACTCCCCCCCGAACATTGCTTCCGATAGAGACACTGGTAATGCTCCATTTCCAAAGCTGCATGTGTTTGATTTTAAATACTTCAGTATCGTCTCGAAACTTTACACGAACATACTGCCTAGTTTCGAGACGATATCAACAGTTAGTGTATAAATATATTCTTTTCGTCTATGTCTGTAATAACGAAGCTATTTTGTTCACGTAATGCCAACAGAAACTATTTTGATAAAACGAAGCAACGTGATAAGAAAAAAAAGTTAGAAAAAACAAGGTTCGGCGGGGAATCGAACCCAGACCTGCTACTCAGAAAGCAGACACTTTACCGCGGAGCTAACTTACTACGTTGAATTCTGTTTGTTTTATTCTCCTCAATATACCACATAAGAGTCCAAATGAAGGCAATTCAAATATATGGCAATTTTGCATTCAAGATGGCGACTTCTCCAATGATTTGTTTCTTCCCTTAAACTGAACTACGTCCTTAATAACTTAGCGAAACCTGGCTTACGTACTAAGAGCACAACTTACAATTTTCATGGTTACAAATTTTTGAGCCGCCATTTTGAATCGAAGATGGCGACTTTTCCAACATGTCGGATTTTTCCCCTCACATGCCCTGTAATCTACACACTTGAACGCAATTTCGTGATTCCACCATATCTACAAGTTGTGTAGAATTAGACGCCCTTATAACATTCCTAGCACTTTCTTACACCGAACATGAATATTTTTTTCAAGTTTAAGGGCGGATTCGCAAACTACGCATCAGAATAAACATCACCTCGAAATTTCAACGTCCTACATACAGCCATTACAAATTTCACATTTTTTCGATTTGCGCCGCGAAACGAAAACGAATTTTAATGCTCTTTTTTCTATCATAAACTATGTTCCTAGCTTCACTGCCTGACAAAATTTGACGTTTCTATGGTGTGCGGAACTACTCTAAAAACCAGCATTTCGAAACGACGAAAAATTTCGACACTTCATTTACATGGAAAATGTCGCCTTTTTCGTGATATCGGAATTTTCCCATTACTCACATCCCATGGCGAACAAGCATGCAAAATTTGGTGTTTGTATGTTTTGGGGAAGTATGCAAACAATTAAGTGTGTTTCCGATTATAGAGGTATATAATTCCACGGACGCGGGCCCTCTACGTACCAGTACTATGTGAGCAGTAAGTAGGAAGTCCAAAATCTAAGGAATTGAGTAGTGTAGAGGAACGACGTGAGCCTACTGTGCAAAAGACCTGGGTTCGATTCCCCACAAGTTTTTCTCTCACCTTTTCTTTCTTTGAAAGTTTATTTTTATAGCATAGGTGATTGAAAATAAGCTTGACTTTATTATATACGGCATTTCATTCCAACCGGACCCGCAACTAAAACTATTAAATCGAAAGGGGCACTTTTCCACGTATCTTATATATTAAAATTATGTACGCTGCCGACGAGACAATTTTCAAAAGGTGCCCATTTGTGTGTGTGTGTGTGCGTGTATGAGCGTGTGTGCGCAGTAGCGTACGCAGGAATTTATTTCGGGAGGGGCCAAACTCAATATCAGTGTATTTTATATTGAAATTCCTAAACTTGTCCCAAAAATTATGCTAAATTTACTCAAAAGTTGGAATTTCGGGGGTGGTCCGGACCCCCAGGACCCACCCCCTGCGTACGTCCCTGTGTGTGTGTGTATTTCCTTAAAATTAATATTTTATACTTTCCATTTGTGGTATTCACTTCAAATTTGGTATAACGCATGTATCTTAACGAGGAACATAAAAGGGGAGAGAGATATTTTGCAATCGTTTCCGGTTTGAAGCAGACACTCTTGTCGCGAGACAAAATGTATTGTTGTCTTGTATGGACACTATATCGTGAAAATGACGCCCAATGTTTCTTTCAGACTCTTTTTGGGGGACACTGCCTCCTCAGAGCGCCCCTGGCGAGATCAAAATAATACGTTTACAATACAATAACAAATAGAATGTTATCAGCAGTGCCCCCGGGGTAATACTCCCCCCCGAACATTGCTTCCGATAGAGACACTGGTGATGCTCCATTTCCAAAGCTACATATGTTTGATTTTAAATCCTTCAGTATCGTCTCGAAACTTTACACGAACATACTGCCTAGTTTCGAGACGATATCAATAGTTAGTGTATAAATATATTCTTTTCGTCTATGTCTGTAATAACGAAGTTATTTTGTTCACGCAATGCCAACAGAAACTATTTTGATAAAACGAAGCAACGTGATAAGAAAAAAAAAGTTAGAAAAAACAAGGTTCGGCGGGGAATCGAACCCAGACCTGCTACTCCGAAAGCAGACACTTTACCGCGGAGCTAACTTACTACGTTGAATTCTGTTTGTTTTATTCTCCTCAAAATACCACATAAGAGTCCAAATGAAGGCAATTCAAAAATATGGCAATTTTGCATTCAAGATGGCGACTTCTCCAATGATTTGTTTCTTCACTTAAACTGAACTACGTCCTTAATAACTTAGCGAAACCTGGCTTACCTACCAAGAGCACAACTTACAATTTTCATGGTTACAAATTTTTGAGCCGCCATTTTGAATCGAAGATGGCGACTTTTCCAACATGTCGGATTTTTCCCCTCACAAGCCCTGTAATCTACACACTTGAACGCAATTTCGTGATTCCACCATATCTACAAGTTGTGTAGAATTAGACGCACCCTTATAACATTCCTAGCACTTTCTTACACCGAACATGAATATTTTTTTCAAGTTTAAGGGCGGATTCGCAAACTACGCATCAGAATAAACATCACCTCGAAATTTCAACGTCCTACATACAGCCATTACAAATTTCACATTTTTGCGATTTGCGCCGCGAAACGAAAACGAATTTTAATGCTCTTTTTTCTATCATAAACTATGTTCCTAGCTTCACTGCCTGACAAAATATGACGTTTCTATGGTGTGCGGAACTACTCTAAAAACCAGCATTTCGAAACGACGAAAAATTTCGACACTTCATTTACATGGAAAATGTCGCCTTTTTCGTGATATCGGAATTTTCCCATTACTCACATCCCATGACGAACAAGTATGCAAAATTTGGTGTTTGTATGTTTTGGGGAAGTATGCAAACAATTAAGTGTGTTTCCGATTATAGAGGTATATAATTCCACAGACGCGGGCCCGCTACGTACCAATATTATGTGCGCAGTAAGCAGGAAGTACCAAATATATGGAATTGAGTAGTGTAGGGGAAAGACGTGAGCCTACTGTGCAGAAGACCTGGGTTCGATTCCCAGCAATTTTTTCTCTCACTTTTTCTTTCTTCGAAAGTTTATTTTTATAGCATAGGTGATTGAAAATAAGCTTGACTCTATTATATACGGCATTTCATTCCAACCGGACCCACAACTAAAACTATCACATCGAAAGGGGCACTTTTCCACGTATCTTATAAATATGTACGCTGCCGACGAGACAATTTTCAAGAGGTGTCCATTTGTGTGTGTGTGTGTATGAGCGTGTGTGTGCAGTGGCGTACGCAGGAATTTATTTCGGGAGGGGTCCAAACTCAATATCAGTGTATTTTATATTGAAATTCCTAAACTTGTCCCAAAAATTAGGCTAAATTTACACAAAAGTTGGAATTTCGGGGGTGGTCCGGACCCCAAGGACCCACCCCCTGCGTACGTCCCTGTGTGTGTGCGTATTTCCTTAAAATTAATATTTTATGCTTTCCCTTTGTGCTATTCACTTCAAATTTGGTATTCGCATGTATCTTAACGAGGGACATAAAAGTTGAGAGAGATATTTTGCTATCGTTTCCGGTTTGAAGTAGACACTGTTGTCGCGAGACAAAATGTATTGTTGTCTTGTATGGACACTATATCCTGAAAATAATGCCCAATGTTTCTTTCAGACTTTTTGGGGGACACTGCCTCCTCAGAGCGCCCCTGGCGAGATCAAAATAATACGTTTATAATACAGTAACAAATAGAATGTTATCAGCAATGCCCCCGGGGTAATACTCCCCCCCGAACATTGCTTCCGATAGAGACACTGGTGATGCTCCATTTCCAAAGCTGCATATGTTTGATTTTAAATACTTCAGTATCGTCTCGAAACTTTACACGAACATACTGCCTAGTTTCGAGACGATATCAACAGTTAGTGTATAAATATATTCTTTTCGTCTATGTCTGTAATAACGAAGCTATTTTGTTCACGTAATGCCAACAGAAACTATTTTGATAAAACGAAGCAACGTGATAAGAAAAAAAATTAGAAAAAAGAAGGTTCGGCGGGGAATCGAACCCAGACCTGCTACTCAGAAAGCAAACACTTTACCGCGGAGCTAACTTACTACGTTGAATTCTGTTTGTTTTATTCTCCTCAATATACCACATAAGAGTCCAAATGAAGGCAATTCAAAAATATGGCAATTTTGCATTCAAGATGGCGACTTCTCCAATGATTTGTTTCTTCACTTAAACTGAACTACGTCCTTAATAACTTAGCGAAACCTGGCTTACCTACCAAGAGCACAACTTACAATTTTCATGGTTACAAATTTTTGAGCCGCCATTTTGAATCGAAGATGGCGACTTTTCCAACATGTCGGATTTTCCCCTCACATGCCCTGTAATCTACACACTTGAACGCAATTTCGTGATTCCACCATATCTACAAGTTGTGTAGAATTAGACGCCCCCTTATAACATTCCTAGCACTTTCTTACACCGAACATGAATATTTTTTTCAAGTTTAAGGGCGGATTCGCAAACTACGCATCAGAATAAACATCACCTCGAAATTTCAACGTCCTACATACAGCCATTACAAATTTCACATTTTTTCGATTTGCGCCGCGAAACGAAAACGAATTTTAATGCTCTTTTTTCTATCATAAACTATGTTCCTAGCTTCACTGCCTGACAAAATTTGACGTTTCTATGGTGTGCGGAACTACTCTAAAAACCAGCATTTCGAAACGACGAAAAATTTCGACACTTCATTTACATGGAAAATGTCGCCTTTTTCGTGATATCGGAATTTTCCCATTACTCACATCCCATGGCGAACAAGCATGCAAAATTTGGTGTTTGTATGTTTTAGGGAAGTATGCAAACAATTAAGTGTGTTTCCGATTATAGAGGTATATAATTGCACGGACGCGGGCCCTCTACGTACCAGTACTATGTGAGCAGTAAGTAGGAAGTCCAAAATCTAAGGAATTGAGTAGTGTAGAGGAACGACGTGAGCCTACTGTGCAAAAGACCTGGGTTCGATTCCCCACAAGTTTTTCTCTCACTTTTTCTTTCTTTGAAAGTTTATTTTTATAGCATAGGTGATTGAAAATAAGCTTGACTTTATTATATACGGCATTTCATTCCAACCGGACCCGCAACTAAAACTATTAAATCGAAAGGGGCACTTTTCCACGTATCTTATATATTAAAATTATGTACGCTGCCGACGAGACAATTTTCAAAAGGTGCCCATTTGTGTGTGTGTGTGTGCGTGTATGAGCGTGTGTGCGCAGTAGCGTACGCAGGAATTTATTTCGGGAGGGGCCAAACTCAATATCAGTGTATTTTATATTGAAATTCCTAAACTTGTCCCAAAAATTATGCTAAATTTACTCAAAAGTTGGAATTTCGCGGGTGGTCCGGACCCCCAGGACCCACCCCCTGCGTACGTCCCTGTGTGTGTGTGTATTTCCTTAAAATTAATATTTTATACTTTCCATTTGTGGTATTCACTTCAAATTTGGTATAACGCATGTATCTTAACGAGGAACATAAAAGGGGAGAGAGATATTTTGCAATCGTTTCCGGTTTGAAGCAGACACTCTTGTCGCGAGACAAAATGTATTGTTGTCTTGTATGGACACTATATCGTGAAAATGACGCCCAATGTTTCTTTCAGACTCTTTTTGGGGGACACTGCCTCCTCAGAGCGCCCCTGGCGAGATCAAAATAATACGTTTACAATACAATAACAAATAGAATGTTATCAGCAGTGCCCCCGCTGTAATACTCCCCCCCGAACATTGCTTCCGATAGAGACACTGGTGATGCTCCATTTCCAAAGCTACATATGTTTGATTTTAAATCCTTCAGTATCGTCTCGAAACTTTACACGAACATACTGCCTAGTTTCGAGACGATATCAATTGTTAGTGTATAAATATATTCTTTTCGTCTATGTCTGTAATAACGAAGTTATTTTGTTCACGCAATGCCAACAGAAACTATTTTGATAAAACGAAGCAACGTGATAAGAAAAAAAAAAGTTAGAAAAAACAAGGTTCGGCGGGGAATCGAACCCAGACCTGCTACTCCGAAAGCAGACACTTTACCGCGAAGCTAACTTACTACGTTGAATTCTGTTTGTTTTATTCTCCTCAAAATACCACATAAGAGTCCAAATGAAGGCAATTCAAAAATATGGCAATTTTGCATTCAAGATGGCGACTTCTCCAATGATTTGTTTCTTCACTTAAACTGAACTACGTCCTTAATAACTTGTTTATTTATTTTTATAGCATAGGTGATTGAAAATAAGCTTGACCCTATTATATACGGCATTTCATTCCAACCGGACCCACAACTAAAACTATTACATCGAAAGGGGCACTTTTCCACGTATCTTATAAATATGTACGCTGCCGACGAGACAATTTTCAAGAGGTGTCCATTTGTGTGTGTGTGTGTATGAGCGTGTGTGTGCAGTGGCGTACGCAGGAATTTATTTCGGGAGGGGTCCAAACTCAATATCAGTGTATTTTATATTGAAATTCCTAAACATGTCCCAAAAATTAGGCTAAATTTACACAAAAGTTGGAATTTCGGGGGTGGTCCGGACCCCAAGGACCCACCCCCTGCGTACGTTTCTGTGTGTGTGCGTATTTCCTTAAAATTAATATTTTATGCTTTCCCTTTGTGCTATTCACTTCAAATTTGGTATTCGCATGTATCTTAACGAGGGACATAAAAGTTGAGAGAGATATTTTGCAATCGTTTCCGGTTTGAAGTAGACACTGTTGTCGCGAGACAAAATGTATTGTTGTCTTGTATGGACACTATATCCTGAAAATAATGCCCAATGTTTCTTTCAGACTCTTTTTGGGGGACACTGCCTCCTCAGAGCGCCCCTGGCGAGATCAAAATAATACGTTTATAATACAGTAACAAATAGAATGTTATCAGCAATGCCCCCGGGGTAATACTCCCCCCCGAACATTGCTTCCGATAGAGACACTGGTGATGCTCCATTTCCAAAGCTGCATATGTTTGATTTTAAATACTTCAGTATCGTCTCGAAACTTTACACGAACATACTGCCTAGTTTCGAGACGATATCAACAGTTAGTGTATAAATATATTCTTTTCGTCTATGTCTGTAATAACGAAGCTATTTTGTTCACGTAATGCCAACAGAAACTATTTTGATAAAACGAAGCAACGTGATAAGAAAAAAAATTAGAAAAAACAAGGTTCGGCGGGGAATCGAACCCAGACCTGCTACTCAGAAAGCAAACACTTTACCGCGGAGCTAACTTACTACGTTGAATTCTGTTTGTTTTATTCTCCTCAATATACCACATAAGAGTCCAAATGAAGGCAATTCAAAAATATGGCAATTTTGCATTCAAGATGGCGACTTCTCCAATGATTTGTTTCTTCACTTAAACTGAACTACGTCCTTAATAACTTAGCGAAACCTGGCTTACCTACCAAGAGCACAACTTACAATTTTCATGGTTACAAATTTTTGAGCCGCCATTTTGAATCGAAGATGGCGACTTTTCCAACATGTCGGATTTTCCCCTCACATGCCCTGTAATCTACACACTTGAACGCAATTTCGTGATTCCACCATATCTACAAGTTGTGTAGAATTAGACGCCCCCTTATAACATTCCTAGCACTTTCTTACACCGAACATGAATATTTTTTTCAAGTTTTAGGGCGGATTCGCAAACTACGCATCAGAATAAACATCACCTCGAAATTTCAACAACCTACATACAGCCATTACAAATTTCACATTTTTTCGATTTGCGCCGCGAAACGAAAACGAATTTTAATGCTCTTTTTTCTATCATAAACTATGTTCCTAGCTTCACTGCCTGACAAAATATGACGTTTCTATGGTGTGCGGAACTACTCTAAAAACCAGCATTTCGAAACGACGAAAAATTTCGACACTTCATTTACATGGAAAATGTCGCCTTTTTCGTGATATCGGAATTTTCCCATTACTCACATCCCATGACGAACAAGTATGCAAAATTTGGTGTTTGTATGTTTTGGGGAAGTATGCAAACAATTAAGTGTGTTTCCGATTATAGAGGTATATAATTCCACGGACGCGGGCCCGCTACGTACCAGTACTATGTGAGCAGTAAGTAGGAAGTACAAAATCTAAGGAATTGAGTAGTGTAGAGGAACGACGTGAGCCTACTGTGCAAAGACCTGGGTTCGATTCCCCACAAGTTTTTCTCTCACTTTTTCTTTCTTTGAAAGTTTATTTTTATAGCATAGGTGATTGAAAATAAGCTTGACTTTATTATATACGGCATTTCATTCCAACCGGACCCGCAACTAAAACTATTAAATCGAAAGGGGCACTTTTCCACGTATCTTATATATTAAAATTATGTACGCTGCCGACGAGACAATTTTCAAAAGGTGCCCATTTGTGTGTGTCTGTGTGCGTGTATGAGCGTGTGTGCGCAGTAGCGTACGCAGGAATTTATTTCGGGAGGGGCCAAACTCAATATCAGTGTATTTATATTGAAATTCCTAAACTTGTCCCAAAAATTATGCTAAATTTACTCAAAAGTTGGAATTTCGGGGGTGGTCCGGACCCCCAGGACCCACCCCCTGCGTACGTCCCTGTGTGTGTGTGTATTTCCTTAAAATTAATATTTTATACTTTCCATTTGTGGTATTCACTTCAAATTTGGTATAACGCATGTATCTTAACGAGGAACATAAAAGGGGAGAGAGATATTTTGCAATCGTTTCCGGTTTGAAGCAGACACTCTTGTCGCGAGACAAAATGTATTGTTGTCTTGTATGGACACTATATCGTGAAAATGATGCCCAATGTTTCTTTCAGACTCTTTTTGGGGGACACTGCCTCCTCAGAGCGCCAATGGCGAGATCAAAATAATACGTTTATAATACAATAACAAATAGAATGTTATCAGCAGTGCCCCTGGGGTAATACTCCCCCCCGAACATTGCTTCCGATAGAGACACTGGTGATGCTCCATTTCCAAAGCTACATATGTTTGATTTTAAATCCTTCAGTATCGTCTCGAAACTTTACACGAACATACTGCCTAGTTTCGAGACGATATCAATAGTTAGTGTATAAATATATTCTTTTCGTCTATGTCTGTAATAACGAAGTTATTTTGTTCACGCAATGCCAAAAGAAACTATTTTGATAAAACGAAGCAACGTGATAAGAAAAAAAAAGTTAGAAAAAACAAGGTTCGGCGGGGAATCGAACCCAGACCTGCTACTCAGAAAGCAGACACTTTACCGCGGAGCTAACTTACTACGTTGAATTCTGTTTGTTTTATTCTCCTCAATATACCACATAAGAGTCCAAATGAAGGCAATTCAAAAATATGGCAATTTTGAATTCAAGATGGCGACTTCTCCAATGATTTGTTTCTTCACTTAAACTGAACTACGTCCTTAATAACATAGCGAAACCTGGCTTACCTACCAAGAGCACAACTTACAATTTTCATGGTTACAAATTTTTGAGCCGCCATTTTGAATCGAAGATGGCGACTTTTCCAACATCTCGGATTTTTCCCCTTACATGCACTGTACTCTACACACTTGAACGCAATTTCGTGATTCCACCATATCTACAAGTTGTGTAGAATTAGACGCCCCCTTATAACATTCCTAGCACTTTCCTACACTGAACATGACTATTTTTTTCAAGTTTAAGGGCGGATTCGCAAACTACGCATCAGAATAAACATCACCTCGAAATTTCAACATCCTAGATACAGCCATTACAAATTTCACATTTTTTCGATTTGCGCCGCGAAACGAAAACGAATTTTAATGCTCTTTTTTCTATCATAAACTATGTTCCTAGCTTCACTGCCTGACAAAACATGACGTTTCTATGGTGTGCGGAACTACTCTATAAACCAGCATTTCGAAACGACGAAAAATTTCGACACTTTATTTACATGGAAAATGTCGCCTTTTTCGTGATATCGGAATTTTCCCATCACTCACATCCCATGACGAACAAGTATGCAAAATTTGGTGTTTGTATGTTTTGTGGAAGTATGCAAACAATTAAGTGTGTTTCCGACTTTAGAGGTATATAATTCCACGGACGCGGGCCCGCTACGTACCAGTACTATGTGAGCAGTAAGTAGGAAATCCAAAATCTAAGGAATTGAGTAGTGTAGGGGAACGACGTGAGCCTACTGTGCAAAAGATCTGAGTTCGATATCCAACAAGTTTTTTCTCTCACTTTTTCTTTCTTTGAAAGTTTATTTTTATAGCATAGGTGATTGAAAATAAGCTTGACTTTATTATATACAGCATTTCATTCCAACCGGACCCGCAACTAAAACTATTAAATCGAAAGGGGCACTTTTCCAAGTATCTTATATATATTAAAATTATGTGCGCTGCCGACGAGACAATTTTCAAAGGTGCCCATTTGTGTGTGTGTGTGTGTGCGTGTATGAGCGTGTGTGCGCAGTTGCGTACGCAGGAATTTATTTCGGGAAGGGCCAAACTCAATACCAGTGTATTTTATATTGAAATTCCTAAATTTGTCCCAAAAAATTAGGCTAAATTTACTCAAAAGTTGGAATTTCGGTGGTGGTCCGGACCCCCAAGACCCACCCCCTGCGTACGTCCCTGTGTGTGTGTGTATTTCTTTAAAATTAATATTTTATACTTTCCATTTGTGGTATTCACTTCAAATTTGGTATACGCATGTATCTTAACGAGGAACATAAAAGGGGAGAGAGATATTTTGCAATCGTTTCCGGTTTGAAGCAGACACTGTTGTCGCGAGACAAAATGTATTGTTGTCTTGTATGGACACTATATCGTGAAAATGATGCCCAATGTTTCTTTCAGACTCTTTTTGGGGGACACTGCCTCCTCAGAGCGCCCCTGGCGAGATCAAAATAATACGTTTATAATACAATAACAAATAGAATGTTATCAGCAGTGCCCCCGGGGTAATACTCCCCCCCGATCATTGCTTCCGATAGAGACACTGGTGATGCTCCATTTCCAAAGCTACATATGTTTGATTTTAAATACTTCAGTATCGTCTCGAAACTTTACACGAACATACTGCCTAGTTTCGAGACCATCTCAGCAGTTAGCGTATAAATATATCCTTTCCGTCTGTCTGTAATAACGAAAATATTTTGTTCACGCAATGCCAACAGAAACTATTTGGTAAAATGAAGCAACGTGATAAGAAAAAATCCAAGATAAAACATGGTCTGAGGGGATTCGAACCCAGACCTGCTACTCAGAAAACAGACACTTTACCCCGGAGCTAACTTACTACCTTGAATTCTGTTTGTTCTATTCTACTCGATATACCACAAAAGAGACCAAATGAAGGCAAATCAGAAATATGGCAATTTTGAATTCAAGATGGCGACTTCTCCAATGATTTGTTTCTTCACTTAAACTGAACTACGCCCTTAATAACATAGCGAAACCTGGTTTACCTACCAAGAGCACAACTTACAATTTTCATGGTTACAAATTTTTGAGACGCCATTTTGAATCGAAGATGACGACTTTTCCAACATGTCGGATTTTTCCCCTCACATGAGCTGTACTCTACACATTTGAACGCAATTTCGTGATTCCACCATATCTACAAGTTGTGTAGAATTAGACGCCCCTTATAACATTCCTAGCACTTTGTGACACCGAACATGCCTATTTTTTTCAGGTTTAAGGGCGGAATCGCAAACTACGCATCAGAATAAACATCACCTCGAAATTTCAACATCCTAGATACAGCCATTACAAATTTCACATTTTTTCGATTTGCGCCGCGAAACGAAAAGGAATTTTAATGCTCTTTTTTCTATCATAAACTATGTTCCTAGCTTCACTGCCTGACAAAATATGACGTTTCTATGGTGTGCGGAACTACTCTATAAACCAGCATTTCGAAACGACGAAAAATTTCGACACTTTATTTACATGGAAAATGTCGCCTTTTTCGTGATATCGGAATTTTCCCATTACTCACATCCCATGACGAACAAGTATGCAAAATTTGGTGTTTGTATGTTTTGTGGAAGTATGCAAACAATTAAGTGTGTTTCCGACTTTAGAGGTATATAATTCCACGGACGCGGGCCCGCTACGTACCAGTACTATGTGAGCAGTAAGTAGGAAATCCAAAATCTAAGGAATTGAGTAGTGTAGGGGAACGACGTGAGCCTACTGTGCAAAAGATCTGGGTTCGATCCCCAACAAGATTTTCTCTCACTTTTTCTTTCTTTGAAAGTTTATTTTTATAGCATAGGTGATTGAAAATAAGCTTGACTTTATTATATACAGCATTTCATTCCAACCGGACCCGCAACTAAAACTATTAAATCGAAAGGGGCACTTTTCCAAGTATCTTATATATATTAAAATTATGTACGCTGCCGACGAGACAATTTTCAAAGGTGCTCATTTGTGTGTGTGTGTGTGTGCGTGTATGAGCGTGTGTGCGCAGTTGCGTACACAGGAAATTATTTCGGGAAGGGCCAAACTCAATAACAGTGTATTTTATATTGAAATTCCTAAATTTGTCCCAAAAATTAGGCTAAATTTACTCAAAAGTTGGAATTTCGGTGGTGGTCCGGACCCCCAGGACCCACCCCCTGCGTACGTCCCTGTGTGTGTGTGTATTTCCTTAAAATTAATATTTTATACTTTCCATTTGTGGTATTCACTTCAAATTTGGTATACGCATGTATGTTAACGAGGAACATAAAAGGGGAGAGAGATATTTTGCAATCGTTTCCGGTTTGAAGCAGACACTGTTGTCGCGAGACAAAATGTATTGTTGTCTTGTATGGACACTATATCGTGAAAATGATGCCCAATGTTTCTTTCAGACACTTTTTGGGGGACACTGCCTCCTCAGAGCGCCCCTGGCGAGATCAAAATAATACGTTTATAATACAATAACAAATAGAATGTTATCAGCAGTGCCCCCGGGGTAATACTCCCCCCCCCGATCATTGCTTCCGATAGAGACACTGGTGATGCTCCATTTCCAAAGCTACATATGTTTGATTTTAAATACTTCAGTATCGTCTCGAAACTTTACACGAACATACTTCCTAGTTTCGAGACCATCTCAACAGTTAGCGTATAAATATATCCTTTCCGTCTGTCTGTAATAACGAAAATATTTTGTTCACGCAATGCCAACAGAAACTATTTGGTAAAATGAAGCAACGTGATAAGAAAAAATCCAAAATAAAACATGGTCTGAGGGGATTCGAACTTAGACCTGCTACTCAGAAAACAGACACTTTACCGCGGAGATAACTTACTACCTTCAGTTCTGTTTGTTCTATTCTGCCCAATATACCACAAAAGAGGCCAAATGAAGGCAAATCAAAAATATGACAATTTTGAATTCAAGATGGCGACTTCTCCAATGATTTGTTTCTTCACTTAAACTGAACAACGTCCTTAATAACATAGCGAAACCTGGTTTACCTACCAAGAGCACAACTTACAATTTTCATGGTTACAAATTTTTGAGACGCCATTTTGAATCAAAGATGACGACTTTTCCAACATGTCGGATTTTTCCCCTCACATGAGCTGTACTCTACACACTTGAACGCAATTTCGTGATTCCACCATATCTACAAGTTGTGTAGAATTAGACGCCCCCTTATAACATTCCTAGCACTTTCTGACACCGAACATGCCTATTTTTTTCAGGCTTAAGGGCGGAATCGCAAACTACGCATCAGAGTAAACATCACCTCGAAATTTCAACATCCTAGATACAGCCATTACAAATTTCACATTTTTTCGATTTGCGCCCCGAAACGAAAACGAATTTTAATGCTCTTTTTTCTATCAGAAACTATGTTCCTAGCTTCACTCCCTGACAAAATATGACGTTTCTATGGTGTGCGGAACTACTCTATAAACCAGCATTTCGAAACGACGAAAAATTTCGACACTTTATTTACATGGAAAATGTCGCCTTTTTCGTGATATCGGAATTTTCCCATTACTCACATCCCATGACGAACAAGTATGCAAAATTTGGTGTTTGTATGTTTTGTGGAAGTATGCAAACAATTAAGTGTGTTTCCGACTTTAGAGGTATATAATTCCACGGACGCGAGCCCGCTACGTACCAGTACTATGTGAGCAGTAAGTAGGAAATCCAAAATCTAAGGAATTGAGTAGTGTAGGGGAACGACGTGAGCCTACTGTGCAAAAGATCTGGGTTCGATCCCCAACAAGTTTTTCTCTCACTTTTTCTTTCTTTGAAAGTTTATTTTTATAGCATAGGTGATTGAAAATAAGCTTGACTTTATTATATACAGCATTTCATTCCAACCGGACCCGCAACTAAAACTATTAAATCGAAAGGGGCACTTTTCCAAGTATCTTATATATATTAAAATTATGTACGCTGCCGACGAGACAATTTTCAAAGGTGCCCATTTGTGTGTGTGTGTGTGTGCGTGTATGAGCGCGTGTGCGCAGTTGCGTACACAGGAATTTATTTCGGGAAGGGCCAAACTCAATAACAGTGTATTTTATATTGAAATTCCTAAATTTGTCCCAAAAATTAGGCTAAATTTACTCAAAAGTTGGAATTTCGGTGGTGGTCCGGACCCCCAGGACCCACCCCCTGCGTACGTCCCTGTGTGTGTGTGTATTTCCTTAAAATTAATATTTTATACTTTCCATTTGTGGTATTCACTTCAAATTTGGTATACGCATGTATCTTAACGAGGAACATAAAAGGGGAGAGAGATATTTTGCAATCGTTTCCGGTTTGAAGCAGACACTGTTGTCGCGAGACAAAATGTATTGTTGTCTTGTATGGACACTATATCGTGAAAATGATGCCCAATGTTTCTTTCAGACACTTTTTGGGGGACACTGCCTCCTCAGAGCGCCCCTGGCGAGATCAAAATAATACGTTTATAATACAATAACAAATAGAATGTTATCAACAGTGCCCCCGGGGTAATACTCCCCCCCGATCATTGCTTCCGATAGAGACACTGGTGATGCTCCATTTCCAAATCTACATATGTTTGATTTTAAATACTTCAGTATCGTCTCGAAACTTTACACGAACATACTGCCTAGTTTCGAGACCATCTCAGCAGTTAGCGTATAAATATATCCTTTCCGTCTGTCTGTAATAACGAAAATATTTTGTTCACGCAATGCCAACAGAAACTATTTGGTAAAATGAAGCAACGTGATAAGAAAAAATCCAAGATAAAACATGGTCTGAGGGGATTCGAACCCAGACCTGCTACTCAGAAAACAGACACTTTACCGCGGAGCTAACTTACTATCTTGAATTCTGTTTGTTCTATTCTACTCGATATACCACAAAAGAGACCAAATGAAGGCAAATCAGAAATATGGCAATTTTGAATTCAAGATGGCGACTTCAACAATGATTTGTTTCTTCACTTAAACTGAACTACGCCCTTAATAACATAGCGAAACCTGGTTTACCTACCAAGAGCACAACTTACAATTTTCATGCTTACAAATTTTTGAGACGCCATTTTGAATCGAAGATGACGACTTTTCCAACATGTCGGATTTTTCCCCTCACATGAGCTGTACTCTACACACTTGAACGCAATTTCGTGATTCCACCATATCTACAAGTTGTGTAGAATTAGACGCCCCTTATAACATTCCTAGCACTTTGTGACACCGAACATGCCTATTTTTTTCAGGTTTAAGGGCGGAATCGCAAACTACGCATCAGAATAAACATCACCTCGAAATTTCAACATCCTAGATACAGCCATTACAAATTTCACATTTTTTCGATTTGCGCCGCGAAACGAAAACGAATTTTAATGCTCTTTTTTCTATCATAAACTATGTTCCTAGCTTCACTGCCTGACAAAATATGACGTTTCTATGGTGTGCGGAACTACTCTATAAACCAGCATTTCGAAACGACGAAAAATTTCGACACTTTATTTACATGGAAAATGTCGCCTTTTTCGTGATATCGGAATTTTCCCATTACTCACATCCCATGACGAACAAGTATGCAAAATTTTGTGTTTGTATGTTTTGTGGAAGTATGCAAACAATTAAGTGTGTTTCCGACTTTAGAGGTATATAATTCCACGGACGCGGGCCCGCTACGTACCAGTACTATGTGAGCATTAAGTAGGAAATCCAAAATCTAAGGAATTGAGTAGTGTAGGGGAACGACGTGAGCCTACTGTGCAAAAGATCTGGGTTCGATCCCCAACAAGTTTTTCTCTCACTTTTTCTTTCTTTGAAAGTTTATTTTTATAGCATAGGTGATTGAAAATAAGCTTGACTTTATTATATACAGCATTTCATTCCAACCGGACCCGCAACTAAAACTATTAAATCGAAAGGGGCACTTTTCCAAGTATCTTATATATATTAAAATTATGTACGCTGCCGACGAGACAATTTTCAAAGGTGCCCATTTGTGTGTGTGTGTGTGTGCGTGTATGAGCGTGTGTGCGCAGTTGCGTACACAGGAATTTATTTCGGGAAGGGCCAAACTCAATACCAGTGTATTTTATATTGAAATTCCTAAATTTGTCCCAAAAATTAGGCTAAATTTACTCAAAAGTTGGAATTTCGGTGGTGGTCCGGACCCCCAGGACCCACCCCCTGCGTACGTCCCTGTGTGTGTGTGTATTTCCTTGAAATTAATATTTTATACTTTCCATTTGTGGTATTCACTTCAAATTTGGTATACGCATGTATCTTAACGAGGAACATAAAAGGGGAGAGAGATATTTTGCAATCGTTTCCGGTTTGAAGCAGACACTGTTGTCGCGAGACAAAATGTATTGTTGTCTTGTATGGACACTATATCGTGAAAATGATGCCCAATGTTTCTTTCAGACTCTTTTTGGGGGACACTGCCTCCTCAGAGCGCCCCTGGCGAGATCAAAATAATACGTTTATAATACAATAACAAATAGAATGTTATCAGCAGTGCCCCCGGGGTAATACTCCCCCCCCCCCGATCATTGCTTCCGATAGAGACACTGGTGATGCTCCATTTCCAAATCTACATATGTTTGATTTTAAATACTTCAGTATCGTCTCGAAACTTTACACGAACATACTGCCTAGTTTCGAGACCATCTCAACAGTTAGCGTATAAATATATCCTTTCCGTCTGTCTGTAATAACGAAAATATTTTGTTCACGCAATGCCAACAGAAACTATTTGGTAAAATGAAGCAACGTGATAAGAAAAAATCCAAGATAAAACATGGTCTGAGGGGATTCGAACCCAGACCTGCTACTCAGAAAACAGACACTTTAGCGCGGAGCTAACTTACTACCTTGAATTCTGTTTGTTCTATTCTACTCAATATACCACAAAAGAGGCCAAATGAAGGCAAATCAAAAATATGGCAATTTTGAATTCAAGATGGCGACTTCTCCAATGATTTGTTTCTTCACTTAAACTGAACTACGCCCTTAATAACATAGCGAAACCTGGTTTACCTACCAAGAGCACAACTTACAATTTTCATGGTTACAAATTTTTGAGACGCCATTTTGAATCGAAGATGACGACTTTTCCAACATGTCGGATTTTTCCCCTCACATGAGCTGTACTCTACACACTTGAACGCAATTTCGTGATTCCACCATATCTACAAGTTGTGTAGAATTAGACGCTCCCTTATAACATTCCTAGCACTTTCTGACACCGAACATGCCTATTTTTTTCAAGTTTAAGGGGGGAATCGCAAACTACGCATCAGAAAAAACATCACCTCGAAATTTCGACATCCTAGATACAGCCATTACAGATTTCACATTTTTTAGATTTGCGCCGCGAAACGAAAACGAATTTTAATGCTCTTTTTTCTATCATAAACTATGTTCCTAGCTTCACTGCCTGACAAAATATGACGTTTCTATGGTGTGCGGAACTACTCTAAAAACCAGCATTTCGAAACGACGAAAAATTTCAACACTTCATTTACATGGAAAATGTCGCCTTTTTAGTGATATCGGAATTTTCCCATTACTCACATCCCATGATGAACAAGTATGCAAAATTTGGTGTTTGTATGTTTTGTGGAAGTATGCAAACAATTAAGTGTGTTTCCGACTTTAGAGGTATATAATTCCACGGACGCGGGCCCGCTACGTACCGGTACTATGTGAGCAGTAAGTAGGAAATCCAAAATCTAAGGAATTGAGTAGTGTAGGGGAACGACGTGAGCCTACTGTAAAAAAGGACTGGGATCGATCCCCAACAAGTTTTTCTCTCACTTTTTTTTTCTTTGAAAGTTTATTTTTATAGCATAGGTGATTGAAAATAAGCTTGACTTTATTATATACAGCATTTCATTCCAACCGGACCCGCAACTAAAACTATTAAATCGAAAGGGGCACTTTTCCAAGTATCTTATATATATTAAAATTATGTACGCTGAGGACGAGACAATTTTCAAAGGTGCCCATTTGTGTGTGTGTGTGTGTGCGTGTATGAGCGTCTGTGCGCAGTTGCGTACGCAGGAATTTATTTCGGGAAGGGCCAAACTCAATACCAGTGTATTTTATATTGAAATTCCTAAATTTGTCCCAAAAATTAGGCTAAATTTACTCAAAAGTTGGAATTTCGGTGGTGGTCCGGACCCCCAGGACCCACCCCCTGCGTACGTCCCTGTGTGTGTGTGTATTTCCTTAAAATTAATATTTTATACTTTCCATTTGTGGTATTCACTTCAAATTTGGTATACGCATGTATCTTAACGAGGAACATAAAAGGGGAGAGAGATATTTTGCAATCGTTTCCGGTTTGAAGCAGACACTGTTGTCGCGAGACAAAATGTATTGTTGTCTTGTATGGACACTATATCGTGAAAATGATGCCCAATGTTTCTTTCAGACTCTTTTTGGGGGACACTGCCTCCTCAGAGCGCCCCTGGCGAGATCAAAATAATACGTTTATAATACAATAACAAATAGAATGTTATCAGCAGTGCCCCCGGGGTAATACTCCCCCCCGAACATTGCTTCCGATAGAGACACTGGTGACGCTCCATTTCCAAAGCTACATATGTTTGATTTTAAATCCTTCAGTATCGTCTCGAAACTTTACACGAACATACTGCCTAATTTCGAGACCATCTCAACAGTTAGCGCATAAATATATCCTTTCCGTCTATGTCTGTAATAACGAAAATAAGTTGTTAACGCAATGCCAACAGAAACTATTTGGCAAAATGAAGCAACGTGATAAGAAAAAAAACGCAAGATAAAACAAGGTCTGCGGGGATTCGAACCCAGATCTGCTACTCAGAAAGCAGACACTTTACCACGGAGCTAACTTACTACGTTGAATTCCGTTTGTTTTATTCTCCTCTATATACCACATAAGAGTCCAAATGAAGGCAATTCAAAAGTATGGCAATTTTGCATTCAAGATGGCGACTTCTCCAATGATTTGTTTCTTCACTTAAACTGAACTACGTCCTTAATAACTTAGCGAAACCTGGCTTACCTACCAAGAGCACAACTTACAATATTCATGGTTACAAATTTTTGAGACGCCATTTTGAATCGAAGATGGCGACTTTTCCAACATGTCGGATTTTTCCCCTCACATGCCCTGTAATCTACACACTTGAACGCAATTTCGTGATTCCACCATATCTACAAGTTGTGTAGAATTAGACGCACCCTTATAACATTCCTAGCACTTTCTTACACCGAACATGAATATTTTTTTCAAGTTTAAGGGCGGATTCGCAAACTACGCATCAGAATAAACATCACCTCGAAATTTCAACGTCCTACATACAGCCATTACAAATTTCACATTTTTTCGATTTGCGCCGCGAAACGAAAACGAATTTTAATGCTCTTTTTTCTATCATAAACTATGTTCCTAGCTTCACTGCCTGACAAAATATGACGTTTCTATGGTGTGCGGAACTACTCTAAAAACCAGCATTTCGAAACGACGAAAAATTTCGACACTTCATTTACATGGAAAATGTCGCCTTTTTCGTGATATCGGAATTTTCCCATTACTCACATCCCATGACGAACAAGTATGCAAAATTTGGTGTTTGTATGTTTTGGGGAAGTATGCAAACAATTAAGTGTGTTTCCGATTATAGAGGGGGTCTAGGTCAAAACCCCCACAGCCAAAACCCCCACACTCAAGAAATGTCAAAACGCTAACACGATCGGTCATAACCCCCACACAAATGGACAAATTCCCCAAACGCACGAACGGTCAAAACCCCCACAGCCAAAACCCCCACACTCAAGAAATGTCAAAACGCCCACACGATCGGTCATAACCCCCACACAAATGGACAAATCCCCCAAACGCACGAACGGTCAAAACCCCCACAGCCAAAACCCCCACACTCAAGAAATGTCAAAACGCCCACACGATCGGTCAAAACCCCCACACAAATGGACAAAACTCCCACACATAGCAACGGTCACAATCTCCACATAAATGGACAAAACCCCCACACAAATGGACAAAACCCCCACACAATCGGACAAATCCCCCACACTCTGAAAATACCGTGATTGCACGTCTTTGTTGCGGCTCTTTACGACGGCCACCTTAGTGTTTCTGTCATTACAAAACAGTGCAAGAAGAATAGTTGCAACATCGGTTTAAGTGGAATAAAAAATGTTATTAAAAAGTACAAGGGCAAGACATACAACCAGGATCATTTCAGAGTGTGGGAGATTTGACCGATTGTGTGGGAGTTTTGTCCATTTGTGTGGGGGTTTTGTCCATTTATGTGGGGATTGTGACCGTTGCTATGTGTGGCTGTTTTGTCCATTTGTGTGGGGGTTTTGACCGATCGTGTGGGCGTTTTGACATTTCTTGAGTGTGGGGGTTTTGGCTGTGGGGGTTTTGACCGTTCGTGCGTTTGGGGGATTTGTCCATTTGTGTGGGGGTTATGACCGATCGTGTGGATGTTTTGACATTTCTTGAGTGTGGGGGTTTTGGCTGTGGGGGTTTTGACCGTTCGTGCGTTTGGGGGATTTGTCCATTTGTATGGGGGTTATGACCGACCTGTGGGCGTTTTGACATTTCTTGAGTGTGGGGGTTTTGGCTGTGGGGGTTTTGACCGGTTCCCTATAGAGGTATATAATAATTCCACGGACGCGGGCCCGCTACGTAGCAGTACTATGTGAGCAGTAAGTAGGAAGTCTAAAATCTAAGGAATTGAGTAGTGTAGATGAACGACGTGAGCCTACTATGCAAAAGACCTGGGTTCGATTCCCCACAAGTTTTTCTCTCACTTTTTCTTTCTTTGAAAGTTTATTTTTATAGCATAGGTGATTGAAAATAAGCTTGACTTTATTATATACGGCATTTCATTCCAACCGGACCCACAACTAAAACTATTAAATCGAAAGGGGCACTTTTCCACGTATCTTATATATTAAAATTATGTACGCTGCCGACGAGACAATTTTCAAGAGGTGCCCATTCGTGTGTGTGTGTGTGCGTGTATGAGCGTGTGTGCGCAGTAGCGTACGCAGGAATTCATTTCCGGAGGGGCCAAACTCAATATCAGTGTATTTTATATTGAAATTCCTAAACTTGTCCCAAAAATTATGCTAAATTTACTCAAAAGTTGGAATTTCGGCGGTAGTCCGGACCCCCAGGACCCACCCCCTGCGTACGTCCCTGTGTGTGTGTGTATTTCCTTAAAATTAATATTTTTTACTTTCCATTTGTGGTATTCACTTCAAATTTGGTATAACGCATGTATCTTAACGAGGAACATAAAATGGGAGAGAGATATTTTGCAACCGTTTCCGGTTTGAAGCAGACACTGTTGTCGCGAGACAAAATGTATTGTTGTCTTGTATGGACACCATATCGTGAAAATGATGCCCAATGTTTCTTTCAGACACTTTTTGCGGGACACTGCCTCCTGAGAGCGCCCCTGGCGAGATCAAAATAATACGTTTATAATACAATAATAAATAGAATGTTATCAGCAGTGCCCCCGGGGTAATACTCCCCCCCCCCGAACATTGCTTCCGATAGAGACACTGGTGACGCTCCATTTCCAAAGCTACATATGTTTGATTTTAAATCCTTCAGTATCGTCTCGAAACTTTACACGAACATACTGCCTAATTTCGAGACCATCTCAACAGTTAGCGTATAAATATATCCTTTCCGTCTATGTCTGTAATAACGAAAATAAGTTGTTAACGCAATGCCAACAGAAACTATTTGGCAAAATGAAGCAACGTGATAAGAAAAAAACGCAAGATAAAACAAGGTCTGCGGGGATTCAAACCCAGACCTGCTACTCAGATAGCAGACACTTTACCACGGAGCTAACTTACTACGTTGAATTCCGTTTGTTCTATTCTCCTCAATATACCACATAAGAGGCCAAATGAAGGCAAATCAAAAATATGGCAATTTTGAATTCAAGATGGCGACTTCTCCAATGATTTGTTTCTTCACTTAAACTGAACTACGTCCTTAATAACATAGCGAAACCTGGCTTACCTACCAAGAGCACAACTTACAATTTTCATGGTTACAAATTTTTGAGCCGCCATTTTGAATCGAAGATGGCGACTTTTCCAACATGTCGGATTTTTCCCATCACATGCACTGTACTCTACATACTTGAACGCAATTTCGTGATTCCACCATATCTACAAGTTGTGTAGAATTAGACGCACCCTTATAACATTCCTAGCACTTTCCTACACTGAACATGACTATTTTTTTCAAGTTTAAGGGCGGATTCGCAAACTAAGCATCAGAATAAACATCACCTCGAAATTTCAACATCCTAGATACAGCCATTACAAATTTCACATTTTTTCGATTTGCGCCGCGAAACGAAAACGAATTTTAATGTTCTTTCTTCCATCATAAACTATGTTCCTAGCTTCACTGCCTGACAAAATATGACGTTTCTATGGTGTGCGGAACTACTCTGAAAACCAGCATTTCGAAACGACAAAAAATTTCGACACTTCATTTAAATGGAAAATGTCGCCTTTTTCGTGATATCGGAATTTTCCCATTACTCACATCCCATGACGAACAAGTATGCAAAATTTGGTGTTTGTATGTTTTGGGGAAGTATGCAAACAATTAAGTGTGTTTCCGACTTTAGAGGTATATAATTCCACAGACGCGGGCCCGCTACGTACCAATATTATGTGCGCAGTAAGCAGGAAATACCAAATATAAGGAATTGAGTAGTGTAGAGGAAAGACGTGAGCCTACTGTGCAGAAGACCTGGGTTCGATTCCCAGCAATTTTTTCTCTCACTTTTTCTTTCTTCGAAAGTTTATTTTTATAGCATAGGTGATTGAAAATAAGCTTGACTCTATTATATACGGCATTTCATTCCAATCGGACCCACAACTAAAACTATTACATCGAAAGGGGCACTTTTCCACGTATCTTATAAATATGTACACTGCCAACGAGACAATTTTCAAGAGGTGTCCATTTGTGTGTATGTGTGTATGAGCGTGTGTGTGCAGTGGCGTACGCAGGAATTTATTTCGGGAGGGGTCGAAACTCAATATCAGTGTATTTTATATTGAAATTCCTAAACTTGTCCCAAAAATTAGGCTAAATTTACACAAAAGTTGGAATTTCGGGGGTGGTCCGGACCCCAAGGACCCACCCCCTGCGTACGTCCCTGTGTGTGTGCGTATTTCCTTAAAATTAATATTTTATGCTTTCCCTTTGTGCTATTCACTTCAAATTTGGTATTCGCATGTATCTTAACGAGGGACATAAAAGTTGAGAGAGATATTTTGCAATCGTTTCCGGTTTGAAGTAGACACTGTTGTCGCGAGACAAAATGTATTGTTGTCTTGTATGGACACTATATCCTGAAAATAATGCCCAATGTTTCTTTCAGACTCTTTTTGGGGGACACTGCCTCCTCAGAGCGCCCCTGGCGAGATCAAAATAATACGTTTATAATACAGTAACAAATAGAATGTTATCAGCAATGCCCCCGGGGTAATACTCCCCCCCGAACATTGCTTCCGATAGAGACACTGGTGATGCTCCATTTCCAAAGCTGCATATGTTTGATTTTAAATACTTCAGTATCGTCTCGAAACTTTACACGAACATACTGCCTAGTTTCGAGACGATATCAACAGTTAGTGTATAAATATATTCTTTTCGTCTATGTCTGTAATAACGAAGCTATTTTGTTCACGTAATGCCAACAGAAACTATTTTGATAAAACGAAGCAACGTGATAAGAAAAAAAAAGTTAGAAAAAACAAGGTTCGGCGGGGAATCGAACCCAGACCTGCTACTCAGAAAGCAGACACTTTACCGCGGAGCTAACTCACTACGTTGAATTCTGTTTGTTTTATTCTTCTCAATATACCACATAAGAGTCCAAATGAAGGCAATTCAAAAATATGGCAATTTTGCATTCAAGATGGCGACTTCTCCAATGATTTGTTTCTTCACTTAAACTGAACTACGTCCTTAATAACTTAGCAAAACCTGGCTTACGTACGAAGAGCACAACTTACAATTTTCATGGTTACAAATTTTTGAGCCGCCATTTTGAATCGAAGATGGCGACTTTTCCAACATGTCGGATTTTTCCCCTCACATGCCCTGTAATCTACACACTTGAACGCAATTTCGTGATTCCACCATATCTACAAGTTGTGTAGAATTAGACGCACTCTTATAACATTCCTAGCACTTTCTTACACCGAACATGAATATTTTTTTCAAGTTTAAGGGCGGATTCGCAAACTACGCATCAGAATAAACATCACCTCGAAATTTCAACATCCTAGATACAGCCATTACAAATTTCACATTTTTTCGATTTGCGCCCCGAAACGAAAACGAATTTTAATGTTCTTTTTTCCATCATAAACTATGTTCCTAGCTTCACTGCCTGACAAAATATGACGTTTCTATGGTGTGCGGAACTACTCTAAAAACCAGCATTTCGAAACGACGAAAAATTTCGACACTTCATTTACATGGAAAATGTCGCCTTTTTCGTGATATCGGAATTTTCCCATTACTCACATCCCATGACGAACAAGTATGCAAAATTTGGTGTTTGTATGTTTTGGGGAAGTATGCAAACAATTAAGTGTGTTTCCGATTATAGAGGTATATAATAATTCCACGGACGCGGGCCCGCTACGTACCAGTACTATGTGAGCAGTAAGTAGGAAGTCCAAAATCTAAGGAATTGAGTAGTGTAGATGAACGACGTGAGCCTCCTATGCAAAAGACCTGGGTTCGATTCCCCACAAGTTTTTCTCTCACTTTTTCTTTCTTTGAAAGTTTATTTTTATAGCATAGGTGATTGAAAATAAGCTTGACTTTATTATATACGGCATTTCATTCCAACCGGACCCACAACTAAAACTATTAAATCGAAAGGGGCACTTTTCCACGTATCTTATTAAAATTATGTACGCTGCCGACGAGACAATTTTCAAAAGGTGCCCATTTGTGTGTGTGTGTGTGTGCGTGTATGAGCGTGTGTGCGCAGTAGCGTACGCAGGAATTTATTTCGGGAGGGGCCAAACTCAATATCAGTGTATTTTATATTGAGATTCCTAAACTTGTCCCAAAAATTATGCTAAATTTACTCAAAAGTTGGAATTTCGGGGGTAGTCCGGACCCCCAGGACCCACCCCCTGCGTACGTCCCTGTGTGTGTGTATTTCCTTAAAATTAATATTTTATACTTTCCATTTGTGGTATTCACTTCAAATTTGGTATAACGCATGTATCTTGACGAGGAACATAAAATGGGAGAGAGATATTTTGCAATCGTTTCCGGTTTGAAGCAGACACTCTTGTCGCGAGACAAAATGTATTGTTGTCTTGTATGGACACCATATCGTGAAAATGATGCCCAATGTTTCTTTCAGACTCTTTTTGGGGGACACTGCCTCCTGAGAGCGCCCCTGGCGAGATCAAAATAATACGTTTATAATACAATAACAAATAGAATGTTATCAGCAGTGCCCCCGGGGTAATACTCCCCCCCCGAACATTGCTTCCGATAGAGACACTGGTGACGCTCCATTTCCAAAGCTACATATGTTTGATTTTAAATCCTTCAGTATCGTCTCGAAACTTTACACGAACATACTGCCTAATTTCGAGACCATCTCAACAGTTAGCGTATAAATATATCCTTTCCGTCTATGTCTGTAATAACGAAAATAAGTTGTTAACGCAATGCCAACAGAAACTATTTGGCAAAATGAAGCAACGTGATAAGAAAAAAACGCAAGATAAAACAAGGTCTGCGGGGATTCGAACCCAGACCTGCTACTCAGAAAGCAGACACTTTACCACGGAGTTAACTTTTTACGTTGAATTCCGTTTGTTCTATTCTCCTCAATATACCACATAAGAGGCCAAATGAAGGCAATTCAAAAATATGGAAATTTTGAATTCAAGATGGCGACTTCTCCAATGATTTGTTTCTTCACTTAAACTGAAATACGTCCTTAATAACATAGCGAAACCTGGCTTACCTACCAAGAGCACAACTTACAATTTTCATGGTTACAAATTTTTGAGCCGCCATTTTGAATCGAAGATGGCGACTTTTCCAACATGTCGGATTTTTCCCCTCACATGCACTGTACTCTACACACTTGAACGCAATTTCGTGATTCCACCATATCTACAAGTTGTGTAGAATTAGACGCCCCCTTATAACATTCCTAGCACTTTCCTACACTGAACATGACTATTTTTTTCAAGTTTAAGCTCGGATTCGCAAACTAAGCATCAGAATAAACATCACCTCGAAATTTCAACATCCTAGATACAGCCATTACAAATTTCACATTTTTTCGATTTGCGCCGCGAAACGAAAACGAATTTTAATGTTCTTTTTTCCATCATAAACTATGTTCCTAGCTTCACTGCCTGACAAAATATGACGTTTCTATGGTGTGCGGAACTACTCTGAAAACCAGCATTTCGAAACGACAAAAAATTTCGACACTTCATTTAAATGGAAAATGTCGCCTTTTTCGTGATATCGGAATTTTCCCATTACTCACATCCCATGACGAACAAGTATGCAAAATTTGGTGTTTGTATGTTTTGGGGAAGTATGCAAACAATTAAGTGTGTTTCCGACTTTAGAGGTATATAATTCCACAGACGCGGGCCCGCTACGTACCAATATTATGTGCGCAGTAAGCAGGAAGTACCAAATATAAGGAATTGAGTAGAGTAGGGGAAAGACGTGAGCCTACTGTGCAGAAGACCTGGGTTCGATTCCCAGCAATCTTTTCTCTCAGTTTTTCTTTCTTCGAAAGTTTATTTTTATAGCATAGGTGATTGAAAATAAGCTTGACTCTATTATATACGGCATTTCATTCCAACCGGACCCACAACTAAAACTATTACATCGACAGGGGCACTTTTCCACGTATCTTATAAATATGTACGCTGCCGACGAGACAATTTTCAAGAGGTGTCCATTTGTGTGTGTGTGTGTATGAGCGTGTGTGTGCAGTGGCGTACGCAGGAATTTATTTCGGGAGGGGTCCAAACTCAATATCAGTGTATTTTATATTGAAATTCCTAAACTTGTCCCAAAAATTAGGCTAAATTTACACAAAAGTTGGAATTTCGGGGGTGGTCCGGACCCCAAGGACCCACCCCCTGCGTACGTCCCTGTGTGTGTGCGTATTTCCTTAAAATTAATATTTTATGCTTTCCCTTTGTGCTATTCACTTCAAATTTGGTATTCGCATGTATCTTAACGAGGGACATAAAAGTTGAGAGAGATATTTTGCAATCGTTTCCGGTTTGAAGTAGACACTGTCGTCGCGAGACAAAATGTATTGTTGTCTTGTATGGACACTATATCCTGAAAATAATGCCCAATGTTTCTTTCAGACTCTTTTTGGGGGACACTGCCTCCTCAGAGCGCCCCTGGCGAGATCAAAATAATACGTTTATAATACAGTAACAAATAGAATGTTATCAGCAATGCCCCCGGGGTAATACTCCCCCCCGAACATTGCTTCCGATAGAGACACTGGTGATGCTCCATTTCCAAAGCTGCATATGTTTGATTTTAAATACTTCAGTATCGTCTCGAAACTTTACACGAACATACTGCCTAGTTTCGAGACGATATCAACAGTTAGTGTATAAATATATTCTTTTCGTCTATGTCTGTAATAACGAAGCTATTTTGTTCACGTAATGCCAACAGAAACTATTTTGATAAAACGAAGCAACGTGATAAGAAAAAAAAATTAGAAAAAACAAGGTTCGGCGGGGAATCGAACCCAGACCTGCTACTCAGAAAGCAGACACTTTACCGCGGAGCTAACTTACTACGTTGAATTCTGTTTGTTTTATTCTCCTCAATATACCACATAAGAGTCCAAATGAAGGCAATTCAAAAATATGGCAATTTTGCATTCAAGATGGCGACTTCTCCAATGATTTGTTTCTTCACTTAAACTGAACTACGTCCTTAATAACTTAGCGAAACCTGGCTTACCTACCAAGAGCACAACTTACAATTTTCATGGTTACAAATTTTTGAGCCGCCATTTTGAATCGAAGATGGCGACTTTTCCAACATGTCGGATTTTCCCCTCACATGCCCTGTAATCTACACACTTGAACGCAATTTCGTGATTCCACCATATCTACAAGTTGTGTAGAATTAGACGCTCCCTTATAACATTCCTAGCACTTTCTTACACCGAACATGAATATTTTTTTCAAGTTTAAGGGCGGATTCGCAAACTACGCATCAGAATAAACATCACCTCGAAATTTCAACAACCTACATACAGCCATTACAAATTTCACATTTTTTCGATTTGCGCCGCGAAACGAAAACGAATTTTAATGCTCTTTTTTCTATCATAAACTATGTTCCTAGCTTCACTGCCTGACAAAATATGACGTTTCTATGGTGTGCGGAACTACTCTAAAAACCAGCATTTCGAAACGACGAAAAATTTCGACACTTCATTTAAATGGAAAATGTCGCCTTTTTCGTGATATCGGAATTTTCCCATTACTCACATCCCATGACGAACAAGTATGCAAAATTTGGTGTTTGTATGTTTTGGGGAAGTATGCAAACAATTAAGTGTGTTTCCGATTATAGAGGTATATAATTCCACGGACGCGGGCCCGCTACGTACCAGTACTATGTGAGCAGTAAGTAGGAAGTCCAAAATCTAAGGAATTGAGTAGTGTAGAGGAACGACGTGAGCCTACTGTGCAAAAGACCTGGGTTCGATTCCCCACAAGTTTTTCTCTCACTTTTTCTTTCTTTGAAAGTTTATTTTTATAGCATAGGTGATTGAAAATAAGCTTGACTTTATTATATACGGCATTTCATTCCAACCGGACCCGCAACTAAAACTATTAAATCGAAAGGGACACTTTTCCACGTATCTTATATATTAAAATTATGTACGCTGCCGACGAGACAATTTTCAAAAGGTGCCCATTTGTGTGTGTGTGTGTGCGTGTATGAGCGTGTGTGCGCAGTAGCGTACGCAGGAATTTATTTCGGGAGGGGCCAAACTCAATATCAGTGTATTTATTTTGAAATTCCTAAACTTGTCCCAAAAATTATGCTAAATTTACTCAAAAGTTGGAATTTCGGGGGTGGTCCGGACCCCCAGGACCCACCCCCTGTACGTCCCTGTGTGTGTGTGTATTTCCTTAAAATTAATATTTTATACTTTCCATTTGTGGTATTCACTTCAAATTTGGTATAACGCATGTATCTTAACGAGGAACATAAAAGGGGAGAGAGATATTTTGCAATCGTTTCCGGTTTGAAGCAGACACTCTTGTCGCGAGACAAAATGTATTGTTGTCTTGTATGGACACTATATCGTGAAAATGATGCCCAATGTTTCTTTCAGACTCTTTTTGGGGGACACTGCCTCCTCAGAGCGCCCCTGGCGAGATCAAAATAATACGTTTATAATACAATAACAAATAGAATGTTATCAGCAGTGCCCCCGGGGTAATACTCCCCCCCGAACATTGCTTCCGATAGAGACACTGGTGATGCTCCATTTCCAAAGCTACATATGTTTGATTTTAAATCCTTCAGTATCGTCTCGAAACTTTACACGAACATACTGCCTAGTTTCGAGACGATACCAATAGTTAGTGTATAAATATATTCTTTTCGTCTATGTCTGTAATAACGAAGTTATTTTGTTCACGCAATGCCAACAGAAACTATTTTGATAAAACGAAGCAACGTGATAAGAAAACAAAAGTTAGAAAAAACAAGGTTCGGCGGGGAATCGAACCCAGACCTGCTACTCAGAAAGCAGACACTTTACCGCGGAGCTAACTTACTACGTTGAATTCTGTTTGTTTTATTCTCCTCAATATACCACATAAGAGTCCAAATGAAGGCAATTCAAAAATATGGCAATTTTGCATTCAAGATGGCGACTTCTCCAATGATTTGTTTCTTCACTTAAACTGAACTACGTCCTTAATAACTTAGCGAAACCTGGCTTACCTACCAAGAGCACAACTTACAATTTTCATGGTTACAAATTTTTGAGCCGCCATTTTGAATCGAAGATGGCGACTTTTCCAACATGTCGGATTTTTCCCCTCACATGCCCTGTAATCTACACACTTGAACGCAATTTCGTGATTCCACCATATCTACAAGTTGTGTAGAATTAGACGCCCCCTTATAACATTCCTAGCACTTTCTTACACCGAACATGAATATTTTTTTCAAGTTTAAGGGCGGATTCGCAAACTACGCATCAGAATAAACATCACCTCGAAATTTCAACGTCCTACATACAGCCATTACAAATTTCACATTTTTTCGATTTGCGCCGCGAAACGAAAACGAATTTTAATGCTCTTTTTTCTATCATAAACTATGTTCCTAGCTTCACTGCCTGACAAAATTTGACGTTTCTATGGTGTGCGGAACTACTCTAAAAACCAGCATTTCGAAACGACGAAAAATTTCGACACTTCATTTACATGGAAAATGTCGCCTTTTTCGTGATATCGGAATTTTCCCATTACTCACATCCCATGACGAACAAGTATGCAAAATTTGGTGTTTGTATGTTTTGGGGAAGTATGCAAACAATTAAGTGTGTTTCCGATTATAGAGGTATATAATTCCACAGACGCGGGACCGCTACGTACCAATATTATGTGCGCAGTAAGCAGGAAGTACCAAATATAAGGAATTGAGTAGTGTAGGGGAAAGACGTGAGCCTACTGTGCAGAAGACCTGGGTTCGATTCCCAGCAATTTTTTCTCTCACTTTTTCTTTCTTCGAAAGTTTATTTTTATAGCATAGGTGATTGAAAATAAGCTTGACTCTATTATATACGGCATTTCATTCCAACCGGACCCACAACTAAAACTATTACATCGAAAGGGGCACTTTTCCACGTATCTTATAAATATGTACGCTGCCGACGAGACAATTTTCAAGAGGTGTCCATTTGTGTGTGTGTGTGTATGAGCGTGTGTGTGCAGTGGCGTACGCAGGAATTTATTTCGGGAGGGGTCCAAACTCAATATCAGTGTATTTTATATTGAAATTCCTAAACTTGTCCCAAAAATTAGACTAAATTTACACAAAAGTTGGAATTTCGGGGGTGGTCCGGACCCCAAGGACCCACCCCCTGCGTACGTCCCTGTGTGTGTGCGTATTTCCTTAAAATTAATATTTTTTGCTTTCCCTTTGTGCTATTCACTTCAAATTTGGTATTCGCATGTATCTTAACGAGGGACATAAAAGTTGAGAGAGATATTTTGCAACCGTTTCCGGTTTGTAGTAGACACTGTTGTCGCGAGACAAAATGTATTGTTGTCTTGTATGGACACTATATCCTGAAAATAATGCCCAATGTTTCTTTCAGACTCTTTTTGGGGGACACTGCCTCCTCAGAGCGCCCCTGGCGAGATCAAAATAATACGTTTATAATACAGTAACAAATAGAATGCTATCAGCAATGCCCCCGGGGTAATACTCCCCCCCAAACATTGCTTCCGATAGAGACACTGGTAATGCTCCATTTCCAAAGCTGCATATGTTTGATTTTAAATACTTCAGTATCGTCTCGAAACTTTACACGAACATACTGCCTAGTTTCGAGACGATATCAACAGTTAGTGTATAAATATATTCTTTTCGTCTATGTCTGTAATAACGAAGCTATTTTGTTCACGTAATGCCAACAGAAACTATTTTGATAAAACGAAGCAACGTGATAAGAAAAAAAAAGTTAGAAAAAACAAGGTTCGGCGGGGAATCGAACCCAGACCTGCTACTCAGAAAGCAAACACTTTACCGCGGAGCTAACTTACTACGTTGAATTCTGTTTGTTTTATTCTCCTCAATATACCACATAAGAGTCCAAATGAAGGCAATTCAAAAATATGGCAATTTTGCATTCAAGATGGCGACTTCTCCAATGATTTGTATCTTCACTTAAACTGAACTACGTCCTTAATAACTTAGCGAAACCTGGCTTACGTACCAAGAGCACAACTTACAATTTTCATGGTTACAAATTTTTGAGCCGCCATTTTGAATCGAAGATGGCGACTTTTCCAACATGTCGGATTTTTCCCCTCACATGCCCTGTAATCTACACACTTGAACGCAATTTCGTGATTCCACCATATCTACAAGTTGTGTAGAATTAGACGCCCCCTTATAACATTCCTAGCACTTTCTTACACCGAACATGAATATTTTTTTCAAGTTTAAGGGCGGATTCGCAAACTACGCATCAGAATAAACATCACCTCGAATTTTCAACGTCCTACATACAGCCATTACAAATTTCACATTTTTTCGATTTGCGCCGCGAAACGAAAACGAATTTTAATGCTCTTTTTTCTATCATAAACTATGTTCCTAGCTTCACTGCCTGACAAAATATGACGTTTCTATGGTGTGCGGAACTACTCTAAAAACCAGCATTTCGAAACGACGAAAAATTTCGACACTTCATTTACATGGAAAATGTCGCCTTTTTCGTGATATCGGAATTTTCCCATTACTCACATCCCATGACGAACAAGTATGCAAAATTTGGTGTTTGTATGTTTTGGGGAAGTATGCAAACAATTAAGTGTGTTTCCGATTATAGAGGTATATAATTCCACGGACGCGGGCCCGCTACGTACCAGTACTATGTGAGCAGTAAGTAGGAAGTCCAAAATCTAAGGAATTGAGTAGTGTAGAGGAACGACGTGAGCCTACTGTGCAAAAGACCTGGGTTCGATTCCCCACAAGTTTTTCTCTCACTTTTTCTTTCTTTGAAAGTTTATTTTTATAGCATAGGTGATTGAAAATAAGCTTGACTTTATTATATACGGCATTTCATTCCAACCGGACCCGCAACTAAAACTATTAAATCGAAAGGGGCAATTTTCCACGTATCTTATATATTAAAATTATGTACGCTGCCGACGAGACAATTTTCAAAAGGTGCCCATTTGTGTGTGTGTGTGTGCGTGTATGAGCGTGTGTGCGCAGTAGCGTACGCAGGAATTTATTTCGGGAGGGGCCAAACTCAATATCAGTGTATTTATATTGAAATTCCTAAACTTGTCCCAAAAATTATGCTAAATTTACTCAAAAGTTGGAATTTCGGGGGTGGTCCGGACCCCCAGGACCCACCCCCTGCGTACGTCCCTGTGTGTGTGTGTATTTCCTTAAAATTAATATTTTATACTTTCCATTTGTGGTATTCACTTCAAATTTGGTATAACGCATGTATCTTAACGAGGAACATAAAAGGGGAGAGAGATATTTTGCAATCGTTTCCGGTTTGAAGCAGACACTCTTGTCGCGAGACAAAATGTATTGTTGTCTTGTATGGACACTATATCGTGAAAATGATGCCCAATGTTTCTTTCAGACTCTTTTTGGGGGACACTGCCTCCTCAGAGCGCCAATGGCGAGATCAAAATAATACGTTTATAATACAATAACAAATAGAATGTTATCAGCAGTGCCCCCGGGGTAATACTCCCCCCCGAACATTGCTTCCGATAGAGACACTGGTGATGCTCCATTTCCAAAGCTACATATGTTTGATTTTAAATCCTTCAGTATCGTCTCGAAACTTTACACGAACATACTGCCTAGTTTCGAGACGATATCAATAGTTAGTGTATAAATATATTCTTTTCGTCTATGTCTGTAATAACGAAGTTATTTTGTTCACGCAATGCCAACAGAAACTATTTTGATAAAACGAAGCAACGTGATAAGAAAAAAAAGTTAGAAAAAACAAGGTTCGGCGGGGAATCGAACCCAGACCTGCTACTCAGAAAGCAGACACTTTAACGCGGAGCTAACTTACTACGTTGAATTCTGTTTGTTTTATTCTCCTCAATATACCACATAAGAGTCCAAATGAAGGCAATTCAAAAATATGGCAATTTTGAATTCAAGATGGCGACTTCTCCAATGATTTGTTTCTTCACTTAAACTGAACTACGTCCTTAATAACATAGCGAAACCTGGCTTACCTACCAAGAGCACAACTTACAATTTTCATGGTTACAAATATTTAAGCCGCCATTTTGAATCGAAGATGGCGACTTTTCCAACATCTCGGATTTTTCCCCTCACATGCACTGTACTCTACACACTTGAACGCAATTTCGTGATTCCACCATATCTACAAGTTGTGTAGAATTAGACGCACCCTTATAACATTCCTAGCACTTTCCTACACTGAACATGACTATTTTTTTCAAGTTTAAGGGCGGATTCGCAAACTACGCATCAGAATAAACATCACCTCGAAATTTCAACATCCTAGATACAGCCATTACAAATTTCACATTTTTTCGATTTGCGCCGCGAAACGAAAACGAATTTTAATGTTCTTTTTTCCATCATAAACTATGTTCCTAGCTTCACTGCCTGACAAAATATGACGTTTCTATGGTGTGCGGAACTACTCTAAAAACCAGCATTTCGAAACGACAAAAAATTTCGACACTTCATTTAAATGGAAAATGTCGCCTTTTTCGTGATATCGGAATTTTCCCATTACTCACATCCCATGACGAACAAGTATGCAAAATTTGGTGTTTGTATGTTTTGGGGAAGTATGCAAACAATTAAGTGTGTTTCCGACTTTAGAGGTATATAATTCCACGGACGCGGGCCCGCTACGTACCAGTACTATGTGAGCAGTAAGTAGGAAGTCCAAAATCTAAGGAATTGAGTAGTGTAGAGGAACGACGTGAGCCTACTGTGCAAAAGACCTGGGTTCGATACCCCACAAGTTTTTCTCTCACTTTTTCTTTCTTTGAAAGTTTATTTTTATAGCATAGGTGATTGAAAATAAGCTTGACTTTATTATATACGGCATTTCATTCCAACCGGACCCGCAACTAAAACTATTAAATCGAAAGGGGCACTTTTCCACGTATCTTATATATTAAAATTATGTACGCTGCCGACGAGACAATTTTCAAAAGGTGCCCATTTGTGTGTGTGTGTGTGCGTGTATGAGCGTGTGTGCGCAGTAGTGTACGCAGGAATTTATTTCGGGAGGGGCCAAACTCAATATCAGTGTATTTTATATTCAAATTCCTAAACTTGTCCCAAAAATTATGCTAAATTTACTCAAAAGTTGGAATTTCGGAGGTGGTCCGGACCCCCAGGACCCACCCCCTGCGTACGTCCCTGTGTGTGTGTGTATTTCCATAAAATTAATATTTTATACTTTCCATTTGTGGTATTCACTTCAAATTTGGTATAACGCATGTATCTTAACGAGGAACATAAAAGGGGAGAGAGATATTTTGCAATCGTTTCCGGTTTGAAGCAGACACTCTTGTCGCGAGACAAAATGTATTGTTGTCTTGTATGGACACTATATCGTGAAAATGATGCCCGATGTTTCTTTCAGACTCTTTTTGGGGGACACTGCCTCCTCAGAGCGCCCCTGGCGAGATCAAAATAATACGTTTATAATACAATAACAAATAGAATGTTATCAACAGTGCCCCAGGGGTAATACTCCCCCCCCCCGAACATTGCTTCCGATAGAGACACTGGTGACGCTCCATTTCCAAAGCTACATATGTTTGATTTTAAATCCTTCAGTATCGTCTCGAAACTTTACACGAACATACTGCCTAATTTCGAGACCATCTCAACAGTTAGCGTATACATATATTCTTTCCGTCTATGTCTGTAATAACGAAAATAAGTTGTTAACGCAATGCCAACAGAAACTATTTGGCAAAATGAAGCAACGTCATAAGAAAAAAAAACGCAAGATAAAACAAGGTCTGCGGGGATTCGAACCCAGACTTGCTACTCAGAAAGCAGACACTTTACCACGGAGCTAACTTACTACGTTGAATTCCGTTTGTTCTGTTCTCCTCAATATACCACATAAGAGGCCAAATGAAGGCAATTCAAAAATATGGCAATTTTGAATTCAAGATGGCGACTTCTCCAATGATTTGTTTCTTCACTTAAACTGAACTACGTCCTTAATAACATAGCGAAACCTGGCTTACCTACCAAGAGCACAACTTACAATTTTCATGGTTACAAATTTTTGAGCCGCCATTTTGAATCGAAGATGGCGACTTTTCCAACATGTCGGATTTTTCCCCTCACATGCACTGTACTCTACACACTTGAACGCAATTTCGTGATTCCACCATATCTACAAGTTGTGTAGAATTAGACGCACCCTTATAACATTCCTAGCACTTTCTTACACCGAACATGAATATTTTTTTCAAGTTTAAGGGCGGATTCGCAAACTAAGCATCAGAATAAACATCACCTCGAAATTTCAACATCCTAGATACAGCCATTACAAATTTCACATTTTTTCGATTTGCGCCGCGAAACGAAAACGAATTTTAATGTTCTTTTTTCCATCATAAACTATGTTCCTAGCTTCACTGCCTGACAAAATATGACGTTTCTATGGTGTGCGGAACTACTCTGAAAACCAGCATTTCGAAACGACAAAAAATTTCGACACTTCATTTAAATGGAAAATGTCGCCTTTTTCGTGATATCGGAATTTTCCCATTACTCACATCCCATGACGAACAAGTATGCAAAATTTGGTGTTTGTATGTTTTGGGGAAGTATGCAAACAATTAAGTGTGTTTCCGACTTTAGATGTATATAATTCCACAGACGCGGGCCCGCTACGTACCAATATTATGTGCGCAGTAAGCAGGAAGTACCAAATATAAGGAATTGAGTAGTGTAGGGGAAAGACGTGAGCCTACTGTGCAGAAGACCTGGGTTCGATTCCCAGCAATTTTTTCTCTCACTTTTTCTTTCTTCGAAAGTTTATTTTTATAGCATAGGTGATTGAAAATAAGCTTGACTCTATTATATACGGCATTTCATTCCAACCGGACCCACAACTAAAACTATTACATCGAAAGGGGCACTTTTCCACGTATCTTATAAATATGTACGCTGCCGACGAGACAATTTTCAAGAGGTGTCCATTTGTGTGTGTGTGTGTATGAGCGTGTGTGTGCAGTGGCGTACGCAGGAATTTATTTCGGGAGGGGTCCAAACTCAATATCAGTGTATTTTATATTGAAATTCCTAAACTTGTCCCAAAAATTAGGCTAAATTTACACAAAAGTTGGAATTTCGGGGGTGGTCCGGACCCCAAGGACCCACCCCCTGCGTACGTCCCTGTGTGTGTGCGTATTTCCTTAAAATTAATATTTTTTGCTTTCCCTTTGTGCTATTCACTTCAAATTTGGTATTCGCATGTATCTTAACGAGGGACATAAAAGTTGAGAGAGATATTTTGCAACCGTTTCCGGTTTGTAGTAGACACTGTTGTCGCGAGACAAAATGTATTGTTGTCTTGTATGGACACTATATCCTGAAAATAATGCCCAATGTTTCTTTCAGACTCTTTTTGGGGGACACTGCCTCCTCAGAGCGCCCCTGGCGAGATCAAAATAATACGTTTATAATACAGTAACAAATAGAATGTTATCAGCAATGCCCCCGGGGTAATACTCCCCCCCAAACATTGCTTCCGATAGAGACACTGGTAATGCTCCATTTCCAAAGCTGCATATGTTTGATTTTAAATACTTCAGTATCGTCTCGAAACTTTACACGAACATACTGCCTAGTTTCGAGACGATATCAACAGTTAGTGTATAAATATATTCTTTTCGTCTATGTCTGTAATAACGAAGCTATTTTGTTCACGTAATGCCAACAGAAACTATTTTGATAAAACGAAGCAACGTGATAAGAAAAAAAAAGTTAGAAAAAACAAGGTTCGGCGGGGAATCGAACCCAGACCTGCTACTCAGAAAGCAGACACTTTACCGCGGAGCTAACTTACTACGTTGAATTCTGTTTGTTTTATTCTCCTCAATATACCACATAAGAGTCCAAATGAAGGCAATTCAAATATATGGCAATTTTGCATTCAAGATGGCGACTTCTCCAATGATTTGTTTCTTCACTTAAACTGAACTACGTCCTTAATAACTTAGCGAAACCTGGCTTACGTACCAAGAGCACAACTTACAATTTTCATGGTTACAAATTTTTGAGCCGCCATTTTGAATCGAAGATGGCGACTTTTCCAACATGTCGGATTTTTCCCCTCACATGCCCTGTAATCTACACACTTGAACGCAATTTCGTGATTCCACCATATCTACAAGTTGTGTAGAATTAGACGCCCCCTTATAACATTCCTAGCACTTTCTTACACCGAACATGAATATTTTTTTCAAGTTTAAGGGCGGATTCGCAAACTACGCATCAGAATAAACAACATCTCGAAATTTCAACGTCCTACATACAGCCATTACAAATTTCACATTTTTTCGATTTGCGCCGCGAAACGAAAACGAATTTTAATGCTCTTTTTTCTAT
Organism: Thermobia domestica; assembly: GCF_964235325.1. Taxonomy (NCBI): domain Eukaryota; kingdom Metazoa; phylum Arthropoda; class Insecta; order Zygentoma; family Lepismatidae; genus Thermobia; species Thermobia domestica. The sequence goes on along the minus strand of NC_137459.1, from coordinate 295,436,917 downwards.
CATAAACTATGTTCCTAGCTTCACTGCCTGACAAAATTTGACGTTTCTATGGTGTGCGGAACTACTCTAAAAACCAGCATTTCGAAACGACGAAAAATTTCGACACTTCATTTACATGGAAAATGTCGCCTTTTTCGTGATATCGGAATTTTCCCATTACTCACATCCCATGACGAACAAGCATGCAAAATTTGGTGTTTGTATGTTTTGGGGAAGTATGCAAACAATTAAGTGTGTTTCCGATTATAGAGGTATATAATTCCACGGACGCGGGCCCGCTACGTACCAGTACTATGTGAGCAGTAAGTAGGAAGTCCAAAATCTAAAGAATTGAGTAGTGTAGAGGAACGACGTGAGCCTACTGTGCAAAAGACCTGGGTTCGATTCCCCACAAGTTTTTCTCTCACTTTTTCTTTCTTTGAAAGTTTATTTTTATAGCATAGGTGATTGAAAATAAGCTTGACTTTATTATATACGGCATTTCATTCCAACCGGACCCGCAACTAAAACTATTAAATCGAAAGGGGCACTTTTCCACGTATCTTATATATTAAAATTATGTACGCTGCCGACGAGACAATTTTCAAAAGGTGCCCATTTGTGTGTGTGTGTGTGCGTGTATGAGCGTGTGTGCGCAGTAGCGTACGCAGGAATTTATTTCGGGAGGGGCCAAACTCAATATCAGTGTATTTATATTGAAATTCCTAAACTTGTCCCAAAAATTATGCTAAATTTACTCAAAAGTTGGAATTTCGGGGGTGGTCCGGACCCCCAGGACCCACCCCCTGCGTACGTCCCTGTGTGTGTGTGTATTTCCTTAAAATTAATATTTTATACTTTCCATTTGTGGTATTCACTTCAAATTTGGTATAACGCATGTATCTTAACGAGGAACATAAAAGGGGAGACAGATATTTTGCAATCGTTTCCGGTTTGAAGCAGACACTCTTGTCGCGAGACAAAATGTATTGTTGTTTTGTATGGACACTATATCGTGAAAATGATGCCCAATGTTTCTTTCAGACTCTTTTTGGGGGACACTGCCTCCTCAGAGCGCCCCTGGCGAGATCAAAATATTACGTTTATAATACAGTAACAAATAGAATGTTATCAGCAATGCCCCCGGGGTAATACTCCCCCCCGAACATTGCTTCCGATAGAGACACTGGTGATGCTCCATTTCCAAAGCTGCATATATTTGATTTTAAATCCTTCAGTATCGTCTCGAAACTTTACACGAACATACTGCCTAGTTTCGAGACGATATCAACAGTTAGTGTATAAATATATTCTTTTCGTCTATGTCTGTAATAACGAAGCTATTTTGTTCACGTAATGCCAACAGAAACTATTTTGATAAAACGAAGCAACGTGATAAGAAAAAAAATTAGAAAAAACAAGGTTCGGCGGGGAATCGAACCCAGACCTCCTACTCAGAAAGCAGACACTTTACCACGGAGCTAACTTACTACGTTGAATTCTGTTTGTTTTATTCTCCTCAATATACCACATAAGAGTCCAAATGAAGGCAATTCAAAAATATGGCAATTTTGCATTCAAGATGGCGACTTCTCCAATGATTTGTTTCTTCACTTAAACTGAACTACGTCCTTAATAACTTAGCGAAACCTGGCTTACCTACCAAGAGCACAACTTACAATTTTCATGGTTACAAATTTTTGAGCCGCCATTTTGAATCAAAGATGGCGACTTTTCCAACATGTCGGATTTTCCCCTCACATGCCCTGTAATCTACACACTTGAACGCAATTTCGTGATTCCACCATATCTACAAGTTGTGTAGAATTAGACGCCCCCTTATAACATTCCTAGCACTTTCTTACACCGAACATGAATATTTTTTTCAAGTTTAAGGGCGGATTCGCAAACTACGCATCAGAATAAACATCACCTCGAAATTTCAACAACCTACATACAGCCATTACAAATTTCACATTTTTTCGATTTGCGCCGCGAAACGAAAACGAATTTTAATGTTCTTTTTTCCGTCATAAACTATGTTCCTAGCTTCACTGCCTGACAAAATATGACGTTTCTATGGTGTGCGGAACTACTCTGAAAACCAGCATTTCGAAACGACAAAAAATTTCGACACTTCATTTAAATGGAAAATGTCGCCTTTTTCGTGATATCGGAATTTTCCCATTACTCACATCCCATGACGAACAAGTATGCAAAATTTGGTGTTTGTATGTTTTGGGGAAGTATGCAAACTATTAAGTGTGTTTCCGACTTTAGAGGTATATAATTCCACGGACGCGGGCCCGCTACGTACCAGTACTATGTGAGCAGTAAGTAGGAAGTCCAAAATCTAAGGAATTGAGTAGTGTAGAGGAACGACGTGAGCCTACTGTGCAAAAGACCTGGGTTCGATACCCCACAAGTTTTTCTCTCACTTTTTCTTTCTTTGAAAGTTTATTTTTATAGCATAGGTGATTGAAAATAAGCTTGACTTTATTATATACGGCATTTCATTCCAACCGGACCCGCAACTAAAACTATTAAATCGAAAGGGGCACTTTTCCACGTATCTTATATATTAAAATTGTGTACGCTGCCGACGAGACAATTTTCAAAAGGTGCCCATTTGTGTGTGTGTGTGTGCGTGTATGAGCGTGTGTGCGCAGTAGTGTACGCAGGAATTTATTTCGGGAGGGGCCAAACTCAATATCAGTGTATTTTATATTGAAATTCCTAAACTTGTCCCAAAAATTATGCTAAATTTACTCAAAAGTTGGAATTTCGGAGGTGGTCCGGACCCCCAGGACCCACCCCCTGCGTACGTCCCTGTGTGTGTGTGTATTTCCTTAAAATTAATATTTTATACTTTCCATTTGTGGTATTCACTTCAAATTTGGTATAACGCATGTATCTTAACGAGGAACATAAAAGGGGAGAGAGATATTTTGCAATCGTTTCCGGTTTGAAGCAGACACTCTTGTCGCGAGACAAAATGTATTGTTGTCTTGTATGGACACTATATCCTGAAAATAATGCCCAATGTTTGTTTCAGACTCTTTTTGGGGGACACTGCCTCCTCAGAGCGCCCCTGGCGAGATCAAAATATTACGTTTATAATACAGTAACAAATAGAATGTTATCAGCAATGCCCCCGGGGTAATACTCCCCCCCGAACATTGCTTCCGATAGAGACACTGGTGACGCTCCATTTCCAAAGCTACATATGTTTGATTTTAAATCCTTCAGTATCGTCTCGAAACTTTACACGAACATACTGCCTAATTTCGAGACCATCTCAACAGTTAGCGTATAAATATATTCTTTCCGTCTATGTCTGTAATAACGAAAATAAGTTGTTAACGCAATGCCAACAGAAACTATTTGGCAAAATGAAGCAACGTGATAAGAAAAAAAAACGCAAGATAAAACAAGGTCTGCGGGGATTCGAACCCAGACCTGCTACTCAGAAAGCAGACACTTTACCACGGAACTAACTTACTACGTTGAATTCCGTTTGTTCTATTCTCCTCAATATACCACATAAGAGGCCAAATGAAGGCAATTCAAAAATATGGCAATTTTGAATTCAAGATGGCGACTTCTCCAATGATTTGTTTCTTCACTTAAACTGAACTACGTCCTTAATAACATAGCGAAACCTGGCTTACCTACCAAGAGCACAACTTACAATTTTCATGGTTACAAATTTTTGAGCCGCCATTTTGAATCGAAGATGGCGACTTTTCCAACATGTCGGATTTTTCCCCTCACATGCACTGTACTCTACACACTTGAACGCAATTTCGTGATTCCACCATATCTACAAGTTGTGTAGAATTAGACGCACCCTTATAACATTCCTAGCACTTTCCTACACTGAACATGACTATTTTTTTCAAGTTTAAGGGCGGATTCGCAAACTAAGCATCAGAATAAACATCACCTCGAAATTTCAACATCCTAGATACAGCCATTACAAATTTCACTATTTTCGATTTGAGCCGCGAAACGAAAACGAATTTTAATGTTCTTTTTTCCATCATAAACTATGTTCCTAGCTTCACTGCCTGACAAAATATGACGTTTCTATGGTGTGCGGAACTACTCTGAAAACCAGCATTTCGAAACGACAAAAAATTTCGACACTTCATTTAAATGGAAAATGTCGCCTTTTTCGTGATATCGGAATTTTCCCATTACTCACATCCCATGACGAACAAGTATGCAAAATTTGGTGTTTGTATGTTTTGGGGAAGTATGCAAACAATTAAGTGTGTTTCCGACTTTAGAGGTATATAATTCCACAGACGCGGGCCCGCTACGTACCAATATTATGTGCGCAGTAAGCAGGAAGTACCAAATATAAGGAATTGAGTAGTGTAGGGGAAAGACCTGAGCCTACTGTACAGAAGACCTGGGTTCGATTCCCAGCAATATTTTCTCTCACTTTTTCTTTCTTCGAAAGTTTACTTTTATAGCATAGGTGATTGAAAATAAGCTTGACTCTATTATATACGGCATTTCATTCCAACCGGACCCACAACTAAAACTATTACATCGACAGGGGCACTTTTCCACGTATCTTATAAATATGTACGCTGCCGACGAGACAATTTTCAAGAGGTGTCCATTTGTGTGTGTGTGTGTATGAGCGTGTGTGTGCAGTGGCGTACGCAGGAATTTATTTCGGGAGGGGTCCAAACTCAATATCAGTGTATTTTATATTGAAATTCCTAAACTTGTCCCAAAAATTAGGCTAAATTTACACAAAAGTTGGAATTTCGGGGGTGGTCCGGACCCCAAGGACCCACCCCCTGCGTACGTCCCTGTGTGTGTGCGTATTTCCTTAAAATTAATATTTTATGCTTTCCCTTTGTGCTATTCACTTCAAATTTGGTATTCGCATGTATCTTAACGAGGGACATAAAAGTTGAGAGAGATATTTTGCAATCGTTTCCGGTTTGAAGTAGACACTGTTGTCGCGAGACAAAATGTATTGTTGTCTTGTATGGACACTATATCCTGAAAATAATGCCCAATGTTTCTTTCAGACTCTTTTTGGGGGACACTGCCTCCTCAGAGCGCCCCTGGCGAGATCAAAATATTACGTTTATAATACAGTAACAAATAGAATGTTATCAGCAATGCCCCCGGGGTAATACTCCCCCCCGAACATTGCTTCCGATAGAGACACTGGTGATGCTCCATTTCCAAAGCTGCATATATTTGATTTTAAATACTTCAGTATCGTCTCGAAACTTTACACGAACATACTGCCTAGTTTCGAGACGATATCAACAGTTAGTGTATAAATATATTCTTTTCGTCTATGTCCGTAATAACGAAGCTATTTTGTTCACGTAATGCCAACAGAAACTATTTTGATAAAACGAAGCAACGTGATAAGAAAAAAAAATTAGAAAAAACAAGGTTCGACGGGGAATCGAACCCAGACCTGCTACTCAGAACGCAGACACTTTACCGCGGAGCTAACTTACTACGTTGAATTCTGTTTGTTTTATTCTCCTCAATATACCACATAAGAGTCCAAATGAAGGCAATTCAAAAATATGGCAATTTTGCATTCAAGATGGCGACTTCTCCAATGATTTGTTTCTTCACTTAAACTGAACTACGTCCTTAATAACTTAGCGAAACCTGGCTTACCTACCAAGAGCACAACTTACAATTTTCATGGTTACAAATTTTTGAGCCGCCATTTTGAATCGAAGATGGCGACTTTTCCAACATGTCGGATTTTCCCCTCACATGCCCTGTAATCTACACACTTGAACGCAATTTCGTGATTCCACCATATCTACAAGTTGTGTAGAATTAGACGCCCCCTTATAACATTCCTAGCACTTTCTTACACCGAACATGAATATTTTTTTCAAGTTTAAGGGCGGATTCGCAAACTACGCATCAGAATAAACATCACCTCGAAATTTCAACAACCTACATACAGCCATTACAAATTTCACATTTTTTCGATTTGCGCCGCGAAACGAAAACGAATTCTAATGCTCTTTTTTCTATCATAAACTATGTTCCTAGCTTCACTGCCTGACAAAATATGACGTTTCTATGGTGTGCGGAACTACTCTAAAAACCAGCATTTCGAAACGACGAAAAATTTCGACACTTCATTTACATGGAAAATGTCGCCTTTTTCGTGATATCGGAATTTTCCCATTACTCACATCCCATGACGAACAAGTATGCAAAATTTGGTGTTTGTATGTTTTGGGGAAGTATGCAAACAATTAAGTGTGTTTCCGATTATAGAGGTATATAATTCCACGGACGCGGGCCGCTACGTACCAGTACTATGTGAGCAGTAAGTAGGAAGTCCAAAATCTAAGGAATAGAGTAGTGTAGAGGAACGACGTGAGCCTACTGTGCAGAAGACCTGGGTTCGATTTCCAGCAATTTTTTCTCTCACTTTTTCTTTCTTCGAAAGTTTATTTTTATAGCATAGGTGATTGAAAATAAGCTTGACTCTATTATATACGGCAATTCATTCCAACCGGACCCACAACTAAAACTATTACATCAAAAGGGGCACTTTTCCACGTATCTTATAAATATGTACGCTGCCGACGAGACAATTTTCAAGAGGTGTCCATTTGTGTGTGTGTGTGTATGAGCGTGTGTGTGCAGTGGCGTACGCAGGAATTTATTTCGGGAAGGGCCAAACTCAATACCAGTGTATTTTATATTGAAATTCCTAAATTTGTCCCAAAAATTAGGCTAAATTTACTCAAAAGTTGGAATTTCGGTGGTGGTCCGGACCCCCAGGACCCACCCCCTGCGTACGTCCCTGTGTGTGTGTGTATTTCCTTAAAATTAATATTTTATACTTTCCATTTGTGGTATTCACTTCAAATTTAGTATACGCATGTATCTTAACGAGGAACATAAAAGGGGAGAGAGATATTTTGCAATCGTTTCCGGTTTGAAGCAGACACTGTTGTCGCGAGACAAAATGTATTGTTGTCTTGTATGGACACTATATGGTGAAAATGATGCCCAATGTTTCTTTCAGACTCTTTTTGGGGGACACTGCCTCCTCAGAGCGCCCCTGGCGAGATCAAAATAATACGTTTATAATACAATAACAAATAGAATGTTATCAACAGTGCCCCCGGGGTAATACTCTCCCCCCCCCCGATCATTGCTTCCGATAGAGACACTGGTGATGCTCCATTTCCAAAGCTACATATGTTTGATCTTAAATACATCAGTATCGTCTCGAAACTTTACACGAACATACTGCCTAGTTTCGAGACCATCTCAACAGTTAGCGTATAAATATATCCTTTCCGTCTGTCTGCAATAACGAAAATATTTTGTTCACGCAATGCCAACAGAAACTATTTGGTAAAATGAAGCAACGTGATAAGAAAAAATCCAAGATAAAACATGGTCTAAGGGGATTCGAACCCAGACCTGCTACTCAGAAAACAGACACTTTACCGCGGAGCTAACTTACTACCTTGAATTCTGTTTGTTCTATTCTACTCAATATACCACAAAAGAGGCCAAATGAAGGCAAATCAAAAATATGGCAATTTTGAATTCAAGATGGCGACTTCTCCAATGATTTGTTTCTTCACTTAAACTGAACTACGTCCTTAATAACATAGCGAAACCTGGTTTACCTACCAAGAGCACAAATTACAATTTTCATGGTTACAAATTTTTGAGACGCCATTTTGAATCGAAGATGACGACTTTTCCAACATGTCGGATTTTTCCCCTCACCTGAGCTGTACTCTACACACTTGAACGCAATTTCGTGATTCCACCATATCTACAAGTTGTGTAGAATTAGACGCCCCCTTATAACATTCCTAGCACTTTGTGACACCGGACATGCCTATTTTTTTCAGGTTTAAGGGCGGAATCGCAAACTACGCATTAGAATAAACATCACCTCGAAATTTCAACATCCTAGATACAGCCGTTACAAATTTCACATTTTTTCGATTTGCGCCGCGAAACGAAAACGAATTTTAACGCTCTTTTTTCTATCATAAACTATGTTCCTAGCTTCACTGCCTGACAAAATATGACGTTTCTATGGTGTGCGGAACTACTCTAAAAACAAGCATTTCGAAACGACGAAAAATTTCGACACTTCATTTACATGGAAAATGTCGCCTTTTTCGTGATATCGGAATTTTCCCATTACTCACATCCCATGACGAACAAGTATGCAAAATTTGGTGTTTGTATGTTTTGTGGAAGTATGCAAACAATTAAGTGTGTTTCCGACTTTAGAGGTATATAATTCCACGGACGCGGGCCCGCTACGTACCAGTACTATGTGAGCAGTAAGTAGGAAATCCAAAATCTAAGGAATTGAATAGTGTAGGGGAACGACGTGAGCCTACTGTGCAAAAGATCTGGGTTCGATCCCCAACAAGATTTTCTCTCACTTTTTCTTTCTTTGAAAGTTTATTTTTATAGCGTATGTGATTGGAAATAAGCTTGACTTTATTATATACAGCATTTCTTTCCATCCGGACCCGCAACTAAAACTATTAAATCGAAAGGGGCACTTTTCCAAGTATCTTATATATATTAAAATTATGTACGCTGCCAACGAGACAATTTTCCAAGGTGCCCATTTGTGTGTGTGTGTGTGTGTGTGCGTGTATGAGCGTGTGTGCGCAGTTGCGTACGCAGGAATTTATTTCGGGAAGGGCCAAACTCAATGCCAGTGTATTTTATATTGAAATTCCTAAATTTGTCCCAAAAATTAGGCTAAATTTACTCAAAAGTTGGAATTTCGGTGGTGGTCCGGACCCCCAGGACCCACCCCCTGCGTACGTCCCTGTGTGTGTGTGTATTTCCTTAAAATTAATATTTTATACTTTCCATTTGTGGTATTCACTTCAAATTTGGTATACGCATGTATCTTAACGAGGAACATAAAAGGGGCGAGAGATATTTTGCAATCGTTTCCGGTTTGAAGCAGACACTGTTGTCGCGAGACAAAATGTATTGTTGTCTTGTATGGACACTATATCGTGAAAATGATGCCCAATGTTTCTTTCAGACTCTTTTTGGGGGACACTGCCTCCTCAGAGCGCCCCTGGCGAGATCAAAATAATACGTTTATAATACAATAACAAATAGAATGTTATCAGCATTGTCCCCGGGGTATTATTCCCCCCACCCCGATCATTGCTTCCGATAGAGACACTGGTGATGCTCCATTTCCAAAGCTACATATGTTTGATTTTAAATACTTCAGTATCGTCTCGAAACTTTACACGAACATACTGCCTAGTTTCGAGACCATCTCAACAGTTAGCGTATAAATATATCTTTTCCGTCTGTCTGTAATAACGAAAATATTTTGTTCACGCAATGCCAACAGAAACTATTTGGTAAAATGAAGCAACGTGATAAGAAAAAATCCAAGATAAAACACGGTATGAGGGGATTCGAACCCAGACCTGCTACTCAGAAAACAGACACTTTACCGCGGAGCTAACTTACTACATTGAGTTCTGTTTGTTCTATTCTACTCAATATACCACAAAAGAGGCCAAATGAAGGCAAATCAAAAATATGGCAATTTTGAATTCAAGATGGCGACTTCTCCAATGATTTTCTCCTTCACTTAAACTGAACTACGTCCTTAATAACATAGCGAAACCTGGTTTACCTACCAAGAGCACAACTTACAATTTTCATGGTTACAAATTTTTGAGACGCCATTTTGAATCGAAGATGACGACTTTTCCAACATGTCGGATTTTTCCCCTCACATGAGCTGTACTCTACACACTTGAACGCAATTTCGTGATTCCACCATATCTACAAGTTGTGTAGAATTAGACGCCCCCTTATAACATTCCTAGCACTTTCTGACACCGAACATGCCTATTTTTTTCAAGTTTAAGGGTGGAATCGCAAACTACGCATCAGAATAAACATCACCTCGAAATTTCAACATCCTAAATACAGCCATTACAAATTTCACATTTTTTCGATTTGCGCCGCGAAACGTAAACGAACTTTAATGCTCTTTTTTCTATCATAAACTATGTTCCTAGCTTCACTGCCTGACAAAATATGACGTTTCTATGGTGTGCGGAACTACTCTATAAACCAGCATTTCGAAACGACGAAAAATTTCGACACTTCATTTGCATGGAAAATGTCGCCTTTTTCGTGATATCGGAATTTTCCCATTACTCACATCCCATGACGAACAAGTATGCAAAATTTGGTGTTTGTATGTTTTGTGGAAGTATGCAAACAATTAAGTGTATTTCCGACTTTAGAGGTATATAATTCCACGGACGCGGGCCCGCTACGTACCAGTACTATGTGAGCAGTAAGTAGGAAATCCAAAATCTAAGGAATTGAGTAGTGTAGGGGAACGACGTGAGCCTACTATGCAAAAGATCTGGGTTCGATCCCCAACAAGTTTTTCTCTCACTTTTTCTTTCTTTGAAAGTTTATTTTTATAGCATTGGTGATTGGAAATAAGCTTGACTTTATTATATACAGCATTTCATTCCAACCGGACCCGCAACTAAAACTATTAAATCGAAAGGGGCACTTTTCCAAGTATCTTATATATATTAAAATTATGTACGCTGCCGACGAGACAATTTTCAAAGGTGCCCATTTGTGTGTGTGTGTGCGTGCGTGTATGAGCGTGTGTGCGCAGTTGCGTACGCAGGAATTTATTTCGGGAAGGGCCAAACTCAATACCAGTGTATTTTATATTGAAATTCCTAAATTTGTCCCAAAAATTAGGCTAAATTTACTCAAAAGTTGGAATTTCGGTGGTGGTCCGGACCCCCAGGACCCACCCCCTGCGTACGTCCCTGTGTGTGTGTGTATTTCATTAAAATTAATATTTTATACTTTCCATTTGTGGTATTCACTTCAAATTTGGTATACGCATGTATCTTACCGAGGAACATAAAAGGGGAGAGAGATATTTTGCAATCGTTTCCGGTTTGAAGCAGACACTCTTGTCGCGAGACAAAATGTATTGTTGTCTTTTATGGACACTATATCGTGAAAATGATGCCCAATGTTTCTTTCAGACTCTTTTTGGGGGACACTGCAGCCTCAGAGCGCCCCTGGCGAGATCAAAATAATACGTTTATAATACAATAACAAATAGAATGTTATCAACAGTGCCCCCGGGGTAATAATCCCCCCCCCCCCCGATCATTGCTTCCGATAGAGACACTGGTGATGCTCCATTTCCAAAGCTACATATGTTTGATTTTAAATACTTCAGTATCGTCTCGAAACTTTACACGAACATACTGCCTAGTTTCGAGACCATCTCAACAGTTAGCGTATAAATATATCTTTTCCGTCTGTCTGTAATAACGAAAATATTTTGTTCACGCAATGCCAACAGAAACTATTTGTTAAAATGAAGCAACGTGATAAGAAAAAATCCAAGATAAAACATGGTCTAAGGGGATTCGAACCCAGACCTGCTACTCAAAAAACAGACACTTTACCGTGGAGCTAACTTACTACCTTGAATTCTGTTTGTTCTATTCTACTCAATATACCACAAAAGAGGCCAAATGAAGGCAAATCAAAAATATGGCAATTTTGAATTCAAGATGGCGACTTCTCCAATGATTTGTTTCTTCACTTAAACTGAACTACGTCCTTAATAACATAGCGAAACCTGGTTTACCTACCAAGAGCACAACTTACAATTTTCATGGTTACAAATTTTGGAGACGCCATTTTGAATCGAAGATGACGACTTTTCCAACATGTCGGATTTTTCCCCTCACATGAGCTGTACTCTACACACTTGAACGCAATTTCGTGATTCCACCATATCTACAAGTTGTGTAGAATTAGACGCCCCCTCATAACATTCCTAGCACTTTCTGACACCGAACATGCCTATTTTTTTCAAGTTTAAGGGCGGAATCGCAAACTACGCATCAGAATAAACATCACCTCGAAATTTCAACGTCCTACATACAGCCATTACAGATTTCACATTTTTTCGATTTGCGCCGCGAAACGAAAACGAATTTTAATGCTCTTTTTTCTATCATAAACTATGTTCCTAGCTTCACTGCCTGACAAAATATGACGTTTCTATGGTGTGCGGAACTACTCTAAAAACCAGCATTTCGAAACGACGAAAAATTTCGACACTTCATTTACATGGAAAATGTCGCCTTTTTCGTGATATCGGAATTTTCCCATTACTCACATCCCATGACGAACAAGTATGCAAAATTTGGTGTTTGTATGTTTTGTGGAAGTATGCAAACAATTAAGTGTGTTTCCGACTTTAGAGGTATATAATTCATTTGTACACATTAAAGTATGTCCAAATTTGAAGACATACATTTTTATGTCGTTTTGAGTCGTTTCGGGCTCTGTGTGTAGAGACGAGTCTGTGCTAATTAAGGAAAATGAAGGGTACCCAGTGGTCAATAGAATTTTATTTCAGTGTTACAGTAGTAATGCGCGAAGAAAAGTAACTCTGGTTTAGATCTTTCACAGGAAGATTCTGGGAATCTACAGGAGGAAAATGAAATGAAATGAAATTTTGAGTTTTACGCCCCACGGTTATGCCGGTTAGGCTAAAGGAGACGGTGATAATGAGTAATGAATGAAATGGTGGAATTAAGAAAGTGGGAGGAAACGGGAGAACCCCCAGAAAACCCACGCACACGGTGTTTGTCCACCACAAAGTTCACTTGGCTGGAGAATCTACAGGAGGAATCTGCCGGCGCAAGTTCAAGTGATACTAGTGGCCAATTCTTGAAATCCAATAGTGCAACTTTGAAATCCAATAGTGTGCTGGAGCCAAGACCAAAATATATTTAAACAAGAGTACCCGTGGTTAACTGTCTCCAATAAATGTGGCTGTGTAAGTTGTCATAAAGTTCAAGACTTGAAATTGTATTCAAGTGTTGGCGTATCGCTGCCACAACAATGGATTGCGGGTAGTGTTAACCCTTTCGGGTCTACAACAGAAATGCAACAACATTCATTACAGAAGAAAAGTTTCGAACATAAGAAAAGTTTTGCCCATTGCACCGCGGAAACGATACTCTTGAAGGATAAAAAAAAAAAAAAAAGCTTTTCGATAATGAAAGCAAATGTAGCTTTGAAACAATGTGTCGAGTTTTTCGAACAGTATCCCATGTTGCAAAACAAAACAGGCCGTTTCTGGATCATTTCCATTTAACAGATCTTCATGCTACCAACGGCCTTGATATGGGACGAATTTCACGCAGTAATGTTGTATGCGCGGATATTGTAAGCCAGATTATTGCTGAAATGAAAAGTAGACTTATTGAGAAAATTAAATGTGCTAAGGCCAAGATAGGCATTATTATTGATGAATCAACCACATTAAGTAACAAAAGCATATTAAATATTTATATATGTACGTGCGCGTATTCTGGATAGTGAAGGAATTGAGAATAAGGACAACAACTGTGCTGATGATATTTATATGTTCTTTCTAGAACTATTGGAACTTCCCGAATCAAAAATCAGATACAATGTACAACTTGTAGGTTTGGATTAAATTCACATGATGTTCTTCGCGACTTATGCAATATAAGGCAACAAGGAAGAGGGTTGTTACTGAAACTGTAAAAAGGTGTTTCGCCGCTCTTAACACCATACCAATTAGCAGTGCAGATTCTGAACTTGGTTTCAGTAAAAGGAAAATATAAAGGTAACCAAGAAATTTCGGTCGCTTTTTCACCCACCACCTTCCAACATCAACATATCACCTAATACGTACCTGGAAGATCAGAGTCCCCATCAGCATCAACGACCTTCTGCCAATGTTCTGGAAGGCCATGGATTCCATCACGGTAGAACTTGGTGGGCCGCGAAGCGATAAGAAGAAGTATCAAGTGCATTTTGCACCTCTACTAGGAATTTGAACTGGCTTCCTCTAAGCTGATTATCCAAGGAATGGAAGAGATAATAATCTGACGGTGCAATGTCCGGGGAGTATGGCGGACGCAATAATGTTTCCCATCCAAGGCGTAGAATGGTGTCCCGGGTAATCCTAACCATATGGAGCTTAGTGTTGTCCTGTAACAGGAGGACCCCTTTGCGATTCAGAAGTGCTAGCTACAGAGTTTTGAGTTTATCTTGAACACGGCTCAACTGCTGATAATACATAGTTGCACTGATGCTCTGACCAGCTGGTAGCAGTTCCCGATGCACGATGCTACGAGAAGTCCACCAAACATAGAGGAGTATCTTCATCTGGAGCAGTACTGGTTTCGGCTGTTTTGGAACCGGTTGATGGGATGCTAACCAATGGTGACTGCGCCGTGGAGCTTTGTATAGCACCCATTTATCGTTATATGTCAACACGCTGTCCAGAAATGGCTCCTTCCTCAAACGAGATAGCAAAGAAACACAGCCTCTCGCGTTGCCTTCTTGACTGCTCGCGTTGCCTTCTGGTCCGGATTGAAATCATGTGGAACCCATCGACCTCACTTGTAGTGCTTCCCAAGTTGACGGAGGTGCTGCCAAATGGTTTCTTCACTCACATTGAATTGTAGTCCCAGTTACTCACATGTCTGGCTACAGTTCCCCTCAAATGCCGCCTGAAGATCTTCATTTTGTACATGTGTTGGTCGTTCGGGTCGGGATGGGTCTTCGAGTGTTTCGTCACCGTCCTTAAACTTGTTGAACCACCGCTGCACTGTCCGCGTAGTCACGACACCGTCACCAAAGGTTTGGCATATCTTCTGCCCCTCTGCAGTGGTGTTTGACCCCAGTTTGAACTCATTCAGCATATAGCCCTTGTAATGCTCTGCGGAGTTCCCATATTCACTTGGTCTTTACGCAAGTTCACGGTGTAACTGAACTGCCACAACCAGATAGTACGTTGGATATACTCACACCAACAGCTGACCTTCGCGTTATCACCATTCGCATTCAATTCACTTTGTGAGGATCAATTGAACACAAACCTCCACAAAAAGCGACATAACTTTCTTGGTTACCTTTATAATAATCTCTGATCTTAGAAAGTCGCTACAAATTAATACAGTTTCGAGTATAATGTTTATGTCATTAATAGAGTTCCCTGTTCACATGTTAATCCTGAGCCTTATGTTAAGCCTTGGTGGAGAAGGAAGGCGCAGTGCATAAACTACAGAAGAATGTCGACAACGAGAAAATAAGGAAAATGCACCTTATAAGAAACTGTGGTGAATACTGTGAAGTTCAGGATGCCAGACTTTGTATGTAATAGAAGCCAGGTTGATAAAAAATAGTTTAATACCGTCTTGTAAAGTACAATATGTTTGTATATTTTTAGAGATCCACGCTTATGTAGAAAGAAGAAGAATTTTACACTTTAAGCTGACAGAAAATTCCTCTTTTTATTGTAAACGGCTCCACAAAATATATTTTTCTGTTCACTAGATTTGTATTATGTGCTGGTAATTATTTATCGGATATTGAGATGATTAGTAATGTTTAAAGTTTCCATATTATTGATAGAATAGAATACAATACAATGGAAAACAATATCCATTGAATATTTTCATAAATATTTATTTTTGTTAGGCTGGAGAGTAAAACATATTAGTCCTCTCTCTCTTTCTTATTCTAGTTTTTTTTTTCCACATCAATAACTGTGCAAAAGTGTCAGGAATACAGATGCTCTTTAGGGTTCTGTCAAAATCACTGTTCTAAAGCCCGTTATAGACGAACAAATATTCCACCATATATTGTATTAAATATTTCATCAAAATGGAATTTGAACGTGTACGATACCAAGTTGTATGCAATTTTTGGGTTGCTTTCAATATTTGATACCACTGTTCCATAATAGGACATGTTCTATTTCCATCCAACATTGTATCAAAGAAACAAATGAAGATAGCTGTACGATTGATCTGTAATTGTGTATTAGGCCGCGCCTCCATTGCATTCGAATGCGACTGCAAACGCGAATGCGAATTAAGTTGCAATATCCCTTTCAATCATTCAATGTGTAATATTTTTGCTTGAAAATTCATATCTTAAAGTTTTCAGAGCAATAATAATAATAATAATAATAATAATAATAATAATAATAATAATAATAATAATAATAATAATAATAATAATAATAATAATATCTATTAATTTCCTTTGTGTGCAAAATAGAGTGAATGTCGCTCCTGTTATCATTACGCTTCTGTGGTAACAGCTATTTTCACTTTAAAATAAGTTAACTAAATAAAATTAGATATTGCAAAATCAACCAACTTTCTAAGAAAATTTTCTCCATGTGTAAAAAACCCGTTTTTGCTATTTCAAACATATTAGTCAATAATTACATGTATTCGTAAAATCATTATTTGAGGAACAAAGAGGAAATATAAAAAATGAATAAAAAGTTGCGGTT
The DNA here is from genome assembly GCF_964235325.1 of Thermobia domestica. Taxonomy (NCBI): domain Eukaryota; kingdom Metazoa; phylum Arthropoda; class Insecta; order Zygentoma; family Lepismatidae; genus Thermobia; species Thermobia domestica. Next base: position 295,420,527 of record NC_137459.1, on the reverse strand, counting down.
CGTGTATTAATTAAATCTTCATATTTTAAAGAGAAAACAAAGAAAATTATACATATCTTCCACTCCAAGTTCTTTACGGGACCGCGGTGGCTCAGTGGCAGAGCGTTCACCTCTGGTACTTGGGGTCCCGGGTTCGATCCCAGCCCCCACCAAGTGAGTTTTGTGGTGGACAAACACCGTGTGCGTGGGTTTCCTCGGGGTTCTCCCGTTTCCTCCCACTTTATGCATTCCACCATTTCGCTCATTACTCCTCATCACCGTCTCCTTTAGCCTAACCGGCATAACTGTGGGACGTAAAACTCAAAGATTTCATTTTTTTTCAAGTTCTTTACTTACATCTGCCCATAATTTGTTCACGACGTGTCGTTTGCGGTAATCTGAATGAGCTTGGATCCACAATGGAACTTTAGCAAAAACGCAATTTATTAAAACATCAACATCTATTTCCATTTTTAACTCCGCACCTCGCAACGTTGTCTACTTTCAAGCAAAACGAACTTTCTTCTCTCACGTAGCGCTCAATTTCTCTGCAGACGACTTTCCATTCGCACGAATTCGGACGAACAATCCCAGCATGTTGGGATCGTTCGCATTCGCATCTTTTCGTCGGTTTTCGCAATTCGCAGGTCGGAACTAGTCGAGGCACTCCAATTTATTTACACGTGCTGGGAAATTCGCAATCGCATTCGGATGAAATGGAGGCGCGGCCTTACGTGGACACGTTAAGCAGTTGAAATTATTTTGATGCATACTAGCAGTATCCCGTTTTGTAAAAGTATAAAATTAGAGAATATTAGGGCTAAGTACCTCAGGTGGCCTCCCAAAATTAGTGTAGATTAAGAATATTTCGTAAATTAAGAAACATTTTTATTTCTTTTCTTTTCTTTTTTTTTGATTTAAATGATTCCTTATTATTTTGGTGCATGCCCAGATAATTGTGTACAGAATGATAATATGCGTGGATTTGATGCGTCTGGGATGTATTGTATTGTATTGTATTTATTTTCATCCTTTTTCATACAAATTGTTCACAACGTGAACGTATGAGTTGGACACGTCATAAGAACACTGAATGTGTACATATGTATAGATTTAAATCTACATGCAATATTAAAATAGTGTGAATTTATATAAAACAAAAAGGTACAATTTTTTATTATTCTAATTTACATACATCGATATAAAACAACATAACAGTTAATAAAACCTTACATTATAGATATACAAAATATATATACTTTAAGTATTATTTACTACAGGCAAGATATTATTCTACAGAATAGAAACAGTGCTCGAGTAGGTAGGACTTGACTGCTTTATTGAAACCAGATGTTTTGTTTTTTAAAGTGGAAGGAAGCTTGTTATAAATATTCACTGCCATAGGAAATGTACTATTCTTATGTACTTTTAAATGTGAGGACTCTACATGAAGGTCAGACGCTTGTCTTGTATTATGCATATGAATATCTGAGTTCAACCGGAAGGTGCTTGTATCTATCTGTATATCTTTTCTTACAAATTTTAGAATTTCATATATATATATATATATAAACATGGAAGAGGTAAGATTTCAAGAAATTTAAATAGAGGTGTACAAGAAGTTCGAGGTTTACTTCCGGTCATAAACCTTAAAGCTCTCTTTTGTAAAACGAATATGGAATTTAGCAGTGCAGTAGATCCCCAGAATATAATACCATATTTCACTTTAGAATGAAAAAGTCCAAAATAAGTTGTGAGCAGAACATGTTGACTGACACTATTTCGTAAAAGCTTTAACATGTAACAGGTTTGAGCCAATTTACTAGATAATTTTTGAATGTGAATTTTCCAATCTAATGTATCTGACACCCAAAGACCAAGAAATTTGATATCCGAGACGTAATTCAACGTTTTGCCGTTAATTGTTACACAAGGGCGTATTCTTATCTCGTTTTTCGCTACGTGAAAGCACATGCCAGCATGCACATGCACGAAGACTTTGTTGTGTTTAGTATTAGTTTATTTCTATCCATCCAGTCACTGATGGCAGACACGGTGGAATCTACTGCATTACATAACTCAACGTAAGTTTCTCCTATAATTAATATATTTCTATCGTCAGCATACAGAACAATTTTAGCAGAGTATAAACATTGTGGCAAATCATTTATATATATTAAAAATAGAATAGGGCCTAAGACGGAACCTTGAGGAACTCCAAATTTTAACTCTTTGGTATCTGAATAATATTTGCTTACTCCCTGAGTGTCTCGAGTTTGACAGTTAATTTCAACAGTTTGCCTTCTGTTGGATATATACGATTTAAACCACTCATAAGCATTTCCCCTAATACCATAATCTTGCAATTTTTTAAGTAAAATTTGATGATCAATTGTATCGAAAGCTTTGCTAAGATCAAGAAATATGCCGGTTGTATATTTCTTAGCGTTTATTGAATTTAAAGCAGAATAGAGAAAAGAGTAAAGAGCAAAGATGATGAATTGCGTGCTATCTTATTACATGTAATTATTACCTTACGAAATTTGTTCATAGTGTCTTAACGTAGAAGTTGCACTCATGGGTACAAATTCACTTTACGAGGACTTCCATTGCGGTATAAATACGCGTCGGATATAAACCATAAACAAGACTGCAGAAAATATAACTTGTGTTAGGCGGGCATTAAATGCTAGGATGGTATTTAACCGAGTAAATGCCAGGAGCAGAACAGAGGACCCGCAAGTTAGCGCAAGGATCGGTCCGCAAGAGGGAGGGGCGTAGGTGACAGGGGTGTGCGCGTAAATGGGGATGGTGTGAAAAACGCTTGGTGTTGCATTAAATCACATAGGTTAGAGAACGTGTAATTGTTTCGCAGGTAAATGTTTAGCAGAAGGGGTCCAGAAATACATAAAAATGCAAGATGCAAGATGTTAGACCTAACATAACCTAACCAAATCTAACCTAAAGTAAACTAAACTAATCTGAACTAACCTATAGTAACCGAAACTAACCTAATATTAATAGAAATAAGCGAAATTCTATCTTTTTTCGAAAATTACGCTGGACCTCTACACTATTATAATGTAACATAAACTAACCAAAACGAACCTAATGTGAACAAAAACTACCGAAATTGCAACATTTTTTAAAAGAAAAAAATAGCTGGACCCCTTCTGCCAAACATTGTCCGTTTCGTATTTCTGAATTACATTTTTGGTTTCCTACACAGAAAAAAAAGAAGCCTCCAGAATTTAATATCCTACAGAATCCTCTTTCATATGTGCTTCCTAATTTTAACTGTAAAACTATGTTTTTTATGACGAACTATTTATTCTTAATCAGTGCCTCAAAGTAACAGAAGTACTGGAAAATTAACTGAATTATACGAAATTTAAGCATTACGCTAGCAAATACAATATAAATTGAACAAGAAATAAAGGATGAAAACAAGAATTATTTGGAATTAGCAATAAAGGAAGAAAATGAGACACAAGCAATTGTGAGTAGTCGTTCGATTCATATATACAACCTTATTCATTATAGTTATTCGACAACGTATAAACACAAAACCACAACGTACGTTCAAGTTATCAAACAATTGAATCAAGATATATAAACAAATAAGCAAGATATTCACCCTTAAGTTTGATCGTTTATAATGGTTGAAAAAGTTTTAGCCAAGTAATTTAACAAAATTACCATCAAAGAAAAGTTTGATACAACATTTGATAGAAAACTACGACGGTGTCAGATCGGCTTAAGTGGTCATATTTGTTCCATACCGTCATCTCATCTGATGTCACTTTAAGTACTGTATGTAGTTATATATATATATATATATATATATATATATATATATATATATATATATATATATATATATATATATATATAAAACTTAAGTTATATGTAGGGGGCCCTGTGCTTTTAAGGACCCGCGCTAAGGGCCCTCAACTTGCCAGTCCGGCACTGGAAATACCTGATGAAAGAAATGAAAATATCATGAAGGTAAATATGTATACATAGACTAGGAGTGCGCAGTCTTCTGATTATAATATACGTGTTCCTTTTTCGATTATCATATAGTACCAATAGTTAATATACTCTTTTGATTTTCACACATCGCCGATTTCCTATTTTTGCTCAGAGGAGAAATGTGGGTATGTTTATGCATGAGCATGTAGTAATACCTCCAGATCGATATATCGTTACTATAGAAACAGACGAAATCGACTGTAAACTACTCGTGGGTTAAAAAAAAGAAAAAAAAACTAAAGGTTTGAACGTTTTAAGTTCGGAAATCTTAAATTTTTGTGAAATGAAGAAAATGCACTCAAAAAGTGGGTAAGTAATGTGTTGCTTGGGTGCAGGACATGTTTAAATACACCACAGCATTGAAAAACATTGGTAATTCCAGAGAATTGTCGTCACTAAAATTAGTAATTTGAGAGCCGCCAAACATTGCGCAATGAATATCAACATACTTATTTGATGCACTGATGTAGCAAGGGGAACTGACACTGCTCAAGTGTCCCTTAGTTTAGTGATCGAAAATGAATCCTGATTATAAACAATATGTCCCATTAGTGATCCCCAGTAATACGACTTCTTTTTGGGAAGATTCTAGAACACAGGTCCCCCCTCATATAGGTTAGAGGCTAGGTTGGTTCCTTTCTGCACCAAAGTTTAGTATTTAAGTCACATAGTATTGCCGAGCGAGCGCGAGCGAGTGAAGGCGGGTTAGAGCCCCGCAGTTCACGTTGGTTTCTGCCTTTATTACAGCTAAATTGGAAGGGGACCTGTGATCTAGAACCTTGCCCTTATTATTTTTATTTTTTAAACTAATCAAAAAAGTATTGTCAGTCGGGTTAAAAAAAAAACGGGTCGGGTCGGTTACGTACTATTCCATTTTAGGGGGCCACAGGTGCATTACGAAATACAAACTTGTCTTAGGACGCAATGCATTTTTACTGCCTTAGACTGTTACTAAAAGGAAGAATAGTTAACATTAGTGGGTGCAAATTCACTTCAGGAGTGCTCATAATAAAACACGAACCAGATAATTCATTAAATGAATCGTTTCCTAAGGAACTTGTTCGTCGCAAAGATTCCTTAAATATCATCCGGATCAGTTCCTCAGGGATCGAATCGGTCAGAAATCACGGTGGTTCTGATTGTAATGTTTTTCAATAAACTTCGCTTTTTAGAAATGCTGATAAATTTAAACCATACCTACTTTCTATCCTAACACATTTCTCAATGTATCAAAACTTGGGTTGGCATTTAATATCTCCCCCAAACTCCATCGACGGATCCGGGGCCAGTGCTTCGACTTATAGTGAGCCGTTATAAACGATTACTAGGAATCATAGTTAACAGTTCAAATAACACTGGATGAAACTCCCGGAACATCGATTCAAATAATGAATTCAATCTTACGCAATTCATCATTCAGTGTATTCAGAACTGAATATTGAGAACCAGGAATCATTTACAAGGGCTCACTATAAGTCCCAATACCGATTGCGAAAACATCATGGCACTTTACCACTAAATACATCACGGAAAAAAATTTCTTAAACAATGCAGGGACAGGAACCAATTCATCTAAACCGGTTCCCGCAGCAGTTACCAACAGCGAATCGATTCATTGGAGCAGTAATCAAATGCCTCACAATCTCGTAAGCAAACGGAACACACCGATCATGGAAGGTGTATTATCCCCATAACCAGCGTGCTCTGGTTTCTCAGCAAATGTTCTAGACAACTTGGCCAATTTGGGAGTAAAATCCTCGTAACCAAAAAACAATTACAAGGACCCAAATCCCATACTAAACCAATACATCAAAACACTCTTGAAAACAACTTCCTGAATTATTACGAGAACAGTTCCAGATGAGTCGCTTCGTAAGAACCTAACCTAACCAAATTTAACTTAAGAAAATCCTAGGCTAAGCTACTAGCTGGCAGAAGCAAACGAAATCACTGTTAATATTGTCCAATACTAAGCTAGCCAACAGGCTAATAAAGAGCAAACAGCATTGCGAATTATAAATACACAGAAACAAATCAAAATTACCCTAATCTAAACTTAAAACACATGAAACTTCTACAGAGTAAAAAAAAAAGTAAATAACAATAATAAAAACTCACCATTAATGACACAACACTCCAGCATGACGTAAAAAAGAGAAATAACATTCACCGAGAAAACCACCTGCACCAAATTTGGGCTTCCACAAATATTAAGCAAAATGCAAAATCAAGTTCTCAGACCTATGAACAAACACCAAATTCTGCTTCAAATGGGACCACAAATTTCCAACATTTTCAGTATGAGCATCACTATAAGCGACTGTAGTGATTGCAAGAAACCACATACACGATCAAACGACTACTGTCACCAAACCTTCGATATAAAGTGAAATTCCATACTGAAACAAACTACACAAGCTGAAAAACGATAAGAGTTCACATCTGAATTAATATATTCATTGAAAGCCAATGAATTAACTTCCATAAGAGGTTCACTGAGAGCAACTCGTGATTCATCTATACTCGCCATATAACTTGCCCACTTCAAGACACCACCAAAAGCAGGCGAACAGTATTTCACCAAACAAGGCATAGGCGAACGAGCTGACGAGAGCTGGCATAAAACAGCAACGACATCTAGTGGGAAAATATAAAAACTACCTCCATGTGAATTAGGAACAGTAATGAACACTGGTAATCTGCCCAAAGTAAAGACTTACCCACACCACACTCACCCAACCCGGGGAAAAAAACTCGCACATGTTTGCAGAACAATCATAACCACTCGATGCACTTCGTGGGGGCGCGGTGGCTCAGTGGTAGAACGTTCACCTCCGAGGCTTGGGGTCCCTGGTTCGATCCCAGCTCGCGCCGTGTGGACTTTGTGGTGGACCATAGTAGAAATAAGATAAGGTAAACCCACGCGCAGTCTGCCCGTTCGCGTGACGTCACCTTCGACACCAAATCACTGACCCTCCGAACAAGATGATACTATTGTCGCGCCCTCTCAGTTGACAGGTTGCTAGCTGTATTTCTATTGAAGATTTTCTACGTTTTCTTTGATTTTAACATTTGGTTAACTTGTTATACGCTGTTGTGTATGACATTTTCTATGTATAAATATTGTATTTTGTACTGTACAACTCATCTGTATTTGTTACATTGACTCTAAAAGCTTTAAAAATACCCTCATGCGCTGTGTATGGCTGTAAAATGAACACAAGAGAAAAGTTGGTGAAGAGAATGCGAAATTCCATTCATTTCCAAAGCAGGAGGATTTAAGCAATTGTTAGAATTTTACCAAATGAATGAATATACTGTATACAGTAACACAACATATGTGTTCTTTGCTACTACCACTTTAAATACTACTTTTGGCATTAATTTGCTTATTATGTAAGAGAATAAGTCCTGACTGACTGATTGATCAACGCCTAACAGGGCATAGTTTTTCTTTTCTTTCTTTTTTTGGAAATCCAAAGGGAAGGAGAGAAAGATGAGTGGAAATTATTATCTTAAAATCTCTATACCTTGGAATCTTTGAATGTTAAAGACATGAAGTTTGGTATTTGAACTTCTCATTTAAGACAATTATACACATTTTTTAGCGTTTTGTGATATTTTGCCTAGACGAGAAGGAAAAGAAGTGGGAATGAAAGAGAGGTGGGAATTACAATTAATATAATAAGATGTCCATATCTCGGAATCTCTTAAGCTTAAAGACATGAAATTCGCTATTTGGACATCTCATTAAAAATTATTAGATATGTATGTAAGCGTTTTTTGATATTTGCTGTAGAAAGAAAGAAACCAGGGCGGTTATAATTGGACAGCCATGTCATGAAATCCCTTAATGTTATTGGCATGAAAATTGGTGTTTAGGTTTTTAATTTAAAATAATTAAATTTGAAACAATTAAAGACATGTTTCTGCGTTTTTTAATGTTTCCTTAGAAAATAGAAAAAGGGGTTGGGGTTGTAATTGGTAAAATAAAATGACCATTTCCCGAAATCCCTTAAGAGTATAAACATCTTAATTAAGTATGTATTTTAGCGTTAAAAGGAAAAAAAAGACGGGAAGAAAATAGTTGCGAGTTGCAATTGAAACGGTTAGAGGATAAAGATGGCTTGTAACAAATTGTACATTTCGGGAAAATGTACACTATATCCGTTAACATACATCCCTCATCGTTTTCAAATCTCTTCACTGGGACGAGGACTCACTAAATGATCTGTTATGTAACATGACTTTCCACGTGCATGAACCGCCAAAATTTAACGTTTTGAAAAATGTAACATAACACTTTCATCCTAAGCGCTTCAATTGTTATAATAAGATAATATATCTCAAAATCTCTTAAGATTAGAGTTCTTAGGGATATGAGAAGTGAGAGGTCGTGGGAAAAGCAAATGTAGGGGTCTGGGGCAAAGTCCCCGGCTAACCGAAGGCAGTAATTTAATAAAAAATCTGCATGAGCTAAACTTTACATGCCGGTTTCTTGGTATTTGTTTTTGATGCTCCAAGTTAATCACGTAACTTTAATCCATATGTGCTTATTTTCTAATATTCAGCAGTGGTTTATAAGAGAGTATTTTGGAATGAAAATTTATATTTAAATTCACTTTTTAATCAGAGGCATGGGTTCAAGAAACGACCATACGGATTCTCTAGGATTTATGTACAGACTAAGAAGATATATAATGAGTAAGCATTCTGCTGTTTTATTTACTCACGGTAAAAACGTTAAAGCTATCGAAGAATCTTCTACGCAGCAGGAAACAGTAAGATCTACATTAATTGAAGATATATACTTGAAAAACTCCGTACTGCATGATGAATTATGTACAACAGTACAACTGTTGATGTATATTTTACCAGAAAATATAAATGAAAATGAAGATCAAATATGTTCATTAAATAAGCATGACCATGGTCTTGAATTTATAGCTGGGTGGGTAGGTTTCAAATTTAGAATCAAATATTCACAGTTCCCTGTCGAAGAACCTGCTGCAATACAACTGGAAAAAATTAATATCAAAAAGAGGACTGACATTTCTATCAAAAGAAACGTCTGGACACAATCAAAGTAGCTAACAAATATTTTCTTGCATATCACAAAAAAGAACGAGAATTTATCTGGAAAGAAATGGAGCATCCTTAGAAAATTAATAAGTATCATGAAAAATGAATTTGATAATAAGTGTGAACCGAAAGTTTTAACATATTTTATCCGACTAAGAACATGCATAAGAATAAATGAACTAAACAAGCAACTGAAAAACTCTTCCCGCAAAAGAATATTTTAAAGAAAATGAAGAAAGTGATGAAGTGAGAGAATTGAGTTCAGTAAAAAAAAAAAAAATGGTAAATAGAAGTGGATTAGGCCTACTGGGGACACCATTTAATAAAAAAAAAAAATAATTGAAAAACACGACGGACAATACTTCTAAGGTTGTGGGGAAACTTGTCTATACCGTATATATGGATGAAAGTTTGATTGTTTTGGATGCAATAAGAGTGTATTGAAATACTTGATTTACCCTACTTTTCTTTTTATGTGCATTTAAAAAATAAATATATTCCCATGCCAGAATAAAATTCCAGTAATATAATAGGCATCTAAATCTGAAATAGCAAATAGATATCTTGAAGTTAGGAGAAAATAGTAATTTCACATTGAGATTCCAAAGAGAATATACGGGAGCAAGCAGACGACAGCTCGACTCCTTTCCCGAGCGTGTGTCGAAGGTGACGTCATTGCGCGAGTAGGACGCAAATGCGTTCGCTGATAAACTTACCTTGTCTTATTTCTACCATGGTGGTAGACAAACACCGTGCTCGTGGGTTTTCTCGGGGTTCTCCCGTTTCCTCCCACTTTCTTCATTCACTCATCTCTCATTATCACCGTCTCCTTTAGCATAACCGGCATAACCGTGGGACGTTAAACTTAAAGATTTCATTTTTCGATGCACTTCGTCGGGTGACACTCTCCAGAAAATACACTACTACCTACTCAACTCATAAAAAAAGCAAAAAAAAACTCGCACAAGTATGAAGAACAATCATCATAATCATTCGGTGCTCTTTGCTGGGGGCTCTCCTCACTAGTCTAGTGGCTAGTGCACGGGACACAGGTTCAGTTCCCGCTGAGAGAGTATTAAACGCATTACTGTGGTTCGGATGGTTCCACGTTAAAAGCTGTAGGTCTACATCTCTTATAACCTCAGTGCTGAGGAGGGACTATAAATTGCAACAAACATTGCTAAACTTCAACCAACAGATAACATGAACGTGTAGGTAACGAGAGGAATTCTGAGAAAGTTTTCAAAATTTCCACTTATCTTTCCTCGAAACTAGTCATATTGAAGAGTTACTTTCTAGCAGTTTGTGTTTTTAGTTCCTATTGTAAGGTGTAATTCACACATACATAATCAATGTGAACTCACCTCTATTTTCTTTTTTCTTTCTAGAGGAGTATCGAAGAAGCACGACGAGAAGCGAAAGAAGGAACCTAAGTCACTAATGGCCAAAGCTCTCGCCCAGTTTCGACGTCGCACAAGGGAGCCTTTGGAGTTCAGAATGAAAGGCCCATATTCGGCTGGATTGGTTACAGATCAAGAGCTTGATAAAACATGCAAAGTAATTGATATTTCGTTTGGTAAGCAAGGACAGGTAATTAACTTCAGCGTGTCTTGTTGATTGTGGTGGTGTTAGAATATTATTTAAAATTGACCTTAGTACAGTCGTCAACAAACGGCAATATCCATTCCATACAGTTCGTTTATCAATAAGTTCGAAACAAATAGACGAGATTGAGTTTATTATTATTATTATTATTTTGAAAGCATTGCATTCTTTTCAAGCTGTTGAAAGGTGTACTCAAATTGGTAAATTAGTTTCCTTACCTGCAGTACAACATTCACTTTTGCCTGCAACTATAGAGGATAAAACGCCAACTTCTAGGTATACGACTTCATATAGAACCATGAAAAAGTTTAGGCATGAAAGGATTCATGTCTGGATATGAATTTCACTATAATCTATAATTCTCTTTGATAATAAATTATGTTAATAGCCATTCTGAAAATAAGGTAGAAGAAGTTCATATGTTGGCGTCTAATGCGTACAGAAACCTTTTGTAAGAACGAGAAAAGTTTCTGCCTTATATGAATTGATAGTCAACGGACTTCAACAACTTGCGAAAGCATAAGTAACACATGTTACAATTAGAAGAAAATAAAATTTTGTTCGCAGGGGGAAAGACAGTTAAAGTCTTTCCAAGTACTTCTATCGTTCTTTCCCGTAAAAAATGTTCTTCGCTTGTGAATAAAACTTAGATTTGTAATTGCAATATTGTATGTAATACTTTTTTTTTTCTTCTCAGAAGTTGCGTATATATAACTGTGGTGACAAGTTTTTCGGTATTGCAGCACAATTGAGGAGTTATGACAATAGGACTTAACACACATCACCCAACTAACAAAGCATCTTCACAGGTTACAGTGGATTGGCTCTATCTGCGAACTATGCACCACCACACTCATTTAAAATTATCAATTTCTATCTTTCATACAGTCCTTCAAATTTACCATGTATCCAAAGCTGACCTCTTGTCCAACTCACCAGAGTTCAAATTTAATCGTGGATTAATTTGTGTTTGTTTCTGTTAATGTAAGTAATATGATTCCATCATTCACATTCATTAGAACAATGTAATCAGTAGATTTTTCTATAAATAATTCCCTTTCCTAATTTCACCTTTGTCTCGAGGAAATAAAGAATTACTAGTGGTAGAACTTCTTTTGACAGTCAAATGTGGGCGTTCAAAGTATTTGTTCACACATGCAAGCAGATTTATTTGGTTTGTTGAGATTAGGTATGGAGAAGCTACAATGTGAAAATAAATAAATAAAATGTGTTAATTTGTGTTTAGAAAACGTAATCAATTTAAACAAAAACAAACTATTTGCTGAGCAAAACAATATATTCACACAAAAAACTGCGTACGTGTTACAGTTTCGCCAACTAACACTTTGGGTTCATCAGACACTACCTGATAATGTCTGATGAAGCCAGAGTGTTAGTTGGCGAAACTGTATTACGTACGTAGTGTTTTGTGTGAATATATTGTTTTGCTCAGCAAATAGTTTGTTTTTGTTTAAGTATATACAAAGTAAAGCTTCTACTTATGAAAAATATTACATAATCAATGCAAAAGCTAACATAAAGTCATTATCAAATGGTCAACTATTATACTTATAGTTAGAAAAATAAAATAACTGATTAAATTAAAGAAGAAGATAATTTAACGAAAATGGCATGACAGCATCTAGGGCAGTGGTTCCCAACCTTGTTTACTTGATGCCTTCGTTTGCACTTTGCACTTTGTTCACGTCCCCTCCGTCCTGCTCGTTACGTATACGTGATTTTTGTCCGCGATTGCAGATATAACATTGAATTCTAAAATCTTCAATGGTAATAATAATAATAATAGCCATATTATCACCAATTTATATTATATCTGTTTCCAGCAAGAGCTTTAAATACCAAAAGTGGTGCAAACAGGGCTAGTTCTATACATTTCTTAAGTTTAAGCAATCAATATTTCGGTGCCCCCACTTAAATTATAATAAAAGTGTAGAAAGTTGTAACGGATAAAAATTCATTGTACAATTGCACAGTAATTGTACAATTGCAAAGTTATCCAATATCTGTATTCTCCCTGTGAATATTAGTGAAAAATGACGAAATTATAACTAATTAAGTCTGGATGAATACTGAACAAAGTTCCGTTTTTTTTTGTTTTTTTTTAAATTAATAGCATTTTTTATTAAATAAGTACAAGACACAACTAAGATATATACCTAGGATGCATTTGGCAAGTACAATTGAAACAAAAAAAAAAATAATAATAATAATAATAATCGAAATACAATAAAATTCATGAGTTTCAAGTCTAATATTAACACAGGTTTGATTTTGACAAAGAGGTATGATCTTATGCTTCATTAACAGAATATTTACATAGTGTCTTCTAATGATACGGTTATGGTAATTAACTTAATTTCTCGTTTTCTTTCTTACTGAAAGTTCATGTTATAAAGACACTTCCTTTCAATTTGGCAAAATCTCTTATTATTGCATCCATATCCATTTCATGGGGTACGTCATTTTCAATTTATTTATTTATTTTTAGGAACCCTTAGACCTATAAAACAATTCAGTCCTCTCATGTCTATTTCCAACGTAGACATTTGAAATCTGGCAATGAGTAATACAATGTAAACTGAAGCAGTGGCGCATCCAAGATTTCTCTTTCGGGTCCGAAGATTTTTCGGAGTTGCCTACAAAATGCAAACAATTTTGTTTATTTGCCCCTCGAAATTATGCTAATTTTCTTACAAATTGAAAGTTCTGGGGATCGAGACTCTAGGAGCACCTCCGTTGGCGCATCCCGGAACACAAGTAACTAACAATCTAAACTCTCCTTTGTATTCGGACTATTACCAAATGTTTAAAAATATTACTCCATCTGAATTTAATACAAGAGAATGGATTGATAATGACTCTCACACTGTTAAAATACAACGAGCATATGTATACATGGCTGTGATTGACAGTAAAAGTTCTGAAAAAAATGTGTTACTTATAATCCTGATTGCCTTTCGATTACAGTTTCGATTTGGATTATAGTTACGCTTTCGAGTTATATACGCATATACTCCATGAAAACTAATTGCATTCAAACAAAGTTTGAAATACATTAAATTTAACTCAGACCCATAACTGAAGAGGCTGTATCCATTCCGTTTTAATTTAACAATTAAATACTGTAATCAAGTAAAATAAACTTACAGTTTCAAAAGTTTGTCGACTTGCAAATGCTTCGTTAACAATAACTGATATTGACAACTTCCCCACCTCAACATTACTATGACTATCACTTTCGAAATTTCGTCCAGAAGTCGAAGGAAACTGTTTAGAGCCTTCTCTTGCCTCTCACGTTCTTTCAAGATTTGTAGCTTTCTTTTCCGATAAAATACTCAACTTGGATTTTTATCGTCGGCCATAATTATTAGATGAAAAACAAAGTACTATTAAAAAGTGAAAACACACATCATTATAAATAATAATAATAATAAGACTGAGGATGGAAACGAAAATGTTGACGAATAACAAATGTACTAATAGACATTAACAAAATGAGCTAAGCAGTAGGCAGCTATTGTGAACCTGTGATGTTAGGAACTTAAGCTAAAATTTTCCTCAGAAATGATCAAAAATTCCATTTGTATCGCCCGTTTTTTCTTAGTATTCGCCCCCCTCCCTGGACCAATGGACAAAAAAGCCTAGTCGCTTGAACTTCGATAATGTGAATTTCATTTACGCTGACCTATATCAACCCTTATCTGTGGTTATTGAACTGAAGCTGTGAGGTGACAGTTTATGACAAGGCGGAGCACCCTTAAAGACATTTCTTTTCTACTGTGGTAATGTCGCCCAATCCATGAGCAACACGTGCAGTCGACATCTTTTTTTTTTTTTTTTTTTTGTTTGTTGTTGTTGTTGTTGTTGATCCATTCCCATTTTAAGGACATATTTGACAATAATATTCTCTAGCAAGGTCACGGAAGGGTTGTTGGGAGAGAAATGAAGAGTTGGTTACATTTGTATTTTGTAATTGTGGAAAGAATGCCGCTGTCTTTAGTGCTTAATATAACACCTACTGAAAAGCTAAATTTCTCTAGATTTTATATCATATTCGTAAAATTTCCATTTTCCCCTCTTTAAAAAAAATCTTTCCTAAATCCTCCTTCACCGTGGGAAATTTTTCTCAAACTAGCATCACTTGTGAGCGTGGTATTTGCGCCAATTAATGAATGAGTCCATTTCAATTTTAAAGGGGTGTTGTACAGCCAACCACGCAAAGATTCAACTTAATTGTCCTTTTGATGTGTATTTTACCTGTATCTCAGTCTGTACAATATTTATTTTAAGCTATTTGGTACATTTTTCATCCTAATATTTTCCTTAATAAATATTCACATTTAAAACACAAAATTCATTATCCAGTTTGGCGCCCCCTTCACCTGGCTCCTCCTGCGAATGCGTTGTTTGTAGGATTCAAGATCCGGCCCTGAGTGCAGAGTTATTTTTTACCAGCTTTTGTTGTTAATGTAACTACACTTCTTACTCTATATGTATTTTATGTTTGACGGTATTTAAATTAACTCCTTTTTGTTTGCAACATTCGTAATATTTGTAATTCAGAATGTAGTTGTTTTTATTATTATTATTTCTGTCAGTAGCTTGCGCCTCTCTTGCTCGTTTTTCACGAGGCGTAACCCCAGGTTGGGAACAAGTGATCTAGGACTTCATATAATGACAGTAACGAATGATTTTTTTTTCTCATATTGTGAAACTACAGTAAGTTTGCAAACTACAGGGGTCCAGTATTCTAGTCAGAAGTGATAGATTTGTCAGTTGCGTTATATATGTGATAAACGGTAGAATTTATATGACAACAATTTCTCTATAGGTAGGACTTCAATGATATACAAATAGTGAAAAACAGTGCGTTGGCGAGACTGCGGCTTACCCTGCTGATGCGTTAACCGCTACGCTACTCAGTCCACTCAAACTATTACGCATCCACACAATAAAACAGAGGTCCGCGTTGGATTATCTGTCCAGTTTTGCATTCTTTCTTTGTATATTCAGTTCCGTTTCAATATATGTATAATGAGGAGGTAACCTACTTTGGGGCTTTGAATACATACCAAAAAACAATTTCTTGCTTTCTTTTAGCTCTATGAGAAAAAACAAATTGCAGCATTTTTATGAAGACGTTAAAATCCGAGTAGATCATTTAAAAAAATCCCTCACTGTACTACGAAGAGTGTTTTCTTTTCATTTTCTTTTCTTTCTTTCTTTTTTTTTACTTTTTTAATTTAGCCGAATAGTCGAGAGTTCACTGTTCTTCCAATCTTAGAGTGATGAGAACAGAGAAAGAGTCTATTCTTGAGATGATGAATCCATATATATATATAAAGTTTCTCAATACTTTTTACTGTTTTTGTGTTGTTCCAATCAACACTGAAGTCGGAAATGATAGATTTCTAACACATCCGCTTGGAATAGGATAACAACGGAGACAAAACGTATTCTCGGATTCATATCAGAAAACAGTTTCTCGCTATCTCGTTCAGTTGACAGACATATGAATAGATATAGCTGTTCTATAAGACTTCTCATACTTACGCGTAGCGTTGTTTGGAAATATTTTAAGTGAGGTATGCAAGTCACGCTATCTATAATTATCCTAAAGGTTACTTGTGTAAGAGGATGTTACTACAAGATGTCCATTCAACCGTGAAAACCGTGGTTTTCGTTTCATGTAAAACCTGGAGTAATCAGTGAATCTCACTATCGAACTTAAAAAATCTAGAAAATTTTTAAATCGATGAAAAAACCGTATCAGAAGAAATTAAGAACCGAAATAAATCGTTCTTTTTAAGTATTTTCCCATTTTTAAGTACAGTTGACATAGTAAGGTTGAACGGGGACAAGTTTAGTTATTCCACTGCAACCTAGCGACAGCCGGGCGGTTTTTATTTTCGTTGTGTGAGCAATAAAGTTTATTTTTATGAACTTTACGACCTTGAAATTTGAAATTTTCGACCGTAAAAACCATGAAATTGATAATTTAGTTTGAGTGGGAACCCTGTAAAAATAAATTATATATTTTCAAATAGTTGTATTTCAACTAATATATTTATACTGTAATCTGTTAGTATGCAGAAGACAAAACACATATGTTGCACACTATTGGACCTTCAATAGAGGTTGGTGTTAAATGTAGTCCATCACTAATATTACAACTCCGCCCGTAGAACTTGAAATTAAAAACTATATGTTCTCTAACAGATAAATAATTTTACGTTTGTTGTGCCTATTTAAAATATTCTTTCATGTGATATGAGTCTCTATTTACAGGCAGTAGGAGAGTTACTTTTCAGGAATTATTACACATATTCACTGGCTGCATACGTAAAAGTATGCGACACGTACCAAAGTCCAGTTCGTACTCCTAAAGATAAAGTACTGCCTACAACGACATCGAAATGGAAGTTGAGTGTACCTCAAAAGGTCCTTATGCCTTCCCCACACCATGAGAATGGAAGTTGTGAATATATATCACTTAGTGCTTTAGAGGTAAGTGAGCCCTAAAGATCACCTGTATATTTATTTTTGTAATTTCCGTTTTGCTTTTAAGAAAATAACTCCCTCTTGGAATTAAAGGTTGCGAATTTTCTTTTAATGTGTTCTTATGATAAGCATACCTATCTCTTATTAGACTAATGCACTGCTTACCCGATAGACACCACTTTTATGTTATCACTTCCCATATGTTGGGTTGGGGAAGACTACGTGCTATAGAGAAATTTAGAGCTATGATGAAGTAAATTGTTAGTAGAAGGGGTGACCATGCCGAATTAGTCTAAATGGAGTGAAGAATGTTTAGAGGGAAGCGAGCAGTTCTTACAGTAGTCAAAGTGGCGGAAATCATAGTGATTGGTACGACAGTTTGACGTTAATACCAGGCCTGGTGTTTTGGGTTTAACGGCTGCAACATTGTAAATAGAACGACAATTCTTTTAACATTGGCGGTTAAGCGTAAAATTGACATCCTATCCTGTAAAAGAAAGAAAAAAAATCAAGAAACGAAATAGAGAACAACAAAAAGGAAGAAATCAGAATGAGAATGTCGACTGTGAGAAGTCTGTTCAAATTGGGAGGATGCTATGTAAAAGGGGAGAAATAGAAAAAAAAAATAATAAATGTGGATGTATTAGCGAAATTAACACATATAGCTCAGGTACGATATTCTTCGTAAAGAACAGCATTTTAGCGAAACTTAGTCGGGATATCGTACATCTAAGAGGGCATAAATATACGTCTGTGCCACAAATATGCATTCATCTACTGAAAAAAGTGATTATTGTATTAAAGACAGTTTTTACAAAGAACTGGAAAATGTCTCCAGCCAATGTCCCAAGTACGACATGAAAATAATTACAGGCGATTTCAGTGGATAATTCTTAGCGATAGATAATAATATTTTAATTCACGACAAAGAAAGAATTCGTTCGTTTCAGGTATTGTCACCCTGCTACTTCGAAATTCATCTGATATGTGTGTGTGTGTGAAGTAAATCAGCAAAAATACATTTATAAAAAAGAAGAAAAAAATTACAGTCGGCAAAAATAAATAAATAAATACATTTTAATAATAAAATAAAATGTAATTCGCCAAGTAAGCAGGGTACAGTCTGCATCATACGCCCAACATTTTTCTTCCTCTAAAACAGTGTCTTTTGTTCCGTAACTTATATACTCTACATGTAGGATATATAACCAGAAAATTATATTAAATTTCAAGTATTTTAAAAATTGTAGCATAAAATGGCAAAGACTTCTTTCTGTTAAGTATTAACTATAAGAGTGAAAGATTACTTGTATCAATTACTAATTACAGCAAAAATTTGGGATTTGGATAATGAATAATGATAGAAATTAAATTTATAAAATCTACGTGGGAGTTTTACGTCCCACGATTATGCCGGTTAGGCTAAAGGAGACGGTGATGATGAGAGATGAGTGAAATGGTGGAATGAAAAAAAGTGGGAGAAACGGGAGAACCCCGAGAAAACCCACGAGCACGGTGTTTGTCCACCACAAAGAAATTAAATTTAAAGCCAGTTCATTTGTTACAGTTATTGTTAACTTTGTGACAATTACGCTCACACACTAAAATTAATTGTTCTTATATTCAAATTAAAACATCTTTATATGTAAATTCAATTTATTTTAAAAAGTCAAGGAAAATTTTATTTTGTTTCATTTAGCAACCGAGCAACCTCTTTCATTTGTCCCAGGTAAAGAAGTTTCTCTGCTTTTCAGAAAGAAAAAAAAAACATAAGACGGTAACCGCACTAATAGACCACCCACTTTTCTACCTCGCCAGTAAACGGTAATGGAATTTGCTATTGTTACTCCAGCCATACTGTCGCACTACCTAAGTACCTCGATATCGCAAATATCACGTCACAGACACACAGGAACCAAAATTTTTTATCTACAATCTTCGCAAGTGCTTATGAAACTCTTTAACATCACGTACGAGCCCAGAACAGACGCTAGAAACCCAAGCCAAATTATCAACCGATTTTTGGGAAATGGTGTCACGAACTTAAAGCGGCGAATCAGAATCCGAAATTCAAAATTCACAAAGAGAAGAATGAAGCGTCTATTTTTTAAAAAAAATAAAGAAAGCTGGGAGAACGCCCACACGGAAGAGAGGTTACTCTAAGTCGACACTTCATCGTGAAAACATCACCAACACGCGATTCATAAGCGTACGTCAACTCATATGTACATATATATATATATATTTAAGTGTTTAAATTTCAGAAAAATGGCTAGCTAGACACCCGTTAGCAGCCAGTTACTTAAATCACGCGTTATCCACAGCAACTTCGTCGTTACAAGATTATTTATACAAATATTTAAAACATCGACAGATATACACAATTCTTATCATCTTACGGTAAAGCTACATAAATGGTGATGTTGAAGTGAGTCTGTGATTCTATATACGTTGATTTCCCGCATAAAGTGCAAAGACAGGAAAAGTAGTGCGATGTATGGCGGATATATATATAAACTGTGCGAGTGAAATTTAAGTGCAGATGGATTTGATAAGTGACGCATCGTTGCATTTCAACAACATGGAGATAAAGGACGGAGACACGGGTTCGATCCCCGATACTCGAGACAGATGCCTTGCCACAGGAAGACCCAGACGCTTCAGACAAACGAGGACCTCTTCTCCGGGAGTTGAATCCAGAGGACAGCGGGGTCTGAGAAGGGACATTAGGAAGCATTGTGACGGTCAGTTAAGTACCATGCAGTTTTCTTCTGAAGTGTGGAAATATAAGCGGAAGGACTTATTAAGGTAGGACAAAGTATTCTGCTATTTTCTTTATTGAAGAAGGACTATGGCCAATATTTCCGTGATTCGTGATCTCCATACTCACCTTTTTCTAGAAACTTCGGGACATTGTTTATTCATACGGAACTGTCCGTAAACATTTAGAGCATTTTTTTTCTTTCTTTTTAAAAGAAGTAAACAAATAGCCTAATGCCTTGGTTGCATTTCCAAAATTAATTCACTGATATAGGAACTGTTAATTTCATTCTTGAATAAGTACCATAAAATTTTTGATTATTTTACTAGTGAAATTTGTATACTTTGATTTGATCTTCAATCATGCATTTATTTGTAATCGTAATGTGTCAATATTTAGATCCTTGAAGCCGTCATCATAATCATTTATATGCAATCCAGTATTTATTTATATCAAGTATGAATTATTTCTCTTTTAAACATAAATCGCGTTTAAGATGTGTGAATGTAATGTAATTTCTGTTTTGAGTAAACTATGATTTAGCGTCAAAGTCTAGTTTTTCAAATTTTAACAGTTGTATAGGTTGTGTTAGGGAAATATGTGTCAGAGCGGTAAACAGGCTTAATATGATTTTATTGTAACTTGTCAATTTTTATTATACTCATTCTTAAAAGAAACAATCAATATAAAGCTTCCAAAGACGTGCTATGTTGAGTAAGTTTCAGACAAATAAGTGTAAACATTCTTATCCCGTAATATCGTTAGAGTCTCGTAAATAAGGTAAACAAATTTAAGATACTCGAGTAAATCCCTTCGGAGGTACCTATCTGAGCAACGAACGCAGATAGGGTCCATAGCTATGGAGAAGCGTTTATTCGCAAAATAAGGAATCAGTGAGAAAATCAGCAAGCGTCGACAATATAATTATTTTGATCAATTGGCCAAATTATAATAATAGTAGTACTATATATATATATATATATATATATATATTTCTGTGTAGTGTATTTGAATATGAAATATTTGTGTAGTTAGTGTTGTGTAACGATTTTTATTGTGAATTGTATTATTTACCAACTGATATAGTATGTGTACAAAGCTATGTTTTGTTTATGCAAATCTTTTAATATTGAAAATTCATTAGCGTTCATTAGAAACAGTACACTAAATTTTCTCAAAAGCATACTATCGCTTCTAAACTATTTCTCCAGTAAGTCTTGCAAGCAACATAAATCATTAATTCTTTCATTCCGCAATCCGATTCTTAAACTTATTTCCATTTCTTTTATTAATAAAAAGAGGTAGTAACTGTGGGCGAATTACTTAATAGTCGTTTATGTCTATGGGGAAAACAATAAATCATTTTGCTAATTAATATTCAGTTTAATAGAAATTTTTGTTTGTATAACTACGTCATAGTAATCATAAAGAATCGAATATTGTCAGTTTAGTTGAGTAGAAATAGATTGTTGCTAAATTTTACAGTCAAGATTGAATAATTTGAATATTACGTTGTACAGTGAAGAATGTGTTAAGAGAAATCATATTATTTGGTCAAAACAGTCAAAAGTCTGATTCATTTTCAGTAAAGTCAATTAATTCATTTTTTTTGTAAATCCAAATTAACTTTCTTGTTGATTTTTGTAGATATCACCTTATTTCTCGTTAAATTTATTAAAAGTCTATTTGACGTTAGAACCAAAGCATTTATGTGGTTATTATTTCAAAGATATGCCTATTTCTTTAACCAGTATTAACATACCTAGAAGAACAGAAAAAGTTGAAGCACGGTTACATTGACCATCAGAAATTTTCATCTAAATTAACTCATTTTTTTTAAACTTTAAATTAAACTTTCCTTATTTGTTGCTTTTTTTAAACTATTTTTGCTATCTCCACACACTTCGGTGACAGAGTGATAGTCAGTGTAGCCAACTGAACAAGCCATTAGCGAAAAATCTTTCTTTCAGCTTTGCAGCTTGTGAGATTTTTGCTCCGCATGTTTAAATCACTTAACCATTAACTACGCACCTGTTTTCCTAGCGCCTTGGAGACACCGTTATGGGGAAAACAGGATCGATTAGACTTAGGTCATCTTTCGTTATATATATCATTTTTTTTAATTCCTAACCATCTTAGCAAAACTGTATCTTTACCTTGGAGAACTGAAGTCCGAGCCCCGTGGAGTCAACTTCAATTCTCCAAACTCTCATTCATTTTTTTTTAATGTTATTTGTGTAATAGGCAGATGAGTTGCCACTCATCAATACCATTCACTTTTCAAGTACAAGGTCAGGTATTCATTTTTCTGATGCATATTAGGCTCATCCGTGAGTGCCTTAATTATTCATTCTAGTTCAGATTAAATATGCGAATTAGAGATAAGGAATCGAATTCCGAAAACAATACGTTTCATATTCTTCGTCGCCCAAATACGTAAGATCTGCTTATTCGTAATATCACGCAGTAATTCTATTTGGCAGCCCGAGCAGAAATTTTCCTTTAATTATTAGTTATTTTCAATCGTTGCAAAACTTAGCGCCCGAGACAATAGCATTATCATTACCAAACTTGGCTTCCAATACCGGAACCCCCAGTGTTACAAGAAATGGCGCAACCGAACTAGGACCAAAGTACAGTGTAACAAGAAATGGCTTCCCGAACAGGAACTCGAATGCGTAGTTAATCTTATTTTAAGGACCCGAATGCGTAGTTAATCTTATTTTAAGGGACCCGAATGCGTAGTTAATTTTATTTAAAGGACCCGAATGCGTAGTTAATTTTATTTCAGGAACCCGAATGCGTAGTTAATCTTATTTCAGGGACCCACATGCGTAGTTAATTTTATTTCAGGACCGAAAAGCGTAGTAAGCGTTAAAAAAAAAAAAAGTAGGAAATTTAGTTTGGAGAAGCATACATAGTAAATTTCGAACAGCGAACGAAAACAGTAATCAAGTCTATTACGTAATACTAAAATTAAGAATGGGAAGCGTGATAGGAAATTAGGTAACTTTGTATTCAAAGAATCATTATTTCGAGATTACCCGTAGGGAACGATTAAGCGTTCTACTCCCCCTCGCAACCAATTTTATTTCATTTCAGCACATGCGTAAATAATAATAATAATAATAATAATAATAATAATTGTTCTTACCTCATGTTTGTTTGGTGGTTTATGTGATTGGAAGAGAAAAGAGATACACCATTTTGTTTGTTAAAAAAAAAGAGAAGAAAAGAAGGAAAGAAGAAAACAAAAAGGTAATGCACCAGGTAAGCGACTAATATAAGTGAACATGCAAATTCTTGGCATATTGATGCATAAATTTAGCTAAGTTTGTTTCTAGTGAATAACATTAGTATTAATATAATTATATAGTCATATATAGATATATGTTTAGAATAGGTTAGATATAATACTTTTATTTACACATGCATTTTATTACTTACATATTATTGTGTTTTAGACATGTTATCTGTTAATTAATACACTATTTGTATATACACATAAATATCCATATGGATATAGTAAAAAAAAAAAAAAAAAAAAAAAAAAAACAAGAATGAACTAAGTTGTTGTGGAAAACGTGTGGTGATAAAGTAGCTTGGCATGCTACATTGATGAAATAGTAATATTTTTGCGTATTAAGGTGAACTTAGAGTACGAAATTTAGAGTGATTGACAGCATAGGTCAGACAATTAGAATTCATTTTAGACAAATTTTAATAAGAATCATTCTGACAATCCAGTTATATAAGTCTACTTGCAGATGCCACAGTTGAGGCCATCTACCTTGAGGCAACGACCAAGAAACAGGATGTCTGCCATGGAAGAAGCACAACGTTGTCGCACGTGTGGACGTGACCTATGGGAACAGGATTTGGATCCCACGGATGAGGCTCAAAATTGTCCTGAATGTGGTGACCAGAGGAATACAAGTCCAGTTATGGAAAATGATGTCACTCAAGGAAGTAGAGACAACATTCAACAGCATCACAGGCCGAACAGCACTAATGGCGATTTTCAGGAATCTCTTCTATCAGCGTTACATGAGTTCATGAGACAACAAAAAGAAGAAAACAAGAAAAACGAAGAATTTAGAGAAGAACAGAGGAAGAATATAGAAGAACAGAACAAGAAAATCGAAGAATTTAGAGAAGAACAGAGGAAGAATATAGAAGAACAGAACAAGAAAATCGAAGAATTTAGAGAAGAACAGAGGAAGAATATAGAAGAACAGAACAAGAAAAACGAAGAATTTAGAGAAGAACAAGATAGAAAACTTGACAAGCTCATGGAAAAACAAGACCATCTGGCACAAGACCGAGAAGAACAAGATAGAAAACTTGACAAGCTCATGGAAAAACAAGACCATTTGGCAGAAGACCTCTCGAGGAAACTACAGGAGCAAGCTAGGAGGCTGGACGAACACGAGAAGTCAAACACGGAAGCGCTGGAGGACTTCAAGCGCACCATCTCCCAAAGTCTGGAGGAACAGAGAGAGCGGCAGCACAGGCAGTTGCAGGAGACAGAAGAACGTCTCACGGCACAAGCTGGCCAAATGGAAGAGAGGATGGTCAGGCAAATGGAGGAAAGACAGGAACAGGTCCTAGAAGATATGCAGCGCATGCGGATGGACTTGGAGACGCAGACCCAAGCACAAAGGATAGAGCTGCAGACAAGGATGGAGAATATTGAACATTCCATGACTGTACGACAAGAGGAGCTAATAGAGAGCCTCACTAATCAGAGCACCAGGATTGAGGAACTCCGGCAAATCCAAGATGTCGAACGGGAGAAAGCAGGAGCTATTCAGCAGACGGTGGACCAACTGACAGCATCCCTAACGGAGAAGATGTCCGAGTTGGTAGAAAGGAGAGTTGGGGAAGCAGTAAGAAACATACCTCAACCCGCCTTCTCAGGAATGGAACCACCTCGAAGGACTCCGACACCTCCGGTTTCAAATCCAATTTTAGAAGACCTCAGTCAAGGGAATCAGGAGAGTGGAAGATCTGTGGACTCTCACGCTAGCTGCAGAAGTTTTCTTCGAGCTCCTAAAATAGATGAATTGCCATCGTTTGACCCGGATACGGATGTGGGACTGCCATCAACCTTCCTTGAGCGGTTGTTGGATGACTGCAGGCTATACGGAATAGCGCAGGAAGAACTTCTCCACATAATTCCACGTATCCTACGTGGAGCAGCAAAGATGTGGATAGACAATCACATCCAACAGTTCAGAACTTTTGAAGACTTCCGTCGTGCCTTTCTGAGGAATTTCCAAAGCGAAGCCATTATTCAGCGAAAGCTCACTCGCCTCAGAAACACACGCTATAGGGCTGATTCACGTAAGTCCCTGCGTGAATTCTTTTGGGAGCAAGTCAAGGCGTTCCGGGAACTAAGTCCTTCTATGTCAGAAGCGGAAGTTCTCTCAAACGTGAAGAACATGTTACCGTTACGTATCCAAAGGCAGCTCATCGGAGTTCAGCTGGAGGACACGGAGCAACTGTCAATGATCCTCTGGGACAGCGAGGAGCTGGACAGGATAGAGAGTTTCCAGAGAGACCGAAATGCCCAAAGGAATAACAGTGGTACGACAGGCCAACGGAGAGTACAGAATGCGCGTAGGCAGTCAACGGAGGAAACCGTATATAGGGACTCCAGAAATAGGAGACAACGGCACCATCCTTATCGAAGAGAGGACAATCGATTGCGCAACACTCACCAGCCATCACAGCGGACTGATGAAGACAGTTCCGGCAGCGAGAGAAGTACAGGAGCACCGACAAGAGGTCACGCACAGCACCGTTTCCGCCGCAATCAAAGAAACAGAGGAGACAGGTCAAGAAATGAAGAGAGACAAGTCCGACAAGTGACCACGCATCGAGGGAACAGCTCGGAGCGAAGAGGTCACACCAGAGGAAACAATCGTGGGTCACGAGGGAGAGGTAGCAGTACACCAGACGGCATCAATGCTACCAACCCACTGGTCCTGCAGGCAGAGCAGCAGCAGGAAAACTAAAAATGGACTTCAACGGTCCAGGTTCGAGTCGGGGCTAGGTGACAGCTTGCTGGAAAACAGACTAAGATACACAATGGCATGAAAACTAATGGAAGCACAGAAATACAATGATTGTAGACAAGAAGTAAAGAAAAATTGCAAGAATATACTGCAAGAAAAGTATAAGTCAAGAATAAAGTAGTAGCGCGAAGAAAGAAAACTTAGCAGGAAACTGATGAAAGAAAGATAAGAGAATTGTGTCTATAGCTCAGTTGAATGTACCTGCATCTCTTATCCAAGCGGCTAACCCTAGAAGTTAAACATAAAGAATAAGAATATCTACTATATGGAAGCATAATGCCCAGAAATGAATTTGTTTACCAGCATTTGTTTTAACTTTATTTCAGATATCGGATGTGAGGCAATCAAAGTTACAGAGGAAGATTGGAAAAAGATGTTCACCAATGTGCGCAACCCAGCATTGAAACCGGCCCAGGAGATATAATTTTTGTTATGCACGAAGAAGTGCCTGTATACGGAGCAATCGGTAGAGATGGATTCCCGATTTGAGCTCTCTGAAGTGGAGTTTTGCGTTTAGAGCAGAGACTCAACGCACCCCTTCGCCTTGGTGATGATACCTGCGAAAACGCGCCGAGCCAAAGAATAGTGAGCTACGAGCTGCGAGCAGATGACAATTCCACCAAGATGTTTGCAAGTTCCCACAATTGGATGTTCGCGACATGGAACTTTGCCTTTATCATTTTACTCTCCTTATATTTTAAAGTTATGTTACTGAAGAAGAATCATGGCCGAAGAATAAAAGCAAAAGTGCGAGCAGTGGCTCTGCCCTCGCACATGGAGGAATTGAAGCTCCATGCCACCCTCTGTAACCAATGCTCTCTTTCCCGATGATACAAGACGCTGAAGATTATTTAATATTGTTGTTTTGTTGTTTTGTTACCTAGGGCAGCCAGAACTTTGGAAGAAATAGAAGAAGTTGTATCCCGCGCAGAGAAATTAAAGAAGAACTCCAAGAGACGATTAAGAACAAGGTCATATTATTTAAAACATGCCTGATAAGCTTGTGTCCAGCAGCTTGAACTGACCAACAACTCAATACCTGAGACCTCTCATCTAGATTGAGATTATCTCTCTCAGCTTGCACGAAATTTTAACATTAGGGTTCGGATTTTTTGTGAATATTTAAATTTTCTTCTTCAACATAGATTAGGGTTAGGACTTTCATGTATTTGTACTTTTTATCAGAATTTGAACTTTTATATTTATCAAATGTTACTTCTCCTTAGATGCAGCCGTGCCTCACTCTGTTGCAGCACTTGCTACATCTTGGGAGGGGGGTATTGTGACAATTACGCTCACACACTAAAATTAATTGTTCTTATATTCAAATTAAAACATCTTTATATGTAAATTCAATTTATTTTAAAAAGTCAAGGAAAATTTTATTTTGTTTCATTTAGCAACCGAGCAACCTCTTTCATTTGTCCCAGGTAAAGAAGTTTCTCTGCTTTTCAGAAAGAAAAAAAAAACATAAGACGGTAACCGCACTAATAGACCACCCACTTTTCTACCTCGCCAGTAAACGGTAATGGAATTTGCTATTGTTACTCCAGCCATACTGTCGCACTACCTAAGTACCTCGATATCGCAAATATCACGTCACAGACACACAGGAACCAAAATTTTTTATCTACAATCTTCGCAAGTGCTTATGAAACTCTTTAACATCACGTACGAGCCCAGAACAGACGCTAGAAACCCAAGCCAAATTATCAACCGATTTTTGGGAAATGGTGTCACGAACTTAAAGCGGCGAATCAGAATCCGAAATTCAAAATTCACAAAGAGAAGAATGAAGCGTCTATTTTTTAAAAAAAATAAAGAAAGCTGGGAGAACGCCCACACGGAAGAGAGGTTACTCTAAGTCGACACTTCATCGTGAAAACATCACCAACACGCGATTCATAAGCGTACGTCAACTCATATGTACATATATATATATATATTTAAGTGTTTAAATTTCAGAAAAATGGCTAGCTAGACACCCGTTAGCAGCCAGTTACTTAAATCACGCGTTATCCACAGCAACTTCGTCGTTACAAGATTATTTATACAAATATTTAAAACATCGACAGATATACACAATTCTTATCATCTTACGGTAAAGCTACATAAATGGTGATGTTGAAGTGAGTCTGTGATTCTATATACGTTGATTTCCCGCATAAAGTGCAAAGACAGGAAAAGTAGTGCGATGTATGGCGGATATATATATAAACTGTGCGAGTGAAATTTAAGTGCAGATGGATTTGATAAGTGACGCATCGTTGCATTTCAACAACATGGAGATAAAGGACGGAGACACGGGTTCGATCCCCGATACTCGAGACAGATGCCTTGCCACAGGAAGACCCAGACGCTTCAGACAAACGAGGACCTCTTCTCCGGGAGTTGAATCCAGAGGACAGCGGGGTCTGAGAAGGGACATTAGGAAGCATTGTGACGGTCAGTTAAGTACCATGCAGTTTTCTTCTGAAGTGTGGAAATATAAGCGGAAGGACTTATTAAGGTAGGACAAAGTATTCTGCTATTTTCTTTATTGAAGAAGGACTATGGCCAATATTTCCGTGATTCGTGATCTCCATACTCACCTTTTTCTAGAAACTTCGGGACATTGTTTATTCATACGGAACTGTCCGTAAACATTTAGAGCATTTTTTTTCTTTCTTTTTAAAAGAAGTAAACAAATAGCCTAATGCCTTGGTTGCATTTCCAAAATTAATTCACTGATATAGGAACTGTTAATTTCATTCTTGAATAAGTACCATAAAATTTTTGATTATTTTACTAGTGAAATTTGTATACTTTGATTTGATCTTCAATCATGCATTTATTTGTAATCGTAATGTGTCAATATTTAGATCCTTGAAGCCGTCATCATAATCATTTATATGCAATCCAGTATTTATTTATATCAAGTATGAATTATTTCTCTTTTAAACATAAATCGCGTTTAAGATGTGTGAATGTAATGTAATTTCTGTTTTGAGTAAACTATGATTTAGCGTCAAAGTCTAGTTTTTCAAATTTTAACAGTTGTATAGGTTGTGTTAGGGAAATATGTGTCAGAGCGGTAAACAGGCTTAATATGATTTTATTGTAACTTGTCAATTTTTATTATACTCATTCTTAAAAGAAACAATCAATATAAAGCTTCCAAAGACGTGCTATGTTGAGTAAGTTTCAGACAAATAAGTGTAAACATTCTTATCCCGTAATATCGTTAGAGTCTCGTAAATAAGGTAAACAAATTTAAGATACTCGAGTAAATCCCTTCGGAGGTACCTATCTGAGCAACGAACGCAGATAGGGTCCATAGCTATGGAGAAGCGTTTATTCGCAAAATAAGGAATCAGTGAGAAAATCAGCAAGCGTCGACAATATAATTATTTTGATCAATTGGCCAAATTATAATAATAGTAGTACTATATATATATATATATATATATATATTTCTGTGTAGTGTATTTGAATATGAAATATTTGTGTAGTTAGTGTTGTGTAACGATTTTTATTGTGAATTGTATTATTTACCAACTGATATAGTATGTGTACAAAGCTATGTTTTGTTTATGCAAATCTTTTAATATTGAAAATTCATTAGCGTTCATTAGAAACAGTGCACTAAATTTTCTCAAAAGCATACTATCGCTTCTAAACTATTTCTCCAGTAAGTCTTGCAAGCAACCTAAATCATTAATTCTTTCATTCCGCAATCCGATTCTTAAACTTATTTCCATTTCTTTTATTAATAAAAAGAGGTAGTAACTGTGGGCGAATTACTTAATAGTCGTTTATGTCTAGGGGGAAAACAATAAATCATTTTGCTAATTAATATTCAGTTTAATAGAAATTTTTGTTTGTATAACTACGTCATAGTAATTATAAAGAATCGAATATTGTCAGTTTAGTTGAGTAGAAATAGATTGTTGCTAAATTTTACAGTCAAGATTGAATAATTTGAATATTACGTTGTACAGTGAAGAATGTGTTAAGAGAAATCATATTATTTGGTCAAAACAGTCAAAAGTCTGATTCATTTGCAGTAAAGTCAATTAATTCATTTTTTTGTAAATCCAAATTAACTTTCTTGTTGATTTTTGTAAATATAACCTTCCTTTTTCGTTAAACTTATTAAAAGTCTATTTGACGTTAGAACCAAAGCATTTATGTGGTTATCATTTCAAAGATATGCCTATTTCTTTAACTGATATTAGCATACCTAGAAGTTATTTCAAATTACCCTGAACAGAAAAAGTTGAAGCACGGTTACATTGACCATCAGAAATTTTTTATCTAAATTAACTCATTTTTTTTTAACTTTAAATTAAACTTTCCTTGTTTGTTGCTTTTAAACTATTTTTGCTATCTCCACACACTTCGGTGACAAGGTGATAGTCAGTGTAGCCAACTGAACAAGCCATTAGCGAAAAATCTTTCTTTCAGCTTTGCAGCTTGTGAGATTTTTGCTCCGCATGTTTAAATCACTTAACTACTAACTACGCACCTGTTTTCCTAGCGCCTTGGAGACACCGTTATGGGGAAAACAGGATCGATTAGACTTAGGTCATCTTTCGTTATATATATCATTTTTTTTTTAATTCCTAACCATCTTAGCAAAACTGTATCTTTACCTTGGAGAACTGAAGTTCGAGCCCCGTGGAGTCAACTTCAATTCTCCAAACTCTCATTCATTTTTTTTATTTGTGTAATAGGCAGATGAGTTGCCACTCATCAATACCATTCACTTTTCAAGTACACGGTCAGGTATTCATTTTTCTGATGCATATTAGGCTCATCCGTGAGTGCCTTAATTATTCGTTCTAGTTCAGATTAAATATGCGAATTAGAGATAAGGAATCGAATTCCGAAAACAATACGTTTCATATTCTTCGTCGCCCAAATACGTAAGATCTGCTTATTCGTAATATCACGCAGTAATTCTATTTGGCAGCCCGAGCAGAAATTTTCCTTTAATTATTAGTTATTTTCAATCGTTGCAAAACTTAGCGCCCGAGACAATAGCATTATCATTACCAAACTTGGCTTCCAATACCGGAACCCCCAGTGTTACAAGAAATGGCGCAACCGAACTAGGACCAAAGTATAGTGTTACAACTTGTTACTCCGAAATTCTTATGGTATGCTTGAAGAAGTAGAAAATGGATCGATCTGGGTCATATTACAACAGCATTGGCCAACTCAGGAGCCCCTGGGAAATTGAGCACCTTACACCGTGAACCCACGGTCTTTTACGACCTTCATTTTAGGGGTGAATTTGTTCCCTTTTATGAGCACTTTTTAGGGGGTGTACTCGTTCCCTTTTATGAGCATATTTTAAGGGGTGAACTCGTTCCCTTTTATGAGCATATTTTCCAACCCCTATTTTAATTACTAACACATAGCAGAGCAGATAATATATAAGATTACGAACACACAGCAGAGCAGATAACACATAAGAGTACGTAACATAACAAGGGTGTACTCGTTCTCTTTTATGAACATATTTTCCAACCGCTATTTTAATTACGAACACATAGAAGAGCAGATAACACATAAGACTACGTAACACACAGCAGAGCAGATAACACATAAGAGTACGTAACATAACAAGGGTGTACTCGTTCTCTTCTATGAGCATATTTTTCAACCCCTATTTTAACATAGCAGAAAACACATAAGACTACGTAACACAGCAGAGCAGATAACACATAAGAGTACGTAACATAACAAGGGTGTACTCGTTTCCTTTTATGAGCATATTTTCCAACCCCTATTTTAACATAGCAGAGAATACATAATATTCATTCCCCTACGAACACATATGAGCATAAGACTACGTAACATAGCAAGGGTGTATTCATTCCCTTTTATGATCTCTTTTTCAACCCCTATTTGAACATAGCAGATAGTACATAAGACTATTTAACATAGCAGGGCTCTACTCAGTTCAACCCCTATTTTAACATAGCAGAAATTACGAACACATAGCAGAGCAGATAATACATAAGATTCATTCCCTTTTATGAACATTTCTTTAGGGGTGTATTTGTTCTCTTTTATAACCACTTTTTCCACCCCTTATTTTACCATAGCAGAAATTACACTGAGACTACGAACACACAGCAGAGCAGAGAATACATGATTAATTCCCTTTTAAGGGGTGTACTCGTTCTCTTTTATGATCACTTTTTCAACCCTTATTTTACCATAGCAGATAAAACATAGCAGAGATGTATTCATTCCCTTTTATGAGCTTATTTTTAGGGGTGGACTCGTTCCCTTTTATGAGCATATTTTCCAACCCCTATTCGAACACAGCAACAAACTAGAGAATAATGGGGATGTACTTCTTCCCTTTTTTAACCCCTATTTCCCACAGAGGCTACGGACATAGGAGATTACATAGCAAAGAATTCTTTTTACCTGGGTCTTATAGTTTATGTGGGATACGCCTTCCTATGACACTTAAAACCCAATCACTCGTAAACGAAGCAACATATTAAGGTGGTGTTTTCACATTTAGCAATTGGTCACCAGCAACTATATGTTCCAAAAATAATGACCATCGAGGTCAAAGGTCAAAATACTTAAAACCTAATAACTCGAAAACGGAGCCACATTTAGTAATTGGTCATCAGGTACTACATGTCTCAAAATTAGTGGCCATCGAGGTCAAAGGTCAAAATACTTAAAACCTAATAACTCGAAAACGGAGCCACATTTAGTAATTGGTCATCAGGTACTACATGTCTCAAAATTAGTGGCCATCGAGGTCAAAGGTCAAAATACTTAAAACCCAATAACTCGAAAACGGAGCCAAATATTGAAGTGGTGTTTCCACAATTAGTAATTGGTCATCAACCACTGCAAGTTCCAAAATAATGACCATCGAGGTCAAAGGTCAAAGTACTTAAAACCTAATAACTCGAAAACGGAGCCAAATATTGAGGTGCTGTTTCCAAATCTAGTAATTGGTCATCAACTACTACAAGTTTCAAAAATAATGGTCATCGAGGTCAAAGGTCAATCTCGTAAATAAAACCACATATTGAGATAACGTTTCCTCAATTAGTAAATTTGTGTGATCTATTCAATTTTGTACAAAGCAGAGAAAAAGTGAAGAAGGAATAAATTTGAGTGGCTTATTTACTTTTGTATTAATGAGCAAGAAATCAAAGGAACACAATTTTAACTAGCGCAGAATTTCTGTACCTTTTTGGGCTATTCAAATGGATTAACAAGAAAGAAAGCAAAGATATGCCATATTAACTAGCTGAGAATTATATGTCATCTTGTATTATTTAAGCAAAACAAAAGGCTAAATTTGAGAAAGCGAACATGGACCATTTTACTCAAATTTGGATGGAGTATTTATCTTTGTATGAACTAAAAAAAAACCGAAGAAGGATCATTTTAACTAACTCAGACTTTTATACCATTTTGTACTACTCCAATAAACGAAGGAATACCAACCAGAAAAAAAAAGAAGTGAAGATTAGGTGGATTATTTTCTTTTGTACCAACTAGAAAACAGAAGAAGAGCTACTTTAACTAGCTCAGAATTTATGTAACTTTGAACTACTGAAATGTTCTATTTTTGTATCAATCAGAAAAAAGCGAAAAAAGACCATTTTAAGAAGCTGAGAATTTATATACATTTTGTACTAATCAAATATACGAAAGAATAAATTTAAGTGACCTATTCAATTTTTGTACCAATGAGAAATGTCATTTTAACTGGCTCAGAATTTTACTACTCGAATAAACAATGGAATATTTAGTTTTGTACCACCGAGAAAAACAAAGAAATTGCACCATTTTGGAGTATGCAAATAAACAAAGGACTTATGATTTGTGTCAACTCAAAATCAATTAAACAAAGTAATGCATTTGAGTAAGCTATTTAATTTAGAAAAAACAAAGCAGGATCATCTTAACTAGCTGAATATTTTATACCAATTTTTATTATTTCAACAAACAAAGGAATAAATTTATATTAACCAGAAAAAGCAAAAAAGGACCATTTTAACTAGCTGCGAATTTTATATCATTTTAAACTAGTCTAATAAACGAAGGCATAAATATGAGTGAGCTATTTAGCTTTGTACGAACCAGAAAAAAGTGAAGAAGGTTCATTTTATACCTTTTGGTGCAATTCAAATAATCGAGGGAATAAAATAGGGTGGTCTATTTTATTTTTGTACTCATTCGAAAAAAAAGCGAAGAAGGACCATTATATACCTTTTTTTGCCATTCCTATTTCCTTTTGTTCCAACGAGAACCATTTATGACAGGCTTAGATTTTTATGCCTTTTTTGTAATATTTCTACCAAACAGAAAAAAGCTACACAAATAAACAAAGGAATAAATTTGTAATAACCACAAAAAGCTAAGAAATGCCATTTTTAACTAGCTCAGAATTTCTAGACCATGTTGTACTATTTAAACAAACAAAGGGATAAATTTGAGTGGTTATTCAATTTTGTAGCAAGAAGAAAAAGGAAAGAACTAACATTTTGTACTAATCAAATAAATGAAGGAGTAAATTTGGGTAGAATATTTAGTTTTGTACCAAGCAAAATAAGAAAAAGCAGTGAAGAACAAATAAAATTTGGATGGACTATTTTCTTATGAACCAACAACAACAAAAAAAAAAAGAAACCGAAGGAGGAATAAATTTGGGTGAACTATTCAGTTTTGTACTACTAAAATAAACGAAGGAATAAAATTGAATGTTCTACAGAAGAAAACGGAGAAGGGCCATTTTATTTAATTTTGTAGTACTCAAATATACAAAGGTATAAATCTGTGTAACCCATTCAGTTTTGTACTAAGCAGAAAATTTGTTGGCTTTTTTAGAAAGACCATTTTATCTATTGTATTTAAATTTTTCGGCTTATTAAAAAGCGAATAAATTTCTGTTCCACTTTTTGCGCTCTACAAATAAACGAAGGAAAAGCAAAGAGAGATCATTTTATGTGCCTTTTGTAACGAAGGAACAAATTTGAAGGAGGCTCATTTTAACTAATTCTGCTGCGAGTAGATCAATTAGTACATAGATTAAAAAAATAAAACAATGTGGCATTATTGCGACTTTCATTTTCGAATACATACGGATTAAACCACTATGGCAAAAAAATACTACTCTCTTCTTATGCTTATTTGGAGCAGACTTAAGAGAACCAACAATTAGAAACCCACTAGTAAATCGTCGATTCAGTAAAAAACTCGTTCTGCTTTAGAAAACAAATTCTTTCTTCTACGGTCTTCGGCATGCATTTTAGACCAAGAGCAGCAAGAATTAATATTTGTAGAAAGAATTTGTTTTCTAAAGCATAACGGATTTTTTACTGAATCGACGCCCTACTAGTAGGTTTCTAATTGTTGGTCCTCTTAAGTCTGCTCCAAATAAGCATAAGAAGAGAGTAGTATTTTTTGCCATAGTGGTTTAATCCGTATGTATTCGAAAATGAAAGTCGCAATAATGCCCCATTGTTTTATTTTTTTAAATCTATGTACTAATTGATCTACTCGCAGCAGGATTAGTTAAAATGAGCCTCCTTCAAATGTGTTCCTTCGTTACAAATGGCACATAAAATGATCTCTCTTTGCTTTTCCTTCGTTTATTTGTAGAGCGCAAAAAGTAGAACATAGAAATTTATTCGCTTTTTAATAAGCCGAAAAATCTGAATACAATAGATAAAATGGTCTTTCTAAAAAAGCCAACAAGTTTTCTGCTTAGTACAAAACTGAAGGGTTACACAGATTTATACCTTTGTATATTTGAGTACTACAAAATTAAATAAAATGGCCCTTCTCCGTTTTCTTCTGTAGAACATTCAATTTTATTCCTTCGTTTATTTTAGTAGTACAAAACTGAATAGTTCACCCAAATTTATTCCTCCTTCGGTTTCTTTTTTTGTTGTTGTTGGTTCATAAGAAAATAGTCCATCCAAATTTTATTCGTTCTTCACTGCTTTTTCTTATTTTGCTTGGTACAAAACTAAATATTCTACCCAAATTTATTCCTTCATTTATTTGATTAGTACAAAATGTTAGTTCTTTCCTTTTTCTTCTTGCTACAAAATTGAATAACCACTCAAATTTATCCCTTTGTGAAATTTAAAAATGGCATTTCTTCGCTTTTCGTGGTTATTACAAATTTATTCCTTTGTTTATTTGTGTAGCTTTTTTCTGTTTGGTAGAAATATTACAAAAAAGGCATAAAAATCTAAGCCTGTCATAAATGGTTCTCGTTGGAACAAAAGGAAATAGGAATGGCAAAAAAAGGTATATAATGGTCCTTCGCTTTTTTTTTTCGAATGAGTACAAAAATAAAATAGACCACCCTATTTTATTCCCTCGATTATTTGAATTGCACCAAAAGGTATAAAATAAACCTTCTTCACTTTTTTTCTGGTTCGTACAAAGCTAAATAGCTCACTCATATTTATGCCTTCGTTTATTAGACTAGTTTAAAAGATATAAAATTCGCAGCTAGTTAAAATGGTCCTTTTTTGCTTTTTCTGGTTAATATAAATTTATTCCTTTGTTTGTTGAAATAATAAAAAATGGTATAAAATACTCAGCTAGTTAAGATGATCCTGCTTCGTTTTTTCTAAATTAAATAGCTTACTCAAATGCATTACTTCGTTTAATTGATTTTGAGTTGACACAAATTATAAGT
The DNA here is from genome assembly GCF_964235325.1 of Thermobia domestica. Classification (NCBI taxonomy): domain Eukaryota; kingdom Metazoa; phylum Arthropoda; class Insecta; order Zygentoma; family Lepismatidae; genus Thermobia; species Thermobia domestica. Next base: position 295,383,773 of record NC_137459.1, on the reverse strand, counting down.
CCTTTGTTTATTTGCATACTCCAAAATGGTGCAATTTCTTTGTTTTTCTCGGTGGTACAAAACTAAATATTCCATTGTTTATTTGAGTAGTAAAATTCTGAGCCAGTTAAAATGACATTTCTCATTGGTACAAAAATTGAATAGGTCACTTAAATTTATTCTTTCGTATATTTGATTAGTACAAAATGTATATAAATTCTCAGCTTGTTAAAATGGTCTTTTTTCGCTTTTTTCTGATTGATACAAAAATAGAACATTTCAGTAGTTCAAAGTTACATAAATTCTGAGCTAGTTAAAGTAGCTCTTCTTCTCTTTTCTAGTTGGTACAAAAGAAAATAATCCACCTAATCTTCACTTCTTTTTTTTTCTGGTTGGTATTCCTTCGTTTATTGGAGTAGTACAAAATGGTATAAAAGTCTGAGTTAGTTAAAATGATCCTTCTTCGTTTTTTTTTTTTTTTAGTTCATACAAAGATAAATACTCCATTCAAATTTGAGTAAAATGGTCCATGTTCGCTTTCTCAAATTTAGCCTTTTGTTTTGCTTAAATAATACAAGATGACATATAATTCTCAGCTAGTTAATATGGCATATCTTTGCTTTCTTTCTTGTTAATCCATTTGAATAGCCCAAAAAGGTACAGAAATTCTGCGCTAGTTAAAATTGTGTTCCTTTGATTTCTTTCTCATTAATACAAAAGTAAAAAAGCCACTCAAATTTATTCCTTCTTCACTTTTTCTCTGCTTTGTACAAAATTGAATAGATCACACAAATTTACTAAATGAGGAAACGTTATCTCAATATGTGGTTTCATTTACGAGATTGACCTTTGACCTCGATGACCATTATTTTTGAAACTTGTAGTAGTTGATGACCAATTACTAGATTTGGAAACAGCACCTCAATATTTGGCTCCGTTTTCGAGTTATTAGGTTTTAAGTATTTTGACCTTTGACCTCGATGGTCATTATTTTGGAACTTGTACTAGTTGATGACCTCTTGCTAAATGTGGAAACAGCACCTCAATATGTGGATCCATTTTCGAGTTATTAGGTTTTAAGTACTTTGACCTTTGACCTCGGTGGTCATTATTTTGGAACTTGCAGTGGTTGATGACCAATTACTAAATGTGGAAACACCACTTCAATATTTGGCTCCGTTTTCGAGTTATTGGGTTTTAAGTATTTTGACCTTTGACCTCGATGGCCACTAATTTTGAGACATGTAGTACCTGATGACCAATTACTAAATGTGGCTCCGTTTTCGAGTTATTAGGTTTTAAGTATTTTGACCTTTGACCTCGATGGTCATTATTTTTGGAACATATAGTTGCTGGTGACCAATTGCTAAATGTGAAAACACCACCTCAATATGTTGCTTCGTTTACGAGTGATTGGGTTTTAAGTGTCATAGGAAGGCGTATCCCACATAAACTATAAGACCCAGGTAAAAATAGAAATGGTATTCGTAATCAGCATGTCCGAAAACCCCCATATGCCGAGTTTCATCCAAATCGGTTAAATTGTCATAGAAAGGGCGTATCCCACATAAACTATAAGACCCAGGTAAAAAGAATTCTTTGCTATGTAATCTGCTATGTCCGTAGCCTCTGTGGGAAATAGGGGTTAAAGAGGGAACAAGTACATCCTCATTTTTTTTTTTCTTTTTAGTTTTTGCTGGGTTGAAAACGAAGCTCATAAAAGAGAATGAGTCCACCCTTAAAATGGACTATGTTCAAATAGGGTGGAAAAATAGGCCAACTGCTATGTATATTCTTTACTATGTTAAAATAAGGGTTGGAAAATATGCTCATAAAAGAGAATAAGTCCACCCATAAAATGGACTATGTTTAAATAGAGGTGGACTTCGCTATGTTTCGTAGTCTCTGTGTGATTTCTGTTATGGTAAAATAGGGGTTGGAAAAAGTTCGTAGTCTTATGTATTATCTGCTATGTTCAAATAGGGGTGAAAACGAATACAGTTGTATGTTCACACACCCTTTGCTATGTTACATAGGTATTCATTGTCTGTTAAAATAGGGTTGGAAAAAGTTGTCATAAAAGAGAATGAGTACACCCCCTAAAAAGTGCTCATAAAAGGGAATAAATTCACCCCTAAAATGACTATCTGTAGACCATGGGTGTTCGATTGTAATCTTTGCTCATTGCCTGCTATTTCTACTATGTTAAAATAGGGGTGGTGTACTCATAAAAGATTATCTGCTATACTATGTGCTCGTAGTCTCCATGTATTCTCTGCTATGTTAAAATAGGGGTTGAAAAATGAGCCATACTCTTTTATTAGCTTTGCTATGTATTATCTGCTCTGCTGTGTGTTCATAGTCTCAGTGTAATTTCTGCTGTGTTCAAATAGGGGTTGGAAAAAGTGGTCATAAAAGAGAACGAGTACACCCCTAAAAATGATCATACAAGGGAATGAATACATCCCTGCTATGTGTTCGTAGTCTTATGCTCTGATATGTGTTCATAATCTCCATGTATTCTCTGCTATGATAAAATGTTCAAATAGGGGCTGAAAAAGTAATCATAAAAGAGAACGAATACACCCTTGCTATGTTACGTATTCTTATGTGTTATCTGCTCTTCTTGTGTTCGTAATCTTATGTAATTTCTGTTATCTTAAAATAGGGGTTGGAAAATATGCTCATAAAAGAGAATGAATACACCCCTGCTATGTGTTCATAGTCTCTGCTAGGTGTTGAAAAAGTAATCATAAAAGAGAACGAATACACCCCTTCTATGTTTCATATTCTTATCTGTTATCTGATCTTCTATGTGTTACGTAGTCTTATGTATTATCTGCTATGCTATGTGTTAATAGGGGTTGGAAAATATGCTCATAAAAGGGAACGAGTTCACCCCTAAAAAGTGCTCATAAAAGAGAACGAGTACACCCCCTAAAAAGTGCTCATAAAAGGGAACAAATTCACCCCTAAAATGGAGGTCGTAAAAGACCGTGGTTTCACGGTGTAAGGTGCTCAATTTCCCAGGGGCTCCTGAGTTGTTCTATGTAGGCCAGTACTGGCAAATACTGTTCCAGATCGATCCATTTTCTACTACTGCTTGAAATAACCAGAAACTAGAACTAATACAGGGTGCGGCAGCTATTTGAGAACAAAATAACATCCGAAAAAAAAAAAAAAAAAAAACAGAGACTGAGGATAGAGCATTTAATGACCATTAAACATTATGTACACGTAAAGACAGATCCAATACAGGCTATCATTCAATGAAACCACCATCTGCCGCAATAACAGTCTCTAAACGGTGTCAAAAACGTCGGTAGGCATAAATGAGGTGGGTCCTGGGAATGCTTGTCATGGCATCCACAATAGATTCCCTGAGAGCCGCAACGGTGTTGTGTGAATGCTTATTGGAGGGCCTCTCAACCACGACCCAGACTTAAAATTCCAAAGGATTGACATCAGGGGAGCTGGGGGGCCACAAGTTTGGGGTGACGTGGTCGTGAAAATTTGAGGCCGATCATTCTTGGATTGAATGGCCTATATGGGCGGGAGCGGAGTCCTGCTGAAAAACATATGGCCTGCCACGTGCTATAGCAGTAATTCAGGGCTGTACAACCGTTTTCAACACATCGGTGTAAGCAACGGCATTGACTCTGGCACCTTGACTAAGAAATGTGGAGGCATCACGTCGTCCTCACTGCTCACGACCCCTAGAACCATCACGGAGGCGGGGAACTTGATGTGCATGACGGTCGGAACCTCCTCTGTTGTTTCACACAGCCATCAATCATTCTTCGGTTCGCCTTCTGGTCCTGGACGAAGATTTTTCTCATCCGAGAAGAACCAGAGCATTCCTGGCTGCTCCGGATGTTTCAGCTTGTTCAAATGGCGCCTGCCGCGGGTCATTCTATTCTGCTTGGTTCGCGCGGACATGAACTGGACTCTCCGCATCACATACCACTTGTGATGGAGGTCTTTATGCACCACACGTCGAATGGTGGCCTCGTCAACCTGCTTCTCCCTTGAGAGTGCACTCATGGACTTCCCTGGTCCGCTTCGACAACTTGGATGGAACCGATGAATTCGGGCGTCCTGGTTCTGACCGAGCGCTGATAATGTCGTTTCCTGTGGGAAACTGTTTCTACATCACCACTTGCAGCCTTCAGTTCTCTCCGAACTTTGAAGACGAATGACCAGGCGATTTTCAGGAAAGCAGTGATGTTAGAATTGGCGTATCATGCAGCCAAGGAGACGATGACTGCATGCCTCCTCATTTTCTGGGTTAGCCTAGTGGTTGCCATGCTTTCCAGCAACAAAAAGGGATATGTTACAATGACATAAGGGATATGTGTCACTTATACTATGTGTTCTCAAATAGCTTCGCACCCTGTATATATATATATATCCAAGTAAGTACATGAAATATCAACGTCTAATCCATACCTTACTCTCCATTCCATTTCATGCATTAGTATAAAATCATTTGAATTCAAAAATAAGTTATTGTGAAAAGGAAGTCATAGTAGTGATATTCTCAATGCAGCATGGATGCCTTTTGAAGCATAAGGAGTTTTCGTGACAATACTACTCATCAAGGATTTGAAAGAATTTTGCAATAGCATTTTGTCAGTGATCAAAAGTTGCGTGCAGTTTGTATGGAAACTGTAAAATTTCTAAAGGTAGTACTTCAGAGAGAAATAGCTGTTAAAATTTTCAGGGAAATACTCAGTAAATGTATTAACTAAATATTTTTTCTTTAAATTATTTATCTATTTAATAAGGCTATGTTGTACACTTGTATCTGGCTAAAATTGTTGTGCAGCAGTAAAGCCGCATCTGCGTATATGGTATATATATATATATATATATATATATATATATATATATATATATATATATATATATATATATATATATATATATATACAGATATTTACCAATTTAATGGAAACACGTAAAAAGAAAAAAAAATGGTACAACTTGTCAGATTAATACGGGGTTGGACCATCTTTCGCCTTCAGGAAGCTCTGATGTGATTTGGAATGGAGTCATGGAGATTATGAATGGTAACAAGTGGAATGTTATACCATTTCGTATCCAGTGCACATCTCAGATTCATGAGAGAGGATGCAAGCTAAAATCTGCTCCGAATCCGTGTCTCCAGAATGGACCACAGATGTTCAATTATGTTCAGGTCGGGGGTTTAGGCGGGCTATGGGAGGTGGTGAATTTTGTCGCTATGTTCCTCAAACCATGCCACAACAGCTCCAAGTGTGTAAATGGACTCATTATCACCCAGGAATACGGCATCATTGTCTGGAAACAATATCTGGACAATATGATGCACATGGTCTCCTAAAATGGCGGTAGAGTCACGGGTAGTGACGCGACCGGTAAGCACCAGCATAGGGCTCACTCGAAACCAATGCAGAATATACTCTCTTTTGGGTGTCCGGCATACATAAACATGGTATGTGGACTGAAATAAGGTTAAACGATGAGTCATTCGACCATATCACACGTTTCCACTCATCAGCAGTCCATGTTGCATGTTTGTGGCGCCATTGGCGTCATGTTAAACCGTTATAATTCCTTATCAGCAATTTCACCTGCGCAACCCGACCCCATATATCTATGTCATGTAACTCTCAGCGGACTGTGATTTGTCGATACAGGCCGTGGAAGGTGCTGCTTGAGTTCCTCTGTCACTTGCACCTCACTCACATGTCAGTTTTAAGTAACAATCCGCTTTAATGCTCGGTGGCACCTGTCACCTCCGGCCACTTTTTCTCTTCGCCGATGTACTTTCGCGGTGCGTTTTGTAGGCCATCATCAGCTTGGACAATGTCCCTCGCAACATATCCTCACTTACCACTTTCGTGATACTCGCATTATATAAACAAGCGCCAACAATTTGCCCTTGTTGGAAATCAGAAAGGTTCCCTATTTTACACTATTACTGCCTGGTCAGTTCACTGCACAGTGCCGTTCCGCTGCTCATGATGTAGTACATAGTTTGCCCAACACATCACCACCAATAGTCCGGCGCTACGGTTGCCGCCTTACTGTTGACAAACTCAGACATCTGTCATGTTTCCAACTCTATTGTTTCTATTAAATTGATAAGTATGTGTATATGTAACGATTATGCAGTAATGTATAAAGTTCAGTGTGTATATATAGTTGCATTTATATGTTCTATATTTATTTCTAGGAAAAAAAAAACTTCTATATCTATGTACACCCATGTCCAAAATTATTGTCGCATGTCTATAAATATGTTGTTGTAGGAGTATAATTTGATAACGAATTTGTCCAGTATTTCTTATAATGTTAGTATGTATATAATCGGCAAAGACATGTATGTGGAAAATTTCATGTCAAAAGAGCAGTAAATAAGAACAATAAAATGAAAATAAAACTTTCTTGTCCATTTAGCATCATTTAGTTTGGCTCATTCTAATTTTCGTATTTATAATTCTTTTCCTATGAAATTTACCACAAATATATATTTCCCAATTATACACATATTATCAGTATTAAAAGTACTCTGCAAAATCATTATCAAATTATATTCTTACAAGAAGAAAGTTATAGATATGCGACGATCATTTTGGACATGAGTGTACAAGGAAGAATTATAGGCGAAAGTCATTGCTTCAAGATTGAACACTTTTCAGTTGCGTGTGTGAGAGTCTAGGTAGTTCTTGTGTTAGTGGTTTCTGTTGGATTAAGTTCTCTTTCATCTGTAATTACACGAGAGACAGATCTTCGTAGGATGACTATATGTACACTCCTGAATGAGTTCAGAGAGTACTTGCTGTCTGGCTGATTAAGAACAGTGAAAAAATAGGAAGAAAAGGCTATTTAGTTGAAATAGATGAAAGTATTTTTGATAAAAGGAAATACAATGGAGCGTTTTCAGTTCACAATCTTTATGTTGTAGATAGAATTGGTAGAGATAATAGACACCACCACAGTGGAAAATTTGAAGTCAAAATAACTTCGTGCATCATTATTATGACGTTGTTGACGTAGATACTGTAATGTTGGAAGGATATGTTCATAACACAGTTAACCACAGTATTAATTTCGAAAATCCTCATAGCAATAATTTCATACACAGAATGTGGAGAATCTGTGGGCTGAAGAGAAGCGTGGCAAGAGACAACAAAAAGGAAGAATGAGACTTTTGAGACTGAAAACTTCGTTAGCAGAAAGTATATGTGGCGAAAAAAAAAAAAAAATGAAGAATTGTTTGCTGATTTCTCATGCGGTGTGAGTTACTGTTATCTGCCTTAATAATACGTTTTACAACAGAAGACCATTCTTCCAATTATTGACAAAAGAAATATTTATTCTACCCTTACTCTTTGCTCAGACAAAACGAATAAGTGACGATGGTATTATATTCACCGTGTACTTGCTATTTAGTTGATAAAATGAATTATTGGAAAAGCATATATATATAACGTGTAGTTTTGCAACTTCTAAGCACGCCAAAGTAATAGTAAGCATTTATACACGCCACAAGGCTGCACTTAGCAGGGCTTATTATCCTGAAGTAAATAACTAAGTTGTAATAAATTGCTTCAACATTTATAATTTTTCGGAACATTTAATATAGGTATGTTGTAATCAAAATGAAACAAAATTTTTAGTCCCATTTTGGTTATTCTGATTAGGCTAAAGGAGATGAATGATTAACGAAAGTGAATGATGACGAAATAATTGGTGGAATGATAATGTAGGAGGAAACGGTATAACCCATGCACACGATCTTGTCTACCACAAACTCGAGTGGCTGGGGATCGAACCAGGGACCTCACACACTTGAGGTGAGCACTACTATTGAGTAATATTCTAACCTGAACACACTAAATGATGTCTTGAAGAATGCTTCATAGTTAAGGCGTCTTCTAGTCTTTTTCTTACTACATTATTATTATTATTATTATTATTATTATTATTATTATTATTATTATTATTATTATTATTATTATTATTATTATTATTATTATTAGCATCACCAATTTTGTTCTGGAATGGTCTTGCCAACAGGGAAGTGAATTGTATGATATATTCCAACATAAAAGCGCACGAAAAGACACGTACAATTTAACGTATAAACAAAAAGCAATCAAGTGGCTCGTTGGAATTGTCAATTTGTGAAGTTACTCAGTTTATGAAATTATAATAATACTTAAAGTACGCAATATGACGGAAACACCAGATTTCAAGATTTGCATTCTGACTGAAGTCTTACTTTTGAACAGCAATGTCGAACGCTGTTTCTACCCCTTCGTGACTAACCTGTGTGCATATTTTAGGTTTGATTGCTGGTGCGGGTTGCTTGCCTCTGATAACAAACTTGAGCAGTGACTTGGATATCGATTTAAGTGGTAGATTCCATTTCAAAAAGCCCAGCCTTGTGAAGGACATTAAATCGCACAATGTTGCTAGTTTATTATCAGTAATAATGCTAGATAAAGTATAGCAATAATAAATACAGCACAACGTGCTTTTCTATATTGTTATACTGAAGTTTCTCTAGGACAGTAAGTAAATTTTTAGAAGACAAACTAATCATTCCAGAATCAACTGTCAAATTTGTACTAGGAAATTAATTAACTCCACTATAGTAATCATTTTATCAATTGTATTTTCACTGTCAGGTAGTATGCAGCTGCTGTTTTGTTGCTACAGACGAATGTTTTGTTGCTACTTCATAAAATTCTATTGTAATTAGTCCCACCATATATGACTGACTCAGTGATTCACTAATCAACAAACCTCCGAAACTAGTAGGCGTTGAATATTGAAATTTTGTATAAATATTCTCCTAACACCTTAGGCTGTAAATGAAGCAAGGTTTTGGGAATTGCGTATCCTAAGGAGAGCTTAAATGACTTCTGTCGTTCAGCACATCTCCGAAACTATTAGGGTAGAACCTTGACATTTTGTGCTAAATGTTTTTCTTGCACCGTAGGTTGTAAATAAGACGAAGTTTTGGGAATTGTATATCCGTAGGGGGATGGTGGGGAGGAAGGCTTAAATAGTTTTTTCGATGTGTTTGTGTTATTCACTTTCATTCAATATCAAAGACGAAGAGGAATGGAATGTAGGGAAAGGAAGAGATGAAAAATATTGTCCGTTATAACATGAGAGAGTGTACGCTAATAATATATATGGTATTGTTAAGAAAAAAAGTGTGACAAATTACTGCATGCTCATTATTGCAATTAAAGAAACATGGTCAGTCAATCGTGTCTGAATATACAAAATCAATTATTTTATGGTTAAATTATAATCGTCCTCCGATTACTATCGATCACAGCGGGGCTAATTGTTAAAATATAAATTTAATCTCACACAGGCTCGGTGGTGAAACGAAACAATAAACCGGAAATACACAAACAAACTAAACCTAAGAAACATCGCTAATATAGGATAATATTAAACTTGAATGATGTAAATAAGAGTGCTAAAATAGAAAAAAAAAATCAATTACGGTCCAAGAATTTGACATTGTTATAAATTCTGAACTTAATCTTAAAGTAAAGTAAAAGATTCTAAAGATTGTAATTCATGAAGTCCAGCAGAGGCGCTTGTTAAATTGAATTTTCAAAAAGTCAATTAACATCAAACAAAAATAATAATGATAAAAAAAATAATAATAATAAGTGATGCGTGGTTAGTACAGAGGCTCGGTTCAAATAGCTTCATAGTTACCTTTTAATTCTAACACTGAATACACTGAGCGACCCTAGAATCTACCATTTGGCTGTATGTACTCTGTTACCAATTACAGATGGTGATCAGAAAAATGGAAACACCTGTAGTTGGCAACACGTCAGATGTATGGGTTGGCAGTGGTGTCGTGGCGCCCGCAGCGCCGGACCGCTGGTGGTGGTATGTTAGGTCGGTCTCCATACTACGTCAGGCGCAGTGGAACAGCAGCATCCAGTGGCTGCAGCAGACGGAGGTAGTCTAAAATGGGAGACACCTCAGATTTTCAAAGAGGGCAAATTGGTGCGCGGTTATGTGGAGTGAGTGTGACGGCAGTGGCTACTTTGTTAGGTGTGTCGCGTGGGACAGTGTCGAAGGTGATGACGGCCTACACAACCATCGGGGAAGCGGAACAGTGGGCGGAAGAAAATCATGAGTGACAGGTCACGCCGGGTATTAAAGCGCATTGTCACGCAGAACCGTCGTGCCACTGCGGAGCAAGTGACGGAGGAACTCAATCAGTACCTCCCCCACCCTGTTTCGATAATCACAGTCCGCCGCGAATTACATGACATGAACTTACGGGGTCGTGTTGCACGGGCCAAACCGCTCATCAAGGACCATAACGCTTTCGCACGCCGCAAATGGTGCCGCAACCATGCAACTTGGACCGTTGAGGATTGGAAACGTGTGATATGGTCAGATGAGTCATCCTTCACCCTATTCCCAACCACGGGCCGTGTTTATGTGTGGAGAACGCCCAAAGAAGCTTATGATCTGCAGTGTCTCCGCCCAACTGTGAAACATGGCGGCGGCTCGGTGATGCTGTGGGCCGCCATATCATGGTTTTCATTAGGTCCTGTGGTCACACTTAGCGGACGAATCACTGCCAACGATTATGTCGCAATTTTAGACCACTTGCATCCTATGGTCCGGATGTTGTTCCCGGACAATGACGCCATCTTCCAGGATGATAATGCACCCATTCACACAGCTGGCGTTGTTGCAGCGTGGTTTGAGGAACATCGGGATGAAGTTCAACACATCCCCTGGCCCGCCCAATCTCCAGATCTCAACATAATTGAACATCTGTGGTCCGTCTTGGAAACACGACTCCGGCGATGATTTCCACCTCCATCCTCTCTCACAGAACTGGCCTATGCCCTGCACGAGGAATGGTGTAAAATTCCACTTGCTATCATTCACGACCTCTATGCCTCCATCCCACGTCGCATCAAGGCTGTTCTGAAGGCGAAAGGTGGCCCGACACCATATTAATCTGGTAAGTTGCAATATCGTTCAGGTGTTTCCATTTTTCTGATCACCATTTGTATAAAATAGATTCCAGGCTTTGCAAATTCCATGAAAATCGACATTGCTTGGTTAGAAGTCGAATTTCTGTCATTTTTCACTATTATCCAATCCCAAATGTTTACTTTTAATTACTGCGATTGATATCTTAAATTGTTGTAGTTAACATTTAAGAGAAGGAAGTTTTTGTCATTTTATGCTACAAGTTTTAAAATACTTGAAATTTACTAATTTTCAGGTTATAGACCCTACATGTACAGCATGTAAGTTACGGAACGAAAGACTGTTTTAAAAGAAAGAAAAAAAAATGTTGTGCGTATGATGCAGACTTAAGCCTCTTGCCGATTTTGATTTTTCTGCCATATTTTTTTTTTCTTTCTTCTCTTTTTGAATTTCTGTTTCATGATTTACTTCACACACACCAAATGAATTTCGAAGTAACGAATTAACAATAACTGTAACAAATGACTTCTCTCTTTGTCGTGGATTAAAATACTATTATTCCTTTTTATCATTAAGTAATAACTTACCCAATGTGATCGCAATTTATAATAATGTAATATCCTATCGAAATTTTGGTCTTAAATATGTTCATATTCTTCGCAATTTTGGTGCAGATTTAAGTTTAGAAACTAGACTCAGTTCCAAACAATTACATAGTGAAACCATTTCTAAGTGTATATTGCGTAAGTGTTTTATTTATTTATTTATTTTAAAGAAGATTCCATGTCACATTTTAACGCTGTCATGTATGATGTAAACCTAGAACTTAAACGTGGAACTCGAACCACATTAGATTTTCCCGAAATTAGTTTGGTTTAATTATTGAAGTTTACCGTTCCTTTTCATCGCCGAGATGCAGACCTACATTTTAAGATGGAATCTAGACCACTGTAATGCGTTCAAATTTGTCAAACTTCTTCCACCGGGAATAGAATTCAAGTGTTCTAACGAAAAGGCGAGAATGTTACCTATCGATCTCAAAAGTAATTTTGGCTTTTGAAGGCGAGATAAGAAAGTTTATGCGAGACATTTTATATCTATATTGAAAACAAATCATAAATGCATGTTCATAATCATGATGCATGTACTTTTAAATAAGTGTAGTCAGTATTAAACTGAATCCTGTTTATAAGCTTTTATATATAAAGCTTATCAAAGACAAACTTGCCAGTTTGCAAGTGACGAGTCTGTGTGGCCAATATACGTAGTATTACGTACTGTACTCTCGGAGTAAAACTAAATGTAATAGTGATTTCTAATTATTCTGGTAAAGCTTTATTTACTTATTTTTTAAATCTTAAGACAGAAGGTTACACTGTTGATGTTAAGAAAAGCAGAAAGCTCATTCAGTTATGAATACCAGTTGCTGAGAGATCTGAAATGCGATAATGACCTGACTAGAAACCTCACTAATTATTTAGAGTGTATTTAATGATTATAGAGGTAACAAGGTATCCCGTTCAGAACTACTTCATGTAGTCATGTCAAGATGAAAATCATGAAAATAGTTTTTTTTACGTTCTCAGTTTATTAGTGAGTGAATGGGTCCTTTTTCATTATTGTGTGTTAAACTAAACAATACTAAATAACTTTTTTAAAATATGGAATGTGAACATGTATTTGACAGTGAAAATTTATTTAATTATCTTGGGGGAACGCAGACCGAAACAAATAAACTTATCAGTAACGCACACAGTACCAAATGCTACCATGAGCATTCCATTTCAATGCAAAGAAAAGACCCGTAATCAAATATATTTTGCTGAAGGGCATAGCAGAAAACGAAACAAATGTCGAATTGTGTTAGAGTACGAATGATCCATGAGAGTACGATCAATGTCCTCACAGATCTATGAATGAGTTACTGAGTAGAATACCGACGAAAATGAGATGAGTACTGAAGGACTGAAAACTACAGTAACATCCGAAATGCAGTGTACATAATTTGATACTCGTAGATAGACCAACTTCCCTGGAGATAAATAAAGAGAGCCTATGTTCAACGTATTTTTCACATTGTTCACCAGAAACTGAGAATCAGAAACTCGTCCGCGAAGTAGATCACTAAACAGTTGAACACAGATGAGAAACAGCATCGAGATGCTTGCTGCAGAAAACATTCTCTCTCAGTTTCAAAGGGATTCCTCAGACTTTCTGCATCATTTAGGAACAGTGGATGAAACTAAATGCACCATTATGATACAAAAACTAAATAATAATAATAATAATAATAATAAATACATAAATAAATAAATAAAACATAAAGTTGATACAATGTCACCATCAGGACCATTAGACACAGAGGATTTGGGTGACAGAAATCCACTAGCAAAGTGATGACCTTGGTTTTCTAGATCCATAGTATCTTACTGATTATATGGAGCAAGATTTTATAATGAACTCCGAATATTACTACAGCTTTCTGGATGAACTGCGTGTTAGAATCAGGACAACTGAATGGACGTAGGGATAGTCGCAAAGGGGATCCTGTTCATCCGAGATAAGCTCCCTGTCACAAGGCGAGCATTGTTATAGTTGGAGCAGATAGATTACAAAGTGATTAATCATATATCTTATTTTCCTGATTTAATACTATAAGATCATTATGATTTCCAAACGTAAAAAACAGACATTTTCAGAACATGACACAATGTTTGATGCTATGAACTGCTCGTTTGGGAATAGAAAAATAATTTTGTTTTAAGAAAACATTAAATTTGTCCCAAGATGTAAATTATCCCAAAAAATATAATAGCCTCGGTATATGTTGGTTGATTTAGAGATCAGATCCCATTTAGCACCAAGGTTATATCAGGTATGGACCTACAGCTTAACATGGGTTCCGAATCACATGAGCTCCTACCGGAAATCGAACGCGGGTCTCCCACGCCGAAGACACGTACGCTAACTGTATAGCCACGAGGGAGTCCATAGCACGTGCTATATGTATATAAGTTTTAGATGGCTACAGATCAGCCCTCAATAGGCTTGTACCCCTGAAACAAAAATGAGTATAGGATTCGCACTTTACATTATCACTAGCCGATCTAACTAGAGGTAGCCGACCGAGATTGTCACAGTGTTGTAAAAATATACTTGACCGGTACATTGCAAAGAAAGATAAAAAATTGGGGTAATAAATTTCAAAAAAAAAAAAAAACTCCAAATACCGGTAAAATCACATTGTGTGTATCTATACGAGAGGGAGTGAGTAATATAGAAAATAAGTATGGTAACAAAACCATAATTAATTTTTATTGTCGAAGAGTCTGAGGTGCATCAAATGGAAAATATTAAAGTTACTAGTTTACCTGTGTGGGGGAAAGTGGACATTCGATTAGTGGACATTTTTTAACGATTGCCAGTTAAAAATCAACCCGTGGAAAATTTAATTGATTAGCATAAAAATTAACGAAATTTTAATTGACTAATTTATTTATTTGGGGGCCGCGGTGGCTCAGTGGTAGAGCGTTCACCTCTGGTGCTAGGGGTCTCGGGTTCAAACCCTGCTCCCGCCAAGTGAACTTTGTGGTGGACAAACACCGTGTGCGTGGGTTTTCTCGGGGTTCTCCCGTTTCCTCCCACTTTCTTCATTCCACCATTTCATTCATTACTCATTATCACCGTCTCCTTTAGCCTGACCGGCATAACCGTGGGACGTAAAACTCAAAATTTCATTTCATTTTTTATTTATTTATTTTTATGGATTAACTACAAGCCTGATTATGTGTAAGCAAACACTGACAAAAGACAAAATTTAATAGTGTCTATAGGATACAAAACAAAAGCAAAAATCTCTAGACCTATACATATTAGTCTACAGAAAATACAACACACTATTGTCAGTAAGTTTCCAAATATATTTAATCAGTTTTCAGTGTGTGTCCCCTTAAATTTCTCTCCCACGGACAGTCTGTTTTTTTCCGCATACCACACTTCAATCTCGTTAAAAAAAAATCGGACCCTTGTGGTCCGATACATCATAGTATCATATTTAGATCATTCGCTTTTAATGCACTAATGGCATATTCAAATCCAATTAGAGTACAACGCCTGGTTAAAACCTCAAATAGTGAGTCGGGGTCCTCCTTTAGCCTGGATGTTTCATAAGGACATAAAGCCGCTGCTATTATTATTTCAGCAAAGAGAGAAAGAATTGATTGATCGATTGATTTATTTATGTTCTTATGCAACACCGATATTTGAGGGATGTTGTAACAGCCAAGGTGGGTAATGTTGCCATTACCGTCCCTTCCCAGAAAAACTAAATCTTTGAAAATCAGGAAAGAAAGTTTTACGTTCCCTTCTCTCTACTCAAACAAGTAGCCCCTCCGAGAAGAGTTTCCCGGGCCAGGTATGTGGTTTACAACGCCGCTTAACGCACGTAAAAATGTAAGCTACTGAAAGAGAATGGTATGCTAAAGTTCAACAAATAATAATAAGTCTTTAAAGGTTGCAGGAACATAACTCTACTTGATAAACAACACAAAAAAGAATTCCGATAGCATTAACAAATTTTATTATTATTTTAAAAATAATAAACGTAATATTGAATCTAACAACGAATTTGTAAAGTTCGTAAAAGTTTGTCCGATTTTGAAAAATATTTTCAACTACTAGTAGATTTAAACAATTTCGATTCATGCAAAAACCACAAGAAATTTATAATTACTGAAAAATTTATCAGGCACATGTTGCATGAAATAAAAGTCCAAGATGGCTCCTGCCTTATCACAAGACATATTCAGCATAAACCATATTTGAAATACACATATTTATATTATAGAAATTCAATACCAATATTTGAACTGATGGTTCAATTAGAATATTTATCAATTTTCTATCTACATGTTATTTTTTTATATATACTCACGGAAAAACCCAGAATAGATTTTAAATTCACAAAATAAAATATACTATACACAATATTAAATATGCTGTAACACATACCTCGCGAAGAGAACAAGTGACGGGCCCAATCACTTAATTTCAAAGCTACTTCATCGGAAGGATAAACAACCAATCAAATTTAAGTATATCAATCACATGACATTGACAAAAGACTAACCATAATACCAGATCACTCAAATTAAGAAAACACCAAACTCTATATCCCAAAAATATACTGTAGTGAAATACAGGGAGGAAAAAGGAAGGTGAATAAGTTACCAAAATAATAATAATAATAATAATAATAATAATAATAATAATAATAATAATATAGAAGGAAACAGTATAGAAGGAAACAGCGCTGTTTCTAATCTTAAATTAAATCCCTTTTGTATTCATTTTACTCTATAATACCAATGTAAAGATCACTAGGGCACATCTAGACCACCAAGTGCTCATCTAGAATTCTGAAAGAAGTTGAGAATTGAATTTTGCGTATTCAAGATCAATTTCCATAGGAAAGCCCTTCCTCACCACACTATTCTGCATCCGAGAAAGCTGGATCATAGAGCTACGCACCAAGTCTTGGCTGAAAAGGAGAAAAGAATGCTGTACTATTTTAGTAAACAGTGTGAAGGTATTCACAACTTATTTTCAGTGAAATATTAATATATACCGGTAAGTGTTTTCGGAATAATTGCCCAAGAATATTCAAATAAATGAAAGAAATGTTTAAATTAATATTTATTTTGTTAAAAAGTTTTTTTTTTTTTTTTTTTTTTTTTGGTCTTTCATGTTTACAATGAGCGTTGAAGTCTACTTAGTATAAGAAAAGCCAACGTATAAAATGCCGCGGTTGTATAACTTGCAACCGCGTCTTGCAAACAGAATCATTGTTTTCAAAGTTAGGGTGTATGTACCAGTATTTTCTTCTGGCGTTGGGAAAACTATTGTTAGTCTAAGCACCTCTAAAAGCCAGTGGAAACGTGTTAATGAAGTTACCTCAGCGTCTTTTACAAGCATGTCTCAACGTGTGACAAAAATAGAATATTCTACAGAAGAGGAATGGCGTAACAGGCGTGTTTTATTAAGTGCTCTCATGCAGGTTAAATTTGAAGGCAAAATCAAAGCTTCTACCCGTTTGTGTAGAAGAAACCCAAGTAATAAATGTAAATTCTTGAGGAATGATGTGATTTGCTCTTTACAGGCTAAGAATCCAGATGCCGAATGGCGTAGGCTTACAGATATTCGGCTAATCTTGTTTCAGCCGTGTCCTGATTGGCGTAACTTCTACATTGACCATATCTATTGCTTCAAGGATCTTCCATTTATGAATGATAGTGATCCTATGTGTGGCATTTTTAGCGAACCCAACTTTCATGATGTGAGTATATGTGTATGCTAATGAATTTGTAGAACTAAACTTTGATCTAAGTATCCCTTGAAGAGAAAATTGGAATATCTATACTAAACATTAAGTAAATAAACAAGTAGCCTTTTCACATTGTAAGGGCTATTTAAACTAGTAGTGTGTATTTCCGATAGATTGGGATCCTGATAGATTTCTGGAAGTAGAGAACATTCATCTTCATGTTTTTGTCCACCGTAGTACCTCCAACTTTCCTTCTTAAACGTATCCGTGACAAAAACGATTTCCTGTTAGAATGTTTTCCTACATTGACTGTAGAACTCAATATGTCTTGCCAGATGTGTCTCGGTGCGAAATTGCCCAAGTGATACACATTATGCATGAGATAATTGTAGGCCTCTCCAGTATGATAACCATATCAGGGTGTCTACTGGTCATGAAAGTCATGAAAGTCATGAAAAAGTCATATATTTTGCTTAGTGGTCATGAAAGCCATGAAAAAGTCCTTTATTTACCCAACTGGTCATGAAAATCTGAAATCTCAGAGTATATTTTTATACTTCATACTTTTATACCTCATACTGCATGTACTGAAACAGTTGTATCAGGTCAGTAATTGTGAGAATTTCCCCCACCAGTTAGTGCTGGCTAACTGGTACTTTACTGTCTTCCTTGCTGCTCCTCATTTCATCTTCTAGTCTCAGTAATATAGTAACAACTTTTTACTGTCCAACTTTCTGATCTGCTATTTCTTTACTTCTAAGAAATGTAAATTGTGTACTTTGGGCCTTTAGACTTATGCAAATAATATTATTCGTTTGAGTTTGCAGATTTTAAATTTGATGATCTATGTTTTTAAAACGAATTTCTTTTATAATTTGTTTTGTCTTTGGGCAGTTCTCTGAGTGCTTAATTTCAGACAAATTTCTGCTATATGGATAATTATACTCAGAATTAAAACTTCAAATACAGTATAGAGTGATTCACTGGTAAGAGCAGGCCCGTATTTAGGTAAGTGCTATTCTGTGCTCGAGCACAAGGCGGCAGAATTTTAGATTCTTTCTTTAAGATTCACAATAAATGATATTTAAGACTAGCAACCCGCATAGTTCCGATGCACCACTGATGGAGGGGTTTATTATTACTAATGGTAAATTTTTATCGCCATGGTCATGAAAATTTGAACAAAAAGGTCATGAAAAGTCATGAAAAAGTCATGAATTTACTTTCTGGTATTCCAGTAGACACCCTGCATATTCTATTTCGACATTCCGTCAAGTGTCTTTCATAGATCGCGGCATTTTCTTATATTCAGCAATGTGGCTGACACATACTTTCATCAAGAGGAGTCCAAGAACTCAGTCTTGTATCGTTTCAGGACACGCTTGATTTTCGTATGCATATCATAAATTTAAATATTTATTTTTCCATATCTTGTAAGGAGGCCGGGGGTTAAAACTCGGAACCTGCTTCCTTTTCGTACGTTACTGGTGACATCTAAGCAGACAATCTCATAACAATGAACTGCGCCAGATTTAATTTCTGGGTCATATCATGTTGGGGTGCTGAATTCTGTTAGAGTGCTAGTTGACGAATTTAACAACTATCTCAAGCGACACTTTCTCTGGTAATATCGAATGGGACTCTTCTGTTGTTGAATGTTCCTGCATGGGCCACGATATTTTTAGCTGTTGTCACCTTGATGCTTAAATATTTTACCGACACTGTTCTACTATTCAGTTCCCAGTAACGGTTTACTTTGGCAGCATTTGAGTAGAACCAACACAATTCTCCGGCATCTGCAGGCTAAGACAACACATTGATCGTTTCATGTTTCTGGCTCAGCTACAAAGATAAGAACGAGATTGCGAAATCGGTCGGATATCAGGGGTGCCGGCTTAGTTGTTAGAATGGTTTAGTATCCCCCCTTTAGGGGTCGCATTTCGAAACATCTTGTCTTTCTACAGCTTAAACTTCAAAGAAAACATTTGCACAAAGTTTCAAGATTGTACACTTAATATTTTCAAAGATTTGGTGAACAGCAAAAGAAATCACTCAAGCTCCTTTATCCACCCTTACAAGCCTCATTTCCGAAAAAAAAAAAAAAAAAAAAATGTCTAATTTACAGTTTAAACTGGAGAAATAAAATGTATACAAAATTTTAAGGTTGTGTGTCTAATAGTTTCGAGATCTTGCGAATGACAGAACATCATTCAAGCTCCGTTAATCCCCCTATATACTCTGGCGAGGCTAAGCTCAAATAAATTCCCTTATCTTAAAGCCTAAGGCACAAGGGAAACTTTTATACAAAATTTGAAGATTCTACGCCTAATAGTCTCGGATTTCTGGCAAGCGGTAAAATATCATTCAAACACCGTTATCTCCTCTTAAGGACCACATTTCGAAAAATCCCGTCTCATCTACAGCCAAAGGCCGTATGGAGGACATTTGTACAAAATTTCAAGATTCTACGCGTAATAGGTTCGGAGATCTGTTGATGAATGAATCAGTAGAATTGCTCATTAATAATAATAATAATAATAATAATAATAATAATTCACAAATCGATAACTATTAATAACAGCCTTACATGTCTAATTTTAATTTCGATTTCAAAAGTGAATGTGTTTCTTGATTTACTTGATCTACTCTATAATAGCTATAAGTATGTTGTTTTATAATTAATAGTATTAATTTGGGATCAGCACCAATATATTTTCATGGAAAGTAAGAAATGAGTTTTTGTTTCATTCTAAAACCCGATTATGATCTGTAATATTTAATATGTTATCTCCTCAAGTACAAAGATTTTACTTTGACGCGTTAAATACTTAAGGACTACCAAATGCATATATTAATTATATAACTAACCTTACAGCACCAGTTATTAATTCCAGAAAAATAATTTCGAGACCCGCTTCTGCTCTCACCCTGGTCGCTCAATGTACAAAGAACAGTACATTCACAGAACTTACATAAAACTTATCTATAATGCAAATTATGGTAAACTAATGGTAATGCAAATTATGGTATCCGAGTAGTTAGCTAAGTAACGAACACTTCTACCCTCATGTGTACCGGAAATATCACTAAAAGTTCAGTAAACGTAACCGAAACTAGAGCTGTCAATATATTACTTCACAGAATTGAGCCCATGTAGATTTTACCGCTTATAGTCCCATGACCAAAGGCTCCGCTATCACGTCCCTTGTGCATAGTAAGAACTGAAAAGTAAGTTAAAAATTGATGCAAATTAAACTGTTGAATGAAATCATTGATAATGCTTGTCAAGGCAGCCTTCATTCAAATTTAATTTTAGTTTCTTCATTCTTATATTTCTGAAATACATTCCTTTAATATGCGATGTGTTTTTCCTGATGTTTTTAACCCCTTAAATACTATGATTGGACATCCCTAGATGTTAGGATAGACGTGAAACCGCAGAATCCTATAGATCTATAGAGAGTCTTACGTCATATGTTCCTTGATCTTGGTGTCCATTCGCATTGACATATTCTCCCGCATTCACGCATTCTTAACGTTGTATATATAAATCTAGTCCTCAAAGTATTCGTCTACATTAATCGGAAATTTATTATTTGCTTGCAAACCACATTTCTGTATAACTTTATTTAAATCTGATAATTTTGGCCATGAAGGGATAGAAATCCATTCATCAAAATCACTTAAAACCTTATTATTGCATATCCTATGGTTATCCAAAGCTCGTTTTTTCTATATATTTTCTTAAGTGTCTCAAGGATATTCATTTTTTTTTCTTTTCCTTTTCTAATTCAAAAAACATTTTCTTTAAGTTCTCTTCCGGAGATACCGATGATGAGAGCAGGAGAGGATCTCAAAATTATTTCGCTAGAAAAAATACATTGGCACCATAAGCTTTGATATATCATTTAGTTAAGAAAAATGTGACTGATGGTTTCTGTATCCATCTGATACATATTTGGTACATGAGGAAAGATATAAGGTCTGTACTATAGAGCATTCATAAATATTTTATTCTAGTTTCAAAATATATTTAAATTAACATAAATCAGTCAACGTGTTGTTTCTCTTGACAGACTGAGTTATATTTGCTGATTGTGCGACGTCAGACCAAAGTAGCATTAAAATGGGAACCAAACACTTCTACCAAACTCAACCCTGCCGTAAGTATAGAGCAAAAATAACTTTTGCTCGTAATGTTTAGTTACTTCTGTATTATATTTATTTTGCACAATTATTTATTTTATAAAATAGAAATGACTATAAATACAGTTTTAATATGTGAGAAATGTTATTGGACAAAGGCAACTTTGTCACTACCATAAGGGTCAATTGCATTGTAATTCTCTCTTTCAATATAATACATTTAGAGTGGCATAGAACACCAGACTACTGCAACTTTCGTATAAAGTACATAGTGGCTAAAGTATGTCATGTTTGACTCGTTTATTGGTTTACAATCCAAATCCTAACTATATATAAAACTTCATGAGCTGACATAAATTATTGAGCAATTCTTGTAGGGCTATAATGATTAAGTTTGGCATGATTGTAGCTTTTTGGAGCTAACCGACAGGAAAATTACCAAAAGTGAATATTTTTAATTTTCAGGGGGTCTAAAGAGGGGATGAAAAATTTCCCAATGTTATTTAAATGGTCTTTTTTTTCGGACCTATAATCTCATGTTTTAGGTACTGAGAATTGGAATAAAAACTTGAAATTCGGTATGCTTGTACGTTTTCGTTAGTACTACCTAAGTAAATCAGTAAAAATAGAAAATTCCAACTTTAGAGTGGTTTTATGGGGAAGTGAAAAATCTTTCCCATGTTATTTATATGGGACGTCTTCTACACCGCAAACTGTTTAAGTACTTCCGGCAGGATTAAAATGAAATTTGGCATGATTGTAGCCTTCCAGGACTAACCGACAGGAAAATTACCAAAAGTGAATATTTTTAATTTTTAGGGTTCTAAAGGGGTATGAAGAAATTCCCTTGCTATTTAAATGGGCGTTTTCTTGGGATACAAAATCTTATCTTTTAGATAATTGAAATAGGAAAAGAAACGATAGAATTGTGGGTTCAAGGGGTGCGAGGCCGTAGGCAGAGCAAAGACAGTGTGTGGGGGCGAAGGCCCCGGATGAGCAGATTCAGGAAATATGAAGAGCAAGTTCACGAAATTCACTGTTGATGCAAAGGCCAACAGATAAGAAATGCGAGGCCGTAGGCCGAGCAGACTCGGGAGCCCCCCACCTAGCCAAAGGCTAGTCTATGTATATAAAATTGAAAATCACTATGTTTGTGACTCTAAATCTCCTGAACCGCGCGACCGATTTCGATCAAATTTGTTACATGGATGAGGTTCGAGGCTGGGCTGGTTTTAGGCTATTCACTTTGATGGTAGAACTGAGGGGCGGGGGAGGGGGAGAGGATATAAAAAGTAAATAAAACAACTCCTGAACCACTCGACCGATCTTGATCAAATTTTCAACATAGATGAGATTCAGGCCTAGGATCGCTTTTATGATTTAAATTTGAGGGAGCAGCGTAGGGGAGGAGAAGGGGGAGATATATAAAAATCAATTTATATAAGACTGAAAGTGACTATTTTGTAACTTAATAACTCTTAAACTATCCGACCGATCTCAATCAAATTTTCAAGATCCATGTGGTTCGAATCTCGAAATATTTTTGTAATTTCACTTTAACGGTAGATTCTAGGGGAGGGGGACGTATAAATAAAAACTAATATAACCTAGTAACTTTTTAATCACCCAACCAATCTCGATCAAATTTACAACATATATGAGGGTCGGGCCTTGGGTATTTTTAATTTTTTTATCGTTTCACTTTGACGAGCCAACCTAGGGGAGGGGGAGGGGGTGATAAATAAAAAAAATGACTGCCTTTGTGACCATCACTCTAGAACAACTCGACCGATCGCAATCAAATTTTCAACATACATAAGTTTAAGGGTAGGGATTACTTTAGGTTATTCATTTTGACGGTGCAACGTAGGAGTGGGGGACGGGGAGAAAAATTTAAAAATGATCAAAAATGACCGATATTAGTGTTGAATCTATAGTTTTCGGGATCGATGAGACAAACAGTGACACTTCTGATGCTGTTTCAATCCAAGTTCAGCCCTGATCGTTGGGAGGGGGGGGTACAACGTAGGGGAAGGATAAAACTTTAAAAATGATCGAAAATGATTAATATTATAGTCCGCGTCACCCGAACTGGCGTGTGGCATCAGCCAATAAGCTCGCAATGCGTTGTTACTAAACCTTCAGGCAGGAATCTAATCATTCATAATTGTCCACAAATATGAACAAAATCAATTATGAATGATTGGATTCCTCTCTGAAGGCTTAGTAACAGCACACTGCGAGCTTATTTTCTAATGCCACACGCCAATTCGGACGACGCGGACCATAGTGTCGAATCCATAGTTTTAGAAATAGCTGAGGTTAACAGTGACAATTCTGATGGCGTGTGCCGCAGCACGGAAGAGGGGAAAAGGGAGCTCTATATATAATAATGATCGAAAATGACCAATATTAGTGTCGAAACCATGGTTTTCATGATCGCCGAGATGATCAATGATCTTTCGGATGCCGTTTAAATCGATGCCATTGAAAACGAAAACAGCATATTTCACGGGTACTAAACACATGAGATACGGAGTTGCGCATTTGAATTTTCATTTCAACCAAGCGAAGCGGGTAATATATGCTAGTTACAACGTACAAATTTCTTTATTCATTTTATTTTTTTATGATTTTAATGTTTTAAATACAGGTCACGTTCAAAATAAATCGATTTTTTTTTAGGTGATAACTAAGATTAAATGGGTTGCTTACAGTATAGTTTAGTCTAAGTTAAAAAAAAGTTTGATTTACTTTTAAACAGTGAAATTTTATTATCTCGAGGTGAACTTTGTAGTGTGGAAACATCAAGAGTATGTGTAATTCTGTTTCTCCAACTTAATCCACCCGCTTTTGTCATTTATTTTTATAACTTAGGCGTTTCTTAAAATTTTAAAAATTAAACTTGTTAGAAAGTGACTTTTATATTGTATAAATAGACTATTGTTACATATCTGACAGATAATTTTTCTTCAAGTAAGTATAATTGTCCGTTTTCTAGGGTGTTTAACATTCTTTGAAAAATATTTTAAATCCCATGAGCTTCTGTACTTCATATGTAGTTTAAAGGCATATATGATCCTTACATATATGGTTGTGTGTGGTACTTTTTCGTGTATTTTTGTATTTACGTATTAGAATCTAACTCTCACAGTGGTGCCGCGGTGGTTAGTGGTAGAGCGTTCACCTCTGGTGCATGGGGTCCCTGGTTCGATCCCAGCTCGCGAGAAGTAAACTTTGTGGTGGACAAACACCGTGTGCGTGAGTTTCCTCGGGATTCTCCCGTTTCCTCTCACTTTCTTAATTCCACCATTTCATTCATTTCTCATATTCACCGTCTCCTTTAGCCTACCGGCATATTCGTGAGACAGAAAACACAAAGATTTCATTTCATTTCATTTTGTGGGGGCGCGGTGGCTCAGTGGTAGAGCGTTCACCTCCGGTGCTTGGGGTCCCTGGTTCGATCCCAGCTCGCGCCGTGTGGACTTTGTGGTGGACAAACGCCGTGCTCGTGGGTTTTCTCGGGGTTTCCCGTTTCCTCCCACTTTCTTCATTTCACCATTTCATTCATTTCTCATAATCACCGTCTCCTTTAGCCCAATCGGCATAAGCGCGGGACGTAAAACTCAAGGATTTCATTTCATTTTTCATTTCATTTTGTAACTCTCACAGTTCCTGTACACGGTTCATTACATTTTGAAAAGTTTTCCATCAATAGCGTGATGCATAAAATAAATTTATATTCATTCGAAACTCTCAAGAACATCCAGAGTGACAAGTCTAACAGTGGTCCACTTTGTTTGGAAATCGTCACGTTGTTTCTAAAAGGTGCTTAATAGTCTCGATCTACTGGTTCAGTGTGTTTTCTTTTCTTTTTTCTTTCTTTTTTTTTTAATGTTGCAGAAATTAAAGAATAGTTTTAAAATTTCTCCGCGTAATTTTGTAGTAAATACTCAAAGTAGTGAATGATTTCAGATGGCGATCATTCTTGCTCAGTTTGTCACCTAAGTCTATAATGTAATAATTTATTTCAACATGTATTTCTTGACAATTCAAATAGAGGATATATCGACAAACCAAACGATTTATCTGAGTAGAAAATAATTATATAGAAAAATCGTGGTTTTTCTTTTAATTTCTGTAATATTTGAAATATGTGATAAAATAAAAGCGATATTGGGATCAACTTTAACTTATACTCACACAAGAAACATTGTATAGTATACATACAAGTAAAACTAACCTTCCCTTTGAAGTTCATGATACAAGGGTAATATTACAAGCAGATTAGTTCTTTTTGTATTCCCTTGTGGCAAGGGCAAGATACCTAACTCCTTGTAATAGAGCCAATATTGGACTCAATTAACAATTTGCTTTTTAGTGCTAAGGCCATTATAAAAGTTTTACTGCTGATAAAAAATGTTGGTTAGGTTTGTAACTGCACTGAAATGGGATAGACCGGGACTCCTTGAGAATCAAGGAGTGGGTCATTTTCCTTATCTACTGTTCTGGAGGGCACATGCTTCCGAAAAGCCTTTCTATCATTCTAGAAATCGCACATTTACGGAAGCCACTATTACTAACACCTAAACATGTTTCTTCTGAGATCAAGAAAATGGAGTACGGTAAAAGATTCGCGACTGGTGCCGATCTAAAAACATGGACCACTGATGCGACTTCTCCCTCTAGGGCCTCAAATGAACTTCTGGTTTTATATGTCCATGCTGTTAATTTGGGATACATTGAAACGTAGTGAGCGTGTACATAATCTGAATAATACACTCGAACTAAACACCATTGATATACAACTTATGTATTATTTGGAACAAGTTTATAACTTACCGTACTTTTATTTTTAATTTTTTAATAATCCTTGCACTTTGATTCTTTAAGCTTTCCCCTGAAGAGCCTTGATCGTGTACAAGGCCTACTTAAGCAGGGGATTAAGGGTTTGCAGCCTTCGGCCTCCAAATCTGTAGATCCCTCCTCCGAATTTAAAACTTGCTTTAAACATTCAGCTGAAAATAAAAGCAATCGAGTACTTAGAATCTACTTTATTCACTTTTGCAGTTATACAGATCATTATCGTTTTAATGGAAACACCTAAATAAAAGTGCAACTTACCAAATTAGTATAGTGTTGGACGATCTCTCGTCTTCAGAATGCCTTTGATGCGAAGTGGAATAGAGTTGTAGAGATTGTGAATGGTAGTAAGTGGACTAGTACACCATTCCGCATGCAGTGCATCACTCAGTTCCGTGAGAGAGGATAAAGGCGGAAATCTGCGCCGAATTCATGTATCCAAAAAGGAACAAAGATGTTCAATTAATTATGTTGAGGTCCTAGGTTTGGGTTACCATGGGAGGTGTTCGACTTCATCCCGATGCTCGCCAAACACAGCGTCTGCTGTGTGAATGGGCGCATTATTGTCCTCGAATAAGGCGTCATTTCCTGGAAACAACGTCTAAACTGTAGGGTGCACATGGTCCCCTAAAATGGCGACATAACGAGCAGCGACGTGACCGGTAAGTGTCAGCATAGTACCCCTGAAAACAAGGATATCGCATCCCACAACACCACAGAGCCGCCACCGTGTTTCACGGTTAGGTGGAAACATTGTGAATCATACGCTTCGTTGGCCACACACAAACACGGCCTCTGGCTTGCAGTAAGGTGAACACTGACCAACCCGACCATGTCACACGTTTTCAGTAATCAACGGTTCATGTTTCATGTTAGCGGCACCATTTATATTGTTTGGTTTGATTTGGATTACGCTAATCATATAGCCCGAGGGAGTTCTAGTGGCTCCTTGAGGATCACAATAAACAGGGCACCGCGAGAATGCAATTTCCATCCTTTGTATACCATAACATAAATTATCTAAAAAAATAATAATTGTGGCGAGTTTTGTGCATCCCACTTAAATTTGCATGTCTTGGTTGCCTCTGTATAGTACTAGATATGCTTTGATGCATGTAGTCCTGGATTCGATTTTAGGTGATAGTGTACTGAATAAATGTTTCGTATCATCCCTTTTACCCTATATGGTACAATCTTTTATAGCCTTATCGTCTTTAGTAGCCCTATGTCCTACTATGGAGACGCTTCCTAGCTCTAGGTATTATTGTTTGATATTTAGATACTAGAAGTTGATTTTTCTGACGATAGACAATATATCTGTAGTAAATCTAAGAAAATATAGTAGACTTGAGAAAGTAATAAATTCAATGAACTGAAAGTTAATTAATTACGCCCAAGATTATAATGATTTCCAAATAACTAGCTGTAATGACTTCTCTATGACTGGCTGGCTAATTATTAAAATCTGTAAGTGGAGCAACAAAATGGAAGACTAAAAAAATATTGGTAAACAACTTTTATTTTACACCCTTATGGAAATTTAATTAACCAAACATAATATTTTATAATTAGAATTTCGGCATTATCTGCTTCAATTTTTAAACCATTAATGTAAAACTGACACGTTTCTTGAAATATAAGCAAGAAGATGTATTTTCATGAAATTGGAGAAGATATGCAATTTGTAATTTCTTTGTGTAAGTTCCATAGGTTATAGATGCAATAAAAATATGAAAAAAAAAATGCGTTTTTGTTGCATAAAGAAGCCTTTACTGAATAGAATTTAACACCAAAGATGGAAGTGAAACAGAATAATGTAAGTTCTTAAATTGCTATTTTACTAATAAAAACTTGTTGCTTGTGATTTCTAAAACGATCACATTCAATAATATCATGATCATTATTATTAATAATGTGATTCTTTCTTTTTTTGTTTCAAATTAAGTGCAAAACAACAAGTAACTTTCTGTATTGGTTACAATGAAAGATACCCTTGTTACGGAATAAAAATTAGGAGAGAAAATAATAAAAACGCAAAGAAAGTGAAACGAATAGGCTTATCGGAGAAAAGAATGTCGTAACACCTTATCGTATGTGGTTGCTGAAGTACTTATGGAACGAGGAATTCTAACAGCCATATAGTATGCAAGGTTTTATTGCACCTTATTCTCCAGAGTTTTTCTTTGACTTTCTTTTTCTATATTTTATACTCCGTGATCATGACCAATGTTCAGGGGAGATTCAAAAGCTTGATGGTGTAAGACTTATTAAGGAATTAAAGGTAAATTTAGATGGTTGTTAAAATTTCTGAGCGTGTCCTCATTCCAATCGGAATTCAAAAAGCTCCACGATTCTTTCTTGAACTCATTTTATTGCTAATTTAATGTTTGAGCCAAATATCGTTGAGACAAGTATTTTAAAAATTTTTTGCGATGCTTGTTTCAACAAAAACCTGTTTTTATTTTTATCTTTCAGGAAGCATGTTGTGGATATGAAATACCCTCACTTCCCGTTACGTAAAAAGGAAACTGAAGTTTAGACAGCAGTAAATTATTCTCAGACGTCGATACCAACCGTTACGTGTATAGTGTTGGAAAAATAAAGAAACTTTTCTCACGTGACTTTTCACATTCATGAGTGCAAATTGTATGTTTGAAACGCCAATTTTCTATAAAAGCAATTCATTTTTATACATCACTTTACATGACATTTTGTTTTGTTAACAACTTTGTATATACGTTTTTAAGATGTAAATTGTACTTATGAAGACCAAAATCAACACCTTTAATACCATCAGTTTCTACAATAAAAGACATGAATAATTCATTGTACGTAAACTATGAATATCTTAGTTTTCACACTAAATATTTGCATTTTTTAATATATACAGTGAAAACTGTCAACTTGGCCACCTCTCTAAGTTGGCCACCTGCTGATCTTGGCCTAGTTCGTCTTGAACCTGCATTTTCACATAAGACATTCGTTACTTATTACTCTATAAGTTGGCCACCTGTCTATCTTGGAAGTTGGCCACACTGAAGCAATGTTTATCCTATGATGATAATGATAAATTTACCTGCGTATCTTGGCCACGTAAAATATCATTTTGTTATTTTTCTTAACTCTTTCGAATTCCCATATGAGAGGCAGATGTTCTGTATTTGTAACTGGAGAAAAAAACTAGAAGTGTTTCCCTCGGAGCAAAAAATGTTTTGAGAAACAAGGATTCCCGCGATTTGCTTTTGGAGGGCAATGGCCAGAAGACTACCCTGATAAAGGGGTGGCGAAGGAAGGTGTGAATAAGAAAAAGCACGTACAGGAATTCAGGAAATGTACGTATTTGTTTACCCTGTCTGTTTTGGTAAAACCATTAGCTATCTCAGCTCCTCTCATCAGTGGGGAGCATTACTAATTCCGGAAAATTCTCAAGGTTAAAACTAACCATCTCAATTGTCAACTATTGGCACCTTCGGCTTGTCAAAAAGATAGCGGAATTTTTGAGATATGAATTCCCTCAAGATCTTCTCAAAACATTTTTTGCTCCGAGGGAAACACTTCTAGCTCATTAACAAGAGGTAGTTAACTACAATATTAGAACGTGCATATCTGCCAAAAAGAATAAAATAAATACGTCTAGGATGAACCACCATTCAGTAACGACTGAAAAGAAGTCATAAATTGCATATGAATTTCTCAATTTATAAGTTAGCTTTTCTTGTTTTCAATCTGAATAACTCAGTGTGTTATAATATCAATTTCAATAAACTGCGTGCATACGCTTCTATTTCATGGTTGTTTGTGTTATTGTGTTTTCAATCCGAATAATCCAATGTACCAGACTAGTTTTCAGGAAGAGAAAGGTATGCACATATATTAAACATACTATAGTAATATTTTCAAGTACTGTATATTTTTATGATTACTCTATATACATTATTTATAAGTAGCTGTCGTGCCACTGCTTATTAAAATTTTACAATCAATACTAGAAATCCTATTCTAAAAATATACAAATCACACTTATTTTCTGTAAGTTGGCCACTTTTCGATGGAACCGATGGTGGCCAACATAGAAAGGTTTCACTATATATTACATTGTGACCATGTCTAGGTATTTAAGCAATGCGAGAGATGTGTTAAATTGTAGAGAGTGTTCTGCGAGACAGATAGGTGATTTGGTTTTGGAGTAATAATTTCAATGCGTTTACATTTTATTTTTATTTTTGTTTTGAAGTAATAATTTAAAGACAAGAAATGTTATAGTTTTCAAAACTAAGCACGACACTGGTGGAAACGCATTTTAAGAACATACAGTGCCATTAACAAATCTGGACCAAAGTTGATACAAGGTGGTAGTGTTCGTGGGATATCCCTAACATGTACAGGCTGTTAAAAAAAAAAAAAAAAAAAAAATATGCTCACTCTGATATTTTCGGATAGATAGCTATATATCTGGGCATCGCTAGGCAATGGTCGTTGCGGGTGTCGCTGAGGGGCTCCACCATCTTATCTAACACACCCCTGATAGGGTCCGGATACCTGGAAGATTACAGTAGAAGGCATATATCAAGTAGAGCACATTAGATTGACTTGGCGGCTGGAGGGGCTAGGTTTCTTGCTGCAAGAGCGTATTATTTGTGTTCTTAAGTCTTACCTCGCATGGTTCTGCCCTTTAGACTAAATGAAACGATGAGAAATGAATAACAACAATGAAACGAATTGTAAGAGCACAATATATAACACTAATATCCTAAGCGGGATTAGAACCCTCGAAAGATAGATCTTGAAATCACAAGCCTAACTAATGTCTTAGCTGCAGCATGCCAGCCGGGTGCTGGAAGATGGTGTCGCGTAAAGTGTCCAGATAACTGTCTGAGGACAGGATTGACAATCTCTAGAATGTACGATACATTAGTCATAATCCTTTAAAAACCAGAGACGAGTGGAATTAGCGTATTGCTCTCATACCAGAATGCCCGATGTAGGTCCTGTATGGTGAGTGAGAACACACTGGATTTTCCCGCTCTGCTGCACTTCTACGGACACGAACACTGCTATCATTCATCATTGAATACCACTGCCTTCCATTCGCCGCGCGCCAGTTCAGTTTCTTCCATCACTACCGAAGACATTCTTGGTGATGATCATGTGTCAAGGAAACGTAGACCGCTTCCAAAAATTATTGCCCGTGGTCGGTGATTGTTTAGTGATCGTGCTCTTATATGGTGGGCAAGGTGGCTCTGGTTGCACTGGCGGTCACCATTCTGCGATATAGAGTGGCCCGAAGATCTTTTTGTCCATGCGCTTCGTGGTATCGGAGTGGCACTGAGGTGCATGTCTGCTGTTGGATCCCTCTGTCTCTTGTCGTGTACAACATCGATGGACCATGACATATCACGACCCACCCAAACAGCAGTTCTGAAAATCAACCACCCGGCCACTCAAAACCACTCATTATACAGTCAAAATTTAAGTCGTTTTATTGCAAAATAGACGTTCATTTGCGTTGTTCTGTCATTTCACAGGCAACTACACTTGTGTTTTGTCAGGCGTCCTTCAAACTATTAGCAGTCTAGCTTGTACAGATACTACAGTCAGTCTATCCTCTGTAAACTCATATTATGTGGTTTGAATTTCGTTCGAATCAGATGATGTATACGGAATGTCCTTAAATGCGTCCTCACTAGTGAATTTTGTAACATATTAATTTTCTTTTATTAAAAAATGTTCAGAAACAGAATATTCTAATTACAGTAGACTCTCGAGTATTCGGCTCGTGACCATCCGGCCTAGTTTTATTTTATCGTAATTAAATGAGGAAGGCAAGGCGTTGCATTGGCAACACTGCCAAGGCATTGGAAGCGGGCATCTGCTACGATCCTCCTACGTGTCGTGTGCAAAATACAAGTTGCGACAGGAAAAGAGCAGCGTTCTGCTCCTTGTTCATTGTTTTGTCAGTGTGCAACGAACCTCAATACAGTATGCTTGCCGCTGTTCCTGATTATAACTGTACAGTACTGTATTCGTAAATTGTTCTTGGATTATGCCTAATGTTTTTTAAGTGTACTACAGTGAAGATTTTAAAATGGGTAATAAACGAAAAAGAAAAAAAAATGTAGTGACTATGGAGGGGAAATTACGCCAAGAAATGAGTTCATAGAACTCTGGCCTATTCGGCCTGCCCTTCTGCTACATTAGGCCGAACTCTCGGGAGTCTATTGTATTCTTCGATGTCGGTTACTGGGTTAGGAGTTTCATACTATTTTCAATTGTCATAGTTGTGTTGTCGTTTAATTCTTCACTGCTAATCTGTTGGATATTCTGTACGGTTATCTGAGATCCATAGTGGTCATAATAAATACTAAAATTGTTTTAAACAGCAGCGCTACTTTGGATCGTCAGATCACAGTCTGCAATCAAACTGGAAGGAAAACAGTTCTTTGTGTTAAAATTGTACCTTTATTCTACTTGGACTAAAACTATAAGTACGGATTATATAATTAAGTCTGGAGTACTAACTAGTAAGACACCTGTATATCGAGTTGCAAATATTGTCTTTGTTTCTTTTAATTTTTTAAATGAATATTATGAACATAAAATAATAAATTTAACATAAATAACATGTACCTGAAAGACAAGAGAGAAAAATTAATAGTCATGACTCTTAAGTACTAGTTATACAATGCTCAAAAAGTCTACACTTTGATGTGCTTGATCTCGGATTCGATTGCTTGTAAAGTGATGCAGACTTCATCAGTTTAAAGATCATATCCATAGGACATAATGCCTTGTTCACCTATTCCTTCTTACTTATTTAGCACTCATCTTTTCATTCTTCGATTGATATTTTGCAAAGAAAATCAATGCAAGAATTATACTATGTCGTAGGCAGGTTCAGTTAATTTTGCAGTGTATAATCCTTTTGATCCCCCGAATCCAAAATATTGTGTGATAGATGGCGCTTTTAGATTTTTCACAGATTTTGGGAATTTTTTGATTGATCTTTCCTAAATTGTGCAAGTCGTCTGAAATTCTGCCTGAACTTCTGAAAGTTAACCCTTTATATTAGATAATCCCACGTCTCTAAAGGATTCAATTCGTTTCACAGGACGAAGGCTTACATCGTTGATGATCTGAAAATCACCTATTGTACTTAGGCAGAGTCACATGTAGCTAAAGAATTTAGAATTAAGAAATTAAAACACCAAATATTTCTGGACAATGAGATATCACTAACTGAAAATCGAGTGAGTTAGCGAATGAAATGAAAGAGTTGCGGTTACAATCTCTTATTGTCACGAATTGAAATATTTATATTAATGAAACAATTGGTTTACCAAGGAATTGTCACATAAAGAAAACTAATATAATAGATACCGTTTAAGTAATAATGTTAGCATTCGACTTTTAAACAGTTAACACTGTTGAGTTTGACGCCTAACATAGTATGTAAGTCTAACTGCATAACAGACACTTGATTTACGAACTTAACACTAGTAATCAATGTGCTGAATGGTAAAAATAGCCTAAACATTTAACTACGCAAATTTGCCTTTCACTTTAGAGACTTCCAAGAATCGTGTGGTATACAAATAGCTAGTTTATTGCTATTGAATGTCAACTCCACTTATTGTAGATAGTGGTAATTGATTAGGCAGTGGTAATTTTTACGATACTTGTAGTTTATATCCATATGGTTAATTCTCAGAGACTTCTCCATTGTCACTCCGAAGCACTGAGACTCGATGCTTGAAGATTGAGCGGAGGATGATTTTCTGGGTAAAAACCTGGTATTTTGTCTTTTTATATGACTTATCTCAATTTATCTTCTAATTACCTAGAAGACCAAGTTTAAGTCCATATTTTAACTATATTTTAAAGTTTGCCAATTTTAAGTCCAAATAACCATTTAGGAAAGTCCAAATGACCTTTTCTGAAAAATATTGTCATTATCCTGATGACGTAGAAAGTCCTAATTACCACAAGGGTATTTTGCTACAATTTATCATTGTTTCATCAACTAAGAAACATTATCAGCGCAGATGCTGTTTTAACTATTCACAAACACCTTCGTGTCAACATTGAAAATTTTTTTACTAGTATACCTTCTGCTTCCAACAATTTAACAAAGTAAGATTTGAAGCTTTCCTGGCGGCGTATATGATAAAGTTCTTCTCGGGCAATCAGCCAGGTGAAAACTGGTATTTTCACCTGGCTGATTGCCCGAGAAGAACTTTATCAATTTAACAAAGATTGGAAGTTTTCTCCTTATAATCACAAAACTAATGCTATGCATGCCCTGCTTTCTACCAAAATTAAAATGTTATAAAAAATCTCAGTTTCGCTTCACCAACAGAATTCAGATTTTTTTTTTTTTTCCATTTGTATTCCGTGTTCCCATTGCGTAACTCCCACTGACTTAAAAAAAAAAAAAAAATCCCAAATATAACCTCTAGTGTATGTCATCAGTTTCTTTTTCATTCATTGTTCGTGTCAACACTTATTACACTAAGAAACACTGACCACTGTTAAAACACTGTAATGTGGGGTGAACATAAGGTTTTAATACTTGAATGACTGGAATTTCACCTGAAACACTGGAAGATTAAAAGCGAGATCCTCACCGTGACCATCGATGAACGAAGAATATCTCTACCCATCCAACAAAAATCGAAGTGCAGACCTAATGAAATGGAAAATTAAGTGATCTGGAACTAACTAAGCCTCTGAAAATGCATTCCTGCAAAAACATGCTGGCTGAGAGCTGCGCGTAACGTTAGACAACATATGATGGTTCCTGAAAATGATTTCGTCGTGATGCGAACTCGGAACACTTGTGATGGATGATGAACAGTTACGCTTATGGTTAATCATCTTGTGTTCACCGTTGACTGGCAGCTGAGGCTGAATGTTGTCCTGAATGAATGGTTTTAGTATGTCAACCAAAAACTCTTAATGAAGAACAGCTTGGCTTCTTAGTGCCCGTCTAGTGGACTAGAATCGAGTTAAGGCTATGATGAAATATTGTTCAAGTTCTGGATTTGAACTCTGGATCTTGTTGATGTTTGGAGAGCTGTGGTGGTTGAATATTGTAGCTACAACTGAAGCTGTGAGCTGGTGTGCTGAGTAGCAACCTGTGTTGTTGCAGAATGAAAGTAATGATGTATCTTTGGTGAAACAGGAACATAAGAAGAAGCTGGATGCTGTAATGGTGATCCTGGAACAGCAGAAACAGAGGATTGGCATGACTGCAAGGACTAGGCGATCTTTTTGTGTTGCTGGCTCTGGAAATGGATGGCAGCATCTCGGATGAGGCTGGCTCAGAAAAGTGAGCGTCTTAATGGCTGGCTAGATCTTGATGAGACAGGCGCTGGATATCAACGGGAGCTAACCAGTATCTCGTGGAAAAGTCAACTCTAAGAAGTTCTTCAACGTAACCCGCGCATTCTGGTATTGGGTGCGGCGCGTCGAACGCCGCTGGCATCAGAAGACGGGACAGTATTTTGAATTCGTACAGGCTCCAGCTAATTGAGCTATATTTCATATATGAAAAGTGTAGTGGCTCAATGCTGTACGAGGGTTGTGCACGAAGGTAGGAGTTGCTGAAAAAATAAGACGTCTGGGTAGAAGGGATAAAAAGCATAAACAGACTATCGACGACAGGCTGGGATGCCTGAGATCATCCAAATGAAAGTAAAATGGAGGCTGGTAACGTGTCTTTGTCGGCGTCCTTGGTGCTAGTGGACATTAAGCTGATTGGCTGATGTTCCAGGTGGACCAAAGAAAGCTGCTCTTTTATTTGGGAGAAAAGGAATTGTACTTTATAACCTAATAAAAATTTTAATCTTTCCCTTTTTCCTACATCCTGCGTAATTTCCCATTGTCTTAAAAAAAGGAAAAAAAGAAAGAAAGAAAAAATAAACTAAGTATTTCAGTCGTATTCAGCACATTCTATCGTACATACAATCTCTCTACCTATTAATCAATTGCCACCATAAAAACTCAACAAAAATGTGTTCAACATACTACGCTATGAAACATTGGTTTGAGTTTCGCCACAAGTAACCTAATTGAGTCCACCAAGGGGATAAATCCATAAGGTTGCCAGTGATGTGTATTAGTACAACTAGTACTATAAGCAGCGTTAAATTTATAATATGAGTGTTCCTTTCTATCCATATCAATCCTCAACCATTGGATACTATGTTGTATAGCGCAGACTGGTATGGAGATCTGTAAAGGATTCCTTAGGGTAATTAAATCCACAGATTCTGCAAGAATGTTATTACACAATACGGGTTGTCATAATATATCCTTCTGCAAGTAGTTCTTCCCATCTAGACAAACCTCAGAGTACTAAAGACCAGAAAAATGTTTCACACTAGCCAGTATGGATCAGCAGTTCGACGCTATTCAGCTGGACTTGTCAACTGACAACATTGGCTACTCCGATACTTCCTTCTTCAACAATCAATTCCAGCCCAGGCGGAAGCGTCAAAGAATATAAGAGATAATGCTCTTCACCCTTAGAACAAGAGCATGCACTCTCTCTACAGGACATCCAGATGCAACAACCAGGAGATAGCAGTGATCCACGATCATATATATATATATATATCCAGACACAACTAGGTAGTTTTTTGAATCCATATAAACAAAATGTGCCTCAGATAACTGAAACTTCACTACCTAGAGAACAGAGAAACATGTGAACAAACACAAGTATGATGTGTCTAATGTTAATGGAATACTAATTACATACACACACACACAAATAATAATAATAATAATAA
Source organism: Thermobia domestica (assembly GCF_964235325.1). Lineage (NCBI taxonomy): Eukaryota > Metazoa > Arthropoda > Insecta > Zygentoma > Lepismatidae > Thermobia > Thermobia domestica. Next base: position 295,346,681 of record NC_137459.1, on the reverse strand, counting down.
TAATAAAATAAAGTGACAATCGTTACGTAGGTTTTGCTTAGTTTTTATGTATAAAAGAGCCAGGATTGAAAAAAAAAAAAAAAAAAAAAAATAAGCATCCTTCTCTTGGACGTTGTCTCCCACATAATGACGTTTACAGCCGTAGAAAGAAAACTGATCAGTGTAGTAGTCATACTGAACATTAGGTTGCAAAGATCTCTGAAGAGAGATTCATTTCATACTATCATGTCATTTTTACCTTATGTATGTAAAACTTAGTTATAGTTGAATCTGCATTTTCCTCATTATTTCTCGTGTATTTAAATTATCGTCACCATTGCCATAGAAACAATTAGTCTATGATGAAGGATACATATAAGCCTTGCGTATTTTAGTTAGCTTTGTAATGAATGAGACAATGAATCAGGGTTGAAAAGAGATTCTGGTTCTTTTACTGGACTTGCGTAGGGAATAGATAAGAACTGCCTTCAAGAAATCTACAATGAACTTTGACAGGCAGGATAATTGACTCTTTTAAATTATAAGGGTTCTCTTTTATTAAAGTGGGTTTGCACTCACGGCATGTAAGTTATCTCCTGCAGCCAACATTGATTCTTATCCTACGGTTGGAGAAAACTATGATGGATCTCACAGTGATAAACTTAACAAAACGTGAACTAAAGAGATCGTCCATTGCGTGAAACACTTCGTCAGGTCTTCGGAACTATTATTCCCGCATATGGTTAACAAATGGAACAAACTGTAAATGGAGGGTGCAATGTTCAGGGTATAATGGAGGTTGCATTAGCATTTCTGAACCAATTTCGATAACAGTGTCAGTAACCTTATCAATTTGTAGCTTCGCGTTGTCCTGAAGGAGGATAACACCTCTACGATTCACATACACTAACTAGCCACACGGCTTTTAATTTTTTACGTACATGTTTCAGTCGACGATTGCTGAGTACACACAGTTGCATCGTCTGGTGAGGTGACATCAGTTTGCAATGCGTGGTGACCTGAGCACTCCATCAAACATAGAGCATAACCTTTTGTTCGTGTGGCGGTGATCTTGATTGTTTTGGGGTTTATTCGTGTTACAAATGCTAACCAATGAGGACGTCCCTCGTAAAGATCCCACTTGTCATCGCAGGTGAGAAACGGATCATTCTTCTGGTTAGACAAAGAAGCACAGGTATTTGCTTGTATCACTCTGAGCCGCAGTCAACTATATGACACCCATCATCAAACTTTTTACCAGTACCCAAGCTAGTGAACGTGTTGGCGAATGGTTTCTGCACTGCAAAATTTGTGTTATTATAATTAATATATAACAAATTTCCTATTTAATGTTTGTACATTAATTTGTGAAGGTTCTAGAATCTAAGAAAGATGTTTATTAAAAAAAAAAGTTCATATCATTATTTTAGTAAAAAATATTTATTTGAAATGCTGTATTTTTGTAATGTGGTTATATAAAGATGCTGTTTTAAAAATATGTGTTTCATATTCTTCCACTTGTTTGTACATTTTTGTGTGTATAATTTCCACATTCAACTTAAATATTATGTAAATTAGATTCTTAAAATATATATTTCCATACAATGTCATCTAAAATTATCTATAATTAAAATATATAAAACAACTGTAATTATTCACTATTATGGTTCTTGCCTAAAATATTTTGCGTAACATTCTATTTATCTATCGGATAACAGTAGCATCTTATTGTGTTTTACTGCTTTATTAAATACTAGCTGAAATAAACATTGTGCGCATGGATCAGATAAAATATCTATGTAAACAAACTGAACAACGAAAAGAAAAGAAATATCGGTCATTTTCTACTACTTTTACGTATCCCGGTAAACGGCCCCTGAGACCCCTGATTCGAATTTAAAAAAAAAAAAAACTGGTCCCAGCTGATGGGGCTGTATTTGGAAGTCAATGCCTGTGGAAGTACCACCATTCATATCAGCAACTGCGAAAACTATGGTTTTGACACTAATATTGGTCATTTTGATTAATTTTACATGCCTCGGTATCCCCCGCCCCCGTTGACCTCCCGCCCGCAGTCGAATTGACCGCGAAAACTATGAATTTGACACTAATATATGTCATTTTGGATTATTTTTACATGTCCAGGTAAACGACACCCACCTGGTTCGAATTCTTTAAAAAAAAAAAAAAAAAAAAAAAAAGATTCGTCTTGGTCTGGGGCCTGGACTAAGGTACCCGTGACCAAAATTTCGTAACTCTCGGTCCACTCGTGATGTCCCCAGGTCGCACAGACAGACACACAAACAAACTCCTTATTTTATTTATATTAGATTCATTTATGAAGGACGGGACAAGAACGATGTCTGACAACTGTAAACTTCCGGTAGAATTTCAACCCATAATGTCGCACACTACAAGCAAGCGCACCAGTCATTATGTTAAGTAAAATACGGAGCAGTTGGTAAGTATGCATTGTATTTAAATTTAACTTATCGTGATCACTTATCGTATGTACGAGTGCGAGTGCTATCTTTTTCCAAACACCATTCAATCATCAGAAGAGAATCACCTGAGATGAAACGATGATAAACCTGATCTGTTCATTGGGGATCGCACATCCCGTATACCAAAATACAGACACTGGCGTTCAATCATCTTGGATTGCGCGGATGAAAACATATCGAGTGCAGTCGAAGCTCCAGCTCCAGGGAAGTGTAAATTACATGATGTAATTTGATTTCTCTAGGCAGAAGGGTATAATACAGCCCCAATTAATCATCGAATGAGTAAGGAATACGACGGGAACTTTACAAGTGCACGAGTGCAACAAAGAGTTAACGGATTTACCGACGTACACGACGAGAGTAACCAAGGATGGAAGCCTTTCGCGGCAGAGAACCTTGGTGTAGCGTGAACTATGTGAGTCGTTAAAAGCATTAATTATGATTTCTGAAGTGTCTGATCTTGAAATCTCAGAAAACTCTGCAGCCGCCTGAAGAAATCAATTCCATCATATAGTTCACACTCGGTGGGCATTTAATATGATTTCACGCTCGCTCTTCACAATTATTGCATGGCAGTCTGTCTATCGGCGTAGGAGATGGTTGGAGTGTACCCCTCCTTTTCATCATCAAGAGTACATGAGATAGAACCTACTGTCTAAAGTGGAGTATGTGCCATTACTTGATTTTGTTTTCGAGACAAACAACTCCACTGGGAATCCAACCCAATATCACACTTACAGAAAGCAAGCGAGTAAGCAATTTGACCACAAAAGAGTGCATTTATAAGTATCATGTTTTAAACGATTCTACTATGAAAATTTAACAGTCAATACACAATCATTCGAATGTCTTTATACAGTTTGAAATCCAATTTAAAGGAGTCCTTGTTTCGTTATGATTAGTGCGTTTGCATGTTTTATCCAATCTTTAAAAAAGAAAAAAAGAAAGAAAGAAAGAAAAAAAAGCAATTTTTGTTTTATCTACGCTGTTGGAAATGTATGTATTAATTGCACATCGGTATATCAAGTTTCTAAATTTTGTATGGAGTGATATTTATATGATATAATATTGTTTGAAAAAAGAAAAGTGAGCACAGAAAACAAATTGCTTACCAAAAATTAGTCAAAATCAATATCACAAAATACAAATGAGGAAAACTATGCTTTAAGTTCTTTCGATGACGTTACATCTAGTAGAGAGGTTAAAAAAAATAAAGAAAAAACTAAAGAGCAGAACAGTATGATAACAAAAACGTCAGTTCTACTGCCACATTTGCATGATAGTGTTCCCAATTGAAACTGGGGAGATCTTGGTGGAGAAAGATAACATTTGGGACTAGGTGATTGGTAAGAGTGATCAGGAAAAAGGAGAAATATATAAATGATAAAATAGAACTTAGTTAAATATGATGGAAAATAAAAGAAATATACAATATAAATTACGAAATTTAGTGAGAAATAATACACTACAGAGAATAAATAATAAAAATGAAAAATAAACAAACATAAATCTAAAAAAATAATGGGCATATGAAAAATGGAGGAAATGGGAAACTGTACGGTTGTTAGTAAACTTGGAGTTCAGCGTCCCGTTTAGCACCGAGAGTATATGAGGCATAGATCTATAACTTAATATTAGATCTGAATCACATGAACACTTACCAGGAATCGAACTCATCTCCCGCGCCAAATGTAGAATTATACTAGAGAATTTCACTAGGGTGCGATTCATTAATAATAATGTATCTTTTTACCCCTTTATGAGTGATTTGGACGTAGAAAGTCCTTCATTTAGTGCTATTTTTAATAATTTTCTTTGTAACTATAATTTTCCCTTTCTGATAAACATCAACAAAAGGGCTTACAGCATGTTTTTATTATTTCTTTCTTGTGTTTTGTGATATTGTTGTAATTTCATATCTACCCTTCTAGATAGATGTATATGCATATAGTTGGAACACAGAAATCTCAAAGCGAGAATGGAAAACGAATTGCAAGAAAATAGTGAAAACACATTTTTTTAAAAAAAATCACACTATATACACTTTCGCTACCTAAGTTCATCAGAAAGGGAACGAAAAAAAAAATATTAAAGTACAAAGAAAACGCTGTCAAGCTTCATTCCAACATGGCGTCAAATTGACCACTTTACATTATTTTAAAAATTTTATTTCGGTTTTATCCTATTATCTAATGAAGAATATAGCGAAAGCGCTTAAACTTTTATTTATTTATTTTTTAACTGTTTGTGACTATCTCTATTTTCTGGGGAAGTAATTAATTTTATATATACGGGGTGCGGCAACTAAAATGCCCCCGGAGTAAGATTTGTTGGTGGGTCTTTGTACGTGAGTTTTTAAGCAACAATGGTTGTGACTGGTTCAAACTTATTCTGCAAGTGACCAATAATTTGATATATTGTGAGTAGCAGTTCAAACAAGTAGTTGCTTTGTAAGGTTGCTGAGCTTGGAGTTGGGAGTTGGTCTTAAAATATTCAATAGTAATATCCGAGCCACTTTTAGTTGCCGCGTCCTGTCTAAAAGGAATTGCGCCTTTGGAGGTCAAAATTGAGAATAAATTTATTGTGATTTGAAAATAATGTTGTGAAACCACATATGCACCATTTTGTTCCATGACCTTCTGCCATTCTTCCGGCATCATAATCCCGTCGCTATAGAAATTATCTGGTTTCTGCTCAAAGAATTGCGACACGTGGTTTTCACAAGTCGCTTTTGAAACTAACTTAACACCATTCAGGGAGTTGTATAGAGACCGAAACAAATGATAGTCTAACGGTGCCAGGTCCAGTCTGTACGGTAAATTTCCCAGCCAAGTTCTCTAAATTTCTGACGGGTCATTAAAGATGTGTGCATTCTGGCCGTTGGTATACGTGACCTTTTCTCTTGATCAGTTATTGGCATTTCTTTTCAATTGCTAGGTGCACTCGCGCTAATTGTTGACACTGCATCTCTGGTTCTATCGTTCTGTTTGATGGCAGCAGCTCGTGATACACGATGCCATTCCAATCCCTCTAAACGCACAGCATAACCTTCCTGGGGGTCAATGTAGGCTTTGCCATAGACTGCAAATCTTACCCACTTCGACTACGATCTTTCTTGCACATTGTTGTTATAGAACACTACCTTTTATCAATCAATCGTGATCAACCGCATCAGAAGTGACTCCAGTTCGAAACATTTCAGTAGAGATTCGCTGATAGAAATTCAATCAAGTAAATGTTTCTGAGTCAGATCATGTGGCTTCCAAACATTGAGCTTCTTTTTGTAGCTAGCATTGTTTAACACTGTTAAGTGACAGATGTCATGGTCATTAGCGATATGACTGCTTACATCCCGGTCTTGCTCGGCTTTTACTAGAATATCATCCATTTTTCCTGTGATTGGTCGTCCACTGTGATGAACTTAGTCATCGAAATTTCCATAACGAAGGCGATTGAACCGTCTTTCGGCTGTTGCTTGTGGTAAAATATCTTGCCATAAACAGCAAAAACTTCTTCACGGAGCTCGACACAATTGTATCTTTATCGAAATAAAATTGTAAAATGAATTTTGAGCAGAAGTGTCTGAGGTATGCGTTATAAGTTACTCATATGGGAAATATATGTGGAGTAACGGAGTTCTAGTTAGGAAGTGCACGAGAAAAATACTTTCTTTTTGGAGGGAGGAAGAACCACATACAGAGTAATACAAAGTAGCATGTGTTTTTCTTAAAAGCTCTATAACTTTTAGCTATTATACATTTATATTAATTTATTTAATGTATCAACTATTTTTTCTCAAACTTCCTAATGCGCCAAGCCCCCTCTACTCTTGTGGACACCTCTGAAAAAAAAAAAAAAAAAAAAAACTTATAAAGAAGAGCCATATATGAATTAGAACTTTAAGTAAGTTTTCTTCTCGTTATTTTGAAGCTATAAGCTTAATATTTATCAATGAGATTTTCTTAGAACTTCACTGTTCACAACAGCACACAGAAGATCGATTTTTTTTATTATTATTATTATTTGTTATTAGTATCAATTATATCGTGTAAAGCCTTGATCTTGACCAAAAATAAAACCTAACGAAAATTATTATGCTCAATTGAAGGGTAAGGGGAAAAAAGAAGGAATGTCACAAATCTGTATTTTCTAGAAAACGGCGTTTTAATATTGAAAGCCGCGTAAAAAAAGAATAGGGATAGTCAAAACTTTTGCCCCTTTATACATGGATATTTTTACATCTATGCATGCTTACATATACAGTCAAATAGTACCAAGAGTCACCAACAGATAGGACGAAGTAACCGATAAAGCACACACATGGACATTCATTGTTTTTTCCCCTTACCCTTATATTGCTTTACTTTTTGTTAAGCCTATACAAGTTGGTATTTTGAATTTCACATTTTTAACTAGTTTTCAGCTTTCTTACTAGAGGAAGTGGTTGCAGTATCAGGTTTAGGTCATTATTACGAGCTTGCGGATGCAAGCATGACAAGTCTTAGTTTTAAGTGGGTCATCCGAGTGGAGACGGAATTACGTAAATACCAGTGTATAATGTTTTTCGAAGCTCTATGCTTCACCATTCATCTTATCATCTCTGCGGCATATATTTGATGAGTCATCAGCGTCATACAAAGGTAGAGAAACCAAAGAGTTTCAAGAACGCTTTCATACTACCAGTAAACACAAATCAACGTTCGGAACAACACACCAGGCCTGCCTTAGATGGACATCCACCAGCTGTCAATTTCTATCTCACAAATTAAAACATAAAAAAAAAAATAAATAAATAAAAAGTATTGCCAGCTTGACAGTAGCTCTCAGTTTATGGTAGTCAAAGACATCTAACAACTCCACAAACCTGAATCTGAAATCTACAATTTCCTACTACTGAATTATGATCCGAAGTTAGTTACACAACGCCGAACTTCTGCTTCAAGAAATATTCAAATACATACCATAGTTTGCAATACCACAGATTGTTCACTCACAATATGATTGTTCACCGCATTTTGTCGAAACAGTTAACACAACTTCGAGATTTTCTGTAAAACAGAGAATCTCCACCAACGCATGAAACAAATAGTCACCGCGATGTTTCCCTACTCTACCTGTAGTCATCCGGAGAATGGTTCTATCATACAGGGACAATGACCGAATTGCGGACACTATTGATGACCTGACACGCGGCTAGAACATACGACATACGTATACAAGAGAAGACATAGAGTCAAACCTTCTAAAACTCCTGCTCCTATCCCTATACACTACGATCGCTGCAGGAATACACACACCCAATATCAAAGTATGCACATCCTTTTAAATGTAGTTACTGCGAAAGTTTTCACACAGCTGCTCCTGTGCAAGCATGTAACGGCCACCGAATTCCCAACCCGGCATGAACATCATCCCACATATAGTTACATACCTACAAATGCAAATCAAAACCTATTCCACAAGAAGCAAAACCTATACCACAGAATTAGTAGTTCCACTCTTCATGCATGATGCACAAAATCAAACTTCGGAAACCAGCACTTCGCCCGCTCAACGCATCACTACTAAAGAGCTCTTAGATTTCATTACTCTTACGTTTCAAAACATTCACCCGTGTGCGCGTCTTCTCGTTTGCAACAAGTACAATTTTCTGAACATTCTTTCTTCTCAATTTCAAGCTAGCTACAGTGGCTCAGTGCTTACTTTCATACTTTTTCATCTCTACAAACCATCTAAATTTTATAACATTGCATATAGATTTTCTCTTTCTTAACATTTACTCCATCACTGCTCATTTGAATAACTACAGTAGCTGATCCGTTCCCATCCGATCAAATTGAAATTGTTGCTTCCCTAAGATATTCACCCCGCCACCATAGACACTGCTCGATGTGATGGTCATTGGTGTGGATCATTGCACTACAACGCAGTTTCAACTGCAGGAGACTTCATTGATTTGCACTACGTATATTGTCCCACTCTTGTTTGCAGGCTTCCCAGAGGCGATGCAGTACTACTTCAGGAGTGATGGAAGAACTTGATGGTGCAGTGTTGTTTGAGGAGTCCAAAAGCACAGTAATCCGTGGGACTAGCATCTAGACTCTTAACGGGAATATTCTCCAATAAAATAGCGTGAATACCAGTTGCAAGTACCATGCGTTGGTAGAAAACCAGAAATGTTTTCGCCGTGTGATTTAGGGATTTGACCTGGTGCATTACCACACGATGCATTACCATATAATATTCGTACTTCTTGTAATAAACTGAGAATAGAACATGTTCTTGGTAATAAGCAGAATTGATGCTGATTTGTTTGTTTGACTTTACACATTTTGAGTTTCTCTTTGTAGCAAAAGCCAGCATCAACCATAAAACTTCGAGACCCTTCCTTTGCATTGATGCCCGAAGTTACATCAGTACAACCATACTTCGTCTATTGTTATAAGAAATGTTCAGTGGTCACCAACTAGGTGGCACTCATACAACCTTCTCCCTTGTTTCTCACTCTGCGATATGCTGTGATCTAACCCATGCATGCTGGCTTTGCGAACAGTTTGCAGCCTCAATTTGCAATGAATTGCACGATTCACTGTTGATTGGTCCACACGTAATCGTTTGGCCAAAACACTGGATTTTCACATGTCACTATACTCCGAAGCTTCTTTAGTCAGGTAATGTGAGTTGACTGACGCCCTTTTTAGATGCGATTTCGTTGATGATGTGGGTTGTGAAGGCCCATCCTGCCACAAAGCCATTGTCCAGATACTGTTGTATTGTGCAGAAAAAAAATCGTACTCAGTCATTTCAACGGTTCACCCCTACATTCCAATCTCAACAAAGCAAATGCCTTCGCCACGTATCTACAAGATACCTTCACACCATTTACTTCAGAACATCTAGTTTGCAATCATTCGGTGGGTCATCTTCAACCAGGCAGTAATCTCCCTCTAAGTATACACCGACGTATCACGTAGCCCATCACCCCTCAAATTATTACTAAAACCATCGCCCGAAAACCCAACAACACCCATGGCTAGACACTATTTCGTGACACACACACACACTAAAGAAAGAAAAAGAAATCTCCCCCTATGTACTTCTCTACCTTCTTACATTCATATTTCGCTTTGACTACATGTATTTTACAATGGAGAGATAATCATCTTTCTCAAAGCCAACAAATTTACCGATAGTATTTCTTCAATTCGCTCTATTCAACTATCATTTTTTAAAAAGAAAAATCCAGTTTACGACTCCACATCCATATTACCCAAAACAATCTATTTCGTCTAAATATTACAGAACAAATAATCACTTACTGCGTTTCCTCAACTACATAACATATCACTATAATGCAGTGGCGGCGATTGGAGGTTAAAAGTGAGGGTGCAAGACACGAATATTTGTGTACCAATGTTAGTTTTCCTGATTGTTTCTAACACTGTTTAACGAAAGGTTGTATAACTAATAGGATACTATATTTTTCAGTTAAAATACTGTATATCGTGTTTCATATTTTATTAAGTATATTAACAAGAGCAACGCAAGTAGATACTAGCCATTTGTATCTAACACTGTATCTAGCCATTTGTATTCTTAAATAACGAAGGTGTAAGGAGAGATTTGATTCCTTCTTCATGAACATCTTAAAATTCTATCTAGAAAATTCTGTGATTAGATTATTTAATAACAAATTGCAAAACAAATAAATAGAAAGGATAATATTAATCATAGTAATGAATAATGAGGCCTGTTTTGCAAAATCATATTTAAACCAGGGGTTAATGAACAACTTACATCTTTAATTCCGCACACGCTATTATGTGTATTTTATTACTCTTACTGTTAGAAAGACAGTAAATGCTACAAGCATGCTACGACATTTAAAGAAATATTTTTGCAGCTTCCCGAAACATGTTCGTTGCCATTAGGTGCAGTTTTCACTTTCTTGAAATACATAAAAAATTAACAAAACTTAGAAACACTCCACAATCCAGATTTACAAAATAATACTAAAGCTTAGAATTATGTCGAATTCACTAAATGTAATTGTATATATACTTGTACACCCCTAAAACGCCACTTCACTCGTATATTACACTGCAAAACAATGGAAAAGGTAGAAGTTGTTTCTTATTAGGTCTACTCTCTTTTTAATCATTTGGCGCGGGATACCTGGGTTCGATTCCCGTTGGAAGCTCATGTGGTTTGGAGGTCCTGTTTAATATACCCTCGCTGCTGAAAGGGACGTTAAACTCAAAATCGACTCTCTTTGTGTCAATATTCCATACTATTAGAAAGAGAAGACATTTTAGGAACTATCATTTTTTGTGTAATTAAAGAATAACTTTTGAAAGACATTTTTTAATGTTCTCTCAATTAGTTTCAAAGAGCCTGATTAACATATCGAACCTGTATAAGAAGAAATGAAAGTACGCTGGAATTGTTGCGCTCCAATGCGTTAATTTTTAGACCGTTTTGCGTGGCAATTAAAACGCAATTCCTGTAGCTTTCTTAACTCCAGGGGAAGACAATCAATACGAACTCACACAACGTCAAATATTATATGGAACTATTTTTTTTTCTATGAACCAGTAATGCATACAAAAATTTTACATTTCCAAATGAAACTATATTCATTAGTGGGACACTTCAAAAAAGTGGGGGGGCAACTGCCCCCCTTTGCCCCCCCTAATCGCCGCCCATGCTATAATGCATCATGACCATACTGTTTAACTGTATTTGCTTTGGAAAAAGCTTTAGATGAAGTTTGTTTCTCTACCTTATGAATAATCGTTTAAACTTCCATCTCCCTCTCACATATATCCCATTCACTCATATTATTTTGTTTTACCGCCTAGCATACGTTTCCGTAAAGAATGCATTCTCCCATCCTCTATATTTTCCATTCGGAGGAGAGCTCCCTGGTGGCTAAGCGGTTAGCGTACGCGCCTTTGGCGTGTGAGACCCGGGTTCGATCCCCGGCGGGAGCTCATGTGGTTCGGATTCCACGTTAATAAGTAGGTCCACGTTTCATATAACCTCGCTGCTGAAAGCGGCGCTGAACGAAAAGAATCAACATCAGTCAATCAATTCGGAGGACCCAAAGATCATCTCTCTCTTCTTAGCTTTAATCATCTTTATGTAGCTAACCTTCTAACATTGTCCAAAAACGTCTATGCCTTCTAGTAAGCAGACAATACTTCCTGTTTCACATTCTGCAAAACCATGAATCAATTGAATGTTTCTATGCTGTGTGTATTGAATGTTTTATTTTTCGAATCATGTGAAGGTAACACCTAAAAATATCTGATCTGAAGACTCAAACAATTGTTTTAACAATTGCTTTTCTATTGACGGAAAATGACCCTAAGATCCAAAATAATCCTAAACTCATTCATATCACAGTCAGCAATACCCATCTTCCATCCAGGAAATGTTAAATATCTCAGACTTAACCTTAGACGTACATCTCAACTGGAAAGCATATTTATAAGACATCATAACCAAAACTTCTAATCGTCTAAATTTATTAAGACGTACCTAGTGTTGTAAAATTTCCTGAAATTTTGAACCTGTTGGTAAAAAACCGTTTTTTTTTTCAGGTTTCTTTCCGGAAACATTGGAAAAATTTGGAAAATAACAAAAACCTTTGTATTAGGTCAGTTTTACTAGTAATGTAACCGTTTTTTTTCGAACGCGTGAAAAATGTAAGTTGAAAAATTTCAATATTGTGAATATTAAAAACAGAAGCATTCGAAAATAAAACTGGTTTAAATATTCTTGAAAATTAATAGTCTGCACTCATTTCCTTTATGTGCCTTTTAGTCATTTACTCCTGGATGTGCATTAATTACAGAATTTTACAATTGCATACACATCTACCGTTATGAAGCGTTTCTGTTGCAACAAATAGTTCTCTTGAATGAAACTGAGTTCTTAATGTGCTCTTTGACCTGGTGAAATTTTGTTAATTTTAACCAAATTACTTCTTTAAAAAAAGAACACTAGGCCAATTTCACTAATACTCATGCACTTAGATATGTAATTACTATAATTTAATATTCAAATACAGATTTCAATATGAACTTTATGTACAAAATTTTGTATGTAAACAAATACATGTTTTCTAGTGCGACAAATTATCTATATCTATCTATCTATCTATCTATCTATCTATCTATCTATCTATCTATCTATCTATCTATCTATCTATCTATCTATCTATCTATATATCTATCTATCTATCTATCTATCTATCTATCTAGATAGATAGATAGATAGATAGATAGATAGATAGATAGATAGATAGATAGATAGATAGATAAATAGATAGATAGATATATAATGATAGTGACTATATTTGTAACTTAACAGCTCTTGAACAACCAGACTGATTTCCATAAAAATTTTCAGCATAGATGAGGTTCTGGCCTGGAATGGATTTTACCATTTTACTTTGAAGGTGCAACTTGGAGGAAGGAAGTGCGTATATATATTGAAAATTACCGATCTTAGTGTCGATCCCATAGTTTCGGGGTTGGTGAGATGAACAGTGGCATTTCGAATGAAGCTTAAATTCAAATTCAGCACTGCAACTTACAGGAGGGATATATATATATATACAGTAAAACCTGCCTTCAACGGACCCTTTATTAAACGGAAAACTGTCTTAAAGGGAAATATTTTATGGTCCCATGGATTTTGGAGTAAAAGACATGTAAAAGTCCCTTCATTAAGCGGAAACTGTGTTATGCGGACAACGGAAAGCAAAATAAACCTTTAACGGAAAATTCTGAGTTTCAGACTACATCGTTTAGAAAATTTTTAAACATCCTGTGAGAGGGTAAACATATACTGTCTGCGATAAATACTTCGTTCTTTTGTTAAATCTTTATGGGCAGTGTTGACCTTCGTCAATCACTACTCATATTGAGCTCCCACAATTTTTCGCTAGTCCTACGTAGCATGTCAGCTGTCAGTTTTCTTTGTAGGCGTACTTCTGTTCCGCTTGTGTGTCAACTAGCGACAGCCAACAAAAATAAGAAGAAAACTGACAAAACAAAGTTCTGGAAAAAGGAATTGAGGTAAAGCAGAAGTTATAGATCTCCATCACGTGTCGTGAAAACAAGGAGGAAAGAGTTCAGAGGACTTTCAAAATTCCAGAGAAAGCTTTTCTGTGTCCTGAAGTATACCGCAGCCAAGTAGTAGCAATGTATGCAAAAAATCCTGCTTGACTATTGAGAAAAATAAAGGAAAGTGTGCACAGCATATTGTGTGTTTATTTTAAGTTTTTTGGGTATTAATCCGTAGAAGGAAAAAGTACTGTAATTGAACAAGTTGCGCACATCAATATATTTTCTCATTATGTCCGTTATAAGCATATATATATTTTTTTAACGAAAAAAAAAACGGTGTATCTTCATTAAGCGGAAACCTGTCTTTAACGGAAATTTTTGTGAGTCCCGCTCGATTCCGCTAAAGACAGGTTTCACTGTATGTATATATATATATATATATATATATATATATATATATATATATATATATATATATATATATATATATATATATATATATATATATATATAAATGATTGAAACTGGCCGTTTCAGTGTCGAATCCATGATTTTGGGGTCCTGAGATGAACATTAACACCTCCGATGCTGTTTAAATCCAAATTCAGCGTCGCAGCTTAGGGAAGGGAGAAGGGGTGGGTAAACAAAAATGATCGAAAATGCCCGATATTTGTGTCGAATCCATAGTTTTCGGAGTGGCTGAGATGAACAGTGACACTTCCGATGCCGTTTGAATCCAAATTTAGCTCCATTAGTACTCCTAAAGAGTGAGTATGACATGTAAAAGTAATTGAAGATGACTGATACTAGTGTCGAATGAATAGTTTTTGGGGTTCCTAAGTTCATTGGTGACGGTTTTGGTGTCCTTTATACCCAAAATGAAACGTATTCTGCCCGTGCGAAGAACAAATATTCTGCTAGTCTTTAATAATAACGAATGGAAGTTTTACATGTTAAATTCTTTAATATATTTGTCGCTGCTCAAATTTACGCACTTGTGGTTTGTATGTGTGCATATGCAAATAACATAATCTCTCTTTTTGAGTTGCTAGGAAAATATACAAATAATAAAGAGTGATTTTGGTTAGAAATCAGAAAACTAAAATTAAAAGCTGTCGCTTTAAGTATTTTTCCTGGAAGCGAAATACGTTGTATATATGCTACTGACACGTTACAGCAAATAAGATTAGCATCAGGCGAAGAAATAGTTTTTAAATTATATTTTCCGGGTTTTACCAATATTTCCGAACAAAATATTTTTTTCTAATGGGTCCCAAATTTCCGGAAATTTTACACAGCACAAGGAAGATTCGTATTTCCATAAAATATATATTTAACATACTGGTATTAACTAAAATGATTCTGGCTCTGTTATTTTAACACTTCCCTGCCATAAAACGGTAACTTTATAAAATTACTTAAGATAATTTAAATGCGTCTATATTAATTAATCTAACTAGGATTATATTTGAGTATCTTTTGTAGCCATAACTCCATTCTATCGCGGTGCTAACTTTAAAGGAGAGGTGCAAATGTATTTGTTTACACAAAATTCCCCTATTCTAATACAAGAAACATAACTACTCAATGATCTTAACTGTAAACTAGTAAATATAAAATAGTTTTTATTTTAAAAATATAATGTAGTAAACTATTCGAAATTTTTCCCAATTTTTCTTTTTTTTTCCAAGCTCGGGTAAAAAACGGGATTTTTGCCCAAAATTTCCGTTTTTTTTTTCAGACCTTTACAACACTAGACGTACCACACGCAGTGTTGGATAATTGGGGTTATGGATTGAATTTGTTATCTTGGAGCAGTGGCGTAACAATGGCCTTTGGTGCCCCCCTTCCCCCATCGAATAGGTCCCATGCATGAGCATTTATAACTTATGCGTGCGTACATGCAGAAACGGAAAATTATCAGTGGGAGGGTATTGACCGTTTTTCTTTTTATATCATTGTGGTAGGGCCTATGTTCTTTTAAAAGTAAACTGGACAGTGTGCCCTGTTCATTAAATATATACTCATGTGAAATTCGGATTTTTTTTCAGTGGTAGGTAAATAAACAATAATGTATCAACAAGTATTACCAAAAGGATTTCAAATGAATATATATAGTATGTTTCGATTTTACAGATAATAAATCTTGTGAAACCGCTTATAAGCATTTTTCTATTGACAAATTGTATACAAGATCAGAAGTGCTTCTTTCACACGTTTGCTTCTGCAAATTATTTTATCAGATCAGAGATGTACAATTAAATGAGCTCTTTTTCGCTCAATACTCAGCACGGCCACACCCCAAAGGCGTTATTGGATCATATTTTTTTCTGAGATATATCTTGATTAATTTTAACTTAGAAAATGATCAGTCAGCAGTTGCAACTGTAACAGGAAGAGTTACACTTAAACAAAGAGCAGTCACCAGATTTGGAAATGCTGAGCTGAGGTCAGATTCTGTAATAAAATGAATCTCTTCGTGGGTTGAAAGATTTGAAAGTCTGTCATGAAAAATGTCTCTGAAAGTCAACACTTCTCGTGGAAAATCACTGGATAAATTGTCTACATACAAAAGCGCAAAGTCATAAGACTGGTTGGTGACCTCTTCTTCAGGAGTGGTTCGTAACATTGACAGGCATAAGAATGAAAATCTTTCACAAAGTTTCCTCATTCCTTCGAAGCGTACCTTTGAAAATGAAATGAAATGAAATGAAATCTTTAAGTTTTACGTCCCACGGTTATGCCGGTTAGGCTAAAGGAGACGGTGATTATGAGAGGTGAGTGAAATGGTGGAATGAAGAAAGTGGGAGGAAACGGGAGAACCCCGAGAAAACCCACGAGCACGGTGTTTGTCCACCACAAAGGTCACTTGGCGGAGGCTGGGATCGAACCCGGGACCCCGAGCACCAGAGGTGAACGCTCTACCACTGAGCCACCGCGCCCCCTTGAAGCGTACCTTTATGTACGGAGTCGAGGATAGGCAATAGAACTTTGATCTCGAATTCTTTGACAGGGTCAGTAAATCGTGTACCTTATGCCAATTCATCAAATAATATTTTCGGCACTGGGTTCCTTCTTTCTTCTAACTTATCTGAAACACCAAATTTGAGCGCACAAGCAGACTTCCTTGAATACTTAAGACATATTCTTTCTAAGATCTTGCACTGCTGTACAGCATTTATTCAGTTTTCGTTGACACTATAACAATCACATACTAGGGCTCTGCAGCTTTTTTGACAGAACATTAATGCTTCTTAGAACTTTTTCCCACAACACAAGCATTTCCACAAATCGAACCTTTCCATTTTTGGTTTATAACGAGCTGCTTCTGTCCATTCTTTTTATGTTCCAGTAAGGCACATGACATTAAGACATTTATAATGTCCGCATATGTCTTTCTTCGTGCGAACGCGGCATAATGTCTTGAATACTAGCGTTTTGAGGAGTTTCTTCAGTGTCGTTTCATTTTTCGAAGATGTACCCTTGGGAATACAGTCTTGTAAAACTTTCCGGCGTTTCCCGCTGCTACCAAAGAAATTACATATATCTTGTAGAATGGCAAGGAAATTAACAGCTTCTGTGTTAACCTTTGCAGCATTCGATAACACGAGGTTCAGATTATGTGCTGCGCAGTGAACATATATGGTATTCTTGGCATGTTTTTGAATGCGCGTTTACAAGCCAGAAATACGACCACTCATTACTGCTGCTCCATCGTAGCCTTGCTCTCTGCACCTCTTAATGTCAGTCTCATTTTCTAATAGGACTTTTAGTATTAAGTCTTCATGATTTTCTGCACAGTGTTCGTCCCTCTCATAAAATCCAAGCAAGCTTCCTACAGTTTCGAATTGTGGGAAATGATCACTAGGTTTAGAAGATAACTGAACATAACGAATGGTGATGCTACTTGCTCGAATTTTGGTCAGTATCATACTCATCCATTTAACATTACATCATCTTAGTCAGTATCACGAGTGGAAGAAGGCAAAATTTTCACCCGGCCAAAGTGTCTTTATCGCCCTTCATATAATCCTAGCCTATATTTTACATCTTATTATAGTGATATTAGAATAACTAACTAACTCTATGGCATATGGAACCCGGAGGTTCAATGCTGCGTTCACAAAAGCTCCCCACTGACTTCTATCCTTAGCTAACTGCATCCAGTTTCTACTTTGTATTCCTATCTCTGCGAGATCCATCTTAATATTGTCTTCCCATCTGCGCCTAGGTCTTCCTAATGGTCGTTTTCCGATTGGTCTTCCAGTCAAGACTTCGAAACGTTTCTACTTTCTTCCATTCTAGCTACATGACCTGTCCACCTAAGCCTCCTAGACTTGACGACCCTAACAATGTTGGGTAAACCGTATGAATTATGTAGTTCCTCGTTATGAAGTTTCCGCCATTCCCCATTCCCGTTCCTCTTGGGTCCGAATATTCGTCTCAGGATCCTGTTCTCAAATACTTTCAGTCTATGTTCTTCCCTCAGAGTAAGCGACCATGTTTCGCAACCATATAGAACAACAGGCATGATTATCGTTTTATATATTTTAAGCTTCAAATTCGTCGACAGAATTCGCGACGACAAGAGATTTTGAACCGAATAGTAACACGAATTCCCTGCTTTATTCGACATTTAATTTCTTCGTCAATATGATTTTCGTCTGTTAATATTGATCCTAAATATTTGAAAGTATCCACTTTATCAAAAGTATTATTTAATATTTTAACGCATCCACAATTTGCCGTATTACGGTCCCGATGCACTTCCATGTATTTAGTTTTCTCTGCATTTACTTCTAAACCCATGTCCCTGCAAGCGTTTAATAAGATCTCTGCATTTCTTTCTAGTGTTCTCCTATCATCCTCTATTAAATTTACATAATCATCATACGCCATAACCAAGTGAATACTATTCAACTCTAGACCCTGGTTGCTATCTTTGATTGTCTTTGTAGCGTACTGAAGGACAAAGTTGAATAATAATAACGACAACACACATCGTTGTTTCAGGCCATTCTCAACTTGAAAGGTCGTGGACAAAAATTTTCCTACCCGGACTTTACTTTGGGATTCATTTAAACATATCTTAATTAATCTTATTAGCTTTCTCGGTATTCCAAGTTCAGTAAGAACGTTGTATAATGTTTCTCTCCTAACCGAGTCGTACGTCTTTCTAAAATCAATAAATAATTGATGTACCGGGATATTGTATTTCCACTTTTTTTTTCGAGTATTTGGCAAAGAGTAAATATTTAATCGATAGTTGATCGATTTCGTCTAAATCCGCACTGATAATCTCCAATAATTTCATCTACGTATGGGGTTAATCTTGCTAATACAATATTTGAAAGAATTTTATAGGATGTTGACAGAAGAGAAATGCCTCGATAATTATTACAGTCAGTTTTTCGCCTTTGTTGTGAATTGGAACAATGATTGATTCTTTCCACTCTTGTGGCAATTCTTTCTTGTTCCAGATATAGGAGAATGAGTTTGTGTATCTTGTTCCACAATTTTTCGCCTCCGGCTAAAATTAACTCAGCCGGAATTTCATCTACACCCGGAGATTTGTGTTTCTTTAGTTTCTTTACAGCGTTTTCTACTTCTATTCGATGGGGTTCTGGAATATACGGTTCTGCGGTGGGTATCTTCCTTTCTCCATGCACATTAGTTTTTGGCTGCATGTTCAGCAAATCGTCAAAGAAATCTTTCCATCTATTTAAGAGGCTATCCGTATCAGTGAGAACTGTTCCGTCAGCTTTCTTTAATATATAAGCACGAGGTTGATAGCCTTTCTTAAATTCGCTGATCCCCTTATACATGTCCCGAATATTTTTATTTTTACTATTATCTTCGAGTTCCTTAATTTTAACTTTAAGAAAATTACGTTTCTTTGTTCTAAAAGTTTTGGAAGTTTCCCGCCTGATATCTGCGAAATTTTGTGTAGTTATTTCATTCGGATCTTGTAGCCAGCGTACATTTGCCTGCTTTCTCTTCTCTGCTAGTTTAATGCATTCCTGGTCGAACCATGGTTTGTTCCTACGTATTTCCGCGTGTCCCAATTTTTGTATTGCTGAACTTTTAATGCTATCTCTAATTTCAATCCGAGTATCCTCAACACTGGTGCACTCCGAGTCTTCTAAAAACCGAGAATCTATTCGAAACTTCAATCTCGTATTCCCCTCTTACCTGGCTCTCTTCTAATTTCTTTAAATTAAATGTCTCTGTTTTCGGACATTGAATATTACATTTATTCAACGTATCTCGTATTATCGCTACTACCAGGTAGTGATCAGTGTCACAATCAGCCCCTCTAAACGAGTAATATTAGAATAGTTCGAAAATTTATTTTGGGGTGCTCGTTTAGGCGTCCCCTAACGTTGGCGCTGGGGCAGTTCCCCGGTTTGTCCCACCCTTGGTGCTAGTACTTGGTTCTGTGTAGCCGCAGTACATGGCAATTGTGTTGTGACTCATAATCATGGTAACAATTTTTAAGAGGGTTCTGGACGCCGAAACTAAATTGACGCAAATTTTAAACGTTTCCCTAAATATTTCAAACTTTAGAGTAGAAAAATTGCAAGTTGTTCTTTTAACAACGTGATTTTCCAAATGATAGCGTAGTTACAACTCCTCTGAATGTTTTGGTTATGTAAAAAGCTAGAACGAATTATTTTTTCGCGTTAAAAAGTTGATTTCCTAACTTTCAAACAACGGAAAACATTCAGAGAAGTTGTAACTACGCTATCATTTCTAAAATCATATTGTTAAAAGAACAACAATTTGCAATTTTTCTCTGCTTTATACTTTTCTGAGATATTTACGAAAAAGTTTAAAATTGGCGGATAATTTAATTTCGGCGTCGAGAGCCCTCTTAACTTGTTTTAATTCAGATCTTATAGGTAATAGAATTTGTCATTATTGTTGAAAGCCTTTTGCACAGGGAATTTTATTTAAAGTTAGTAAGCTCAGTGCATGTAATATAGGACTGATATCGTATTAATACAGTAGGATGAATTTGTTAATCATATAGTTCTATAACCTCGACGAATTTACAGTAATACCAGTAATTTGATACGCAAATGTAATAAACTGCGAGGTATGTGAGCAGGAATTTTTATTCTCGCCATGTTCGAAAATGAAGACCGGAAAAATTTGGGGCTCCATTTATATAATTTGCTTTTTTTTATTAAAAACCTGTGGCGCCCCCTAATGTATCGAAAGGTCCTGCGCCCGTAGGCAATGCCTACCCTGCCTATCATATTGCTACGCCACTGTCTTGGAGGACCTGGTTTATAGTGGATTGTCCATAAAGTTATTTCAATCCACAAATACACAACGGGACTTTGGCTTGATGTGTATGATATATGTATTTCGCTACTATCTTAATTAAATTTGTACAATTTGCACTATATACAAAAGAAAAGAAAAATAATTGTCAGATGTTTATGCCGATTTTGTTATTTGCCTTAATGTCATTTCGAGACTATTTGGTGAGCTCCCTCGTAGCTAAGCGGTTAGCGTACGCGCCTTTGGTGTGAGAGACCCGGGTTCGATTCCCGGCGGGAGCTAATGTGGTCTGATCCCACGTTAAGCTGTAGGTCCACGTCTCATATAACCTCGCTGCTTAAAGGGACTCTAAACTCAAAATTTAATCAAATTAAGAAAATTTGGTAATGTACTTGTGCTGTCGTGTTACGAATACCTAGGAACAATGATTAATTGCGGCTGAGCTACCTACTCCTATCCTATGCTCACAAATGATATACAACAACTTCCACTTGCTAACTGCCTGTTTTTGGTTATAATCTGAAATACAAAAAGCAAATTATCTTTAGCTTTTTCCTCTTTTTTTCTGTTCGCTTGACTCCTGCAGTTAAAAGAGAGAAGTCGATGAAAGGCGGTGAGAAATCACCGAAGTTCTTAAGAAGGACCATTTAGAAAAAAGAATGTCTAAAGGTTCCTTGGTTACACAAGAAATGAAATGAAGCCTTGCACTTTTACGTCTCATGTTTATGGCCGTTAGGCTAGAGGAGATTGGGATGATGAAAAATGAACGAAATGGTGGAATGAATAAACTGAGAAGAAACGGGAAAACTCCGAAAAAAACACGCACACGATGTTTATACACCACAAAGTTCACGTGGTACGAGCTGGGATCAAACCAGGGACCCCATGCACCAAATATGAACGCTCTACCACTGAACCATAGTGGCCCCTTATTCAGGGGTGGATCCAGGACGGACTTCTGGGGGGGCGGTGGGTTGTAATACTGCTACTTAGAGCTACTTTTAAGAGCGTCAAAAAATAAACTATATATTTATTTATATATAAAATAAAAAAGTTTTCTCTTCTGGGGGGGGGGGCAATTGCTCCGATCGCCCCCTTCCTGGATCCGCCCCTGCCCTTATTGGTTACACAAAAAATACATTAAAAATCCATAAATATTATATACACACTACATAGTCCCCTCTTGGTCAGTTTAACTATGACTAATTATTGCACATTTTTGTGGTACGGGTATAAGATTATTTACGCTCCTTTTGAAAATGCAGTTCACACATCAACAGCCCTCACATCTATTTGTCTTCCGGGTGCATTGCATCTAACATTACCCATCTTACATGTGACTGAGGGAAGATTTTTGCTCATCAATAAACCACAATGCCTGGACGAAGATTTTCTTGTTACATCGATGGAGCCCTTTTGAATATTCCATCGACCAAAACTGTCAGATCAGTTATGTCTCCATCAGGTATGGAGGTAAAGTATCTGTCTAAAGGGAAATGACCAGGAATAAGAATCCCTTTCATTTGGGTCGTCGGGATAAAGAATGAAATGACGTGAATATTGACACGATTCGTTTCAATTTGAGTTAAAGAATTGTTTAGTTCTGAATGTTAGAATTGCATTCTTCACTGATTTCACTAGGTAATACTTCATGGACTTCACTTTCAAGAGACCTCCAAAATGTGGCAAGTATGGTACCTAGAGTAGTATAAAATGACATTTTTATCTCCTCGGATCCAGTCTAGTCATTAATTCTTGCTTGAAACACATATGTGTTTTTATTTCATTTCAGCATTTGGTACAACCCTTCATTGTCTTATTTAATCAAAAAGAAAAGTGCTGTAATCATCATAAATGACAACGAACTTGTCGCTCCTTCCGATAACTTTTTTTTTTTTTTACTGATCTAATGAAAATTTTAGTAGTGACCCTAACCAACTCCAGATGAAGAGCCTTTGTGGCAATTCAAATACTGTTACATAACATTTGCAAGTGATATGTTAAGGACCAAATCAGATTTGATGAAGTATTGGACCTGTGTAATCCACTGCTAAGCTCAAGAAGGGGGTTGTTGGTTGTACTCTAGATGCGGGTATTTGACGTATGTATCTGGTTTGGATTTGAGACGGAAGCATGTTAAATGTTGGCTTGTAATTTTCTTTATAACTTGTCTGCATTTGACTACCCAACATCTTTGTATCAATAAGACTATTAGTAACTGTGGTCCAGCATGAAGAAGCTTGATATGTTTGAACCCAACAAAAAGCCTTGTTAAGTAATTGGTGGTTAGGACGGAAGAGTGTTTTGCAAGATCTAACTGAAAACTATCCCATCTTTGTTTTTGGAAAAACTACCTGACACAAGTTGGCTATACTGCAAGTTGGATCATGAAAATGGGGTCCATGATTTGTTTAGTCTATAGCATTACTTTTCCTTACCTCTGTTGTTTGGAGGAGTAACCTTGTCATGACCGTCCCAAGCCCGTGCTGAAAAAGAGGGCAGGTTTTCCTCGAATCAGAATTGGACCACATTCATTGTAGTTTTGGACTCCTCGAGACGGATATCTGAAATCAGGTGCGTGGAAACACGTTACTCTCGTTATGTCACTATTCGAAGTTGTTGCCCTAGTATTGACAGTGGTGAGTGACGTGGTAACACCTTATCGAAAATGAAGGCTTCGGCCGGATCCCCAAATAACGACTAACCCGTGTCATTGGATCTGGGAGGGTACGTGCTGCATCGTCACGGCCTCATTGAGTTAGGTAGAAAACTTATGTAACTGATGCCCTACCGGCGAGGGTAAGCTTCTCTCAGCTATTCATGGAAATCGACAACTTTGGTCGTCTCCTTGGGTCCATGAAACAAGATTGCGTGCTACCTCAATACATAAAAGAGGGGTTGTTAGTGTGCCCAGGAAGTTGGATCCAACGCCGTGCTGGGAGAGATTATGAGCCTTTAGAGAGCGAGTGTTCGGAATATTTGTATCTTAACGCATTTGTGCGTCAGAAAGGTTGTGAGGTAGTAAAGGTTACCTGTAGTCTTGAGTGCTAGTTCCTGGGTGTTACAAGTTTACCAGGAATGGATTCTAATGACCTGCTGGGGAAGCCGGCGCTCCCGAATGATCATATCTTTAAAAGCAGACAGCCTACATCAATCATTGGGTCCGGTAATGCACAGAGCACCTCTGCCGTATATAAAGACACTCCCATATTGATTGGACGCCTCTATCGAGAGAACAGGTAGTAATCCTTCCCAAATTGCAGCCTACACGTACTATTGGTTTCGGGAGGTAGGTATACTACAACGTGTACGTGGTACCTCAAAGTATAAAAGAGAGGAAGTTCTGTATTGGCGAGATGAGCCTAACAAGGGATGGAGTTTCGGCGGACTCCCACATCAGTCACTGGTTCCCGTAACGTTCGGAGTACCTCTGCCGTAACTAGAGAAAGTCCCGTACTGCTTGGATGATCCTATGGCGAGAAGGTTGATCTACTGCCTAGAATGTGTCCAATCGGATATTAGTAAAAAGTGCCAATTCAGGGATTTGTGTAACGATTTCTGATTCCAATGGAATGAAGAAATCCAGTCGGTCAAAGCGCTGGTTTCAAATCCTAACACCTACCATTGGATCCGGGATGAGATAAGAGAATATCTCGACGTGTTCGTGGTACCTGTACATGGAAGGTGCCAGTTAGTGGCCATTGGACAATGGAGACAGGCAAACCCGGAAATGATTAAGTTCCCCTGGGTTCGCCTAGGGCTCCCGGATTAGATTGGACTCTACCAGGCTGTGGTTAAACCATGGGATTCGGTAGCTACTACTTGTACTGGCGGGATGTGAGCTTGCCTTATAAGGCTCGGGTGTCATGCCTGCAGAACATGGTAGGACTTAACTCGCTAGCAGGGCTACCTCGACCAGTAGGTTAACAGGTAGGCACTAAGAATTTCAGTCTGGCAACGCAGTGGGCATATTCCATTCTTCTAATGTGGGATAGAGTTGCATGCCTAAGAGCAGCAGAGACAAACGTTGTAGATGCACTAAGTGCACAAGGGCTGATAGAGCAAACACTGACCTGATGTTTGCTGGTGTTAGCCCATAAACTTAGGCCGATAGGCCAGATTTCGTTCTAGAAGGTGGGACAATCTTGCAGTAAACTACTCAACATCTAATGCTGTAGAAGAGTGATTATGTTAGATACCATTGTGAGGTCTCTGTACGAGTTTAAGAGAGTGAAAACGTGAATGTTGCAAGTGATGCATCGAGTCATTTGCTGGATGTTTTATTGCATATATATTGAGGAAAAGGCATAAATATATACAGGATTTTTATATTCTCTTTCGCCCTTATATAAGCTTCAGTTATTTTTGCTCGGAAGAGTAGTTTATGTTAGCTCTAACGTCCGGAGACTATGTTAGGTCTTGTAGGTGAAAAGAGAATGGGGTGTTAAGTGATTTTTTTTTGTTTTGACGGAAGAAAGGGTCTTAGTAATGGGCATTGAGGAGGCCCTGGCACCACTGATACCGTGACGGTGAAGGTGTATACGGAGAGAGGGAAATTGCTTGTTTTATTGATCCCTTGAAAATTTTGTGTATTTTGAGATTAAAAATAAATTGTACAGTTTGAAGAAAAGATGTGTAGACGTTTCTACCCTTGTTCTAACATTGTGGCGACTGTGACAGGACTTGTATAATATTTTTGAAGTTTCTGTTTACACGAGTGAAGTAAATACTGCATATCACACTATGGAAAGTTTGCAAAAGCAGAAAAAAACAGCTAGAACTACTTTTACTAAAACAGAAAATAAACTGAAACAATTAATGGACGGTGATCCGGATAAGCAGAAGGTGCGCGTGTGTTTCGAGTTACTGAAAGAGAGAACAAGAGAACTGATGGAGCTGAACTCCAAAATGATGGATTTTTTTACTGGACGAAGAACATGTTGATCTGGACAAAGAAGTGGAGGAGGTAGAAAATTACCGAAGCATATTCCTTCACGTCAGATTAAGTGTCGCGGACATTTTAAATAGTGCGGATAAAGAGGGAAGTATATGCAGTGCAAGTGCAAGGAAGTTTCCGAAAGTTACTGAAATTAGAACTGCGGAAGTTTAGTTGTGAAATAAAAGACTGGTTAAATTTTTGGAGCCAGTTTCAAAAAAATTGACCGGGATGAAGATATAGCACCCGAGGACAAGTTTCAGTATTTGATTCAAGCAACTGTTGTAGGCTTCCGGGCTAGAGAAGTTGTTGAAATATTCCCCCACTGCAGAAAACTATCCCAAAGCAGTAGAAAGCTTGAAGAATCGGTTTGGTAGAGATGAACTTCAAGTAGAAGTCTATGTAAGAGAAATGTTAAAACTAGTTATTTCTGTGCTACTTACGTGCTTTAGAAACGTTAGGTGTTACCACAGACAAGTGTGCTTCTATGTTATTCCCTCTTGTAGAATCATGTTTTCCTGAGGAATTTTTGAAGGCGTGGAATCGTAGTGTTAACTTGAATGTAACGAAAGTTGGTGATGCGAAAGAAAGACTTTCCAATCTAATGAATTTTCTTAAGTCGGAAGTTGAAGGTGAAGAGAGAATCAATCTTGCTATGGCTGGTTTTGGCTTGAAAACTGAGGAAAATAAATCTCGGAAAGTTAAGTTTTCAATCAAACAGTGGGTAAAGGATGAAGTGCCAACAGCTGCGGGGTTAGTGGCTACTCAGAAAATTGTAGACGGAGTTAATAAGTGCGTTTTTTGTGAGAAATCACACAGCAGTTCTGATTGTTTCAGTGCTCAGAAAATGAGTAGGTTAGACCGATTGAAAGTGTTGAAAGAAAAGGAGTACTGTTACCTATGTGTGAAACCAGACCATATATCAAAAAAGTGCAAGGCTAATTTGAGATATGTTGTTTGCGGGTAGAAGCATGTAACTTTAATGTGTGGGGAAATAAAAGCATCAAGTGAGACATCTGACACGTCAGGCAACCGTGATGTTGCAATGACGAATTTTTCTTAGAATCCGAAAGTGTTTCTCCAGACATTAAGAGTAAAACTTCTGTCTGCTCAACGTGAAACATGCGTGCGTGTTTTGGTTGATACTGGATCACATAAATCATACATTTTAAAGGGTGTAGTAGAACAGATGAGGCACACTGCGCATAAAGAAGATACAGCTGTTCGGGGGCTTAAACACAGAGCGTCAAAATCATAAGTGCTACAAGATACGTCTGGGTAACATCAGTAAGACATTTACATGTAATTTTGACGTTTTGGATCAGACTGTCATATGTGGGGATGTTACTCCGGTCGGAAATGGCTCTTGGGTGATAGAATTGAAAGAGAAGAAGATCGTTTTGTCAGATTTCGGTAAAACAAATGAACCTATTGCCGTTCTTATTGGGGCTGATGTGGCAGGGAAGTTATTTACGGGTCAGCGAGTGGAGTTGGCGTGCAGTCTTGTTGCAACTGAGACATATTTGGGTTGGACATTGATGGGAAAAGTGCCTCGAGAGGAAAGAGCTGATTCGAATGTAGCTTTGATGGTAACCTCGTTATTTGTGAAGAAGGCAGACGTGTCCGAGCTTTGGAAATTAGATTCAATAGGTATCATGGATCCTGTCGAGAAGAAATGGAAAGCAAGACACGAGCTTTCCGTTAAACAGTGTTTTCTCGATTCTGTAAAATTTACAGAAAGCGGACGATATGAAGTTTCTTTAGCATATTGCGATGGACATCTGCTGCTTCCAACGAATTTCAAGGAGGCTGGAAAACGATTGAAGAGCACCACGCGCGAGCTAATGAGAGAAGCTCTGTATGAGGACTATGAAAAGCCTCTGCTTCAACGGCAGGCAAGTGCAATCATTGAAGAAGTTTCAACAGATGTTTCCAGTACTTGTGGACATTATCTTCCTCATAGACCTGTAGTAAAAGACACTAGTGTTACTACCCGCACCCGCACCGTATTTCATGCATCCTTCAGATTACCGAGCTATCCTTCATTGAATCAGTGTCTCGAGTGTGGTTCAAACCTGATTGAGTTGATTCCTGATCTTCTTTTAAGATTTCGGGAGAAAAGAATCGGAGTGATTGCCGATACAGAAAAAGCGTTTTTTCCAAATCAGTGTTAAAGCGGAAGACAGAGACTATCTACGGTTCCCTTGGTGGGAGAATGAAGAAGACGGAAAAATGAAGGTGTTTCGCCACGCCCGAGTTGTTTTTGGGCTGAAGTGTAGTCCGTTTATTTTAGGGGCCGTTATATAATACCATTTAAAAAGGGTTTTGGATACTGACAATGACTGGTCCCAACAAATGCTGAAGAGCTTCTACGTCGGTAATATAGTGGCAAGTGTTCGGGATGAAGACGAGCTGCAGAAGTTTGTATCGGAAGCTACGGATCTGCTGGCGCAAGGAGGCTTTAATCTGAGAGAATGGGAACATTCGTTTGAAGAAGTCCCGGGTTCGATCCCAGCCCCCGCCAAGTGAACTTTGTGGTGGACAAACACCGTGTGCGTGGGTTTTCTCGGGGTTCTCCCGTTTCCTCCCACTTTCTTCATTCCACCATTTCATTCATTACTCATCATCACCGTCTCCTTTAGCCTAATCGGCATAACCGTGGGACGTAAAACTTAAAGATTTCATTTCATTTCATTTTCGTTTGAAGAATATTCAACCCATGCTTTAGTTCTTGATCTCTGTTGGAACAAACAGACAGATACTTTGCATTTCAACTTGGCATGGTTGGAAGACGTTGAATTGGAAATTATCACGAAGAAGACAATGCTATCGATCGCACATAAAGTTTTTGACCCGATTGGAATTACTGTCCCTTATATGGTTTATCCCAAAATGATGTTAGAGAAGACCTGGAAATTGGGAATAGGCTGGGATGATGAAATCGGTGGTAGTTTGAAAGAAGAATTTTTAAGATGGTTCCAAGAATTAGAGGTCTTGCGTAATATTAGTATTCCTAGATGGATTGAAGTTACCGAAAATGTAGAAGACTACACGATTCATACCTTTTGTGACGCTACTCAAGACGCTTATGCAGCGGTCACTTTTCTGAGGATAGGAAAGAATGGAAATCCGGTGGTAAGGTTACTTGCAGTGAAATCTCGCATTGCATCTTTAAAAAGCACCACCATACCACACTTGGAATTGCTTGCGGCCTTAATAGGAGCACGGTTAGCTAAGTCGGTGTGTGAAGCTTTCTCCTGGAAGGATGTGCAGTTATTTTTCTGGAGTGATTCAACCACTGTTTTAGCCTGGATTCTAAGAGATGAGAACTGGTCTGTTTTCGTGAGAAATAGAGTGCAAGAAATACGATAACTTTCTTTCCCATTATCCTGGGGGTATGTCATGGGAACAGAGAATCCGGCGGACCTTCCTTCAAGGGGCTGCAGGGCAAGACACCTTGTAGGAGTGCAGTTTTGGGAGGGTTCTGCATGGTTGGCAAACCCGATTGAGACTTGGCCTTGTTCAAACTACAATGACCAGACCAAAAACCAGGAAACAATACAAAGCGAGATGCGAACTACTTGTCGAACCAACATGGAACCTGTTTAAGCCGATTTGTACTACAAGAAGTTTTCAAAATACGAAAAGGTTGTGCGGATGTTGGGTTGGATTCTTCGGTTCTTGAGTAACTATAGGTCCCAACGCGATCGAAGGCAATTTGGAGAATTGACAAAGAATTTTCCGATGCGGAAAAGAAGATTGTGTTTTTGATACAGACAGAATCTTTTATCAGCGTAGAGGATGGAAAACTAAAATGTTTAGAAGTTTTCAAAGACAACAAGAATGTCATACGAGTGAAGACAAAAATTGTTTACAGGAAAGATGAAGAGGATTTCCGAAGCCCAATGGTGTTACCGTCAAAGCACAAAGTTGTGAAGCGACTGATCTACCATCATCATGTGAAACATCAGCACGCTGGTACACAAATTTTGTTGAATATACTCAGAGAGCTGTTTTGGATTTTGAGTAGCAGGAAAACAGTGACAGCTGTGGTAAACGAGTGCGTCAGCTGCAAAAGACATGCGGCGAAAAATGTAAAACCAGTAACCGCGCCGCTTCCCGAAGATCGCGTTCGAGATGCAAAAGTGTTCGAAGTTATAGGAGTGGACATGGCTGGCCCACTTTTTCTGAAGGGTAATCAGAAGGCCTGGGTGTGTGTTTTCATTTGTGCTGTGTACAGGGCAGTGTATTTTGAACTTGTAACGGCACTGTCGACGGATGCCTTCCTTTTAGCTCTCTGCGATTTGTTGCAAGACAAGGAAGGTGTTTCACGGTGTACAGTGATAAGGGTACCAATTTTGTTGGGACTGCCAATGTACTCAAAGGATTGGACTGGAACACAATTATCAAAGTGCAGCACGTCAAATCGAGTGGAAGTTCAATCCTCCAACTGGTGCTTGGTGGGAACGAATCACTAGGGTTTTGAAGGACTTGTTGAAGAAAGTGTTGGACCGAGCTTGCTTGTCGTACGAGGAAATAACTACTGGCTTGTGTGACTGCGAATCAGTGATAAATTCAAGACCCTTAACTTACGTTGAAGGAAATGAAGCAAATTTAGTTCCACTGAGTTCCTCCGTGTTCCTGCGGGATAATTGTGAGTGTGGAGTCCCTGATGTAGATGCAGTGGATCATGATAGTTTGAATAAACGAGTGAAGCGTAGGCAAACTTTACAGACTGAACTGAGAAACAGGTTCCCGGAGTGAATATTTGGACAACTTGTACATAATGCGGAGAACAAGTAACATGGCCAGTCTGTGACAGCTGGGGACATTGTTCTAGTCGGTAGTGGTAATTCAAAACGTATTAATTGGCCTTTAGCGCGAGTCGTTGAGGCGTTGCCAGATAAAGATGGGGTTGTGAGATTAGTAAGGCTTCAGGCTGCCCATGGTGAACTAATAAGGCCTGTGCAACGTTTGTATCCGTTAGAAGTAAGCAGCCAGAACTTGTGGAGAGATCGGGTGCAGTGGTGGCGATAGGGCCCCCCAGACCCCGCGGCGAGGGGGGCCCCGGACCTTAGGGGGCTCCTAGAAAGTACGCTCACCAAGGCACCTTTTACACGTCATTTAGCCTATAATTTTAATGCATTTTGAAAGTGTTTTTCCACAGCCTGTAACTAATTCTAACAGTTTCACTAAATTAAATAATGAAATAATCATTAAAATTAAATAATAAGGTACATAGTAATGAGTGTGAACATGAATGTCAGGTTGATCTTTACGATTTTCCTATTTTCCATGTAACATTTGTGTATTTAAATGTTTTGTAGGTAGAGACAAATAGCGGTCCAGGCGTGTCTTTTACCTTTCACCAATTTTATTATAAAAGTTCTAAGTACAGTGTCTATAGTGTATTTTCTCCTAATTGACCAGATGAAGGAGATTGGTGTTTTGCGGGTGCCCCTTCAGCTCATGGCAGCGTTCAGAACACTTGCTAAGTTATAGATAAGATTTATGGGAAACCCCCTCAGCTCATGGCAGCCTCGTCAGGTTTTTAGTTGTAGTTAGGATCCATAGTCCAGTGCGACATAGGGCTTAGGAAAGGTGTACCCCTAGTTCAGTGCTACCTCGGAGCAGGTAATGGTTAGTCGGTCAGTGGTCAAACTGATGCCGGGTTCCTCTTTTATTTGTCCTCTTCGGGTGGTTCGTCCTAATTGGGATCCTTTCGTGTGGTCCGTCTCCTTTCGGTTTCCTTCGTGTCTTCCTCTTTAGTGTATCATCTGCTTTTGTAAATAATGGCACATGTAGTTATACACTTGCTTTTGTTGTAATGTGGGAATCCTTACAATATTGTTTATATTAGTCTATTATGCAATATTTTCCTTATGGTGTATCTTAGACTACAATTACCGTGTATTACAATAAATTATCGCGTATTTCAATAAATTATTGTGCTCGCTGGAAATATCTCCCAAGAGAACAATTCGAGACATTGCAACTTCTTAATTGAAGAAGACAGTTGCTTCTTGAGTAGTTTGTCGGACTTGACTACTGCCTTACAGCTGTACCTCACACTTCCTGTCACAACTGCTGCAGCAGACAGAAGTTTTTCAAAATTAAAAATTATCAAGAATTATTTATGGAGCACCGTAACAGAAGATAGATTGCGTGCGCTTGCCATTTTGAGAATCGAACATGAAAAAAAAAAAAAAAAAACGGATAAAATTTTTGGACAAATTCTTGCTCCTGAAGAATCGAAGGTTATCGTGTAAACAGTTCTTAAAAATGTGGTGTTTTATTCCATTCCAAGTGAAATCTAGTGATAATGATGCTTACAATACCTCTCCTTAGTTGTATTGTGTGTGTTTGTCAGAGTTGGCGTGGGCCAATGAAAACTTGACCCAAGACCCACCACCCACCGTGACCCACCACAAACGGTGACCCACTCTGACCCACCATGAACCACTCTCATCCACTTTGACCTACTCTGACTCACCAAAATCCATCTTCATCAACTCTGAACACGATCCACGGACTCTTCTGAACTGACTAAAGAGTTTGCACTTGTAATAAAACAACACTGTGAAATTGTCACTAATCGGAGTTTGAATTTCTAATCAATCGCTCAAACACCACTCTGTTACAATAACGGTGGATCTGACCTTTACGATATAAAATGGTAAAGTGTTTGTCAGTGAGGAAATTGAAACAGTTCGAGGTGGGGGGAAATTAGTGTGTGCCTAAAATATACTTGTACTAAGAGAGTATTCTTGTAAGTGTTAATTTCTAAACGCATTCCACAAGAAACTTCTATTCGCAGGAAAATACCCCTGTACAATATGGAAAAGGTTATGGTTTCTCAGTTCACAGTATTTTTCTCACAAAAGACTTGAAAATCAGTTATTCATAGGGTATAAAGGTGCTCGGGTACCCTATGTGAGAGCATTTCCATAAAGTATGTTCATAATTGTAATTTGCGTAATCACTAAAACACCACGTTAAATTTAACTTACAAATATGCATAATTGCAATTATTATGAATATTTATTCAAAGTAGTTTACCTAAAGCAAAGAAGAGACTTACTAAAAATTAGGTACAAAGTTGAATAACACAAATAAGCCATTAGTAATACAAGTATACATTTTCCATAACTCGTAATTTTCCACCTTAAAACAAATCTGAAATCGGATTTATTTCCTGTTGGTAACTTTTTGGCGGTAAATCATGCGCAGTGGAATGATGTCTATCATTCAGCCAAGAAATAACTAGCTCGTCTACTTTGAGCATGTCTAGCGGTGGGCCATTAACATTGATGAGCAACAAGGTAGACAATGTTTGAGCACTTAGGCTATTTCTAATATCAGTCATCTGTAAATCCATAAGGGGAAATCCCCGTTCGCACTCTGTCGTGGATTGCCCTGTGCTGTAAGCGCTCCATATAATAAATATAATCTTCAGCAATTATTATAGCAGAAAGCAATGGATATATGAAGCCAAGCACTGTATTTTTTTTTCTGATTTTTTTTTCTTAAATAACATCGATCGTTTTCGATCATTTTTACAAACCAACTCACTACCAATTTTCCATATATAGAAAGTTCACTCCCCCCCCCCCCCACATAAAGGAGAATTAAAAAAATGTTAGGACACTTTCTGTTTATTTTCAATAAAGAGTTAATACACTGAATTTCAGCTCCGTAAGTTTAACAGCTTGCGATATACTTATTTTTTTTCGCAAAAATTCGGATCCTCGCTACCTCCTTAGGATATTATGCATTATAATAAAAGCAATATAACAACCCAATTTGGATTATGGCCTAACTATATACCAAAAGTAATTTCATTTGACTTTGCAATTTTACCGTGATGATCTGGCACACATAGTTACATTCAATTTTATATAATAATTTATATATTACTGTGATTCAAAAATGTATTTTTTTTCCAGTAGTTAGCTCTAAAAACTCTCAGTCTCGAAAGCCAAGTAGTAGTATAAGTCCTATTGCTATTATTACTATTAAAAATATCAATATCCAAAAGTGCCTAAAGTTCTTTTTTCACTTGGTTAGATATACTCACCTCAGGTAAGTAGACAGAAACAAGTGGAATAGGAAGGGAAATTAAGGTGTTGAAAGTAAAACGGAGACAGATTTAAAGTCTTCAGAAGATACTGCAATGCAGTGAGCAGAGAGGGTCAGTAGATCATACTGAGTCGGCGGGTCGAAGTGGGTGGTGGGTCGCAGTGAGTCACGGTGGGTGGTGGGTCTCAGTGGGTCATGGTGGGTGGTGGGTCACGGTGGGTGGTGGGTCACAGTGGGTCATGGTGGGTGGTGAGTCACAGTGGGCCACATGCTGTTGACCCACGACCCACTCAGAAAACTTGACCCACTCCATCTCTGGTGTTTGTGTGTTACGTGTTCCGGTGTGACGATACAAGAAGTTTCCATTCCGTTTTATTCTAGGCAATGAAAGTAGTATATTTTACGCTAGTACACAAAAATATTCTACATCAATTTTTCCTCTGTGTGGAATGTAGTTACAATATAATCCCGGATAACCGAAACCCGAATTATCCAAAATCGTAAAAAAAAAAAAAAAGTACTGTACTGCACAGGAATAATCTAGAGGACGAGGGCGCGCTAGGCTATGTCTAATCCATATGCTATAAAGATAAACTATTACAGTACTAACTACATATAGATGTACTGTAATCCTAAAAATGTTCATTTAACTTACAAAAACTAAAACCTGAACCACTGGCGTAACAGACCTGATCCGGCCTCAACTCCATATATTAACGACTGGTGGACCTACGACCATCTGAGTGACGAACAGGTAGTCAGCCCATTGCGTCACCCTCTCACAACAGGCGTATCACTGCCCAGTTTTCCTTACGACACTGGGCAATGCCAAAAATTTGGAGTACTCCAGCGGATTGAACCCGGGATTACGTGGATATGAATTTAACGCTCTAACCACTAGACTATTGAGCCTACAAACAGAGCTTCCAAGTTATTTGATCTTCAAAACATTTCAGACAAATAAAAATACTGTAGTACAGACCCCGATAATGGATGTCCATGACGTAACAAACAAATAAATATATCCGAAATAATCCCCCTAGTTTAGATCAGTTAACCCTGGTTATACTGTATTATTATTATTATTATTATTATTATTATTATTATTATTATTATTATTATTATTATTATTATTATTATTCGTAGTAGTTGTACTCATAGTGGTAATACTGTTAACAGTGTAAAATGGCACAATAGTACGCATATAGAAATTGTAAATGAAGTTCGAGTAACACATGGCCTTTTCTTCAGTTTTTGCAGGTGGCCCCGACTCCAGTAACGCCGCCACTGATCGGGTGGTTCATTCTGGAGCCGCTCCTCGCGAGAAACCGTTAGACTCTGAACTGTCATGTTTAAAATCGAGGAGTGGTCGTAATATTAAAGTTCCGGTGAGATTTGATTTGTAAAAGAAAGAAAAAAAAAAGGAGATTTTTGTAATAGACCATGTTGAGTTGTCCACCAACTCAAGGTGGGAGGATGTTAAGTGATTTTTTTTTTGTGTGTGTTGACGGGTGGAAGGGTCTTACAAGGTACATTCGCGAAGTGTCCCCTCGGGATTCGTCTAAAATTGATTTAAATACAATGTTCTCCGCGGCTCAAAGTGTATTGTACTAATTTTAGCGGCCCATACGGGTAATTTGCATATTTATGGCCCTTCATATATCCGGAATTCAATCATACACTACTATAACGCTTGGTCACAAAATTGCTTTTAGTTTCTTTAGATGTAACTGGACATGAATGTGGGATATGCAAAACAAAGTGGATCAAGTACTGCTTCTCTGACACGTGTTATCCACATCAGCCACCATCTTGGATCCGCCATATTGGATTCAACTTTCGGTTTTTCTAATGGGAATAGGTGCATGTGATACATCAAATTCATGCAAAATTTTCTCGGCAATTCATTGGTGTAGTGAGTTTTATGGTAGTTTGCAGCATTCGCAAGGTACTGTATGTTAAATGTCAGGCACTTCACAAATTCAACCATTAAAAAGTTGTGCAGGGCAGTCTTGGGAAGTAACGTAACGCAAGTAACGTTTCCTAGTAACGCGTTACATTTTTTCCAAAGTAACTGTAACGGTAACGCGTTACAAATTTTTAAGTAACGTACCTAGTTTGCGTTACTTTTTTCGCGTTACATTTCGGATGAGTAACTATAATATCTGTATTTTTTTCGGAAACAAATGTTTCTTTCCTGTAAGTAAATTTCTCAGAATGAAACAATAGAGCATGAACTACGTATGTCAGTGACCGACAGTCACCGACACACAGAGAAACAGATAAGTTCGTAGTGACACTTGCTGTCAGTGTGCGAATTGAAAAATTTTCCCAGGGGGGGATGAATTTCACCTATATGCGCACCGTCCTCCCCCCCCATATATATATATATATATATATATACTAACAAGTACCAAAACAGTTGAGATGTGAGATGTTTCATAAATTTTCACTCAAGCAATATTTAGGTTAGCTACGCAAAGTAAGATTTGTTCCCTTTTTCTATCTTCATATCCATTTAAAAATACTCCAGAGGGGAAAAAGTTATCCCTGCCAGGGATAAAATTTTTCTTCTCCAGGGGGGTAAAGATTTTTGTCAGGGGGGGAAATCCCTGGCATCCCCCCCGCCAATTCGAACCCTGCTTGCTGTTTTTGGAAGATGTGGCCAGCCTCAGGGAAATCACGTGTACTGATTGCAAACACCTTGAAGATTTTGTCGTAGATTTTGACAACACCAAATCAATACATTCAGTGAGTGAACTAGGAGTGCAATGATACCGGTAGTCTATTTTACTTTGATTGGTGTTGTTTTTATAAAGATGGAGAATGAAAATATATTACCATTCGAACATTTGAAAGAA
Organism: Thermobia domestica; assembly: GCF_964235325.1. Lineage (NCBI taxonomy): Eukaryota > Metazoa > Arthropoda > Insecta > Zygentoma > Lepismatidae > Thermobia > Thermobia domestica. Next base: position 295,309,954 of record NC_137459.1, on the reverse strand, counting down.
TACTTTTTCTTAAGAGCTGAGGATAATGGTGGACAAAATTTAAGAGTAAAGTGTCTGAAGTGCCCCAGCGGAAAATATTTATCAACAACTAGCGCGCCATAATCAACGATTTACACTAAGGGGTCAATATGAATAAACTGTGTTCTGATGAGCAGGCCTACTTTATTACTAGAAAATAGTTTGCTGATGGTATGTAATATTGGAGTTCTTTCAGATTAGTTTGCTTATCCCAGAGTCCCGTTTATTATAGAGTTTGAAACTAGCTTTAAAAAGAATATACCGATTTTAGAGTTACTGGCAAGTTTTGATTCACCCCCAGTTCATGTGTTCTCACTGTATTAGTTGTAGTGTAATGTTTCTCTATATTCTGTATTTTTAATTTTACATAACAAAATTGTTATTATTATATAATTAGTTTAGCAGAGTAACTATAAGCAACGATTTTTCTAACGCATAGGGATGAGCACGAGTCAAGCTAAAACTCGACTCGACTCGAATTCAAGTCGAGTTTCGAGTCCAGTCGAGTTTAATAAATGGCTCGTTCGTTTTAACTCGTTTTCAAATCGTGGCCTGATTACACTTGAAGGCGAAAACCATGAGAAATGTAAGCTAATCAGTAACATGAAATATTTTCAGTGTTGCTCACGAGAGGGGACACTGTTCGTATCTCGTCTCGTCTCGACAGCGAGACCACAAGAGATTTTTTATAACAAGCTCAGCTCGGCTCGGCTCAACTGAGAAAATGGCTCGAGCGGGCTCGCTTGGGGCGAACCATCTGCTCGAGCTGGCTTGGTTGGGATGAGCAAACTGCTCGGTTGGGCTCAACTGAGCTGAGGGCTCTAACCGAGTCGGTTGGGTGAGCTGTTGGCTCGGCTCACTTCTCGGTTCGGGTCAATAGTGAATGAGCTGTGAGCCGAGCTGCTCGAGTCGTTGGCAATTCTAAACCCGGGCCGAGCAATTTTGAAGATATTTGGCCAGTGCCTATAAGTTTTAACAGTGTTTGGCTCGAACCCGAATACTCAACGTAGACCCTCAACCGAAATTCAGAAGCTCGGGAACAATGTCCTTGACTCCTAGACTTCACGACTACCGAAATTGGCAATCAACTAGTTTTTTAGTATTGAAATACAAACCTCCTATCTTTCATGTTTATATACAGTGTTGTTATAATTAATAATAATAATAATAATAATAATAATAATAATAATAATAATAATAATAATAATAATAATAATAAAAGTTGTAGTAGTAGTGCTGTCATTGATGATAATCATATTGTCTATGTAATATACTTGAAGAGAGTACTCGAAACTACACACCGGATTTGGCTAGACTCGACTCGAAACTCGACCCCAATTCGAGTAGAGTTGGAGTAATTTTTCGAGCCGAGTTCTCGGGTCGAACTCAAAGATATCTGTTTCTAGTCGAATCGAGTTTCAAACGAAACTCGCTTGAACTCGCAAGTTCCCATTCCTACGAGTAACGCAGTATGGCATGTTATCAATGTTACAACATTATATGAAAATGTTCATATATCAAGTAACAATTTGTTCTTGCATTTACATAAAGCGATTCAGAACGTGCAATAATAATAATAATAATAATAATAATAATAATAATAATAATAATAATAATAATAATAATAATAATAATAATAATAATAATAATAATAATAAATGCAGAGATCTTATTAAACGCTTGCAGGGACATGGGTTTAGAAGTAAATGCAGAGAAAACTAAATACATGGAAGTGCGTCGGGACCGTAATACGGCAAATTGTGGAGGCGTTAAAATATTAAATAATGCTTTTGATAAAGTAGATACTTTCAAATATTTAGGATCAATATTAACAGACGAAAATCATATTCACGAAGAAATTAAATGTCGACTAAAAGCAGGGAATTCGTGTTACTATTCGGTTCAAAATCTCTTGTCGTCGCGAATTCTGTCGACGAATTTGAAGCTTAAAATATATAAAACAATAATCATGCCTGTTGTTCTGTATGGTTGTGAAACATGGTCGCTTACTCTGAGGGAAGAACATAGACTGAAAGTATTTGAGAACAGGATCCTGAGAAGAATATTCGGACCCAAGAGGAACGAGAATGGGGAATGGCGGAAGCTTCATAACGAGGAACTACATAGTTTATACGGTTTACCCAACATTGTTAGGGTCGTCAAGTCTAGGAGGCTTAGGTGGGCAGGTCATGTAGCTAGAATGGAAGAAAGTAGAAACGCTTTCAAAGTCTTGACTGGTAGACCCATAGGAAAACGACCATTAGGAAGACCTAGGCGCAGATGGGAGGACAATATTAAGATGGATCTCGCAGAGATAGGAATACAAAGTAGAAACTGGATGCAATTAGCTAAGGATAGAAGTCAGTGGAGAGCTTTTGTGAACGCGGCACTGAACCTCCGGGTTCCATAGGCCATAGAGTTAGTTAGTTAGTTAGTTAATAATAATAATAATAATAATAATAATAATAATAATAATAATAATAATAATAATAATAATAATAATAATAATAATAATAATAATTATTATTATTATTATTATTATTATTATTATTATTATTATTATTATAGCTGTAGTAATAGTAGTATGGAAAATTGAAGTAATATTTTTTCACATATTTAAAGTTTTGGAACTAAAAGTAACGCGTTAGTAACGCGTTACTTTCGAAGTAAAGTAACAGTTACTTTTTGGGGGCAAGTAACGCATTACTAACGCGTTACATATTAAGAGAAAGTAAAGTAACTTGTAACGCGTTACATTTTTACAAGTAACTTACCCAACACTGGTGCAGGGCCCCGTTTGTATATGTGATCTTTTACGTGATTTATTGTTCACGAAATATTTTCTGAACGTACATACATACAGACACACAGACGTAAATAGGATATGGTAAATCTTCCCCAAAATCCGGTCGCATCTAGGTTTACATTAGGCATTTTGTTCATAATACAATACTTCCTTGTTATACGTAGTATAACTTGGAAGTAATAACAATCACTCACGGAAGGATTATGACACCAATGTTGTAGAGAGTTTGTTTATATTTACAGTACTTTTCCAGTTAGAAATTGTTTGATTTGCCAACATCAAAAACGTAAGCGTAACTTATATTAGTCTGCAATGTCTATCCACTAGAGTCAAGTGCATAGAGGGATTTAACATGTAATATATCACAAATGGTACAAGCTACTGTAAAACTCACTACACCAATGAATTTCCGAGAAAATTTTATATAAATTTGATGTATCACAAGCACCTATTCCCCTTTGAAAAAAAACTAAAGTTGAATCCAATATGGCGGATCCAAGATGGCGGCCGGTGTGGATGCCCATATTCATGTTCAGTTACATCAAAAGAAACTAAAAGCAATTGTGTGACCGAGCATTATAGTAGTGTATAATTGAATTCCGGATATATGAAGGCTCATAAATATACAAATTACTCATATGGGCCGCTAAAATTAGTAAAATACATATTGAGCTATGGAGAACTTTGCATTTAAATCAGTTTTACATGAATCCCGAGGGGACACTTCGCGAATGCACTTTGTTAGTAATGGGCGTTGAGGAGGCCCTGGCACCACTGTTACCGTGACGGTGAAGGTTTATACGGAGAGAAATTGCTTGTTTTATTGATTCCTTGAACTCCTGGCCAGTACCTTTCTACCACAACTAGACGAGCAACGATATCGAGAGTCGTATAATTGCCAGACACGAGGAGGACCAGGTAAATATTACTGGTAGATTGAACCATCTCCCACTACCCGTAAATGGCCATATTACTCCTCCTGGACACATGCACATCATATTTTGTATAGTCGCCTACGACTGCATACCGCCCAAACTTCCTTACAGAAGTACCGCCAGGGCTTCGGGATACTCCTCTCTGCTATTGCCTACAGGACCTTGGCACCCTAGAACATCTTACTTATTCTTGTCCTTTTACGATACGTTATCGTCCTGTCTTTTTAGCTCTGTAATAGTCAATAATATGTGAAGAATGTGGAAGAGTGTAATAGTGAATAATCTGTGAAGAATGTGGAAGAATTAAATAGTGAATAATCTGTGGAGAATGTGGTATAGCAAATAGTCTGTGAAGAGTGTGAGACTACTGTCAATAGTCTGTGATGGACACGAGGATGGCCGGCTTTGTCATGAGTCAAAGAGTTCGTGTGAGCAAGAATGAAGTTGGAGTATGCAAGTGGGCTTGTTAGAAGTACTGTGAAGAATATTATTTAGTAACATGAGGATAAAAATTAGTAAAGTACTTTTGAAGTGTGTGTGCATGTACCTGTGTCCGTAAATAAAGAGTACCTTAGTTTGGAAGTAGTTATTTTTAATAGTAAAAGTAATAGCTGTATAGCAAGCTCCCTGTACGCTCTGCTTGGATACGGACCTTTTCCTATCAGCACCATACTATAGCTGAAAATACCAATGCCATCTATCATCTCCTACAACTCTTCCTCCTCAACCACCTTGACCTCTAACTTGCGTCCTGTGGTCTCAGTAAAATACATCTACGCCATGCCACTAATCTAACCTCGTTCTAGCAATCCTATGTATCACCGTGGATTGTTCAAGGGATTCCCCGGAACATTGAAGGGGAGGGACCATGTTTTCCCCCACGAGAAGAAGAATTGATCTCTTGAAAGTTTTCTGTATTTTGAGATTAAAAATAAATTGTACAGTTTGAAGAAGAGATATGTAGACGTTTCTACTCTTGTTCTAAGATGGGGAATCTTTCCTTCACGTAGTGAGTGCAGATGAATAGATAGGAATTAGGTTCCGTTTTACTTTAGATTAGGAAATTGGATATTTAAGTCCCAGTACTGCTTCCTTTCATGTATACTTGGGTATGGCACTGAGGAATAGGGGTTCCTTCTTTTAGGTACACTAAAAAGTTACCGAAATAATTATCCTAAGCCATGTTCGGTGTAGGACGAAGTTTGTAATAAAAAGAGTGAGTAAATAAGCTTCTCTGGTTCCACTAGTGAGGAACATAGTTGCTTTTTCACCAATCCAATATACTGGATTCGATTCCCCGGAAGTAGTCTCATTTAAGAGGCCACGGATATCTTGTTATATAGAACTCCTCTCCTGTATAAGAGATAATTAGTTCATGATAACCTCACCTAACTAACAAACTCTATGGCTTATGGAACCCGGAGGTTCAATGCCTCGTTCACAAAAGCTCTCCACTGACTTCTATCCTTAGCTAACTGCATCCAGTTTCTACTTTGTATTCCAGTCTCTGCGAGATCCATCTTAATATTGTCCTCCCATCTGCGCCTAGGTCTTCCTAATGGTCGTTTTCCGATTGGTCTTCCAGTCAAGACTTTGAAAGCGTTTCTACTTTCTTCCATTCTGGCTACATGACCCGCCCACCTAAACCTCCTAGACTTGACAACCCTAACAATGTTGGGTAAACCGTATAAATTATGTAGTTCCTCGTTATGAAGTTTCCGCCATTCCCCGTTCCCGTTCTTCTTGGGTCCGAATATTCTTCTCAGGATCTTGTTCTCAAATACTTTTAGTCTACGTTCTTCCCTCAGAGTAAGCGACCATGTTTCGCAACCATACAAACAACAGGCTGATTATCGTTTTATATATTTTAAGCTTCAAATTCGTCGACAGAATTCGCGACGACAAGAGATTTTGAACTGAATAGTAACATGAATTCCCTGCTTTTAGTCGACATTTAATTTCTTCGTCAATATGATTTTCGTCTGTTAATATTGATCCTAAATATTTGAAAGTATCCACTTTATCAAAAGTATTATTTAATATTTTAACGCATCCACAATTTGCCGTCCCGACGCACTTCCATGTATTTAGTTTTCCCATGTCCCTGCAAGAGTTTAATAAGATCTCTGCATTTCTTTCTATTGTTCTCCTATCATCCCCTATTAAATTTACATCATGATAACCTCACCTATTGGGTCTATATAAGAACCCTTCGCCATATACGGAGGAACCTTTTATCTGACCTAAACTATCTTTTAAAATACTTTGATATATTTCCTTTAAAAGCGTTCTTCCAATATAAGGGAGACACTGAATAGAATTAGGACAGGATTTTGATATGGTGAGTTAATACATTTAGAAATTTAAGGATGATAGGGGGCGCCCTTAGTGAGAGCTAACCCTCCTATCTTCCACAGGCAACTCTTTATAGAGAATTTTAGAAAACCTTAGAGAACCAAAAACGCAGTGATTATCTTAGCGAATTTGGAAACGAGAGATCCAGTTGCTACCTCTCAAGAAATCTCTTCATTAGATTCTCCATTTCTTGAATAAAATGAATTTAAGAGGCAAATACTTGCTGTTATGGTTTCATATTTTGATATGAACCAAAGGCGTAACTACTATGGCGCGAAACCCCGCAATGCGGGGGGCCCGACACTTCCAAAGGGGCCCTTCACCCTAGTCACCTAGTCGGCAGTGTTCTTCCACCCTCCCCATTTTTGGTAGGCTTGATGTGTAGGTCAAGGGCTGCGAATAGTGTTTGTTGTCCAAGAAAACAAAATCAGGAATGGGCCGACGATATAAATGATTGGCAGGGTCTTTTCAAAATAAAAGTCAAGGGTTACAACAAGTCCTAGATGACATTGTATCACGCACTATTTATGATCAGTGGAAACATAAGTGTCTTTATGAGGAAGCCGAGAAACAAAGTAAGATACGAAAACAATTTGTGGTGTCAGGTTCTAGAGAGGCTGATTAATATTACACTAATGCTAGCAAAAAAAAATCCCTAGCGTTCAGGAGACACAAGGAGGACATAAATGAAAGTTATTGTGGATTATTTTTTATCTCAGGTTCAGCTACTTGCTAAATACCATCTTATCATGAAACAAATTATAAACACATCAAAAGGTCATAATAAATATTTATCCTGCTATACAGAATGAAATAATTCACAGCCTTGGTACCTTCCTTCAACTAACATTAGTACAAAAAGTGAATTCGTCCCCATTTTTTTCTATTATCGTGGACTCACCCAAGGTATTTCAAAGCAGGATCAATATATTAAGTGTTGTTATTCGCCACGTCGAAATGACATGATGGACATGATGAACCAAATGACTTAAATGTTAATGAGCATTTCATAAAGTTAGTACAAGTAACTCACCAAAGCGTCAAAGGTATAACTAGTGAAGTGCTTAATGGTTTAAATTCATTAGAATTAGATTTGAAGCGCTGATTATGTTATCTAACATTCCCCCCCCAAAAAAAAATGTTAAGACGGTGAACCCTGGGTATTCTCTTGCGGGGAGGGAGGCATAAAACGTAGTTACGCCACTGATATGAATCTGAAGTTTTTGCAAAACCTATAAATTTAGGTATTTGTGTTGCTAAAATAATAAGTAATTACCCTAGACGTTACTTATTTCAGACGAACAATTATTATAATTATTCAAAACACGCTGAATGTATAATTATTATATATTCTATCTTTCTGTTAAATGTTAGTCGAATTCTTTGCTTTCGTGTGTCAGATCGTTTTGAAAACACAAACTGAGTTATCTCTATTACGTACAATCTCGTGTAATAGAGAGAGGACAGTAAGAGAAGAAGACAAACAGTGTACATGTATGACCTAAAACCAAAAACGCAACAGACTCACTGGAACATCGAAGCTTGATAAGTCCCAAGAAGGCTCACCAGGTAAGTACCAAAATCAACGTACTGTTGATATGTTGTTCAGTTTGATTCGGTTTAGTTTTAACGTCCCACGATTATGCATCCTAGGCTAAAAGAGACGTGGACCTACTGTGGAATCCGAACCACTTTGGTCGTTCAACTGTACCCCCACCGGGAATCGAACCTGGGACCATGCGTAATGAAATCAAGATACAGTGGCTCAATAAAAAAGTCGGACATATACATATTCACACATTCAAGAGAGAATAGACATTCCAAGAGTAAGCTTCAAAGAACAAAAAATATTTTTTAAGTACTCTATATTATTTACTTATGGAAAATAGAAACATCAATGACAAAACTCAATTTCATGACTACAAAAAATACAAAAAATGAAAATACAGCTAAAATCCATGTCAAAAAAGAACTCGGACAGGTAGCACCACTCTCTTTCTTTTGGGGCTTAATAGGGGAATTTCCAAGAGTTTGTCTACTTAACAGTTTCAGGTATCCAAGTGAAACGAGTTGAAGTCGCACTGTTTGTACGTAGGTAAATTTGTGTGTTTAAAATTTAAAATGGGAAGTTAACTTGGGCGAACTTCTTTAGCAATAAGAGAACTTATTTTAAAATATTATAAAGAGGGAAAACCAGTTCGTGATACTGTGGAAATAGTAAATAGGTCACACTTCAAAGTTCATGACATTATTAGACGTTTTAAATCAACAAAATCACTGCAAAATAAACCAAAAAGTGGTAGACCTAGAGTGCTTTCAAAGTCAGACGAGCGATGAATTGTACTATAGGTTAATAAAATCTCCAAAACAAGTGTCCTAAACTGCCCAAACAAGTATAAGAACATCTTAATAAAAGTTTGCATCCCGAAACGATAAGATTTGTTTTAAGAGAAGCAATTTACTTGGAAGAGTAGCCCGTAAAATACAGCTCGTGAGCAAGTGCAATAGACCAAAGAGTATTAGTTTTGCAAAAGCCTATAAAAGTAAAGATTTTCGTTTAAGAGCACTGTGTTATTCGCGGACGAAAGCAAATTTAATTTGTTCCGCTCAGGTGATCAATGTTACATCTGGCTAAAACCTAATGGAGAACTCAGAACGAATAATCTACGATCCACTGTGAAACATTGAGGTGTGTCGGTAATGGTTTGGGGCTGTATGTTCTCTGCTGGTCCAGGTAAACTTTGTGTAATCGATAGTATTATGGACCAAACAAAGTATTTAAACATTCTGAAGCAAAATTTGGTACAAAGTGCTGAAACATTTGGAATAATAGACAACTTCCAGTACTACCAGGATAACGATCCTAAGCACAAAGCACTCAATGTGCCTTTGTGGCTCCTGTATAATTGTCCGCATGTGCTGGAAACACCTCCGCAATCTCCTGATATTAATGTTAGTGAGCACTTATGGGCTTATTTGTAAAACCAGTTAAAATATCTTACTATTAGAACAAAGGAAGACTTGGAATCAGCACTTCAGACTGAATGGGCAAAAGGTGATCCTTCCTTCTGCAAAAAACTTGTAAAATTCATTGCAGAAAGATTGAAAGCGATCGTGAAAAATAAAAGGATTGACTACAAAATATTAAAAATATCTAAAAACATTCTAAAATTTTGCTACAAATTAAGTGTCCGAGTTCTTTTTTGACATGGATTTACGCCATGTATTCACTTTTTATATTTTTTATAGTCATGAAATTGAGTTTTGTCATTGATGTTTCTATTTTTCATAAGTAAATAATATAGAGTAATTAAAAAATATTTTTTGTTCTCAGTAGAATACTCTTGGAATGTTTATTCCTCTTAGAATGTGTAAGTATGTATATGTCCGACTTCTTTATTGAGCCACTGTATGTTGTTCAGTTGCAGTGCCACTGTTCATCATGGGTACGTAGAGAAAGGACGTACAATTACAACGGATTACTCATTGGGCGTTCTTCGGCCTCTACGTGGAGCTATTCGTCAGAAATGGCCAGACCTGTGGAACTCGAAGGCAGTTCAATTTGGATTATATGATTGTCTTTTTAACACAACATTCCAATGGTTCTTCAAGTTCCCTACCCTGTGCGCCTCTTGGCTGTTCCTGAAAATCAAAATGCTCCGAAAGAGAACTCTCTTTCACATCCGAAAGGACATCTAGTGCAACGTAATAGCTGCTCTAACAGCACTTCTCGAGAAAGATGCCTGTTTCAAGCAGTGGTAAGGTACATCCGGTATTCCAAAAAGTACTGAGCCTTTTGCACACAAAATTGTGTTTTCGTTCCAAATCTCAGGGTATATGAATCGCAATGGGTCAGGTCTAACGTGGTTTGACAGCTGACAGCTGAAGGTAGCAGATGTGCAAAACGTGTTGGAATTCTTGTAACTAGATGTAAGGTACTGCGTCATGAATATGAGTGAACTTTCCGCTAAACTGCGCTACATTTTACAATTTTCTTTCGATAAAGATTAAACTCCTGCGCAGGCGATAGTTATTTGTATTGTTTATGGGTAAGATATGTATCAAAAGCAACAGCCAAAAGATGGTACAATCGCTTTCATTATGAAAATTTAGATCTCCAAGATGCTCCTCGCAGTGGATGATCAATCATAGCAAAAATGTATGGTATTTTCTAGCAAAAGCCGAGCAAGACCAACATGTAAGCAGTCATGACATCACCAATGACCCAAACATCTATCATCAAACAATGTTAAACCATTTGGAGAAAGCTGGGTACAAAACAAATTGGATGTTTAGATGCCACACGACCTGAATAGAAACACCTTTACTCGAACGAAATTCTATCTGGGAATCTCTACTGAAACGTAACGAGTTCGAGCTATTTCTGGAGTAGTTGATGATGAGTGATGACGAGTTGGATGACCTACGACAACAATACGCAAAGATGGTGGTAGAAGGTCAGCAGTCTTTAGTGTCATATCCTGTATAATCTACAGCATATCTATTACAATGACATTAAAATTATATACCAGTATTCATTTTCTGTTGCTTGTAATGGTTTTCGATATTTTGGTTTTAACAAACAACGAAAGGTAAGGATAGCTTTGTAAAAGGACCTGAGAAGAGTTCATATGGACTGAATCAACAATAACACTTGAGTGAAGCATGTTCAATATTATTCAATACTAGCATATATTACCCGCTTCGCTGGGTTGAAATGAAAATTTAAATGCATAACTCCGTGTCTCATGTGTATAGTACCGATAAAATATGCTGTTTTCGCTTTCAATGGCATCGATTTAACCAGTATCGAAACGATCATTGATCATCTCGGCGACCCCGAGAACCATGGATTCGACACTAATATTGGTAATTTTCGATCATTTATATATATATATATATATCACCTCCTCCTGTTGCGGGCCATTGCATCGGAAATGTCACCGTTCATCTCAGCGATCCCAAAAAATGTGGATACAGCACTATGTGACAATCGCTTAGAAGCAATTATTACATATGTAAATTATGTGCGGTCAACTCGATATTAAAATTTGTGTTAGCCAGAACACAATTTCTTTCTTTTTCTTTTCTTTTCTTTTTTTTTAATGAATATCTTTACTTTGCAATTCAACCACCCTCGATCACAGGCAACGGAAGGCCAACTTTTGTGAACAATAGATCCCGTTTCTTTCTGTCCTCATGGCCCACACACAGGCTGAGCAATTAACAGTTAAAATTCCCCGAAAAACTGCTAAAACATCCTTTTTACATTGGAAATATTCAGAAACCCTTTGGCTTTGTAAGCATGTATAATATACAGAAATACTCATTCTTGATTGAGCGTACACAAAATAAGTTTTTAAGGCTTCTTACTCTTAAGAAAACAAAATTCTATCCAAAATTTGAAAGCTACATCAACTTTGTTGAAAATTTTAATTTTGAAACATTAGAACTCAGGAGAAGAAAAAATTGATTTATTATTTTTACACAAACTCTTTCATGGCAAAATAGACTGTCCTGATCTTAACGAAAAAATATGTATCCAAGTACCATCCATTATATTGCGCACTGCTTCGAAAAATACATTTTTTTGTATGACAGCGAAAACAAACGTTTTAAGCAGATCTCCTATATGGAGAGTTAGTGCAACCTACAACAGGTTAGTTAAAGAAAATTTCAACCTCGATGTACTGTCAATGGATGTAAGTAGTTTTAAGAAATCTATTAATTCTGTAAGCCAAATGTAATTATTACCAATAGCTCGATTAATCTATATAATCTGTATAACGTATATACTATGTAATACTGTAATTAGACCTGTGCCTGTTGTGTTATATGTCAATAAATCAAATCAAAATGTCATAAACTCAACCTAAAACGAACCTTTCTTTTTTTTTGAAGCGAACAACGAAAACAGCCACCACAACAAACCAAGTTGCGAATTTCAATTTTTTTTGAAAGAAAAGAAAGCTCTTTTTGTTTATAGATAGATACGCGCCCTAACACCGAAAGAAGCTGCAGCAGTTGCAATACATTCGTCGAACATTACACACGGCCGCTCTACACAGACACACACACACACACTAACAAATATCGACGAACTTATTTCTTTCCAAGTGATTCTTAGTTAAAAACTATGTGCTAGTGCATCGCCGTCGTGGTGCTTTGTTAGGAGCAGACCAGTTAACATTTCCTATTTATTAATATCGTTCAAACGCTGTAGACTACATTGATAAATATTTTTCGAATTAGTTTATTTTAAGAAAAAGTGTTATCAAAAGCAGAAGTGGTTTGTTGTTAGTGGCGGTGATCGAACTATTTGATAGTGGCGGTGATCGAACTAGTTGATAGTGGCGGTGATCGAACTACCTATGGTTCTAGTTGGAAATCGGTTGCTGAATGTCTGTGCTTCTAGTAACAATAGAAAAGGCTGCACATGTTTTGAATAGACAGCATAGTGGAAAGTGTCAGACAAATCCATAAGAGAACAGAAGCAAACATCTACATCCCATGGAAGCCCTACAGTGGTTAAAGTGACATCAGATGAGGTGACGATATGGAACAAATATGACCACTTAGAGCAGTAATTTTGACAGAACCCTAAAGAGTATCTCTACTCCTGACATTTTTGCACCATTTTTGACGTGAAAATCTATAGAAATAGAGTGAGTGAGGACTAATATGTAAATGTTTTACTCCCCATTATCATCAGCCTAGTATTCAATGAATATTGTTTTCCGTTTTATTCCACTGTATTGTATTGTATTGTAATCCACTAGTATTTAATGATTTTTTTCAATTTCATTTCCATTTTCAAAAGCTTCTTCTGGTCTCGTTTTGTCTCGTGGTCAACACTAATTTTCTTATACCAGACTTAGAGGTCAGCACGGGACTGAATTTTTAGCCTGGGCCTGGCCCGATCCGGACTGTGAGTTTACAATGTGAGGCCCAACCCGAGTCCGAAATATGTTTTAGCATTTAGGCCCGAGCTCGTGTGATAGACAATCAAATGAGCCCGAAATAAGCCCGAATTACAGAAACTTAATAATTGACACAAAATTGTATTTTGATTTACAGCAATTAGAGGTTTAATTTTGCAGTTGTGCTTTAAAAGTTATCCAGAAAGAATGGTGCAATAAATGTCGCTGTACAGTATATTTACAAAGTTAGGCCCGAGAAATATGTTTGTACTGTATATTAAAAGTTCACGGCACAAGCCCTTGCAGAGCTCTAACCAGACTGTTCCGGAAGTCCTGCACCATCAGCATACTGACCTGCATGAGGTAAAACTTTGGAAGGATAGGTGGCGCCACCAGTGAAAACTGTGGACATGCATAGAGGACAGGTTCGTCCGATCAAGTGAAGGCAAGTATTGCGTGTGTAGCGAGCGTTCCTGTAAAGCCAAATGGGCAACATGAGGACTAAATTTCAACTCGAGCTGTGCTACGATTTTTATGAAAAAAGGACTAACTGCAAAAGCTGTAGCGAAGGAAAGCATACCGTACAAAAAGCATTCCATTTCCTCGTCTGTCCGATTTTTTTTTCTTTTTTTTTTTTTGGTATGTTGTAGCTGAGGATCTCCCGGGAAGTGGTTTATACAGAGTCAACTCCCTATGACCAACCCTGTGCCCTCCAGAGATCACCAAACGTCACACAACGGGTGTTGGTAGAATTGGTTCAAACTTGACATACAAAAAAGTAGTTGTGTGTTACACTGGCCTACGGAAAGTCAGGATAGTCCACGTGACGATGTGACTTTTGGTGACCTCTGGAGGTCACAAGGTTGGTCATAGGGAGTTGGCTCCATGTAAACAATTGACCGGGGGTCCTCAGCTAGAACAGTCCAAAAATCACCCAAATCGGACAGACGAGGAAATACAATACTTCTTGTATGGTATGATTTTGGTGGCATCTGAAGGTCACAGGATTGGACATTGGGAGTTGGCCTTATATAAACAATTGACTAGGGGGTTCTCAGCTACAACATATCTAAAAATCACCCAAATCGGACAGACAAGGAAATGCAGTGCTTTTTGTACGGCGTTCTTTGTCGTGTATAACACTGACAGCAAAGCAGAGCAAAACAAAGGAATACTGGATCGATCGACAGCTACCCGTCGGTTCACAAAATTTACTTCGGGTGATTTAAGCCTCGCGGACAAGCCCCGTAAGGGTAGATCTCCGATGGATATTAACGGCCCTCTGCAAGATGCTGTGAGTGCTGAACCCCAATCGAGTACGTGTGTGTTAGCAAGAGTAGTTTGGACATCCAAATCGACAGGAAACCGTCGATTGCATGCCATGCATTACGTCAATAAACTGCCCCGACAAAGTCCTCAAGAGCTGACAGAGGAGCAGGCCCAGCTCGGAGTGGCAATTTGCTAGAATTTGTTTTAAAAAATCCGCGTGATCTTCGTTTCTGGTGGAGAATTGTGACAGGAGATAAGTGGGTGTTTTTGAAAAACCCTCACACACGTAAACAGTGGGTGAAAAGAGGATAGGAAGCCCTGGACAATGTGAAACAAGATAGATATGAGAAAAAGCTCATGCTGTGTGTTGGTGGTGTATTGACGGGATAATTCATTTTGGAGTTTGTTCCAGAGGATCGTGCTGTAACAGGTGAACTGTATTCTGAACAATTACGCCGAGTGTATGCCATTCTGAACGAGAAATATCCGGCATTAACAAGAGGAAGAGCTTATTGCTGCAAATTGATAATGTTCTGAGTCATCGGTCTCTAAATGTGACCAACACCCTGGCTGAGCTTGACGTGTTTGAGTTGTTACCTCATCCTGTCTATAGTCCGGATGTTGCACCCTCAGATTATTATTTGTTTCGCTTTTCTCTCTCCCTCTCTCTCTCATTTCTTGTGTGGTCGGCTATTCAATTCATATGATGAAGCGCATGCTGCCTGTCGCGAGTTTTTCAATTCTAAACTTTCCAACTGGTATCGCCATCAGATTGAACTGTTGTCCCAAACATGGGTGAAGGTCATCGAACATGATGGCCTGTATTTTTTTGAGTAAAAGTTTGTCTTCATTTCTGATATTCGTGTTTCTTTTTCCTTCATGTATGGTGCAGAGCTTTTTGGACAACCTGGTAATTGTAAACACAGAAGTCCAGACAATGTGAAAATAATCCTTTCGAATTTAAAGAAAATCCGGTCAACGACAGAGGAGGATCCAGGTTAAACATTTTAGGCGGGTGGTACGGTAGTTAAAATTTTTTGATGGGGAGTGGATTGCTCGCCCAAATGTTGAAAAAATCAAGAGCACAAATTCTGCCATTGAATAGGGTGATAGGGAACTGTTACTTCTTTCGAAGCAGCAGAACGAAGTATTTGATAATACAAACATATTTGTTGACTATGCTGACGTCGTACTCATTTCTATGTGTAAAATCTTTTCTTTTCTGCAAATAAATTACAATTTAAATCAGTGATTTTTACCGGTATGCCATACCGGCCGATTTTCGAACTTTCGGATGCATAACCGGCTCACTTTAAGCACTGAAGCCCTAGCATATGCTCTGTGAAGAGGCTAATGAGCGACCAGCCGAGTATACAGCCCATGAGATGCACACGTCGGGATCCGAAGCAAGGACTTCAACCATGGAACTGTGACGGAAGCATGGCCCAGATGGAAAGGAGCAGGAGAAGCTAAGTGCAAGTGATACATTTTAACAAGTTTAACGCAAGGAAAAAAGTACGTGCCTGGTAAGAAGCAGTCATAAAATGAAATGGCGACCAGCTGCGGTGAGAAGGTAGGAAATATAGTTATTTTATTTCTTCCCCATTATGACTCAAGGCCGGACTATTTTGGCAGATGTCATCCGTCGATTTCTTTATTTCATTCCCCAATCGGGTCGAGACTGATGGTATTGTTTGATTCTCCGTTCCCATACGGAATGAACAACTAACGTGCCTTAATTTTCATCCAATAACTACAAATCCAGTTGTATGTCAGTGATCCATTTTATTTTATTTTATTTATTTATTTATTTTATTTTATTGAACAAATAATACATCTTATTGCATAACATTTTGAGTTCTTAACTCCTCATCATATACTAAGACATTCTGTTATACAATTGATGAAGAAAGGGTCAGAATAAGAAGCATATTTGTATCGAGTCCTAATATTTAAATAATATTCATGTCTGTGAAAATGCAAATTTGGGAGTTGCATTTTAAATAAAATATAAATTCAGTGTTATTAGTTGTTCGATGATAATTGTCTGGATAGGCACTTCGTAAACGGAAACGAATTGTAGTTGAACATCTGTAAAGGTTTTCGTAAAAGCAAGAGTTTCGGCATATTGGTAGATTAGATAATATGCATAAAAGTTACGATAATTCATCGATAAGTATCTGATCAAATGACACGTTGCGCAGATGGACTCTCATTACTAAAGACAAAAAAGTTAATTGATTCAAAGTAATGTCCAATTGATATCCCAACTAATTCGTATCAATATTATATGTATATTTTATTGCTTGTTTATATGGTAACATTGATTTTTCTTTGGTAATTTGATTAGATAAAATTGAATAATAATTTGAATGTTTATATGTATGAATATTTAGTTATATTATATATAGGTATATATATGAGTATTAAGATCCACAAATGCACTTCTATCCTGTTATTCTTTCACCATATATTACTCTATGTCTTAATTTTTAAAATAATTAAGCCGTTTCCTCTAATACAACATATATTTAACTTCTACCTAAAGACATGAAGATTTCCCATCAATCACCAATTTACAATCTTAATTTAATAATCATGATAAACAATCTAGGCTTCTTCTTTTTTCCTCTTTTAAGGCATGTACACGGAAATCTAACCATTGCCGCCCTCAGCATATCCTAATGTATCTTTTCTATAATTTTACGTTTCCATTCGCATTCGCTAGCAAGTAATGACTTTTAAAGTAAATCAAAATTATCCAATCATCACTTCTCTCACAGTCTTTTCATTTTTCTATTCTATTTTTTTTAATTCTTCCTTAATAATAATATCTGGAGGTGATAAATAAACTTCAATTCAAGTAATAACAATCTGTTTGCCACTGTTTAGTTATAAGCAGAGAAATTAAAATCTCATTTACTGTTAGAAATTATTCAAAAACATATATGATAGCAATTCAGATTAAGTGTATTATTTGAGCCTTAATTGGACATTAATAAATAGAACTGTTAATCAGAAGTATGAAATGATTCAGGAAATCACATAATTGTATGCTGAGGTAACAGACTAAATTCTCTTTTTAACGTTCTCAGGTGGAATCCTTCTGATTCCATAAACATAATTCAGGTATTGATATTAATATATTCAAAACTCAAACAATGGTATTGATTCCTATTGAAAAGATTTGTTTTTCTTCTATTGTTTAACTTTTTTTTATTGTTGACTACTCTAAATTGTTATTCCATTCACTAGTAACTACCTATTTTTTTTTTAATTAATTAAAATTTTATTGCTGCTACCAAATTTTTCTGTAACTTTTGTTATTCAAGCAAAGTAGATTTAAATTCCTCACCCCTGCTAGACATGGTACAAGTATTTTATTATTATTATTATTATTATTATTATTATTATTATTATTGTCTTGACATTACCGGTAATTTTGAAGATGCCTGAACTGACCACCACAGTCATAATTAACTTGAGTTATTTCGCATTATTTCGATTCGATTTATTTACATTATATCTTTTATTTCAATAAATAAAAAATCTATTGCAGCATTCAGCAATTGAATTTTTATTCAAAAATTCACTTGCTTCTCCAAGTGGTAGTCAGCACAGTCTGTCCCACAAAAACTGCATTAGCGAGAAACTTTCTTTCAGCTTTGCAGCGTGTAACCGTTCTGTGGAGGTTGCGTAAAACAGATGTTTATTTAGTTTTGTTTAAATTCTAGTTAGCTGCGCAACTACTTTTTCCTAGCGCCCTGGTTATACCGTTTTGGGGAAAAAGTAGGACGTCGAGATCTGTATATTAGAAATATTACCTTTAAATTTCTCTACATTTCGTGAATTGTTAATTGAACATTATACTTGGAGACCTGAGGTTCAAGCCCCGCGGCGTTAACTTCAGCTTTCCATGCTTTAGCTTACTATCGCACCGGTGCAATTTTCGGAAACAAACCATCAAAAGCCCAACCTTGGTAGGCAAATATAAATTTACATATTAATTTATTCAGATCTGGTGAACACGAGCATAATGCATGTCATTATGATAATTGTCACATGCTCATATTCAGGAATCGAAGTCAAGACTAATAAATTTGACCAAAACCACCCTTTACACTAATATCAGTCATTTTTGATCATTTTTTAAGCATCTCTTCCTCCACTAACCCAAGTTGCGGGTTGAATTTGAATTTAAGGGGAATTGAGAGTATCATTGTACATCTAAGCGACCCAGAAAGCTATAAATTCCACACTGATAGTGACCATTTTCGATCATTTTTATATACCTCTTTCTTTCCTTCCCCCAAGTGGCGGGGCTGATTTTGGATTTAAACCGCATAGGAAATGTCACTGTTCATCTGAATGATCCCGAAAACTATGGATTAGATACTAATATTGGTCATTTTCGATTATTACTATTTATAGCTCTCCTTCTTCGTGCTGAGGCACACGGCATCAGAATTGTCACTGTTATTCTCAGCTACTCCTAAAACTATGGATTCGACACTAAAATTAGTCATTTTCAATCATTTTAAATGTTTATCCCCCTTCCCTCCGTTGTACCCTCCCCCTCCCCAACTATCAGGCTGAACTTGGATTGAAACAGCATCAGAGGTGTCACTGTTTCTCTCATCGACCCCGAAAACTACGGATTCAACACTAATATAGGTCATTTTTGATCATTTTAAAATTTCTCTCCCCCTCCCCCTCCCCTACGTTGCATCGTTAACGTGAACAGCTTAATGTAATTCCTGCCCCTAAACTCATGTATGTTGAAAATTTGATTGGGATCGGTCGGGTGGTTTAAGAGTGATGAAGTCACAAAGTCACTCATTTTATTATTTTTTTTTACATATATATCTTCCTCTCCCCCTCTCCTAGGTTGGCTCGTCAAATTGAAACGATAAAAAAATCCCAAGGCCCAACCCTCATATATGTTGAAAATTTGATCGAGATTGTTTTTGTGGTTCAAAAGTTATTAGGTTTTACAAGTTTTTATTTATACGTCCCCCTCTCCTCCCCCTGCCCGACGATCTACAGTTAAAATGAAATTACAAAAATGTTTCCAGATCCTAACCTCATGTATCTTAAAAATTTGATTGGAATCTATCGGACAGTTCAAGAGTTACTAAGTTACAAAAATAGTTACATTCAGTCCTATATAAATTGATTTGTTTGTGTATATATATATATATATATATATATCCCTCCTTCTCCTCCCCTAAGCTACTCCGTCAAACTTAAATCACAAGAACGATCCCAGGCCTGAACCTCATCTATATTGAAATTTTGATCAAGATCGGTCGAGTGGTTCAGGAGTTATTAAGTTTTATTTTTTTTTCTATATCCCCTCCCTCACCATCAGTTTTACCATCAAAGTGAATAGCCTAAAACCAGTCCAGCCTCGAACCTCATCCATGTTTCAAATTTGATCGAGATCGGTGGGGCCGTTCTGGAGATTTAGAGTCACAAACATAGTGATTTTCAATTTTATATATATATATATATATTACACGCTCACATGCCAAATAAAACATATCATGAGCGCCAAACATTAAATCAGACAACAATGGTTATTGAAAGGAAGTCTGTGAAGTTAAAAAAAAGTTTCTTCGCAAATTATTGCTTTTTTATAGTCTCTTCTGATACCTATAAACATAAGATTTCGGTTCGTATTGTACGTACATATTTGTTGGAATATTACATAATACAGTGAATGCACTTCAAACGGAGGTTAATACCCAAATCGATAACACTTGTGTCTTGAAGATTAACAAAAAAAAAAAAAAAAAAAAAAAAAAAATGCATTTACACATTTCTCATAGGACTACAACTAGATCTCACTGAAATTGAAAGTAGTCCTCTTACAATATTCCAATTTAAGAAAATTAAATAAGTGAAGTTCAGATAACATTCATAATTTGACAACACTCTCTCCGCTTGCGGAACGAAACAAGTAGTATAAGCAGTTGTATGCTTATGTACTTCTCTCGATACCTTCGTGTGGAATGAACAGTTGGCTTCTACTTATTACGCCATTTCCATTAAATATACAATAAAATGCAATTTCGGGTGCTTATTTTCCATGGTACTCACCCGAAAAGAAAAATACTTATATGTGTAGAATCTTCATTCCGTTACATATTAAAAATTTATTTCAAATTTAATGGAAGCCATAGACAGGAAGTATTGCACAATAAGAATTTAATAGTACATGAAAGTTAATATATCAGTTATTTCAATTTCACTGGTGTGTATTAAGAATACTGTGAACGTTTGTACCCATTAAAAATAATTGCATCTATATAGTAAATATAATTAGTTGTACATCTCCAATTGGTATATCAAATTCTGCAAAATTTCTACATAACACTGTTACATTTAAAATACTGGAAAATTATAAACTATCAAAAGCAGATTTATACAGCAGTTTTCTATCATTTATAGATATACACTTAGCACTCACTGGTACTTTATTTATTATTAAAGTAAAGCAGCAAAATTACTCTACATAGCACTGGTAACATACAGTTACATACATGGATATTAATGTGTGTAGGAACATACATTTTAATACCACATTAACACACAACAGACAATAATCGGTAACACTTCACCAATGCTCAATCTTTGGCAATATATGTACACTTATGAATATTTATAAAGATACTTCTGTTATTGAACTTTAAACATATTTCAATTCTTAAGAACTGAAACCAAAACTTTGCTTTAGAGCTGACCTTCATGCAAAGATGGAACACCCACACATACACACACACACACACACACACACACACA
Source organism: Thermobia domestica (assembly GCF_964235325.1). Lineage (NCBI taxonomy): Eukaryota > Metazoa > Arthropoda > Insecta > Zygentoma > Lepismatidae > Thermobia > Thermobia domestica. The sequence goes on along the minus strand of NC_137459.1, from coordinate 295,288,847 downwards.
CACACACATACATACATACATACATACATACATACATACACATATAACATCAACAGTAATAAGCCTATCTCGATTTTCTGGAATCAATGTATCTTTATAATATATTAATTACATTTAGGAGTAATCAGTACCTCCGCCTGATTTAGACCATTTACCGTAACTTATACCATAAATATTTGGAATAACGTTTCTGTTACCGTTGTGGCAAAAGCAAGTAAAGAATATCTGACAAATATTGTCATGATAAACTAACTGTACTTATAACAGTAGAAGTAGGATTATTTTATGTTCAAATAGACTTCATTGTAGATATAGTACCCTGATAAAGTCCCCATTCGTTTAAGTTCATTCCTGTCAATGAGACAGTCTTGTTTGCCATGACTACGTGTACTCTTATATGCATGAAACTACTAGTACAATATTTGCGTGCTATTTGAATTTAAAATAACATGTAAATTATGGTGCCTAAGTTTGCTGATTAAAAACTGTAGCAAGCACGTACGCAGGAATTTATTTCCGGAGGAGTCCAAATTCTCAACCCTAAAGTTAGACAAAATTTATAGAAAAGTCGGGATTTCAGGAGGGTGCTGATACCCAGGATTCACCCCCCGCGTACGTCCCTGACCGTCACCTATAACGCATTTGATGAAAATCATCTCCTTCAATTTGGCAAATCCACTAAGACACCATATCACTTAAGTTTTCATTAAAATTGGGGCAGACATCGCTTTGGAATTGTTAACAAATTTCAAATTGTAAGAGTTTCTGGAAATTACAGAAATTTGAAATGTGCCTGGAATATTTTTCTGAGTGGAACAGAACTTAATTTTCTAACAGCTCAAAAAAAAAAAAAAAAAAAAAATGAACTGTTTAAAGTTAAATTTTGACGTTGTAAATGTATGTGCATAATTGATTCAACATTTTAAGCTAGATGATTTCATTATTGAAAAAGAAAGTTACAATATTTTAAAAAGAAAAAGAAAATTTGTACACACACACACAGGTCACACTTATTTTACTCATCAAATAAAATTATTTTCTTTGTGAAATATATATATATATATATATAAAATAAATAATATTTCATGACAACACTTATGATATTAAACGACATCAAAATACTGGGATGATGACAAAATACATTCATAAATATAAATTTGAAATATAGCACATAAAGGAAAAAATACATACATCAGAATACATTTTAAAAGTTTCAGAGTTTAAAATTTAAGAAAACTTTTCTTTAAAACTTTACATTATCAGTCTCTAAGTTAGAATAACAATTTATCTTATCTGCTCATGGAATGACAGTGCTCTTTTATAACGTGAAATAAGTTATATATTCAGGTGTTGTGTGACAATGTGTATCTCTCATATTAAACACAGCTCATTCGTTGACTCAATAAAATATTTTTTTCATATTTGTTTTAGGATGTTGAACAAGAAAAAAAATGAACACAACACTGAATTCAAATTGAATCGATGCAACTGTAATACATCTCGGATTTCTTTGAATTGTACTAAATTTTAACTTGGCACATTTATTTAATAACAGTAATACTGTGAAACAATTGCAGGTCGATGCTTGATTCCGCTTTGCATGAAGAACAACAATACAAATTTCTCATACACTCACAATAACAAAGACACATCTTGGTTAAAAAAAAGTAAATCTGCTTTAAAAATCTATAAACTCGACATTAAAATATATTCACTGGTCGTCACAGAAAAAGGCACATTCCATAAACGTTGGAAGACAATTAAGGCACAACCAATCACACAATTTTATCTTTATAATTACTTCCTGTATAAGGAACGTGCTTTACAAAACATTATAAAAATTAGTTCATCTTTTTTTCTATGCAAAAATATTTGCCAAATTTTATTTAAATTAAAAAAATCACCGGTTTTATACAAAACTATACATAATTAAGAACTCTTTGGGAAGAAATAGTTTGTGTTCTATGTAGTAGAAATACAACAAGATTCTACAAAATGTAGATAATATTATATAAATATAATAATAAAAATAGTGAATTAAATAGATATAAAAACGCTTAATCACATTTTATGCTGAACGTTGTAATATAATAAGTAACGTTACGTTCCAGCATACATAGTAGTTCATCACAAGATTCCCGTAAAAAAATGTGTTTTCAGTTCGTTTGCTTTCCTCAAGAGTTTGATCGTGTTTGAAGGCTTGCTGAAATTTCATACAGTTCTTAAAATTATAACTCCTCGTAGATTCTGCGTGCCTGGAATAACAAAGAAAAATATAGTGTTATCTACATTTAACTATATTACACATACATACAAACAAACACACACACACACACACATATATATATATATATATATATATATATATATATATATATATATATATATATATATATATATATATATATATATATATATACAGGGGCGGATCCAGGATAGGATCAAGGGAGGGGCTAAACCATATTTTGCCGTTTTATCCAGTGTAAAGTAGGATTGAAGCTCATTTTATCCAGTGTATACCTGAACGTCAAGGGGGGGGGCTATAGCCCCTATAGCCCTCCCCTTGGATCCGCCACTGTATATATATATATATATATATATATATATATATATATATATATATATAGGGTGTTTCAAAAGAACACCGACAACGTTCGGGAGGTAATTCATGACACCAAGATAAGACAAAAAGTATAGACCAACTTGGGTGCACAAATGCTCCTTTCGGAGTTATAAGCGCCGAAAACATAAAAAAATGAACTTTAAAAATCCACAGCTTCGCTATGAGACCTAGTAGTCGGTCAAGACTTCACTTAGAAACTAATATGTGCGCTATCCAAAAATATATGTTACAGATTCCTAAGGCACTCACGCAACAATTTTTATAGAGAGAGTTTGGCTACGGGCAAATAATTTGAAGTACTCACCAATTACCTTTATAAAATTGTTGCGGAAGTACTGCAGAATTCTGAAACAGATATTTGCATAGGGCACATACTAGTTCCTAAGTGAAGTCTTGAGCTAACTACGGTAGATCCCATAGTTTTGGAGCTATGGATCTTTAAAGTTTATTCTTTCATGTTTTTGTCTGCCTATTACTCCGAATGGAAGCATCTGTGCATCCAGGTTGGTCTACACTTTACCTTATCTTGGTATATTAGGAATCACCTCCCAAATGCTGTCGGTGTTGTTTCGAAACACCCTGTATAATGCCTTTATTTCAGGAAATAGAGTATAATAATAATAATAAACTATACCTGCACAGAATACAGTCAAACTATGTTTGGAGTGCTGCTGAAAGGCAGCCAATTGGTACCTTAGATTTTGAAGCTGTTTCTAAGCAACTTTTTCATATTGCCAATCTCTGTGTTGCACCTTAAAGAACATTTCACAATTATAATTTCAATCGCGATCAATAAATCACTTGTCAAGAGTTTGATAACAACGTTGATTATTCTCCCATTCATTCATTCGTACAACGAACTGTTAAACAGATCAATCCCAAGCAGGGTATAAGGGGAAGAAATACATTTGGTTTATATATCACACAAGCTGAAATACCCGTTCTTCGCACGGAAAGATAGGTTTACGCAAATTATTTGAACCCTTAGGGTACGCATTTCAATGCAAGTGTAATTATAAAAATCTATAAGGTACTCTATTTTTGATATACATTTTGAACTACTCCATCCCATTATGATACACCCGTTACTGAAGGTCACATGATAAAAACCTTAAGACAGTAACTATGTTTCAAGATTCATTTCAAATAGGGAAGCCGTTTTCCCAGATGAAATCACAAACAACATCTATTTCAATGTGGCGAAAAAGTATATAAACTGCACCTTCTTCCCTTAAAACCGGAATTTTGGAAAATGCTGGGTCACGTGTCCGTTTATTTGTAATGAGGAGTTTATACAGAGATTTTCACCTTCCTAACTTGAAGGGCTCATGAGATACTTTATTTTTTGCATTAAGTTTTACCCTACACTCCTTTAGGATACGTCCTTTAATCAAAGTGTTGACTGCAACCTAGCTCTAGGTAGATACTAAGTATGCTTCAAAATTCATTTCCATGTTTTCAGCCACTTTCCTGTCATGCGATCACAAGCAAAATACAGCATCGGTCTCAATGCAGAGTGAAAAATAATAAAAAAAATACATCTTCCCCTTTAAATAAGAATTTTTAAATATGCTGGAACACGTGTCCACTTATTTTTAATAAAAAGTTTATATGCCGAATTTCATCTCCCTAACTTCAGGGACTTATGTGGTACTCTATTCTGGGCAAAGGATTTGAATCACCTTATTATACGTTTTTTTTTCTTTTTTTTAAAAAAAAGAAAGAAAAAGAAATTCTTATTCGTTGCTCTCGTAACAAAAGGAGTTTTCTATCCAAATCTCACGTTTATATATATTAATAGGGTCTGAATTTTCAGTGAATCACTTTCACTCTTCCATATGAATGAATTAGTGACTTCCTCACTTTCGATCTCAACTCAAGTGCAAGGATCTAAAAATTATATTTTCAGTTCCAAACAATACACCTGGGTACAGAAAGCATAGACCAGTGTACCGGTATGTTTCACATTATTTTCTTGTAACTATTTCATTATACTATTTGTAAGTTAATGAAAAACGTAACCATTCTAAGTTCCATATGCAGTTCACGACTTTGAAACCCAGCGGAAACAAATAAATAACAAATACTGGCGGAAATACGTCATGATTGACCTGTCCATAATCGTTCATATTGCCCCCCTTCCACTTCCAGAAGCGGAAGTTTCCAACACACTGAAATCCGTGTTTCCCTTCTTTATGATTTCTTCCTGTTCTGCTTAATGAATCTCCAGTAGTTTGTAGTTTTATTATTATTATTATTATTATTATTATTATTATTATTATTATTATTATTATTATTATTATTATTATTATTATTATTTCTTTTCTTTAGACGTTCACAAAAAGGCACATTTAGATTTTTTGATAAATTTAATAGTAATTATTTTCCCGACAAGTGCAACTGCTTTAAAGGGCCCTTGATTTTATTATATCGTATCATACAACTTGAATTGCATTTTAAATTGTATATTATAGAAATTTCATTTTTTTCATTTGCCAGAAACTCTGATTAGTTAGATTTTCACTTTTGAAAAAAAAGTAAATAAAAGGTGTTCTGTGATTGGTTAGAAGCATGGTCGCTGTATTCGATCATGCTCGAATCGGTATATTTGATTTGAAGTATGTTAGAAGGATATACGAATATATGGATATATGTCGTTATTGAACCACGAATTAGTGAATAAAATTTGAAGCTTGAGTAGCTAATAGAAAAAAAAACGCCCGTCGATTTGTTCGATATTGTTTTAGAAGTTAGACCTACTTACTCTTATGGTCTAAGCTCAGTGTTTATTCGAGGTAATTTCCAAAACTACTCAACCAATTTTGACAATTCTTTCAACATTGGAGAGTATGTTTTCCGAGATGCTAAAGACTACATATTATAGGTAATGCTTCAACTCCACACAACTGAACTGACTTTTTATATACAGCACCTTATTGTGCTTATACTAATAACTGGTATTTAGGCGGCGGGTAGAGATCGGAAAATTAATCATACAATAAAAGAAACGTATCTGTGATTGATTATATAATATGTAATGTAATGCAATGTTATCTGTTAGGTACTATTATTTTAATTTGTATAATTACGTTACTAATTTTCTTAATATTTGAACTTCCGTAGCAAAAGTGTTCGCTGAATTGCCTTAATATCAAAAGTTAGTTTTTTTCTTTTAAATAAAAATTATCATATTTTTTTATTTTGTATAAATTTTCTATCTGAGAGACGTTCTCGCAGGGGCAGTTATGTGTCCTCAACTATGTTACTTGTTAGTTACGTAGATGCAACTATGGCATGCTTGCAGGTAGAGGTATCAGGTTCTATTCAAAAATTCTTGGACTCGGAAACTATTAAGTATTATTATTGCAAACTAATGCATTTTATTAAAAACATTTTTTCCTATTTAGAGTTGACAGGAAAAAAGTAGGAAAAAATATGCTTATGTAATAGTTAAAGACAAAAGATCGAAAATCATATCCAATATATCGTCGGCGGCAATTCAAAACCTGCTATGTGCATTTTGCAGGAGAAGCGAAAAACAGTATCCTGGTTAGCTTTTTGGCTTTATAAAAGTGATGTTATAAGTAATATTTGATGCTGCACGTAACTGGTACCTTCTCAAGTTACTTGAAAAGGTATCAAGTTACGTGCAGCATCAAATATTACTTATAACATCACTTTTATAAAGCCAAAAAACTAACCAGGATACTGTTTTTCGCTTCTCCTGCAAAATGCACATAGCAGGTTTTGAATTGCCGCCGACGATATGTTGTGCTGCTTCAGGAAGCCGGAAATCCATTGTATGTCTCCAATACGTAGTGCCTACTCTGTTTACTGGTCTGGTGGCTAGCGCGTGCGCTAATGATGCACATGGTCCTGGGTTCAATTCCCAGTGAGAGCACAAAAAAGTTATTTCACAATTATTTGGTTTCTTTCTCTGTATCCTTTAGCCTACAGGGCATAAGCGAGGGACGTTAAACTAAAAATCGCATTTATGTTATTTCAATATGTAGATCCTTGAAAAGATTCATTTGGTATAGCAACAAAATCAAATGATGTTTAAATTACTATGTATTTATCTTCCATATCAGCTACCCAAATTGACTCAATCTGATTAATGAAAATATTCAATACGAGAGGTAACAGTTCTATGAACATTGTATACTATATGCGATTCGGATGAAACAGAATCTATATATTAACACTAGAAGCATCAGATGGGTCATTTTGACCCGTCTGGACGATTAATTTATTATAATTTCTCAAGTTATAAAACTGTGGCCACGAGATGTCATGACTTTTTATCGCTTTACCAACACTCTAACTTAATCACATTTTGACATTTAAAAATATTTATATATAGCCAATTTTTTGAATTTTACCTAGAAGCCTCACAGGGGTCATTTTGACCCTCATGCCTACAATGCGGATTATTGACAGCTGCAAAAATTACGATACTCACATATTTTTATAATACTAATTAGTATTAGTTTTGTGATTGATATAATTCATTATCCATGTGTTATAAGTGGTTGCTGTTAGTGTAGTGCTTGATGACTGCTGAGAATAACTTTCGTCATAAGAAATACTACTACAAGCTATTGATGGAATTGACTCTGGTGGTGACTGTAGTGATCGAAGTGACGATGAGTACATTGGTGATATCAGCATTGATGAATTGACAGATTGTTAAAGTGTTTTTGCGAGTAATGATGAATTTAGTGACAGTGGAAGCATGGGAGAAGTAACGGATGATGAAAATTCGGAATTATCCAGAGATCAGAGAGCTTGGGTCGAACAAGCCTGTGCAAGCGTTCGCGGAAGGGCTAAACATTATAACAAGTTCCGTAAACTCCAGATCTAACCCCATATGCTTTTCGACACGTCGGCGACAAAGTTTCTAGTTGTTTCAGACTTATAATAGATAAACCTGTTATGCGTTATATAAAGAAGTGAACAGAAGTCGAAGCCCAAAGAGTTTTGAAGGACCCAACTTGGTCAGTTTCACTTCAAGAATTATATTCCTTCATAGGGTTGTTATATCTTCGCGGTGATTTAGGAATGAAGGGGGTTAGCATAAAGGGCCTTTGGTGAAAAAAATGGGGACCGCGAGTTTTCAGTGATACAATGCCAATAAGAAGATTTAGAGAACTCATGCGATTTCTAAGATTTGATATAAAAGTATTAGGATGGAAAAATATCGATATGACAAGTTTTGTATGATTTCCACGGTTTGGAAAGCTTTTATTTAAAACTTTCAAAAGTCTTACATTCCAGAACCTTATTGTATGGTTGATGAACAACTGTTTCCAACGAAGACCCTTGCAAATTCATACAGTTCATGGGCAACAAAACAGACAAATATGTCGTAAATTTCTGGATGCTAGTGGAAATGGAACAAAAATACATAATTTAGGAAAGGATGGTGAACGACCAGCAAACACACAGCTTAGTGAATTTGTTGTACAGAAGCTTGTGAGACCTTTCGCAGAGTCCGGATTGAATGTCATATGTGACAACTTTCTCACATCTCTACGCCTCATTCGTGATCTCAAGAAATATAATATCATTTTGGTAGGAATTATCCGTAACAACAGGAGAGAAGTTCCAGATTCAGTGAAAAAGAAAAGTCGAGGGAAAGGACCTATACAGTACAACTGCACTGGAAACTGAAGATGATATCAAGCTCACGGCGTATCATTGTAAGAAGAACAAAAATGTCCTTATTTTGAGCAGCCTTCACTTTCATGTTGACACCGATATCAGCCATAACAAGAAAAAGCCTTAAACCGTTTTATTTTACAATAAGCAAAAGGTTCGAGTTGATGTAATCGACCGGATGACACGAAAGTACTCCGGGAAAGCTGCGAGTAGAGGATAGCCAGTGGAGATTTTCTATAACATCCTTGATTTGGCAGCCAGAAATGCGTTAGTTCTCTACAAGATGGTAACAGGGAAAATATCACCCGCCACCAATTCCTTTTGGCATTAGGAGAGGAACTGCGCTCGGAGATGAAGACACTAAAGGAAGACGGTAATCATACCAAACAGTCTGTAGCTGCCTTGCTTCAAACAACCAAGCGGAAGAGATGTCAAATTGCTGAGTGGAATGGTAACAAGACACAAGCTCAATATTTCCACTGTAAGAGGGACGTCTGTGGGTCCTGAACACAGATCCCGAAAAAGTACGTTGTTTGTTCAAAATGTGATGATTAGGTATGTAGATGTGAACATTATAAAACATGCCTAGTTGTAGAGAAGTTCATGTTCTAATTCATTTGTTATTATATTTTATTTTAATTCCTATTGTGTATGGTGTTTGAAGGGAAGCTAAGATATGCTACAGTAACAATAAGTAGTGTTAATTATATCTGCGATATTATGTAACTTCATTTTAAGTAACTCTATAGATTACGAAAGTTTTAATATTATAATTATTCACTATGAACAATAACAAATGTAAAATAAACAATGAAAATAATGAAATTTGGATTTATAATTAACAAAACCCAACAATAAAACCAAAAGTATACAAAAAGTAAAGAGTACTACTGTTTAATGTGTACATTTTTAAGTAGGGGTCAAAATGACCCGTTTGATGCTTCTAGTATAAGCAAGATTATGATGCTCCTAGTGTTAAAATGCTAGGTTTATATGTTTGTCTCCAAAGAAAAGTTTATATGTTTGTCTCCAATCCTTTCGACAATGAGATCTCCAAAACCACAAGTACTAGAAACGTGTCGTTTTCACTCGTCGATTCCAAATTTTGTGTAGATTGTCCAGTTCTAATCGAATATTAAAAAGAAAGAAAAACAACAAAACATGGCCGTTATTTCTTTATCACATTTTTAGGGGTACACTGAAAGTCTTGAAATTAAAAAAAAAAGGATCATATTCTGTGGGTTATATATTCCAACACCACATAGTTGTATGTAGGGGTTGTATATCTCTCAGGCATTTGTTTCATGACCAAATGATAATGAAAAACGAAGGATAACCACTTCTCCAGGCTAAGATTAATCTTCATTGTTTGGAGCGTTTTGCCCAATGAATACCATATATCACTGACATTATAATTAACTGTGTATGCTTATTATATACTGTATGCAAGAAGAAAGAAAACACTGATCACACATGAATTAGAAACTCCAACCGGAAGTAGGCTCAAATCTTGATATTGAAAAAATAATAGAAAAAATATCACCTTTATGGTACCCGTTGCCGATTTTTACCAAGACGTCTTTCACTTGTGTCTGTAAAGGGACATGTACAGATGTTGTGAGGAATGACAAGGAGATTCATGCTCATATGTGAATCATGCGCTGTGTAGAGAACACAGGTTCAGCTAGTATCATTTAATGTTTCATTACACTACGATTGGCGCAATCATTTAGTTTGCATTATTTTAACTACTACATTACATTTATATTTTTCTTCTTAACTATTACCATTTTTCTTCATTTGTGAGTGCTTAAGTGATGTAACACTTATAATCTCATGTTTCTAAGTAATATTAGAAGTAAAATTAAATATTGCTGTCAGCAATTAAAAAAACATTTCCGATGAGGGAACATTATGGTATGAAATGCTTTAAAATAAAAAAAAGAGAGAAATAAGAAAAGAAGTAACTAAACTGTGTCGTTATATCTAACACACTTTTTTGATATACACTTTGTACATCACCTTACTTATATTTATAATTTATTTTCATACATCAGATTCGGCATTCGTACAGGCAACTACAATTAAGCACAAGCATTGAAGCTTTATATACCGCACCGTGTGGACTTTGTGTTGGACAAACACCGTGCTCATGGGTTTTCTCGGGGTTCTCCCGTTTCCTCCCACTTTCTTCATTCCACCATTTCACTCATTTCTTATAATTACCGTCTCCTTTAGCCTAACCGGCATAAGCGTGGGACGTAAAACTTACAGATTTCATTTCATTTTTTATACACCGCGAACAAACATCGGTAAAGTTGTAGAGAGCCAGTAGATATCGCGTAAATACCGTCGTAGTAAGCTAACGGTGGTCCATGTGATATGATGTGATTTTGAGTTTAGCGTTCCTTTTAGCAGGGAGACTACCTGAGACGTGGGTTTCATATATAATAATCTGACGTAGCGCCATTTGAAATATTGGGTTGGCAACACTGTTAACCTTGCGGTATCACAAAATATGGCAACAGTGTCTCTCTGCTGATATTTGCATGATACAAAATTTCATTTTTTTTGTAAATTAACTAAAAAGTTATAAGGGTGTATCAAGATAAATGGTCCGGCCAATATATGTATGTGTGTGTGTGTGTGTGTGTGTGTGTGTGTGTGTGTATGTGTGTGTGTGTGTGTGTGTGTGTGTGTGAAACCTGCAAGAAAGTATACTCTGAAATTAAAAAAAAATCAAAATCTATACATTTATGTTGAAGTTATGCATGAACACAGACAAAATAGATGCATACACATAAACGGTTCGAATTGAGAACTTCCTCCTTTTCTGAAGTTGGTTAAAAACAAATTCATAGGGTCTATATGTGTGAATGTGTCGATCGGGAACAAATTTGTACTATGGAATATTATGTTGTGGAGGCTTACGTTCCTTTACATACGGGCAGTCGAATTTTGCGTCATGTATTCTGAAACTAAATGGAACATTTCAGCTTAACGTTTCACGATTATGCTCTTTAGGGTAAGGGAGGTGATTACTGATTCCAGTGAATGATAATGGAATAATTGGTGGGATGCGGAAGTGGGAGGAAACTGGAGTACCCCGAGAAAACCCATGGGCACTATGTTATCCACCACACACTTGGGCGGGGATCGAACCAAGGACTCCGCGCACTAGAGGTAAGCGCTCTACTACTGAGCCACCGTGCCCCCTTTCTGAAACTAAAGCCTGTACACCGAACTCATCCAACTGGGATCAAACTCGCATGGTGGTAGACCTTCAGCTGTTTATTAGGGTATGAAAGATCATGTTGTGCAGAGTTTGGGCTTCCGCGTTATGCACAATCGAGTTTCAAAGTTATTGAACACACATATATACACACAAAATCATAGTGTATACTGTTTAAATTATAATTATAATTCCACTTGTGCAGGAAGTTCTGTTTGTTAGTTTCTTTAAATGCTTCAACAATTTGTTCTTAACCCCCTAGAAAGTGCAGTTTGACCCTTCTTGTGCACACTGAAATCTCAGCGCACACTTAGCTTCTATGTAACACGAGTTTGGCACTTTAAAAAAAATCAATGTCAAGTGTACATAAGTCTTATCAAGCAATTAACTTGTGGTATCCAAGTTCTTATCAGTAATAATAATAATAATCGATACAACGTCTCACTAATCAAAATTTTATGTGTTTTCTGTATTGCATGTTATTTGAATAATCTTAATAATGAGAGTGTTTTAAAAACTGAAACTGTTGGAAAATAACAAATATTTTACAGGCAATTAAAAATATAACAATTAATAATGCAAGAATTGTTTTGTCACAACACGACTATTAACATCTATTATATTCTTTTTTTATTAACTGTAATGTATTTCATGAACCGTTGTACGTCTCAAGAATCGTAATAAGTTGTTTTATTTCTAATTAATCGTGTATTTCAGTACGTGTAATAGTATGTAATTTTTTTAAACACGACTTTAAAAATGAAATATTTTATTTGATAAAAACCGTATCAACAACAAACTTGCTTTTATGACTTGCATTAAGAATTCTCTAGTACTTTGCATTACTTATAAATATAGGATATACCTAACGTTGATCAGAAAATACTGCGATTGTATTTTTAAGACAGATACTTGAAAAAAAAATGGCTGAAGCGTTGTTTTAGATAAATTAGAAATAGTTTTACTTGTCTGCAAAGAAAATGAACCATTATTTTAAGAATACTGTACAGAGCGAGAGAGAGAGAGAGAGAGAGAGAGAGAGAGAATAAATTTGAAGGTCGTATAATTCGAATAAACGCAAACTTTAACTCTGTTTTCTTGAGTATTTCTAATTGATTTAAAATTCCAATAGTCCTGAACCATCATCCTTTAACCAGCTTCTACGGACTCTATGGCAATTTTTCAACTTACTTTAAGTAAAAGCAACAACATTATCCTGTAAGCGTCGATCTGATTCTTGAAAGTCTTGATAGGAACTCCTACTGACATTTTTCTTACAAAAAAAAAAAAAAAAGTTCTGCAATTGCTTATATGCTTTTCTTATGTAAGTTGTTTTAAAACATACGAACTCCCTCGTAGCTATATGGTTAGCATACGTTCCTTCGGCGCGGGAGATCTGCGTTCGATTCCCGGCGGGATCTCATGTAGTTCGAAGTTCCACGTTAAGCTGTAAATCACGTCCCATATGATATTGGTGTTGAAAGGAACGCTACACTCTAGATCAGCGTTTCCCAACCTTTTTCAACTTGCAGCACACTATGGGTGTTACTGTACTTGGATTCTTGCGGTACACTTATAGATATTATTATTTGTAAATATAAAACACAGTGGTATTTTTTCTGTGATTATTGATCTCCTCACAGAGAAGAAAGCTCTATCATTGGGTTTTCCCCGTGGTAAATCATTATGCTTATTTTTCATTCTAATTTAAAAATATAAAACAATTGCAAAGAAATATTGGACTCGTTTTTTTTTTTTTTTTTTTAAAAAAATGCTTTCTTTTTAACCCTGGAACTACACCATAACATTATAATGACACAAAGTACACTGTGGGGTCATATACGACCCATTACAAAATGTATACACCAGTCGAGTAAGAGCTGGTACCATGTGCTAATTTATTTTAGATTAGACTACATGTGTACGTCACCCTATATATGTGATATTTCTCATAGTCTGACAATAGCTTTGATTATTGAACACAAATATTGGATTAATGTTTTTTTATTAAATTTTCGATAATCTTCTAACTGATGACCTACTTGACTATATCTATTTGCAACTGGTTAGGTTGGTTTAGGTTGGGTTAGGTTATTGTTATAGATATAGCCAGGTAGGTCACCATTAGAAGAATATAAAATTTTCTGTTCCTTAATTGTATTGCTTAAAAATTCATATATGTTTTAAAATTCTTTTACCGTCCAAATTATTTGGAACTGCTACAGTTTTGAAAATTCTGATTTGTTCGCAGTATTAATGAAGGAAACTTCACATCTTTACATTCGCCACAAGTTCCAAAGCGATGTTCAGCACATAAGTTGCGTAAGCAATACACACATGTGGATGTCCCGGGGACAGAAAACACACCGACCACAGATCTGCCACTTGGTGATTCTTCACAGTTTGGTTCTGGTGTCTCCTCATTCAGTATTACAGTTATTTCTCCCAATTTGAGTCCCTTACTTATTGACGCCACGATATGTTGCACTTCAGCAGTAAAGAGTTTGAAAGAAGAAAAAAATTGACAATTCTATTTTCGTAGCACAAAGAACACCCTGGGGTCGTATATGACCCGGCTGCACAAAATAAATACAAATAATGTGCAGAACCAACAATTAAATGTTCCTATGTTGACCACTGCTCAAACGCTGAAGGTAGGCAAATCATTAACTATTTAGGTTATTTAGCGTAGGCACAGATGCGTAAGTCAACACACGTGGGGTCTCCGGCGACTGCAGGGTCCTTCTAGGGTTAAAAACTGTATCCAACCTTTTACTAAGAAGGAAGATCAGTAACTAACGAACGAACAAACAAATATATTTTACTTTTAAAACACAAATGTAGGTAATTTGTCGAAAGGATTGAATGGTATTTTAAATTTTCAAGTTACGAAATAGTCTGCAACAATACAGAAGCAATAATTGTCATAACAATGATAAAAAAATACTTTTTTTCAGCATTAGAAATGCACAGAACAGTAACCCGGTATGAAACTTAAAATTGCAGATTCATAGTAGAGGTTCATATTAATGTGAAATACAAATATACATTTTAGCTCCATTAACTTGGAACGCCACCCTCCCAAAATTCACTGTTTTATATCTCATCGTTTTGCACCCATTTTGCACCGTTTTGCACCTTGATTTAAAAATTTTGTATCCTCACCATTACTGAGAAATTCAAAATTCAAAATGGTGTTCCAAGTTAATGGTGTTTTAGCCACTAACTCATTTCCAAGATTTAACAATACCATCATCATCTAGTACTTTTGCACCGTTTTGCACCCTCTTTCAAAAATTTTGTACCATCACCCTAACCGAGAAAACAACATTTCAAAATTTAAAAATCAAAATTCGAAATTTGCCACAAAAGCAAAATTTAAGTTTCAACCTACCATAAGATAGAGTACGTTTTGCACCTTCCGAAAATACCAATATTTCATTTTGTACTCCCAAAGTTACCGAGAAATTTAAAATTCAAAATGCCGAATTACCATTAACTTGGAACGCCAAAAATATGTGTTGAATAATTAAGAACACCAGCGTTTTCCACGAATTTTGCACCCTCAGAAAATGTCAATATTTTGTTTTGTACCCTCCCAGTTCATGAGAAATTCGAAATTCAAAATGCGGAATTACCATTAACTTAGAACTCTACCAACTCATATTGAAGAATTAACAACATCTGCGTCTTCTATGATTTTTACACCCTTAGAAGATTCCACTGTTTCATTTTATACCCTCACAGAAATTCAAAATTGAAAATGTCGAATTATCATTAACTTGGAATGCCATGAACACATTTTGAAGATATAATAACAGCGGCGTTTCCAATGATTTCTGCTCCGTCAGAATATGCTGACATTTTGTTTGGTATCCTCACAGTTAACGACTAATCATAATTCAACATGCCAAAACTAATGGTGAGTCTACAGTAAAATCTCATATTACAGCAATAGGATAGTTTAGTAGTGAATAATAAATTAAACTGTGCTAATAGGTAGTGCTTGGGGTACCTGATTTGATCCCAGCTCGCTCCAAGTGAACTTTGTGGTGGTCAAACACCGTGTGCGTGAATTTCTTGGGGTTCTCCCGTTTCCTCCCACTTTCTTCATTCCACCATTTCATTCATTACTTCATCATCATTGTCTCCTTTAACCTAACCGACATCACGTGGGACGTAAAACTCAAATATTTCATTTCATTTTTTTGCTAATAGATAATCGTAGACACCTCCGAAAATATTTAATAATATGATAATTGAATATAAACTGTTTAAATGTGAATAGATATACTGACGATGCACATTATTTCTATATTGGTAGTAAATAGTTACATTAATGTGGAAATTTATAGTCAGAAATGGGAGGGGTAAAGTAATGAAACGATATAGGAAACATAATCAAAATGCTGATATTATATTATTATTTTTGTACAAATACTTACATTAACATTCCATACTCAGCAATAGTAAATTAAATAACACACAACAAATTTATTTTGGGTAACAATTGAACAAATTGCGAACAACATTCAATAGCTCTTGATTTGTTGCATATAGTAAAACAAGGAATTTTAGCTTCTATTCAAGAATGAAAACAGTTCATTCGTGTTCCCACTTCCTTTGTAAAACAAGATAAAAAAGGTGAGGAGAAAATTGCTGGAGAATTTAAAAAAATGGAAATGATGCTAAAAAAACAAAAAATATTGAAAAGGGAGCTAATGTGTTAACCTGACTAAAGGTATGTAAAAGTGCAATACTAAGTCTTCATTTTGCTTCACTTTCAGACACAAAACGCATACCTTGAACTCTTGCTATGGAAATATGCATACTCTTTGGGAAGGTTTGCAATCTTAAAATAACTCATCACTTTGTGTTAATATATTTATTCAGACAATAACTCCTGCTTATTGCATGGGCATATGGAAACTATAGCTTATCACAACACTGACAAAATCAAAATTACACTCAAAACTCTTAGCGCCCTTAATACACTTCGAAGAGAGGTTAGGGTAACTATTATGCAATAAATTTGCTTCTAAAAGCTATTTTTTATAACCGAAAAAATAAAGACAAGTAAACTTTTGTTCAAAGCCACGCATTGTTGCATTTACCGTAACTATACAATATGTTTGTCCTTAACAGCCTGATTGTTAGTTCAAATTAACTGTGAGGGTATAAAATTGAATACCCAAATTAATTGAGGGTGCAAAACTTGTAGAAGACGCTGGTGTTCTTAATTGTTCAGTACAAAATAGTGGCGTTCCAAGTTAATGGTAATTCGGCATTTTGAATTAGGAATTTCTCATTGACGGCGAGAGTACAAAATAAAATATCGACATTTTCTGAGGGTGCAAAACTCGTAGAAGACGCTGGTGTTCTTAATTCTTCAGTACAAAAAAGTGGCGTTCCAAGTTAATGGTAATTCGGCATTTTGAATTAGGAATTTCTCATTAACGGCGAGGGTACAAAATAAAATATCGACATTTTTTGATGGTGCAAAACTCGTAGAAGACGCAGGTGTTCTTAATTCTTCAGTACAGAAAAGTGGCGTTCCAAGTTAATGGTAATTCGGCATTTTGAATTAGGAATTTCTCATTAACGTCGAGGGTACAAAATAAAATATCGACATTTTCTGAGGGTGCAAAACTCGTAGAAGACGCTGGTGTTCTTGATTATTCAGTACAAAATAGTGGCGTTCCAAGTTAATGGTAATTCAGCATTTCGAATTTTAAATTTCTCGGTAACTGTGGGAGTACAAAATGAAATATTGATATTTTCGGAAGGTGCAAAACGTACTCTATCTTATGGCAGGTTGAAATTTAAATTTTGCTTTTGTGGCAAATTTCGAATTTCGAATTTTGAATTTTGATTTGTTATTTTCTCGGTTAGGGTGATGGTACAAAATTTTTGAAAGGGGGTGCAGAACGGTGCAAAACTACTAGATGATGATGGCATTGTTATATCTTGGAAATGAGTTAGTGGCTAAAATACCATTAACTTGGAACACCATTTTGAATTTTGAATTTCTCAGTAATGGTGAGGATACAAAATTTTTAAATCAAGGTGCAAAACGGTGCAAAATGATGAGATATAAAACAATGAATTTTGGGATGGTGGCGTTCCAAGTTAATGGAGCTATTCATTTTTCCCTATGTTTTGCAATTTGATTGCTATAAAATTAATAATTTTGTTTCGATTCATCGCGGCACACCAGCAGCCCATTCACTGCACACCAGTGTGCCGCGGCACACCGGTTAGGAAACGCTGCTCTAGATCAACCAACCAACCATTGTTTTGAAACATACAACAATGACGGTAATTCAACATTTACTAATTACGAATGCATAAGTATTAATTTAGTATATACTAAAATAGATTTACCTTACTGCACATCAAATATCTAACTCTTGAGAAAAATCATGCTACTTAAAAAAAAAATCCTCTCCTGAGTGACAAGAAACATGCTACTTTTTATTATTACTACTATTATTTTAAAATATGAAAGAAAATAACGGATATTTTTAAAAAGTGTCTGCAATGGCGCAACACCAACGAAGTTTATTGTGCAACGGATTTCGAGTGCCGTGAGGCTCAGAGAGACCGAGTGGTCATGACAGAATTGCCGTTCGAAGTTGAGGGTTTTTCGGCAGATGGTCCCCGCGACCCGCCATGGCTCTTGGAGGTAAGGGTCGTTTGAGCTACTCTTAACTAATAGAACGGTGACCACCAGCCAATCACAGCCACCGTGGGCCTCCAGATAAGTGCACGAACACCAAACAATCGATAAGAATACGATTAATCCTGACCTCGTTTGACACCGAGAACATGTGTAGTGGCGGGGAAAGTTGGAGAGCGGTGGTATTCAGCGATAAGAGTAACTTCTGTCTCGGATACAATGACCGTATGTGTAAAAATACATTCACAAGGGTATATGTAAACACATTTCAAAAATAAAATTTTAATGTGAAGTGCATTGTATTTTATTTCACAATTTAGTTTCCAACAAGATGATTTATGACCATGGCTTTAAAACTATATCATGGTATTACAATGGTAGAGTACTTACCACTGGAGACCAAGCGGAAATGCTCAAACCTTGGTTGTAGTACGAGTGTTTTTACGGATACTCCAGTTTTCTCTGACTTCACCAATGCAACAATTGCACTGATGGGCATTAAAACGCAACACCAAGGAAGATAGGTAACACAGCAATTGTGGAAGACATAGAGCTTATGGTGTAAGAGTGAATTGGTTACACTTACTGCGCTATGCCACAGCGTCGCGAAAGCCTAGTAAGAAGTCCGGAGTTTAATAGTGTGTGAGTCCCTCATGGTTGGCCAGAACGTCTGCATCATGACTACGAATAAAGAGGATAAGACTTTGGATGTCCATTCTGCGAATGGCAAGCCGTGTGCGTCACGTTGATCAACGAAACAGTGGAACATAATGTTCATCCAGGAAGAGTAGGACGTTGCGTGCCACATGTGGTTGAGCATTATCCCGATGGAAAGCAGCTTCATACAAGATCTTAAGTAAACGGATCAGAACTGGACCTCATCATCACTGACTGGTCGAATACCCGTCAATGAATATTAGAATGCGAGCAGGCACGGAATTCGATGACACCGTCTGCCATAACGCGCGGTGCAAGACCGGTGTGGTGATACAGATTACAGGCGCTAGCCAGCCTGTTGCCATGGTACCACCAATACACTGATGCAGCAATCATGACTCTACAGGAAAAGCAAGATTTGTTCGAGAAGATTATATCTTGCTATTTCGTTTTCCATGCGTGACGTTTACGACACAATTGTAGCAGCAAACACCTACGATCTATGCTATACAGTCAAAAGGAGCTGCAGCAACGGACGCAGTACTAATATGCCCTGCCCTTCAGGCGAGGTCGAACTGTTCATGGGAATACTGGTTACTGTGCAAGACTCTGCATCGTGCACTAGTGTTTGGAATGTGCTCGTCCGATCCGTTATAACCATGCACAGGAGAAGTCTATCCTCTGTTCATGGTCTGACACGGTCACTGAGATCCCGTACGTCGTTGTGTATTGCCTTTAGAAAGTCCTCGGTTTCATATTCGCATCACTGTGGCTAAATTTTGTCCAACGTAGGGAAAGTAATGTCGTGAAAAAACGAAACGTTGTCTCAACATACCAAAATTCTTCTGCGATCGAAGACAGAAATCTGTTGGAATTGCTACCGCATCTGACATTGTTTGATCGTCCAGACACACTCACGTTACGCCAATAATCGGATACTAGTAAACTGTGGCTTTCTGGCTTGTATAAATTGCTATTCCCAGTGCCTTGCTCACGGTGTGTTTCTTCCAGACAAGTTTTTCGGGGGCACTGCCCCCCGGAGCTGAGAGTGCCCCGGAGGAGACTAAAATAATACGTCTATAATGTAATAATAAACTGAATAGTACCGTGTGAAAATATGTGCCCCTCTGAATACTATGTCTGTTCCTCCCGAACACTTTCTGAAATAAACACTGCTTATGGTTGCTGTTTTCAGAAGACATGGCTGGTTTCACTGCGATCCTTCATTCTCGACACATTCTGCAAACGTGGGTTGAATTCACTGCTCCTTTCTTTATGTTGCATTCTTGATTTCCAGTAGTGCAATATTGTTATTACTATTCGTTTTTTTTTTTTTTTTTTTTTTTTTTTGGAAAAAAGTCTTTAAGTTGTAGTAATATGACTTTGGTTTATCAGAAAAGTGGAAGGATATCAATCTATTTGTGTGACTGTTTTAATAAGAGCATTTCTATCGTATCATCAAGTTTTAGACTAATGGTTACTCACAGATTCTCTCACCAAAATGTGTTATTATATACTAAGATGCTTATTAGACGATTGTTAGTCGTGACTGCAACTAATATCTTCAGAAATGCATATGCCTACATACTCATTATAATTAAGTTAAAGCAACGCACGCTGCAAATTGTTTCGCTGTGTTAATTATTTGTTCTTTGTAGCGTGCCACAATAATCATTTATTTGTGTCAGGTAATTGCCGCTCAAAATAACGATATTTTAAACAAGTATCATACTTCTTTGATTTTGTGATACAAATCTTTATTATTCACTTGAAACTGAACAACGCATGTAGGTTTTTTTTATTAACGACAACGTAGGAAAAAAGTAGAGTGTTTTTTTAAGCTAACACGAAATTAGGGTAATTGTTAAGAATCGGAATACTACGTACTGTAAGATCGTGACTCATCTGTTACGCTGTGGCAACTGTTTCAAAACAATTTTATATATCAAAGTATAAGCTAGGGCTCAAACTATCTTCAAATCCATATTCAATTTCTAAAGATTTTCAAATGTAGCAAAAAGACAGAAAAAAGTGTTCAAGGTCTAGAAAGCTTGTGTAAATAATACTCTATGACGTCTTGCTGCAAGACACACTTTCCAACTTAAACGTGTCCAAATATGTAATAATATAATTTAATTTCATATATAGAGAATTAAATACGTGTTTAACTGTTTCATTTGAGCAGACTTTTAACATTACAAAGGATTAAACTATCTTTATAATAATGACCTCGTGTCTTATTATATCCAGATTTCTAATCAAACATGTCAAACTTTCTTTAATTAGAAGTTTCATGTTACTGGCAGAGAAAAATTTTCTTCTGTAAACTCCATTTTCTATCACATACTTACTGACCTGCTTAGGTTTTTCGTTTCAAGAAGAGAGCACAGTGTTTCGTGGGAAAGTATTCACCTCTCGTTTGAAGAGTCCCTGATTCGATCTCAAGAAACGAATTTGTGGTGGTTTTCTTTTTTCCAGTCTTTTCATTGCAGAATAACAGCTACATGTATTAATATGACACGTTACAACTGGAACGCCAAAGGTACCAGTTAAAAACGTGAAATAGTATTTCTTAAAAGAAAAATGTTCAGCACCTTCGTAAGCTGCTTACTAAAGAAAAAGTCTCAAATCTCACCATCGTTAACCCGTTTAATAGTATAATTTGCTACAATCGTCAGAAACTATATGTTGGTACAAGCGTGGTGGATTAATAATAATAATAATAATAAAGTTTTTTTTATCGAGATGTATAGTACACGTCACGAAAAGACCCCGCACAATCCTTATGGAAATTGGATTTCGATGAAATTACTTGAAACCGTGATATGTTGTAGATATTGTGTTCCTGACAAAATGTCTCAATGGGCACAATCAACAATCACTGACCGTTTGACCACTACAGGGCCACTGTTTTAAAAACAGTCGAAGATACCGATATTCTGCATTTCGGTGAAAATGATTAAAACCGTGATATGTTATAGATATTGTGATCCTGAGAAATAGTCTCAATGGACACAACGACCAATCACTGACCATTGGCTACTGAAGGACCACTTTTTTGAAAACAGTCGGGTATAGCGATATTTTGTATTTCGGTGGTGAAAATGGATGGAACTGTGATACGTTGTACATGTCGTGATCCTGAGAAAAATTGAATCGTTTTTTCTAAAACAACACATGTCAGAAAAAACAAGGTTTGGGAAAAGTGAGAAAAAACTATACTACACACTATAGTTTATCCATCCATCCATCCATTAAAATGCTACGAAAGCTATAAAAACGCTTTTTTTAGGGGTATGGAGATAGGGTTATGAGTAAACTGGGTAATTCTTTATTCAACAATTATTAGATGATTTGGTAAATATGATACTCCTACTCCCAGCCATTAGAGGATTACGCCCTCTCTTTGGCAAATAAAAATGCTTTTTAACGTTTACCCGTTTAAAGGGTTGCGCCCTTTCTTCGGGAATAGTTGGAATAGCATAGGAGGTCCAAGTTAGATCATTAGAGGATCTAGGTGCTATTTTATTGATCAATATATCTGAATCTTTATTCACTTTCATGGGGAGCGTCATCTATTAAGTGAGGAAGAACGTCAGTTACAGTGGGTGCTGGTCCAGATTAGCTGCCTGGCTGGCATACAATTTGTGATCTTTCTGGAGCTGCGGTGCCTGAAATGAATAGATACATCAAACATATGGTTAATTGGATGCGTGATGAGCTATGAAGGCATAATGTTTAAACAGCTTAATATACGGCAGTCAATGAAGCTGAAATGATGGATGGTATGAGGGTGAAGTGCTGCGACGCCACAACACATGGGTGATATTAGTAAGACAAATGAAGTTATCTTCTTTTCCTGGGTCGACGCAGGATCTGATGGAGACAAAGGCAGTCCTGTTAGTAGGTGATTTACTGTGCATGAGATGGATAGATGAGTGATGAAAATGTGCCAGGATGATAAATGTCAAAAACTTCTGGATCAGAGTTGTCGTGGCCGATGTTGAGATGATAAAGGGTCATCAGGTGCTGAAGAGGTGTGGGATAATATACAGTGGGACTGTCAAAGTCGCGGTCATTGCGGAGAATGCTAAGGGATACGGGGTGAGCAGCTTAAATACATTTCTGAATATACTTTGAGTGGAGAGCCTCAAGATGAGATAATAGTAGAGGAAAATTGATGCGCTGAAAAAGAAAGCGTGTCGGATGCGGGAGGCTAATGCGAAAGGCTAAACGAAACGCATGGCGTTCGAGAATTGTTCACATAAGATAATACTTAGTGGGAGCTGATAACCAGGCTGTGCGGCCATAAGTTAGAATTGAGCGCATGAAAACCTTGTATGTATTGAGAAGGAGAGAAGAATTTAGACCCCACGTGGTACCTGTAAGGCGTTTTAGTAAGTTGAGTCTGTTTTTGGCTTTCTCGATGACAGTAAGAAGATGAGGCATCCAAATGAGCCTGGAGTCAAATACAACACCAAGATTCTATGGACTGTAATCGGACTTTGGTCAACATGGAGTCGTAGTCAGTGGGGATTTCAATGGACGCATGATCGTCGTCCAGATGGTAAGAAAATGATCGCTTGCGTTTTCGTAACATTGATTGCCAATCGCGAGATGTTGCACCAGTCGACAAAAGCATCAATGGCCAGTTGAAAACAATATTGAATAGAATTAATAGTCCGACCGACAGCCAAAAATGCTGTATCGTCAGCAAATTGGAAAAGTTGTATTTAGGAGTAGTGGGTAAATCGGAGACGTACAGCAGATATAATAGGAGTAAAAGAGGCTGGAACGGACAGTGCATCATTGATGGAGCTGTAGGCAAATCGGTCTGTAAGAAAGGAATGTATAGCTCTGATGTAGGAGTGGGGAAGTTGAAATGAATATAACTTGTATATAAGACCCTGGTTCCAAACTTTATCGAACGCCTTTTCTAAATCGAACGTAACCAGACTAGACGGATTGCCTCTATTGAATTGGTTATATATAGAAGTACTGAGGTGTAACAAGGGATCTAGAATGCTAAAGTTAAGGCAAAACCCAGCTTGGTGCAGTGGAAGTAGCTCGTGATTCTGCAAATGATTATGGAGTCGGCGAACTAATATGCATTCAAAGATTTCGCATTCAAAGATGTGGATATTAGATGTATCGGCTGATAAGATGTCACGTCAGATGGTGGCTTATTAGGCTTTGGAAAAAGTAAGACTTTTGAGTACTTCCAGATTATGGGGGGGGGACCAGTACGAAGTATGAATGTGTAAATGATACATAATATTGCGAAGATAATAGAAGGAGAGTTCTTAATCAGAGTATAGGTGAGAGAGTCAAAGCCTGGAGCAGAATTTTGTTTGTTGAGGAGTGTAGTCTGGATGTCTATAGGTTGAATCGGTACTGCAAGTGGATGGTCTAATTCCAGAGCATGATTGGGATTGGATTGTAAGTGTGGTAAGTTGGGGTCTGATCTCTATCGACAGCTGCGTCTGGATGTAAGGGAGTATGCCAGCCTGGCAGAGGAGTGAAGATAGTTTGAAAGTGTTCGGCAAATGTGTTGGCTTTGTCTTGATCAGAAGATAGTGCTTGCTGATTACCAACTAGTGGGTAGGGCGTCCGTTGAAATTTTCCGATTATCTGATTGAACTGTCGCCAATATTTGGTAGGATGTATTTTTTTCGTTTAGTTTGTTACAAGTTTTGGTCCATAGAAGGCATTTGTATGCAACAAGATCATTATGAGTGATGCGCAGATACTGTCTGTGGAGGCGAAGTGCTTCTAAGTTACGACTGCGTGTGTATTCTCTGTAAGCACGCCGAGCTGCAGTAATGAGAGGTAGGTATCGTGGAGGAAGTTTAGGTTTATGCGGATTAATATATGCAGTTGGAATATGCTGCTGCCTGTAAAGTTTGAGAGACGGGTAACGGCGCTGTCAAGATCGTCTTGTGACGTTAAGGCGAAATTAACAGAGAGAGACTGTGTAATGGTCTCATGGTACGTTGGCCAGTTGGCCTGATGATAGAGCTACACTTTCTTCTTGGATATGATATTGTGCGGAGAAATATTGGTAGTTCACATTTTGATTGGAACATGATCGCTCCCCAATTAATCTAAAACTTCAATAGTAATGTGAACGTTGATCGTTGTGGAACAAATTACAATATCTGGTGTGGTGTTGCTAGAGGGGCGAGTGGGCTGTGGTAGAACATGAAAGATGCCGGTTGTATTAAGAGTAATAAAATCCAAGAATCGCTGTTTCTCATGTTGAGACCTACTATGAAAATTAATGTCTCCCATGATAATGAATTTACGATAGGTATCGGAAAGGTATTGAAAAAATGGTAAGGTATATCGTGTCTCGGCCTGACAAAGATGGTTGCGAAGGCTATTGTATGACCTTTGAGATATAATAACACAACATTATATTTTGGCAACTGCATTGTGTGGGGTAAGGTAATAGTGCGATGTGGGATGCGATATTGTAAACCAATGGCTGTTCCACCATGTAGACCTGCGCCGCTGGGTCCATCGTGTCTGTGTAGAATATACTTGGAAATAAAGCAGGAAATATAAGGAGCAAGAAATGTTTCATTGAGTGCAAATGCGGCTATATTCTCCTCCAGAAGGAGTTGCTGAAACAGTACTTGATGCGTGAGGAGAGACCTTACGTTAACCCTAGATTAGGCGCGTGGGTGACAGGTGTCCTCCAGTGATTTTTGTTTCACAATTGCAACACTCTGTGTTGGTATTCTGAGTCCCGTCTTTCAGTAGCTGAACGTTAATTGTTGATGTTTGTGCTGGTGGCAGTAGAAGGCTTTTGTTTCCCGTCTACAGTTTGTACGAAATAAATGTTCTGTGCAGATGCGTGTTTGGGTGACAATTGTCAACCACCCGCCTATATATGTAACAAGTAAAATGTCAAAGCGCCGGAAGACAGAGACGACAGAGGATAAGAATGTTGTTCTGCTGTGGCTTGAGGAGAAAGAGGGGGAGTCGGATACGTTTTGTGATGGAAGTGATTATGAAATTCAGTACGTGAGTGCAAGTGATCACAAAACTGAATCGGGACAAGATGGTTCATAGTGATATTTTTTGATCTTCTAAATATGTGTGCAATTAATGCACTTTACATACTGGAATTCAATACCAGTTCAACTCAATTGTCTCGAAGAAGTTTTTTTTGGAAGATATCACCTGGAACAAAATTAAAACTCAAATTCAACGCCGATGTTGTATTCCCCAATTTCCAGTTGAAAGTAGGAAGAGGGGCCTAATTCCACTGTTATTTGGTCTAGAGAAAGAGAGAATGGTCTATTTTGAGAAGCCACCCGACTCCAGAGGATGTTGTCATGCTTGTAGAAGAGGAAAAGACAAAACTGCAAGGAAGTAATGCTTGAAATGTAAAAGATGGATGGAGAACATTTGTGTAACATACTTGGAATGTCTAGTAGTCATGAAACGAAAGTCCGTTACAGTCAGTAGAAAATGGTGTACAACCAAATGTATAACTTGTAATTAACATTTTATCAACTATATGAAAAAATTGTCATTAAAAGATGATTTTACTTATTCTAGATACATTTTAATGGGTGGGTGACGACTGTCACCCACGCGCCTGATTGTGCAACACAAACATACGCGCCTAACGCAAGGTTAAGGAATAACAGGTTATACGCCATAACGAATAAGACAAGAGGAATTGTAGTACTAGTGAGGCGACAGTTCATGTTCAGCCAATTGTTTCAGTAGGTTGTATTTGGAAATGGAAGTTAGATCCACTGTGTGTGGCGCGTAGCTGGAGGTTATAGAGAAGTTTGGAAGAGTGAATAATTTGATTGAGAACGTGCGGGCGCAGAAATGGAAAATGTTTCGTAAGGTCAGAGTTAAGAATCTTAATAGGTCTTCCACTGTAACAGGGTGTGTCAGTGAGTTTGCAGGTGGGGTGGGATAATCTGAAGTTTTGATGGGAGCTACTAATTCTGGCTTATCAGGTGCACGAGCAGGCTTGCCACGACAGCGGTAACCATAAGTAGGATGCTTTTCAAGACACGTGGTGCATTGAGGAGGTGCACTTGAATTTGGGCAATTTCGTGCCAGATGACTACCGCTACAATATCTGCATTTGACATTGTTGGTGCAGTTATGAGTATAATGGTCATTTTAAGTCTGGCATTTCTCGCATCGTACTGGGAGAGGTGGAGACGTGCGAGAAGGCACTACCTTGTAGCGGCGGCGACCCAAACAACACGTACGTGTACGACGCATGTGCACTATCAATGCATAAGCCGTACATGTACACATGTGCATTTGTGTGGATGATGGACACATACATAACCCGTGCATAGGCCGTACACGTGAATTTGCGTGGATGAAGCATACATACATAACCCGTGTATATGCATATGTGCATTTGCGTGGGTTATGCACATGTACATAACCAGTGACTAAGTCGTTCATGTGTACATGTTCATTTGCGTGGATAAAGCATACATTTATATAACCCGTGCCTAAGCTGTTACGTGCACATGTGCATTTGCGTGGATGAAGCACACGTACAGAACCCGTGCTTAAGCCTTTATGTACACATGTGCATTTGCATGGATGAAGCACAAATTTATATAACCCGTGCTTAAGCCGTTATATACACATGTGCATTTGCATGGATGCAGCGCACGTACGTAACCCGTACTTAAGCCGTTGTGTACACAAGTGCATTTGCGTGGATGCAGCGCACATACAGAACCCGTACTTACGCCGTTCTGTGCACATGTGCATTTGCATGGATGAAGCACACATTTATATAACCCGTGCTTAAGCTGTTATGTACACATGTGCGGTTTGGGTACAAAACCTCGCGGACCAAAACCTCGCCTCCCAAAACCTCGCGGCCCAAAATCTCGCCGGGCCGAAACCTCGCCTGGCCAAAGCCTCGCTTCCCAAAACCTCGCGGGACAAAATCTCGCCTGGCCAAAACCTCGCCGCCCAAAACTTCGCGGGACAAAATCTCGCTTGGCCAAAACCCCGCCTGGCCAAAACCTCGCCGCCCAAAACGTCGCGGGCCAAAATCTCGCCTTGCCAAAACCTCGTCTTCCAAAAGCCTCACGCCCCAAAAAATCGCCATATCCGAAATCTCGTTTGACCAAAATGTAAATGTTCCAACAGATGATAAGGATGACGGTATAAAAGACGCTGTTTCAGAAGAAATATGACGGGTATTTGACTAAGTCCCGCGATACCATATGAAAATTCTGTTTCTGTATTAGAGGATTTCAATGTGAAGGTAGGGCGACAGGATGTTTTTAAACTGGTTATAGGGAAAGAAAGTCTGCATAAGAAAAATAATGACAACTAACGGGGTTAGTTTCGTGAACTTTGGAACACCCAAAAACTTAAAATTTTAACAAAAATCTAATAATATTTATGAAAGTATGAAATAATATGAGTTTTTACGACGTCCCTTGATTATGTCCTGTAGGTTAAAGGAGACGTAGATGACCAGGATGAAGGAAATGATCGAATAAAGAAAGTGGGAGGAAACGGTAATAACCCGAGAAAGCCCACGCACACGATGTTTTGTATGTTCTTCTTCTTCTTCTTCTTCTTCTTCTTATTATTATTATTATTATTATTATTATTTGTAATGTGAAATTGCATATTAAGAAACTCATTGGGTAAATTTTAAAGAAAAGTTTCATTCGCGGAGAGGTTTTGGCCACGCGATGTTTTGGGTGGCGAGGTTTTGGCCCGGCGAGGTTTTGACAACGCGAGGTTTTGGCCCGGCGAGATTTTGGCCCGCGAGGTTTTGGCCCGGCGAGATTTTGTCCCGCGAGGTTTTGGCCGGCGAGATTTTGGGCGGCGATGTTTCGGCCGCGAGATTTTGTCCGTATCCCCACATGTGCATTTGTATGGATGCAGCGCACGTACGTAACCCGTGCTTAAGCCATTGTGTTCACGTGTGCATTTGCGTGGATGCAGCGCACGTACAGAACCCCTACTTAAACCGTTATGTGCACATGTGCATTTCCATGGATGAAGCACACTTTTATATAACCCGTGCTTAAGCCGTTATGTACACATGTGCATTTGCGTGGATGCGGCGCACGTACATAACCCATGCTTAAGCCGTGCATGTGCACATGTGCATTTACGAGGATGAAGCACTTTAAATTACCGGTGCTTAAGCCGTTGTGTGCACATGTGCATTTGCACAGCTACTGTACGTGTGTATGAGACGTCCATAGTACCTTGCAAGTACATACTTTTACTTTCATTCTTTTACTCTCATTCTCATCAACAATATAAAGTAACCTCCATTTTTGGTAGGTGTCGTTTTTCCTCCAGCTGAATGATCGTAAAACCTCCATAACCTCCGCTGAGCTAGGCTACAAGATCAACAGGTGGCAGCACTGTACTGATGTAACTACTGTCAGACAGTTCATAAGTTTTCAAAATAATTTCCGTGACCGATTACAGCAGAATATGTTGCGCTATTTGTTACTTGACAAGCATGTCAAAGATACTACCTAAAGCTTTGCTCGTTGCAAATAATAAACTCCAAAATTAAAATTCTCACTGACAGTTAATAGTTACTTGTGATATACTTTGAAGGTGGTGTCTTTGGTGTTACACATGGTGTTACTGCGTAAGGCACCAAATATATATAAACTCTTTTTTTCGTTGCATCTCGAATATGATTTTACATCATCTCTGCACTACGAGGAAATCACATGTGTCCTATATCATCTGGGTAGTGCGTGTAAATAACCTCTGTCATACATTTAAATCATCTGGGTACTGCGTGTAAATCACCTGTGTGTTACGTGTAAATCATCTCAGTCCTATATGTAAATCACCTGTGTGCTACGTGTAAATCACCTCTATCCTACATGTAAATCACCTGTGTGCTACGTGTAAATCACCGCTGTTCTACATGTAAATCACCTGTGCACATGTAAATCTAATACGTGCTACTTGTAAATCACCTGCGCGGTAGGTTAAAATCACTTGTGCAGGACGTGTGCATTGCACATGTCCTGCGCACATGAAGATGTTGAATAGGACCTGTGACGTATATGTGCATCACATGTACAGGTGTGCATTTATACAGATGATGCACACGTTGCATCCGTGCAATTGTACATGTTCTATACGGGTACTGTACGTGCATTGTGCTGTCTGGGGATATACGTAGGCACTGTTAGCCAAAAGATGATAGATTATTTACTGCTGGTCGATCAGAACACGCACAAGGTAAGTAGGGCCACTGTTGTTACGAATTCTAATACATTTCTTGATTTCTAGGCCCTTGTGTCGCAGATCATCAAGGATCTCATCGTCAGTGAGTTCGGGTTCAATGCCTCGGATAGCTACTGATAGAAGTGGTGGATGACGAGGTGTTTTCCGTTGGCTCGGATTGAGAAGTATCAACACAGCCTGCGGCCCAAAAATTTCAGAGGTATCTTTGTTTCTAACATGAATACGGAAGATAGGATTAGGAGATTTCAAGATGATTCCATACCGAGTAGGTATGATTTGGTGGACATCAGCGCGCGGAACATATTTATTAATTTGCATGAAGATGGCGCGTGCAGTCCGGTACTTACAAGTAAACCTTACGTTTGGGTGAATCGAGTTGCTGACTGAGACACATATGAGAAAGTAGTACTAAATGTGGCCAGTATTTCAGTGAAGTTGTAGGTGCGAAGCTCCAGGGGTTTAGGAGATACAGCTACCAGAACATCACATGGGTGTACAGAATAGTCTTCATACAGTTGGAGGTAAAAGCTCTGTAAGACCTCTTGTAACGACAAAAGGTGAATAACAAATATATGGGTATATATTAGGACTAGGGGGAAGTCATATAGTAAGGGTATATCTGACGGCGGCCATCTTGGAATCCGCCATTTTGAATTAAGGTTGTTTTCAAAATAGGAATAGGGTCATGTGATGTATGATTTAAGGCGCAAATTTAATCAGAAGAACAATGGTCACGTTAATTTTGAGTTACGCACAATTGGCAAAAAGTTACAGGGAAATTAAATATTGTTGCAGCATATGTATTAGTCCTTTACCCCACCTTGTAAATTTTGTTTCAATGATAATAATTAAATAAAAAGCAGGTGGATGTAAGAGTTGCCTTGATGGCGGCCATGTTCAAATCCGCCATCTTGAAGCAGACAAAAGTTTTAAACAAAATTCATAACATTGACACTTTATTAATAGCAAATTTTACCATAAATCCAACGGTATAACCATTTTTGCTTTATCATGAACCAGCATTTGTTATCACATAAACAAGTTGCTAATTTAAGGAAATATGACCAAAGAGGAATTGATTCATAATTGAACTTGGGTCTTTTTTCCAGAAAAGTCCTCAATTAATAGAATCAATATGTAGTTCAGAAAAGAGTGCATGACTTGCACAAACGCTCTGCTCACAGTGAGCACACATGACAAAGGCAATCGAGTTGCACTTGACACATCTGTCGTTAACAATTCCGTCAAAGCAGTAGTCGTAAGGAGCGATCCATTTAATTTTGTGCTGGTTAATGATAAAGCAAAAATGGTTATACCGTTGGAGTTATGGTAAAATTTGCTATTAATAAGCTATCACTGTTATGCGTTTTGTTTAAAAATTTTGTATGCTTCAAAATGTCGGATTTGAACATGACCGCCATCAAGGCAACTCTTACCATAGACCTAATATTTATCCACCTGCTTTTTATTTAATTATTATCATTAAAACAAAATTTACAAGGTGGGGTAAAGGACTAATTCATATGCTGCAACGATATTTAATTTCCTTGTAACTTTTTACCATTTGTGCGTAACTCAAAATTAACGTGACCATTGTTCTTCTGATTAAATTTGCGCCTTAAACCATGCATCACATGACCCTATTCCTAATTTAAAAACTTAACTTTAATTCAGAATGGCGGATTTCAAGATGGCCACCGTCAGGTATACCCTTACTATTTGACTTCCCTCTAGTCCTAATATATACCCATATATTTGTTATTCACCTTTTGTCGTTACAAGAGGTCTTACAGAGCTTTTACCTCCAACTGTATGAAGACTATTCTGTACACCCATGTGATGTTCTGGTAGCTGTATCTCCTAAACCCCTGGAGCTTCGCACCTACAACTTCACTGAAATACTGACCACATTTAGTACTACTTTCTCATATGTGTCTCAGTCAGCAACTCGATTCACCCAAACGTAAGGTTTATTTGTAAGTACCGGACTGCACGCGCCATCTTCATGCAAATTAATAAATATGTTCCGCGCGCTGATGTCCACCAAATCATACCTACTCGGTATGGAATCATCTTGAAATCTCCTAATCCTATCTTCCGTATTCATGTTAGAAACAAAGATACCTCTGAAATTTTTGGGCCGCAGGCACCAATTGTGCGTAACTCAAAATTAACGTGACCATTGTTCTTCTGATTAAATTTGCGCCTTAAACCATGTATCACAGGACCCTATTCCTATTTTAAAAACTTAACTTTAATTCAGAATGGCGGATTTCAAGATGGCCACCGTCAGGTATACCATTACTATTTGACTTCCCCCTAGTCCTAATATTTACCCATATATTTGTTATTCACCTTTTGTCGTTACAAGAGGTCTTACAGAGCTTTTACCTCCAATTGTTTGAAGACTATTCTGTACTTCCATGTGATGTTCTGGTAGCTGTATCTCCTAAGCCCCTGGAGCTTCGCACCTACAACTTCACTGAAATACTAGCCACATTTAGTACTACTTTCTCATATGTGTCTCACTCAGCAACTCGATTCACCCAAACGTAAGGTTTACTTATTAGTATCGAAGTTCTTTAAGATGAAATTGTACATTGTTTCTCGGTAATCTGGCAAAGTAGGAGAGGATGGCGCATTAGCCCAGTCCATCTTGGTGTTTCTCGCAGTCACTGAAGCATTGGAGCCTTCTCCATCAGAGCTATAGTGCCTTGGTTTCTGAGCGTGATTCCTTGGAGTGCCTAATTGGAGATCGTGAGCGAGATCGAGATACAGTCTGTTTCGAGGTATCTGCTTTAGTGGTCTTCGTACCAGCAGAGTGACCTGGTTTCGTGGCTGTACCCTTCGCTCCCATCGGGGAGAGGGGCAGGTTGATGATTTAACCTAGCAGAGTATGTAACTCAAATGAAAGTTTTTCGAGGCAATCGTATGAAATAGGTGCTAGGGGAAGCCCACTGTGGGTAAAGCAGCAATACGTGCTCGCAGAGATGTCGGTCAGTGCAAGCACTGACCCTCCACAAAATTAGGTGAGGAGACGACTATGTGATGATGGCCACGGGCTCCCACTTGAGTCATCAATACGGACTGCAAGGGGATGTCGATTGTCTGTAGCACAACAATCCTCCCTAAATGAAAAAAAGAAACTAGTAGATGCTTCCAGGGCGTTAGCAATCGGTCCCATACCTGTGAAGCAATGATCGATCCTGAATTCTGAGTTCCGATGAAAAAATGTTTTTTTTTTTTTTTTTTTTGCTAGCCGAGGCTAGATACCCGCTCGAGGGTTACGCCCTCCATGGGGAAAGAGAAGTTTGGCAATTGAGAGGATAGGACCGGGAGATGGTCTAGGGGATTTTGCTTTATTTTATTATCTCTTTATTTCATAATATCTAGTATTTAGAAGGTGGATATTGCTATCTTTGCGATAGCAATCAAAGGTAGGGGAGTGTCGGCATTGCTTGATAAATTGATTACAGTACACTGTGGGATTGGACAATATTTCTTTATGAAGGAGAAAAGAGGAATGAGATGACTATGAGATCAGGTGTACTTGACAGCACAGCACGAGGGTGATTGTTAAAGGACAGATGCAAGTTAATCTTCTCGCTTGGGGGCTGCTCCAAGCATTGATGAGAGACAAGGGGAAGCCCTGTTAGTAACAGAGGACTACTGTGCGGTATATGACGGTATGATATGAGGTGGAGGATGGTCGATGAGAAAAGTACGAGTGAGTGGAAGATCAGGGTGGTCGGGTGGTAGAGAATAATGATACAATGTGAAAAGAAGGGAAAGAGGAGAATGTGTGATGGGATGTAAAAGATCAAAGTTGGAATGAGCGTTAATATTATCGCGGAGGAGCGGGGGATGAAAATGAAGACGTGTCTGAAAGTATTTAAGGCGAAGCTTTTCGAGATGGAATAAGATGTGAGGAAAAGGCATTCGATCATATAGAATCTGAGTTGGAATTGGAAGTTTGATGCGGTAGGCTATACGAATGGCGTGTCGTTCTAGGACTTATAGTTTGTTATAATAGGAAGGGGGAGCTGCAATCCAGGCAGGATGGCCATAGGTCAGCACCTGACGAAGAAATACTTTATAGGTGTTTAAAAGAAGTTCGGAATGAAGACTCCCAAGTTGTACCAGTTAGGCGTTTAAGTAAATTAAGTCGACGGTAAGCTTTTGCTGTAACATCCTGTAGGTGTGCTTTCCAAGAAAGGTGCCTGTCCAATGTAATTCCCAGATATTTGACTGTTTTAGAAAGCTGAAGACGAGTGTCGTTAACGGTGAGATTCAATAGAAATGGATTGCGGTGAACTTTGGAGCGTTTATTTGGTGGTAGAAATACTGTGGTTTGTGTTTCACTGGCATTGATCTTAAGTCTCTATTTATCACACCAGGTGATAAATGTATTTATCGCCTCTTGTAATGTTGTGTTCATTTGGTGAACAGTGCGGCCCACGGCAAGAAAGGCCATGTCATCAGCATATTGAAATAGATGGAAGTTGGCAGGAAGTGGTGGCATGTCTTCGACATACAGCAGGTAGAGTAGAGGAGAGGGAGAAGAGCCCTGAGACACACCGGAATAGAGGAAAATTAGGTGAGATGATTGCTGATTGATGAAAACGTAAGCGAGGCGTCCAGATAGGAAATTATAAATGAATCGTATGTATGCAAGGGGAAGGCGAAAATTGAATAACTTAGAGAGAAGTTCCTGATTCCAAACTTTATCAAATGCCTTTTCCAGATCAAAAAGGACCAGACAGGGTGATTTTGCCGTATTGTAGTGATTAGTGATATAGTTTAGAAGACGTATGAGCTGATCATTAATACTGAATTTTGGGCGGAATCCCTCTTGGTGTAGCGGCAGAAGATAGTACCGTGAAAGATGGAGATGAAGACGTTGGACTGAATTTTTCCAGAAATTTAGTGAAAACCGGGGTGAGCTGAATTGGACGGTAAGAGGATACTTGGGCGAGAGGTTTCTCTGGTTTAAGAAACATAAGAACTTTAGAAGTTTTCCATGTAGTGGGTATATATCCGGTACGAAGAATAAAGTATAGATCAGGGCAAGAATATTTATCAGAACTGGTGGGTTTTTCTTTCACATGGCGATACGAGATGTTATCGATGCCTGGAGAGGTGTTGCGTTTGCGGGTAACTACATTCGTGATCTCGGTAGGAGTGATAGGGGCAGTGAGTGCTTTGTGAGAAGAGACTGTGTGATTGACATTAGGTTGAAGATGTGGAGACCAGAAGTTAAAGTGCTCTGTGGGATGATGACAAAAATGGCGTGTAGCCGATAAACGCGTAAAGATGTTCTGTAAATATGTAGCGAAGGCATTAGCTTTATCTTGGTTTGAGTGGAGTGCTTGATCATGATGAATGGGTGGATATGAGGTTCTGGTGTATGTTCCGGTGAGTGCGTTGAAACGCTTCCAATATTTTGTAGGATGGGATGCATCAGAGAGTGAATTACAAGCCTTGATCCATTGTCTTAATTTGTAAGCTTTAACTTAGTTGGAGACTGTACGGTGAAGGGCTCGATGATGTTGAAGAACTTCACGGTTTCCAGATCGTAAGTGTTTTTTATAAAACTGCCGGGAGCGCTGTATGAGAGTAAGATATTGTGAGGGTACTTTAGGTTTGTGGGATGAATATGTAGATTGAGGAATGGACTGTTCGGAGGCAACTTGTATATGATTAGTGATATGATCCAGGGTAGAGTATAACTCATCTTCTGTAGTGGGAGGAACGTATTGCTCAAGAGAGTGACTTAAGTAAGTTCGATATTGCGACCAAACTGCTTTATCATAACGTGGGATGAGCCTTGGATGGGGCAGTGTGTTGGTGATAGAAGTAGGGGATACACAGAGGCTGAGTTTAATTGGGACATGATCGCTACCTATGGGATCTAAGATATCAATGAAAATACGATGTGATAAAGAGGATGAAGTTATGGCGATGTCTGTAGTAGTATTGGATTCTGGGCGGGTGGGTTTAGGTAAAGGATGAATTATACCAGTCGTAGTTGTAGCAATGAAATTCGTGAAAGTTGTCTTATCTCTATCAGAGCGGCTGTGAATGTTAATGTTTGCTAAAATGATGTAATGACGGAAGTTGTTAGAGATGTAGTGAAAGAACGATAGTGGAGTTGAGTGACCGGGACGAACATAAATGGTTGCTACTGTTACACACAATGACTTATAATATAGAGTAGTAATGAGATATTCTGGTAGATTTTGGATCGGTGGAGAATGAATACGGTGAGGTATATGAGGTGAAAAACCTATGACAACGCCGCCAATGGCACAGCAGGCTGATAAGGTACTATCATGGTGAAGAATGTGACATACTGGAAGGCGGCAAGTGAGCTTGGGTGTGAGTTGCGTTTCATTCAGAAGGAAAGTATTGACTTTTTCTTCTAGTAGAAGTTGTTCAAACATAATTTTATGAGTGAAAAATGAGCGGATGTTGAGGAATAAGAATATGAGAGCCATGATAAAAGCCATATTGAAGATGGATTTAGACAGCAGTTGTGAGTGGAATTGCATGGAAATGTACGTAGGAGCCATTATGGGTAGCATGGAAGTCAAGATGAACTGCGAGCGGCATGTTGAACATGCTGTAGCATGAGTGGCCGTCCAAAAGGATGTACGTTCTGAAGTGTCAAAGTGATAAATGCTAATAATTGATGAAGGGTGACATATTGATTGGGTTTCAGTGGTGTATCCACTGTTTGATTCTGAGCGTCGTGAGTACGTAATGATACTACTAGTTCTGGTTTAGTCTCTTCTGGAGTAGACCGAGATTTACATTTATAACTGTAAATTGGATGAGATCTTTCGTGGCAAGTATTACAAGTAGCAGCTTGTTGAAGATTAGTGCAGGTGCGAGTTGGATGAGGTCCAGAGCAATAACCGCATTTGAATTGGTTTGTGCAGCGATCAGTGGAGGTGGTGCTCGTGACGGTTCTACACGATGTCGCTTTTTGAAGATGAAAACGCCATTATCTATTAGATCGTTTATCGTTTCTTGTGAAGTGATCAAGATCGGGATCATGCAGGTAGGCCCCTGATTATTCCGAATACGGATACATTTTTTGAAGGAATAGACTTCCTCTCGTAGTTCATCTTCAATCTCTGCATCTGTTATCGATGGATCAAACCCGCGGCGAACCACATGGTAGGTTGTTGGCGTGGGGGTGGGCGCTGTTTCTGCCTATTGTTAGTCAGTGGAGAAAGTGTTGCGGTTTTCCGAAGATTTCAAAGCTATGTTTATCTCGGATGGTTGTAGCAAAGTTTGCTAATGATGACTTAATGATGTAGCCGTTCTTGGTTTCTACTATTTGTGATATCTCAGAGCGTGGTGCGCATTTCAGAATTGGTTGAAGAAGCAGTTTCGAATTCCGATACTTAGGGTACGGTAGTTTTGAAGAAGATAGCTATAATCTTCCGGTTGCAGCTTTGGAGGAGGTAGAGGAGGAAATTCCTCTTCGTCAATGATGAGACGGTCATCGTCTGAACTAGAGATGCTGTGGGCATCTGTATGGTGTTTCTTGGATGATGGCGATCTTGACAACGAAAAAAAATGCCTGAACTCCAACCTCTAACTTTGGATTTGAAACCTTTGATTTACGGTTATTTGTGATTTCACGTCTAACGACGACAATATTTTAAAGTGTGTGTACTTTAAATAAAATATTTAAATACATCCTGTTTTTATATAAAGTTTGTATTGAAACTATTGTTCAAAGCCTTTATATTTAATAAGCCTTCTCCAAAATCAATGGAATTGAATTGTGCTGCCACCTTAGGAGTTCATTTAAACTATACATTTGTGAACGTTTTATGTTTGTTTCCAATCCTTTCGACAATGAGATCTCGGAAACTACAGGCTCTAGAAAGATCACGTTTTCACTGATCGATGGCAAATTTTGCGTAGATTGTCCAGTTCTAATTGAATATTTAAAAGACATGGCCATTATTTCTTTATTACATTTTTACGGGTATACTGGAAGTGTTGAAATTAATATATATATATAGCATCATACCATACTACGCATTATACATTCCACCACCACACAGTTGTATATAGGGGTTGCATATCCCCCAGGCGTTTGTTTCGTATTCAAATTATAATGAAAAACAAAGGACAACCATTTCCCCATTCCAAGTTGAATCTTCATTATTTGGAGTGTTTTGCCCAATGTACACCATATATCACTAACATTATAACTAATTGTGTGTATAATGTATTTGCTTATTATATAGCCTACTGGATGCAAGAAGAAAACACTGATCATACATGAATTAAAATCTCCAACTGGAAGTAGGCTCAAATCTTGCAAACGGCGAGAGATATTGAAAAAAAAATAATTGAAAAAAATCTCCCCTTTACGGTATCTCTTGCCGATTTTTACCAAGACGTCTTTCACTTGTGTCTGTAAAGGAATATGCACATATGTAGGAATAACAAGGAGATTCATGCTCATATGTGAATGATGCGCTGTGTACAGAGCGCAGGTTCAGCTAGTTTATTTATAATATACCAAGCGTAGGCAACAGCGTGACAGGTGCAGATATCTCAGAAAATGTGTATCCGCGCGTAGCAATAGTGTTGTTAAATTCATGTCTGACAAATCTTGACATGTGCCGTCTTAGAAAAAAAAAGAAAAAAGACGCAATTGTTGATTTGTGGTTACCGAGCAGCGGTAGGTCAGTTGGTAGAGAATTTGTTCGCATTCGTGAGGTTCGGCCCCGGCCGGTCATCCTATCTAAGGTTTTCCAGAGCTTTCCTTTGATCCGCAAGATGAACATCGGGATGTTATCTATGCTTATATGGTGTTGCCCGCTATTCTCCGCATCCTTTTTCCAGGTTGTGGGATAGGATTAGATTATCTAGAGCTTTTCAGGGTTTCATACAATTCCTCCAAAATCCCACAATATAGTTATCTTATGCTGTTTTCAAAAATGTGTCCCCGTAGTGGCCAAATGGTCTGTGATCGGTGGTTGTGTCCATTGAGACCCTTTTTTCTCAGAACACAATATTTACAAGATGTCACGGTTTCAAGCAATTCCACCGACATCCAGTTTCCATAAGGATTGTGCGGGATCCTTTGATGATGGTCGTATTATGGTGTAGAAGTTTGTTGTTTATTGAAGTTTAGCCTTCCTTTTCAGCACTGATGCTATATGACACGTACACTTTAAGGTGGAATCATAACCACCGTAAACGTTCTAACCTCAAGGGTCTCCTACCGGGAATTGATCCCGGGACCACGTGTTTGCTTCCAGGCCAGTGGGGAAGGCGATATGATGCGGAAATGTTTCAGGTACACTACAGTGCGAGACCACTGGAAATTGATCATGACAGCAAAAAAGTAGAGTCACACTAAAATTCTCTCTAGACGAAGGAGTGCTACTAGCAACATTCTGACGTTTCTGCTGAATGTGTTCCTGTTACTTTCAGAACATGACGTCAGGTGTCATGTTCCTGCTGCTATGCAATAATAGGAAGATAATAATGTTCAACATTTGGTTTTTCCTGCAGATATCCAACTTCAATACATACATATTTGCCCTCCCCACTGGTCTCGTGGCTATCGCGCACTTTTGTTGCACGAGTCCCGGGTTTCATTCCCTGTGGGACAGCCTTGAAATCTGGACGCATTCGGATTGCACTTTAAACTGTAGGTCTACGTCTCGTGTGAGCCTGGCCCTGAATGTGATGCTAAACTACATCCAGCCAACCAATACACCTTTGGGTCGAGTTAGGTTAGCGAGTAACGTCTCGGAAGAAACGGCAAACTTCTACTGCCCATTTGATATATTTTGCAAGAAGAATGGTGTAACATTCCATTGGATGTCATCTACAATCTAATCGATAGCATGTTTCAGAGAATGGCTCTTATTATAGCAGCAAGGGGTAACGCCACAAGGTTTGATGGAACAAGGATCCCAGACAAATATTTCAAATAGGTGCTTAATTAGTATTTGATAGATAGTGTACCATTTATAACAAGTAGTAGTGTCAGGTGTACGCCACCTGAAGGAGTTTGGTATGTATGGCGTGATATTATCTCAACTAATTTTGAAACCGGAAGTGGTAGTAGAACCGTATCAAGTACCTCTAGTGGGAGACCTAGTTGCACACAACCCAAGGACAACACCTACACACTACCTAAGATCACAAAAGGGGCGGTTCATTAAATTCCTGGACTGATACTATATGAAAGGATAGGGACGACTAACCACCGATTCGTGCTTTCTCCCTTCAAAGTTGTCTTCATCGCTCGAAGCAGTTCTGGAATGCTTATTGTGGAATACGCCAGAGACTCTTGGTCGTGTTATCCTGGATGTCTTAAATGGTGTAAAGTGCTTTCTCTTTTAAGGTGAATTTCAGTGTAGGGAAGCAAAAAGCCATGTAGTTCTAGATCCGGCGAGTAGGTTGTAGTGTATCACGGGATGTTGTTTTTGATTCAGACGTCGGACACCATTCTTGAAGGGTGACAGGAACCATTGTCGTACTGCAAGCATCCTGTTTCGATGCCCATTACAAAAGGAAACCGTTCAATAATTGTAACAGCTGTATATACCCTGTACATTTTGCAAGAAATTTATATAATCCCATATTTCTTTTGTTTTACTTCAGATTAATGATATTGCAGTCTTCTTAACATAAAGGTTTGTGATAGGACAATTAACTTGGACCCTGGCGTGTCTATTAAAATCTCAATCAATCTTAACATAAATATGTATCAACTTATAAGACAGTTCCTCAATTGCAATATTCATATCGAGAATCACTTTGGTCAACTGTAAAATTTGTAAACAGAATATTGTAGAGGTCCCTGTTTACACCTACAATAATTTTTCACTATATTTTTGCTTTCTCTTATTAATTTTACAGTCTTTGTAATTACGTTTCAAGCTGTCGTTTTCAACAAAACGTAGTCGTGTGATACGTAGGTATTTATAAAGAAAACACGGTATTAGGTCCAAATATGATACCTTCAGTTAGTATGTTGTATTTCAAATTAGGAGTTAGGGGAGAGTATTTTCATAAATATTTTGTAATTTTAAGCATTTTTCAATTATTTTGGACTTATTTTTCCTAATATCATATTAATACATATTTCCATATAAATAAATGAAATTTTGTTTAAATGGTCCCGTGGCAATTAAATGAAACCCTTTGATAAGGGAAATCAGCAATTGAATTACAGAAAACCAACTAATCACCTAATAGTTTCCAGTTACGAAGCTTAGAACACTTTTAGAATTTGAAGACGCACGATATATGTGATTTACCAGTGTGCAGTAAATACAATTTAAGCATAATTGTGGACCTGGGTGCAATAGTGGTCTAAACCAGTGGTCCCTAACTGATGCGTTACGAAATTTTAGAATTTAGAAATCATGAAGCATTTAATAACTAATTGAAGTCAATTTTGAGATAGACTGTATATTGTATACCGTCAACCTCCAGTAGTAGCAGCAATACTCTGAACTACATAATCACTACATTACTGAACTTATAGGCTTACACTTTTATAATTTATGTTAGTATTAATAAAAAAAAATCAAATATGTGTGTCAGGATATCGTGGAAATTAGTAAATGTGTCTTCAGTCAAGAAAAGGTTGGGAACCACTGATCTAACCAACAATAATTTAAAAATGTGAAACACAGGATTAAAGT
Source organism: Thermobia domestica (assembly GCF_964235325.1). Lineage (NCBI taxonomy): Eukaryota > Metazoa > Arthropoda > Insecta > Zygentoma > Lepismatidae > Thermobia > Thermobia domestica. The sequence continues at coordinate 295,247,046 of NC_137459.1, read as the reverse complement.
TTTCCATTCTCTTCTGCAATTATTTTAGAAAAGATGTATTTGGGAACTAGTAAAACGGAACTCTCAACTTGTATGCTGTATTGAAGATTTGTACTAGAAGTTTCGATTTAGCTTGGATTTGTGTGTGTGTGTGTGTGTGTGTGTTGTGAACCTATTAATGAAATATTCACTATTAATGAAATATTCACCTTTCCCAGATCTTCTCCAGGACAAATGAGCTATGCCATATTCTAACGTTATTAATGGAATATTTATTTACAAAATATGAACAAAATCATCTGAGTCCTTTTTGTGAAAATCGTCCGGGAAAAATAACCTCCACGAATTAACCAACAGGACACATAAGTTATGCCATACTATCAGGTTATAAATCAAATATTTATTTATGAAATATTAACAAAATGATCTAAGTCCTTTCGGAGAAAATATTCCGAAAAAAACTCACCCCCAAGAATACACTACCTCTCGTAGATTTCTTCAGGCCAAGGGAGTAATGCCATATTGTCAGATTATAACTATATACCATAACTATGTAACTATATGCCATATTGTCAGATAAGCGAAATATTTATTTATGAAATATGAACAAAATAGTCTGAGTCGTTTTTTGCTGTCCAAAAAAAAAAAATGCCACGAATAATGTAACCCTCGTAAATTTTTCCAGAACAAATGAGTTATGGCATACTAACAGGTTATTAATGCAATATTTATTTATGAAATAAGAACAAATATCTCCAGAATCGTTTCCGAGAAAACCGTTCGATAAAAATTATCCCCAAGAATGCACTATTCCTCGTATATTTCTTCAGGCCAAGGATTTACGCCATATTGCCAACATGTTAAAGAGATATTTATTTATGAAGTATAATCGAAATCGCCTGAATTGTTTTTGAGAAAACTGTAAAAAAAAAAAAAAAAAAAAAAAAAAAAAAAACTTGAGTAAACAGCTCTTTTCGATTTTTCCTACAGCCAAGTGACTTATACCATAGTATGGGGATGTTAATGAAATACTGATTTTTGAAATATAAACAAAATAGTTAGAGCCGTTTTGAGAAACTTGTTTTTCTTTACCCTTCAGTAAACTACCCTTATTTTTAGGGGTAAGAATATATATTGGAATTCGTCCCGCCGTGACGAAATGAAACGACCATGTACCCAAGTTTCAGACATACTTTTACATACGTTTGATGTGATTTCATTTCGTCGTACGACACACAACTATGTGCTAGACTAGTTCGCCCTACACACGCTCTACACCGAGAAAAATCTGTTCTCCAGACAGCGGTAAATTGTACAAATATACGGAACCCTCTTGATTACTACAAGAATCAATATAGAGCATATGTTATCCATGTGCTACATAAACACCGCCCTTAGATGTTACATCATGCCGTTGCAGGATGTCTAATACCTAACGTCTTCCTTATATTACATACATATGTTACCTTCGTCAGCTGTATGTTATATACGTTCATTTGTATGTGAGATTCTGACTGCTTATATTGTTTCATACGGAAAGTACGTACAAATGGAACACATACGGAAAATATTATAAATATTAATGCGTTTTCAGCTATACGTCTGCTGTATGTTAAGTCCAAAAACTACAGAAATTACTCACGTAACCTACCTTTTTAAGAACGCCACCTACCAAAATAACCAAAATGCAGCTGCAAAGCAATCCTGCAGCTCACTCAAAACTTTTGATAGAGAAATCAAATACACTGTGTCTTTCAAGTGCCCTCAAGGAAAAAAAATCACAAAAGAATCAGATCGGGAGTTCCAGGAAGCCATGATCGTTAAGTCATATTGCAAACATCATTTTGGAAACTAGTCTTACACTGTCACTTCATGCCACAAGACAAGATTACGAATATGATAAATTAAACTTTCCATTGTGTTCTGTCTTTTCACCATCATCATAAAATTATTGTACTAATAGTTTTCAACACATTTCACTTTAAAACCCAATGAATCTTTAATAACCATCTTGTATCCATTTTTAATTTGAAATTACGTGTTCATTTTAAACCTTGGGCACATGGTCGTTAAATTCCGGTTTCACACGTGTAGTCACAATTGATTCTTTTGTTAACTATTGCCGGTGTCTTATAATACGAGATAATATTAGACACCGAGGCAAGCATAATGCTGTACAATGTTTTTACTATTTTGAGCACTACTGTAAAAGCCAGAACATCAAGAAAAAAAAATCTAAATGATAGTTGAAGTTTTCTAACTACTTGGGAGAATTGACATTACGAGTCGAATGTCACGGCGGGATCAACAAAATAAAGCGGCATGGTGGTAATAGCCATGACCCTCGAAAGACACTGAGAGGCCGTGTAATAGCACGGCCCTGCCCTGACATTTTTACTCCAACTCAGATATAACTGCTTATTGGTGATAGTATTTTTTCTTAAACATACCTTTGTACAAATTTGTTTTCATTAATCCCACTATAGCTACATAAGTTTGTTTCAATAGAGTTAATGAAGACTTTGCTGAAATAGACACTTGACATGGTAATTGGCCTAGCAAGGAACTACTGTCGTTGTACATTATTTCGAACTGTCTATTTATGTATCAATTTGGTTTCATACAGTGACTAGTCTTTGGCAGCTGGGGGCTACATCCCCAGACCCCCACGTTTGTTCGGACTAAGGCCTCGCATCTCTTATGCATCAGCTCTTCATATTTCCAGAAATTGCGCAGCTGGGGTCTTTGACCCCATACCCTCGTCTTTGCTCGGCCTACGACCTCGCACTTCTTAAGCCCACAATTCTATCGAATTTCAAGTTTATTTTCTTATTTCAATTATCTAAAAGATAAGATTTTGTATCTGAAGAAAACGCCCATGTAAATAACATGGGAATTTCTTCAACTCTCTTTAGACTCCTCAAATATTAAAAATATTCTCTTTTATCATTTTTTCTGTCGGTTGTTCCGAAAAGCTACTATCATGAACAAATTTAATCATTGTAGCCCTACAGGAAGTTTCCAATAATTTTGTGGTGTAAAAAATGTCCCATATAAATAACATGGCAAATATTTTTCAGTTCCCCATAAAACCACCATAAAGTTGGATTTTTTATTTTTTTACTTATGTAATGCTGACGGAAACGTACAAGCATACCGAATTTCAAGTTTTTATCTCAATTCCAAGCACCTAAAATATGAGATTATAGGTAAAAAAAAAGACCCATTTAAATAACATGGGGAAATTCTTCATCCCCCCTTTAGACCCCCTAAACATTAAAAATATTCACTTTTGGCAATTTTCCTGTGCGTTAGTCCCGGAAAGCTACAATCATGTTAAATTTAAACTTTACACGTGAACCGTAAGTACCCCTTCAATTTATGTCAGTTCATGTAGTTTTATATATAGCAGGGTTGGCTGGTTTAACCAAGGTGGCTTAAACCAGCTGTTAAAAAAACAACTGGTTTAAACACACACACACACACAAAAAAAGAAAAAAGAAAACGAAAAATGTTCGTAAAAGTGTGTGTTCGTAAAATCTTGATGAGCACACATTTGTGGGTTATTATATTCAGACCTAAAGTTCCCATTCATTACTCAAAGAGATTATACTACAAAAGCAATTTTTTTTTTACATATAAGTTTATGAATGTTTATTTTCTGATTTTTTAAATAGTTTATTATTATAGTTATGCAATTGCAATAAAAAATCTAAATATTGTTTCGTTTTAATAATGTTTACTATTGATAAAGTACATCGAAATGCCGTACTTTTATGTGGGGGAGGGGCGCTCATACAAACCCCACGAGAGGCATTTATTGAAAGCAGAAGTATCTTTGGTATCTATTCATGTATAAATGGGTCAGAGCCAAAGTGGACTCAAATAATTCGTAAATATATCTTTATTCACTTTTCTTACTGATATGCAAATTAAGTCGTTGTATTTCTTTAACTTGGACTATTAAAAGTCATAGTGAAATAACTTGGACTAAATTAGTTCTTCTGTGCTCTGCAGTATTTTGAAATTGTCCATATGTAATGCTGTATAATGGCTTCACTTCTGCAACTGTTTATCTTTTTGTCCTTCTTAAATGACTTGCCAATTATATTAACAAGTGTGTAAAGATCAGTACAAGTATTTTTATCAGAAGTCCTTCGTGAGTGAGTCGACAGACGTATCACATTTGTGACCAATTAGTCCCGGTTTCGAGTTCAAATAAAGGACAATTTATGTCGAACGTAAGCCGAGAAGCAGTTTGGATTCCACTTTAAGCTTACTTGACCCCTTCCAGCATACCCGGTTGCTGCATAACACCAAGGCGAAACAAACGTATTTCTGTCCATACGTGATATAAATTCACACATATTCAACAACAGAATGCAGACCGCTTTCACAAGATTTCGTACAAAGGACTCCAGCAGAATAGGACCCGTTCTCATTCTCTTCCCAGCAATATTTTCCTGTTTGCAGGTCGAATTTATTGAAGGTAAGAACTGCATTCGGGTTTGAAAGCTTACGTTTTCAAAGAGTTTGAATAAAGTGACGGAGATTAACAGCTTTCAGACATATTGACTAATAAAAATACAACTTGTGCACACTTAACGTTAATAACTGCATACTTTACCTTTCACTTTGCATATTTTTGATGCACAAGGGAAGATGACGTGCCTTCATGTGATGCTTTCATTTGCTGACGAGCTTCAATCTTTCGTCTCAGAGTTAAAAGCGTTGACGGGCTGGCTCCCGTACCTGGCCTCACATGCTTTCCAGTCAACGGACGGGCAGCTCGGCGGCGAAGTTCGCTTCCTTCGTCGTTTCCCGTAGCCGACGTTACTGAATTCATATTTATGTTGTCCCCTAACGTCAGTCGAGCTTCACACTGTTGAAAAAACAGAAGAAAAATTACAATACTACATTATATAGTACAAGATATTACAGTGTGGAAAATCTAAATTTCACTATTACCGAGAAATGCTGAAAGAACATAACTATTTAGACAAGGCGACTAATGATCAAATTGCAGCGTAGATCATTCACTAATTACAGAAGGCCAATTGGAATATATGTTAAATATTTTGGAATAGAGCTCGGATGAAGAAATATAATGGCACCACTACCTTGTATTCTATTTTTCTGGAAAGGCAACCGAGATAAGTAAAATACCAATTGAATTCAATAAAAAATGTGAGAAACAAGGGCAAGAAAGAGTTATTCCGATTTTGCATTGAAATACATGAAACAGGAGAGTGACCTAAAGACTTACTGAAGACGATCGTGAGAAATCGAACCTAAAGTGATGAGAGAACTATCAGTCTCATATCTCATGCAGTAAATATTTTGCTTCGAGTTCTGAACAAAAGATTGTATGGATGAATAGTTCGGGTTCATGAGAGATACGGACACAAGAGATGCAATCGGATCATTAAATGTGATCAGCGAAAGGTATATAGAGAAAGGAAAAGAGGTGTATGTGGTATTTATTGATCTAGAAAAGGCTTTTGACCACGTGAATTGGGAATTATTGTTGGAAGTTCTAAAGAAGGTTGGTTTGGAGTGAAAAGATCGAAGACTCATTAGAAACTTATATATGAACCAACAATTAAGTGTTAGAATAAGGGAGGAAATGACAGAGAAGAGTGCAATTTGAAGGGAAGTTAGAGAGGAATGCTATCTTTCGCCAACAATATTTAATATCTATCTAGAAGAGACAGTGAAAAAAGCCTACATAATGAAGACGGCATTTCAGTAGGAGCTAGAATGATTAGTGTATACGGTTTGCAGATGATACGGCACTTGTTGCATATCTGAAGAGAAGAGGAAACTTGAGAAACGTCCGTGAGGAATATGGAATGAAAATAAATGTGAGAAAGACAGAGGCCATGGTGACTGGAACGAAACGGTCGGTGTCAAATATGGAAGTAGGAGGTGAGAAAATAGAAGACCCAACAAGTGACTAGTTTTCGATACCTGAGTAAAAGTGTGAACGTCAAATTAAAAAAAAATGATAGAAATGGCGAAAGAAGCCTTTAGGAAGAAGAAAATACTATTTTGTGGGATCTTGAAAAAGAGTTGAGAAGACGGCTCATAAAGTGCTTCGTGTGGAGTATCGTGCTGTATGGGTCAGAAACATGAACATTACGCAAAAATGATGGAAAACGACTGGGAGATTTTCAAATGTGGGTGTGGAGAATAATGGACAGTTAGCTGGGTCAAGCGGAAAACGAATGAAAGGGTGTTAGAATTGTTGGCGAGAAAAGAACAATTTTAGATGTTTTTAAAAGGAGGAAGAAAAACTGGTTGGGGCATTGGCCGTGAAGAAAGTGTGTCATATATATATATATATATATATGTGTGTGTGTGTGTGTGTGTGATGCTAATAAATTATGTTCTTACATGCTGTATTATTGCTATTTTTCGCTTTGTTTTCTACATCATCCACCTTTATTATTTTCTAAGCCTGTTCACACTTTTTAAGAAAAGTTTTTATTTTATGATTTTTAGTGCGTTTCTTTAAGTCAGTTGCATTTTAAAGTCTTTTCCACTTTTTTCTTACCCCTGTAGTTTGGTTAGATACGGAACCCAAACAATAAAGACAGGGTATTGACTACCTATAATATGAATCTACCAACAAAACATGGGTAAACAAATGCATAACAGTTAAATTATCGAAATTACTAAAATGTGTTTTATCATGGGTAAGAACCTTCGTTGGGAATATCTCATTATACTAGTGAAAGTCGTATCAACATATTACGTAGTCTAAAAAGTACTGAGCATTTTGTGCCTGAGATGGTGTTAGTAAACCAAATCTCAGGTTATAAGTCGCACAGGATCAGGTCTAACGTCATTTGACAGCTCCTAGTAGATATGCAAAAAGGTGTTGGAATTCTTATAATTACACGGAATGTATTGCGTCGTGAAGACGAGTGAGTTTTTCACAAAATTTCCCTACATTTGACAATGTTATTTTGACAAAGACGCAAATGCTGGGCAGGCCCGAAATTTGCGCTGTTCATTGAGAAAATTCGTTACCAAAAGCAACAGCTAAAAGATAATTCAGTCAGTCGCTTTCGTTCTGGACATTTCTGGAATATTTGAGGATAAGTTTTTCTCATCAAGTGTTGCAGGAATTTTTAGAATTTTATGCAATTAATTAATTATTACATTAAAAATATTTTATACGTAATATCCTTCCTTGGGAATAGCTTACTCGATTAATGAAAACCGAAACGAAATATCCAACGATTCTCAATATAATTGCAAGCATACACAAATACATACATGCACACATAAAAGGTAAAACTAAGAACTTTTTTAGGTCAGTTAGAAAAAAGAGAAGAAAGACTAACATGATGTTGTCCACCACAAACATTGCCAAATATCAAAATAGAACTCATGGCCTGCTACTAAGCCATCATGTTCGTTCATTGCTTTTCCGAAGTACGCGTATATTTACAGTGAGATCAGTGTTTCTCCACATCACCAATTTCTTAAGCCATTGGAAATAAAGGAGTTTGCTTTGATTAAGCGATCTTCTACAGATAAATTTTATTTACAACGGTATATTCCAATAGGACAACTAATTGAATATATACTACTATAAGCGATATCACAATAGCAATATCTACTAGTATAAGAAAAGAACTCTGCATAAACTATAGTTCTCTCTGACATGACTGCACAAAATTATGCGGGCCAACCCGGAAGTATGTGATTTATAAAAGAAAAAAAATATAATAATGAAACAAACATTGAAATGAACATTCAATCAAAAATTGCTCGCTCTCAGTATAAGATTCAGTAAGTTTTGGTAAAGTTTTGAATAAGGTAAAATAGAATATGTTAGCTAATGGTGATAGATGAAATAGTGACCACATGTCAGGAAGAAATGCTAATGTTACCTATTTACCTCGGTGGTAAATCTACTTGTCTACCCTTCCCTAACATTCTATTTCCCTAAGTCGAAGTTATTCCCACTTTACACAAGTATTGTCTCCATTTTCTACTTAATTTTGGTAACATTTTCACTAACACAAGCACTTAACCCTTTGGGGATCTTAAGGTAGCTTTTGTACCATACGGGGTGTTTCATGGTACATTGCATTATAACTCTCCTATTTGAGCTTTTTCGTCCGTTTTTTGTTTTGTTTGTTTTTAAAGTCCAGAGGCATTGCAGAAGACATTACGGATGGTTTCACACCTTCCTGTGTCGAGACATAGGAGGTGATGACGTCATAAGTCTAAAATTTATATTTTCGTGTAATACTTTTTTGGGGGGGTTTATGTAATGTATTTTTGGCGGGCTTATTTTTGCACGTAGAAGATTGAAATTTTGCACAAACATGCAGTCCACCGAGTAGTATTTACCAGATTTTTTTTTCAGATTTCTGCGTTAAAACAGGGGGTATCCAGAGGGTCAAAAAGTTGAAAAAAGGGATATTTTTACCCAAAAATCCCGTTTTTCCTCATTTTCCCGCCTTAGATACATGATGGAGACAAGTGAATGGTACCGCCTGAAAGGCAGTTCTATTCTGAAGAGAATGATGTGCGACACATGGCCCTAGGGTAATTAGGGAAGAATCAGGGAATTTTTATCAAAATATACTTCTGTATAGGGGAATTTTAGACATTTTCGGTACTATTTTTGTGCTGGCTTATTTTTGCACCTAGAAGATTGAAATTGTGCACAAACATTCAGTCCACCGAGTAGTATTTACCAGATTTTTTTTCAGATCTCTGCGTTAAAACAGGGGGGTCCAGGGGGGGCTAAAAGTTGAAAAAAAGATATTTAGACCCCCAAAATCCCGTTTTCCTCAGTTTCCCGCCTTAGATACATGATGGAGACACGTGAGTCATACCGCCTGAAAGGCAGTTCTATTCTGAAGAGAATGATGGGCGAAACATGACCCTAGGGTATTTAGGGATGTCTCAGGAGTTTTTTTTACCTGAGATCATGGTGTTTTACGGTAATTTGGGGCATGGTGGGAATGCCTGATAAAATTTCTCCCGCCCTTGGTATTCAAGATAGAAACTTGAAATTTGGCACACACATTCAGTATACCAAGTGCTATTTATCAGATTTTTTTAGATGGCTACGTTCACACAGAGTTGCTCCAGGAGGGGCCCAAAATGCGAGAAAAAATTTCCCTCCGAAATTTTCCCTTTGACATCATTTTTCCCGCTCCTGGTAAATGGTATGAGCATGCAAGTGATATCTTTTGAAAGCCAGTTCCATTCTGAAGAGAATGAGGTATGAACCATGATCCTAGGATAAATAGTGACGATGCAGTAGCTGCTTGACTGAAAGTCTAAAAATTAGCCCAAAAAGCCAGGATCCGGAAAGGGTTAATAATGCCAACTGAAACATCGTTTTTCGCACGAGGAGAATAGGTTCATGGAAATATTCGAGTCCCTTTCCTCCTTACGATATGCATTTCAATGAAAGTAAAATACATGAGACATTACTTTTTCAATAAATTTTGAAATATCCAATTCCCCTTGAACGCGCCCTTTATAATCAAATTGGTACGATAAACACCTAACTTCAGGTGAGTATTAACTATGTTTAAAGAGCCATTTCAAATGAATCTGTTGATTTTCCGACCCGAAAAGTATGGATTCGACATTAACCTTAGTCGTTTTGGACATTTTATTTTCACCCAATTTCACTACTCATGTTGGTGGGAGCTGAATTTGGACTCAAACAGTATTTCGAGTGTCACTATTCTTCTCAACTACCCCAATAAAACAATAGATTCGACATTAATATCGGACGTTTTCGATTATTTTTACTTGTCACCCTCTTTCCACCCACATCCTTATGAGTACTATGGTCTATTCCACCCCAAGATAAGAGCATTGGTTCTTATGAAGAACAATTAATAGAGCAATCGCATAAGTGTCTCATTTTCTTCGCTGCGCTGCGTTGCCCTTCTCTGAAAGGCAGCTGGCTCCGGTTATCAGTTATTAAATATTAATAACTGCACCTTCTGTCTGTAGGTTTAAGAAAAATGGTAGAGGCAAGAGTTTGTGAGTGTATACAAGTTTCTGCAAGCTAGCAGCATTGTGAATGTAGTATCCTTTTTGATCGTTTTCAGTGCTTCAACTATTTCTAATGAGTACTACTTTTTTAAAAAATATAAAGGGTGTAGTTAAAAGAAGAAGGAGAGAGAAATTTCTAACTAGGAAAGGTCGCGAGGTGTTACTCTGACTTCATATTGACACTATGCTCAATCGACTCGTTTTTACATATGAAACAATTACGGGACGGATAAATCCTCGATCGAAAACGTGTACGAATCACGAGAGTTCAAAGTTCAAAATTGAACAGATTTTGCAAAAGGATTGATGTAAACATTTTTTGGGGATACATGCTTCATTTTTAAAACCGGGGGTTTTCTTGGCTGCCCAGCACAGTGGTGAGGTGAAAACGTAGGCTACTCATTTTGCAAGATAAGGACACGTATTATGGAGGAGGTGAAGGGTAATGGTGTTTTATAGCTTACAAATTGCCTTCTGTTTGCCAAACTGGGTCGATAGGCTGATAAAATGTATTTGCCAACCCTATTCGACTGTACTGTCATTCAAATGGCACTTTCCCGTGTGGCCACCTTCAAATTGAACAATTACATTTGTCTCCGAAACTCTTGGCCGCTGAACTAACGTGAAGAAACTCCGAGCCCAGTCGGCCTCTTTGAAAGACTGTGTTTCAATATCTCCTTGCTAGCAATTTTTTAAATAACTTGTCCACGGATCTTAATGACGATTGTTGAAAAATAGTGACCAAACTTCAGGGAATATTTTACGATAATAGGCAACAAATGTGGCCAAAAAACAAACAATCGGCTAGCGACAATGTATGCAAACAGCGGTTTTCTCCAGAATAAAAGCCCCTATTTCATAGCTTTGAGCGCACATTCCCCTTATTATTTTCTTTCTTTCTTTTCTTTTTTTTATAACGGACTATTTTGTTGCTGAATATCTCGAAATATTCCCTGAGTTTGACCAATATTTTCCCATAATCGGCATTTCAATTCGCTGAAAACTAAAAGACATGGCAAGCTATGATGTACTGAAACATCGTCTTGCGCAATGCATAAGTATAGCTCGACAGGGTTCGGAGTACCGCTCAGGATAGTTCCGCAGCCGATCGCTTCGGCGCAACGCGATTAGTGTGAAGCGCCAATTCCGCGCGATTGACTAGCAATGAAATGCCGGTGGTGTAAACTGATATTCGCATATACTGTCAGTGCCAGCCTGTGGTGGATAATTTATTTGGATTAACTTCATTTTAACGATAAACTGATTTTTTGTTTTTTACATATGACACTATGTTGTGCGCCCCAGTGCAAATTTTTTATTGGACAGGTAATCTGAGCAAAACAACACATTTGTGACAGAGCCTTTTAAGAAAATATTGGTCTCATTCCTACCTACAGACGGGAAAGAACATCACAATATAGACTATCACAACCACAAGATTAATTATGAACACCATGACGTTCTGCACTGAATTTCGCACGCCTAGCAAAGCTTTTCGGAGACAAATTTCATTGTTCAGTTTGAAATGGCCACACAGGAAAGTGATATTTGAATGATAATACAGTCGAATACGGGTAGCAAATACATTTTATTAGCTTATCAACACTGTGTACCAAACAAGAGGCAATTTGCTAGTTGTAAGACGCCATTACCCTTCACTCCCTTCCCAATAAGTCGTGGCCTTGGTTTGACAAGGTTCTAACTGCATGTGACTATATTTTGAGAAAAACGCGTTTAAATTTTTATTAGGCTATAGCTGTTTTATTTATAAACTAATCGTTATGATGTTTTTACACAATGTTAAACTGCCTACAAGGTTTACCTTTAAATAATTGATGTTGGAAATGGGGCTTTATTTTCTTTTTCTTTGTTTTGGACACTCAGTAAAATGCAGTTAGAACCTTGTCTTACTGAAACCATCATTTTCAGAGGCACAAGGTTCTAACTGCACTTAGAACCTTGTCAAACCAAAATGACGGGGGGGGGGGGGGAGTAAAAAACAGGCGAGATTTAGGACGATAAGGCTGTAACTGCAATTGAATAGATTAACTATTCATATTTTAATTACATGAAATATGTGTCAAATACTAGTTACAAGTTTAACAGTGCAGTAAAATACTCCCTGTCTTCCAGGGGCATGAATAGAAGGGATTCTTTAACGTCTTTTTTCACTAATTCTGAAAACCTCACACATGCTTTTGTTGTTTTGATTTGATGTCAAAGACACTCAAACTACAACTGAAACATGACCACTACTGAACATTTAGCCTGTCGTCTTCAAGTTACTAGAAATTCGATGTTTGTTTCATGAACAGGCTCGTAACTGGCATAACTTGATTCAGGCACGTATTTATAAATTGTGCGCTCCTGTGCTCTAAATAATTTGCCACCCCCGCACAACATTTGCCGCTCCCCCGAAAATGACCTATATTAGAGTTGAATTCACAGTTTTTGGGGTCGCAGTGATGTCTAATGTCAGTTTTAATCCAATTCCACTTCAAGGTCATACTTCACTTGCCAGGGCGGGGTAAGATTTCAAAAGTAATCGAAAACGACAGATATTAGTGTTGAATTCATAGTTTTCAAGATCGCTGAGTTTAATGGTATCAATTTTCATGATGTTCAAGTTAATCCTCACCCCTTCGGGTGGGGGTGGGAGAGAATGACATTTTAAAAATAATCAGATAAGCTAGGTAATTAGTAAGTACTGCAATTAGAACAAAATGAACACATTTTTTCGCGCTTGCCCGGGACTTCGTGGATTGATAGTTTTAAATATTACTTTATTGTGAATCTTAAACAGAAATCCAAAATTTTACCCCCCCCCCTAAATTCTGCCGTCCTATGCACGAGCACAGAATAGCACTTACCTAAATACGGGACTGCCTTGATTTGAACAATACGGTAGTGAATTCTTGAGTAAACATCAAGTTAGCTACTTCGTTGAATGGAATGGTTCTGTAATTTCGAAGTTTTACCATCGTCCCAAAGTCTTTAAAATACACAGTCTCATATGAATTACACGGTATGAGATGTCACAGTCTATATTCTTCAATGTTCTTACGAAACCCAAAGGAGAGTAAAAGTCTGTCTTGTTCATTGATTTTTCAATTGTGCTGTGTACATGATCTACTTCCTGAACACATGAATGCCCTGAAAGAGAGTATTTCATTGATGTTCGGATTTTCTCATAAAAACTACAAAACTGCATATGATATATGGGAATTATGGTTTTGTGGTACACAGGAATTCGAACTAAGTAATCAGTTCCGTGATTTCATTTTCTTCGAGCATTGCGTCCAATATTCTCCTGAAAGCACTCGTAATGTCTTTCCCTGCACGTTCTGCCATTGTTTCGTTCCAGATAGCATAATACACATTTTTGTTACAGTAAAGTACTCGGTCAAGTTGTAAACATTTAACTTTCTCTTATAAAATAAGCTACCAATATCTGCGTGGGAACATGTTATAACATTTCGCAAATGGAAGGCAAGGACTGGAAGATCTTTGTTTTCTTTTTCCCTTTTACTGTGTTCTTTCATTTGGGCCTTGCACAAAATATGCATCTCATAGTTGTCCTTTTGCTCACCACTTAAGGTTTCAGTCTCCTTCGTCACCTTATAGGCCTCGCACACAACGCATCTGTCGCTTTTTGGCAAATGCAAACTAAGTTAAACTCCGATCCAAGTATTCGGTAGCACATTCGTTTCTTAATTGGTGTTTTGTTTTCATTCTGGTATTTTCCAATGTGGAGATTATACATTTTTGCAATGTTCAGATGACTTCCTAAGTACAATCTACTGGTATCAACTCGGCAGTCGTGGGATTCCGCTGTTGAGAAATATTTTATGTGTTCCGTTGCAAAATCTGATTCACGCTTTGGCTTCCGACAACTATTACTGCTTTTTCTTCTTTGATCTACAATAGGTGTGTTTGCATTCGTAGAATTGGTTTTGTGTGTAGTATACATAGGTTTTTCTGATATGGGAGAGTTGAGAAATAAAATATTTTGCACGCTTGGACTTTTTCTCCTTTAACATTGAAGAAGTAATGAAAAGAATACTTGCAACGAGATTTAGCTTTCTTTGTTTTTGGAATTTTAGTCTCGTCTCTATTTTCGCTTGATTTCTCTTTATTATCTTGAACACACATTGAATTACGAAGACCAAGTTTGAAATTTTGTATATTTTTACATATTATTATCTACATAGCAGTAAATCCTCACATGTACCTTGCAGAGTTTAGAGCCTTGCTACAAATAATTTTATATTAAACTTTCGTCAATCTGGTTTAACATCTACGATTTACCAATTTAGTTACTTTTATATAGCACGGTCCAGAAAGTGGAACAAAATTGTGTGCTCAGAATTGGTATACCAAAACAAATAGTGTAAGAAAAATATCATTATTTATTTCTCAAGGTCAGTTAAAAGAATAAATTTTACATTTTAATTCTTTCCTTAATGTTAGACAAGTAACACAGAAAGCACGCACGTAAATTATTTAAAAAAAGAAAGAAAAAGAGGAATACTTCTGTAGCTTGCAACTTCTCAAGCTACAGTTAGAACCTCGTCAAATTAGTAGACCGTCTATTTTTCAAGTTACAATAATAAGAGATATATTTGAATAAAGCTCAATTTCTAGTGTTACATACTGTATATAACTCAATTTTGACAAAAATGTCAGTTAGAACCTTGTCAAACTAAGGCCACGAGGTGTCCTTATCTTGCAAACTGCGTATGTTTTTACCTCACCACTGTGTTGGGTACCCAACAAAACCCCCCAATACGAAAAATGAAGCGTCTGTCTAGAACAGTGGTAACTTCAAACTATTCGAAAAATCTGTTCAATTTTGAACTTTGAACGCTCATAATTCAAAACACGCTTGTGATCGAGGATTTCTGCGTTTGCGTAATTGTTTCACATGTAAAAACGAGTCGATTGAGCATAGTATCGATATGAAGTCAGAGTAACACCTCGCGACCTTTGCTTAGTAAATAAAGAAAGGCAACTGGTGTAAAATGTACTAAAATACTTTGAGAAAAATGGTATGGGAACTTCTTAGGCAGTGAAATGTACAAATGAGGGGGGCGAGGGCAACTGGTAGGTGCTTTATACATATAAAAGTTGAACGTGGATTTATTCCAAACAATGTATGCTAATGAAATAACTATAATAAAATGTCATGTAAAAATACATTATGACATTAGCGTACAACTGAAAGAATCATCAGATAGCGTACCTTTCGAATTGCCACATTGTTAAAAATGATTTTCAGTTTACTTTGAACAGAAGTCGAAGGTTTAGGAGCACAACGGTATTACAGTTCCAAATCAATTGACAAGTTACATATCTATATGAAAAGGAAATTCTTAGGTATTTTATTTTTTGGTATTATTTTCATTTTCCTTTATGTAAAAACTTTTAGAGTACCAAGGGGGTTGCGATTGCAACTTTTTGCTCCCTTATGGGCATCCTTGTGTACACCGCATTTCTTCAACATATGTCACACTTACTATTTCTGAAACATAGGGCCTTTCATGTGTCTTAATCAACGAAAAACTGTCAGAAAGTTTTTGAGATCATCTGTCTCCTAACAAAATGTGATGTATGTGATGAAAAAGAATGATACATATATACACACACAATATATATATATATATCCAGTGGCGTATTTAGGGGCTATTGGACTCAAGCCCCCGATTTTTTTTTTTTTAGTTTTTCGCATTCCACGTACAACAATAATCCTTCTTACCATTTCTAAGAATTTCATCGACTTTCTATTTTCTTACGCTCTTTGTTCAGAAATAATACTGTATTTGTCAAATTTCGTCCCATTTAGTTATTTCTTCCCCCTCTGTACTCCCACTCAATGTTTTCATTCCTCATACCTGGAACTGTCATTATACAAATATTCTATTAAAGGAAGGATAATGAACTTTACAATTTATCGGCACCCAGAAGGAAAAAATTATAAGTGCTTATTCACATGTTGTGCATAGCCCCCGAAACAAAATATATATATATATATATATATATATATATATATATATATATATATATATATATATATATATATATATATATATATATATATATATATATATATATATATATAATTTCTCTAATATGTCTCACACCCTTTTTATATATAAGTCTTTCGTCATCACAACAATCGATAACAATTCTTAATGTCAGTTTTTGGTCTCCCTCCTTTTCTCTGTATATGTAAACTTCAGCTTAAGTGTCTTTCGAATGGTCACCAATCTGCTCAGCGTCCCTGAAAATTGGATTCGACACTAATATTGGTCAGTTTTGAATATGTATATATGTCAACCGTTTTCCACCTCTACAGTATTTTTTCCAGCCAGTAAGTCATGTGTGCACCGTGTTTGATTGAAATTGATACAGGCGTTCCAGGGTTATACTGGAATACACACTCCATCCATCCACTCATATATGTATTGTATTACTTTGTCTTTATAAAATTTTACAGTAAAAATTAATTTAGATAGATCTTAAAGCAGTTCGTATTGAACGCTGCCAGGCCGGAGAAACCTGAATTTATGGTCATAATGATTAAGGCCCCCACAAAGTAACCTGCATCGAGGAATATATCGTCGCTTATAAAGTATCTTTTTCGAAAATATCAGAAGTCTACATTGTTCGAAAGGCGGGATTTCCATGTCCTACAAGGAAAGAGCCGTATATTGAATGGTAGTATGGGTCACGACAACCAAAAAAGTCTATATAAACAATGGGTCTGTTCCCCTTCGTTTTCGAGATATCCATATATCTATGAAAAGATCATTCTGTTTCGTACACAAGATCATTTTGGTTTGAAGGCGCATATCTCCGGAACCAATGAAGATATCAGTCATTCAAAGCAGGTTGTTAGCACACAGAATAGTCATTAGATAATATCACATTCGTTACACTCACACATCCCAATATCCCGGAATCCAAAAAATTCCACAAATCTGGTTATCGAACCGTAATATCTTAGAATGTAATGAAGAAAATGACCAATTTTATCACCCAACGTACGCTATAATATACATCACGTAAATAGCCAAAATTGCGTTGTAATATGATTATTACCGTAAGGGGTTCAGCATAAAAATTAATATATTAAATGCCAAACTCCGAACTGTTACGCCATTTGATAATATACTACTTTGTTGTATATCAAAGGAAACAAGTGGTTGTAAAATAAACACAATTGGATATCAAGTGTATTAACGCAATATTTTTCAATGCGCAATGTTTATCATGCATCAAAAATAATGCAATATGTTCTCATACGTATGTAGTTACTGTTGGTTGCCAAGAGATGGCAGTGCTAAAAACTTCAGCTGCATGCTACAACAACAACGAATGAAAAAAAGCAAACAAATTGAACTGGCAAATAATACGTCGATAAAAGGAGACTTGAAATAGTTTCTGAAAACGCCATTTTTCAATATATGGTCCTTTCCTGGTAATACGCCCTATATATATATATATATATATATATATATATATATATATATATATATATATATATATATATATATATATATATATATATAATGATTATTTTGTATTGGTACACCTATCGCTAATCCACACCGTAAACATATCAAGTTGTATATCAGTTTTAAAGAGACTATGTTGTCCAAAATGCGGAATATATGCAATTATCTTTTATTGGTATACCTAAACTTAACATGCACTGTAAATGTATCTAGTCGCAGATAAACGTACAATGTTTGGTGAATTGAAGTAACCACTTTTGATTCTAAAATATAATTAATTAATAGCTTAACGGCGGATTGTATTGAATAAACAATTGTTTGTAATTTAAATACTGTGTTCATGATGTTTAGTTACTAAATTGCATTTCCCTTCGCATGGTATAAATATTTGTGGATTTTATACAAGTAACAACCTTATTTCTATTTAAAAGTGAATATTAATGGTAGTACGTTTCATTGGGATGGAGATAAAGGTTGTTAAAGTATTGCATTCTCCTAGCGAATGTAGTGCAGCGACGATTGTTAACTATTAGGAATTAGCGTTATCCACAGACAGATGTGTTGCTATTAAAATAAGATACCAAACCCTTCAATCAATCTGTGCCTTCAAATGAATGTTTACATAATTAAAGTTGATACCTGATACAGTTGAAAGCTGAATGTAATTTTTTCTTTTTTTTAAGTATTCTTCATCTTTTTTAGGAACGCTGGTATCTATGTTTCTGTTGAAACAAAGCATTTCAAACATTATTTTCAATACAGCAAAATCTTTTACTGTATAATTTGATTATCTGAATAGATGTTTGGTGTTTCTTTCGATTTTCTGAATATCTCGATGTATTTTTTTAATAATTAAAATAATATATAAATCATCACTATTGTTGATCGATTACTTTAAGGTTCTGTATATAGAATATACATAAGAAAGTATAAAATAAAGAAACTATACATATCGCCTGTGGATAGTTACTAACAGAAGAAAATGAATGGATACAATACAATATTTGATGCATAATACAGAATAAATGTGATCACGCGAAGGTTGTTTTCTCTTACCATAAAAGTACAATATTGCTGCTCTTCAAGATTGTGAGCTTACATGACAAAACGAATTCCTAGAAGGTTGTCTTGGTATCCTTCGCTTTTATTATGTATGCACAATAAGCTTGATAATTAGAGCAAAATGCAAATGCAGTATTCGTGTGTCGTGAAATACGTTGAAGATATTTTGTAAATGGCATGACATACATTGCTTAAAGACAGTCATTCAATGAATGAGATATTCGTGGTAATCTTTTGAGCTGCACTCATACTTAAAAAAAAAAAAAAAACTTTTTGAACATTTTTCTTAGTACAGTCTTGTTTCTAAGCTATGTCGTTTGAAGAAGTAATTGTTTCACTGTCGCAAATTCATTCTAATAGGTAATATTTTATACATATCTTTCATACATCATCACCAATAGGGATAATATGCTCCTACTTCACAGTACCTTGTAAAAGTAAGTTCATTTAAAGTATTAATTACTGAACGATTACGTTCTTTACAGGCACACTTGCAAAAATTTCTATGCAAAATATAAATCAACTATTTAATATTCTGTCAACACTCCTTAGAGAGCGAAATATTTGTGAGATTAGGCTAATCCTTTAGGGGACTATTTTAGTTGATATCAAACAGCTTTGCTCGTGTATTTTATAGTCAGTGAATCAATATTTTAGCAATCTCTAACTTCAATGTTCGCAATGCTGTTTCATGAAAGACACCGAATATTTTATTCACTATTAGATATTCATCCATAATATGTAATAACATGTAGTCCTATTTGAAGATCTTCTTCAGTTTGTGTCAGGAGTGGTGGGGAGAGGTCTTGCAATCCACTTATCTTGGAGGCAAAATAGTGTGGTGGGAACTGGTCTATATTAGTGATGAGCGCAAGAGTCTTGGTCTTGCAGTTTCTGCAAGAGTCTTGTATACAAGACCAAGACCTGGAATCCCGATGCAAGACAAAGACCAAGACAAAGTTGTGCAAGAAAAGACCAAGACCAAGACAATACCTGCAAGACCAAGACTCCTGCGCAAGAGTCTTGCACATGTACCGGTACTATTTGAATTCTTTCATAGAAAGTAAAAAAGGGAAAAATCATTACATCTTTCAGTTGAATTCTTGTCTTCAGTAAAAATGCCACTGGAGCGAATGTATTCCAAGTAGTTTACGCAATCCATATGAGTCGATCTGCCCCTGTAGCATATACGTAGCTACAGGATGTAGCTTTCTGAATTGGTTGTTCGCGTTTTCTGTAGTTGTTACTCATTTTCAAGCCACACAGGTGCCATTCTAATCGAAGCTTGTTGCGTACAAATAAATGTGTCATTGGTGCTGGATTACGATGCATTCCTGCGTTTTTAAACAATGAGGATTCAGGAAATCCGACACTATTCTAGCGATGTGTGTTATATGGAGTAAACTTAAACCTTTGACCTTCGGGCTGGTAAAGTTTATTGGCTCATCCTGAGATTTGTTTTTCACCCTTCAATTGCTTTGCCTCAGACAGTCTGCTGACGAAACGCCCCAAACGTCCAATAAGAAATTTGCAAAATAAAAAAAAAAAAAAAAAACGCAAGTGGCAAGCGCAAAAAGTAAATTTCATGCGTACTTCAAACTTGTTGCGGAAAGTGGGGAGCTCCCTATGTGCTACGCAAATTATGTAAAAAGTCAAAGAATAAAGTGACAATGAAAATGAAAAACAGAAACATTTCAGGACTGAGAAACATCTGTTGTCAGTGCATAAGGACGAAGCGCAGGAACTATTTCCATTAAAGCAGCAGCAAACTCAAATATTGCAGATTTCTTTAAACCTGGTTTGACTTAATTTTTTCTCGCTTTTTTAGCCAATATTGTTAACAATATTATCATCATCATCATCATATCTATTCTGCCATTATTGGCAGGTCACTTGCTGCAACTGAGAAGCTTCAATGTACTGTGGTCTTAAGCTAGTATGTATCTTCATCTTGACGTAGCAATTTTCTGTTTTAATACCTTTCTTCAGCTGCAATCTCCTTCGCCTCTCCCTCTCTTTCCTTCCACCATACCCTCTAGCACGTCCATCATAATACAGTTTCTCCTCAGCCAATGTCCCAACCAGTTCCTCTTCTTCCTCTTAATTACATCTAAAACTCTTTTCTTCCCTATTGCTACTATTTCTAACACATCGTTATTTTTCCGTCAACCCAGCTAATTCTCTCCTTTTTCTCCATCCCCACGTTTTGATAGCCTCCATTAAAAAAAATCCTTCTGCGTAATGTCAATGTTTCTGCCCCATAGAGTACATATTGGAATCAGTAAAACAAAATCTCAATATTTAATTGGAAGTTTGTTCAATAAAAAATGATTAGCTAATCGAGGTTGAAAACAAAACAAAACTGACGTCTTTAGAGGTAAAAATAATTTTGACATTCATAGTATTTCAGTAATCTGTGCCGTCTTGATTTTCTTTCATGCGTCTCAGAGGTAGACTCCCCAGTTTGGGAACCATTGAAGTATTGGGTCTATTATAAAATATAAAAGGATTATGAAACGTTATTATTTATAAGTAGTGAAGTGTGGGCATCCATTGAAAAAAATAAAGGTCATCGCCTATGTTGTACACCATCATCATACTTACATGTACGTGAACTATATTACATTTAGAAATGTATATTGTGTTTCCGTTACTATAGAGGCATTGTAGAATTTATTATCCCTTATATCCAGAGTAAAATTTCCCTATGAAAAGCATAAAATTTCTTAAAAGGAAGACTTGCAAGACTCTTGCAAGCAAGACCAAGATCAAGACCAATAGTTCCAGTACAAGACCAAGACCAAGACTGGATGTGCAAGACCAAGACAGAGCACATAACACCAGTATTAAGGACACGGTTCTCCTGTTGGACTCATTTCATGCTCTGATGAACCTTTTAGGAGCAATTGGTTCCCTGATGGATGGTTCAGGCTTACGTGAAATCTTGCATGAGGTTTATCGAGAAAATTCGTTTGTACATATGTTAAGTGGCAAGTCCGTAGCAAGAGCCTTCCGTGCGCACATGATGGTTGACCTCGCAATAAGTGCATTGCTTGTGGGGAATGTTTTTCTGGAGACCGATAACGGAACACACAGAACTATCAACGATGCTTACTCTCTCTACCAGAGTCTGATGTCGGGTGAGATTACTGTAACTGGAGCTAGTTCTTCACCTCTTCTTCAAGAAGCCCGAGAAAAAATAGAAGAACGGAAGTCAGAACTTATTAACACATCAAAAACAAGTCAGCTGTGACTTGCGTACCAGCGCATGTTGACTACAGCAAGGAAACTTGTGGCAGCAGACCAAACAGGAAGCTGGGATGATCACCTTGATACCATAGCAGAGTGCATTCCCATATTCGCTGCAGCAGGACACTTCAATTATTTGAAGTCGACGGGCTTGTACCTGCAAACAACATTAACGCTGCCATCGGTTAATCCAACAGTTCACGAAAGCTTTCAAAATGGAGTTCGGAGTTATTAGAAGAAGCAACCGTTATTGGGCTGGGTTGTTCTCTGATCTAGTCATAGAGCAGGTTCTGACGAGATCGCTAAAATCCACTGGAGGTCTAACCCATGGGAGTGAAATGTCGGAGATGCAACGATCTTTGTGGGTGCTCTCAATGCCAGCATGCTCCGAGTACAATCTGGCGATGCAAACTCTTATTTACACAGCATATGTCACTAGCAAACAACATAAAGAAGCCGAAACGTCAAGAATGTCACCTGATATCAGTGACACATGTCGCATTCTTGCACGACTGCAGCCCATCTCACCATTTGACGGAGACAAATCGTTGAGAAACATTGCCACTGGCGTCACAGCGGATTCCTCGGTCAACGTCCATAATTTATTTTCAGTTGGGGAAGAGCTTGCGAAGAAACTATCTGGCAGCGACCTGTTCACTGTGAAGTGTAAACGTGCTGATAAAGTCAAAACTCTAGCATCCCTGAGTAATCCAGCTAAAATCAGCAGCGATATCTTCGTCGATTTGAATCTTTTGTTTCAAAGACTGTTAGTTGTCGCTAATGCAGGCAGCACATCTTTAGAGGTCCCTTAGCGCATGAATTATGTGCCTACCCACCAGCTATATTTGAGTCACCCAGCATGATGCGTAAGGCAGACAAAGCCCCACTGGCCCATGCGATGCTAGAGTTCAGCAAGCAGCAGACCGCACAGTTTGAGGAAACGGAGCCAGACAATATTCTGTATGTCTTAGACGGAGGATCTCTGTTACATAGACTACCATGGTGTAAAGGCAGTTCGTACGACAATATCGCTGCATCATTTGGTGAGTATACGGTTCGTAAATATGGCACATCAACCATCGTGTTTGATGGGTATTGTTAAGGGCATCACACTGGATAGTCCCTATGTAAAGGGTTCTCTCATGCTCAAAGCTGGATGAATGCGTTTGCATGGTCACCTGAAGTCATCACAAAGAATATATTCTCAAATTTCCAGCACATGAGAGATGGGTGGAGGAAATATTGACACCTGTAATCCCTTAGCAGATATAAAATAATCTGCTTAACTATAAAAAACAACAAAAGAAATTAAAACTAGAATTGGATTTCATAAGAAATCTGACACAGTTGAACCAAAAAAAAAAAAATTTAGATAGTTAATTTTAATCTTCTTTTACAGAAATCAATATCCTCCTCCCACGTGAGTTCATATTTTATAGTCGTCTTGCCCCTTTGACGACTTCCCCTGGTTATGGCCTTTAGAACTGAATTTTCTCTGCCATCCCCTTACCAGAGGATCTTCTATCATCAGATAAAATTTAAATGAAGACTGGGAAAGAGTGTTCACAGCCTCTCCTGGACCCGGCCAAGCGGCACATCTGAAAGAGAGATAAGCAAATATACAATGGTACTCACCTCTGCCTCCAGGAACATGAGCATCTAAAAGATCACCACTCCAAGATAGGTTTACGAATATCTATTTATTTGAACACTAAATCACGGACACTAACAAACACTATACATCTTTTCATACACAAAAACTGATCTTTGTAAGCAAATAAACGGGGATCGATCGATCATGTGTGCACTTTATGTTAAGCCTTAAAAAAAAAAAAAAAATTATATTTTCACTGTCATTGTCACTACACTTTCACTGTATGTGGTCCTCTTCTCTTCTGGAATAAGTTTTCGTCACTCCAGTTAGACGCTACTGTTTTCGATTTTTTTTTTTCTGGACGATGTGATTTTCTCTCTTCGAGATCTTTGCTGTTACCACCTTCCATTCACAACGTTAGCATGATGATTTTTTTTTTTTTTTTTTTTTTAGGGCATTTCGAGCGAAGTCCGTCTCGCCCTAAGATTTTGTCGTCTTGTCTATCAAAAATTAATAGCGCCGAACTAACACAAGATGAAATACAACAACAGGCTAGTAGTTACACTGTTCATTACACTTCACCTGATTCAAGTTTCATGTTAATTTATTGGTTGAATTGCAGTATTGGTTATCAAACAAAGTTAATTTTCTGAAAAGTAACGATAATCAATAGTAGTTGATAATTATTATTATTTCTATAATTATTGTTTATAATAGTGAAACACTTTGTTGGGAGTTTTCGGCGTGTTAATCATAGCGTTAACTATACACTATCTGGACCGCACTTTATAATCAGAACTAAACACAGCTTCCCACGAGAATCATTAGGTACTTGAAGCGAACGGACCGGTGGTTAACTAAGAACTAACTGTTTACCCCTTGAGCTTCAGTATTTACTTCCGCTGGTTGTCTCTCAAAACTCGTAGAGACTCTCTCTACCTTCATTGTTTTTGGGGTTGTTGACCTTATCCCCTTTGTGAGGTGCCACCCGCGTTGAGCCGGCGACATTTTGACAAATTTGTAAATAATTTAAAATTTACAGACTGTCACTCCATTTTCTGTATCTATACGTACACTTAGAGTTTATCCACACACTCCCAGTATGTCTTTTATACCAAACAATTATTACAATTTTATTAAATCACGATTTTATATTTTATTTACCAGTCGTGGAGACCCGTTAGGAATCTCCAAGCAGACGTTTTGTGTCTCTGGTGTTTAGTGCACTCTAGTGGCAGGTTCTAAAATTATCTTCATGCAGGCGGGAAATGGTGGACTCGTCTGCTTCTGTTTTTCCATTTTCATTTTTTTTTAATTGACTATGAAATGTTTACATATAACAAATAATAATCACACCTATAATAAAGTATATGAGTAATTTACTTATTTTTGTAGGTCCTTGGAGTTGTCATCTTTTTCGAGGTTAGATAAAGAAAAAAAAAACGTCTTGGTGGTGAGTTGTCTGCTAGCTCCCCCCTCCAGACATACCACTCGACACCCTCCAGGAGTGGCTGAGAAAAATCTTTTTGAGTGAATTGGAAGCATGTGGGAAACAAAATACGATGCAGGGTCGCGTAAAACATTTTTCTTAACTGGTATCGGATTTTCCAAGAACATTTTAATATTAAATATTACTTATTAATAATATACTCTTTAAATCTGGTACTCC
Source organism: Thermobia domestica (assembly GCF_964235325.1). Classification (NCBI taxonomy): domain Eukaryota; kingdom Metazoa; phylum Arthropoda; class Insecta; order Zygentoma; family Lepismatidae; genus Thermobia; species Thermobia domestica. Next base: position 295,221,932 of record NC_137459.1, on the reverse strand, counting down.
TGACATAAATACTATGTTTTCTTTCTTTTTTTTTCGGTCAGGCTCGCTTACCAGCCTAACGGTTTTCCTTAGAGGTGTGAAATTACAGGTCAAATTGGATTTTTCACACTTATTGTCACAAAAATTTAGCATTAAAGTGTGTACCCGCAAACAATAGAGTTGAGTTTGGAAGTAACAATAGTTGCTAGTCAATGCTTCTAACTTCATTTTATTTCTCCAATTTCTGTTCCTTATAGAATATACTTTATAAACCTGCTTCTTTTTAGACATGTCCCTTACTTTAGGTTAGCAACTATGTTAGCTCAAAGGTTATTGAACTCTTGGCTTCTCGAATTTTCCTGTTGTGTGATGCTAAAGTTGAAATTTTGTGAAGAGTGCTTCTTAGACAGAGATTTTTTTTTTAGTAGTACGTTTAAACTATAATATGAATATCATTTTGTATATAAATTAATCCATTTATACTTATTTATATCTGAATTAATCCTAATATGATTAAAATTACTACTTAATCTGGCTTTCAAATTAAATTAAATTATATATGTAAATTACTATATTTACATTTTGATATGCAAAACAGTTGGTGGGGCTGGCAGGTTACAGTATGGATCACCATCAACGAAAGATGTCACACACCGCCATCGCGCTGGATCCTGTGTTGGTCCAACAGTGCATTTTATGCCATCGATGGAATTCGTGGGAAAAAAGGACAGCTTCTTGTCCAACAAAAGTAATAACGAGCAAATGATCGACCTCATAGCAGTCCACCTAGAGAAAGTAGGTTGCACAGTGCTTCACGCTGACGGAGATGCTGATGTTCTGATATTCACAACAGCAGCCACGGCTTCCAAAACACATAACACTTTTGTGATTGGAGAAGACACAGACGTACTACTTTTAATCCTATATTACTTACAATCGACTCCATCCGCCTCGTCTACCGCAGTGACATACATACAAGAAAAAAGGTTAAGCCCGATTATGACATACACCTAATTCGTGAAAGTCTCAGTCCCAGCTTGTGTGAACATCTCCTCTGTTTGCATGTCTTCACTGGTTGCGACAGCGCATCACGAGTGCATGGGCTTGGAAAGCAGAAGGCATTTATAAAAATGCAAAAAGACTCTAGACTACGAGAAATAGGTTCTGTATTTTGTTTTCCTGTCTTCCACCAAATTCCACTCTCTTCACAACTACCACCAGGTCCAGGTGTGGAAGTCGAAACCTGCAAACGCTACAGAATGGGGCTGGCAAGAAAGGAATGGTGAGCTCCACCCAATCTTATGTGATCTACCACCAGCTCCAGCGAATTTGCTCACCATTGTTCATTGCAACTGTGCTACCGGGTGTGCAGCAACGCATTGCACTTGCAGAAAGCATGGCCTTCCATGTGCTATTGACTGTGGCGTGTGCCAAGAAACTGAATGTTTTAACTGTTTAAATGAATATGGTGAGGACAGATTTTGGGGTAGGCAATGACGATGTAGATGTGTAATTTGCCTCCTCAAGTCTTTCGTTATTCCAATACTTTTGCTTAAGAATATTTTTGTTTTATGTATAGTACTTATATTAAAGCGACCTTTGGTTTAAAGAAAGAAACAAGATTTTTTCATGCTTAGAACGATTATCAGGGTTGCCAGAGCCCAAGAAAGGTAAAAGTGTAGATTTTCCCAATTTTTTCAAGGTTTCCTCTTCTTTTTCTACAGGTTGGGCACAGGGGCCACAAACGATACGTCGTTGGCAAGGGGGTTCCATATGCTTTCCAACGCGGTATGCTTCATGTCTCTGTGACAATTAGTAAGATGCTAGATCTAAGAAACATAAGTTAGACCACAGTAAGAACATATACAGAGTGACCCTCCTTGGTCCGCGGTTCCGAATTTTTGTCTCTTTTACTGTTGAACCTACATCCTTATTTTTTATATTATTTTTACCAATGTCTGGTCTACGCGTAGATTTTTTTCTGGCTGCGTATGAGGACGTACAGTGTTGCCAGGGTCCAAAAGAATTTAAAAAATCGACTTTCTTCTTCTTTTTCTACGGGTTGGGCATGATGGGTACAAAAGTCACTTCGTTGGAATTTGTGGTTTATGAGCGTTTCAACGAGGTATCATACATATATCTGTGTCAATTAAGAGGGCTGCTAGAGCCGCCAACGAAAAGGTCTACGATTTTTTCGAAAAAACATGGTCCGCCATTTTGAAAACCGTTTTGGGGGGTTTTCCCCGTGGTCCGATTTTGTCGGATTTTGGATATTTTTTATCAGGTAAGGTACCTAAACAAAATACAGGTGTAAAACTAAAGGTTGCAATTTTGCCCAGGTCAAACCGTATTTTGACTCGACTATACTCTTTTTCAGCGTTCATAGAGAAAGACTGTTTGAGCTCTTTCCAGTAATATTTCTCTGATGAGGCCAGAGCTATTAAAAGATTTTTGTTTTTCTTGATGTTCTTGTACATTTCTGTACACGTTTGTGAACAGTTCATCTGTATTACTAAAGTTGATTTTACACAATTAATGGACATCATGGACTTTTCAGCACCCCAAAAGTCGTTTATCATTGAAAATGCACGTTCGACTGAAGCATTTGTTCTCGGCAAACAAAGAACAAACTCAGCAAACATCTTAAGATTAGGAACATTTATATAATTTTTCTTCAAGTCCTGGAATATGGTTAACCACCTTTGTTTTGATGACATCTTCTGGTTTGTCCACTCTGACAAAACAGTCTCTGTAAGATATGAGTTCAGCACACACAGTTTATTAAACAAATCGTCAAATGAAATAGGCGCAATACTATCTTGAAAATGAGTCCAACTTTCTTCTACTTCTTCCCATTTTAGTTGCCTCTTTAAATCTATCCAAGACAGTTTACTCAAGCTGTCTACATTTGATTTCCAAAGATCTAAATAGGTTATGCAATGGTCATAAAAAGAAGATACAGTCTCCTTCACCTGTTGTAAGTCACAGCCTTGTCCTGCAGCAAAATTCTTTCTTTGAAGGTCTTTAACTTTCGTTGGTAGAAATGGGGACTCTGTCAATCAAGTTCTTATATAAAATCAAATATTCACGTGCTGCATCCGTTGCTGATACTTTATCCCCTTCCATCATTTTTTACAACATCGTTGAAAGGAGATGCACAATTGCGTAAAAACCAAAGCCACAACTCTCCATTTGGATCTTCAAAAAACGATTTTAGAACCATAGGAGGATTTTCTTGGGCAGAAAAATAGTTTCTGAGTGGCTCCATCATTTGTAGAACACGTTCTAAAGCAGGTTGAACCATCGTGTGTTCGAATAAGACAACAGTTTCTGGTACTTAGCATCAATGAATGTGCAGAACTCCTTCAGTTCAGACACTCGAACTGTGTAGATATGGAAGAACTTAAACAACTTCACAATTATTACCTCAGCATCAACAGGAAGTGTATCAGCAGCATTGTTAATGCAGTTATTGACAACATGAGTCATTCGTCCTGCGCCAACTAAGGATTTTTTAGTGCTTGCTCATAACTTTCGAAAGAGATTATTGCGACCCTTCTTTTTTTTTGCATCCCTTCTTTTTTGCACCCCCAAAATTTGTATTAGTATTGTCTGCAAACATTCCAACTAATTAATGTGTCTGATGAAGGCAAAGGTTAATTTGCCGAAACTGTAACACTATTATTTATTTGTTAATATACGCTTTGGTCAGGATTTGTCTTTTAATTTATACAAGAAGTTCCAAAGCTTATTTTATGTTTTTTGGGTCGCTGAATTTGAATTTTTAACTTCCCATCAAATATTCTCTCCGCAACCTCCCCAAGTTTTGAAAAAAGCTCCCCAAGAATAGTTTTTTTATTATTTTTGAAAAATACTTCTCTTGTTCTTTTCGAAAAGAAACGCCAGAAATTCGGAAAATAGACAAAATTTGTAACACAAAATATTCTATGCTATTTTGACGTACGACGAATGGGGAGAATGCTAGCGCGCCTCTAAATTTTCACTTCGGAGCCGAGGAGCTACATATACCTTAAGTTACCCATTACGCTAAACCACTGAGCTCTTTCGTGACTAAGCGGTTAGCGTACGCGCCTTTGGAGCGGGAGACCGGGGTTCGATTCCCGGCTTGAGCTCAAGTGGTTCGGAGTCCACGCTAATCAGTAGGTCCACATCTCATATAGCCTCACTGCTGAACGGGACGTTAAACTCAAAATCAACTCAACTCCACTAAACCACTCGCGTCAGTTACGTTCGCTCTGAAAGTAGTTTTACTTTATGCTTCTTGAGTTGTTAAATCAGAATGTTTAACTTTCCACCAAACTTTCCCGGCGAAACCCAACCAAATTTTGAATAAAATGCCTCCAAATGTAGCTCAGCGGTGTCGAGGTGCAAATTTAAAATGAAATGAAATTAAACTTTTGAGTTTTACGTCCCAGGGTTATGCCGGTTAGGCTAATGGTGGCGGTGATTATGATAAATGAATGAAATGGTGGAATGAAGAGTGGCAGGAAAAGGGAAAACCCGAGGAAGCTCACGCACACGGCGTTTGTCCACCACAAAGCTCACTTGGCGGGAGCAGGGTTTGAACTCGGGACCCCATGCACCAGAGGTGAGCGCTCTATCACTGAGCCACCGCGGCCCCGAGGTGCAAATTTAGAGGCGTGCTAGTGCCCTATCAGCTCGTCATACTTTAAAATGTCATAGAATAGTTTTTTTTGTTCCAAATTGTGTCTATTTTTCGAATTTCTAGGTGTTTTTTTTTCGAAATAACAAAAACACTATTTTTAAAAAAAGAAAAGACTATTTTGAGGATATTATTTCAAACTTTGGGGAGGTTGCAGAAGGCGGGAATTTTTGAAGGAAGTTAAAAATTCGGATTCAGTGACCCAAAATTATAAAGCAAGCCTATTTCCAAAACTACCATGATTTTTTCCACATAAAGTTCCTATTTGGTTTATTTCCTGGACTGCAAATACATAATAAAGATGTATTATTATGTATATCTATACAATGCGTAATTTTTTTATAGGTCAGAAATATATCAACAAATGGAGAAATATTCGAGACCAATTTCTCTAGTATGTTCGCAAGAGGACCAAATCTGGCCAAGGTGCAGCCTTTGGGAAACAATACATTTATGCACGTCATCTTAATTTCTTACTACAGTCAGAAGGAACTGAATTAGCGCAATCAACTCTCGATGATGAAGAGGCTCCTTCAACTGCTGAATCTCCTTCAGATGTTAACATTGAACCAGTGTTGGAAAGTAACGTAACGCAAGTAACGCGTTACTTTTTAAGTAACGTCTCCTAGTAACGCGTTACATTTTTTCCAAAGTAACTGTAACGGTAACGCGTTACAAATTTTTAAGTAACGTACCTAGTTTTCGTTACTTTTTTCGCGTTACATTTCAGATGAGTAACTACAATATATGTTTTTTTTTCGGAAACAAATGTTTCTTTCCTTTCAGTGAATTTCTCAGAATGAAACAATCGAGCATGAACTATGTATGTCAGTGACCGACAGTCACAGACACACAGAGAAACAGATAAGTTCGTAGTACCACTTGCTGTTTTTTGAAGATGAGGACAGCCTTAGGAAAATCACGTGTACCAATTGCAAGCACCTGGAAGATTTCGTCGTAGATTTTGACAGCTCCAAATCAATACATTCAGTGAGTGAACTAGGAGTGCAATGATACCGGTAGTTTAGTTACTTTGATTGGTGTTGTTTTTATAAAGATGGAGAACGAAAATATTTTGTCGTTCCAACATTTGAAAGAATACTTTTTTCTTAAGAGATGAGGATGATGGTGGACAGAATTTAAAAGCAAAGTGTTTGAAGTGCCCCGGGGGAAAATATTTATCAACAACTAGGGTGCCATAATTAACGATTTACAGTAAGGGGTTAATATGAATAAATTGTGTTCTGATGAACAGGCCTACTTTATTACTAGAAAATAGTTTGCTGATGGTATGTAATATTGGAGTTCTTTCAGATCAGTTTTGTTATCCTAGAGTCCCGTTGATTGTTTCTCTGTATTCTGTATTTTTAATTTTGCATAACATTGTTATTATTATATAATTAGTTTAGCAGAATAATAGTAAGCAACTATTTTTTCTAACGCATAGGGATAAGCACGAATCAAGCTAAAACTCGACTCGACTCGAATTCAAGTCGAGTTTTGAGTCAAGTCAAGGGTAATATCCCCGAGTCGAGTTCCGAGCCGATTCAGTTTTTCGCGCCGAGTTTCGAGTCCAGTCGAATTTGATAAATGGCTTGTTCGTTTTAAGTCGTCTTGAAATCATGGCCTGATTACAATGGAAAACGAAAACCATGAGAAATGTAAGCTAAACAGTAATATGGAGTACTTTTAGTATTGCTCACGAAAGGAGACACTGTTTGCATCTCGTCTCGTCTCGATAGCGAGACCACAAGAGATTTTTATAACAAGTTCAGCTCGGCTCGGCTCAATTGAGAAGATGGCTCGAGCCGGCTCACTTGGAGTGAACCATTGGCTCGAGCTGGCTTGGTAGGGATGACCCATTTGCTCGGTTCGGCTCAACTGAGCCGAGGGCTCTAGCCGAGTTGGTTGGATGAGCTGTTGGCTCGGCTCACTTCTCGGTTCGGGTCGATAGTGAATGAGCTGTGAGCCGAGCTGCTCAAGTCGTTGACAATTCTAAACCCAGGCCGAGCAGTTTTGGAGATATTTGGCCAGTGCCCTATAACTTTTAACAGTGTTTGGCTCGAGCCCGAATACTCAACCTAGACCCTCAACCCAAATTCAGAAGCTCGTGAACAATGTCCTTGACTCCTAGACTTCACGACTACCGAGGTTGGCAATCAACTAGTTTTTTAGTATTCAAATACAAACCGCCTATCTTTCATTTTTATATACAGTGTTGTTATTATTATTATTATTATTATTATTATTATTATTATTATTATTATTAATAATAATAATAATAATAATAATAATAATAATAATAATAATAATAATAATAATAATAATAATAATAATAGCGGTAGTAATAGTAGTACGGAAAATTGAAGTCATAATTTTTTCACATTTTTAAAGTTTCGGACCTAAAAGTAACGCGTTACTTTCGAAGTAAAATAACAGTTACTTTTTGGGGACAAGTAACGCGTTGCATTTTAAGAGAAAGTAAAGTAACTTATAACGCGTTACATTTTTACAAGTAACTTACCCAACACTGCATTGAACCAGCAACACACTCGAGCAAAGTCACAAAGGGACCACAAACAAAACCGAAAAAAAGAATCTGGAAGCATGCCTAATTGATTACCTGAATTCTCCCGCTCCTTCATCTGTGACTGAACCTGAGTCACAGATGAAGGATAAAGCCTTTTTTGATTTGTTATTACCTGCCGTAAAGTCATTTACTTTAGACCAGAAACTGGAGTTTCGAAGCGAGGTATTAAAACTTACTACAGGAGTAAGATCAAGAAATATACCGAGTATTCCACCTCAGCACCATTACCCCTATCCTTCCCACACAACCCCTCCAAGTTCCTGTGGCCCGTCACATAATCGATTGTATCCTTCCCGTCCTCAAATCTCCTTTGAAGGTGGACATTCACAACAGTCTTTTCATGGAATTGTGCATCGACAAACTATGCTGCAAAGCATTTCTACAGATGCCTATCCTATTTCTCCTGCAAGCTGTGCAACAACGCGTTCTCAGGATGAAAGTAGTTATTCCATAGATGTGTTTTCTTGTTAGCTTTTAGGTAGTACTCTAGAATCCGGAAGATAAACAACTCACATACTTTGTTTGCTTACGCATTATAAATTTGGCAAGACTTTTAGCTGGGTGGCTATCTTCTCTCTTATCTTTGGTTTCAGTTATTTTTATCGTTAGTATGTATAACATTTTTGTATTAGGCATTTAGTGACTATTGAGCTCAGAACTTCATATTGTAAATAAGACAAAAGAATATCAAACTACTACGAAGAGTTTATTACTTAATTTTGTATCACTACACCTTATGGAAGATGTTCTCAAAAATTTAATTGATAAATGTTTCAGAAGAAAAAGAAGAAAGCCATGTTTATGTATACTGATTCTGATTCAGGTCATTCATAGAAATTTGAACAATTCTATTATATATTTTTTGTTATTCAGGATAATTAAAAGCTTTCTTATATTAATTTTTGCAAAGATAATTATCATCACACGAAATTCCTTGATCTACTGCGTCCGTTATCTAATTGTCAATCATATTTCTTAAATGAGGGCTATCACTTAATGACTGTGTATATATATTTTAATTCGTTTTCTAAAATCGTTTCCATAAACGCTTTTATACAAAACTAGCTGGAATACCAGTCCAACACTCGCGGATAATAGGTTTATCGAAAATATTTGAACCTTCTTTCCCCTGAGGATCACATTTCAATGAAAGTGAAATTTAAAAAAAAAAAATGTTTTTTGGCATAAATTTTGAATTCCTCTACCCACTTAGACTGTAAATAAAAAAAGTAGACATTTTGATATTACATAAATTACCGCCCTTCCTCTCTTAGCAGCGGAATCTACGAAAGCCTTGTTGAATATTGTTCCATTGTTTTTACATAACAGATCATATTTCGAATTTCACATTTTTAATTTAAGAGACTCCCACACTCGGTACTGTGTAAATAAATAAAGGAAAATGTCCCACTTATAAAAATGTTTCCTTTTTCTCACCTTAGAAATGGATTATTCGGAAACACTAAATCCATTATTTTTATTTAAGAGTTTACATTAAGAATTTCACATCTTCAATCTAAGCGAGTCCTCATATTGAACACTTTCTCAATATATAACGGGAAATGCCACTACTATAGGAATGAAATGAAATCCTTGAGTTTTACGTCGCACGCTTATACCGGGTAGGCTAAAGGAAATAATGATGATGATGATGATAAATGAATGAAATGGTGGAATGAATAAAGTGGGAGGAAATGGGAGAACCCCGAGAAAACTCACGTACACGGTGCTTCTCGCACCACAAACCCACTTGACGCAAGCTGGGATCGAACCAGAGGTGAACACTCTACCACTGAGCCACCGGATCCTACTACTATAGAAATCCCCCATCTCCCCTTAGAGAAAATTTTCAAAGACGCTGAAACCTGTGCTCCATTATTTTTATTATGAGTTTACATGCCGAATTTTGCATCTCTAACTGAAGCGAATCCTCACATTCGGTAATTTGTGAATAAATAAAGGGAAATTTTACTATTAATGAAACGCCCCCTCTTCAGCGGGATATTCGGGAAGTCTCAAATAAATGCCTCATTTTTAATTTAAAGCCACCAACTATGTCAAAAAATCGAAATTAATCACGCAATTGTTAAACTACGCCAGTGGCCGCTAATAACATCTGAAAATGTCTATGAATAGGTCTCCGAATGTTTAACTTTCTGTGCTCTTACAAACGATAATTAGTTAACACAATTAACTTATCTTAATGTAACAGCCAACATTTCAAATGATGGTATCGCAAGTCTCATGAAAGTATCTTCCGCTTTAATTTTATCACTTATTTTCGATAAGAGTTCATCAAATGAAATGATGCTCATGCGAAAATAATTAAAGAACTTTTCTTCGTCAAATCAATAAACATGGAAGAAAATGCACTTCTAAACAGTCGTGAGCTTACGTACGGATGAACCCAGTATCGTCTCTGTTTCTTCTTTAGGAGTGTACTGGCTAAGTATACAAAAACAGCACGTTTTCTTCTTTCAATTTCCATCTTCATTCGACTGCAGCTGAATATAAAATGAGCTGTTTTCTTTGTCTATGTGAATTGGTTGGGTTGAAACGCCCGCACGAGTCTGCTGCGGGCCCGCAGCAGACTTTTCTGCTCGTTTGAACTGGTTGATCTGTGACGCCCGCACGAGTCTGCTGCGAGTCTGTTGCGGGCCCGCAACAGACTTTTCTGCACGTCTGAACCGAGCGTAAGGCAGGTGCACACAACTATGGTAGTTCTCTATTAAGAAAAATGCTGGCTGACTGTATTTGTGAACGATTAGGTAACCGAAATTTCAATTCATTGGGAATCCGGGAACAACATCAAAACATCTCTTTAATGGAAAAGGACAGCACAGACCAGGTGTTTAACCTCTTCTTTTACAAACATGATAGGTTCCTCACTGTCAGCGTACTTCGCCTTCTAAACAAAGTGAAGGTTGCAGCTGCACATTTCCCGTCTGTTATCCTCTGACAATTTTGTGTAACTTTCTGTAAAGGTGTTCTCTTTGTATCTAATACAGTAACAGAAGGTTACACAAAATTAGCATTACACAATACAGCATTACAACCACAAATGCGCCAAAATAAAAATAAATAAATGTGTATATATAAGCATAAGGCACGTGCAAGTATAATACAAGTATATGCAACATGTAAAGCATAAAATGTATATCATCATACAAAAATATTGTTAAAGTAGATTACAAACTGTTAAAACAAAAACAATAATAATAATATAAAGACAAACATGTTAACGTGTAGTATCTGTTACAAGCTAAAAGACGTACAGTCATAGAGCTTGTGCAAGTCCGTTCAATTTCAAAGCTCTCTTAGGAAAAATCAAACCCAGGACCCCGTGCACCTTCTTGTTTGGGGTTGAAATCCGTCAAGAATAAGGGGGTAAAATCAACCTGATATTACGTTTGAATATACTTATTATAAATCATATATATGCAACGTTAATGTCCAAATTTGAAAACATTTAATAGTTCGAAACGAAACAAACTGTATAAACATTTAGGAGATAATCTTAATCCTTTCTATAAACGCAAGACGTCTCAGTCTCTGTCACGATAACTTCCAATAGTTCATAATAAGGCTAATGGTTGTCGTTAGCTGCGCAGACTCCTACATGAAGCCAAGAGATGTCACTAACGTCCATGCAATTTGAAGACGGCTAAAGGCTTTAAGGGTAACAATTAATATACATAATGTAATAATACATAATGTAATCATACATAATGTAATAATTTACAAAGTATATTTCCCTTAAGAATTCATAGTCATCTTCGTTGCTTGCGATCATCGTAGCTAAGGAGTAAAACAGGGTGATTCCACTTGTAACTTAGAAAAGTCTGTATACAGATAATATGAACAAAAAATGTCCACTATAGTACTCATAAAAGATATAGTACTCATATTAGATTTTTATGCTTATTTGAGGCTTTCCAATCATCTCCATTCTTTGAAAAAGAAATTGTAAAAAATGAGCTATGAAATTACCCCGTTATTTGAAATATGTATTACTCGATAAACTTTGTAACAGTATTTCCATGTTAACGAAACACAGGGTATCATTGCTTGAGACTTGTGATTTATTCATTGTTTAGGGTTGAAATTAGTAAGAGAAATGAGGTAAAGGTACCCCATCTTGAATGAGAAAAGCTTCTTACAATGTATAATTAGTACACTATGACTGCATCCTTCCTGGAAATCATCAGATTTTCATTAAGCATAGTATGTGTTTCCCAATGGAGTCTATTGCTTGGCGCTGAAATTACTCAGAATTAAGAGGATACATTGATCTCCAATTTGAAAGACATATTTCAGGTAACTTTGGATTTTAAAAAAATGAAAATGGCATGGGTCTTCGGTAATGCTTAAGTATCACTCTTACTGATTGGTGATGAAATATTTCAAGAGTGATGTGTTAAAATATTTTGCACTGATTGCTTTGCAGTCAGTTTGCTTTTACTGTACACAATATTTACCACCACCATTACCACTACTGCTACCGTAGAATTAGAAATCGGTATAAGGACAAAGGTATTTATTACAAGCACAACAGAATCATTTTTTTTTTCAATTTTGCCTGTGCATTGTAGTTTACAAGATGTGATCAAAAAGTACAGTAAATGTAGTTGCACAGTGCCATCAATGCATGTTGTATCCATTTCAACTTGTAAGTCCGTAGCCTAAACCTTTGGTACAATCAATGACGAAATTTGAACGAGTAGTAACATGTTAGTTGGCTTCCAGAGGCAGAAGAGTGAGGACGTGTTAAAGAGTGCTTGTCGCATGCCAACATTAAATTTTGTTCTAAGCTACAAAAGAGTACCAAAGAAGTTAACAAAATGTCAAAATCAGTGTATGGCGATGGAGCGGTGGCATTGAAGTCTCTTTACGAACGGTATGAGCGATTCAAAATTGGGAAGAAAATTGTTGAAAACGAGCTGAAATCAAGACGTCCTTCGACGTCAAAAACAGATGAAAACATCCAAAAAGTGGCACAGATGATTGGTTCAAACATGCGAATGACTATTTGAGAGCTTTCCAAAGAACTAAACATCTCGTATGGGTCCATGGAAAGCATTTTAACCACCGATTAACCCGGGAACACTAATATGTCGTAAAATTTACGACGGAGACCTAATACTTGGTGATTTCAACCAGTTTTTCGCATGCGCTGAAGTTGGCGTCTCGGCTAATCTCATTTGGTGATTAACTGTTGCTATAGACAGATTGCGTTTGCCAGTGCTCTCGTGTAACTGTGGCATAGAGAGGCAATTCGTAGGTTTTACGAGGTAAAAGTGATAACGTTACAATTTTGAAAGTAGCTTCCATTGTTGTGTATTTTTTTCTGAAATAGGAATTTTGAAAGCCAGTTACTATTGAAGTGACTCAAAATAACTTAAGTGTTATTTTGAGTCACCTTTCGATTTAGCATAGTAAAAGCGGATTCATTGAAAGTAATGTTAATTTTTTGAAGGAGACTTATGATAAAATTATAATAGCAATCTATGCATATATTAAACCAACAACTTTTAGTTAAAAATCTAGAAATTATTCACTCTCAATGTATCCTATAAAGTAAATAAATAAACATTAGCCCTAATTATTATATTAGAAAATATTTATATATTAGAAAAAAGTTTATAGCAAGGAAACAATGAGTTTTACTTCAAGCCGTAAAATTTACGAATGTTTAGTAATAGTGTACTACAAAAACATATTAGTGTTCTCGGGTTAAATGAGATAATGGCTCCCTTCTTCACCACGAAAACGCGCCGTGCCACACCTTGCTTTCGATTCGCGAATTTTTGGCTGAACAAATATTCCTGTTTGTCCACATTCGCTGTGCTCTCCAGATGTAACACTATGTGACTTCTGGGTCTTCCCAAAAATTAAAACCGTGCTTAAAGGAAAACGTTTTGACAGCATTCCTGATATTGAGAGGGACACGAGAGAGCAGCTGAACCCTTCCAATAGAAGTTTTCCAGAAATGCTTCCGGTCATGGATTCAATATTGGGATAACTGCATTGCTAGCCACGGACAGTACTTTGAAGGAGATTAAATCAAATTCCATGTAAGCTTATTACTTTGTTTCTAATAAAATGATTCACTGTACTGTTTGATCACACCTCGTATATAGCATATAGAACGTACTAGCAACCGAATTTTGCTATTTTAACCCTGCAGAGCTTCTCAGTGTGTTTGCTAAACTAAATACAACTTGCGATCTGCATTGTTTCAATATAATTGTTTGAAAATAAATACCACACTATATTCAGATTTACTATTTGCGTATTTCTACAGTAATATACTGCGAATAATGATTTACTGCAACTTATGGCTCCTCGCTAAGCTCATCCCTACTTTTCTGAAGTTTAATGAATAAGTAAGTGACCCTGCGTAGCGTAGTCGCTAATGCTCTCGTCTTCGGTGCTAGTGGTCCCGGGTTCGATTCCCAATGGGTCTAAAAAGCGGAAGCTCCCAGTGGGCGTAAAACCTTTTTCAGGCCAGCCATCTCCAGTGAGGTTTTCCTTGTTTCTTCTCATTCACACCGGGCAAATGCCGTGATGGTACCTAACACATAGCTCCCACGCCGCTTCCCTTTCCCCAGATAGTGTGATCGTAGAGAGAGCAATCCTAATACATAACGTGATTACAGGCCATATATGCCAAAAGCCCAGAAATATAATTTCTAATCTAGTAATCTAATCCCTAATCCTTAGTGAGTAACTTAAAAATACTGAAGAATATTTAAAAAATATAGAAAGTAATCCAAGTCTGTATCTACAAAACATTATCATAAAAGCTAATAATTATTTGCAATACATTTCGTGTAGTATATAAGTCTGAGTGGCCAATTATAATGCCCTAAATTGTGCACCAAAATTTCTGTTCCACAAGTAGAGGGTGGAAACGATTCTTTGTTTATTTAATATCACCTGGCTCACTGTCTACATTTTTTTATGTTCCTCGTTAACTTGAAGTTAGTACTGAAATTTTAAATAAAAGGTATGCGCCACCGCACTAAAATTTCTCCCTCCAATTCCTTCAACTAAATAATTTTGTGCTGAAGTTATTAATGGAACATTTCCTTGTGAAATACGAAAAACTTCGTCCAAAGAAAACACATCTCCCAAAATAAACTATCCCTTGTAGACTTTTGGATATTTATGCCATATATTATGGTTATTAATGAAATGCTTGTATATAAACTTTTTTTAAAAAAATAAATAACTGTAAAAGCCCTATTTCACAAAACTGTCAAAAAAACTCACTTCAAGAGTAAACTACCTCTCGTGGATATTCTCATGGAAGTTATTTATGCAACATACAGACATATTAATGGAAATGAACAAAACCAAGTTCGTCATTTTTAAGAAAATCATCCGAAAGGAAACTCACCCCCCAATAATAAACTACCCCTTCTCGATTTTTCCCAGAGAAATGACAAACCACAGTTTGAGGTTGTTACTGGAAAACTGATTTATGAAATATAAGCAAAGTCGTTAGAGCTGTTTATGAGAAAATCATAGATTTTAATTTTCACCCTTCAGTAAACTACCCTTAATTTTAGGGGTAGGAACAAAATTCGAAAAACTCTCCTGGAGAATTACATAAAAACTTTAAACTTGCAATTTGATCTCGGCAGGTATGTTGAATGATATGACCTCTAGGCGAGTGTACAGCAGAACGAACGGGCGAACAGACGGACTGATGCAGAAAAAATACTTTTCCAGTGTGTATGGGCCATGAAACGTGTTAATCAGTTGAAATTTCGAATTCGATTTTTTCACGATCACCATATATTTTTTTCTCTCCTTTCATCGTTTGAAAGTAAAAATGGGAATGACCTTAGCAAAGTGCCTTTATTGTTTAAATTTAGAAATGGATAGCGAACATGAATCCACTTTGCTCTTTATTATTAAAGCGAAGGGTCTAATCATATTTAGATTTGAGCATTAACATTTGTGTAACCGCAAGTCAGTTGAAAGAGAAAAGGTCAAATGTAAGCAACTAGATATTTTAACAAAGCAAGATTTTAACATATTTCTTCTTAGTGTCCAGCGAGCCGAAGGTTTGGGCGCAATAATTAATATTTTTAAATGATAAAATGATAAGTCACGTTTTAAACAATGTGACTGAATAGATAAATTGTATTGTCACCAACGAAAATAATTTACTATTCTACCAAGCTATAGTAGAGGCTGAGTAATTCAGCACTTTACAAATGCGAATTTGTAATGAGAGAAATTAAAGAAACATGACAGCATGGAGTAAATTGAAATCATTAAGCTTCTTTTCCCCCTACTTAAAGGAAAATAGTATCAGCAATTACAGTGATTGCTACCAAGAGCTATGGTGACGTTATTTTCCATACGTGGAGTTTCATTTTATTCGGATTTAAAAATTGCAACCATGAATTAGCATTTCCACCGCACAGCTTGTTCCTTAATATATATAGTGTAAGGCTTTATTAGCTGCAGTCATAGGTATAATAACCCATTTTTAGATATGAGCGCTAATACTTCTTCCTAACGAGTAGACACAGAACGAGTTCTACTGGTTAAAAAAGACAAGATAAATTCCTCGAATTGTGTATCACTTTTTGATAAAAGGTAAGCTATTTCGAGCTATTGTATAATATGCCAACGACCAGTGGTTAACAAAGCCGGTTGACCTTGAAGTCCAGCGCGGGAAGTTGCTGTCGACCAGTTACGTGTAGTCTATCTTTAGGCCGTTCTGCACACAACAGATGGTCTCGTTCACGGACGGATCCCTTATTTTGTTGTGAATAGAAGAGCAGCACAACATATCCATTTTGACACGTTCAGGTGCAACAAGAAACTTTGATCATTTTTTTTAAAGATTCCATTGATTTTTTTCTTTTTCTACGAGAACATCATTACGTTACGTAGTTGACGAGAACGTTCTTTTCATTAATGTTTTGTTACGATCTCCATAAATCAAAACACAATGGCATTTGTGGTCCGAGGACAACATAAGAACTGCAATATTAAATCCCTCTTCCTTGAAATAAGCACGAACGAGTAACGCATTTCGGCTTACGCTCCGGCACTCTTTCGTCATTGATCACGTTTCTTTTTGTATTGCATAGTAAGTACAGGTGAAAACTATGCCATTCAGGAAATAATTTCTGCAACAACCCTTCAATACCCACAGATAACAGCGTCATTCCTATCCAGTGCCAGTTAAAACCACATAACGACCCCCCTCCTGCTAGCACACATGATCCAAGGGTCGATTCCCGGTGGGAGAACATTGAAATTGCAACGCATTTTGGGCGGTTTGTATTCCAAGCCTCGCTGCTGAAAAGGGACGCAAAGCTTCAATGAACAAACATAAACCACATAACAACTGAATTAATTCACGATTAAATGACTCCAATGGAAAACATCTTCAATACCTTACTGATGTTTTGCGGAAGAAGAGCATAAACATTATTACACTGAAGCAGAAAAAATATTTTTTTAAATCCCCTCATTATGTTTTCGTTGCCATTTCTGCAGCCATTTTTTGTCTTTACCATAAGGTTCTAGGTTCTATTTCCACTGCTTATGCTTCACAAACGTTTCTTTCTTCACATGATTCGATTATAACCAATCCAATGCATACAGTAGTATATAAGACAAACTAATTGTTTTAAAATCTTATAAGATTTCAGATGGTGATAAAGAAACGAAACTATAAGAGACGCCATCTTCTAATAATAAACTTCAATGTACTAATTATAATAGTTGTATAATTAGAATAAATGTATAATTAGTTGTAAGTTATAAGATAGCATTTTTATCAAGGTCGAACCCTGGATTTAGAGAAGAGATAATGAAGGACACAATCACTCCTCCAAAAACCTATAACAATGAAATGAAATTTTTGAGTTTAGCGTTCTATGATTATACCTGTTAGGCTAAAGGAGACGATGATTAAAGCAAGTGAACGACGATGGAAGAATTGAAGGGATTAGTGCAACAGTGGTCTAACCCACATTTTTTTTAAATGGAGAAAAATCAAGTTAAAGTTAAACACATGTGTTTTTTCTACAATATACCAAAAGCAAGCACAAATGGTTGAATGTGTCATACATTGTACATACATATATTGCACAAAAAAACACATGTGTTTAACTTTCACTTGATTTTTCTCCATTTAAAAAAATGTGGGTTAGACCACTGTTGCGCTGATCCCCCAATTGGTGTAATGAGAAAGTGGGAGGAAACGGGTGTCCCGAGAAAACCCACAGACACGGTGTTTCAACCACAAACTTATTTGGCCGGGGATCGAACCAAGGACCCTACACACCAGGGGGAAACACTATCACTGAGCCACCGTACCCCTTCAAAAGTGCATAAAATTAGCTTGAAGGTAGGCAGTGCTTTTTGGAAAAACATGTCTCATGAATTTGGTGGTGGTGGTGGTGAACATAAAAGTTAGACAGGATGCACACACTTCTAGTATAATAGAATATAACGTTCATAAAGAACATTGTAATTTATCATCCCTTTAGGATTGAGAATTTATATGTAAGCATTATAGGTTAAGGCAGCATTCCAGTAATAAGTGTACAGAAAGTACCTATGTTAGCAACTTAGTTACGATCCTGTTGTCGGGAACGCAAATCCAAATAATCAACGGCAAACATTTCAGTCTGTGCGTCACACTTATCCTAATAATAAACAGCCTCACTAATAGATGTGCGGTCTACCTGTTATCATTTGTGTATGTAAGAAAATCATTGAATAATTGCAGAAATATGGTGAGTTTCAGATGGCTGGTAAGCAAATTCAAAATAAATAAATAAATTTGTTCAGTGTAAATAATTAAGTTTTTAATTACACACGATTTTAGCCTACAGTGTACAACAGGTCTAAGGCTCGGGCAGAACGATTAGCACAAATAAAGAAAAAAATAAATCATGTTTTGTTCTTGTCTTACTTTAATATACTGAAGGTAGTAAACTAAAGAACATCGAAGGAAATATGTATACATTTCATTTACTTTCGTCTAGGAAACAGTCAGGATAGAAGACACAACGTTCACATATGTAAACATTTTGAAGCAAAGGTTTCTTAGAAAGAACAAAAAAATTGTATCCACTTAATATACATATTCAATAAGGAAAACTCTCGTTCAGTTCATTTACTTTCCTTCAGTATTCAAAGGCTATTTTTCTTTTTCTTGAAAACAAATCTTTGTCAATTTTTTCTCCTCTAATGTTAAGTTCTACAGTCACCTGCATTCTTAGTAAAACCTCTTTCTATTTAGTTTGTGCTGAACCAAACACAATTAACTGTACACAAAAAAAGTTGTTAATCTGAAGATGAAGAAACATTAACACTTTCGGAACTGTCAAACAATTGACATCACTTGATATTTTCTACAAATGCGATGAGGAATACCTTTCTGAAACATTACATATTCAAACCCATATTGTAAACAATGTGACGTTCTTTAACTTGGTTAAGAATAAACTGGCTCTACAAAGAAATATTTTTCAGCTAATAATTGTGGGTCGGAAAACACGAGTATAATCGTGATTCAATGGTAGAGTGCTCATATTTGGTGCTAGGATTCCCCGGTTTGATCGATCACAGGCCAAGAAAGGTCATGGTAGACAATATCGTGTAACTGGGTATTTTCAAAATTCTCTCGTGTCCTCCCATTCTCTTTCCGCTAATTCTTTCATAATCATTAACTTTCGTTAATCACCCACCTCCTTTAGCCTAAAGTACATAACCGTAAAACTTAGAATTAGGAATTTCATTTCATTATACAAAGAATACATCATTCCTTGCAACATTGAATCTAGACTTTTTTCTTCTAGTGTGAAGCGTTTTAGACTAGGCAAATACCATCATTTCAGTAAAATAAAGTGATATATAAATTTACAGTGAAACCTCTTAAAACGAACGACTTCCACAGAGACGGAATGATAGTTCGTACGACCAATGTATAAAAACAATCTTTATGCGAATCACGTCCAATTTTTGTAAGAAAACAATAATTTCATCCTCTTCTGGACGACCACTTTACTACTATGTAATTCTTAGACTAGATCGTCACCGCGGCATGGCGTATTCTCAGGTGGAGAAGGCCTCTAGATATACAGATTATCTGCGAATATATTGAATAAGCAGTCGCCGGCAGACGACAAGGGGTGGTCCTCCAGCTTGGCGGGGTTTGACATGAGGCTAACAACCTCATCCTGTATATAAAAAAGTAATTGTTCAGAAATATTCAAAGAACCCATGGGACAGGACTGATAACTTGGAACGACCTCAACAACGTAAAATAAACATGAGATTTGGAACAAGGAATATAAGAAATCTTTGTAAAACAGGCGCGTTAAAATCCGTAACGACTGAGTTAGAGAAATATAGGATAGGCCTAATAGGAAATCAGGAAGTCTGATGGGAAGAAAAAGGTGCAGTAAAGTCTGGAAATTTTACGTTCTTTTACGGGGAAGGAAATCACAAACTAGGAACAGGCTTTTCGTTTCACAAACGAATAATATCAGCAATTAAACGGGTTGAATTTGGTATAATAGACTTTCTTTATTACTCTAAGGGTCGGTGGTATATTGTTATTTTTTTTTCAAATGTACACTCATGTCCAAAATTATTGTCGCATGTCTATAAATCCGGGGAGAAGGCGAGCGGGGCGATGGCCCCGGGCGCCGAAATAAAGGGGCGAAAAAATCGGGAGAAAAGGGGGAAAATAAAGGAAAAATTACTTGGAATATATGTATGGGGGCGCCGTCGTATACTCTCGTCCCGGGCGCTGATTTTCCGCGGCACGGCACTGATTGCGGATATAAATAAGGGGACCAACGAATTTAAGAAATGCTAACAACCTCACGTTTACATATTAAAGAAAGCCGACGGAACCATTCTCACTGAAACAGATAGCATTTTGAATAAACGGAAATATTTCTTTGACAAGTTACATAGCACGCAACCAGAAACTAATGTTCGTGGAGAAAGTGAAATGCACACAGCATAATCGTATATTCCACAGCCTAACCGAACAGAAGTAGAAATCGCTATAAAGAAATAAAAGAAACAAATCTCTGGGTGTAGAATTCCAGCTGAGTTATTTTAGATGGTGGGAAAAGCTGGGAAACAAGATACACAAACTCTTTCTCCTTATCTGGAACAAGGAGGAATTGCCACAAGAGGGGAAAGAATTAATTATCTTTCCAATTCACAAGAAAAGCGATAAAACTGATTGTAATAATATCAGGGTATCCAATGGAATCCTCTGTCTCCATCCTATAGATCTCCTTTCAACATCGTATAAAATCCTCTCAATCATCCTATTAGCAAAATTGACCCCATACGCAGACGAAATGTGCGAAATCGATCATATCAACCAGATATTTACCATTCGACAAATACCCGAAAAGAATTGCAAATACAATGCCACTCTACATCAATTATTTATTGATTTTAGAAAGGCCTACGACTCGGTTAGGAGATAAATACTGTACAACATTCTTACAGAATTTGGAATATCGGAAAGCACGCTAGATTAGTTAAGATGCATTTTAATGAATTCCAAACTGAGGTCCAAGTAGGAAAATTCTTGTCCTCGTTATTTCACGTCGAGAATGGCCTAAAACAGACAGAAGCGTTGCCGCCATTATTATGCAGCTTTGTTCTGGAGTACGCTGTATCGAAAATCAAAGACACTAACCAGAGCCCAGAACTAAATTGTATTCACCATATTATTGCTCATCCTGATGATATGAATGTAATAGGGAGTGATAGGAAAACAATAGAAATCAACATCGGTTTGGAAATAATGTAGAGAAAATTAAATACATGGAAGTTTGCCGGAATCGTAATACTGTAAATTATAAATACTTCAAAATATCAAATAATACTTTCGACAAAGTAGATAGTTTCAAATATCTAGGATCAATGTTAACAGACCAAACACAAAGAAATGAAGTGTCGACTGAAAGCAGGAAATTCGTGTTATTATTCACTTCAGAATATTTTGTCGTCGCGAATCCTGTCGAGGAATTTGAAACTTATATATATATATATATATATATATATATATATATATATATATATATATATATATATATATATATAAAGTTTCAAATACAGTGAAACCTCTGAATAACGGACACCAATGGGACATGAATATTTGTCCGTTACTGACAGTGAGAAGTGTCCGTTACAGAAAGGTTACAGAGATTTAATTTCTCACTGTAATTTAATTCTGAAACCCATTATAAAATCAAGAGTAAAAAAGCCACTGCTGTGTAGCGTTGCCATCTTGTACAAACCTTAGTTCTCTGCTTTAACAAGATACCGAATATATCTGTCAGAACGTATGTTATCAATCTCACATAACCACGACTACTCCTCATGCCCTTCTGCCTTGCATTATAGGTTTTAAACCATACAGCACTAGTGACCTTTTCCGAGTTATTGTCTCTCTTCCAAACTCAATTTCTTCCTTCCGTTGATGGCAACACTGTTCAGCGGATGTTTCTAGACTTACAGTCAACGCAAACAATTGTTATCAATATCTGATTTAAGGTGTACAAAACGTTAATACCTCACTCCCTGTGTGCGCTAACACATATTACACATTATTGCTAAAAAACTTTGCAACACTGATCTGCCTTTACAATCAATTCTGTCTTTATTTCCATTGCTGATTCCAATGATGATATTCAATTTAGGTCATTCGATTTACAAAAACACAACTTTGTCTTCGGTTGACAACACTGTTCAACACACGAACAGATGTCGCCCTTTTTCTATTTTATTCGTGCAATGTATCGTTTCTCTGCCTCTTTTAGTTTCTCCGTTATCACGGTTGGAAATTCTAAATTATATTATAATGTGGAAACGCCATTACATGACTTTGTCGTCAAGTCGGCAAGGGTTAATGTTCTCGTAGAGAGCTGCTATTTCACAAATGTGTGTTTATGGCCACATAGAATACATTTAGTGGGTGTGCGTATTGCAACACGAAATCACCCTAAATAAGGGACACCCTACTATATATATATATATATATATATATATATATATATATACTGTGGCGGATCCAGGATATGATCAAGGGAGGGGCTAAACCATAGTTTGCCGTTCTATCCAGTGTAAAGCAGGATTGAAGCCCATTTTATCCAGTGTAAACTTGAGCGTCAAGGGAGGGCTATAGCCCCCCCCTCTTGGATCCGCCACTATATATATATATAAATCATACCTCTGGTACTGTATGGTTGCGAAACATGGTCACTTATGCTGAGGGAAGAACGCAGACTGAAAGTACTTGAGAATAAAATCCTGAGACGAATATCAGACTCAAGACGAACAGGAATGGGGAATGGTGAAAACTTCGTAACGAGATCAATCTATGCTAAGTGATCGAGAATAAAGGACAATTACCGCTCGAACTTTTTTCAACAAAAAAATCTAATTTGTTCAGAAATGTTGAGTCGATATAAGAGTACTTCAAAACCACAATTAATTATTTTTTTACATCATCGCATGGCGACCCAGCGACTGCCACCATTTTGCGTTTTCTCGATTTCAGGCGTTTATGTTGTTTTGAATATCTCAGCATGCATTTGTCCTACCAAACTGAAAAATGGATGGAGGTCTCCAACTTGTGCAGAACTGCAAATTTGTTCTCTTAACATTTTTGCCTAAAACCACTTGAAAAGGATAAAATCAGAGCCTAGAGTAGCAACATTTCTGGACATTGAAGACATGTTTGGGAAGAGGAAACAACTGACGTAGAGGTCCAAAGTTGTGTGTGCATATAGTCCAGGGTCATAAGTTTATACACAAAAATTTGCAGAGCAGTACCTGCTCTCAAAGGCCTGAAAAAAATCGTAAAGTTGGGGAATTATGCCAATTTGGCAATTGGCATATTTCACTGTCTAATATCTCCAATGGGCCTGGATAAAAAAAAAACTGAAATTTTGGGAATAGTTACTCCTTTAGTGTACCATAACACACAAGAAAGTGCGTTTTGTGTTTTTGAGCAGAAAGGGGTTAAAATATTAAGGAATGACGTCATACTCTAGAAGGTGGTTTATTCACAAATTCAGCTGGAAATTCATTGTTGTCACGTAAAATATAGTAGGATGAATGGTTAGTCCAATCAAGGTTCTCAAGCTCGTTTCTTTCCTCTAGTTGTGTCTCGCTGTCTTATCGCACCCACAGCAACACTAGGGAAGAATGCCGCTATGAGCAGAAGGCGAGAAAAGTCAAAATGCACACTTGACAAGAAGTCCATAAGTACGCATTGCTCTTGTTGTTCGGTATATCAAAAATATTCAATCCTGTTTATTCTTGTTTAGACTGTCAACTCATGCAGGAGATTGTTGTCCTTTCGTTTGATCTGCATTCCCCATTCAGTGTTTACAGCTAGCGAGTATGATCTACAAACGATCAGATTTTTCTTTATCCAGGCCCATTGGAGATATTAGTGACATATGCCAAATTGGCATAATTCCCCAACTTTACGATTATTTTCAGACCTTTGGGAGCGGATACAGATCTGCAAATTTTTATGTATAAACTTATGACCCCGGACTATATGCACACACAACTTCAGACCTCTACGTCAGTGTTTCCTTTTCCCAAACATGTCTTCAATGTCCAAAAATGTTGCTACTATAGGCCCTGATTTTATCCCTTTCAAGTTGTTTTAGGCAAAAATGTTAAGAGAACAAAGTTCCAGCTCGGCACGAGTTGGAGCAGCGAAGAGGAATACCATTCTTGCTGTAGTAGCTCGAAAGTGTTTACTGTTGCGTTGTCATATCGAAGACCTCTTAAGATAACGAGACAGCTGCGTGCGAAGAAGTTAGTTAATCTTTCTAAATACATAGGGCCTTATGCAGAGTCGTTTTGACGTCTGATTAACACCTTACTACGGGGTTGACTAACGAATGGTTATCAAAATTGTATTCAGAGTCTCTGATTAGGACATAGTATTGGACGAAGTTAATCACATGTGACTAATTAATCTAGAGCAGAGACTAATCTTTTACCCACGGTTTAGCGTGCGATACATTTCGTATTTCGTAATTCATGTATTTTCATTTTTACAGACTACGCATGCGCTCATCTACTTTTCCGTAGTTGCCCCATTTGTTTTACTCACCGATGCATTGGGGTTCTATAAGTTAATTATACCCAAATCATAATTTTAGTTGTACTCA
Source organism: Thermobia domestica (assembly GCF_964235325.1). NCBI lineage: Eukaryota > Metazoa > Arthropoda > Insecta > Zygentoma > Lepismatidae > Thermobia > Thermobia domestica. Next base: position 295,197,463 of record NC_137459.1, on the reverse strand, counting down.
AAGTAGACTCTGAATACCAAAAAGTGCATCCTCCCTAGTATAGAGTTAGTATGCTTACCAACTAGTCTGTGACTAAACTTTGATTAACGAATTCTCTCTGAATACCGCCCATAGAGTTCTCAGAAACTTGTATCATTGAAAGAGGAGACTAAAGTGTAAAATTATCAATATAATTTAGTTGATATTAGATTACTTTTATTTTGTAATATTCTAGGGTTGCCACCCGTAGTCCCGGTAGCTCACAAAGTACCACTGTGTTTAGATAACATTCATTGGAAATTGCAACGTTCTATATAGCGGAGTTGCCACATATTTTCCAGATATAAAAAAATCACTTATATATAAAAGAAAAATTATAAAGATAAAATAATTTCATATGTGTTATCACACACCAAAAATACTCTTCTAGGATTGGAATAACTTGAAAGATGAACCGAAACACTCTATCGCAGACAACTACCGTATACGCAAGATCGACTCCAACAAAATTATATATTTATATGCAATACGGTTAGTCATAACGTTGAGTAATGCTGCTGTACAGAAACCATTGAATAGAGATTAACTTCAAACACGTGCTAATTAAAGAGAGGAATGACCAAGACAAGATTAGCAGGTCGTTATTGGAAACCTGGTAACAAAAGAGCTGTGAGGTTAGGAAGGTGTTCTCACACAGTCATTATTTTACATAAAAATCGTCTGCCAAGTGCTAATATGCTTTACACGGATCCTGTATTCGTGGACATTGCAACGAATAAAAATTTAGTAATTTTATACTTACGGTCAGCGTTTTAGTAAAGTAGTCCGATACATTTTGTTTGCATAATACGATAGCAGCTTATCAGTTCAACTCGCAAAGACAAAACTAATTTGAAAAGTGGTTTTGCAGATCTTCTAATGAATTTTCTTATTATATTTAACGTATTTGATAATTGAAGCAAGCAATTTTTAAAACATTCCACCAGACATTCGAAAAATTATTATGCACATAAACACTCACAAGAATAGACTTCAGTAGTATTATTAATTTAGTAGTTTTGAGAATTAAGCTGCATATAGTATTCCAATTATCTATTGAAGTGTTCGAGCTCTGGTATTCAAACTTAACCAGAAAATTCAACAACAATGTATAGATCACATCAGTGATGTCAGAATTTGAACTTTTGCTTAAATTTCTAACACATGAAAACAGAAATCTTTGTAGCTCAAAGTTCCGAAGGCTGACCAGCCAGTGATTTAAAATAGGGGTATGTGTGGTCAGTACATTATCATCCCATCGCTGTTATTATTTTAAAATCAAAGTCTGCTATTTCTTTGTTTCAAGTATTTCCACATTTGTGAACACTTTCTTCTTGAATTCTGAATAGCGGTGCTCACAAGACAAGAGTTGAGCCTATTTTTTTCTCAAAAATGTGTCACAAAAGTGGTGTACTGTCTCGAAAATGTATCGGGAGAATAACGTCTCGTCTCGAATCTCGACATAAAACTTTTGTCCGTCTTGTCTCGTGTGCGACGCTAGTCCTGAAGAATCTATCAAATGCTGATCTGTAGTATTTACATCCCTTGGCACTGGCCTAGTTGCTAGCGCGCGAGCGTTTAATGTATGAGGCCCTGGGTTCAATTTCCGGTGCGATAGCCTTGAAATTTGAACTCATTACAGGTTTCGGATTCCATCTTAGAAACTGTAGTATCTATCTGTGCTGAAATAAACCAAACGAAACCACTTGGCGTATTTGTGGGCTTGAGCCGCTCTATGAAATTTGCTAGCGATCGGTGGAACTACGTCCAACCTAGAGACGAGCGCGCCGCATAGCCCTATCGCTAACCGGCGTATCGGGAGCTTTCTAGACCTAGTAGCCGTCACGTCTTTTATTCACGACGCTGGGTGGATGCCGAAAATTGGGGAAGTACCGGCCGGGAATCGAAAGCGGGACTACGTGGACATGAATCCAACGCTCAAACCACTAGACTAAAGTGTCCCACATCGGTGCTGTAATGAGACACTAATGTTCACAGACAAAACCTTGCAATTGTGAAAATACTTTGAATAATAAGAACTTTGCGATTTATCTAGTACACTCAATATTACCTCCATCTGTATTGCTAATGAGTTGATGCTTAGTTCAACATCAAAATAATACGGTTTAATCTTCGAGCTACTTGAGATAATTCTACAATATATTCAGCTGCTCCCATTTTTACCTATGCAGGATTTAATTTGCCGTACTGGTCACAATGAAGAACGAACGAACTATATTAGAATATCATAACTGAAAGCGAATTATTTGTTGAATGCAAATGCAGAAAAATAACTAACCTAGAAATGAAATATGTTTGATAAAAGCTGACTTCATGGTCGGCTTTCCCTCTTGATTATAGATTTTGTTCATCTAACGTAATATTATGCTTCAGCAGCAGATACACATCAAACTAATACGTTGAATTCTTGCTTTTGAAAAATGAATAACTATCATGGACCAGTAGTCGCTACACGATTTTCATATTTTTCTTTCTTTTTTATACATACTGTTCTCTTTGATTGTCTGCTACACTTCGCAATTCAGCTTCTATTGCAGAACCAGTACTCGTTTATTGTTTTATGTATATAAGCCTAGTCTTTAAAACAAGTGGCGAAATATAGCTATGCCTTATATTATATTCACAATAAGTATGAAAAAAGGAACTTTGGGAAATTGTGACTGTGTGTCCTTTCCTTCTGATCTTTCCGCTTCATAATATTTAAAATAAATAATTACGTTTGTTAGTTGCAAGAGAGTGTTTGAAAGCATTTAAGTTTTAGACTTAACGTATTTTCCTGCACAAAAGTAACGGCTGAATTCAGGAATTGACATACTCATAATGAAAGAGTATTACATTCTTATGATTGTGGCGATCGGATTTTAAATTGCTTTGTAAGATGGCCACGATAGTACGTCCGTTACTGCGTGCGATAAATCTTAAACGAAATCGAATTTTTGAATTATGTCTTACAATAGATAGGTGAAAGAATTATCTTGGCTTAATTTGTTAATGGGGTTAATCCATTAACATCTCCATGGGTAACAATGACTTAAACAAGAAAGTTCAAAAACTAGTAAAGATCGAGGTGAAGAATATGTTACACACAAAGGTAACGTAATTCCATCAAAAGCTTTTACATTCGTTAGTGAGTGGTGTGTAAAGAGATGTTATGAACAGTTTTCGCTTCAAGACCAGTGTAACATATTTGACTCATTCTACAATGGGCAAAACAAGGCACTTCTAGATGCCTATGCATCAGCTTGTATGGCCCACTCTGTTAGTAACAACAATCCTAACAACCACAAGAAACATCGAAATTTGGTCTTACTCCATCAAGCAGCATGACACTCAAGTTAAGGTGTGTCAAAAGTGTTTATCACTATTTTCAGCTACCTGTTAATAGGCTTCAAGTAATTCAGTCGGAGTTCTTAAGCGGAGTCGATTTTCAGGAACGGAGAGGTACTCACGATAATCGTCCACATAAGTTACATGCTGATGTTTTAGATGTAATGAAGGCGCATTTACAACTGACACTTGGTGATTTTAGCCACTATTGTGCGCATAAAGCAAATATGAATTATTTTGAAAATCCAGAACTCATTGTCAAAAGCCTTTTTCATATGTTTAAGATCTATTATCATGAAACGACCAACATGCCTCTGAAACTTACATATGAAATCTATCGTAACCTGTTTAAAAGCCATTTTAACTACGCTTTTACACGTCCGAAGACATATGTGATTTTTGTCTGTTCTTTTTCTCCCATATACTTATTCTTCCCCCAAAAAGTTAGTTTTGTAGTCATACAACCAAGATATTTTATGCTTTTTGAATGTACAATATATGAATGTAAACCTAACTCCTGGTTGGAAAAATGGCACATAACACATTTTATTTAACGGTCTAATTAAAACTGCATTTTTTAAAGATCAAACACATAGTCCAGATAAAAAGTTAGTGTTATCAAAAACACTCATAATAAAACATGAAATCAATCATTGGTATATTACGAGTTATCAGTGTTCAAAAACTTGTAGGCTCAATATCTCAAAAGCAACTTTTGACTTATGAGCGCTTTCTCCGTATGCCGCCTTAATTGCAGAATGCTAGGAGTTTCATATCGCACGTCAGATGACAGCAAACATTCTCCAGTGTTCAGTGCCGTGCTGCGGAAAATCAGCGCCCGGGGCGAGAGTATACGACGGCGCCCACCCCCCATACACATAAATGAGGTAGAGAGACTAGCCGCGAAGCGCCACCATGGTTGGCGTGATTTTCAAAAATAGGTCCTGCTTTTCCTTGATTTTTAGCACTTTTTATTACTTTTTCCCTTCCATTTTATAGCTATATGTCTTTTCTTTTTCCTCCCGAGTTTTGTGTCCCTCTTTTTCAGCGCCAGGGACCGTCGCTCCGCTCGCCTTCCACGGCACGGTACTGCCATTGTTTGATATCTACCGGACAAAAGTGAAACTTCTAGAAATAGAAATAAGTGAAATAAGTGTATGTTTCAAATTATCCTCTTTACTATCTTTTAGCAGAGTTTATCTAGAATTACTGGCACAAGACTTTTAAAACGCCAATAAGTCAACAGTTCGGAACGCGATTATATAGTCATTCGAAAAATATGTTAATTTTTAACGTTTTAAAGTGAAATTGTAATGTGGTATATATTCTGTATTTTATTATTAATAAATCGTTGACTACACCACATAATAGTATAAACAAATTAATTGTTATCGCAAGCAAAACGATCGTACGAACACCTAAAATACAAATATAAATATACATTTTATAATTAAACAAACCTTTATTACAGCTTATACTTGATAATGTGTAGAATGTTCATGGAAGTACGTGCGACCTTCCATGCGCTCTCATGACCTCAATAATAAATGTTTCCGTTTCTCTCATGCTATATACATTTACCAACTTCAAAGAATTTAATCTTGTTCTCTCTCCCTCTATTCAGAAAGCAATCTGGTCGATAAAGATCCACACTTTCTATTTTTTCCCACTATTTTCTACGTTTCCGTGTATATCGAGGATTATAAAGAGGTAAAAATTCATTATCAGCGCCAAGAACCTTTAAATGTAAAGGTATGTAGCTATACCGAAAAGCGCCCTAACTCTCTTTTCTTTAATTAAGGACAACATAAACATTGAAATAATCGACCACCAATGCAGTGACTAAATTTACTGCCTTTTGTAAGCGCTCAATGTATGTGTTTCAAAGCGATACCGTAAGAGTTTAAAGATTTACTTAGCTTAAAACTTAGTTGGTTAGTTGGTTTGGAACTTAACGTCCCTTTCAATGCCGATGCTACGACAGAGTAAATCTACAGTATAACGATGGATCCAAACAATATGAGTTCCAACTCAGAATCAAACTCGAATCTATCGTGCCTTCAGCAGGTATGATAACCACATACAGCTATGAGGGAGCTCCTAAGAATTTTGTATTTCACATTTGAGGAATCCGTAAGAGAGACGCTGTTTATCAGGATTACACAGAGAGATTTACGTTTGTCCGTTAGTCCACACGATAACTGAAAGATAGTTAATAGTTCAAGTGATTCCCTCCACCGATTTCATTAATGGAATCAACCCGTTAAGATCTTCACGGGTAATTGTAATTTTAACGTACTGTAGATCCTATTGTTTAAAATATATGATATTCCCTAGCTTCTATGCAACTTGTAGAGCCAAAAAAAAAAAAATCATTGTTGGTTGCTTATAATAAAATGATATGAAACATTTGTTATTGCTAAGAATTCATTAGACTTTAGGTTCGTTTGATCCTTTTTACCGCCTTCACCAGAGTTTATTTAATATATATATATATATATATATATATATATATATATATATATATATATATATATAGAGAGAGAGAGAGAGAGAGAGAGAGAGAGAGTGAGACCCTATATATATTTAATATTAGTTAATGAACTATTACTACCAGTTTGGTGAGCAAATATGATGGAAATAGCTTTGATTTTAGACTCAATAATCTTGTGCTCTATATTTGTAAAATATTCTTGGTCGAAGCCAAGCAACTTTGGTTAATTTCACGGAAATTGATTTTTGAAGAAACCAAATTCATTGTTTCTAAAATATTTTTCTGTTTTCATAAGTCAAAACTTAAAAAAAAAAAAAAAAACTTCAAATCCTGACATCATTTGATGTAATTTATACATTGTTTTGGAATTGACTGCTGCAGCCGAGGTGGTTCAGTAGTAGAGCGTTCACATCTGGTGCTTAGGGTCTCTCGTTCAATCTCAATGTGCTCCAAGTCGTAGACAAACACCGCATGCCTGGGATTTCTGAAGGGTGTGCCGTTTCCTCCTACCTTCTTCATTCCACTATTTCATTCATTCTCATCATCCCCGTCTCGTTTAGCCTACCCAGCACAACCATTAAAACTGAAATATTCCATTTAACTTTTTTTTTTCGATTTGATTGGTGTAGTTTCCTCAATTCTATGTTGTGCAAGTTCGGGATGACGGATATTTGGACCAGTTTTGACACGTTGAAAATAAAACAGCACAAATAGATCTATCAGAAATTTGTTGATGAAGTGACAATGAAGAAAACAGTCAAGGGCTTAAAAGTCCTATAGAAGTTTCTCTACAAATTTTTTGCCTAAAATTTAGGCATTTTAAAAAAATCAGCGTTAATGAAGAAAAAAGGCAGATCTTTTCTAATACAAAAAATTAACAATTTCTAAAAATACAATATCACTGCATTATTTAGAAAATATGCTAAAATAAGTATTAACAATATCTCTCCTGAAATTGTAATAGCTAGATTTCATTCCACGGAATTATCATTGACAATTTAAGTATAAACTTAAACTTTAGATACCACATGATTTAAAGTTACATTTTATGTGACAGCGTACGTCTTCATAGTCTTAATAATCTTTAACGCTTGGAAGAAAGAGGTTACGTTTACGTTATTTTCAGGGTTTTCACTTCAAACATACTGGCACGGTAAGGAAATAAGAGGTTGAGTGAATGAAGTAATTTCACAACTGCACACTGGACTTACCAAACGCTCAAAATAACAGTTCATTTCTTTAACGGTGCAAACATAAGTCATATGTGGCTATTCATAAAAAACACTTGTAGTTTGTAGAAAGATTTTGCCATTCAGAACGCGATGTGAACGTAATTTTATACCAATACAAAACTGTGGATTTAGTGGTTGGGTGTGTGTCTCTTCTTTTCCTCAAGGCAGAATTGTTCTCATGACTGCAAGTTTGAATATATATATATATATATATATATATATATATATATATATATATATATATAACCCTCCCTCCACCAAAACAAAGAAAAAGCGCGTAACTTCAAATTATTTGTAAAATGGTTAGGCAACCAAAATGACATCAGTGGTAAGCTATGTCGCATAACTTACCTCTGTGAGTAAACATTACAATATCAGTTTGAAATCAAAGGTAGTCGGTTCCCGTCTCAATATAGGACTCGCAAGTACCGTATGCTGTAAACCCACCTTTTTAATTGTATGACTAGTAGATTAAGAATATAATATGCACTGCCTAATTATATCCTATATCAAGGTAATAAACCAAAAATATGATTATTAAAGTATATATATGATATATTAGTGAACCTCACTATAAGGCCGTAAAGTGATCGTGAAACAGTGTGAGTTATGCGGCCCTCACACCTTAAAAACAAAGGCCAAGTCCTGGCAGCACCATCTTGCCAGGACCATGACGTGTGAGTTACATGACTCTCACACATATCAAAAAACTCAAGCCAAGCTCCGCCAAACAACATCTAGCCGAAGCCTTCTTCCCTCTCATTACCCGCCTTGTCGTTGCTAGAGGGCTTAAACCCTGAAGGGTGACCAATTAGGTTTATACAGACTACCAAGAAAGAGCTGTTCGTATCGAGTAAATGAACTCAAATTGCCACCCCGACTAGTTTTCACCTAATTAGTAACTCAAAATCTATTAAACATTTTTGTACCGTGTGACGTATCAAACAACTCGTCTAGATAAGCAGTTGACGGATATATAATGAACGTAATAGGTGAAATCGTGGAAAATACTTAAATTGAAATACGCATAACGAATGTGTCACATTTGGCCATAACAATGAGTCATATTAGTTATAATACCAAATGACTTTCTGTTGACTGAATACTATGGATATGCTTTTCTCAACATTATAGGTCTACTAATACAGGATATTTATAGTGAAATAATAATGTTTTTGGTTTTATTCATTAATATAGGATATAATTGAGTAGTGCATATTATATTCTTAATCTACTAGTCATGTAGATCACTTTGATATATAGGCCATATAGGTCAAGTTGATAAAACCCTTTCAGCAAATGTATAGATTATCCCCAGATTCAAAGTTCAACTTTGGAGTCATTCCTGGTAAGATACTTTGAATATACACTGCTCCGACCGTCTCACTTGTGTTATTACGTTGTAGTAGCCTCAAAAATTTGGACGTTTGTGATAACGTAGCGTCATAAGTTTCCAACGCTGAACAATAAGTGTAGTACTGTGTATTGTTGTTGAATATGTATATTTGAAATTTATAACACTTTTTAAAAATAATTTTATGTGGGGTTGGCAACACTATTAATTTGATAGTGTTGGAGAGTATGTCAGATAATACTGCACTGGAAATATTTACATAGTGCAAAACTGTTTTTTGTCTATTAATATAAAGGCTACAAGAGCATTTAAAAAAAATAGTTCACCCTGTATATTGGGAAAGCTTACCTCGGGAGTCAAAATTGTTACGTTTCGAATTTTTAGCATAAATAAATAAATATATTTTAGTATAATTTAAATATATAAAAAATGCCCTTGTCTGCGTGTTTGTGCGAAATTTTGAAAATTTATATGTTGAGAGACATCGGTTACCACTTACGATTCATATTTGTGGAACTAAAAGAATGAAAACAATGGAAATATTCCCTCTTCGATAACACATTGGATTCAATATATGTGCATAATTAAAATATGACTAAAATACTGGATAAACGGAATAAAAGCATCAGTGTTAAAATAGTGTTTTTTTTTTTTTTTTTTTTGTATGAGGGCTGACCTCATAATTCTCTCACGTAGAACATGGAACAAAGACAAATCGCCGAGAGTATTTCCTAGTTTAGTAAATTCACAGGCACAATCCTTCGAGTTCATCTTTACTCAACAAAACCTGCACCATAACAATATACATTCACACATAATGCTGAAACTCAGTAATATTAATTTCGTCCTTCTTGAAAGTCACATTAAAATAATAATAATAATAATAATAATAATAATAATAATAATAATAATAATAATAATAATAATAATAATAATAATAATAATAATAATAATAATAATAATAATAGTTACTGAGATTTTCATGGGAGTTGAGTGACAGAACAACTTCTCAACAGAAGTTTAGAATTTGCCAATTTGCTAAAAAAAAAAATGACGTCATTTATAAATATTCAGAAAGGTTGAAATGTACGTACTCACTAAATAAATTCTGTATCAACATTGTTTTAGAACATTATAACAACAATAATCACATCCTCACAAGAATGGAGCTTTTCAAAACTTTCACTTACGCTTATACATTTTCTAGTAATTGTGGACTGCGCCAGGAATTTAAAACTTTATTCAGGATACACAAGAAAAAAAAAGAGGAGGAAGGAATTACATACTATCTAGGTGGCTTGGTTTCTAGATAATAACATTGTTGTGGAAATAAGCGGATATACTTTCAAGGGCAGTATCGGAAATTTAACTTCGGTATACAAGAGGAAAACCGAACTCCCTGGAGTTACAGTCCATAGATACGTATGGCCAGCTAGCAGCTTTTAGTTGAATGGTTCTTGGTTAATGGAAACGATGGCTCAGTGGTAGAGCGTTCACCTCTGGTGTATGGGGTCCCGGGTTCAAACACAGCCCCCTCCACGTGAACATTGTGGTGGACTTAACACCGTGTGCGTGGGTTTCCTGTCCGTTTCCTCCCACTTTCTTCATTCCACCATTTCATTCATTACATATCATCACCGTCTCCTTTAGCCTAACCGGCATAACCGTGGGACATAAAACTCAAAGATTTCACTTAATTTTTCTTTGTAAATCTAAAAATAAAAGAGACATTGTACGAGAACCATGTCAACTGTTGAGATGAAATTGAAACTGATAGCCGTATATGCTCTCATAAAGTTTTTCATTATGACAGTAGAAAGGTGAGAGTACCTAATAGTGCTCTCAAACTGGCCGGGTCAGTTCACTGTGGTCAACTGAGTTTAGGTTGAGCTTAAACTCGACTGGAGTCGAAAACTGCTGTTTTTCACTAGCTGCCTAATTAAAAATAGCAATTTTCAATTGATTTTATAGAAATCATGAATCTATTTTGAACATTTGCAGCTTTTATGATAAATGCTTATTTTTGTAATTGTGTGTAATTTAATTTTAAAATGTGGAAGATTGATTTTACCAATCGACTGTAATATTAATATCTACGCCAATATGGAGTCTGGATTTAAACAAAACTAGAAGTTGTTTAAGTAAGGCCAAAAGAAAGATTGGATATGGACGACCAAGCCCAAGCAGTGCTGCGGTGGCTCAGTGGTAGAGAATTCATCTCTGGTGCATGGTGTCCATGGTTCGATCCCAGCTTGTGCTAAGTAGGCTTTGTGGTGGAGAAACGCCGTGTAGTGGGTTTTCTCGGGGTTCTCCTGTTTCCTCAGACCTTGTCATTGTACATAAACGATTTCCTTTTCTCTCCGCCAAGAGACTCTTGCTATTGCCTTCGGAGAAGGCACCCTACCGTCCGAACAGGTGAGAACACTGACCTTGAAGAAAAATTTCGTCACATAGAACTAAAGCAAGAAAAAATAAATAAATTTCTCCCACGTCGGACAATGGTATCAGTTATAAAAAGAAATAACCAAACCTCAAAAGTGCCAAATATTCATTAAGATGCATATACAAATTCCCCGCTTGATCTAGCTAGTGGTTAACGTGTAAGACTTCGGTACACGTGGTCCGGGATTAATTCCCAATGGGAGTGCATTTTGGCGTTCACTCAGTGTCGTGACCATAGTGCTCTCAAACGGATCGGGTTGACCCGACCCGACCCGACTCGGATCGGGTCAGCTCGGGTCGGGTCAATCGGGTCAGCTCGGGTTGGGTTGTCGGGTCAGCTCGGGTCGGGTTGTCGAGTCGGGTTATTCGGGTCGGGTCAACCGGGTCAGCTCGGGTCGGGTTGTCGGGTCAGGTCAATCAGGTCGGATAACGGTTCGGGTCAGTCGGGTCGGGTCGGGTCAGTCAATTCGGGTCTTGGGTCGGGTCGGTCGGTATTCAACCCGACCCGACCCATTGAGAGCACTAGTACCTAATACGGTTAATAAGATAAGCCTAAAATGACATTAACTCGTACGTTATAATTTCTCCTTAACCAAAGTATTGTCCAAAGATAAGACATATATCAGTCGATAGATACATTGAGCTGAATAAAATGGGTTCGATTCCCGGCGGGAGCTCATGTGGTTCAGATTCCACGTTAATCAGTAGGTCCCGTATCATATAGCCTCGCTGCTGAAAGGGACGTTAAAATTAAAATCAACTCAACTCAACTGAATAAAATGTTTATGGACAAATTCTCATCGAGAAAAATCGAAAAAAAAAATCTGCTTTTGTGCGTTAGATGCCAATAATTATTTGGAGCTATATTTCTGTACTGTATATTACGTGGCAAAATACACTCTCAACTAGTAGGTTTTATCTATTGACATTTGTCTTTTAGTAACGGTGACACACTTTTTTTTTTACACACATAAGCCTACTACTTGTAAAGTTAGCAGAAATCATAAAATTACCACCATCACAAATCGCCAAAGGAAAAATCACTAATGAACACGAAATACAGTGAGACTGAGTTAACGTGCTGCATTTTGCCCAACTATTTTTGTGAATTTCACAATACGTCGAATGAGACGACACCACTTCGCCTTCTTGGACTTGGCGACGCGTTTATCAAAAGCTGATACATTGTCATTTCATTCGCTGCTTCAAAGGATCTATAAATCTGTATATGTTTAGATGTGCATTCTCTGTTTCTTTCTTAATTTAAAAAAAAAAATGAAATGACATCTTTAAGTTTAACGTCCCACGGTTATGCCGGTTAGGCTAAAGGAGACGGTGATAATGAGAAATGAGTGAAATGGTGGAATGAATAAAGTGGGAGGAAACGGGAGAACCCCGAGAAAACCCACGAGCACGGAGTTTGTCCACCACAAAGTCCACACGGCGCGAGCTGGGATCGAGCCAGGGACCCCAAGCACCGGAGGTGAACGCTCTACCACTGAGCCACCGCGCCCCCCTTTCTTAATTTTACTGTACTATACTTCAGTCCGATTTGTCATCGTACTTCCGTTGTTATCCTCAAAGACTTCTAATTTTTAGTTTCAATACTGCATTTTTCTTTCCATTTCCTTCGTTGTTATCTCCTTATCATTATTAAACTAGGTGCATCTTTTCTCATGCTTTTTAAAGATCATCTTTACACTTAGTCTTTTGTCGTTTTCTTTTAAATTCCATACTTTTGTTTCATTCTTTTTCTACAATATTTCCTTCATAGCCGTACCTTTTAGCTCTGTTTGTTTCACGATATCGTGTCGTTACCTGGCACTCATAATGTTCGAAATTCTGCCACTACCATTTAGTCTCTATTTTAATCTATTCAGCATCTCTTCATCGAATGAAGACTTCCAGGTCGATTTCCTTATCTGTTGTTAACTGAACATCCTACCTAACACTAGCGAGATCTCTCGCCGAAAGTTCAAACTACTCTTTCTTTTTCTTTAATCGTCTTTAGGGTAAGTTTGGGTGAATCCGGACAGTTCTGATGTTTCTTTCTTTTACTACTACCCCGCTAAACGAAAATATCCAATACTTCGTCATATTATTTAATGATATATTGGTGCGCATGTACAACTGAAATAGTTTTCCTGGAATGGCATGTTAAGAAATAAAAAAAATAATTTTCTGAAAGTTGACAAAATCTGTAATTTGCAAATTTGGAAGGGTGAATCCGGACAGTAGGTTGGCGATTCCGGACACTGAACTTTGAAGGAAGATATATACATGATAGGTATACTTTAGCTTACTATCTTGTTACACTAACATTCTAACATGATAAGTACAGAATATTAATACAAATACATGATAAATACATACAAATTACTAACATGGCAATTTCTATACTAATTACTGTTGAAACTGTAAGCTAAACGCACAGTAGTGTTACTATTGCCATAGCGTTTAATCATTAAACATAGTAATCACATTTGATTCCATTAAAACTACATTGTACTACTATTCTTTGCTAGTAACAACTAGATTATTAGTAAAATGTATAATGCGTGTGCGCTGGGACTAGCATTAATTTATTAATTTAATTTAATTTTATTATTATTATTATTATTATTATTATTATTATTATTATTATTATTATTATTATTATTATTATTTGCGTTAATGACATCTGCCAGTTTCGTGAAGCACTAATCATAATTCAGACACATCATCCACAAATAAAATACAGTTCCCCAACACCTCCCACACATCTTTCATGAAACCAGGTCTTATACACAGTATAGGACACCCAGGAACCGTATTTGCTTGATGGAGGTGTATAATAATTCTTTCCACAGAATCCACAGTAGTTTTCATTCATACCTTCGATTGTGTTTGAGGAGACAGTTTGAAACAAACTGCAATTCGTGACACTTAATCTTTTAGCAACACCTGAGCTTTGGGATCTGGGTTTGGAAGAAGCAACAGCAGGAAAAAATGTGAACTGTTTAACTGAGGACTTTGAAGGCGATTGAGACGTGTTTGAGGGTGAGTCTGATGATACAGAAGAGGAATTGTTTCCAGCTACTGGCGGATCATGTTCATTAGACAAAATACATTAATGTTCCCGAAATTGTTGCGGATCAAATGGGAATATACCACATGATGTAGCCATTCAGTAGTGTATAAGTTTTGAGCACCTAGTGATTAGCATTTTGTAATTTAGTTGTGTTTGTAGATCCTAAGATAATTTTATAGCTTTTTCTGGTGATTCCTCGGAGTCCATTTATGACAAAAATGAATAGACGCTAGATATAAGCAATAGATCTCACGTACTATTTCACACCCATAAACGTGAAAAGCGAGAGAGAAGTGTTCTGAACCCTCTTAGTTCATTAATTACATTGTCCGGATTCACTTTAACGTAATAAACGTGTCTGAATTTACCCTTCCATAAACGCCCGGATTCGCCCGTTTTGAGTACTGTAAACTTGTGCACGCGTTGAGCAGGCACTCACAAAGTAATATAAATCCTCCATTATGCAACGAATAAAGTAGGGTCTTCGCTTCGATATATAATCTTACTTACCATTTGCTGATAACCACTTCTGTGTAAAAAGTTACATCAGGTAAAAAAAAAAAAGTGCATGAACTTTCCTGTTTCTTCTTCTTTCCCCCACCGTCGAAACTACGTATAACACTTTTTCCACTTCCTACTCAGCACTGAACTGTAGGAAGGTACGGTGCTTCAAATAGGCATCACAACAAGTCTCCACATTACGCATGCAAAGACCAGTATTATCGTAAGCTTAAGATGTCCGGACTCAGCGACTGTTCGGAATCACCCAAACTTACTATACTTGCTATATCACACGCCTGTTTATTGCTCGAAAAAGCATGGTGACCATGAGAAAAATAAATGAATTCAAGACTTCCAAGGATTTACACATCTCTTAGCCCATAGATACCGAAAAAGTGATTTTTCGAAATATGTCCATCTGTTCGTCTTAATGTACACTCGCCTAGAGACCAAACAATTCATCCATTCTCAACGAACTCTGAAGTTTTCATGTTTTTCTCCGGGGGCACTTTTTTCAAATTCTCTCCATATCCTTAAAAATAAGGGCAGTTTTGCTGAAGGGTGAAAATAAAAGAATGCGATTTTCTCGAAAACGGCTCTAATGACTTTGTTTATACTTCACGAATGATTTTTATTATTAACAAACTCAAACTATGGTGTAAGTATTTTCTTCGGGAAAAGCCGAAAATGCGTAGTTCGCTCTTGGGATGTTTTTTTTTTTTTCGGACATTGTTTTCAAAGACGACTCAGTCGATTTTATTCATTTCAAAATCAAAATTTCATTGATAACTTGAAATATAATATAATTTCTTTGGCTTTAAAAAATCTACGGGAGTAGTCTATTCTAGGAGTAAGATTTTTTTCAGACGATTTTCTTACAGAATCAAGCGATTTTGTTCATCCTACTTCATAAATGATATTTCATTAATATCCTTATAATGTAGCATAAATACTTCTATGAGAATATCTACAACGGGTAGTTTACTCTTGGAGGTGAGTCTATTTTTTGGCAGTTTTGTGAAATAAGACAATCATTTTGTTTGTATTTTATAAACAAACATTCCATTAACCCTAATACATGGCATAAGTACATTTTTATGGAAAATCAACAAGAGCTAGCTCACTTTTCAGGATAAGTTTTCTTGGACTGAAGTTTTCCAAAAAGATTTCATGATTCTTTTCGTGTTTCACAAGAAAATGTTTCATGAATAACTGCAGAATAACTTGATTTAGTTTAAAGAATTGAAGCGAGAAAGTTTAGCGTGGTGGCCCGTATTTTTATTGTAGACAGATCTGTGGAATGTCTGCCAAAAGTTTGAGCAATGAAAGGTGAATTCTGAGAAGTTAAGACTGCCAATTTGCAAGAAACATCCTAAGAGGGGTATTATCTGTCACAAAAGAAAATGCACATTTTTTGCGGTTAGTATCTTCTGCCCCTTACTATGACAACGAAATCGGTACGCGTTACCTTGCTACCACCTCGCGATTTAATTAAATGTTTTAAAGGCCCAATTCCTAACAAATTCGATAAATGCATTATCTTTTTTCTTTGCAGTTCATGCAAGGCACTATAGAAATATCATAAAACTTAATTTTAAAAAATAAATAAAACTGCGTTCTTTCAACACTTTAAACTTATAAGGCCTTATGCAGAGTCGTTCTGACTCTGGTTAGTTCCTTACTAAAGAGTTCGACTAACGTATGTTTCCAGTAAAGTCTGCCTTTAGTATGAAGGTAATCATACGTCAAAACGACTCTGCATAAGGCCCATAGATATTACCCACATATTTACAGTGTTCAGACGCTGTGCTACATATTGTTTCGTGTCTATGACTCCCCCCCACACACACACACACAACCGGTGTTCGTTTCGTAGTCGCACTTTACTTTTTACTTTTCGTTGATCAGATAGGATAACACCAAAAAGTAAAACATATTTACAATTTTATCTGTGATTCGACATTCTGCAATCCCCCTCTTTTTTCTTTTCTTTCTTTTTTTTGGGGGGGGGGTTAAGTGAAGAAGACGAAGTAGAATTTTACAAACTTAAATACTGTTCTACATTTTTCTGTTAATAAACCACTAGAAACAGGTCTACAGCTGAAAACTAAATTGAGTTCTCTTCAATTAAAGTCCATAAACAGTTATGGTCAACGAGATGAATTTAAGTCATTTTATGTGTGGTCAGCTCATTGGCTTCCATAATTTTTATTTCTGGAACTAAATATAACTAAAATATTTCTTCTTTAGAAATAAAATACCCAGTTCCAAAGAAAAGCATAGTTCAAAGTGTCACAGTACACTCTTAAAAATTTCCTTGCTCAGAAATGAGAAAAATGCAAGTTCAAAACAAAATAAGTAATGTTTACTCATATTTGAAGAAAAATGTCTCATTATTACCAAATGTGTTTTCATTTGTGAGCTCAAGGCAAATTTTCAGGTTCCCATTTATGAGATTTTCTCACTTCTTAAAAATGAGAATGAAACAGTGCGTGATTTGCAATATCATAAATCTTACCGAAATAATATTACTATGTTTTACTAGAGAGTAATATTGCTAGGGCTCAATTACTATTCAGGAAACGAGATAAAGGATTTCAGTTGTAGCAGAGTGCGAATGGATATAGCTGAGGTGGCGTATGGATACATCCATGTGACAGCGGCGAGGAGCAGCATACATATCAACTTTCGAACGTAAGTTTGGGTGAATTGTAAACATACTACCATAGACTAAAAGTTACTGTAGTACATTCTTTAGGGTGTAGAACGCTGACCCACTCATATAGGTTATATAGGCTATAGCAGTCAGGTTGGCTCCTTTATGTATCAAAGCTCAGTATTCAATTCATATAATAACGAGTGCAGCAATAACAAGTGAAGTCAGGTTAGAGCCCCGTAGGGCACGTTGTTTTCTATATTACAATAGAACGGGGAGGAATCTCAATGTTTTACACCCTTCGCCATTCGTTATAATGTGCAAAAAAAGTTTATGTACGGAAACAAAGAATACATAAGTCATCTATGTTGTTAGAAACAGCGTTACAAAACAACGTGCGATTTATTATTATGGAATTGTAATACAAAGGTACTTTGTACTGATTACCGAGCATAGATTGGCGCCTCCTTTTTTTCATCACCAGTAATCGTTTTAATGACACGTTTGTAGGTTATTTGTGGCATAGTACTGTACGCATTTGTTCTTAATTTAACGTAGGGGCTGCGGTAGCTCAGTGGTAGAGCATTTCACCTCTGGTGCTATGAGGCCCTTGCTTTGATCCCAGGATTCTCAGCTCACGGCAAATGGGCTTTCTGGTGGATAAACACAGTGTGCATGGATTTTCTCCCATTTCTTCCCACTTTCTTCATCCCACTATCTCTTTCATTCTCATCATCGTCGTCTCATTTAGCCTACACGACACAACTGTGGGAAGTAAAAATCAAAGATTTCATTTATTTTTTAATCCAACGTATCACGATTGTGCTTCAAGGCTAAGAGAGACAGTGATAGAGATGGATAATAATGTTGTAATGAAAATGTGGACGTACGTTTCTTGGCAGTTTTTGCATGGGTTTGTGACCTTGTTTCCAATCTGAATTGAATCCTTAGAAGTGGAGTTTCAGCACATTTATGAGGGGCAGAAACTGTCGCATGACCCTGCCGTAATGAAGAAGGCGGAAGGTAGGGGTTGAGTCCTGGAACTCCAGACCTTCCCCGAAATCGCTACTTTTATGTAAATGTTATCTAATTTTAGGGGCAATTTTACATATTTTAATACAATTTGTCCTGGTATTGAACTTAGAGCCCCTCCGAAATAAATTCCTGTGTACGTTTCTTCTGGAGGAAACTGAAGAATCCTGGGAAAACCCACAGACACGGTGTTTTCTAATGTAGGCATTTTTTTTAATGGTAGAGAAGTAGGCATATTGGACTGTGATGGCTCAGTGGTAGAACTAGCATCCGATGCATGGGGTCCCTAGTTTGATTCCACCTCCGTCAAGTGGGCAGTGTGAGTAAACATCTTATGTGTGTTTTCTCGGGATTCCCTCACTTTAATCATTACAGCATTTTTGCTCATTATCATCATAACGTCTCCCTGGCGTAGGACGTTACACTCCAGCAGAAATTGTTGCCGTTATTCTGAAGTAGACAGATGATTCTTGAATCTAAATTATCAAGAAGTTGGTATAATGTTGAAGGAAACAGAATAATCTTGAGTAAACCACGTCGATGAAAAAGAAAACTCTTGGGAAAGTGGACAGTGATAAAAAGTAAAATGTTTAACTGTCTGATGCAGTAGGAATAAGTAACGCACCTAAAATATGTTATTGTGGTATTCGTGGAATTTTCTTGAGTTGAAGTGAAGATTTAAATGTGTTATGTTTTAAACAATATCTATAACTATAGGTGTTTATTTAATATAAATTCTGGGTGTATTAATAATTTGAATTTTTTTGCATGTTTATATTTTGTTTATATCCTTTTACGTCTTCTCGTATTTGAGAACCCCGTTTCTGTGCACCGTTTCTCGCTTTTGAGGAAGATATTTCTCAAATCTTTTTGAGCAATGTCTTTCTGAAAATTGGGGTTATAAGTCTCATTTCCTCAAATGTTACTTTCTCAATTTTAAGAAAAAATGCACTTTTTCTCAAATTTGAGAAAGCATTTGCGCCCTCAGAAATGAGACATAATTCCTCGCATTTGAGTCATTATTTCTCAAAATGATTTGAGAAAATCGAAATCTCACATTTAAGAATGTATTACTCGGTGCACAGGTAAGAAACGGATGTTCTCAAATACGATGATTTTTTTCTCGAATTTAAGAAACCATTTTTAACAGTGTACCATTACATTTCGTTAAATAAATAAATAAATACATTTATACTTAAAACTGTTGAAGATAATGTGACAAACATTATGAATAATTCTGTAAAGAAATAAGCAAAGGTTTACACTAAAATAAACTACAATGAAGTTCAAGGTATTTGAAATTATCGAAAATATTTGTCCTTATACGGTCATGCTGAAACACAAGTTTCTTGAATAGACAGGGACACTTCGCCTTAAAATATACATCCTGAATTCGATTATCGACAGAATCTGAAATACGCTAAAAACTTTAAACCTTGAGGAAGTCAACACAATTTTGACGATCCATGGCTATAATATTCTAGTTACACACTGACTAAACTAGCGATAAATCCAGGGAGTGGCTCACTAAACTACCTTCTGTTTCCCGATTTGTTTATAAATAAACATAACTAATTACATTATTACATGCTAGACTTAAGCCAATATATATATATATATATATATATATATATATATATATATATATATATATATATATATATATATATCTTTAGCATATATTTCAAGAACAACTAACGTCAACGAAAGTAAAAAAATATGTTTCTGATCCTTCTGCGCACCTATCTTACCTAAGAATAATGTTGTGTTCTTTTACACAATATTGAATATATTCAGACTAGAAAAGTTTCCAGACTTCATAAATATTCCTATCAAACTTAGTTGTTTAAGTGATTTTCAGCACAGATTTTCAAATTATTTGTATACACTGTTAAATTTAATATAAGTTGTAATTGATTAGTTTCATACAAAGCTAGCAATATTATGTGTGTATATCCTACAAAGACGAGGAAAATCATTTCCAAGGTGAGAGAAGTACATCAACTATAAATAAATCATATAAACTGACATCATCTTGAACTACGAGAATGAGAACAATGTAAATTTCTTGTAATATATATATATATATATATATATATATATATATATATATATATAGTAGTATAGAAATTCTTTCGTATTCTTTGAATCAAAACACCCATTTCTCACACATCAATCGGGAAGAAAAAGTAATACCGACAACAAAGTCGAATGGAATGCGCCTCTAGGGTGAGGTAATAAAAGCAGGACAGAAAACGCCTACGGAGTCAGTTCCGATAGAAGTGGGTCAACACTCAATACAGAGGAAAACCGTTATTCAAGGGCTTTACGTTCAGAAGCTTTTTTAACGTTTGTTCTTTTGTTCCAAAGTGAAACTCAAACATTTCTTTAGCAACAAGCTTCCAAAATTCTATTAGTATTCCTCACATAAAAAGCAGCAATCAGGACAGAGAACGGCTTCAGGGAAAGGTCAATAAACTACATGGGAGACTTTTTTTTAACTTTATGCTTCTGCTTTACATGCACAGTGGCTGTCTGAAGACCTCATCACGGGATTTGCATATGTAATTCCAGAATTTGGCTCTTTCTCTCAAAGGGGAAAAATGCATCTATTACCTTCACGGAATGGTTTGTTCGGTAGTGTACCAGGGCATGGGAGTTTACTTTTACGCTCCAATGATTTTCAGATTGTCTACCGGCAATCAAGAGTAACACCTGCAGCTGAAAGAGATCTTGCTACTTACGGTTGAATGATCATAACTCTACTATCAAGTAATGGCGCATCACTTCAAGGGCGTTGGAATCCATATAAAAACACAAAGTTGTGGTACCGATACTGCCTCCTTTCCGCATAAAAATATTAAGTGGAATATTACTAACTATAATACAGAACATATATGAGTTAATAGTTTTAGTACATCCTACAGAAACAAGGAAACTCATTTCCAAAGTGAGAGAAATACAAGTACAGTGAAGTCCCGATTATCCAAGGTTCGATTAACCGAGGTTCCGTGTTATCCGAGCTTAATCAAAACAAACAAAATTAAAAAAAAGACTAGTCCGGTTATAAAGATAATCAGTTTACAGGCTTTTGTTTCAGCTACAAACCAAACATAAAGCTGGCGTAAAAATAACGACTCCGCCCGACATTGCCACAATTAAGCTGGCGAAGTTTAATTGTTGGCCGTCTTGAGTTTCAGTTTGAGAAGGCACTGCTCTACGTCGAACAGCAAGACGACACGGGACCAGCTGACATTATGATGTTGCTACGTGTGTGTAATATAGTGAGCAAAAACGAGGCAGCTTAATGAAGCAGAAGACTGAAAGACACACACACACACACACACACACACTATATATATATATATATATATATATATATATATATATATATATATATATATATATATATATATATATATAGTGTGTGTGTATTCTAAACAGTACCTTACTTGTGTTGTATTGTGTACTTATGTCCGTATCAATATTAAACTGCTTTTTATTTACTGTATATGACTAACTGCTTATGTATGTATGTATAATTATATGTACTGTACTGTATGTTCAATAAAGTAAAAATACAATAATAATGAATAATCTAATAGAGAAAATAATCAATAAACAACAATAATAAATACAGTACAAAATTTTCTGTGTATCCATTCATATTAAATGAGTAGATCCCATTCACATTAGCTCGGATAATCGTGACTCTACTCTACTTTGACCATAAATAACTTCGTTACTGATACCATATTATTTAAACTTGAGTTATATTTTCACATACGTATTCGTAGGTTCAAGCCCTGCTCAAAGTAAAATATGAGAAAGAGAGTTGGAAAACAATACGCATAAATCTATTAAAAACGTTAGTTTGGAGTTTAGGACCGAGGCAATACAATAAGGCATAGTTGGTTTAACATGTGTAATTTCTTGAAAGTGTGGAATCCAAACCAGACAAACTTTGGAACAAGAATCGAATTTAAGTTTAGGCACCAATGGTGAGACTGCTACATATACAATGACGAAGGGGTTCCTTAAATCCAATAAATATTCGCTCAATATGAATGTTACAAGTAGAATCATACAGCACAAGTTAGCTTATACAAATACATGCGACGTCAATTTCAAACAAATGCCGCAATTTTACTAACTCTTATCACTAGGTATTAGATGTTTAAGATAAATAAGAAATATTTGTAAAGAAATATGGCCACCTTAATCTTTCTTTTTCTTCAATTTGAATATATTCTAAACAAGAAAATAATTAAGGAATATTTCGGAACAATAAATGAAGAACTATTATCAACACAAAACCTATCTGTCTCTCAAGAATAATTATTCATGGTATTCAAGAGTGATAAAATTGCGGAACTATTTCAAGAATTGTAATAATAACCAAGAATTTTTAGTAAAGTAAAGCTTTTTTTCTTCCTAATTTTTTATTCGTTAAATACATGTCTGAGACCTTATCGAGACGCCTACTTCCTCACGCAAAATCTGGTTTTAGACAAGACTGTATCTATGTCTATTTGTGAAACATATTGCAACATCCAGAACAATATTGACATACATTAAAACTAGTCAGCGCTTATGGAGAAACAGAATGTATTAAAGTATCCCACACTTTGTTATCAAGGCAGCACCATTTATTTTCTTTCTTTTTTCTTGATCATCTCCATTACAATATCGAGCTGTATTTTTTAATTTTTTTTCTTTCCCATCGCTTTGTTTATCACATGTCGATAAACTATCCTTATCAAATAGAGTGATTTGACAACCTAATCAAAAAGAGTGTTGCAAAATTCGTTAAACCAGCGTTTCCCAACCGGTGTGCCGCGAATGGGTCGCGAGGAAATGAAAACAAAATTATTAATTATATAGCAACCAAATTACAAGACAGGAAAAATATCTATTTGTATTTTACATTACTATGAACCTCTACAATGGATAAAAAAATACTGTAATTGTGATATATTATTGTATATACATAAATTACTACTACACAGATTGTATTTCAAAAACAGAATTTTATTAATATTTAAAAGTTGAGACGTATATTAGCCATGTTAATAAATTATAAGTTTCACATTGTGTTACTTGTCTGTAAATTTTTAATGTTCAAAAAAAGTATTTATTATAATTGTTATGACCATTGTTGCTTCTTTATTGTTACAGGTTACTTCGTAACTTGAAATTTTAAAATCTAATTCTACCTTTTCGACAAAGCGAACACTCATACAAATTACCCCTATCTGTTTTAAGAGTACAAGAGATTTGTTTGTTCGTTTGTTATTTAGTGATCTTCCTTAGTGAAAGGTTGGATACAGTCTTCAAATAGAAAGTGTATTTTTAAAAGCCTGAGCTCTATATTTCATTGGAATTGTTTTCTATTTTTGAATTACAATGCAAAATAAGTATAATGATTCACGATGGGGAAAACTAGTGATCGAGCTTTCTTCTCTGTGAGAAGGTGGTCAGTAATCACAGAAAAAAAATACCAAGCTATTTTCTATTTAATACTACTAATAATAATAACATGTATGTGCCGCGAAAATTCAAGTTACACCCGTAGTGTGCCGCAAGTTGAAAAAGGTTGGTAAACGCTGCGTTAGACTGGAATTTTGCACATTCATACTGTCTCAAAACCAAGGACAAATGAGACAGTACCTAGTATTTAAATTGGAATCCCAACTACTATTCAAGTTTGTATCCGAAGCAAGTGTCTCCACATGGAATTAAATTCAGAAATGCGCATACACGAATGGAAAAGTCTTTGACTGTTCCCATTACAACGTTTGCGAGCTCATTCTAGGCATAAACAGCAAGTCATATTGGAATTACAACTTTAAAGAGAATCGGAGGCAAATTACAAATAATACCAAATTTAGGATTCTGAAGATATTGAGAAATAAGTTTGTATTATTATTATTATTATTATTATTATTATTAGTAGTAGTAGTAGTAGTAATAGTAGAAGTAATAGTAATAGTAGTAGTAATAGCAATAGTAGTAGTAATAATTGTAGTGGTGTTGGTTGTGATGTACTTTTTTGGGACAAAGAAACGGTGCCAGTCAGTGAATACGTTATTCTACACGTTCTTATTGGTGGCAAAGGAAAACTTCAAAATCTAAACAAATGTAACCAATTAGCATATTCTGCCATATATTGACTATATTTTTGTTGCATATAATATACTCTTGTTCCAGTCTTCAAATCGATATAATTTTAAATAGTCTTTTCGTAAATACAAAGGTAAAAAATGGCTAGAGAAATCCCATTAAAAAGGCACTTAAAAAGAAAAGAAGCCAGTAGTGCGTACCATTCCATATCACGAAAAAATAAAAGAAAACAAAAAATATTATTATTATTATCATTATTATTATTATTATTATTATTATTAATATTATTATTATTAACATCAGTGAACGTCGAATAATCTCCCGAGCAAAAAGATGTAAAAATTTCTTCCTCGGCATTCTTAACATTTTGAACTGGTGAATATTTCCAGTATGATTTCATTTAAAACTTTCCACACAACCTTCTGTAGAGTCAATATATTTTGTGTTCTGTAATGTTAAAGCTGATTTTTGCACATATTTAAGTTTTAGCACAGGAATGAAATTGATTTCAACTTCTCTTCATAAAGACTTGTGCTTGGTAGGTTTCATTAGTAGAATCACATATTATATACCTTGTAAGATGAGTTTTGGAACAGCTGGTGTATAAAAATAATAATACTAATACTACTAGTAATACTAATAATAATTTACTTTCTACAGACTGTTTAGAGCTCTGACTAGCAAGCTATCGAACGTTCAACGATTTTTAGTATCACTATTGCTAGCTTTTTAAGACCATAGTTTGCTAGTTTCTTAACTCAAGGATCTCCTAAATACCTCATGATTCAAGGTAAACATCGAAAATTTTGCACCAAGCATGGAACTCGAAACTAGCCATTCCCGTTACTTTTGAACATGAAATCGAAGTTAGAAAGCATCCAATAGAAACACAACACACATAAAGTTTCAGATTAAGATTTGAAACTATATATATATATATATATATATATATATATATATCAATTACCTTCCTTTTGCTGTTTTGCATTCTGAAGAAAAAAAACAAGTTTGAGATCCGCGTAACGAAAAAGACATGCTGTCTGGGAAACTAGTTACGCATCTCGGTCACGTTTACAAAACTTGCATATTACTCATTTTAACCTTGTTACTGGCTGTTCAGAGTCTCATTCAGCCTTTCCCCCTCATCTTCATTCACAGAGCTCATGTACATTTACGCTGGACCTTATCTTCATCGCTTCATTACTATCTTAAACATGCCTGGAATAATTTCGCCCTCATTCGTTATTTATTTCAACACACACAAACCGTATGTGAATGATAGCGGCATTTAGTCGTACATAGGAGTTTGTTCCACATCTTACTTCTTATCCATTGGACCGAGGTTCAAAACACTGACAGAAGAATTCACTTTTTAATTATATATATATATATATATATATATATATATATATATATATATATATATATATATATATATATATATATATATATATATATATATATATATATATATATGTAGGCGCGGATCCAAGGGGAGGCTTATAGGGGATATATATCGGGTGTTCTAAAAATGGTGCCCACGGACCACAGGGTACACGTCAAAATAAAGCGAAAATGTTATATGATGGTATGCCCTCCGAAGCCTCCTTCAGCCGCTATGAGAAATCAAAATTTCACAATGTGGCAACGTCGCAGATTAACTTATAGCTATTAGAATTACCTTACGAATACGACAAGCAGTTCAATCGATTGTTATACTAGTAAGTGATGCTAGTGTCAATCAATATCGACTTTAGCTGCCACCTGGAAAGAATCGATATAACTATTCAATAGATCGGTAGATCTAATCTATGGTTCCTTATTTGCGACGTTGTCACAAAGCGCAATTTGTAAAAAATGAAATTAAATCTTTGAGTTTTACGTCCCACGGTTATGCCGGTTAGGCTAAAGGAGACGGTGATGATGAGTAATGAATGAAATGGTGGAATGAAGAAAGTGGGAGGAAACGGGAGAACCCCGGGAAAACCCACGCACACGGTGTTTGTCCACCACAAAGTTCACTTGGCGGGGGCTGGGATCGAACCCGGGACCCCAAGCACCAGAGGTGAACGTTCTACCACTGAGCCACCGCGGCCCCCATAGTGCAATTTGTGTTTGTTTCCAGACAAGGACTCGAAAACTCTCTCTCTCTCTCTCACTCTATCTATCTATCTATCTCTATATCTATATCTATCTATCTATCTATCTATCTATCTATCTATCTATCTATCTATATATATATATATATATATATATATATATATATATATATATATATATATATATATATATATATATATATATATATATATAGATTTTTGCTTTATTTTGACTTGTAGAATAATGCTCTGTGGCCCGTGGGTGCAATTTTTGGATGTATATATATATATATATATATATATATATATATATATATATATATATAAGGGCGGATGCAAGGGGGGCTAAGGGGTATAGCCCCCCCCCCCTTGACGCTCAGGTTTACACTGGATAAAATTGACTTTAATCCTGCTTTACATTGGATAAAACGGCAAACTATGGCTTAGCCCCTCCCTTGATCATATCCTGGATCCGCCACTGTATATATAAATATATATATATATATATATATATATATATATATATATATATACAGTAGGACGTACATAATCCGAACACGATCCCTAGATGATTTTTACATTTTGTATTAGCTAGAGATAAACAAACAATAGGGTTGTCCGTTGGCATTGTGTGAAGTGAATGTTTTTACAAAATCTCATTCATATGTAATTGTATTTCATATATATATATATATATATATATATATATATATATATATATATATATATATATATATATATATATATATTCAACGAACTTAAAAAGTTCGTTACTGAATTCTCTATGTCTGTCTGTCTGTCTATTCGTATGTCTGTTATTTGCGATTTCTTTTTCAATTTTGAACCCTGCATTCAATAAAGCATCAAAAGCTATCTGAGAAAGTGATTAAATTTTTTATATCACTCTTACCGTTCCCAAGATATTGGCCAAAAAATGACCGATTTTTAGAGATTTAAGGAGCCATATCTCCAGAACCATAAGTCACAGAGATCATATTGGTGCTGTTCAATATCTATAAGAATGTTTAATATTTTGGTATCAAGTAGTAACCAGTGGCCACTGTCCAACTGGCCACCAATTCATGTCGGTGCTAAAATGTTACCACCTCTTAGGTATTGGTTAACACCAATATCATTCTCTATGACTTACTGTTCCCGTGATGTTGGCCAAAAATGGCCAATTTCTAGATATTTAAGGAGCCATAGCTCGAGAATCATAGGTTGTAGAGAGATGATATTAATGTTGATCAATACCTGAGAGGATAGAAAATATTTTGATACCAAGTAGTAACCGGTGGCCACTGTCCAACTGGCCA
This sequence comes from Thermobia domestica, assembly GCF_964235325.1. Taxonomy (NCBI): domain Eukaryota; kingdom Metazoa; phylum Arthropoda; class Insecta; order Zygentoma; family Lepismatidae; genus Thermobia; species Thermobia domestica. Next base: position 295,169,778 of record NC_137459.1, on the reverse strand, counting down.
CTGGTTTGGCCAATGACCAATTAGCAGTGGCCACCAAATAATACCGGTACTAAATTTTTTACAATCATCTTAGGTATTGATTAACAATAATTTCATCTATCCATGATTTACCGTTCCCTTAATATTTGCCAAAAAGTTGCCAATTTCTAGATTTTTAACGACGAACCATAGCTCAGGAACCATAAGTTGTAGAAAGATGATATTGATGTTTATCAATACATAAGATGATAGTAAATATTTGGTACTAAATAGTAACCGGTGCCACTATCCAATTGACCACTGGTTTGGCCAGTGGCCAGTTGGATAGTGGTCATCAATTGCTATTAGTATGAAAATGTTTACATTCTATTAGGGATTGATTAACACCAATATCAACTCTCTATGACTTACCGGTACGGTGATATTGGCCAAAAGATAGTTCCGATTTCGGAAGATTTAAAGAGCAAAATCTCGGGAACCGTAAGTCACACAGAAATCATATTGGTGTTTATCAATACCTAATAGGATGGTGATCATTTTGATACTAAATAGTAACCGGTGGCTACTGGTTAATTGTCTACTGGCCAACTGGCTACCTTCCCCAGATATCGGCCGAAAAATGTTCAAATTTCTAGATATTTAAGCAGCCATATCTCGAGAACTGTAAGTCAGAGAGATAATATTTTGCTATTTTTTTGCGAGAAAGAGAAGAAGGTGCGGATAAAAATATTTACTTTTACATCTAGAAACAGTGACAGTTATCCTTCCCACTCCATGTCTCCATTCTTTTTAAGTTCGTTCTTGCGATGCTCATGGAGCACTCTCAACTGGTTATTTTTATTTTCCGTTAGACCTATACAAGTTAAGTTCTAAGTGTGAGTTACAAGAACAGTGCAATTTTGTGTACGAGCAGGTTCTTCAGAAACATTAAATGCAAGAAGTCTTACGTACGGTATTGTAACTGCTGTATGTACTGTATAGCCACTGTATCGATAAAAGAGCATACCCTACAGTACATTTAAGCCTAAATGGCATTTTTTGGGACATTTTCGAAAATCCGAACTACCTGTGGTCCCAATTAGTTCAGATTTTTGACTTCCTACTATATATATATATATATGAACACTTTCTACTGATAGTACTTGTGCTAATAAAAATGTAATTCAGAATCAGGCGTCCTTCCAGAAAGGTTTGTTCAAGAGTTTGTTCTGGAATAGTATTTCATAGAGACGTGCTCTGCAGAAGTGACATGTAATCGGAATTTAATTTACCTTAACTACAGAAGGGGATGGCAGTTGGTTAAATTCAAAGAGGAAAATCCTTCAAGGGAGTACATTTGGAAGAAACACTGCTTGAAATGTTTCAAAATATTCAAGTTTAACCCATTTGGGATTTTTGGTAAGAATCTGTATCATGGAGTAGTGTTGTTTGTAAACGTTTATTAAGCTCATACGACATGTATTGAACCTGATTTTTTTATTGGTCAGGTCAAGCATAGACCAAAGAACATCCCAGATGTGTTTCGAAACCGGGTGGTCAACGTGTCGGCGCCAAGTGGGACGGAGGGGTGTGAATTTATTTTATTTTGTTAAGGCAAATTTTAAAGATTTTCCCGACCTTAGTTTTCAAGATATCAGATTGAAATTTTGTATACGGATTTTGTTTATCTTTGTGTACTTCTCAGTTTTTTGAGATCCCTACTTGAACCCGGGCCCGAGAGGGTAATTTTTCAGAAAAAAAATCCGTTTTTTTTTTCAGAACTTTCGGATTAAAGTGTATGATACAGACATGTGAGTGGTGCCGTTGGAAAGGGTGCGTAATACTAAAGAAAATGACGTTTGAACCATGATTCTAGGCCAAATAGTAATGTTGGAGGAAATTTTAGAAAAAAAAATGAAATGAAATCTCTAAGTTTAACGTCCCACAGTTATGCCGGTCAGGCTAAAGGAGACGGTGATAGTGAGAAATGAGTGAAATGGTGGAATGAAGAAAGTGGGAGGAAGCGGGAGAACCCCGAGAAAACCCACGAGAGGAAATTTTAGAATATATATACGTCACCTTCAGATTTTCAAATTTTTTTTCTGCCTTTTGTTTCCAAAATATCAGAATGAAATTTTGCACACGCATTGTATGCATAACAACGTATTTTTCAAGAAGTTTTCAGATCCCTACGTAAACCCAGACCTGGGGCAGAGGGGCGCAAAATTTTTGATTTATTTTCGAAAACATTCCTGGTTTCCCCGATTTTCCGGTTTCTGGTGTATAATATGGACAAGCCAGTGGTACCGCTGGAAAGGATGTTCCATTGTGAAAAAAAAAAAAAAAAACAAGGCGTGGACCATGATCCTACGATAAATACTAAGGGAGCAGTAGCCGTTTGAGTGAAAGTCTGAAATTTACCTCAAATAGTGGAAATCGCAAAATGGTTAACGTTAATTAAAACACGTTTCTCCAATATGTTATGCAAGTACTATAATCTGCAGTGATTATGAATGTCATCAAACATTTCAGACTACTACTACTACTACTACTACTACTAGTAATAATAATAATAATTAAATAATAATAATAATAATAATACATTATAGCCTATGCTTAATAAAGAACTATTGTAAATGAATGACTTCTCGCGTTGTCGTCCCACCTGCGACAGTCTTATGTGCGACAGGAACTGTTTACTGTCCTATGGGCGACCGATTCGATCTGTTAGCTGGCCTATGAGTCACTGATTCGTTCATACTAAGAAACTGCGAGAAGATAAGGTTCCCTCTTTTAAAACTTGTTTCATGCTAGTGTGATTTCGAACCTAACAAAATATACTATGAAAAATTCCGTAGAGTAGCTCCGCTTCTGTGTATGATTCTAACGTAATTAAAAATTGCATGCGAAAATGATGCGGAGGACAGGTTTAGCTTGAATATTTTTATGGCATAAGAAAGAAATCGAAACGAGGGTACTTACCACTTCAGAATATCAAGAAATCTTTATTTAAAAAAATGGCGTATCCGTGGAAATTATTTCACAAGTTACAAATCTCTCGCAGGATTAACAGTTCATCTAGCTACATGGGATTATATCAGATTGCTGTACGACAAACTTTTATGTATAAGTCAAAACAAGGGGGAAAGGGGAATTAAGCAATTAGTTTACATTTTGGTAGGTGAAGGTAATTACAACAGGGGCGTAGGTAATTTAAAGAGTTTGTTTACCTTTTGGATTCTTTAGAATGCACTGCATTGTAATTGGTGGCATTAGTTGGGAATAGCCAATTAGATGTAAGGGATCTCAAAAGTTGCCTTTATTATTATTGAAATGATCTTCTCATTGTATTCATAAAGTCTTAGGAAGTAGATAGTTGGCGAAACTGTTAGACGTTTAAGTTTTTCAAAATAAAATGTTGCCTAGTGAGTAATTACCGGTAGATTTGAATTAAATTAAGTGCAGAAAGCAATGTTTTTGAAGAAAGGGGATACTACAATTGGATTTTCAATAATTAATTACGTAGGCATATATATTTCATGGAAATAATTCTTTGTCTCGTTAATTTATTTGATACGTTTTATGTCAAATCTAACTCAAAATTAAAATAAGTTCTATTTGCACTTACAGTAGAGGGAAAAAAAATGACGAACAGTATCACTCGCACGTACATTTTTCATAGCAAAGTTGTTCGGGCGCTAATAATGCCGGAGGCAAGCATATTTTACGAGAGGGAATTATATAATTTTCTATCATCTCGATGTAAATGAATCGGTCGCTCATAGGGCTAAAACAGTTCTTATCCCTAATACGACTGTTGCTTCAAGGACTAATTCCTTCTCGCTGAGTTATTACAAAAATAAATTTTACCTGAATTGTGTTCCAAAGAAAGCTCTTAGTGTCTAGAATGTGTCAGATTCAAAAATGTCAAATCAGTTATGAAATCAGAGAAAAAATATCAAGTGAGACTCATCCGGGCATACTAATAATATTAACAATGAAAATACTGCGATATGAATTTTTTCAGAACCTTCAATCTCTTTTGAAATTACTAATGTTGATGAAAAGCTTTTAATGCACTTTGGTGGAATTTCAAGAAGTGTTTTGTAATGAAATGAAATCTTTAAGTTTTACGTCCCACGGTTATGCCGGTTAGGCTAAAGGAGACGGTGATGATGAGAAATAAATGAAATGGTGGAATAAAGCAAGTGGGAGGAAACGGGAGAACCCCGAGGAAACTCCACGCACACGGTGTTTGTCCACCATAAAGTTCATTTGGCGGATACAGGGTTTGGACCCAGGATCCCACGCACCAGAGGTGAACGTTCTACCACTGAGCCACCGTGGGCCCTAACAGCAAGTATTTTGTGTGGATACAACATATGTAACTCGATCTTTAATGAGCAAATCTTAACTATAACAAAATGTTATTATATGTAAGCACTTGGGGTTTCTGCTATTTCCGTTAAGCTAATATCCTTAGGCACATGTCGGTAGGATATCAACAAAGGGGCACAATGTCTCAGTTGAAAAGTGTATGAAATATGAAAGAAAAGCAGGAAAGATATTTAAAACTGAAAGCGATTGAAGATTCCCCTGTTCTATGTTAGACTATGTGAGTTCATGGTGGAAAGCATTATATCCGTGAGTTTTCTGTTCCTTTTCCCGTTTCTTTTCACATTCTCATTCTACCAATACTTTCATAATCCATTTCCTTTAACTTACACGACAAAACTTTGGAACGTAAAACTACAATTACAATTCATTTCAGGAATAGCGATACTGAGCACACTAATAAACACCATTCTGATATTAAAAAAGAAAAGAAAAGAAAGAAAAAAAAATATGTTGACCTCGGATCCATTCATCAGCTTACTTCGGAAACTGCTCCAAGAGCCCTCAAGATCTTTTCCAACTGACACTTAGTTGATCTAACAGAATCACCAATTCAAATGTCTATAGGGCTCTCTTCTGAGATTCACATTACCGTTACTTCCGATGAGAGCGAAGACGATGATGGGATCAGTAGAATAAAATTAATGTTAAAGTAGGTTAATATATTCAATGCACATAAAATGTATATAATATGCTATAGTAGTAGTTACAGTTGACAGGAACTTTTATTTTACTTCTAGTTATGTAATATTAATGAAGATAAAAAAAAATGATATTTATTTATTAGAAGCCTATCGTGTGTTTTAAAACACTGACACTATATGGGATGGAGGACACAACTTAGCGTGAGATCCACTCGTTAAAATCTTTGTCTTCCGTCCTATGATGTCCTATAGGTTAAAAACAAAAGACCGATGATTAATGAAAGTCAATGATTATAAAAGAATTGATGGAATGAGAATGTGCGAGGAAACGGGGGAACTCGAACAAAACTCATGGACATGTGTGACCGCTCGTTTAGACTAATATGTCTTTGCATTTTAATGGCTTTGTTATTCAAATAATCATTAAACGTTCAAGCATAGGAGAAACCAGTGACGAAGGACATGAGTTTGAGAGGGTAATTAAATAAACTAATTAAATAAAATAAACAACATCGATCAAAATGTTACTTTAGTTACTTTAATTAATTAAGCTACACATATCCACAAAGTACCTAAAATAATATACGTCCGAAAGAAAAGCACTCTCAATTTTCAGTTTTCTCTTTCTCACTCACTAACGTGCCTTTATTTCGACGTTTTAGTCTTCGAATAGCTTACAAGAACCTACGGATATGTACATAAAACAGCAAACCCATTGACTCGCTCACCGATTCCTTTATAATAAAATGTCTCAAACCGTTGGCCGCAGAAACCTAAAATTTGGGCTGAGGATATAACGAGGTTTTGGACGGCCTCTAAACGGCGAAAGAATGGCTCAAACGTTTTCACACGATTTAATCACACCTGAAACTGTTGGGCATACGAACTTGAAATTATGCATGCCTTCCTTGGACCTCAGCTTCTGGATAAGACGGGCTTTGCGAGATGCGACTCCTAAGGGGAAAGGACAGCTAGACTTTTTTTTGTTTTTTTTTTTTTGCCTTTCATTGATCTCCGAGATTGTTGAGCGTAGGAACTTGAATTTTGTACAATATTGTTCTTGACCCTACCCTGTGGATAAGATGGAAACGCAGCCACTATGGAGAGGTGGAAATTAACTTATTTTCGCTGCACAGATCTCCGAATAGTTGATAGATAAGACGGAGTTATGTGAAATTCAACATCTAAGAGTGCAAAAACGAGTTCGACGTTCTCTTTACCAAATTTCCGAAACCATCGGCCTAGGAAGTGAAATTCTGAATAAATGTTGACTTTAAACTTTAGATCCAGACTATAAGTAAAACGGAATTTTGAGAAAGTACATTCCGAAAGACAAGAGAGGGATTAAAAAGTTTTCCATTTTTTTTTTTTTACATATTTCTATTGAAATACTGATTATGGAGTGACGAAATTTGTATATGGGAATTTCTTTGTTATACAAAGGGTACGGTATTTCATGCGAGAAGCTCGCTAAGTTAGTTTGGGAAAAGGCTTTTAAGAGATAACTATTACAAAATTAAATTTAGCGCTTAAGCATTTTGACAAACAATTTCTACGAAAATACAGAATCATTCGACTTCGGGTAGGAGAAAGAGATTTAATTTGGTTTCAATTTGGGTAAATCTCATTTATGGGCGCCTTTAAAAATATGGATTTCGGAAAGCTATAAAATGACTAACTCAGTCTTGATGTGAAAAGTCAATTATAAGGAGTTTTCGAGTGAAATAATCGAATTTCGTCGCCATGTAACACCCCGAGATGTATGAGGATATATATATACAGTGTGTCCATAAAGTCAGTGTCCATCCCCTATATCTTCGAAACGATTGCAAACATGAGAAAACGCAGAAACACGTCCATCATTATTTTAAGGGGATTGAATTTTGAGCTATAAAAGGTCCACCCCAGACACCCCCATATAGGGAAATGAAATGAAAATGAAATCTTTGAGTTTTACGTCCCACGGTTATGCCGGTTAGGCTAAAGGAGACGGTGATTATGAGAAATGAATGAAATAGTGGAATGAAGAAAGTGGGAGGGAACGGGAGAACCCCGAGAAAACTCACGCACACGGTGTTTGTCCACCATGAAGTTCACTTGGTGAGAGCAAGGTTTGAACCCGGGACCCATACACTAGAGGTGAACGCTCTACCACTGAGCTACCGTGGTCCCACCCCCATATAGGGGTATGGGGTCAACTTGAAAATTTTAAATGGCAAAGGGTGTCGAGTAATATATCGTTAGAAAGGTCTCAACAGGGGAAATATTTTGCCGAAAGTTTCAAGTCCCTATGTTGTCCCCATCAAAAATGGCGGGGGTTCACGTTTCGTGTCCGTAAAGTCCGTTGCCACCCCATGTATCTTCGAAACGACTGTGAATATGGGAAAACGCAAAAACATGTCCATCATTATTTTAAGAGGCTTAAATTTTGAGCTATAGAAGGTCCACCCCAGATACACCCATATACCCATATAAGGGTACGTGGGGTCAACTTTAAAATTTTAAATAGGAAAAGGAATCGAGTAATATATCGTTAGAAACGTCTCGGCAAGAGAAATATTTTGCCAAAAGTTTCAAATCCCTATGTTGACCCCATCCAAAATGAAAGGGTTCACATTTTGTATCCATTTAAAATTTTTAAGTTGACCCCAAGTACCCCTATAACGGAGTGTCTGGGGTAAACCTTCTATATCTCAAAATGCAAGCCCCTTTAAAAAAAATGATGGACGTGTTTTTGCGTTCTGTCATATCCGCAGCCGTTTCGAAGATACACGGAGTGTCTATGGACTTCATGGACACGAAATGTGAACCCCCGCCATTTCGTATAGGGTCATCATAGGAACCTGAAACGGTCTAGAAAATATTTCTCTTGTCGAGATTAGTGTTGTAAAGGCCTGGGAAAAAAACGAAAATTTTGATTAAAAAAACAACTTTTACCGTTTTTTCCCGAGCTTGGAAAAAAAAACGGAAAAATTGGGAAAAGTTGAAATTTTCGAATATTTTACTACATTATGGTTTTAAAATGAAAACTATTTTATAGTTAATAGTTCACAGTTAATATCATTGAGCATTTATGTTTCTTGTATTAGAATAGGGAAAATTTATGGCAACAAATATATTTGCACCACTCCTTTAAAAGTTAGCACCGTGATAGTATGGAGTTATGGCTACAAAATATACGAAAATATAATCCTAGTTAGATTAATTAATATAGACGCATTTAAATTATCTTAAGTAATCTTATAAAGTTATCGTTTTATGGCAGGGAAATGTTAAAATGACAGGACCAGAATCATTTTGTTAATACCAGTATATTAAAATCAAATATGTATTTTATGGAGATACGTATCTTCCTTCTTCCGTGTAAAATTTCCGGAAATTTTGAACCCATTAGAAAAAACCTTTGGTCCGGAAATATTGGCAAAATCCGGAAAATATAATTTAAAAACTACTTCTTCGTTGGATGCTAATCTTATTTGTTGTAACGTGTCTGCAGCATATATACAATGCATTTTGATAGCACGAAAAATACTTAAAACAAAAGGTTTTAATTTTACTTTTTAGTTTCTGATTTCTGATAAAAACCCCTCTTTATTATTTGCATATTTTTCGAACACTCAAAAAGAGAGATAATCTTATTTACATATACACACATACACCGTACAAGTGCGTAAATTTGAGCAGCGACAAATATATTATAGAATTTAACATGTGATACTTCCGTTAGTTATTAGATCTATGAAAGACTAGCACAATATCCATTCTTCGGACGAGGAGAATATTTTTCATTTTGTGTATACAGGGCATCAAAACTGTCACCAATGAACTTAGGGATCCCAACAACAATGAATTCGACACTAGTATCAGTAGTTTTCAATTATTTTTACATATCACCGTCCCCTTCCGCTACTAATGGGGACTGAATTTGGATTTAAACGGCATCGGAAGTGTCACTGTTTATCTCAGCCGCCCCGAAAACTATGGATTGGAAACTAATTACGGCTATTTTCGATCATTTTTATATATCCATCCATTCTCCCTCCCCCAAGTTGCGGCGCTGAATTTGGAGTTTCACAGGATCGGAAGTGTTAATGTTCATCTCAGGACCCCCAAAACCATTGATCCAACATTAATATTGGTCATTTTCGATCATTTACATATATGTGATCACCTCTCCCCCGCCCCCAAATTATGAGGATGAATTTTGATTTAAACGGCATCGGAAGTATTACTGTTCATTTCAGCGACCAACAAATACTATGGATTTGACACAAATATCGGTAATTTTCGGTCATATATATATATATATATATATATATATATATATATATATATATATATATATATATATATATATATATATATATATATATATATCCGGTCCCAAGTTCTGGGGATGAATTTAGATTTAAATGGCATCGAAAATGCTACTGCTCATCTCAAGGACCCAAAAACTATGGATTCGACACTAATATCGGTAATTTTCGATCATTTGTATATATCTCCCCTCATCCCCGTTTCCAGGTCAAGGCGTTGAATTTCAATTTAAACGGCATTTCAAGTGTCACTGTTCATCTCAGCTGTCCTATGGATCCATAGCGGAAAACTATGGATTCACACTAATATCTATCATTTATATATAATATATATCCCCTCCCCAATTTGCGGTGATAAATTTGGATTTAAACAGCATCGAAAGTGTCACTGTTCACCTGAGCAACCCCGAAAATTATGGATTCGACACTGATATCGGTTATTTTCAATCATTTTTATATATGTATCTCTTCTTCCACGTCCACTAAGTTGCGGGACTGAATTTTTAATGAAACATCATCGGAAGTGTTACTGTTCATCTCAGCAATTCCGAAAACTATGGATTTGACACTAATATCGGTCACTTTTTGATCATTTTATATATCTTCCTTCCTCTTCCCCCAAGTTGCACTGCTGAATTTGAATTTAAACTTCATCAGAAATTAGGGTTGGAAAAAACACGTTTAAAAAACAAAAAGAACGTTTTTTTTTTTACGTTTAAAACATGTTTTTTTGTTTAAAACGTTTTTAACATTTAAATCAAAGTACTTTGTTTTAAACAAAAAAAAAAAAAACACGTTTAAAATGTTTAGTTTGTTTAAAACAATAATCTAAATAGGCATATATATATTCCATTTTTACACGCTCACAGGTATTGATTGCCATCTATATTCACCGTTAGATCAAATTTCTGGAACTTCCCTAATCTCGATCCGTCCAAATGTTCAATTCCGGAGAAAGAAACCGGGATTTTCGCAATTTCTGTTCACTGAATATGTAGTTTCTTTGTGTTACGTTCTACTGGTCATCTGCATTCTTAATCTTTAAACGCCCATTGACGTAACTGTTGTATCAGGGCTTTAAACCTCAATAGCTCAGTCCCTAATTAAGGCTGGAAGATGGTTTTGGGCCCAATTTATTCCTGAGAGATGCAGCTTTCCGCTAATGTGCATCTTAATTTATGTGGGGGTACCACGTGGCGGTAGGAGGATGGTAAATATCGTGTTCTTTTATTTCTTTTTAAATGTTTTTGGGGGAGCCATTCCCCCCTCTTGGGGGATAGATTTATAAAAATTGGTGCATGAAGCAACGAAGTAGGCCACTACATTGTAATATCGTGTATTTGTACTTCTTGATTATATGGGGGAGGAGGGAGGGGGCAAAGATGGACTACTTTTGGAGTTTCAGTTTTTTGACGTAAATTACATTTATTTTTACAACAAACATCAATAGCTCAGCCCCTAGTTAAGCTAGAAAGATGATTTGGTACCAAAGTATTCCCGAGGAATGAAGCCTTTCGCTAGTATGCATTTTATTAGAGATGAGCACGAGTCGAGCTAAAACTCGACTCGACTCGAAACTCGAAGCAAATTCGAGTCCAGTCAAAGGTAATTTTCTCGAGTCGAGTTTCGAGCCAAGTCACTGTTTTGAGGTCGAGTTTCAAGTCGAGTCGAGTTTGGTAAACGGCTCGCTCGTTTAGCTCGTTTTAACTCGTTTCGAAATCATGGCCTGATTAGACTGGAAAGCGAAAGTCATAAGAAATGCAAGCAGTAACATGGAACATTTTTAGTGTTGCTCAGATGGGACACTGCTCGCATCTCGTCCCGTCTCGATTAATAGGACGACTATGGATTTTTATAACGAGACAGCCTGAAATGTGAGTACCAATGTAAACACCGGTATATACTGTAGTCCTGCACGATCTAACTTTTGAGCCGAAGCAGAAGCCCAACCCAGGTAGTGATGTTAACTGGCTCACTTCGGTTCAATTGAGCAGCAGCTCGAGCCGGGTCGGTTGTGATTAAGCACCGACTCGGCTCAGTTGAGCCGCCGGCTCGGTTGGGTGAGCAGTTGGCTCGGTTCGATAGTGAATGAGCTGTGAGCCGAGCCGCTAGAGCTGTTGAGAACCCAAGCCGAGCAGTTTTGAACATGCTTGGCCGACGCAGTCTAACTTTTAACGATTTTTGGTTCGAGCCTGGATACTTGTTCCTCCGGAACTGAAACCCAGAACCTCGTGAACGATGTCCTTGCCTCCTTGACTTCACCTTTTCCGAGGTCAGCTGTCAAATAGATTTTAGTATTCAGATACAAATCGTCTATCATTCATGTTTATACACGCTAGTGCTGTTATAATAATAATAATAATAATAATAATAATAATAATAATAATAATAATAATAATAATAATAATAATAATAATAATAATAATAATAATGAGTTGTAGTAATAGTATCATTGATAATAATTATATTGTCTATGTAGGATACTTGAAGAAAGTACTTGAAACTACACACAGCATTTGGCTCGATTCGAGTCGAGTTGGAGGAAATATTTCGAGCCGAGTTCTCGAGTCGAGCTGAATGACGTCTGTTTCGAGTCGAGTCAAGTTTCAATGGAAACTCGCTCGAACACGCTCGTGCACATCCCTATATTTTATGTATGTAGTGGGTATGTATGTACGGCCCGAAAGGGAGGGAGGATGAAGTTCGTTTTTTAAATTGTTCATCAATTTTTCATCAGATTTTGGAGGCCATTTCTCCCCCTTTGTGGTACATCCACGAAAATTGGTATGTGAAACAACGAAATAGTCCTCTACATGATAGTAACCTGTATATGTACTTCTGTTTATAGAGGAAGAGGGGGTCAAATTTGGCTAATTTAAATTTAGTTTTAGAGAGGTTCCGTATAAGGCAAGATATATTTTACTGAAGTGGTCTAGAAGCATATTTTTTGTTCGTATACATGATGTGTGCAACAAAAATGATTTGCATATGGACGTGGTAGCTACTATCGTGTGGGAGGGGAGAGAATGTCTAATTCAATGAATGTTTTTCAGCGCATTTTTTAAATACTTCCTACATAAAACGAATTCGTTATGCAATGGCAGCACTGGCTACCATTTCTTATATTATTGTCACAAGTATGTGGCCTATACATTAGCATCACTTTGGCAGCGCAAAAGCACACATTTTGCACATTTTTAGCAGCATTTTGTCACAGCATTTTGCGGTGACTGCAAGAGTTGCCAGGGCCCCGTAAAGTCAATATTTTCATATTTTTAAATGATTTTTTTGTGTCTGTTCGTTTCTACAAATACGGCGAGAATTTCACGAATGTTATCTCGTTGGAATCTGTGGTCCATAAGCTTTCCAACTGTGTATAAATCATGACTCTTTGGTAATTAGGAGGGTCACCAGAGCCCCGAACGTGAGAGTCTATCATTTTGTTAAAATCCCTGGCGGGCGTCTAAAGGTTAATTGTGTTGTTATGCCGTAGACACTAATCATTGTTAGCTATCCATGTTGCAGATAGAGATGTATTTTGAAAACTGTTTAGTTAAAAGATGTCATTTGCTCCTTGTAGTCTAGTCACTGCTCTTTTCTATAAGTTGTATTTGTCAGAGTATTTCTTCTAGCTTATGATGTGAGAACTGTTCATTATTATAGAAATGATAGTGACAAAAGTACTCAAGTTTGTGAATTTGGATCTTAGAATAGTGTATAGTGTGTTTAGCCTCAATTATTCTTGGAAATTAACAAATGACCAAATACTTCACTTAAATTTCTGTTGGTTTAGTTACACGCACATTGATGCACAGAATTTCGTTCAGTAATTGCTGTTATAATAAGAATATAACTCTGCTTGTAATTTACTTCATGAACAAATCCTGCGGAGGATGGGTTGTTTGTTAGAAAATTAAATTAGCTTCTTCAATCTGATATTTTAGTTGTTTTAAACATGTCCAACCACCATCGAAAAAAAAAACACGTTTAAAACAATTTGTTTAAAACGTTTAAAACAAACTCAATAAAACAACAACCCTCGTTTAAAACATGTTTTAAACACTTGTTTTAAACATATCAACCCTGTCAGAAAAGTATCTGTTCATCTCAGCAACACCGAAAACTATGGGTTCGATACTAAGATCGGTAATTTTGAATATATATCCACACTTGCTTCCTCCAAGTTGCAACTTCAAAGTGAAATGGTATAAGCCATCACAGGCTCGAACCTCATCTATGTTGAAAATTTTTGTCGAGATCAGTCTAGTGGTTCAAGAGTTGTTATGTTACAAATATAGTCACTTTTATTTTTATATATATTGATAATTTGTCGCACTAGAATATAGGTATTTGTTTACATACAAAATTTTGTACATAAAGTTTATACTGACGTGTGTATTTGAATATTAAATAATAGCAATTATATGTCTTAGTGCATGAGTATTAGTGAGATCCGCCGTCTGTTCTTTCCTTTAAGAAGTAATTTGGTTAAAATTAACAACATTTCACCAGATCAAAGAGCAGGATAAGAACTCAGTTTCATTTAACACTGCAGTGGTCGCGCTTTCCAGATTACGTGTTTGGTCGCGCGGATCACTATTGTGATCCACAGCTTATTTTTTTTTTCACAGGGTTATATTTACAGTATTGTTATTATATGGTGGGTGAAGAGTATAAAGCAAAGTATAACGCACATTTGAATAATATTTGTTTATTATTTAAAGAAAAACACACTTATTTATAAGACTTATTGTAATTTTAACAAAACTGATAACAAACTTATAACAAAATTTATTAATTTTGTTGTCAATCAGGCAGGCAAACGCCCCAGCAGGTGTACGAGCGATTTTAGCATCACCCTGAGGGCCAGGTGCAAGAAAAGTAGGTATTATATTGATATATCGAGCTCTAGAAGAACGTGGCAATTGAGGCTTCAAATACCAGCGGGTTGGCTGTCTTTCCTTACCTTTTTCCCTATCTCTTTAAAACTCACGTAAATCAAGTTTAGGTAGTTGAGGTTCTAATGTAGGTTTTTCTCCTATCGGGATATCTTCCTCTGCGACTTCTGCAGATACTGAGGGTCTGCTGCAGCCTCTGCTTCTTCGTTTTGTTGATCTCTGTTACTGTCGAATTCATAAGAAACTTCATTATCAATCAAGAGGTCTTCCTCTACTTCGTCTGGAATTTCTATACCAACAATGCTGTCACAGTCACTCTCTGTTTCATTTAACCACTTACGTATCTGTTCACGGTCTCGTTCCGACATTTTAAACACTAAGTATACCCAACATATAGAAAACAAACACAGTTATGCCAAAAATAAAATGGTCAAGGTTTTAAAAAATGTAGTACGTGTTTGGTCGCGTGGATCACAATAGTAATCCAACTAGAAAAACGAGCACCCGATAAACGCACCTTTGACAGGAGGAAAGCTGTGACAGCACTGGTCTGTTTCATATGATGTGGGTCGAAGGTAGATGGCTGCTCAAAGTCAAGCCTTCTACCAACTCCTAGTGGCAACAAAAGATATACCCGTGGATCACAATAGTGATCCGCGCGACCACTGCAGTGTTAAGAGCCCTATTTGTTGCAACAAGAACGCTTCGTGATGATAGATGTGTATACATTTTAAAAGTTTTGTAATTAATGCAAAACCAGGAGTAAACGACTAAAAGGCATATAAAGGAAATGAGTGCTGACTATTAATTTTAAGAGTATTTACAACAGTTTTATTTTCGAATGCTTCTTTTTTTTTAATATTCACAATCTTGAAATTTCTCAACTTACATTTTTGACATGTTCGAAAAAAAAACTGTTTTGTTACTAGTAAAACTAATCTAATACAAAGATTTTTGTTATTTTCCCAATTTTTCCGGAAAGAAACCAGAAAAACCTTTTTTAACAGCAGGTTCAAAATTTCCAGAAATTTCACAACACTAGTCGAGACCTTTCCAACGATACATTACTCGGCTCCCTTTGCCATTTAAAATCTTCAAGTTGACCCCACCCTATATGGGGGTGTCCGGCTATGGGGGGCTCAAAATTTAAGTCTCTTAAAATAATGATGGACGTGTTTTTGCATTTTCCCTTATTCGCAGTCGTTTAAGATACATAGGGTGGCAACGGAGTTTATGGACACAAAATGTGAACCCCCGCTATTTAGGACGGGGACAATATACGGACTTGAAACTTTCAGCATAATATTTCTTTTGTCAAGACCTTTCCAACGATGTATTACTCGACACCCTTTGCTATTTAAAACTTTCAAGTTGACCCCACGTACTCCTATATGGGATTGTCTGGTGTGAACCCTCTATAGCTCAAAATTTAAGTCTCTTAAATAATGATGGACGTGTTTTTGCGTTTTCTCATATTCGCAGTCGTTTCGAAGATACGTGGGGTGGCAACTGACTTTATGGACAGCATGTAATCAATTAGGCACTTCATAAATCTTATTCTTTAAGAAGAAAAACTGGAATTTTTGTTGGTACGAACGTGATTCTACTCTCAACACGAATTGTTTTAATTTGTATGTTCTGATAACTATATACTTTAAAATTAATGCATAATTTTCAAAATGTAGAATGAAAATAAAATGTGCAAACAAAGACTTCGTATAGTGGTACTGCGGTATGTCCTGTTTCAATTCTTGGTAACATACAATAGTAACATTTGATAAATTGAGTTTTCTTTGTGTGTGGGAGTAGGTCTCACGTAAATAATCGGAAGATATGATCTCAAGTACCTTTAACTGTTAAACCTAAAAGTCTGCTTTCTCTAGATTAACATAATTGTCTTTAATTTGCATTAAAGTGTTCATATTATATTATTATTATTAAAATATGTTGCAATTTATCATTTTTAATTTAACGATAACAGTTTTGCTAGAAGATATGAGTGCATTATATACTCACACAACCCTACCTACGGACAAATGTATCCCTAAAGCTTCTGGAAAATTTATTTTAAAGCGTAACAGTTCAAATTGCAGAACGCAATATAACACGAGATACTTAACCAGGAATCTTTATTCGGCGAACATATCAATTCTATAGTATTATTATAGTCTCTAACGAAAAAAAGTACAAAAATGAAACATATAACAATCGACAGACCTTGTAGAGCTAAACAAAATGATAAGGGTGAGTGTAAGATCTCATGCGTAGTCTTTGAAAAATTGAGAAAAATGAATTTGTTTGTAAACCTAAAGATTTGATGCTACACGAGAATAACGTCATCTATTAAAGCGAGAGTGACACAGCAATATATCCTCATCAAGTCGTTCTTAACGACACTTACAAGATAACAGTACATAGTATGAGGAGTGATCCACAAATAATTATAACGAGTATGTAGTACAGCGGTTGACGACTTAAAATTATATTTAATTTTCTACATAGTCTCCTAGCAGGTCGATACATTTAGTTAATCTTTATTTTTTTAAACTCTGAATACACACACACACACACACAAAAATAATATTTGTCTTGACTGTCTGAATACGCTTCTACGGCGACCATCACCTCATTATAATCTTCAAATTTCTTGCTCCTAAGCTTTTTCTTGAGACGGAGAAAGAAGTAAAAGTCACTGGGGGTTATATCTGGAGAATAGGGCGGGTGTTCGAACGATTCGAAGCCTGCTTCTCTAATGGCGGTCGTCGCAACTTCAGCCTTCTGTGCGGGTGCATTTTTTGGCGAGGCAGGACTCTTGCTCGCAGTTTGCCTAGTCTATTTTTCTTTTTAATGTCCTCCATAATCTTACCTGATCTGCGTAGTAGGAGCCCGCAATAGTGGCTCCCTTTTCCAGGTATTCCACCATAATTATTCCCTCAGCATTCCAAAAACGAGCGCCATAGTTTGTTTTCCGTCGAGCCTGGCGCTTTAAATTTCTTCGGCATAGATGAGGACGGTCTCTTCCAAACCATCGACCTAGTTGCTCTCAGGATCAAAATGATGGATCCATGTGTTCTCCATAGTTACAAATTGCGACAAAAAAAGTCCTCGTCAGCTTGGTACCTTTCAAGATTAGCCCTTGAAATGTCATGCCATCTTTTGCTCTTTGGTTAACATTCTTGGTAGTCAACAGGTGAACATCTTTTTCATGTGCAGTTCGTTGTTAAGAATCCGTTGAACTCTGCAGTATGAGATCCCTGCGGCCTCAGCTAAATGTCTGGTGGTCACTATTTGGTCTGCCAATACATCATCTAGGACTTCTTTTGAAGTTATCCTCGGTGAGGGGCAACGAAGGGGGACCTACATGATCTTCGTCTTCCGTGGATGTTATGCTCAGGTTAAACTCTTTCCACCGCCATGCAACTGTGGAATGTGGAGGAGCAGAGCCCCCCCCGTCAGTTTCCACTAATTCAATGTGCATATATTTTATAGGCACTTCTTTTTAAGCAATGGTATTTGATGACAGCTCTCACTTCATATTTTCTTCATTTCGCGTTATCACTTCGAGTGCTCGTATTAAAATGAATGTATCTCCCAGAAATGATTACTCATTTATGTATTTATTTTACAGAGATCTATTGAGGGTATAGAGAAGCGAATTTATTTTATTTATATTTCTATGTATATTACAAATGTCCGATTATCACTACCTTTCGATCACTCCTTGTATAGTTAATACTATATAGTCCCACACTATGATTTACACGTAAAGTTTAATTTCTCTGTAACTAAAATCATGTCCAAGGCTGTCGATAGACGATATTGAGTTGAACGAAATGACACACTTTAGAGTAAATTTCCATGTGTAGTTTTCGAGAAAATAAAAAAAAATCTATTTTTTATGGCGCTAGAAGGTATGTTGTTTGTTGCCAATAACCATTGACAACTTTCATTATTCTAGAAAATATTGTTTATCTATTTATGTACTGAACATGTAAAAAATTATCAGATTGTTAACTAACACGTTGTTGTTTGTGTTCTCCTAACGGCGACACTCTTAATCCTACCAACGGCACAGATCTGCTAAAGGTTACGCGCATACTATTTGTATTTAAGAATACAATTTTTAGACTACGAAGTGTACCTTAAGGAAGTGTACTATACAGTTCTAACTTGTGGACTCTGCTCTGCTAAGTGAATATCTGATATTGCGATTCACTACACGAGTTTTATCACGTGATATTGTCTTGCAGCCTCTTCCATGTATATAATGGGCTTTGGGACGGAATTTTCTACACTTTTTTTTTAAGACAATCAAGTGCATTGTTCCAGTTGTTACGTCACGTACTCTGCATCATTGGACATTCCAGTTATTTTCTTGGAAGTTAAACCGGTAATCCCGGCTTCCGGAAAAGACGTGTGCTCTATCGCACAGAAACCAGTCCATAAGGTGAGGCTAATGTCAAGTCTTCATGAATATATATATATTTTTCAAGAGCTATGCAACTAAGTTCAAGTGGTCCGTACAAGTAATAATATTCTTCGTATTCCTATTGTAAACTTGTCTGGCACGGTGAGAATTCAAGTTCAACATACCCGCATGCCATAAGCTGTATGAATGGGTGTGAGTTGAGATTTATGGTGGCTGAGTGATTTGAGTGTAGTGCATAATCGACACTAAAGTTTTATAGTACTTTCCTATCATAAGATCAATCTGTAGAAAAAAAAATATTTGTATTCCAGCAGAAACCAAAAGTTTGGTGCAACAGACAATCATATTCTCTAACTTAGGCAACAGAAGATACTCATTTAAAAAATTGTTTATGTAGTGGCCTATGTTCTTGTATTGCTATTTCTCGGGTGTACTATCATAATTATATACCAAATTTGCACATGCAAATTTAAGGAGACCAATTATTGAAACTCGTTGTACGTCTGTTAGTGAAATTTGGTCGACTGGGAAACAAATGAAAATATCTGTTAATACTATTTATGAAACGTTCAAAATTTTGTTCTATTACTTGTTAAGTTCATTCGTAGACGTTTGTTATCTTAACCAGTTACGAAAAAATGTTGTTTTTCATTCATTTGTGAAGCAAATCTTTACATTGTAAAAGTATAAATCAGTATTTGAACTTGCTTTGGACATTTTGAAAACGACTTTCGTTATTGTTTACATGTCCAAAAATGTCCTGACGTGCTTTGTCGGTGAATATAAAATGTCTAGAATGCATACTAACAGTGGTTAAAAGGAACTGCCGTAAGAGTGCTCATGGTACCTGTACTGCTGATATGTTCAAGAACTATACAACAGAAACTAGTATTAAACAGTGTTAAACCACACATTACCATTTACAAGTCGTTTCTACCTGCATATTCATTGGACACACCAGAAGTTCAGATATATATATATATAAAAATTTCTAACAGGGCAATTTTTTTAACCACTATTTTGATGCATTTCAGACTCTTTTATTCACTAATACAGCGTTTCCCAACCTTTTTCAACTTGCGGCACACTTCAGGGTAACTTGAATTCTCGCGGCACACATATTATTATTATTATTATTATTATTATTATTATTATTATTATTATTATTATTATTATTATTATTATTATTATTATTATTATTATTATTATTTGAAAATATAAAATACTGTAGTATTTTTTTCTGATTACTGACATCCTTCTCACAGAGAAGAAAGCTAGACCACTGTTTTTCCCCCGTGGTAAATCATTATGCTTATTTTTCATTTTAATTTAAAAATAGAAAACAATTACAATCAGATATAGGGCTCAAGTTGTTAAAAATACACTTTTTTTTATCGAAAACTGTATCCAACCTTTCATTAAAAGGAGGATCACTAAATAACGAACGAACAAACGAATCTCTTTTACTTTTAAAACACAAATATAGGTAATTCGTATGCATGTTTACTTTGCCGGAAGGATTGAATAATATTTTAAAATTTCAAGTTACGAAATAGTCTGCAACAATCAAGAAGCAATAATGGTCATAACAATGATAACAAATACTTTTTTTCAAAATTAGAAATGTACAGAAAAATGTTCTACAGAAAAGTAACACAGTATGAAACTTTAAATTTTAGATTCATAGTAGTAATTTGAAATACAAATATACCTTTTTCTGTATGTCTTGCAATTTGATTTTTATAGAATTAATAATTTTGTTCCGATTTCCTCGCGGCACACCAGCGACCCATTCGCGGCACACCACTGTGCCGCGGCACACCGGTTGGGAAACGCTGCACTAATAGAACACTTTAAGACATTATTGAACATGTTAAACAATGACTAATAGTCGTTTCTAAAAATGTCGAAACACTGTTTATCTTTTGCAGTGTATTAAAATCTTTGCAAAAAATTCACTAAGTCCACACCTCACATTTGATGGCCCATAATTCAGGAACCAAAAGCCCACACACTGTCATATTTCAGAAGCTTGTATAGCATGTTAAGGTTTAGCACCAAGCCAAGTTTGATCTAAATTGAAACATGCTCAAAAATTTGATGGAATTCGGGAACCAAAAGCCTGCACACAATAATATTTCGTATTTATATAGCAGATCAAGATCTATCATCGTGCCAAGTTTGATCTAGATCGGACGAGTTTGTTTCAACGATATCCTTGAATGTTCAGTATCTATGACGGGCGAAAATAGAAAGAATAGTGGAACTACACAATATTAATCATTCTTATAAAATATAATTTGAAATACTTACTCTTTAGACTGATCATGGTAAAGTATCTAAATTAGAACAGTTATATTTGTTTCTCTTCTCTCTTTTGTGTGAGATAATTAACAATAATTTTGGACAAAATATGTTCAGACCTCAATATTTACAAAATGTCTCACAACGAATAAACGCAAATTTTAAAAGGAGGTACGAAGGGGCCATCGTACACCCATTGCCCGATATTTATGTTGTCTAGCTCTACCCTGTTATAGTGCCAAGCATGGACGGCGATTAGGGGGTCAAAGGGGAGCAGTTGCCCCCCACTTTTTTGAAGTGACCCATTAATGTATATAGTTTCTTTTGGAAATGTAAAGTTTTGTTATGTATAGAAAAAAAATGTCATATGATATTTGTCGTTGTATGAGTACGCATTGGTTGTCTTCCCGTGGAGTTAAGAAAGCTACAGAAATTGGGTTTTAATTGCCACGTAAAATGGCCCAAACATTAACCTATTGGAGCGAAGCAATTCCAGTGTACTTTCATTTCTTCTTATAAGGGCTCGATATGTTAGCTACCCGCTTTGAAACTAGAAACATTTCTAAAAAAAAAAAAAAAAAAAAAAAGTATTTCACATGTTATTCTTTAATTGGACAAAAATCGACAGTTCCTAAAATGTCTTCTCTTCTTTCTAATAGTAAGGAATATTGGTAAAAAGGAGAGTAATAAGAAACAACTTCTTCTTTTCCATTGTTTTGCAGTGTAATATACGAGTTAAGTGGTTTGTTTAGGGGTGTACGAGTATATATACAATTAAATTTAGTGAATTCAACATAATTCTAGGTTTTAGGATTACTTTGTATAACTGGAGTGTGGAGTCGAGTTTTGATATTGTCGAGTTTTGATGTATTCCAAGATGCATACCACCTCTGGTTTTTCAGCGATCAAGATATACCGTCACTGGAAAAGTAGATACTAAATACCTTTAATAAATCCATTTTTATACGCAGTAACTGACGGATAGTTTTGCACGTAAAAAGATTTTATTTTTTATGTAGAAATAATCCCTAAGTTGACAATACATTTTTTTTTTATCTTTTTTCTACCTTTTGTTTTTAAAATAGTTATCTTCAAAGAAGTTCATCTAGTTTATATTTTGATATGCCATATTGAATTGTTCTTTCTTATGTACAAGTATGTGTGTGTATTCTTGCCTTAATGCATTAAATGTATTTTGAGCATGGGTGGATTTACGGATTCTTTGCTGAGGGGGGCGGATCTTCCGGGAGTTTGGAATACTTCTCATTGTCAGTCAAGTCGGATATCTCCAAGTTCTCCAATGGTCTTCACTCATTATGTAAACAAAAATGCCATCTTTTAGGCAGCATACGCTTACTGTCTTTCAACATTTGGATAGCGGGTATGTCGAGTGAAAATCGAAATAAAACATACCACCTCTGCCTTTTTTCCAATTCGAACACTGATTCCAAGAATGTGAAAACTTCACCTAATGGCAACGAACATGTTTCGGGAGGCTGCAAAAGTAAATATTTCTTTAAATGTCGTAGCATATGATTGTAGTATTTACTATCTTTCATTTTCTAAGAGTAATAATATACATTTAATAGCATGTGTGGAAATAAAAATATAAGTAGTTCATTAATCCCCAGTTTCAATATAACTTCTACAAAATAAGTCTCATTATTCATTACTAGATCAAATACCAACGGAAGTGATTAAGAATCTCGGAATAACAACAAAGAAGAAACTATTTAATCTTATTAATGAAATGTATATCTCGAGAAAAATACCAAGAGATTTCGAGAAAAGCATATTGGTTCCTATCCCGAAGAGGAAAGGCGCACGGAAATGCGAAGAACACAGAACGTTAAGTTTGCTTTCTCATGCACCAAAAATACCGTGCAAAATTATAGCACAACGAATAGAAGGGAAAATCGAAGAACGGCTATCGGAGAACCAATGTGGATTCAGGAGGACAAGGGGAACAAGGGAAGCAATACTGAGTCTACGGTTGATCATGGAACAACACATCACAATAAACAAACCAATTGTGAAAGCATTTGTAGATACAGAGAAAGCTTTTGACAACGTAATTGGAACATCATGTTCAGAGCGTTGAAGAATCTGAAAGTGGATTACAGAGACATAAGAATAATATACCAACTTTATAGGAACCAGACAGCTGTTATAGGAAGAGATCAGAAGGAAGCAAGAATAAGTAAAGGAGTGAGGCAAGGATGTGGACTTTCACCTCTCCTGTTCAACGTCTATATAGAAGAGGCTATGAAAGAATTCTTTAAGGAAAAGGAGAAATGCGTAAAAGTAAATGGTCAGATTTTCAGCACAATAAGGTTTGCTGATTACATAGCATTGATAGCGCAGAACGATGAGGACTTGCAGGAAGCACCTTCAAACTTGAACGACCAACTGAAAAAAAAAAAAAAAAAAAACATGCAAAATGAATATAAACAAGAAGAAAACCAAAGTGATAAAATGCACAAGAGCAGGACACAAAGAGGCAAACGTATGGCTAGATGGAGAGGAAATCGAAGACGTCAAAACTTTCCCCTATTTAGGAAGTCTAATATCCTCGGACGGAAGAGGTGGAAAGTTCCAGAATAGCGCAGGCTAAACAAGCATTCTATAGGAAAAGAGGACTATTAACATCAAGAAATGTGTCGCTGGACGTTCGTAAACGATTTATTAAGACATTGGTATGGAGCGTGGCGCTTTATGGATCAGAGACATGGACATTGAGAAAAGCTGAAATATCCAAGCTGGAAGCATTTGAAATGTGGTGTTGGAACAGAATGCTGCGCCTGTCATAGACCGAAAGGAAAAGGAATGAAGACGTACTAAAGGAAGCTAATGAAGGACGACAGATCATGAAGATAATAGGAAAAAGAAGAAACAGCATGCTTGGTCATCTTATTCGGCACTCCGATTGGATCACCGTGCTGATAGAGGGAAAGGCAGAAGAAAAACCAGGAAGAGGAAGACCAAGGATAAAATATCTAGATGCAGTTACGAAGAAGAAACCTTATCAAAGTATAAAACAGCTCTCCCACGCGAGAGAAAAGTTTTAAAATTTCCATGTTGCACAGCAACCTACGGTTGAGGTGAACAAGAAGATGATTAATAATATACTTTATATTTATATGTTTTGCAAATTTGTTATTAGATAATCTGATCATACAATTTTTTAGACAAAATTTTAAGATGTTCCTGAGCAACGAATCAAATCTCTTCTTATACCTTAGTTGTTTAAGAGTACAAGGGCTAGTTCCTACTTATGTTGCTCTTGTCAATTTACTTAATAAAATATGAAATACGATATACGGTATTTTAACTGAAAAATATAGTATCCTATTAGTTATACAACCTTTCGTCAAACAGTTTTAGAAACAACCACGGAAACTAACATTGATATACAAATATTTAGGTCATATCTTGCCCACCCCCACTTTTAACGTCCAATCGCCGCCACTGGTGCTAAGTGTGTAAGTTTGTTGGATTTTAACATTTTAATCACCGGCTTACTTTTTAATATAAACCGTGATTATCTTTAACCTTGCTTCGCCACCCAAACCCACAGCCCATTTTGCGTTGGACTCAAAATACAGTGTCTGACAAGTGAGATAAACACTCTCTCACAGCGTTGCATGCATGAGCCATCTAATTATTTGCCTTAATGTTCCCTGGATACTGGAATCCATCACCAGAATGGCACCATTATCATGCACCAATGGCACCATCATGCATGTCAAGCTAGGGGTTAATGGTTAAAATGAATACATTGTTCTCTAGCTAGAATGTATCACTTACATTTGATTCGTTTTCTCTCGCTCATCGAGTACAGTAAACCACCAGTGTTACATCTATGTTGTAGACTTTACATGATTTTCTACATAAGTACAGCACCCCTTGCTCCCACAATCAAGCTCTATTCACTAGTTCACGATCCAGACACATACACAATACAGACTCGCTCGACCAGACCAGAAGAGGGCATATAATTTAGAGTCGATGACTTTGCCTTAACTCTTCTTTTATTTGTGATCTCATGCATTTTAGTCCATTTGACATCTATCAAATCGCGCAGTTCTGCATCACGTTGCCTTTTTTTTATTTTTTATTTATTATTTTTTTTTAAATCTTGAACACTAGCGTTTCTTTGAAGAGCTGTTTCATTTGCACTCGTAGCTAGTATGTTCCGATAAATAAGTTCGGAAGAAAGGATTCAAAAAGAAATTATAAATACGCACACTTCTTTTCCTACTATCTAAAGAAACGAAAATAAAATGATATTTATAAAATATAAACGAGCGCTCAACATCTTTTTTCTTAACTAATACTAGCTAAGCCTGCAATGTCCATAGAGTGCATTATTCTAATATGAACATGTATTTCCTTTTCACTTCCTAACTACATCTATGCGTGTTACACACAAGTGAAGGACGGAAGGACTCACAAAGGGATTGAATTGCTACAGACAAACATATAAATACAGTATTTTAATATCTAAATGTTGAGTGGAGTTTGTGGAAACCTGGAGAATTAATAGATGATGTCAAATGGAAATATTTTATTTTGTAAATCCATGTTGTCTCATTGCGGCTCTACAGGCCTTTAAAGTAGTCAGCGTACAATAAGTTTTGCCATTCAGATTAAAGCACAGCACCTGCAATATCCATCAACCCGCTACACACAGCTCTTCTGTTGGTTGCCTGATGCAAGGTTATCAACTTTGGCATCACCTTGAGATAATGTTAATCTTATGAACTCAAAACGATTCCTCAAACGTTTAATAGAGAAATAACGGCACTTCCTTTTTAAATTTTAATGAAAGCAGAAATTCTACACAAATGTTTGCAATGTAACAATGAAAGTGGCGCGTTTCTAGAGCTTGCGTTTTCCGAGATATCATTATTGAAGGAATTGGCCACAACAAACGTAGCATTTTAATACAAATAAATCGTTGCTTTAATTGAAAATGACAACTCAAAAACTGACCCTTATTGAGACATATTAAAAATGGTCCTAAAGTATAGGAGAGTTTTGCGTAAAAATATTATCTGTATCTGTAACGAAATTTATGGTTGAATGTAAACATATACTCTGAAACATGAATTTGAATATGTTTGCCATTTGTTAGGAATCTAATATAAGTATAACCCAGAAATTAAAAGCTTCGAATATGTATAGAAAACAAATAATACAGTAATTTAGTAAATTTATGCAGCGATTTGTATTGGACTACTGGTTGGGGAGGTGTCATGAAAACTGTAGAGAGTGAAAGAGAATGCACGTTCAGAAGGATTTCATCCCATCTCGCCTAATCCCACCTCGCCTAACGATTTATCAGCCACTTATATCTCCAAGATAAGAATGTCCGCCATTTTAGGCGAGATGGGAAGTCCTATCTTGTCTAATCCCATCTCGCCTAAAATGGCGGTAGGATGCAAGGAGGGAATTTCTGCACTAAAGAGGGAATTCCTCTACTAGCATTTTAACCAGATATTTCAATCAATATTCGCAATCTCTGTCAACTACAATATAAATACCTATGTAAGTACTATACAACAAAGAAACATAGAGGGAAGGCGATTTAGTGAATTTAGTTCACTTTTGGTTTGTTTTAAGAATACTGGAAGGTGATTGGGAGACAGGAGCTCATCGCAAACAGGATAGAAATATACAAGGTGTTTCAAAACAATACCGACAACGTTTAGGAGCTGATTCCTGACACCAAGATAAGACAATCTGGGTGCACAAATGCTTCCTGGTGGCGCTATGACCAGCCGAAAACCTGTCGGGAAAATGCTAAGAACAGCCGTAACTCGAGAACAAAATGTCGGATCGAAGTCGGGGCAAAGGAAATGTATATTATTTTTAGCCTTAATGCACAGCTCGATATGGTACAGGGGCAGCACAAAGGTCACCCCAAAGAAATTGAAGAATTATTGGGATATTTTGTCAATCGTTGACTGAGACAGGTTAACTACAATTAAATATGATATTTCAACTAACGGGAATCTTAGAACATGGTCCAACTTACAAGAATCTCGTTAAAATTATAAAAAAAGGGAAGATGCACATATTTGAGTGATCTACTTTGTCTCAGTAGAGAATTGGCTATCGAGAAAGAACTGAAATTAGTCTATATGAAGTCCATAAAGTTTAAATGTTATGCCTTCTAGGCTAATGAAGACAGAGAGATCACTCATGGCTATGTGGATAGCGTGTGCGAGTTTTCCATAGGAGACCCGGCTCCGATTCGCGGAGGAAGCGCAAGCAGTTCGGATGTCACGTTAATCCGTAGCTCCATATCTCATGTAATTTTGCTACCGAAGGGATGTTAAACTCAAATCCGATCCAATGATAGAGAGAGATAATAGATAAAAAACTAATTATTAGGAAATAATTCGTGAAATGAGAATGTAGGAGAAAACACGATAATCCCGAGAAATCTCACGAGTACGATGATATCCACTACAAACTTTTATAGTCTCGGATCGAACGAGATCCATTCCGAAGCAGAAGTAAGCACTCTATCATTGTCACCGTGCCCCTACTTTGGAGGAAGCACTATGATTCTGACAGATGTATCGGTCTAATAAATATTGTGTGTAATAAACCAATATACAAGAAGTACAAACGGTCAGAATGTGGGATTCGTGGAGTTTTCTTCGTGCGGAAATGGTAAGTACGTATTTCTACGTCAGTTATTCTTAACTGGTTGAACGCGTCTCTTGGGATTGTGGGAGGACACGGTGACTCAGTGGTAAACAGCTTGCCTCTGGTACGTGGGACCCCTGGTTCGATCCTCAGCCAAAAATATTTGTGGTGGACACCATCGTATCGTGTCTGTGGGTTTTCCCAGGATACTCCAATTTCCTTCCACATTCTCATTCCACCATATCTTCCATCATCATTCACTTGCCTTAATCACTGTCTCCCTTAGCCTAAAGAGCATAATCGTGGATTGTTAAACTGAAATACTTCATTTCATTTTTCAGGGGCTGTTTACAGTTTGTCGGTGGGTTACCGTTAAGATAGGTTACCGTTTTTATGATAGCAACATTCAAATGAAACCTGGTCAATGCGTCTAACTTTGCCTTACATGTAAGGTGCACCACGTAACTGCGGGTATGGTGCCGCCATTGATTGGTACAGAGACTGACGCGTGCGCATCGTTTGACGTTGCATAGAGCCGGTGTGGTTTCATGCCGAAGACAAGGGGTCACCCGTCACACAAGTTATCGTCCACTACCGAACATGCACGCGAGTAAGCAGGAACAACGAGGAGTGATTCGATTTTTGGCGGCGGAGGGAGTTGGAGGCCTTGAAATGTATCGACGGATGAAGGCTGTGTACGGTGATTACAGTGTGAGTCGTGTAAGTGTTGTTGAATGGCACAAAATATTCTTTGAGGGGCACGAGTCACTGGAAAACGATGCTCGTCCTGGGCAGGCTCATCGTGTTATTACATCGGAAATGATTGCAGATGTGAATGCTTTAGTCTTGGACAACCGCAGAATCACCGTGGACGAGATTCATCGGTTACTGGGTATTAGCGTGGGCACCGCCCACACCATAATGTATCAACACTTGAACTTTCGAAAAATTGTGCACAGTGGGTTCCCCACCAACTGACCGCCGAACAGCGCAATACTTGAATACTTTGAGTCAGCTGCAACGTTATCATGAGAAATACGGCTTTCTGTCGCGTATTGTCACAGGAGACGAAACATGGTGTCACCATTTTGAACCGGAAAGCAAGCGTCAGAGCAAACAGTGGAAACATGCGACTTCACCACCTCCAAAGAAATCAAAGGCCATGCACACCAGTTCTTGTAAGGTCATGGTGTCTTCCTTTTTTGACCACAAGGGCCCCCTGCTTGTCGTGTTCCTGGAACGGATTACCCCCATCAATGCCCAGCGTTATCAAGCCACTTTACAGAACCTTAGACGAGCCATCAAGTCGAAACGCCCAGTCATGTTGTCTAATGGCATTATCCTCCTGCATGATAACGCCCACCCACATACGGCCAATACGGTGAAGAGACATTGCAACAGTTTTGGTGGGAAACGCTGGCACATCCACCGTATAGTCCCGACCTTTCACAGTGTGATTTTCATGTGTTTGGACCTCTAAAACAAGCTATTCGCGGACGTCGATTCGCAACGGACGACGAAGTGTGTGACTGGGTCCAGGCCTGGATCCAACAGCAGCCTACTAGCTTCTTCAAGGATGGAATCGACCGGCTAGTGTCTTAATGGGATAAATGTGCCAACAGTTTTGGCGACTATTTTTGAGTATGCGTACTGTATATAACTACATTTTTGAGTTAATACAATCGTTACCGTTATTTTACACTAGTGATAGGGTTTCATTTGAATGTCCCACGACGCCAGTTTTGATTAATTGAGTGGGGGTAAGCGAAAGGACAGAAAAAGCTGGCAGGCAGCAAATTTTTGTATACGGAAAGGGTAATTTTATATTACTTCACTTATACCATAATACAGTTTGTCTGCGGAGAGTAGGCGTTGTCACCATGGACAGACGCTCGTTCTTCTATTTCCCTCTGATGTTGCCACTGATTCTTAACTTTTACATAATTCGAGGTATCGCAAACGTATTAGGGCATGAAATGTGGAGGGACACCAGAAACGAAACTTGTGTATGAAACTTCTGCTAGGAGAAATTACAAGAGTAAGACGGAAAAGACAGTCAGTTAACATATATATAATAAAGTTAGAAGTTCGTATGATAGTACGTTCAATATCGGATTAGTTCAGGAATGTAAATATACTAAGGATATATTCTAAAATTTATAAAAGAAACGAAGGAAAAAGAAAAAAAGGAAGAAAGATAAGAGAGAGAGAGATTAAAGTAATGGCTTGGTTATAAAAGACAATGCATTCTTAATAATTACACTTACAAAAGCTTTGCTCTCCCATGCAACATGTATATTTCTGTACTTTCCAAAAACGATAATTCACTCAGAGAAATGTCTATCGGAGGGGCAGTTCCCCTTCGAAAAATGTATTCTTCTCGGAGGCAAACAAGATTAATCAAACATGTGTAACTTTTCTTTTTTATGAATTTTAAGTGTTCTTCTAATTTGGATAATGTAGCACGATTTTTGTTCGTTATTGCACCACATCGAATTGTGCATTCATGGAATCTACAACTAAAAATAATGAACTTTTCCTTTCACAAAACTTCGATCCGATATTTTGCTCTCGAGTTGTGGCTGTTTTTAAGTTTTCCAACAGATTTTCAGCTGGTCATAATGTCAAAAGGAAGCACTTGTGCACCCAGGTTGGTCCATACATTTGTCTTATCTTAATGTCAGGAATGAGCTCCCGAACATTGTTGGTGTTGTTTTGAAACACGCTGTATACTTTAATGAATTGTGCTGCTGATATATGAAGGTAGCATATACTCTTCATGAGATTGTTTCAAACATGGCTAGGACTGACTTGCAGAGTATACACGGTGGGAAGTTAACAGAATAGAAAACAGATTTCCAATATTGATTGAAGTACTTTGCATACTGAAACTATGCTATTGATTTTCTTACGTACGAAAGATTAATACATAGAGTATTTCTTTTCTGAAATGTGCGTATGATTTCACAATTTCTTAGTGTTAGTGGTTAAACTGTTAGTACAGGAATTCCCTCCTTAGATCAGAAATTCCCTCATTGCATCTTACCGCCATTTTAGGCGAGATGGGATTAGGCAATATGTGACTTCCCATCTCGCCTAAAATGGCGAACATTCTTATCTTGGAAATATCAGTGGCTGATAAGTCGTTAGGCGAGATGGGAGGACACCTTCGGAAAAAATATCAACCTACATTTACCGACAACAGCGATAAAAAAAAGCACAATCAGTAACAGTGATTCATACACTTTATTGAAGCCACTTCCAATGAACAAGTACCCTTTAAATATATTTATCTGGTTTGTCTTCTAAAATAAGTTGCAGATTGCTTTAGAAGGAATATCTAAGGAATTAAAGTATTACATGCACATTTGAATACTTAGTATAGTTGTCCAACATGCAAAGGGGAATTTAACTTTAGCAGCACAGGAATAAACTTGTTTTAATGCTACCATGTGCAAAGACGTAATACATAGAGGAACAAACTTACAGATTAATATATACCTATGTAGTATCACATATCTAGGATCAATATTAACAGACGAAAATCATGTTCACGATGAAATTAAATGTCGACTAAAAGCAGGGAATTCGTGTTACTATTCGGTTCAAAATCTCTTGTCGTCGCGAATTCTATCGAAGAATTTGAAGCTTAAAATATATAAAACGATAATCATGCCTGTTGTTCTGTTTGGTTGCGAAACATGGTCGCTTACTCTGAGGGAAGAACATAGACTGAAAGTATTTGAGAACAAGATCCTGAGACGATTATTCGGACCCAAGAGGAACTTGAATGGGGAATGGCGGAAACTTCATAACAAGGAACTACATAATTTATACGGTTTACCCAACATTGTTAGGGTCGTCAAGTCTAGGAGGCTTAGGTAGGCAGGTCATGTAGCTAGAATGGAAGAAAGTAGAAACGCCTTGACTGGAAAGACCAATCGGAAAACGACCATTAGGAAGACCTAGGCGCAGATGGGAGGACAATATTAAGATGGATCTCGCAGAGATAGGAATACAAAGTAGAAACTGGATGCAATTAGCTAAGGATAGAAGTCAGTGGAGAGCTTTTGTGAACGCGGCATTGAACCTCCGTGTTCCATAGGCCAGAGAGTGAGTTAGTTTTTAGTATATGTGCTAAGGAAAACTGGAGTTCCATAGAAATAAAGTCAAGCTAGTCTAGTGGCCAAGTTAGTAAGTTTTATTGTGCTAACTAACTGTCACAAGTTCAATTCCCGGTGGGAGATCATTGAAATATGAGCACATTAAGGTGGTTTGTTTACTCCTTAAAACTATAGATCCACGTCTCATACAACCTCGGTGCTGAAAAGGTACCATGAACTTCAAGAAACAACAATGATACGTATTATTATATTACGAAGGTGTGCAACAAGGAATACCAACTACGATAAGTGCCTGAATTTACATAGCGTTTATCTGATGAGAATGTAGATTAACATTTTGTAGAATGTGCCTCGTGAGTCTTTCTCACTCATCACTTATTTTACATGTTTTTACATGACATATTTATATTCTGAACAATCTTTATAGTTCTTATGTGTGCATTTTATATTGTTCGTTACTTATAATCAGGGACAGTCAAACCGGAAAACTGTCATACAGTAATACTGGAAAAAGAAGAGAAGGTTTATGAATTAATACATCTCTGATTAATGTTGTCCTTGTGGAATAATTAAGGTTCACCAAAGAGCAATTAATCATTAACTTTTAAGTAAATACACGCAAACGTGTTTGTCGATAGTGAGAAGATTTTCGCATATTATACACATAAACATCGTAAACTAAAATAGAAAATTACGCGTAAAAGTTTTCAGTGAACAACTATTCATTTAATTCCAGGCAGAGACGCAAGGTGGTGAAGACACACACAACCATTCAGAGAATTAAAAAAAGTACATTTGCATGATCCCATGGACATGATCTCCTACAGAAATCTTTATAAACCATCTTGTTTTCTTTTAGGAATATATTCATTTCCAAAACTGATTTGTTCAAACTCGCACTGCTCAATTTTACAAATCTCGAACTTCGATGAGGATACGCTTGGTTGAGTGCATAATCTTTCGGTGGTATGAAAATGTACAAAAATAACTATGCTATAAATGAGACCACAACAACTTCAAAATTCTTGAGTTATAATGCTAATGTCAAAGTAAGAAAAAGTGAGAACCCATATCATGGATCAAGGAACTTAATGTCTTGTTAACCTGCCATTTTGTTCATACGCTTCATATTGCTACACACACTTTATCTTAGGATGCCAAAGTTAAGCCATCGTTCTTATCCCCGCTTTGCATTAAAAGAATGCGTCATCATTTTTTGTCTTCCAGATTAAGAAAAGAAAACTTGTTTTCACAATGATGACTTCATAATGGGATGGACGACAAGTCAATGTATTTCATTTGTTCTGACTTGTAGTGGACACGTAGTTCGTGTGAATCCCATTATTCATGCTTGACAGTTTACATGCTTTACCTACTAATGCTGACAATTAGCAACGTTTATATTAATCAAAGAATTTAAGATTACGAAAGTACTCTGCAATAATTTTTATCATAACGCAACTCTGGTATTACTCTACCAAATCCATTGTTGCAGATTTTTCATAATGTATTATTATTGCTATTTAGAGTGAAAAGACGAACTGACTCATCAACTGCTTTAAGTTACTGCAGTATTTTTTTTTCTAAACAAGTGAGTTTCGTTTCACAGTGTGAAACTACGGTAGACTTCCAAACTGTGGAAATTCAATATTCAAACTTTAAGTAGTGCATCTGTAACTACTGGTTGCAGTAGATTAATAAGATCAAAGATAGAACCTGTTCCTCGGACGCTGAATCCATATATATATATATATATATATATATATATATATATATATATATATATATATATATATATAACATTACTCACTATCTATTACTGATTTTATTCTATGGCGATAAACGTTGAAACTTGAAATCTACAATTTGAACCTCTTTCAGATTGAATAGGGTTAACTGAGGAGGTGGGATCTATTCTTGCGAAGTTGAAACGATATATATAACACTTCTAGATATCTCTTACAGTTTTTGCTTTATGGATGTAAGTATCCAAACCGGAAATACTAGCAAATTCAACCACTTCAGCTTTTGTTAGAGTGTTACCGGTTGTGATGATATGTTCTTTTGACACCCTGAATCGACTGCAGAAAACCGCTTGTGGCTATCTATTACCATTTATGTTGAATGGCGATAAGTGTTGAAATATAAAATGGTTAATTTGAACCACTTCAAATTTAAATAGAAAGTTAACGGAGAGGATGAAACCTATTCATGGGATGCCAAACATTTTTTTTTTTAAACGCATCTCGATGTCTTTTACTGTTTTCGCTCTGTGTACATCAGTATTGAAACCAGAAGCGGTATTAAATTTTAACCATTTCCAGTTTTGGTAGATTGTTGCGGATAGTCATGGTATGTTGCCTGAGACGCTGAAAAGTTTAAAGAAAACGCTTCTCGCTATCTATTACGGTTTTTGTTTTATGACGATAGACATTGATACCGAAAATTGTTAACTAGAACGATTTCCGGTTTGAATAGAGGGATAACGAAGGAAATACTACATAATTTTGGGGGCTGAATCGATTGCAAATAACCACTTGTCGATATCTCTTACTGTTTTCGCTCCGCGGAAGTCAGTACTGAAACAGGAAGTAATAGTAAATTTGAACAATTCCTGTTTTGGTAGAGTGCTGGGGAGTCATGGTTTGCAACCTTTACACGCTGAATCGTTTGCAGAAAGGATTTTTCGCTATCTGATACTTTTTCGTTCTATGGTGACTGAAACCGGAAATGGCTAGTTTGAACTAATTCAGGTTTAAATAGAGTTATGGAGGAGTTGGAACTTATTATTAGGACCCTGAATCGATTGTAAAAAAAAGCTTCTCTTTATATCTTACTATGATATCTGTCGACAGACGGACGGACGGACAAAGCCGTTAAGTCTAAAAAAAGTAATGTACATTTAACATTTCTAAGTAAAGTCTCATTCTCATGGACAATCCCCATATTTCGTCTCACGTTTCCGAAAAAAAAATCGTCGATTTCATATTCTGGAATCTTCTAACGTACCCCACTTTCCTTCAACATAGTTTCATGATATGATTTTTCCCAATTTAACTCTGTATACACCTGTATATTTCTATACAAACGGAACAGCTGAAAAACTTATTATGAATGGTGGCTTTATGTGATATCAGTAACAGTATTTTACCTGTTATTACCACTGAGATTTGTCAAGAAATCGGTGCTATAAACTTCTCTGTAAAACTATATATTTTCCTACTAGTCAATCATTTTTACATGAGTCAAAGGACGGATCAATTGGGAATGGCATCAGTAACTCATTTCTTTTGACTCGTCGTCGAACGTGAATTCGTAGAACTATGAATGAATGAAAAAAAATCAGCGAATGTATCGAAAAATTAATCTAAAATAGATTTAGATATACTCCCTGCTTTTGTCGCTAGCTCGTGAACTTTTGGCGTGCGCTCCAGATTTGATTTCCGGCAGGAAAGCAAGTAGATTTAATTTCACAATAATTCTCCACTAGTCTAGAGGGCATGAACGTGGGACGTTAAAGTAAAAAAGGAAACAATTTAAAAATTTGCGGGTAGGATATTACTGGAACTCTCTCCGAATTATGTGAAAGAATCTGATAACCTTACTCTCCCTCTATCAAGATCTGATCGCATATGCACAACTATGAGGAACAGGCTTAGGGAAATAGTCTGTACATTTTTAATAATAATAATAATAATAATAATAATAATAATAATAATAATAATAATAATAATAATAATAATAATAATAATAATAATAATAATAATAATAATAATTTTTATGATTTATAGTTGATAGTTTACAGTAGCAAGGACCAATTTATAATCCAGTACGGGCCACAAAAAAATAAAAAAATAAATAGAGTAAAATTAAAAAAAAAAAAAACTATGCTTGAGGACAATTTTCCACTTTCCTTAACACCTTACTGAAGTGACAGTTTGATGAATATGTTATACACTTTCCAAATCTTTGTTTCATTCCGAGCATTCTGCTTCGCGTATCATGCGATATCCCGCTAGTGCCTGCGATACAAACATTTCAATGCAACTCTGTGGAATCTGCATTTTTTGTTTTAAAAAAGCAGCCTAGCACCAACGGTCTTACCCTTCAGAATGGGTTTGCTAAGCTCTCTCTCTCTCTTTTTTTTTTCTTTAATTGCAAAAATTAACAATTGGCACAAAAATCTGTGCTTGATTTCCCGATTACAAAAAAAAAAAAAAAAAAGAAAGAAAGAAAACCTATTCGATGTGTTAGTGGTCCTTGTTCTTGCACAGTTTTTTACTTAAGCCTACGTCGCAACAGTTAATTTGGAAACTACTCTTGGGCAATGAAGAGCACATCGACAACAAAGGAACCATTTTAATGAATAGTATTTTATAAATAAGAGCAAATTACGTGGAGCAACTTTAATATTATTATTTTCGTTCTGCAATATTTTGAAAAGCTAACGGAGTAGTAAAGTCACCATTAATACGCGTGTGGTCTTGGCTATGATTTTGGTGAGTGAAATCTCCATTAGTTTGCAGGACGTAACATGGGGAAATCCCAGTGAATAACTGAGTGCACATTGTCATTTGTGGACTAAGTATAATTCATTTGAAAATAATCATACATACAAATATAATAAATAGTAAATAGAATATGAAGATACAAATAATTTTTAGATGGGTTCTGTTTAGTTCATGTGTACCCATTTCAAGTGTAGCTTCTAGGGCAAATACAAATTTTGAGAAGTGGAAGAATGTCGCCACTTCACTGAAAACTTCATTAATCTCCGTTACATTATGTCGTATTTGAAAAGGAGATAACGAGCAAAGGGGATCTGGGTATTCTAAGTAACTCGATGTATAAATTTACCTGGAAATAAAATTTACAAACTAATGATAGCTCGAAGTTAATGTGAAAAGACTCGAATTAGAAGTTCATTGAGTTGGAGATAATTAAATAAAACGCCACAAAAAGAAGGTCCAAGAAATGAAAATCCTTCTATACATGATATTTTTGAATTGGTCAGGCAATTGGAAAGGATAATCTGACCATTTTATGAATATTACTGACACAAAGAAGGTCAAACTACCTAAGTATTATGAAATTAAAACCACAATTCATTTATTTCCAATACACTATATATTTCACTCTTTCAAATGAAAAAAAAAATCTGCTGAAAAAGAAAACGCTTTAACGAGGATTGTACCAGTTTGCTTTAATTATTACCATACCATATACCTTTATCTTTTTACTTATGACACTTGCATGTCACTTAATATGTATTTGCCTAAATTCAAGCACAGTCTATAATGTGTTAATAATAAAATGAATACGCTGATCTATGTTGTGTCAAGATGTGTGTACATGATAAACTTACAGTTGAGAAGTACTGTTAATGTCAGATTTGCAAATATAAAAGCTCCCTAGTCAGGAAATTTACACAACTATGACAAGCATTTGTTAAATTTGGTATATTCTTAAATCAGATTTACAATCAGTAAACGAATTACTCAAGACATGTAAATATTTTGGAGGACGGGAGCTTTTGTGCAAGTTATATTCAACCAGTGGTGCTATTCAGCCGGTTCTCACTGGTTTCCTGGAACCCGTTTTTAAAGAATTAGAATAACACCACTATATTTAATTAGCTTCACAATGTTGATTAGCGTGGTAATTAGAACAAAATAAACTATATCAATTATCGGAAAAAGCAAAAGTGGAACATGTTACCCGTTTTTTTTATTATGAATGAAGATATGAAGTACAAATGATAAAAAAGGTGCAGAAAGTATTTAAGAATATTAGTTTTTTTTTTTAATCTTATTGAGTCAAACACTGAAATATGGTGCTATATGGAACAGGAGCATGGAAGGAAAAAATACGAAAAATGAATAGAAAAGATTG
Source organism: Thermobia domestica (assembly GCF_964235325.1). Lineage (NCBI taxonomy): Eukaryota > Metazoa > Arthropoda > Insecta > Zygentoma > Lepismatidae > Thermobia > Thermobia domestica. The sequence goes on along the minus strand of NC_137459.1, from coordinate 295,132,158 downwards.
AAACTGAAGGTATAGAAGATAACGGGGAAAAACAGCAAACGTAATGAGAGGACAAGATGAAGTATTTGAAAATCTAAAGATGAAAAAAAAAATATATTGTGCTGGACATCATATTAAAGGGTATTATACATATAAAACTACGAAAAGGGAGGGAGGTCAGAGTGGAAACTTCTGAATTTGAAGCAAGTTATGTGTCAGTAACAACAGGGTACTTTCTTAAACAATTTCGGATAATTTTGAATATGATACAGGTAACTATTCGTTTCTTCTTTAAAGCTATCTCCTGAACGATTTACAAAATAAGAACATATAGAGCATTAGATGTGGGCAAATATGAACCGAACAGTTGTTTTGATACATTGAAAAAAAAGTCTGCTGAAGATATAGTTCACAAGGTTCGAACACATGAAGTTTTTATTATGATGTCAACTATAACTGACCTATGAATTCTGGTATTGCTATGATGTTTCAGAAGAGATTTAAAATCCTTCAAATGTATTGGTAACACATATACACAGATAACTCTATATGCTTACTTAAAATGAGAATTTGGAATTTAATCCAGAACACCAAAAGTGGATTTAGAGCAAAAAGCACTGTGCTGTGGTTTCTTGTTAATGTGAATAGAAAATTAACATTTTGAAATATGATAATTTAAACACAAACTCTTAACACATGCGCAACATTTATGAAATATTTGATGAACTTTTGTTTTCGTTTTATTAAACTAAATAACTACAAAATGAAACTTCAGAAAATAGAAACTATCTTTGATACTGACACAAGTTTACAGTCGCGATAAGAGTACAATTGTTGCAATTGCTACGATTCCGATCTTGATAATGCAGCATTTGTACCGAATACATCACAAAATGAACACAATATGCGAAACTAGGGGACAATTGAGGGGTAAATTTGGATGAGCTCGTAACTAGAAATCCTTAAATTTTTCAGTAGAGCAGAAAAACAAACGCCCTTATCCAAATATATCTCCTTATCCAATTAACCAACGTATTCTCACACTATTTTTGGAGACAGGTGTTCGCTACGGAGCAGATATATTTCCTTAACACCACCTAGACATATACGGACATGCTCAAACTTGCAGAAAATATGTATATCTCATTTTACCGTATATAGGTCGATACGCCCTTATCCAAATTACCCCTTCAATTATTAACACTGTTCTTATACCTTATATCCCAGTGTTGAATTTAGGCTTTTTCATTGGGGAGCTTTTAAAAAGCCAACAAGTTTGTTAAGGTAGAGTGTTTCAAAATATCATAAGGATCCAACAGCAACAGTCTATTATACAGTATGTTTGTTTCATGAGACACAACAAGATCTTAGGAGGGATTAAGACAATAATATTATGTTCATCACTCCCTCGCTTTTTGCAATAGTTCACTTTGTTTGCAACTTTCTTTTAATCTAAACTCTCAGTCTACTTAATGTTTGACATATGAGGTCCTCGTCGCAATTATGTATAATAGAAAACGACCAATTTATCAGATCCCATTGCTTCGTCCCGTTCTTCCTGCAATAAAACTAAAACTTTGAAAGTGATACAGGATGCGGAATTTAAACTTAGAGTCACGAGTTTATGAAAGTTTTCCACTGTTTCTTACTTCCTCCTTACTTCAAACATACGTATGATCCGAAATTTCTAACAAGTAAATAAAGTAACGAAAGTTTTGTGGCCTTCATCTACAAACATGGTAAACTAAACAAATTCCACTGTTATTAATGTATTTCTATATGGTCCAATATAGTACGATCAAATGTATGAATTTAATTATTATCATATATGAATTTCTTATATTCTTTTAGAAAGTCATTTTCTACCACCAACCTATCAATATCTTGAGCACCAGGAATGATTACTAACACACACACACACACACACACACACACACACACACATATATATATATATATATATATATATATATATATATATATATATATATATATATAAAATCTCAGTATTTTCTATAATACTTCATTATATTGCACGATAGAAATATGCCAATTCATTTTGCATTAAGTTTGCTCAATTACGTATATCATAGAAGAGTTGTTACAAGAATTGTATAAATTTACTATGTAAAGCTCAAGATAAGATCTGTCACACGGTTCACAATAATTGGACAATAAATATCTATAAATGTTAATGACGCTACTAGTTACAATTGTTTTGGATAAATCTCACCCAATTTAAATATATACGTTATGAAGTAATCTTCAATAGTAGCTATAAACAAACAATAAGGCTATCTCCGCAATATACATGAATATTCTAGGAAGTCGGGAGCTCTCTAAGTTATTATATTCTAATTATTATTAGATCTGTGACGAGAACAGATCTGCCTTGCCGCTGACATCCCTATTAAACACCCCAACCAATCACTTAATTCTGTGATTATATATGGATATAATAATCGGAAAATAAATTATCAATACTATAGATGGAATAATTTACGCTCTTAAGTGAACAATAGGATCATTTTAAAATTCATTGCACTATTAAATCTTCACAGAAACCGTTTTAGTTATCATGTGTTCCTAATATTAAGGTTTGCATCGTATATGTCACTAAGAATGATGTAACAAAGAAAATAAATAAAGAAAACACTTACCTGTGATTTGGAAATATCATCCCTGAGGTTGGTTTGCTGCGCTTGCTGCTGCTGCTGTTCCTGCTGCTGATGCTGTAGAGCAAACTGTCGAAGAAGTTCTTGAGCTTGAAAACTATGAAGAAGTTGGGAGTAATAACCTATATAAAGCCACGAATCATACTGTTGAAGAGATTTAAGTAAAGCTGCAGCTTCTCTATGGCCACTAAGAGCAGCCAACTGAAGCTGAAGGATGCGTTGTCGCTGAATTTCCTGATCGCGTTCTAGAAGCCAAGTCCTGGAATCTCGATCAGTACCCGTGCCTTGACTCCGTCCAATACGAGACTCACTAAGTGATTTTGATCGGAGGAGAGGCTGTAGAGGAGTGAGTTGTGGAACACTTTGTGCTCGGTCCAGCCGAGGAGTTTCCCATTCATCCTCAAACTCATCATCATCGTCTTCTTCTTCATCGTCGTCGTCCTCATCCTCTTCCTCCGGTTCGGTTGCGTTCTGACTTTGCGTTTCATTTTCTTCCAGTTTCGTGCGCTTGTTCTTCACATCCTGGGAATCTGAAACACTATCAGGTCTCTTATACTTCGATTTTATAAGTGTTAACGGAATATACTGAGAAAGTGGGGATAATTTTTTAAGATCATCAGTGATCTTAGGGTAATTGGGACTTGGACTCGCACTGTTGTCCAGTTCTTCATGACGCTTAGGACGACTATACTTTCCGTTCTTTAACAACGTCCTAGTAATCGGTATCAGAGGGGGAATACTAGCACGAATCACACGCTGAGGTTTAGGCTCTAAATTCATGGATTCATCTTTGCCACGACTCAAATCAATAGGGCCTTCACTACTAGCTACTTCACTTTTCAATTTACTCTCTTCCCCATCGCTGGGTGAGAGGCAAGTTTGCCCCAATACCATCATGGATCCGTCGGATTCTGAGGACATCAAGAACAATACTGACAGATCACCTACGACGTCATCTTTGTTTTATTCGTTAATGAAGCCACTTCTTCCTCCTCCTTTCTCTTCGTTCCGTAATCCACATAAAGGATGCAGACTTTCCAATCATCGTGTATTCTGAAAGGAGAAAATATAACTTTAGCATATTTTCAAGCAATTGGATTTTTTTTTTTTTTTTTGAAATTTTAGTCAAACATAATTTTAACTACTAATATCTTACGTTTGAAGGATCACATTTTTGCGAAAGTGTTTGAAACAAAGTAATAAATGTTTACGGGGACTTTTTTGATATCAGAAAAGCCATTTTTTTTAAAAAAATATTAACAAAAATATTATTTCTTAAAACTGAAGCATAGTATAAACGAGACAGCAATTAATATCGTTAAATATGAAATAAACTGAAATACGTAAGATGTTGAATTAGTTGGAATGTGTTATAATAATAATAATAATAATAATAATAATAATAATAATAATAATAATAATAATAATAATAATAATAATAATTAATTATTATTATTATTATTATTATTATTATTATTATTATTATTATTATTATTATTATTATTATTATTATTATTACTGATAATTTCGTGATCAGAAAATAAATTTGAGTTCACAGGTTTGTCTGAGTTACGAGGGAGAGTATTAGAAACTTCTGCTCAGAACCTATTCATCTTTCTGCAGGTAAGCATTTAAGTTCCAACTTGGTATATTGATGAAATTATCTTAAATAGTATGTCTCATCCCAAATAAGAGGGCTTGAAAGAAATAAGTGACAATACGGGGGGCGCGGTGGCTCAGTGGTAGAGCGTTCACCTCTGGTGCTTGGGGTCCCGGGTTCGATCCCAGCCCCCGCCAAGTGAACTTTGTGGTGGACGAACACCGTGCTCGTGGGTTTTCTCGGGGTACTCCCGTTTCCTCCCACTTTCTTCATTCCACCATTTCACTCATCTCTCATTATCACCGTCTCCTTTAGCCTAACCGGCATAGCCGTGGGACGTAAAACTCAAAGATTTCATTTCATTTTAAGTGACAATACTGTTTTATCTCCGCGCAAGGAATTTTGTTCGAGCTGGTGTTGGCAACACACATGGTGGGTGGAGCTATACAACTTGGCTATTGTAGATGCTGCAGTGATAGCAGTGGAGTGTGTTGAATGTAAGTTGTCAAGTCACAATGCTGTAAAGGAGATGTTTTCCAAGTTAGAACAACGTCCATGAATAAAGATCGAAATGGCCCGCGAAAGAAAACGCCACAAAAAGTTACTCTGGACTACGTGAAGGATGCAGTAATGTTGCATTGCCATATCGGACCGTGGCACGTTCGGTTGCAGCGTTTCATGCAGAACGTGATAGTGTGCAACAGGAACCAGGTGGATGTCGACATGGGGTCGAAAACCGAGCCATTGAATTGATTAAATCTTTGCTGCATGTGGAAAGGAGGCGGACGACCACGGAATTGGCTAACGAGATAGGAACATCACGCACTGCTGTGTTGAATGTGTTGCATTATGTCCTTGGTTACCGAAAAATTTCATCCCGGTGGGTACCACACCATCTTACAGATGTTCAAAAATGCCACATATATGCCATCGCCTGAGATAATTTGGCACTTTACAGAAGAGAAGGTCGCGTGTTCCTGGACAGGATCATGAGTTGAAGAATTGATAAATTACATTTCATAGTAATCGTGAAAATGTACGGTTTGAGTTAATATAATGAAGTCATAATGCATATAGAACACTTGCAAATAGTCTATGGTTGTTTTTCTTTTAAACAAATGCAGATGGATCAGATTTACATCCTTCTACTCCTATATACTTATCTTCTATGACATCATCGTGACTTACCGACAAGTCAGAGAGTCTTCACTATGCTACATGTCTTACTCCGTTGCAGAATTAATTTAGTCTATGTGCAGTATAGGAAGTTCAAATAAACTGAATGATTTTTCATTCATTTTTGAAACATTTCTTTTAAACCAACATATATGTTCCGCTTGTGCTCAGATTATAAAGACTTTATATCGCAGAAATTTTAGACCTGCCTTTAGCAAACAAGTGCTTATTTTCAATGGAACTTAAAATATTAATGAGAATCTACCTCGCCATTGCCTATCAAACTTTCCAATAACGCGGACCCCTGTTCATTCGGAAAGTGATCTGCGGACCCTATTGTAATGCTATCTGAAATTTCACATGGTATTAAATATATATATATATATATATATATATATATATATATATATATATATATATATATATATATATATATATATACTAATTAGAATTACCACTGACAAGAAAAAGGATAAACAAACATAGTAAAATAAGTAATTTATTCTAAATATACATTATTGTTTCTATTGAATGGAATTTCAATTGAAAATACTGTAACTTTAAATAATAATAATAATAATAATAATAATAATAATAATAATAATAATAATAATAATAATAATAATAATAATAATAATAATAATAATTATTATTATTATTATTATTATTATTATTATTATTTAAGGAAGTCCACTTGGTAAGCAATGTTCTCAAACGTGGGGTCACTAGTGAGAGGAATGAAATTCTTTGTGTTTTTCCATAATCCCATTGAAATCTGAAATAAGTTTTGCCACTATAACGTTTTTAATACTGCAAAGGGCAGAAAAGGTCTGCTCACATTAGAAAGTGGTAGGGAAAGGCATCAAATGTTGCAATGCCTTTTTAGACAACTCTTCATATTCGAAACGCACATGCAAACAAAAACTGCAAAGTTCATTCTCTTTGAAAACGTTTCTCCATGAAGTATCGCACGATAGTTCCAATAGCAGTTCTTGTTCTGTGTTACAGAGATTAATACCTTGTATGTAATAGATTTCTACATTAGTGAAAGGATTCTCAATACAACCATTACCAGGTTGTGGGAGAGGGAAATACTCTCGAAAATATGTAGGTAATGCTCTCGGGTGTCCTACAAGTGTTTTGTGCATTTCAGCAGAGAGTTTTTCACCTGAAGAATCAATGAAATCCTTGAGCACTGGAAATAATGAATAGTTATTGTTTTGTACTCCTACTGCCTACTGCTGCAGTTCCTTAATCTTAAAAATACTTCTTGCATAACAGATGCGAATTCAATTTTACTACAACATATTTCAATTTTTAGGCATCGCAGATTTCCTTGTTAGGTCCCGCGGATCTCACTTTGAGAACCACTAGCCTATAACATTGACATGTGCAACTTAAAAGTTCAGAGGGGTTTAAGATATTGATAAGATATTCTACTTCATTTTATCTTTTCTTTCAGTCCGATATATTAATTTTTGAATGTCCACAGTTTTTTAATGTCATTTTTGAGTTATAATGTTTACTCTCTACTTTTCAATATTAACAAACAACCAAAGAAAAAATAAAACAAACAGAAATGTTGTTAGATATCATCGTAGTGCAAGAAAAAAGAAGAACAGAAACGGTGACACCGCATATTAGAAAAAAAAAATATCATCATCGTTTACTTCGAAGTAACGAGCAGTTCGAAGATTTAATTTGCTTCAGAAATAAAATCGACATTTTAAAGGGAAAAAGTGTGCTACTTGCTATCATAATAACAGTACATAGTTACAATTTATTATTCAAAGGCACCCGTACATAATAAGTATTTGCTTTAAGTTTAATGTTAAAAAATGCTAAACGAAGCAATCATACAACCGAACTTCGAATATTTCCTGATATTACATACTGCTATGAACTTCTATATTTTTACATTTCCATTGTCTTTTCACCAATAGCATTGCTTGTTCCCGGATGCATAATTTACACTTCCATATTGTTTCAACAGTTCAAAAGAAGCAGCCAATTATACAGTCTCCACTGGAAGCTGGTTCCTCCGACCCAAGCGAAGAAAGATACTTAAGTACTGTGTAAATGAAATCTGAACCAAGTTGGGTCACGTTTTGTTTTTTTCTTTTTCTTTTTTTCTAAAAAAAACAATGAGTTTATTATTTGAGTTGCGTGTTTGAAAAAAGAAGTATGTGCACTTCCACTTATAAAAGAATGAGAATACTAATGTAACTGTTTAAACGACTGATGTAAATATTGTCTTCAAATCTTCATTAGCATATGAAATCAAAGATCTTCCTGTCTGCAAGTTTACATTTATCATTAATTGTCGACATATTGTCCCAACAATTTTTCAGATACACGAAAGTATATATTACCGGCATAGCCTCCATTCCAAATGCATACATAACATTTTTCATTCGAGAAGATTAAACAGGTTGGATGTAACGTAAATGTCTGGCTCAAAACAAAAGGGATTTCTACAACAGGAATTTAGAGAAATAGTACAGTCAACGATTGCAGAATATTTGAATTCTTATTTGATCTGTGGAACTGATTTCTTGGTTTTGTTACATATGATGAAACGTTTGTGGAGAACGGATCTAATTTTTAAAGTACTATCCAAGAAGAACAGAAAATTAAACTGTTTTCCCTAATGAAGATATATGCATCACTTTTATGAGAGGAGACGAGCTAACATAATTCAATTAATGATGAGAAAATCTTTCTAAAATTCTTAAATGTAATAAGTAAATAAATAAATAAATGAAATGATTTAGTTTCTTTCACCTATTTGCAGATTAACACACTGGGTAAATAACAATAGTACCTTCGAAAGTTTTATTTCTTAAATAACCATTTGAAATAAACATTAAGAATTTTCTTAAATAATTATTTGAAATACAAATGTCGCTAGCATTATAGATATGTAGTAAATCTTTAAAAACAAACTTGAACACTTCCGTCTATTGTGTTCCGCGGACGATATAAGTTTTGATCTGTCAGTTAAAAAAGTCAAAGGAACGAACAGTATGTTTGATACAATACCTCTACAAATCCATATTTAGATGTTCTAAACCACAAATTAAGACGTTTAATTCGTGTGTAATCTTATAGTTCAGCTGTAATCTTATAGTTCAGCTTCAACACTTAGCCAGCTCAAAACTTTTTCGAAAAATGTATGGGCTGAATATGTATATGTACCTACTAAATCATCAACATTTGGGTTCAGTGATAGTATTCTTCAAAATCGTGCAAATTCAATATTGACAGTACTTAAAAACACTACAATAATTCCTCATTTGATCCTCGTAACGATACAATGCGTCTGCGACAGAAGCAATAACAATTGAATCAGGAATATGAATAAAAAGAGGAAAACAGAAGATAAAGGTTAATTATAACAGATAGATAGCATCAGTATCGCACCAAAGTATATTCTACTAGTTTCTCTCGTAATTTCTCGGTGATATTTATATGAAAAATATTGCTGTTCATAGTGAAATAAAACAATTTTTTAATTTTCTTTTTTATAAAACAAAAAAATAAAACAAATCATAGATCGTACTAAAACTAAAAAAAATAGGAAAAATTACTTTCTTTAAAAAATATATATATTTATGCATGCCAAGAAAGAAAAAGAATGGGACGTGCTCTCATATAAAATCAATTTATAAATTCTTCAATTCAATTCTCATTTATTATATAAAAATATACCTTGATTTATGTCAACGATTAAAAAAAACAAACTTACAATCGTAACATTATATAATAATATTATGTCAGACTTGAAAAGCTAATCAGGTGATTACAGATAAGAATACTCTCCACTCTTTCTCTCAGCTTTACGTCCCACGGTTATGCCAGCTAGGCTAAGAGATGGTGATGATGAGAAATGAATTAAATGGCGGAATGAGGAAAGTGGTTGGAAACGGGAGAACCGCGAGAAAACCCAAACACACCGTATTTGTCCACCACAAAATTCACTTGGTGCGAGCTGGGATCCAACCATAAACCGTTGCATCAAAGGTGAACGCTCTACCACTAAGCCACCACGGCCTCTCTCCCCAGGCTTTCTTTTCTAGTCATACATAAATATATTTTTACAGTAATTTTCTTGAAAATATACTTATTGTTTTACTTTTTAGTTCGACTTTTTTTTAAAAAAAAAGAAAACAAAGAAAAACTATATTTTATCCTGTTTAATCATTTTTTAAATGAATATTCTATCATTGCCGAGTTCTGTTTGTATTATTTCCTATATGCTTGCCGAAACACGCTGTATTTCGTCACTATAGTTTACATGAGGAATAGATTAAAAAAAACCTTAGTTTAAACATATATATCCTAACTATAAATAAAACTACATGAGTTGACATAAAATAATGGGGTACTTCTGGTTCACATGGAAAGTTGAAATTTGGTATGATTGTAGCTTTCCGGCACTAACCCACAGGAAAATTACCAAAAAAGAATATTTCTAATTTTTAGGGGGGGCCTAAGGGGAAATGAAGAAATTCCCCATGTTATTTAAATGGGCCTTTTTTGGATTTGTAGTCTCATGTTTTGGGTACTTTGAATTGGAATAATAACTTGAAATTTTACATGGTTGTACGTTTTAATTAGCATTACCTAAGTAAATAACTAAAAATAAAGTTCCTTCAGGATTAGAATAGTGACATTTGGTATGATTGCAGCTTTCCGGGGCTAACCACAGGAAAGTTGCCAAAAGTGAATACTTTTAGTTTTTAATGGGTATGAAGGGGGATGATGAAATTCCCATGTTATTTAAACGGACGTTTTCTTGGGATACAAAATCTTATCTTTTAGATAGTTGGAATACAAAAGAAACTTGAAATTTGCTAGTATTGTGGGCTTAAGAATTGCGAGACCGTAGGCCGAGTAAACTCGCGGGTCAGGGAGCGAAGATCCCAGCTGGGTCAAATTCAGGAAATAAAATTAAAGAGCAAATGCACGAAATTCACTCTTAATGCAAATTCTGATACAGAAGAGACGCGAGGCCGTAGGCCGAGCAAACACGGGGTCTGGGGCGGAGCCCCCAGCTAGCCGAGGATTAGTCCATATATATATATATATATATATATATATATATATATATATATATATATATATATATATAAAAGCAACAAAGGAATATCGTATTGTCAACCGATTTGTGTCCTTGTGCAAAAATTTCGTCAGTGTATGGAGTTGGGAAATGAGTTAAATTAATGTTGCAGGATTAAGGTTGAGCGTGAAACAGTATCTAGTACACTCAAAGCGCCCGCTAAGAATAAACTATATGATGTAATTCGATTTCTGCTGATCTGCCTGAAATTACAAGATCAATTAGTTAAGAAATAAAACACTGAGCTGCTGAATAAGACTGTATTATTCATAAAAATAAATACTTCACATGTTACGTTTCGATCTTCTAACCAAGATCCTCATCAGACATACAGTCTCAGAGTGTATATCTGATGAGGATCTTGGTTAGATCGAAACATAACATGTAAAGTATTTATTTTTATGAATAATACAGTCTTCTTCAGCAGTTCAGTGTTTTATTTCTGTTCTTATTTGCAAGACGTGCAGCAATGTTGTGTTGTCAGTTAGTTGAGAAACCATATTTTACCCCTTTCACGAACCAATTGATTCATGTGTTCATAAAGGTCGTCTTCCACCACAAATATCCTCCTAGGTTTCTCTCGACGTGTAGAGCAGTAAGTCTTTCTTCAAATTTTCTGTAGCATTTGTGCACACAGCAAACACCTATAAAGTTTCCGTCATAATCCTTGATCATTCGACGATGGATGGCGGCTGTATTGTGTTCTTCCGCCAAAATAAATTGAATGTAGTTCACACTTGGCGGGTGCTTCGATTGCAATTGACACAATTTGAAGCTCACTAGCCCATAATGGTTAACACCAGAGTCTGCCGTTTGGTATGAATCATGTGCAATCTCCAATGAACAGATTTGATCAATTTGTGCTTTGCCATCTCACATGGTTCTTCTCTGGTTGCTTAACGGAAGTTCAAAAACACGACCCTCGTACTTCACGTCAATACCAAGAGGAAAATACATAATCAAATAAACAGTTAAAGAAATAAATAAATCAAAGATTTTTTTATTGACGTAGTTGCTTTGTAGCAATTGAACACAACAGGCATATCTACACAGATATCATAATAAAGTTTTAATTGCTTATGTCAGCATTACTAATCAACAATCTGATATACGTATTGTCAAAAGATAAGCCCAATAATTGTATTCCATTTTTGAAAAATATATACTATTAATTACATTTAGTTTGCAAAATACAAATTCATAACTTATGCAAGAAAGGCTCAACCTACTTAAAAAAAACAGACAGTTTCTTGTAAGTTTCTTTGCATCGTAACCAAACCAGATACAGAAACTGAAATTAAATCAATTCCAAAAGGGATGTTTAGCGGAATGAATGACAATACACAGCTGTCCATTAAAATTACAATTACAAAAATAAATTAACTAGGAAAACCAAATTTTAGAGACTGATACCTTCTGGTACGAGGGTGAAATGATTATATTTACTGTTCTATGCGACAAAATCCTAGAAGAACATACGTGGGTCAGTGGTGAATGAAGTCGCCGTGAATGTGAGTAACTGCTGCGGCCCATCAAAGAATAAAGAAAGAGATCTTGGATGACCTACTGGGGTATAGCAAACAAGTAATGCAGTATTGAAATGTGAGAAAGTTAATCTGCTGTAAACGTACGTGGTGATTTCGTATGCGAATTGCCCTGCATGGACTTACCAAAATCAATAGGCGAGAGATAATGTGAACGCATAGACCAGAATTTTAATGGAACATTGTGTTCATTCAGGAATTATATCACATGCTAATTCTACATGAGGTTGCACAATGTTCTATTGGAAAACGATCCAATTCAAGAATTGGAAAAGTTCGTCTAGAAGAAATTCCAATACCTTAACAAGATAACAGTGGCTGGTCAATGTTACGTTAAACGCAAGCGGAAATGAAGTCAAATGACATCTCATACAACATGCCCGGTACTGGAAACGCTATGGCGTGCAAAATTTATGCTCCATCCGGTTTGTTAACGCGGTATCATTAGGCATGAATGCGACTGCAATAAAGTTATAGGCACGCAAAAGCAGAATTCGTCGGCAATGCCAATCAACATAAAGCGTACAACATTCTAGGCAGCATTCCAGCCATGGGGAAAATGCTCTGATACTCCGGACAATGACAAACATAACGTAAGGGCAATTATCGCTATTTAACACTCCCAATTTCTTGCATGAGAGATCACGATGCGACTGCACAACGCACAATAAGGCGTATAAGATGTTATGATCTATCGGTTAGTAATGTGATAGGACAATTGTGGTTATTGCCATTGACATTTTCCTCCTTTCTTTTACTCCTATCACTGTGAATGTATTCCGTCCGATACGAGCACCAAACTCACGGAAACATAATTCGCAATTTTGATGTTACAAAATCTCCCACAATCAAATTTAGAAAAACCTCCCGTGTGGTTGCTGCAATCACCGACAAGACGTATTTAAATTGTCTGAACCCATTAACTTAGAGCAAATACACTTCCATTACATAACTGCAACTCTATCCTTTCACGGTACTGTTATCAGAGGGCAATTTGATACTAAGTTAGGCGGCAAAAAATGTCACTATTCTGCCACGTTTAATTCACTCGGATGTCAGATTGGTCGGATAAATCTTCCTTGTCCTGCGCTTTTAATACTCAACAGTGTATACTAAAATAATATCGCTTTTCTCCAAAAATTCAACGATTAAATATACTTCAGAAGGATGGTTAGGTGAAAACTCTTGTCGAGAGTAAATACAAATGATCATATACATACAGCACCGTTTAATTTAAAACTTTTTTCTAGATTATTACCACTTATTTCAATACTTATGACATATTCCTGGTTATATTCTGTATATCGTCGTGGACTTTGCAAATGCAATTTAAACAAAATTATAATATACACTTGTAGAATATGAAGCCGGTGGTTTAGTCGGTAAGAAGCCCATCTTCCAACTAAGCAAGTCGAATTCGACCCCAGTAGGAATGGGAAAATTTTCTGAAACGGACACTAGAGAAAAATTGAAGAGTAAAGGCGGTCGGAGCGTGGACTACCACTGAAGTCTACAAAGTGCAGTTTATTCACCCATCTCTTGGGCCTCCTATGGTGCTCTTTACGCATTTATTGTTTCTTTTGCATTTTAATTCAATGACTAATACTATATTATCCTGACAAATGTTTTAATAATATTGTCAAAAGCTGTATTATTATTATTATTATTATTATTATTATTATTATTATTATTATTATTATTATTATTATTATTATTATACAGACTTAAAGTTTCAAGTTTGACATTCACCCATTTCAGAACTCGAAAATTATGCATTATTAGAATTGATCTAGACGACAAAAAGTTTTCTAAACATGCATATCTTCGGAAATATAATTCAATTTAATACTATGCACTCTTACGTATGCTGTATAGTGAGTCTTGGCTTTTAAGATACCAAATGGCATGGATGTCCGAACAGATCCAATTATGTGAATAAAATTTGCAATTTGATCTATACCTATACCAGCTACGTCTATAGTTTGGCGTGAAAATTCTGTGAGAAATATTATAATACAAAAAAAAATCAACAATGACTTCCAACATTATTAAAGTCATTATACACTATTAGAACCACACAAAATAGAACGTTTCCAACACTTTTATTCTTTTCACCAACGGCGCTCACAATTTTCTAAAGACAACATACAGCAGTAGTAAGTACTTCTAGTTTACATTTTACTTTCCCTTACGATACAGAAAAATATCACGTTACTGCTTTATTGCATATATAATTATGCATATCGCGATATGATAGCCACCTTTTTTATGATGTCATTGTCACTATGAGTCATATGCAGCGCTGACACAATGAACCACAATTTGTGGCTAATATTGAAAATGAAGAAATGTCCAATATTTGCAGAAAAGAAAGACAAAGGTGATGAAATAATACTGACGCAGTTAAAAAAGGGCATTTTTTGTCAATATTTTAATTCTAAAGATTCATATTTCTGATTATAAAACTCTAATGTGTCTTGCGTATTCCAAATAACGAAATTATCAAGGTCTGGTTGATGATACGGTTAATTTCTTTTTTAATTAGTCTATAAACATCTGAGTGATGTTGAACATCTTAATGTTGGATTTATGCCTATGAATATTAATCACAAAGGAGTCTTCTCAGTTCCTGAATATATAGTTTTCCAACTGAAATCTCTTTATTACATAATTGGTAAGAATCTATACTGTAACATTCTTTTGAAGAAATGCCTACCTACATCCTACCCCCTTATTTTGGGGGGTAGGAAGAAAATTCGAAAAAAAAAACTTCTCTGAAGAATCTCATAAAGAACTTAAAATTTAAAAATTGGTGCAGATATATTTGAACCGTATGGTTTCTAGAGGGGAGTACATAAGATTGACAAATATACAGACACATTAAAAAGTCACTTTTTCGATATGTGTGGGCCATGAAACGTGTAAACCCACTGAAATATCTTATTATATTTTTTCACGATCACCATACCTCGTTCTCTCTTCTCACCGCTCGAAAGCAAAAATCGATCGTGAAATCTAGATATTGAGGAGCAATATAAAGTAAGCGACAATTAGTTCCTATGTTAAGTGGGTTGCGGAAAGTTTTCAGCAAGGGGAGAAATGGAAAGGCAACAACTACAGATAACACACCAATTAAGTTGATTATGAATATAAGAGATGAAGGGAAGAAATACATATTCTGAATTTGAAATGAAATGTATTAAAATGGAGACTGGTCAAAAGATTTCTTAAGCAGTATGATTCCATAGGCTAAAAAATCGAATACAAAATGATACGCAAATCTCATATCGCATGAAGCAAATCTTCTAATTCGAATAGTGAACAGAAGATAATATATTATGGCCAAGCAAATCATGAAGTAAGATGATATGATTTTAATTTAAGAGGGAGAATAGGCGCCGGCGATGAATTTGGATTTCTGAGGGCAATTGGTGAAATATCTTTTCGAAGAAACCAAGGAAAGGAAAATATATGTAGTGTTTGTAGATTTAGTGAACTGAGAAATTTTGATGAGAATCCTAAAGAAGATCGGAATGGAATAAAAAAATTCAAAGACCACTCAATAATATGCATTTGAACCAACAAATAAGAGCCAGATTAGAAGATTAATCTACAGAGGGAAGTTAGACTGGAAGGAGAGTTCGACAGGACTGTTGCTTTTCATCAGATTTGTTCAATATAAAATAGATGCAATAGGAAAGAAGTGTTTCACTGAAGATGTTATTCCGAGATAGAATTTAAGTGTACTCTTTATGTGATGTCTCTCCATATTTTATCTTTATTGCGAAGATTTTAATTGTGTTTGAGATACAGGATAATAATATTGCACTTTGTTTATACATTCAGTAATTTGAATTTAACTTTTATGCTGTTTAAAATTGAAGACCTGAATTGAAAAACGTGACAAGTCCCATGGAGTGTTTTTTTTTTTCATGGAGAACATGAAAACATTTTAATATTGAATGTTTTGTTCGCAAGCGCTTCTTTGTGGTTTGCCTTATTATGTTCTTTGTTTCTCCTTAGACTTAGGCTATTTGAGAAAGCGTTTTAGATGCGTTACCCCCTGTAGCGAACGCGGCCAAGGTGGCTATTCAGTGATTTTGTTTTCACCAGAGTTGTAAATCATACTGTGGGCCAGTGAGGGTTTCCGGGTCTTTTTGCCAGGTCCAGGTGTATAATAGCAGAGTTCCAATCCAATACTCTGCTCAAACCATCTTCCAAGCAGCTGTTTCTTGCTACAATCCCCTTGCCTGGCAACACGTCTTTTTTTTCTTCCTTCCTTTTGAAATCTTTTAAGGTTGGTGTAAAGGGACAAGTTTTGCCAATAGATGCCACTACAGTCTTCGTCTCTCTCTCATGTATTTTTTACCTTTCACAAAAATTTACAATTTCTCTTATAAATTTCAACCTAGAGATTTCAAATTTTTGGAGAAGGAAATTCATAATCTATCGAAGGCAACAATCCATGCCGATTTCTTATTTTGAATCTTCTTCATTGTTGAAAGAGTTATATTGTTAAAGGTTTGGATATCCCTTTCAACAAACAAGCCATTTCAACAATGAAGAAAATTCTAAATAAAAAATCGGCACGGATTGTTGTCTTCGATAGGTTATGAAGTTCCTTCTCCAAAAATTTGAAATCTCTAGGTTGGAATTTGTAAGAAAAACAGTGAATTTTCGTGAAAGGTAAAAAATACATGATATATATACGAAAACTGGAATGACATATATCGGCAAAACTTCTCATTTTAAACTAACCTTAAACAACAGGCGGTCTATTGTTCCGAAACGAACAAAATACGCTCGAACTGACGTTTTCTCCGCGTTTTTATTGCTCTCGAGTTTGTGATTAGCCATCCACATTTAAATACATGGTCAGCGTATTCCAAGCGTACGCATGAGCAATAAATACGCTTTGCGATCGCCTCAAATAGCCGGGTACCTAACTTCTAACTACGCGAAACAGATATATATCAAGGTGGAAATATGTATATGCAGGGTGTTACAAAAATATTTTGGGAATAGATTCCTCACATCAAAATAACAAAAAAACAGTTAATATGGACCTGTGGTCGGAAGTGCATAGTTTCGTATTTATAGGGCGCCGAAAACGTGAAAGAAACTAACTTTAAAGGTTCAGAGTTCTACTACTATAGCATCTATTTTAGTCGAGTCAAGATTAGTGTTGCAAAGGCCTGGAAAAAAAAACGAAAATTTTGGGTAAAAAAAAAAAAGTTTTTTACCGTTTTTTTCCGAGCTTGGAAAAAACCGTAAAAATTGGGAAAAACTGAAATTTTCGAATATTTTACTACGTTGTGCTTTTAAAATGAAAACTATTTTATATTTACTAGTTTACAGTTAAGAACAGTGAGTAGTTATATTTCTTGTATTAGAATAGGGAAATTTTGTGGCAACAAATATATTTGCACCAATCCTTTAAAGTAAGCACCGTGACAGAATGGAGTTATGGCTACAAAAGATACTAAAATATAATCTAGATAGAATAATTAATATAGACGTATTTAAATTAGCTTAAGTAATATTATAAAGTTACCGTTTTACGGCAGGGAAGTGTTAAAATAACAAAGCCAGATTCATTTCAGTTATAACCAGTGTGTTAAAATCAAATATATATTTTACGAAGATACGTATCTTCCTTGTGCTGTGTAAAATTTCTTGAAATTTTGAACCCATTAGAAAAAATCTTTTGTTCGGAAAATTGGCAAAACCTGGAAAATATAATTTAAAAACTATTTCTTCGCTTGATTCTAATCTTATTTGCTGTAACGTGTCTGCAGAATGTATCCAATGTATTTCGCTAGCAGGAAAAGTATTTAAAGCCACAGCTTTTAATTTTACTTTTTAGTTTTCTGATTTCTGATAAAAAAAATCCCTGTTTATTATATGTATATCTTTTGAACAACTCAAAAAGAGAGATGATCTTATATACATATACGCACATACGCCGTTCAAGTGCGTAAATTTGAGCAGCGACAAATATATTCATAATTTTAATATGTGCAACTTCCGTTCGTTATTATTAAAGACTAGCAGAATACCCATTCTTCGCACAAGGAGAATGCGTTTCATTTTGGGTATAAATGGCACCAAAACTGTCACCAATGAACTTAGGGACCCCAAAAACTATGAATTCGATACTAGTATCAGTCATTTTCAATTACTTTTACCTGTCACCCTCCCCCTTTATTAGTACTAATGGGGCTGAATCTGGATTTAAACAGCTTCGGAAATGTTAATGTTCATCTCAGAAACCTTAAAACCATGGATTCGACACTAATATCGGGCACCTCTCCGCGCCCCCAAGTTACGAGGATGAATTTGGATTTAAACGGCATCGGAAGTGTTATTGTTCATTTCAG
This sequence comes from Thermobia domestica, assembly GCF_964235325.1. Classification (NCBI taxonomy): domain Eukaryota; kingdom Metazoa; phylum Arthropoda; class Insecta; order Zygentoma; family Lepismatidae; genus Thermobia; species Thermobia domestica. The sequence goes on along the minus strand of NC_137459.1, from coordinate 295,113,682 downwards.
TGACCCTAAAAGCTATGAATTCGAAACTAATATCGGTCATTTTCGATCATATTTATATATCTCCTCTCCCCCTAGTTACGGGGATGAATTTGGACTTAAACGGCATCGGAAATGTCACTGCTCATCTCAGCGACCCCGAAAACTATAAATTTGACACTAACATCGGCCACTTTAAGTTATTTTTATATATCTCTTCCTACCCAAGTTATGGACCTGAATTTGGATTTAAATGGCATCGGAAGTGTTACTGCTCATCTCAGCGACCCCGAAAACTATGGATTCGAAACTAGTATCAATCATTTTCGATCGTTATATATATATATATATCATCCCCTTCCCCCTCTCTAAAGTTTTGGTGTTGAATTTGGATTTAAACTGCATCGGGATATCACTGTTCATCTCAGGGGTCCTGAAAACTATGGATTCACACTAATGCCGATCATTTTGCATCATTTTTATATAGTCTATCTCCCCCTCCCCCTAATTTGCGGGGATACATTTGGATTTAACCCTTAACGGTTCACCATCTTTTCTGTCTGTTTCCGGCACTGCTTGCAAAACAATATATCCACAGACTACCTTCCGCTTAAAATTTACCAGAGTTGTCACCAGGAAGCAATAGCTTATCTGGATCGCGGAAAGCATGTACACAAATGACCAAAAGGAACAATACCTAAAAATAATAGTCTTCAAACTCAAGAGACAAGATCAAAAAATGTGTAGCCAAATGGTAACGAAAACTCGTTAAGGGTAGCTTCGAAAGTGTCACTGTTCACTTCAGCGTACCCGAAAACTATGGATTCGATACTGATATCGGCTGTTCTCCTTTTTTTATATACCTCCCCTTCCCCTTCCCCTTCTCGCAAGTTGCAAAGCTGAATTTGAATTTAAGCTTCATCGGAAATGTCACTGTTCATCTTAGCAACCCCGAAAACTATGGGTTCGACACCAAGATCGGTAATTTTCAATATATATTCGCACTTCCTTCCTCCAAGTTGCATTTTCAAAGGCAAATGCTAAAATCCGTCCCAGGCCCTAAATTCAGCCATGCTGAAAATTTTTATTGAGATCAGTATGGCGGTTCAAGAGTTTTTAAATTACAAATATATTCTCTTTCATATATATATATATATATATATAATATGTCGCAGTAGAAAACAGGTATTTGTGTATTTGTTTACTTACAAAATTTTGTACATAAAGTTTATAGTAAATTCTGTATTTGAATATTAAATGATAGTAATTATATGTCTAAGTGCATGAGTAATAGAGAAATTTGCCTACTGCTATTTCTTTTAAGAAATAATTTGGTTAAAATTAACAAAATTTCACCAGATCAAAGAGCACATTAAGGACTCGGTTTCATTCAAGAGCCATATTTGTTGCAAAACATAAACGCTTCATGATGGTAGATGTGTATGCAATTGTAAAAGTTCTGTAATTAATGCACATCTAGGTGTAAACGACTAAAAGACACATGAAAGAAATGAATGCAGACTACTAATTTTCAATAATAATTACAACAATTTTACTTTGGAATACTTCTTTTTTTTAATATTCGGCATATTGAAATTTCTCAACTTATATTTTTCACGCTTTCGAAAAAAATGGTCCCACTACTAGTAAAACTAACCTATTACAAAGATTTTTGTTATTTTCCCAATTTTTCCTATTTTTCCGGAAAGAAGCCGGAAAAAACGGTTTTTTACCAGCAGGTTCAAAATTTCCGGAAATTTTACAACACTAGTCAAGACAGTACTGAGGAACTAGTATGTGAACTACCCAAATATACATGTTTCAGGATCTCCGCTCCTTGGACAATCATTTTAGAGAGGCTGTTTGGGAGTACTTGATCACTCTCCACTACGTCTCTAGAAATTAGTGTCCAAGTACTGGAGCATTTTTAAACATGGATATTTAAATGATTCACATACCAGTTCCTCAGTGATGTCTTTACACGACTACGATACGTCCCATAGCAGTGGAACTATGGACTTTTAAAGTTCACTTGTTTCACGCTTTCGGCACCATATAACTCCGAAACTATCCATTTTCGAGCATCGGTCCATATGAACTTTTTCTTATTTTGATGTGAGGAATCTGTTCCCAAAGTATTGTAACATATTTTTGTAATACCCTGTATGTTTGTGCACTTGGGATATTCATTTCATTCAATTTGAAATACTTTTGTTAAGTCTAGATACATTCTCAATGTGTGAATAATAGGCTATATTTTAATATTTTAATGAAGTACATTAAACTTTTCTTATATCGGGTAGTCATGCTTTCTCCAAGAAAATCTTGAAATGACCTCACTCTGTTGTGGTATAATTTTGCTGAGTGAATTAAAAAAAGGTGGGGGTTATAAATGTTAAAAATAATATAGCCCTACATCGAAATCAGTTAAGAGCAGAGACATGCTAATTGAATACGCGTTGCAGCGTTTTTTGAAGTTTTTCTTAGGTGGGAAGAAAAGAGTGGGTGTTGCAACTGTTGTGATAAGATGGCCAAATCTCGAAATCCCTTAATATTGCAGATATGTTCGGGATATAGCAAGTGCGGGGCTGTTGGTCGAGCAAATCTGGGGGTATGAGGACGAAGCCCCCGGCTAGCTGAAGGCTAGTATTCTTATAATGCTCATAAGCCACTTCCATGAAAATATTCACAATGAGTAGTTTACTCTTGGGGCGGTTTTTTGTTGACAGTTTCGTGAAATACGACTAATGCGATTTTGTTAATGTTTTATAAATAAATATTTCATTAATAACCCAAACATATAACATAAGTAATTGCTTATGCAAATATCTACAAGAGGTAATTTACTTTCCGGGGCGAGGTTTATTTATTCGAAGTTTTCGGAAAACGCCTCATAATTTTGTTTGTATTTCACAAGAACATATTATTAATAACTGTAGCACAACATGAATTAGTTTAATAGCTCCTTCATGGCTAAGTGGTTAGCGTATGCGTCTTTGGTGTGGGAGACCAATGTTCGATTCCCGGCGAGAACTCATATGGTTCGGATCAGAGTTGGAGTGGGTCAGTGGGTCGGTGGGTCAGTGGGTCAAGTTTCCTGAGTGGGTCAGTGGGTCGTGGGTCAACAGCATGTGTCCCACTGCGACCCACCACCCACTGTGACCCACCACCCACCGTGACCCACTGTGACCCACCACCCACCGTGACCCACTGCGACCCACCACCCACCATGACCCACTGCGGCCCACCACCCACCATGACCCACTGCGACCCACCGACTCAGTATGATCTACTGACCCTCTCTGCTCTCTGCATTGTAGAGAGTATCTTCTGAAGACTGGTAAATTTGTCTCCGTTTTACTTTTAAGACCTTCCTTTCCCTTTCTTTTCCACTTGTTTCTGTCTACTTACCTGAGGTGAGTATATCTAACCAAGTGAAAAGAAAACCGGGCACTTTTGGATATTGATATTTTTAATAGTAATAATAGCAATAGGACTTACACTACAACTTGGCTTTCGAGACCTGTGAGTTTTACAGGAGCTAACTACTGGAAAAAATACATTTTTGAATCACTGTAATATATAAATTATTTATAAAAATTGAATGTAACTATGTGTGCCTGATCATCACGGTCAAATTGCAAAGTCAAATGAAATTACTTTTGGTATATAGTTAGGCCTTAATACAAATTGGGATGTTATATTGCTTTTATTATAATGCATAATATCCTAAGGAGGTAGTGAGGATCCGAATTTTTGCGAAAAAAAATGAGTATCTCGCAAGCCGATAAACTTACGGAGTGAAATTCAGTGTATTAACTCTTTATTGAAAATAAATAGAATGTGTCCTAGCATTTTTTTTTTTAATTCTCCTTTATGTGTGTGGGAGAGGCACTTTCTATATATGGAAAATTGGTAGTCAGTTGGTTTGTAAAAAGGATCGAAAAAGATCGATGTTATTTCAGAAAAAAAAAATCAGAAACAAAAAATACAGTGCTTGGCTTCATATATCCATTGCTTTCTGCTATAATAATTGCTGAAGCTTATGTTTATTATATGGAGGGCTCACAGCACAGGGCAATCAACCAATAAAGTTGTGAGAAAAATAGGCATAAAATTTGTACTGTGAGGTTAGTTACACGGAAATTTGAAGTTTGGGTTGTACGCATAATTGTATGGAAGATTTTACCTTTTTTTTTTCCTTTACGTTAGTCTACTTACTTTGATTTGGAACTTTGAAATTTCATCCTTTTTTGCACTGAAAAGTATTGATAATTCAACAAGGAAATAATTATACTATGATAATTTAATTGAAATTCATCGTAATTTGGCACATGACAAACAGCAGTGAGGTAATTGAAGTTGAAGAAGGAGGGAAATTCCCATTCACCTCTGAATACTTTCCAGAAACCTCGTTCCCTTCCGTTTTCTACACGGGGGAGGGAACTCGGTAATAGTATCAAACCTTCATGTGTAACTACAAAAATTAAATTTATAAACAAATAAGAACTCATCAGTTTATCAGGCTTTAATTGATAATTTATTCACAAGATTCCCTATCAAAGGCGTGGTAGATGAAGTTTCTGTTCTACATGGGTCGACATTGCCAACTGACATGGTCGATATGGAAAAGATGTTGTATGGTGATAGAGAGATGATACTTCTTGCGGAGTATTTCAAAACTGACCGAGAAAAATCGTTATCAGACTTGAGTCTAACAAGTAGATTGTCGATGAGAAGTTGCAGAAATCGGGTAGCGTAGATGTATTATCAATTTCCACGACAGAGTGCGAACGGGGATTTCCCCCTATGAATTTACAGATGACTGATATTAGAAATAGATTAAGTGCTCAAACATTGTCTAACTTGTTGTTCATCAATGTTAATGGCCCACCGCTAGACAAGCTCAAAGTAGACGAGGTAGTTATTTCTTGGCTGAAGGATGGACATCATTCCACTGCGGATGATTTACCGCCAAAAAGTTACCCACAGGAAATAAATCCGATTTCAGATTTGTTTTAAGGTGGAAAATTACGAGTTACGGAAAATGTATACTTGTATTACTAATGGCTTATTTGTGTTATTCAACTTTGTACATACTTTTTAGTAACTCTCTTCTTTACTTTAGGTAAACTACTTTGAATAAATATTCATAATAATTGCAATTATGCATATTTGTAACTTAAATTTAACGTGGTGTTTTAGTGATTACACAAATTACAATCATGAGCATCCTTTATGGAGATGCTCTCACATAGGGTACCCGAGCACCTTTATACCTATGAACAACTGATTTTTCAAGTCTTTTGTGAAAAAATACTGTGAACTGAGAAACCATAATCTTTTCCATATTGTACAGGGGTATTTTCCTGCTTATAGAAGTTTCTTGTGGAATGCGTTCAGAAATTAACACTTGCAAGAATACTCTCTTAGTACAAGTATATTTTAGGCACACACTAATTTCCCCCCACCTCGAACTGTTTCAATTTCCTCACTGACAAACACTTTATCATTTTATATCGTAAAGGTCAGACCACCGTTATTGTAGCAGAGTGGTGCTTGAGCGATTGACTAGAAATTCAAACTTCGATTAGTGACAATTTCACAGTCTTGTTTTATTACAAGTGTAAACTCTTTGGTCAGTAAAGAAGAGGCCGTGGATCGTGTTCAGAGTTGATGATGGATTTTGATGAGTCAGAGTAGGTCACAGTGGATGATAGTGGTTCATGGTGGGTGGTGGGTCAGAGTGGGTCACGGTGGGTGGTGGGTCAGAGTGGGTCACCGTGGGTGGTGGGTCACGGTGGTCATGGGTCAGAGTGGGTCATGGTGGGTGGTGGGTCACGGTTGGTGGTGAGTCAGCGGGTCGTGGGTCAAGTTTTCATTGACCCACGCCAACTGGTTCGGATTCCACGTTAATCAGTAGGTCCAAGTCTCATATAGACTCGCTACTGAATGGGACGTTAAATTCAAAATCAACTCAACTCAATGATTTTGTTTAAGGAATTGAAGCGAGAAAGTTTAGTGAGGGGGCCTGTACCTTTTACCTATGTATCTATGTTTAGGGCTGTTGCAATAATTGAGTAATCGATAACAATTCGATAAAATTTCAAAACCGTTTCGTCGATAAAGAATTTTAATTTTATCGACTTACCGAACTTTCGAGACACTCAAAGTGATCGAGACTCTGGAAATGTTCGAGACACTCGAAATGTTACAAACATCTGACGCTTTTGAGACACTCGAACTGTTCGTGAGTCTCGAATTGTTTGAAAGCAGCAAATACTGAAAATCTCAGTATGATCGTAATTTATCGAGTTGTTTGAATATTTTGAAAAAATCAGTATTTTTTATCGGAGTGTTTAGAAGAAACAATGCAATCGAGGTTATCATAGGTGTACATATACTACATATATGCATTGTGCTCATTTTAAAAGTTGTCTCTCTTCAAATGAAGTGAAAGAAAAATTTCTTCCCACAAAGTCGATACTGGAAACTTAGTTAATACTCGAACTTTCGATAATACCCGAAACTTCCAAATACTCGAATTCTTGATAATACTCGAAACTTCGATAGTACTCGAAATTTCAATAATTTCAAATACTCGAACGATTTCGAGCAACCTATGACAATTCGATAAATTTTCACTCGCGAAGTTCCATAGGTCCTCAGCCTTATCGAACACCCCAACCTACGTTACGCAGCTATATGCTTTGTATCGTTATCTAAACACAATCCGTCTAGTTTTTAAGAGGCAAAGACCTGCCAGTTGGAGTTTTTGTTTTGCGTTCGTATGAAAAACCGAAGTTATAAAGCACATAGCTTAGTATTAACGTGGGATTCGAATCACGACCAAGGCATGAATCCGATTCAACTGCTGGATGCACAGATCAGCAGGAAAGATCATCTCACACAGTATAGATCATTCCTCACCACACTATCTCGCCTTCAAGAGAGCATATTACAGGAGCATGCCACCAGACACAGCTGAAGAGGAATATGTCTGCACCAGTTTGTCACTATAGAAGTCAAAATTTTTCAGTAGCTTTTTAAGACATAAACTATATACAATATACCGGTATTGTAAAATATTGTATTATAAAGTAAACAATGTACTGATCAAAATGCACGAAGTAAAAAATATGTAAGTATTACAGTCCGCGTCACCCGAATTGGCGTATGGCGTCAACCAATAAGTTTGCAATGCTTGAAGTGCTGTCAAACCTTCAGAGAGGTATTTAATCATTCATAAATGACCATAAATATGAACAAAATCAATTACGAAAGATTAAATCCCTCACCGAAGGTTTGGAATCAGCGCAGTGCGACCTTATTGGCTGACGCCATACGTCAATTCAGGTGACGCGGGCTATAACAGGGTATGGTCTTAGTTACAGGATCTCGTTTAATTTATTGAGCTCCCTCGCGGCTAAGTGGTAAGAGTATACGCCTGTAATGTACCATTACAGTCCATGTAATGAGATTTTTGTTTGGAGGAGTCCAATATTTTTTGAACATACTGTACTACGCGATTCTTCAACATATACTTTTTGGTTCATGTAGTATAATCATTAGTTCTTTTTTCAAACCAAAATTAATGTGGAAGCTTTGAATAATCTAATAGAAATTATATTTTGGGGAATAATGTCTTTATTTATACATTATTTTGAGTCCCTTATATGGACATTTCAGATGGATGAGTATTGAAATTATTGTATTAATGCTATGCGAAAACTAAGGCCCACAATTTGACAGAAATTCTTGAAATTATCCACCAATCTGAATTTTTGGCAGAATAATTTAGACCACCTTCTTCCCTCTGAGATGCACATATCCAACCAAGATCCGGTTTTATCCAGTTTTTGCTATTTTTCATTCGTTTTATAATTTTCCGATACTGATTGAACTATTTTCTGACGCTCTCATATCAAGGCGCAAGGATGCTCATTCTAGAACCAGAAGCGAACCACGCCAAAGCAGACTACTTCGGCTCTTGCAAAAAGTGGAATTTGGACCAAAAAAGCTGCATTAGTGAGGTAAAATCTGTTTCATTTTACAAATAAACTCACTGGAAGCTGAAGGGAACCCGAGATGGTTAAAATTCACCAGTAAAACAGACTGAAAACAGCAAGATGTAGAATTCGACTCAGGGACGCCATGTTGCTGCATACATACAGTGATGGACAGGATTTGCAGTGCTGTGTGTAAATTCTCGATTTCAAATGAAGAATTAGTGATTTAAAACATTTAAAATATCCTTTTCACCCCTCCCAAAATTCAGTGTAAGGTTACGTTAGGCCTGTCCAAGTATAGATTCTGTTTGTGTACATAGTAACTGTAACTTATTTTTTTAATTATTACTAACATGGCGGTATGTGATTTCGCAGTAGTTAGGGTAATTATTATTCTGGTAGTGTATGGGCTCTCATTTACTCCTAAGTTGATCAAGCTTCCAACCAAAATTGTTAAACGATTTTTCGTTAGGGTTCTTTTTCCTTCAGGAAAAGGACCCTCACAATTAGCAGTTTTGATATGTCCTTTCAGTAGCATTAACAGCACTAGGAAAACATGATTTAGTTTGCAGAAGGGCTACTTGGCTCTGATCATTTCGTCTCCCCTTTTCAGTTCATAGAACCGATTGTAGATATGGTGAAATTAAATAATCTTGTTTGGTTCATATATAGTTGAGTGGTGTGATAATATGTATTAGTATGTATAGTTATATGTGTTAGTATTTGCTTTCTTGGGTATGTGGAATGTAATGCGCATGTGTTTAGTTGAGTATGTGAATTTTAGGAGTAAGGTGTGAGTGAGAGTATGATATATTTAGTGGACAGTGTATTGTTGCTTGTTTATTTACCTTTTTGGTCCGTCATAATAAGTACGTTACTCCATAGTGAAGAATTTCATAATAGTTCGTACCATAATTACATAGTGCATGGCTTATAATTAACAATAATAGTGCAAAAACGTGACTAACAGTGCAAAGATTATTCAGTTGTGGGTAACAGGTTTGAATTACCTTTCAATAACTATTCGAATTCCTTCACCATATTTCCATATTTATCCAGTAATCCTTTCTCCTCTAACTTTCTCTACCTTTCTTCTTTTTCTCCTTTCATCCTTCTTCTCTCCTAACTACTTCTTCTTTCTCATTCTTTATTTTCCTATTACTAATAAAACTGAAGAGGGGTCGTGATTGGGAGTTGTCGCTATTGACACGGTCACTGAATTCTTTTGATGCTTCGGAAGTCCGATATGAATTAGTCAACCCTATAACAAGCATCTGAATCTAGAATAATAAAAAGTCATTTACTTTAATTTTCATAACTGAATTATTATAAATCACACAAGCTCATTTCACAAACTAACGACTTCCTTTTCCCCAATCACGATTTACTTTTTTTTATTTCAAGCCTTTGGTGTGAGGGACTCGGGTTCGATTCCCGGAGGATCTCATGTGGTTCGGATAAAACGTTAAGCTGCAAGTCCACGTCTTACATAGCATCGCTACTGAAAGGGACGCTAAGCTCACATTAAATTCAATAACTTAATTCATTTAATACTCTTTAACAATTCCACGTGTCAAATACAAGTCCTAGTAATGTTTCAGGATACACATTACGAGCGACTTCAGTTCCTCATATCTCCGATGTTAAATAAAGACATAAAAACACTAGAATTATACAGTATGTGCCCCATCCAAATATCCATGTTTCTGAATCCTGCGGTACTTCCGCGACAATTTTTATAGAGGTAGTTGCTGAGTACATCAAATTATAGCAAAACTGCCTCTATAAAATTTGTTGCGTGAGTACCTTAGGATTCTAGAAAATGTATTTTTGGATAGCGCATACATTAGTTTCTAAATGAAGTCTTAACTCGACTACGGTACGTCCCATAGTTTTCGAGCTATGGACCTTTAAACTTTTTTTTTCATACTTTCGGCAGCCTATAACTCCGAAAGGAAGCACTTGTGCACCCAGTCTGGTCTACAATTTTGTGTTATCTTGTTTTCATGAATCACTTCCGAAACGTTGTCGGTGTTGTTTTGAAACACCCTGTATATACTAAAATAAGGTTTAGAGTTCCCTTTTCCTTTATTCCCAGCACTGAATGCTTAAGGAACAGTCTTTCAGAAATGCACATAGCTTAACGTCATCCACGTGTACATTTATAAAGAAAAATAAAATAAACAAAAGAATAAACTTTTATATTACAGGGCAGAAAAGGCAATTAGGAGTCTACAAACTTTTAATTGTAGTAAAATGTAGTCAAATGGTAACCTTTACTGAATTATTACAGTTATCATATAAACGAAAGCGATTAAAACATAGTTCCAATGTACTTTCCTGAAAATTTCTCTGTGACGGGTACATGGGAAAATTTACATTGAACAATAATATATAACGATACTAGCAAAAGAAAAAATCCCCCTAACAAGGGAATTTTTAGTAGTACTATTAAATGCCAATGTTGATGTAAGACTTATCAAGAGGCGTTTTTTTTCTACATATAACGTCTTGTTGAATGATATGGAACATAAACTTTCTGAAGATAAAATGTAGCTATGTGCAATTCTGGATTTCAATTGACCGTGTTTTGTGTGATAATGTTAGTATATCTTTTTTTTCTCCCTTCTTCCAATGAGAATGGAAAACGCAGCTAGCGCAAGTGTGTTTCAAACAACACCATAATGGCTTCACGCTCAATATAAGGTCTACAAGGTTCAAGTCTGCCTTTGTAAGAAGTTCGCCAAATCAACCAGAAAGTTAACACTTGTAATAAATGCATTACATGCAAAATAAGTGAGAATATTGAGCAAAATTAATACATCGTTCTCCCTTTCTCTTCTTCTTTTCCTGTTAAGCACCGAGTTAAACATATACCGTATGACTGGGTACTTTGCACCAGAATTAAAGAATTTTTAAAGAAAATCGCATGTAACTTACAAACGTAATGATTTAGAACGCTGTATTTTAAACATGTAACAGCTAGATATGTATAAAGAAAACATTTGTGCAAGTACATTAATAAACATTTAGTATGGCCATGATTATTGAGATATAAACATTGGTGCAAAGTAAACCCATAGGTGGGGAAACTTTGCACAATATACAAAAGATGTATTTTCAACATACGAACATAATGTTTCTGTGCTGTTTTCCTTTTATTATTTATACACTTCATTTCTTACACAAAACTGCATGCATTCTACAAATATTGATATTAGAATGATGGTACAGGTACCAGTACTTACCAGTGTGAATTATCGATATTTGTAAAGAAAATTATGTATTTTCTCGTACCGGCACAAGAACCACATTCTGATAGTTTAGCACATGTTCCACAAAAATGCCAACTCAGGGGCAGAAAAAAATTCCGTTAACTGATTTGCCTTGGTTGCTCTTTGTGTCCGAGAATATCGTCCCAAACGTAATCAGTGGAAGATTTACGGGGTTTGGGACTTTCAGGCTGAAGCTCACCCAAATTGCATGATTTTTTTTTTAATCTAATGTTAGTCATTCTTATGCGTATAAGCTTCAAGCACCCCCAGTCTAGTGATTTGTTTAAAAATAAGCTTTTCAGAGTGAAGCCCCTCTCAAACTAATTTTCTGGATCCGCTACTGTTCGTAATTTATTTTCCGAAATCCATTTCGACATTTACCTAAATAGGATATTTACCTAAAATTAGAAGGCAGGAGGTCTTTTACAGTAACTGCTTTCCATACCTCTTCATACAACAACAAACTCTCCCGGTAATTAGAACTGAAGTTAACCGCCAATACTATAGCTAAAATACAGTTAGATGTTCTATCTTACAGTGGCAGTTGAAACTTTCTCTTTACAGTTCATGGTTTTACCGACAAGGACTCTGCAACTCTTTTCATATTTTGTGCAAAGTAACCCCGTCTTACGGAATTCACACAGGCATCAAATGATACTCAATGGATGAAAAAGAATTATCTAAAACGCAATATAGAAGAGCTAATAAACAAGTGGTCTTAGTCAGTAACGAGGTTTTCTTCGCAAATCTAGGATCTAAATATATTATAAATATAATATAATATAGAAACTACAAGTTCCTTAATATATTTATTTTATATAACCATTGCTATCATAAACATTATCGTCATTAGGGAAAGCGGTGGCTCAGTAGTAGAGCGTTCACCTCTGGTATGTGGGATCCTTGATTTGGCTCGTGTTAAGTGGACTTTGTGATGGAAAAACACCGTGTGCGTGGGTCTTCCCGGGGTTCTCTCCTTTGCTCCTACTTTCTTCATTCCACTATCCTATTCATTCTCAACTTCACAACCCCGATCACTTAGTTTCCTATTTATATAACCTCTTTGTCGTCACATGATAACACGTCTGCTTTCTGTTCCTGCGGTCCAGAGATCGATCGCCTGTAGTGGTGCTAGTGTGATTCACATTTTTTAAAGCAGTAGGTCCCTCACATATACCCTCGATTTGAAATCAAGATATTAAATTCACACCTATATTCCTACCTCATTAATTACCTCCAATTTTCCCTATTTTTCAATACTTCACCATTGTCCCCCCGCTAATTTTATCCATGTTTCTTCACAAAACTATTTCAAAAGCTTCCCACAAAGCTTCCTTTTATTATTCCGACTATGCATTGAAATACATGAAACAAGATAGTAGTCAAAAGACTTCCTGACGATGATCACGATGGCGATGGGTAAAAAATCGAACCCAAAGAGATGTGGGGATTATAGAACTATTAGTCTCATATATCATGCAGCAAATATTTTGCTCTGAATTCTAAACAGAAAGTTTTATGGAAGAACAAATGAAAAAAAAAACTGAGGCGGAGCAGTTTGTGTTCAGGAGAGGTAAAGGCGTAGGTTTATTCAAAAAGGGAAAGAGGCGTATATGGTATTCATTGATAATGTGGTAGAAAAGGCTTTTAACCGTGTGAATTGGGCATTGCTGTTGAAAGTTCTAAACAAGGTTGGGTTGGAATGGAAAGATCGAAGACTCGTAAGAAAGATACATGAACCAACAAGTAAATGTTAGAATAGGGGAGGAAATGACAGAGAAGAGTGCAATTGGAAGAGGAGTTCGACAGAGATGCTGTCCGTCGCTAACAATGTTTAATTAATATCTATCCAGAACACATAGTAAAAAACAGCCTATAAAATGAAGACGACATTTCAGTAGGAGCTAGAATGATTAGGTGTATAAGGTTTGTAAATGATATGGCGCTTGTTGCGGAATCTAAAGAGAAAATCAATAAAATGTTAGAAAACTTGGGAAAGAGCTGTAAAGAATATGGGATGAAAATGAATGTTACAAAGGCAAAAGCCATGGTGATTGGAAAAAAGCCAGTAGAAAGAGAGAAAATAGGACAGATGACTAGTTTTCGATATCTGGGTAGTATTATTAATAATTATATGAAGTGTGAAGTGAAATAAAAGGTAGGATAGGAATGGTGAAAGAAGCCTTTAGGAGGACGAAAAGACTATTTTGTGGGACCTTGAATAAAGAGTTGAGCATAAGACTAATGAAAGGCTTTGTGTAGAGTATTGTACTGTATTAGTCAGAAACATGGACATTACGTAAAATGATGAAAAAAACGACTTAAAGCTTTCGAAATGTGGGTGTGGAAAAGAACAGAGAGAATTAGCTGGGTGGAGCTTTAAACGAATGTGTTAGAAATGGTGAAGAAGAAAAGAACAATTTTAGATATTATTAAGAAGAGGAAGAGAAACTGGTTAGGACATTAGCTAAGAAGGAAGTGTATCATAAGGAACGTGCTATAGAGGGTATGGTGGCAGGGGAGAGAGGTAGGGGGCGAAAGAGACTACAATTAATGGACGGTATCAAAACAAAAAAAAATCGTACGTGAAGACGAAGATGTTATCGGAAGACCGCTGAGCATGGAATATTCTCAGTTGCGGCAAGTGACCTGCCAATAATGACAAAATACCTATGATGATGATGATGTACCTAATTTATTGTCTTTATTTTTCTTCACCCAAATATTTGAAGAGCCTCCAAAAGAACTTCATTATTCGTCTGCTTTATCTAGATAAATTTCACAAATTGTCTCTGGACCTATATTTTAGAACCCTCCAGTGGATTTTCACTGATGTTCGTAGTATTCATATTTCTGTTGTGTACAATACAAGACTTTACTTGAAACTTTTGAAGAATCTCTTTCTCTACGTTTTTCTCAAATACTAAAACAGAAAAAAAAAACGCTTTTCTTTCTTTCATCCTACCCGATACGAGCAATCCACCTTTACAAATACACTTTCGTGTATTGACTAGGGAGAATTGTGTACTACAGTGAAATATACAGGTCAGTAGTCGTAGTTTGGAACCAAAAAGAACGTCCGTGCCAAATTGCCCTAAATGGAATAATGAGATAAATAATTTGCTGCTAGGGGCAGTAGTTCTTCAACATGTAAGTTCCTAGAATTCAGTGATAGGTACTGGAGTTTGACAGTTTCTTGAGTGGTCAGTTGGAACATTGCTATGTGAGAAGTAACAAGAAACTGCTACATTATTTTCCTTAGTTTGCCACAGGCAGGAACTTAAAAAAAAACAAAGTATTGTTATCTAAAATAAAAAAATATGAAATTGTTCACCTAGCTTTCTTTTACAGGCCATAGTCTCGCAACTGCTGGTTTCACTTAAGTATCTCAAAGAGCTAAAGATGATTCACATTATGCAGGTCTACTCCCACCCATGGACAAGAATACACAATTTTCCAAAGAGAGATGACTGGCTAGGATTATTATTTTTTCAAGAACACTGTACAATTATTATTCTAAAGCTAAAGTATTCCGGATATGAAATATCTCACTATTCTGGTCGCTGCAAGGTGAATATCTTATTACAGGACAGTGTTACGGGAATGATAAAATGTTAAAAATCAGATGTGTAACTACGGGTTGGGAGGGGTGAGGGTGTTTTGCCCTCAAATGGGGTTTACTTGTTATGTTTTTATTAAATCTGTTTAAAATTTACAGCAAATAGAGCATGTTTAATAGAACAGTGATGGGCAGACTATGGCCGACGGGTCAGACACGGATCTTTCAAAGGTTCTAGATAGCCCGAGATATTCGTAATCTGACGAATGAAAATAATAAGGCCACCGGACGTTCTCCTTTGCCCGGACATGTCCTATTCTCTAGCCCTAAACATGATTCGGATAGGCTTTTACGGAAATGCGTTTTTGAGGGCGAGTATACAAATGCTCAAACTTGTTCCATTGATGTTTTTTTTTTTAATAAATTATATTGGCCTACCTAAATATTTTTCTGTATTTTTCTTGGGCATTCTCCTAGAAAAGTCTGCCCACCATTGTAATATATATATGAGCGGATCGAGAAAACATAATGGTATGTCACATTTTCTAACTTTCGAGGAAACTGAAAAATAAAAGTTGACCATTCCCATACAATTGAATGCAATGACACATAGCAAAAACGGGTTTCCCTACCATCTGCAGGTGCATTTCCGAAAATAAACTACCTACATACTCTTGTGTAGTTCGGTCGCAACTCGTTCCACCTAATAACTCAATTTCACCGGAAGTGGCGCTTGCCATAATGATCGCCTAAGCCGCTTATTTACATAAAAGTATTTGACGGTTAACTCCCCCTACAGAGATGAACCGATTTTGATGGATTTTCGGTACATGAGTGGACTCTAACCTAGCTTAGGCGGTTTTTATGTTTTCCGGAAAGGTTTATCCTAAGGGAAGTGGAGGGGTCCAAATAATTTGCCAAAAATATAATATCTCATGAGCCTGTCAAGTTAGAAAGATGAAACTCGGTGTACTTAAACTCCCCATTAAACATGACCCAATTTTTAAAAAATCGTTTTAAGGGAGGAATTTTAAATATAAAAATGAATAAACGCGGCGATGTTTGGTGGATAACTCCTTCTAGACCGTTGCACTGATTTTTTTTTTTTGTACTGGAGTGGACCATTATCAAATTTAGGCTTTTATCAGATTACCCGTGGGATGATAGATGAGGAGCAGTAGGTGGCATATAGAAAATATTCAAAAAGACCATTTACGCCAACATTAATCCTCTATCGGCATGGGGGGTGAGAGACATGCACAATAGGATATATCGACAAAAACTTTTTTTTTTTTTTTTTACGAAATATTAAGGTGGGTAGTGCGGAAAACAGGTCACTTATGGCCAAAAAGACGTATGATTTATTATTTTTTAAAGATTTTTTGGAGGTCGTTTACGTGGCGCGCACCAACCTCGAAGTTTTGATAGTGATTTGGTTACGCAAAACGCACAACAATTTCACCAAAAAAATGTCATTATTTGGCTATTTTATGCTCAACTGAATTCTCTATTCTATCTCTGTGTGTATGTGTGTGTGTTATTTGCGAATTTTTCAATTTTGATCCCTTCATTCGACAGGGCATCAATAGAGACAAATTTTTTTCGCAACAATTTTGTAGCATTAATTATCGCGATGTTTGCATTTATGTCGCATTAATTATCACAATTCTGGCATTTATTTTTTTTTAAATATAGTATAAGACTTCTTTTAAATATGATACTTGTAAACAGTATATTTTTGGTAGTAAGGTGAATTAATACAAGAATTAGAATACACCTTGATTAGGTGTACATTCTAGCTAATGTATTCAGTGAAATATAGAACTTAATGCAAAAATTTAGAGACTTCATCGAACCTCGTCCTTAGTTAAAAGATAAGATGCAGCAAAACATTACCAATTCTTCTTTTAAGTTTGTTCTCCTGTCAGTAACGATCATATTATGCTTGGAAAATAAACTCTCAACATCAAGACTCGAGACTGGCAACCATATTGAACGTAACGAGCTGACAGCAACAGACCTGTGATTAACTTTTAAACTATTTAACAATGATACAATGTCAACTTCCTTATCCTCACTGTTAAGAACTTCAATAACCTTGCTTTTAAATTCAGGTCAGCAACCAACAGATCATGAACATTTTCACCACAAAATACAGTCAATGATTTAAACAACAGTTCAGTTTTGTTGATGTCTACATCTTTATGAAGTGAAATAGTTTGAGGATCAAATAACTCGCAGAGCTTTTCGTAAACTCTCCACACAGAATTGTCGTTACTTGCTTGCGTGTAATTTTGTAGCTTCACAAACACTTTTGAGATGCAGGTTTCAGCTTTACAACTTCAGCCTGGTGAAATGAACTACCTTTTTTTAATTAACTCTGCAGTAGCAGACCCAAATTTTCCTGCTTGAGCTAACTGTAATTTATTTCGCAAGTTTTTCGTTTTCCCGACAATAAGGTGAGCATAAGGGTAATTGGACCCTTCTTCTTTCTTAATCAGTTGAGCAACAGCACTTCCATGTTCATTGACAAATGATGCTTGCACTTGAACCTCAAACTTGCCTTTTTTTTTTTTTTTTTTTTTTGCTGCTAAAATTTTGTAGCCACTGACTTGCATGAAATGATGGCATGTTAAATAATATTGGAAATGCGCTTTTAGTTATTATTAGCAATAATTAGTAAGATTCAACTTTTTCGCTTTTATTCGCATTTATCAGTGGCTCAGACTGTTATTTACGCAAACACATTTTTTAAAAAGAAAAAAAATGAAGAAACTAGCTTCTGAAAATACTTTTAAAATAAGACTAATGCTCCGTAATAACTATGGGATCCACGATTACTCTTAAAATTAGGTTAATTGTAATAATGGTTACAATTAGTTGTAAGTGTATAAGAACAAAACCGTTATGAACAATGCGGATGTTCACCAGAACAGCATGATTCCCAAGGTAGCTAAAGCTGCTATTATGAATTCTTTATTAGCATATCACTAGAGATTACTTTTATTATTATTATTATTATTATTATTATGGTAATAATAATAATAATAATAATAATAATAATAATAATAATAATAATAATAATAATAATAATAATAATACAATTTATGGTCTTGTTTATATATATATATATATATACGAAGATTCTAGGGCTGCTTCGTTATTATATGTTTTTGTGGTTGGTACATAATACTTGATGAAAAAGTTTATTCAGTATTTTATGTAGATAAATATTGTAACGTGCCTCTAAGTGCTCCATCCTGGGCCGTTGGTTATAAAAAAACAGGACAATTTTTGGTTTACGGGATTCGTAATTTCAATGAATAATGGACATATTTGTAAGTTAGCATTTAAATATTTCTGTAAAATACTTATCGGGTTTCATTCTAAATTTATAATAAAATTTTAACTAGAACTAGCTCAAATACTTCCAAAAAACAGCTGTTATCCTCCAAATTAAAATTGTGAAAACTAGGTAATATGGATAATTGAAAATAACTGATTTTCTAACTTGATAATTTTTATAACAAAATTTGTGGAAAAATAAATATGCAATACAGAAATATTTTCAACAATATATAACAAAATTAAAGCTATATTGAAAATTTAGAATATTTATCAAAATTTAATTTGCTTTATAAAGCTAGGTTGAATGGTACTGTGATTCTTAAGAACAAGAATTACCCTTTAAGACAACTTTCGATAATAAATCTAATAAATATAAGACCTCCTAAATTATATCAATCCAATAAGAATTCTATATTTGATCTGTAGGAAATATAACATTAAAAAGAGAATATTTTATTATCAAAAATAACACTCACCCAATTAATTAAATATTGATCAACCATCGTTCTCCTTCGGGAAGAGTTTTTCGATCCGCCTCTTATAACCCGAATATAAATTCACACCAAATGTAGAAATTTTCGAAACTTCAAACAAATAAATTGGTTGATATTTTAATTACTAATATTAATTTCACAATATTCTCGATTTTGAACACTATAATTTTTCAAACTATACAATTTCCATGAAGACCATTATAGATTCACAATTCAAGTAGAGATTAACCTTGCCCAGTTCGACATATCGTTTCGAATGGCTGCTCAGGTTACCGGCAGCTCATTCGAACGTATGTGGTTCAGAAATTTCTACTAGAGGCGCTCGAGTACCCTATGGTTCGGGAACTTTAAGCATAACATTCTAGGATAACAATGACCATATTAACTTTTTTTTTATAGTGTGATAAATCATCACGCGTAACAATATTGGGGAAGCTTTTCTTTATATTGTCAACATCAATGCGTCACTGAACTCATAGTACAAAATTTCCATGTTTCACATAAAGAAATGTCACGTAAGAGCATATCTAAACTAAATGTTCATTCTTTGTACATTGTACTTTAGATCAGAATCAAGGGTCATATTCAAGATATACTAAAGATGGGCATATAGTACACCAACACATTTTTTGTTGTGCATTATTATGATCTTCCCCCCAAGACCAACTAAGAATAGAACACATACGAGAAAGGTCTATATTTTCCCATGTGTGTGTGGCTGGATTTAGAAAGTTGTGGGATACGACACTCTCGAAACACGTTAACAATGCCTTCTTTACGCTTTTTCTACTGAAGTCAGAAACGTTGCACGTAAACAGGACAAAACAGTCCCAGCTGTTTCCGATGTTCTATTGTGGTTTTCTGGTTCATGACAAATACCATTCACATTTTGCTAGCATTAATGTTACAACAAAGAGAGAATAGCGGACCATCAGATGTTTATAAATACAAATCTGAAAGCAGTGCCCGCGGCTAGCACAGAGGAGAAGGCAAATTTTGGAATGTTTTCTTAAGATCCCTACAATGCTGTGTAGTTGATTTGTGATTAAACAAATTCAAAAGTGGTAATTTAATGTTGGGATGAGACTTTTGGGCAAGTTTCTCATATACGACTCATAAGTGATTTTCTTAACATTTCATAATTTCTATAATATTATAAGCCTCAAAGTCTTGACTGGAAGACCAATCGGAAAACGACCATTAGGAAGATCTAGGCGCAGGTGGGAGGACAATATTAAGATGGATCTCGCAGAGATAGGAATACAAAGTAGAAACTGGATCCAATTGGCTAAGGATAGAAGTCAGTGGAGAGCTTTTATGAACGCGGCATTGAACCTCCGGGTTCCATAGGCCATAGAGTTAGTTAGTTACTTAGTTATTATAAGCCTCTCACGAAAAAAAATGTACAAAGATAAGTATATTAATCGATATACTTTATTGATCTGAAGAAAATTGTGGGTGAGAATGTAAAAGTCTCATGCATAGATTTTGAGAAAATTGAAAAAAAAAAAATTGTAAGCTAAAAATTTATGCTATGCAAGACCCATGTCACTTTTTTAATATTATTATTATTATTATTATTATTATTATTATTATTATTATTATTATTATTATTATTATTATTATTATTATAGTAGATATTATTAAAGATTAGGTATTGTTTTTGACAGCAAATTGCTTTTCAAACAACATCTTGAGAACATAACTTCTAAAGCGAGAAGGAATCTTGGAATTCTTAAATGGATGTCCAAAGATTTTAAGTCTGTTAAAACATGGCTTATTTTTTTTATTATTTTAATGTTAGAAGTCATCTTGAATATTGTTCAATCATATGGAATAGAAATATAGATTATATATCTACTACTCTGAAGGCAATTAAAATATTTTTCTTGCTTGGTTACGCTGGAAGTTTAAGTGTTATGAAGGTATGTCTTTGGATGAAGTTAGGATGTCCTTAGGTATGTACATTAAGGTTGTCTGAAAGAAGGATTATTTTGGATTTTAAAATGCTACATTCAATTCTTCACGGTAATTTGAGTTTGTTATCAATAATGACTCTGTATACAACCAGTTATCATATAAGAAATCCGAAAATGTTTAAACCCATTCCGTTTCTCAATGATGTTCCATTGTATAAAATTTTATTAATAGCCAATGATTTTGCCAGTGTTATTCACATTTTTGATCATAATTTTAGTAATATACAAAGACAGTCATATAATCATTTCATTATCAGCTGAAAGTATTATTTTCTTTTATGCAGAGATATAACAGCATGTCTATTTTACGCATGATTTTTTCTTCCTTTTTTGTGCATGTATCATTTGTATTTTATAATATATTATGTTTATTTTTGTTATTTGCATGTTATTTGTATGGAAATTGTAAGTGGGCAGTTCTGTCTGTAATTTTCAGTATGCAATAAAATTATTATTATTATTATTATTATTATTATTATTATTATTATTATTATTATTAATAATAATAATAATAATAATAATAATAATAATAATAATAATAATAATAATAATAATAATAATAATAAGTATTCTGCATTTTGGCAGGTCCTGGGACTAATGAGGGTTTATTTATTGTTTTCAATTTTAGATTTCAGACTGAAAATGTTTCTTCCACTTTTGTAGATCTTCATTTTCCTCCATTTAACAGCCAATATTTTCTTCTATTTCTCAAATCATCGATCATTTGTGTTCTTATTCCTATTCCTCGCTTTCCTTCCTTCTTTCTTTCCATGGCCGTATGAAGAACACAATATCTTCACAATACTTGTCCAATCCAATTGGCCTTTGTACGAAGGATGCTGGCTAGAAGTGTCCTCTTCTCTCCTTTAGAACATCTTCGTTTGTTCCTCTCTCCGTCCATTTTATCCTCTCCATCTTTCTCCAACACCTCATTTCGAAGCTCTTTAAATATTTCTTCTCTAACTTTCGTAAGGTCCACGTCTCTGAACCATAAAGTCCAATGCTCCAGATATATCACTTCGCCAACTTCTTCTTAAGTCCAATATTGAGCGTGCTAATTAAAAGTGATCTTTTGTTGTTAAATGCTTCTTTAGCTATTACAATTGTTTATCTGTTCTCTTAGGTGGAGTAAGCGTAACTTATTTGGGTGAAACTAATACTGGAATATACCTCCATTAAGCTTTTTATTATGGCGCTACCAATATGACGGTACATAGTATGGATAATGAGATATAGCTAAACTTATCATTAACTCTTAAATTTTAATTTATGTTTAACTAAAATATTGCCCAAATATAAGACATGTATACAATGGATAGATCATATGGTTGAGGGTAGTTGAGCTGTATGAAATTACATAGTTGAGGGTAAACTGCCATCAGTAGTTTTGGTAAAATTGACAAAAACAAGAAAATGCTATACTAAAAATATTGTCGTTTATTGCCAATGATAATCGACACTTTTTTATTTTGCTAGATAATTGACATTCTTTTCTTTATTTATGTACAGTATATGTAGCAAAACACATTGTTAATCAGCAGACTGTTGTTTCCCTAATTATGGTACAATACTGCTTATGCACACACTACTTATATATATATATATATATATATATATATATATATATATATATATATATATATATATATATATATATATAAATAGATAGATATATGTACAGCCATAAGGGCTTCAATCACTTTTAGTTGTTGTTTGCAGTTTGTGGTGCATTTTTGACCAGAAATCACTATACTACATTTGGAATTACTATGGACATATGTCTCGGTGCAACATGGAATGTGCCTTTAACCATGTTCCATAACATTTTGTCAGCTTTAAGACCTTATATAGAAGTCTGCTTTGGCTAGTCCGTAACTGCAACATGACATAAATTAGGTAACGAAATAGGAGTGAGAAAATTTAGTACGATGGCTTGTATCTTTTACTTTCATTAAAGTACTGACTAACAAAATATAGCACTATAGGTTCATCGTGAAATTCTTGAATAGTAATACGAATAAATAAACGTCGTTTGCCAATCGAAAAGATCGGAACTTAAAACTCGATACAGTAAAAGTGGGGCAAACGGATACGTCCTAACATTTCAGTGTATTATCAGAATACGAAAGTAGCAACACTGAAGTGAGTGTAGTTTGCGATTGGGGTTGTGTGCTGATAGTTTGACTGTGTCCACAAATCCACTTGAAGTCAAAACAGTTACAGATAGGAAGACATCAGAGGTCCATCTATCAGGTACGACACGTGAATCACTATTTATAATAATTGCAATGTCTACCTTAAGGCTTTCAGGTATTACAAGCGGGCGCAAAATCGTAAGAATCAGGCATTGTGTGCACCATGGACCACGCCACACTGCAACCTAGTCATAGGATAGCATGTGCCATCTGATAAAAGTTGGTGTTTCATTGGAAACCTGTATGTTGGGGCAGATGGACAGCCTGTCGTAGGGGCAAAAGCAAAATTACATTTAAAGTTATTTTGAGAAACTGTGATAAACAATTAAGTCTAGAAAAATGTTCAACAAACCCATCAGTAATTGAAACAACTTTTTATTTTCCTTTTAGTCGTGGTTCGGCGCCGGAAAAGGACAACAAACATATGCCAATCTAACGCGGAATCCATGTCATCTGCAGCTAACGCTGTTAAGAAAAGTGCAATGCCACTGTCAACAGCAGCAAAGAAATTTAACATTCCTCACAATACATTGCGGAGTCGTGTTATTTCTGATAGAGACGTTTCCTAAGTTTGGACAGCACACCACATTTTCGATTGATGTAAGAAACGAACTAGAAGTCTAGCTATTAGATCTTGAAGGAATTGGATTTTGTTTGACTACGAGAGAGATTCGCTCTTTGGTGTGTTGTTTTGCTGAGAAATAATTACAAGCATCCGTTCAGCAACAACACACAAATGGCTGGTGCTGACTGGATTAGAGGTTTTCTGCCACGTTATAGACGTCTAAGTGTACGAGTGGCTGAAGGATTTTCATATGCAAGGGAAAAAAAAACTTAACCAGAGAGAAGGCTCAAAATTTTGCTCAATCAGGCACCAACCAGGAGCACGTGGAGTCTGATGCAAATAGGTTTTCATTGGGTGGAGAACATCTTGCAGCTACAGAGCGAGATGAAAGTGATATACATCTACTAAGATGAGAAGCAAGTTGCAGTTCCGCTTCGCCAGAAACCATAAGCTTTTTGCACCTTAAGTCCTTCGACTACTGCAACGTCATTAGGACAGCACCACAACAGGAACAATGCTGGATCAAGAATACTTTCCAGAACTGGTATCATGGATGTGTTTCGGGTTAAACCTGCTAATAAATCCTCCAATCCAAAAGCTAAAAAGAATTTCATGCCGAAGATATCTAGAAAGAGTGGAGCATCCAATTCTCCAACAAAACGACAATTCGATCTGAGTAATATTTGTTTGAATCTAGAGAGGTATACAGGAAGGGGGAAAAATTGGGTTCAATGTTTGAGATGTCATTTTTGGTTTCATATTTCATGTGTTTCCAATAGAGATGAGCAGTACTTTGTGTGTGTGTGTTGTGATGATGATTCTGAGACATGCACAGTATCAGTTTGGCCCCTTTGTAGTGTCCTTATGCCCCATCGTCGGGGGCATAAGGACACATTGACATTGTTTTCTCTTTCGACTTTTCATGGACTAAGTGTAACTACTGCTTTTCGTTTACTTTATTTCCTATTATGTGAAAGTCTGTAATTTCCAATGCCATATGTATCTACCTTCTAAATACAACATGCATAAAAATTTACAGCCATACTTCATTAGCATGTCCGTTTGCCCACTATATATTCACTATACTGTAAGATTCTTCTACACACGTAATTAGATTTACTTTCAAATATAATGAAGTCATCGTTAAATTACAGTCTTGTCTTTAATATTAACACGAAATTTGATTAATATTAAAATTAACTCTCTTACAGTAGAAGAAACAAAAGGAGTACGAAAAAAAGAGAGAAAAATTGGATAATTGGGTACACTATGGGACATGGAGCAAACACGCGAGAGGCTATGGAGAAACCGACAGAAGGAAAAATACCCAATGGAAGGCCGCAATGGAAATAAGCGTTTTCATAGCACATGCGTCACGTAATCCATAACGTCATTATATTTTGCCAGTGTCTTTCTCTTTTTATCCTCTGCTCCACAGAAGACCGTTCTAATACTTAGGAGTATTGCTGACCCTTGAAACAAAACTGCACCTTTCTTTAATGACTGTTTACACTTCAACACCACTAACACTAAAAAGATAAAAACAATGACGACAAGAACAAAACAAAATGTAGTAACAATAAAAGTTGAAAGGGAGAAGTAGAACATGTGACCAGTTTCAATATTTAATCAGTACGGTTAGTGAAAAATTTAAATGCGAACGGAATATGAACGAAAGGATGCGAATAACGGATGCCAGCGTTAACACATAGTACGCAGCAAGCGCCGCAACATCTAAAGCCTCTCAATGTAACGTATTTTTAATTTCTTGTTGAAGTGTAGGCCTACCAAACAGTTATTATTATTATTATTATTATTATTATTATTATTATTATTATTATTATTATTATTATTATTATTATTATTATTATTATTATTATTATTATTATATGTGGTGCAAAAGCTTTGAAATTTGAATGCATTACGCTGATTTAGATTCCACTTAAACTGTATGTCCATGTCTCATATAGCTTCGATACTGAAACCGGACGCTTATGTTGGACAAAATTTCAACTAAGAAAGAAAAAGTGACCAGTGAAATAAAGCACCCTATTGAAGATGTTAGGACGATCTCTAGTACTGGATATGTTGTACTGTATTTATTACGTACAGCACACATACATAAAAACGATAAAATATTACTAATTGGGGGGCTATTATTTTCCAAGGTCCATCCCAGTTGGGTTCTCACTAAAGCAGGACGTTTATTGACAAGAGAACATGACGGGCGAGCAGGGTTCAGTACTGTGAGCAATGCAACAAAGCCTCGTAGCATGTATTCACTCGAACACATGCTAAACGAAGGCCTCTCCAATGTTGTGACTCAAGCACACAGCAAAATACTTAGGCCTCTCTCTGTGTATCATCTCCTGTCTCCAATTGGTTCAAATTGGCTGGCATTATTCTAATCAACATATGAAATGTTTAGCCCTCATAGAGAACAAGGAGAAGGAAAACAAACTTATCGTTGGTAGAAAACAGTAGTGACAGGCAAATATTCATTTTTGTGTGTGTGTGTGTGTGTGTGATTTCATCACTAATCGAACACTGCTAACCTTGTTTTAATCCATTCCACCCGTTCACGCTCGACCAGAGATGTTCACCCTCGCGAGGGTGGCCCTCTCGAGGGCATCCTCACCCTCAAGTTCCCTCGCCCACAGTGACGCGAGGGCGAGGGTGCGCGAGGGCGAGGACAAGCTTCGATGGCGAGGGTGAGGGTGCGCGAGGGCGAGGACAAGTTTCGGCAGCGAGGGCGAGGGTGCGCGAGGGCGAGGACAAGTTTCGATGGCGAGGGTGAGGGTGCGCGAGGGCGAGGACAAGCTTCGATGGCGAGGGTGAGGGTGCGCGAGGGCGAGGAAAAGCTTCGACGAAGAGGGCGAGGGTGCGCGAGGGCGAGGACAAGCTTCGATGGCGAGGGTGAGGGTGCGCGAGGGCGAGGACAAGTTTTGGCCGCGAGGGCGAGGGTGCGCGAGGGCGAGGACAAGCTTCGACAGCGAGGGTGAGGGCGCGCGAGGGCGAGGACAAGCTTCGATGGCGGGGGCGAGGGTGCGTGAGGGCGAGGAAAAGCTTCGACTAAGAGGGCGAGGGTGAACGAGGGTGAGGGCCAAGTGTTACTGCGGGAGCGAGGGTGCACGATGGCTAGATACAACTTCCTTCAGGAGAACGAGGGCACGCGAGGGAGGAGGACAAGCTTCCTTAAAAGCAACTGTTTTGGAGTTTCCTGTTTGACCTCTTTTGGAGAGAGGCAAAATTTAAAATATCATCTGCCATGTCCCCTAGATGAAAAGTTAGTGTCATAGCAAGGTTATACATTAATCGTATTTTTCCTTTCAATTAATTGCAGTAGACAATTTCTCGTGTGTACGTACATAATTATTAAAAATAATAATGCAAATAAGAATAATATTTGACTTTTCCCATGAAAGTTTCCGGGTAGAAAAAGCGCTACATTAAGAAGTAAGTGTGCCTCATTGTTGCCTTCCCTGTGCTGGAGACGTTATAGATAAGAAGTGTCTACTACACTGTCATGTTTAAAGAGTGTTGGTAGACAGACAGACAGTCACTCACGTCATTCAGCAGTAAATGACAAGAGCGCTGATATCGGAACAAACACAATCATTGAGAGAACCATCAGAATGGAGTAGATCAAATGGAAAAAGACTTGATGGAATGACTTTGGTTCATAGATGGCCATTTTGCTCTGGACTCTCTCGGACTCGGACTCATTATTTTCAACTGGGCTCTCGCTCATTTATTCCTTTGGGAATCGTGCTCGGGCTCACTTCCCTCAGTTGGACTCGCGCTGACTTATTTCATTGGCGCTCGGGGTAGCGCTTAATTATTGAACCCGAGAACGGTTGAGCGCGAATACCGAGCTAGCGAGCGTTGGGCTCGTGAGTTTGGATACCCATGAAATGGGCTGATTAATAGCATACATCCTCCTCCAATGTCCACCACTGATGAAGTTGTTACAATTAATCGGAATTTTTAACTTTTCATAGTTTTGTGACAGCCCAAACTATTATCTGAATCGATATTTGTTAAAATAATGTCAATCACTATTGTATCGATTTTCATTGTTTCTGCTTTTATAATCTACGTGGGTAGAGCTATCATTTAGTTACAAAATAAATAATATGTTTTTTCTTGTCCTTAAATAGAAATATCTAACACGTTAATACTGAAATTTTGTTAAAAGAGCTGCTTTAACAAAATAAATTTAATAAGTTCCACAAGACATAAGTTGTTTATGCAGCCGAAATTTGCAACTGTTGACTGATTGCCGTTTAGCGTCCTCTTTCGTCGGCGAGGCTATATGAGAAGTGGACCTATACGTTTAACGCGGAATTCGATCCACTGTCGTTCAATGTTCTCCCACTCGGAATTGTCCCCAGGACCCCATGCACCAAAGGTTCGCGCGTGCAAGCCAGTGAGATAGGGTTTGTATGTTGTGTTGTTCAATGATTTTTATTAGGAATAAAATACGTTACAGGATGATATACTGATTGCAAATATTATAGTGCAAGTATTGAACGATTGTGTGGTAAAAGGAGAAATATAAATTTGGACAAATTAAAAAAAAAGGCCAGAAAAAAACTGTAGGATATATGAAACATATAAAACTTAGGAAAAGCCACTTCAGCAAAACGAGCAGGATTTTGTTGTGGGTAAACAGTTTAATCATGTTATTATTAATTTCGCACAAATGTGCCACACATCATAGCATAGGCGGCGATTAGGGGGGAAAGGGGGGACATTTACCCCCCCCCACTCTTTTGAAATGACCCATTAATGTCGCTATATAGTTTCATTTGGAAATATAAAGTTTTTGTATGTATTAAGGTTCATAGAATGAAAATGGTGCCATAAAATATTTGCCGTTCCGTGAGTACATATTAGTTGTCTTCCCGTGCAGTTAAGAAAGCTACAGAAGTTGCGTTTTAATTGCCACGAAAAATGGCTCAAAAATTAACCTATCCGAGTGTACTTTCATATTCATTTCTTCTTACAAGGGCTCGATGTGTTAGTCAGCCGCTTTGGAACTAATTGAGATAACATTTCGCAGAAAAAGAAGTCCTTCATAAGTAGTGTTTTTTTTTTTTCAGAAACAATGTTCTGGGGGGGGGCACACTTAGTATCCCGGGGCGGCACTGCAGGTACTATTCTATTCATTATTATATTATAGACGTATTATTTTGGTCTCCTTCGGGGGGAGGCTCTCAGAGCTTCGGGGGGCAGTACCCCCCACAAAAACATGTCTGGAAGAAACACTCTTCACAACTTATTCTGTAATTACACAAAAATCGACAGTTCCTGAAATGTTTTTCCTTCTTTCTAATAGTAAGGAATATTTGATTTGATTTTTTAATATCCCTTCAGCAGTGAGACTATATGAGACGTGAACCTACCGATTAACGTAGAATACGAACCACATGAGCTCCCGCCAGGAATCGAACCCGGGTCTCCCACGTCAAAGTTGCGGCATTGTTTTGGAGTGTAATATACGAGTTCAGGGGTGTACATATACAATTTTGTATATACAATTAAATTTAGTGAATTCAACATAATTCTAGGTTTTAGGATTATTTGGGATAACTGGAGTGTGGAGTGATTCTAAGTATTGTTGAAATGAAATGAAATCTTTAAGTTTAACGTCCCATGGTTATGCCGGTTAGGCTAAAGGAGACGGTGATAATAAGAAATGAGTGAAATGGTGGAATGAATAAAGTGGGAGGAAACGGGAGAACCCCGAGAAAACCCACGAGCACGGCGTTTGTCCACCACAAAGTCCACACGGCGCGAGCTGGGATCGAACCAGGGACCCCAAGCACCGGAGGTGAATTACTGAGCCACCGCGCCCCCTTAAATATTGTTGAGTTTTGATATATTCCAAGAAAGTGAAAACTGCACCTAATGGCAATAAACATGTTTCGGGAAGCTGCAAAAGTATTTCTTTAAATGTCGCAGCATATGCTTGTAGTATTTACTGTCTTTCTAAGAGTAATAACATATAATAGCATGCGTGGAACTAAAAAATATAAATTGTTCATTGATTCCCAGTTTCAATATAACTTTTGCAAATCAAGCCTCATTTTTCATTAGTATTCGATTAATATTATTCTTTGTGTTTATTTGTTTTGCAAATTTGTTATTAAATAGGCCCCTAATCTGATCATACAAATTTCCAGACAGAACTATAAGATATTCATGAGCAAGGAATCCAACCTCTTCTTACACCTTCGTTGTTTAAGAGTACAAAGCGCTAGTATCTACTTTGCGTTGCTCTTGTAAATTTACTTAATAAAATATGAAACACGATATATGGTATTTTAACTGGAAAAGACAGTATCCTAATAGTTATACAACATTTCGTCAAGAAAAATGTTAGAAGCAACCAGGAAAACTAACATTGATTTACAAATATTGAGATCATGTCTTGCTCCCCTACTTTTAACGTCCAACCGCCGGCACTGCATCATAGCCCAAATACTGAACATATTTACCTCTTCTGGGATGCTTGTCTATCAGCAGACAATTATCCTGGACATAACAGACATCAAACATTACGCATAAATATCTTTTTTTTTTTTTAAATTTAGAAGGCAGCTTTATATCATGAGATCGAACCTTTGGAGTTATAATTAGAAATTTAAGGAGACTTTACAGGTATTCAACATTCATGAAATTACAGAACTTATAAATAATCACAACTGCTAAACGTTTCTCCAAGGTGTTAAACGTTTGGTAAAGGAAGTAACAGGATCTGATATCAGTGATTACACGTGTTGGTTAAAACCATTTTATAAGAAAACAGCTATTTCTGCGGAAACTAAAAGCAAACCAAGAGGTAAAAAGGAACTTTCTCTAACCCCTTCGTATCGGTTTGAATGTAACACAAAGAAATAATGGTACTTCAGAGGGTACTGCAATATCAATGGTCTCTTTCAAAATATACGTATTTCAGTTTATTTAATCAACTTTGGTCTCCATCCAGCCCATCTAAAGGGAGGGTGCTAACCAACGCACTCGTAAGAGTGAACGCTTTTTGAGAAATTTTGACAGTACCTCCCGAGCACTTACCTTTTTATATGAAGAAATACTACAGTGGTCTGATACTGCAGAAGAATGTGATTAAGAGAGAAGGAAACGTAGATTTCTTTTTACATTGTATTTTTAATTGGAGTCGCCTTGTGAGAGAAATAGCACGTAAAAATTAAAAGATTTTTTGTTGCTTCAAACTATTAGAAAACTTTCCAAAGGTCGTAATATGACCCCGTACGATAATTGTAAACAATGATCAGGCCCGGAATTGGACCGATTTCTCCCAATCTAGCCCCGCGCTAGAGTGTTATCCAATCCATTCGACAGTGTCGTCTTAGCAGCCTAAGGGAAACTGTAGAAACCAGTGTGGCCCCTACGACTAAATTTTGCAAATAATACATTATAATATATTCTATAAGTAATATAATCTGCTTGCGGGGCCCTCGGCCAAGTCACCATCAAGTGGCTCTGTTACTTTTGGCTTGTGAAGTACACATATCATGTTGCAATACAAGCACATCCATGGACGTAAATAAGGGAGCGTATGGTCTCTACCTAGAATTCAAATGAATGAATGAATAGTTTGTATTGTTTCTGGAAACAAGCAATATGTTCTAAAGTTGATTTGAGCTGGAAAGTTTATTTCTTTACGTTTCCAGCTTCTGTTGTAAAAGTATATATTATAAGTGATATGTGATATGATACCTCCATTAACATCCGGTTGGTATAACCTCAGTGCGATTTCTTTGTATGTTTCTTTCTCTTCTCCCACCCAAAACCAAGACTTATATGCTCTCTCTCTCTCTCTCTCTCTCTCTCTCTATATATATATATATATATATATATATATATATATATATATATATATATATATATATATATATATATACATGTGTGTGTGTATGTATGGCTTGGGGCAATATAGTATATGCAATATGTATGCAAGTTAGTTGGGAACCTGGGGTCCCGCAATAATGTTCCCAATCGGATCCTGCACCTTCTAAGTCCATTAGATTACCTTTTTTTCCTTACATTGAAGCAAGAAAGCTTTAATTTTTTAACTATGTGACTTCCTTCAGGAACAGCCTCTATCTTTAATTATGTGTCCTGCTAAAATACATTAAATAGTATAATTTCTTAATTAGTAATGAAGGTCGGTCGGATACGTGTTCTTATACTGCATCAACGAAGAACTGGATGATCTTTGCTTTAGACGATAGACTATATTACCTACTCACCAACCAGTACGGAGTACGCATTCCTTGGAAAAGTCAGAACAAACCTTCAATTTACGATACCCGAAAAAAAGATTTTATCTGCAGCTATAACGCGTACAGGTAATCTAGGTTGGAATTCACGGTTGGATTTACGACGGGCTCCTGGGGGGAGTGAAAGAATCCTTCGATGATCTGAAGCTGCCGCACAATAGTGTCGCTATGGGGAGGGGCAAACGGCACTTCGTCCTGTGTTTATGCAAAGATTTCTTTGAATTTAGTACAGGTGTCCTTCTCATCACCATAGTAAAAATAGAAACTAACTTCTACACACAAAAGTGGCATTTGTATTCAAACTAAAAAATGGATCAGAGATTTTTGCACAAACGAAATGCATATATACCACATATTACAAAGGGTGTTATTGCTGGAATTGTAAACGAAATTCACGAAACTAATTTCGTACAAATAACTAACTCAAATCTTTACGCACATCTTAAATATCTCCTTATATGTTAATAATTATAAGAAACAATATGTTGAAAGCAACACTTTTTATACCTCATCACCGTTATAATTAATATAAATTGCACTACAAGACGAGAATTTTTTCGAGTTTTGTGAGCAACATAAGTTTACCCAAGTTTTAGGTCTCAAGCACTATTTTAGTGCTAAATGATCCGTATGTAAAACCTATAAATTGATAAGAGTAATTGTACGATCATAATGAAGGGCATTTATGAAGGTTTAAAGATACTCAAATCACAATATATTATAATAATATATATAGTTTAAATGTTGTTAGATACACCCTTCTTACAACTCTCGTGACGCAGAAGGATTCTGAGAACTTCTAGATAAAGGAATATATTTTGTACGTAAATTTACAGAAAGAGACGAGAAATGAGCCGTCGAGAATCGAGACAATAAAGAAGTTTCCGAGAATTGAGACGAGACGAGACTTCTGTAAGATTTATGAGACGAGATGATAAACCTTATTTCTCGTCTCGTCTCGTCTCATGCTCAACATTAGTTTGCACCGAAAGATGTAAAGGAAACTATTCAAATATTGCCTGAACATTTTCATGGTAATATTAAGCTTGGAGTACTTAATGATTTCAGTAAATGCTAGTAGGTATTATTTTTGGGAGGGGGGGGGATGACCACAAATTTTCGCTCATTCGATTTTCGGTAGCTGACTCAAGATTATAGAACTCATATTTTTCTTTTCAATTCTAGTTCCTTTATCTACATTGTGGCGTATCAGAACGGAATAAAATAAACTTGAAGGAATCAATTAAGAGTAAGGGTGAGGGCATCATTAATATTTGAGTGTGATGACGAGTGAGGGGAGTGTGAGGAAGTTCTCTGAGAGTGAATGTGAGGAAGTTCTCTGAGAGTGAATGTGAGGGTTAGGAAAGAAGAAAGAAGGCTATCACGGAGATAAAATCCTGAAGGATGTTTGTTTAGAAAATTGTTGAAATAGCACTTTTGTGCGAATTTCAAATAGAAAAGCAAGCTGGTTGGCATGGAGAAACATAATTTGATCGCAAATGAATTTATGTTTGTAATTCTTTCGTAATTACCTTATGGAAGTAATAAAGATGATAACAGGTTGAGAGTGCGGCTATGTTAGTTTAAATATTAAACTTATCTTTTTGTCGGGGAGAGCATGGGAAATGGAGTATGTAGTGTATAGTGTTCCCTCACATTTCGTTTATCGAATAAATAAATAAATAAATAAATAAATTTTATTGATGTAAGTGGCCAATATTGCTCCTTTCGTCCGAGCGATCCCACGATAGATTTTAACTCATTTACTCTCGCGTACCTTAGTGGATCCATACGTCTAGAAAGCAGAGGTGGGGTCGATAGCTTTGTATGAAATGTTGACCTACAGAGGGAATCCGAACCACCCTAATGTCTTCAGTGCCCTCCAACAAAAAATTGAACTAGTAAGCACGTGATCCAAAACCGCGCGCGCTAGCCACTAGGCTATCTGGGAAACAAGAATTTTTATGACCTATAGGCCTATGTGCTGTGATGAAAATTTACCTGCGCGTACCATATTTTTTTTTCTTTTTTTTAACGTACGAACGAACTGTTTGATTTGAGTATAGTTGATTTGCTTATGTAAGCGACTGAAATCTATAACCTAACTGAAGAAACTTTTTCTAACCTATTATAGGCTGCAGAAGAGGTACAGAGTGGACATGTATTTTTGCGTCCGCATATACGTGTAATATAAATAGTATCAACTATTCTACTCTTATCTGACGGATGTCATTTTTATATTAAATTTAATGCACTTTTTTAAATCTCCTGATCTTCCTCTTCCGTCTCGTTCTAATCTCGAATTATCGAGAGTCTCGGTCTCGGTACCATCCCTACCTATTATTTAGAAATGTTCTGGTTATTTATAGCGACGCAGTTGAGATTCTTCTAAGCTAATGTTATTTATTCAGTTATTTATTCATTATATCCTAATATTAGAATATGTATTATATTCTAAATAAGAAATGTTCAAGTAAATGAAGTAGTTAAGGTCATGGAAAAATAAGGAATGATCGCATTGTCTGCTGAGAAGGGTTTCTATTCTAAGGATTTAGTTTTAAGGAATAGTGGAATGAAACAAGAGAGAGGAAAATATATTGCAAAACTAGAAATGACCATTTTTACGTCAGCAAATTTGCAGTGCTACGTAATCTACGTACTCTTTTTAGTAGAGGCAAATAATGGACAGTAGGCCTACTAACGATGACAGAACATTTATGATAATGAGGTAAGTATAAAGATGGTATCTTAGATGCTGACAAATTACATTTCTTTTCAAATGTTTCCTTTATAGTATTAACCATTGGTAAATGTCCTCTGTGTTGTATTGTTATTTTTTGGCTTCTCACACCCTTCATCAGCCAACGAGACTTACAAGTTAACGTGGTATCTATCTAAGCTACATGACCAAGCGGGGGATCAAACTCCGGTCTCCCGCACCACTTAGCCACGAGGGAGGGAGTTAGGCTGTATTTTGTGAATTTAATATATCCATATTTAAAAACGTTCTGTGTTTAGAAGGAAAAAATGTAACTAACAGGTGAACAGAATAATTTTTTTTTTCAAAGTGTAAAAAAATAAAACTGTTGGGTGTCACACTATTCTTTGTTCGTGGAATTTTCCAATGACTCGTTTGAGTTCAGAGGTACTTGTTTGTGTCGCTTCCCATCTCAGGTAGAAATATCTTAATAGTAGCTAGCAGAGATTTGCAGAGGTTTATGCCTTTGTCGGAAATATTTTTAGCGATCTGATTCACATCTCTGCAATTCATTCTTCAATAGTGAGACTGAGACTACCAAATGTGTCACTTTGAGCATAATTCAATTCCTAGAATTTGCCAAGACCAAAGAATTCTGTGAATACAAGTGCTTCGTTTAAAAGTGCATCCAAGCGTAAAATCATGTGATGCTTGTTTGAAAACAGAAATTTCAACAATTAGATATTCATTTGATTAGAAAGCTCGTTCTCTTTTTGTTGGATGGAAACAGATACGTTGATCATAAACCACAAAGCAGTGAAGGAAAAGAAGGGTTATATTTAACTATGTGAAGCTGTCATACATAACAGAGTAAACCTTCGAAGAGGTCTCGCGTTCAATTCTGACTATGATTTTTTTTTCCTGGGCGTCGTAACGAGGGGCTTTGTCGCGTTCCTCCCAGATTTTCGTCACACGTATGTAAGCAAACTAAGAAAATAAAAGCATATATTTAGGGGTGTAGTCGAGAGTATACGAAGGTGTATTGCTCAATCTTAGTCACTTGCGCATACTTTCTGCTTCAAGGCGTGTTGTACTATATTCAAAACTAGCATATATAACCTGTGAAATGTTTAAGACTAGCGTATACTCTGTGAAAATTTTAAGACTATGGTGTACGCCGTGTGAAATTTTAGGACTTGAGCAGGAAGTTTTTGATAGTCTATTATTGCAACACAGCCCCTAGTTATTCGCCTCTACTTTCTAAACATTTTCTATATATTTTACATCCCTGGAGTTGGTGGCCCCGCATCGTGGAAGTTGTGGGGACATTATCTAAGCCTTTGGTCAAGTGACCTTACATTTGGACCTGTCAAATGACCTTACATTTACATAGATTACTATTGAGATAAGTGGGTAAAACTGCATTCAGGTTTACACCTACAATTAGTGTTCATCCTCCCGAAGGGGAACTTTCGAAGATGTCCTCAATTCTAACTATAGAGAAACGTTCTCACACAACAGAATAAACATAATTTCAAACCGTTCATGATCTATATTTAGATAAAAAATAGCACTCTACTAACGTAATTTGCTGTTTTGGAAAATATAAGTTTAGCTTATGAATATCTGGGAATCAGTCGATCTGTCTGTATTCTGACGTATTAGAGTTAATGTCCCTTTATAATTCATCACCGATGCCGATGCTAAATGGTACGTGAATCTATAGTTTATGGTAGGATCCGAACCACCATTACGCGTTCAAACTTCACTCAAGGGAATCGAACCTGAGACTTGCTGCAAAGCAGACATGCTTGCTAGACACTATACTAACTTCCTTTGTATATTTCAATATCATTAACTTTCAGTAATCACCGGTAACCGACCTATAACCAGAGTCGAAGTCTAAGAGGGAGTTATTGAAAATGTTTAATTATCCTAATTTTTATGTAAATATTTCACTTTAGAATATTAGCGTTTAAATACTCCTCTCCCCCATACAACCATTACACACGCTAATACTATGTAATAAGCAGTAACGACTACATATTATCAGCTGCAACATTTAATCAATCAACATATAACATATAAAGCTTATAAAATTTTAATTAGTCAGCTGGATTACATCTTATGAAAAAAAAGTTGAATAATTTCCACCTTATATGTTAGTTGTTTGACGTAACGTAAGCATGAAGGTAAGCTTAGATCTTTGTTCGAAATTCACATTGAAATGATATTCGCAAAGAATCTTCAGTGGGCTGAATCTCTTTCGTTCTAGGTTGGCTACAAGACTGCGATAATCGTAGGACGTAAAAATGAAGATTTTATTCCCCAGTCAGAATTTTTAAACTATCCTATCTCTTCAAGTCAATAATTGTCTGTTTTGCATTATTACTTTTCAACCATAGAGCAAAATAATTCAGTCACTCTACTCCTGTTTTAATGATGTATGGCAGCGTGTAACAAATTGTCGCGAGGTCCTGGGCAAGAAAAGTTTGTGATCGCCCTTTCAGTTTTTAATTGCTAATTATAATAAAATTTCTGGAAATCAATTAATCTACACATTTAGTTATTTGTGCTAAAGAAAATAAAGGTTTGTTCTCTTACTTTCCCGTTCCACCACTTCTTTCATCATCATTCACTTGCAATTTCATCCATCTCCTTTAGCATTTACATAACTCTGGGGCGCTAAACTAGAGATTTCATCTTTTCTTTCATTACTACAATCTTAAAGTTTGCACGTATTCAAGTTTGCACGACATTATTAATTGTTGAATTGGTGGATTTATAAAAGTCAGTGCTAAATCATTTTAGGCTCGATAATCTTTCCAAGGCCCCTGGAGGCGCTAAGCTCTGAGCGTGCCATTTAGGGAGGAACGGTGGCTCAGCATTAGAGAAATTATCTTTGTTCGAAGGGTCGCATGTTCGATTCCCGTCCAAGTAAGTTCGTGGTGGAGGACATCGTGTTCGTGGGTTTTCTGGGGATTCTCCAGTTTCCTACCACATTCTCATTCAACTATTTCTTTCATCATTCACTTCTGTCTCCTTTAGCATTTAGCTTGCATAATCGTGGGATCTTAAAGATTTCATTTTTCATTTGCCTTTACGTATTTGTAGTGTAAGGAATCCTTGAGACAACGTTTGAAAGATATCATTTCATAATTGTGGGAATTACTGAAAATAAACTTTCCAACAATGATAGCTGCCAAAATTGAACCAAGACCAAAGTGATAAAGTGCATAAATTGGCCCCTAGGGTAGTTTCTTAAGACAAAGTTTCATATTTATGGCAATTATTGAAAAAAATTAAAAATTTTAACATTGTTAAGGTAGGACAAATGTATCTCTATTAGTGGTGAATATTAACAATATTTGAGCATCGAAATTAACCCTACAAGCATATTGACACATTTCAGTTTATATTTTAAAATACCAATTAACTTAGATTCACATTCAAATCAATGAAGTCATTCATGTTATAGGTTAGAGTGGGTATATATTTCCGAGTGATAATTCAACAATAGTGTTCTGAAGTATTTTATTTGTTTGCTGACGGAGTTTCAAAATTAAGCTCTTTAGATCTTTCCCTTTGAATTTGTTCAAATTCCTCAGTTACGCTACATACATCAGGGATGGCCAACGTGTTAACTGTCAAATTCTGACAGATAGTCCGCGGCAGTCACTCTAACGCCACTCATCAAACCTTGATTTTACCCACACCCTCATGAGAGCCGCCCTTGTGTGGCTGAATACTTATGCTTGCATCGTAGTTCAAGGAACATTTTGAAGTAAAGGCATTGGATACTGTTGATAAATGATGTAAACGTCACTATCGACCGAGATCTCCATTCTAACAGTTGTTCCATTTTAGGTGTTCCACAGTAAGTTATACGATGATATGTTTAGTTTCCTTTCTTTAGGACGTATGTTAAGCAAGGACGGATCCAGGACGGACTTCTGGTGGGGGTGGTGGGTTGTAATACTGCTACTTAGAGCCAGATGGAGTGGGTCAGTGGGTTAAGTGGGTCAAGTTTTCTGAGTGGGTCAGTGGGTCGTGGGTCAACAGCATGTGACCCACTGCGACCCACCACCCACCATGACACACTGTGACCCACCACCCACCATGACACACTGCGACCCACTACCCACGATGACCCACTGCGACCCACCACCCACCATGACACACTGCGACCCACCACCCACGGTGACCCACTGCGACCCACCGACTCAGTATGATCTACCGACCTTCTCTGCTCACTGCATTGTAGAGAGTATCTTCTGAAGACTGGTAATTTTTTCTCCGTTTTGCTTTCAAGACCTTCATTTCCCTTTCTTTTCCACTTGTTTCTGTCTACTTACCTGAGGTGAGTATATCTAACCAAGTGAAAAAAGAACTTCGGGCACTTTTGGATATACTACAACTTGGCTTTCGAGACCTGTGGGCTTTTAGAGCTAACTACTGGGAAAAATACATTTTTGAATCACTGTAATATATAAATTATTATATAAAAAACTGAATGTAACTATGTGTGCCTGATCATCACGGTCAAATTGCAAAGTCAAATGAAATTACTTTTGGTATATAGTTAGGCCTTAATCCAAATTGGGATGTTATATTGCTTTCATTATAATACATAATATCCTAAGGAGGTATGAGGATCCGAATTTTTGCGAAAAAAAAAATTAGTATCTCGCAAGCCGTTAAACTTACGGAGCTGAAATTCAGTGTATTAACTCTTTATTGAAAATAAACAGAATGGATTCTAGCATTTCTTTTAAATTCTCCGCTATGTGGGGGGGGGGTGCACTTTCTATATATGGAAAATTGGTAGTGAGTTGGTTTGTAAAAATGATCGAAAACGATCGATGTTATTAAAAAAAAAAAAAAAAAAAACAGAAACAAAAAATACAGTGCTTGGCTTCATATATCCATTGTTTTCTGCTATAATAATTGCTGAAGCTTATGTTTATTATATGGAGGGCTCACAGCACAGGGCAATCAACCCACAAAGTTGTGAGAAAAATAGGCATAAAATTTGTACTGTAAGCTTAATTACACGGAAATTTGAACTTCGGGTGGTATGCATAATTGTATGGAAAATTTTACACTTTTTTTTCCTTTTACGTTGGTCTACTTACTTTGATTTAGAACTTTGAAATTTCATCCTTTTTTCCACTGAAAAGTATTGATAATTCAACAAGGAAATAATTATACTATGATAATTTAATTGAAATTCATCGTAATTTGGCACATGGCTAACACCAGTGTGGTAATTGAAGTTGAAGAAGGTGTGGTAATTGAAATTCCCATTCACCTCTGAATACTTTCCAGAAACCTCGTTCCCTTTCGCTTTCTAGACGGGGGAGGGAACTTGGTAATGGTATCAAACCTTCATGTGTAATTACAAAAATTAAATTTATAAACAAATAAGAAATCATCAGTTTATCAGGCTTTAATTGATAATTTATTCAAAAGATTCCCTATCAAAGGCATGGTAGATGAAGTTTCTGTTCTACATGGGTCGACATTGCCAACTGACATGGTCGATATGGAAAAGATGTTGTATGGTGATAGAGCAATGATACTTCTTGCTGAGTATTTCAAAACTGACCGAGAAAAATCGTTATCAGACTTAAGTGTAACCAGGGGTGCCCATCCCCCCCAAAGCTGATGGCGCACTCCCCCCAAAAACTAATAATCTCTTCCCTCCTCAAAACTCAAGTCCTCTAAAAACAATTGCCCAGTGTAGTAGTAGTTTTTATAGTACTAGAAATTGTTATTTTTATTGTTGTTTTTATTTCCTGTAGTAGTATTATAGAATGCTTGTAGTAGTAGTAGGGGCAGTAGTAATTATAAAAATGGCATTACTTTTATTAGTAGTCTTGGTAGTGTACAATACTATATATGTTCTATAAGGATATTGAAGGGTATAAAAACTTCTGCACACTGTGTATGGCACAGGTATTCTTTTTTTACAATTAGTAGTATTATTTTTTTCTTTACAAAATATTGATATAATTCCCTTGTACATGAAAAGTAAGACGCAAGTTACAAGTTATTGAGTTTGATACCAAAAGAAAATCTTATCCTCGAAATTAGCCTACAAAAAGAAGTGATATCCAACAAAAAACATTCCTGTAAAAGAGCCAAGTACGAGTGGCCTTAAAAAGAATTGAAATCACAAAAATAGGCGCCAAGTTCTGGTGGACAACAGTTACAAACACTCACTGGCTCACTTGAAATTTAGATTTAAAACTTGGCTGTTGTCTGTATGGTTACCACTAGCTCACAGTTATGTCAAACTACTTTATAATTTTCAACAGACAACATACTCGTACGCAAGTTTCAAATCTAAATTAGAAAGTGATTCCTTGAGTGTTTGTAACTGTTGTTCACCAGAACTTGACGCTCATTTTTGTGATTTCACTTCTCTTTAAGGCCGCTCATACTTTTTTTATATATATATATATATATATATATAGGAATGATTTTGTTGGATTAAATTATTACTGGTCGTGATGATGACATTAACCTACCCTTGATGTCCTTTATAGAGTAATATTTTTTTTCTTTGCTCACTCGACAAAGCAAATTTGTCTATAATATCGCTGTTGGGAATGCATTCTAAAATGTCTTTTTCGGAAGAAAGGACGAGCATGTCGGAGAGCCATACATCTCCCATGCTGCTTCTTAGTCTATTTTTTACAATCTTTTACTTTACTCATAATCCTCTCTGCTGAGCAACTCGTTGCTGGTAATGACAGAAGTATCTGGTATAATATTGTTAGGTATGGAAAACCAGACATATTCAACCAACACTTGTAAGGCTTAATGAATCCTTTCTTCACCCACTGATCCAGACTGATCCAGATATATCCACAAAGCGATAAACTGACCAGCCCATCCTTTCATATAGCAACTTGCGCGGTACTTCATTCATAGTTTCTAAGCAGGGGGTAGGGGGATTCATTCTCGAGATAAAAAAAAAAAAAAAACGCATCGTGTTCCAATGTTATTCTGACGACAGCAAAATTACTTATTCGACATTAGAGTAAAATTCTTCCCCAATTTTTTTATTTCCCCCATTTTTTTCTCGATGGCACAACTTGCGCCATTCATCCGTCCTGTGGGCGGCCCTTCTCTCTTAAAACGAACCAAACTTTCCTTTCATACGGCTACTTGCGCGGTACTTCATTCATCGAGTATTGAAGCAGGGGGTGCGGGGGTTCACACCGAAAAATTTTTGAAAATTAGCTTCTCAAAATCTTGTTTTAATGCTATTCCGACAGTAAAATTGCTAGTTCGAAAGTAGAGTAAAATCCCCCCAAAATTTTTTCTCAATGGCGCAGCTTGCGCCATACATCTCCCCTGTGG
Organism: Thermobia domestica; assembly: GCF_964235325.1. Taxonomy (NCBI): domain Eukaryota; kingdom Metazoa; phylum Arthropoda; class Insecta; order Zygentoma; family Lepismatidae; genus Thermobia; species Thermobia domestica. The sequence goes on along the minus strand of NC_137459.1, from coordinate 295,071,904 downwards.
GCGGCCCTGAGTGTAACAAGTAGATGGTCGATGAGAAGTTGCAGAAATCGGGTAGAAGTATTATGAATTTCCACGACAGAGTGCGAACGGGGATTCCCCCTTATGAATTTACTGATGACTGATATTAGAAATAGATTAAGTGCTCAAACATTGTCTAACTTGTTGCTCATCAATGTTAATGGCTCACCGCTAGACAAGCTCAAAGTAGACAAGCTAGTTATTTCTTGGCTGAAGGATGGACATCATTCCACTGCGGATGATTTACCTCCAAAAAGTTACCAACAGGAAATAAATCCGATTTCAGATTTGTTTTAAGGTGGAAAGTTACGAGTTACGGAAAATGTATACATGTATTACTAATGGCTTATTTATGTTATTCAACTTTGTACCTACTTTTTAGTAACTCTCTTCTTTGCTTTAGGTAACCTACTTTTGAATAAATATTCATAATAATTGAAATTATGCATATTTCTAATTTAAATTTAACGAGGTGTTTTAGTGATTACACAAATTACAATTATGAGCCAAGTCTTTTGTGAGAAAAATACTGTGAACTGAGAAACCATAACCTTTTCCATATTGTACAGGGGTATTTTCCTGCGAATAGAAGTTTCTTGTGGAATGAGTTCAGAAATTAACACTTGCAAGAATACTCTCTTAGTGCAAGTATATTTTAGGCACACACTAATTTTCCCCCACCTCGAACTGTTTCAATTTCCTCACTGACAAACACTTTACCATTTTATATCGTAAAGGTCAGATCCACCGTTATTGTAACAGAGTGGTGCTTGAGCGATTGACTAGAAATTCAAACTCCGATTAGTGACAATTTCACAGTCTTGTTTTATTACAAGTGTAAACTCTTTAGTCAGTTCAGAAGAGGCCCTGGATCGTGTTCAGAGTTGATGACGATGGATTTTGGTGAGAGTAGGTCAAAGTGGATGAGAGTGGTTCATAGTGATTGGTGGGTCAGAGTGGGTCACTGTGGGTGGTGGGTCAGAGTGGGTCATGGTGGGTGGTGGGTCATGGTGGTTGGTGGGTCAGAGTGGGTCACGGTGGGTGGTGGGTCTGTGGGTGGTGGGTCAGAGTGGGTCATGGTGGTGGTGGGTCAGTGGGTCGTGGGTCACTGTGGGTGGTGGGTCAGTGGGTCGTGGGTCAAGTTTTCATTGACCCACGCCAACTCTGCTTAGAGCTACTTTTAAGAGCTCCAAACTCTGGGATGCGTTTTATTTGTATATATAAAATAAAGAAGTTTCCTCTTCTGGGGGGGAGCGATCGCCCCGATCGCACCCTCTGGATCCGCCACTGACGATAAAGAAATGATTCAATAAATAGGTTGAATAATTGATGCTCTGATCCTCACGAAGGAGGCCCTCTCGAGGCCTCCTCACCCTCAATTACCCTCGCCCTCAATGATATGAGGGCGAGGGTGCGCGAGGGCGAGGAAAAGTTTTGAGCACGAAGGCGAGGGCGAGCGAGGATAATGGACAACTCCTATCGCGAGGACGAGGGTGCGCGAGGGCGAGGACAAGCTTCGATGGCGAGGGTGAGGGTGCGCGAGGGCGAGGAAAAGCTTCGATGGCGAGGATGATGGTGCGCGAGATCGAGGAAAAGCTTCGATGGCGAGGGTGAGGGTGCGAGAGGGCGAGGAAAAGCTTCGACGGCGAGGGCGAGGGTGCGCGAGGGCGAGGACAAGTTTCAGCAGCGAGGGCGAGGGTGCGCGAGGGCGAGGACAAGCTTCGACGGCGAGGGCGAGGGTGCGCGAGGACGAGGACAAGCTTCGATGGCGAGGGTGAGGGTGCTCGAGGGCGAGGACAAGCTTCGATGGCAAGGCTGAGGGTGCGCGAGGGCGAGGACGAGTTTTGGCCGCGAGGGCGAGGGTGCGCGAGGGCGAGGACAAGCTTCGACGGCGAGGGCGAGGGTGCGCGAGGGCGAGGACAAGCTTCGACAGCGAGGGTGAGGGCGCGCGAGGGCGATGGACAATTCCATTCGCGAGGGCGAGGGTGAACGAGGGCGAGGGCCAACTGCTACTGCGAGGGCGAGGGTGAGTGAGGTCGAAATAAAATGAACATCTATGCGCTCGACTCCTCATTCATGCTCGACCTGTTCTCTTTCGCCAGACTGACGTGAAAGACACCTCCCACTTCTTAAATTCGGAAGTTGGAAATGAGGCACCTAGTATAAAAAGCCGCCAAATCCATATATATATATATATATATATATATATATATATATATATATATATATATATATATATATATATATATATATATTACCGAAATTGAGTTACATATAACTTGTTACATGTTTGATTTAAAGAAATTCCGTGGAAACAGAATTTTGTTTAAAAGCCTAATATTCTAGAATAAAATAATAATAATAATAATAATAATAATAATAATAATAATAATAATAATAATAATAATAATAATAATAACTAGTTCAAATATGGGACTTTGTACGCGTGTATTTGGAGCTTCACTGCACGTTTTGTAAGATTACTCGAAACTAAGCGAAATGGATGTGGCGGTTTTTGATACTAGGTGCCTCAAATGACTGGTTCATACTATCAAGTAACTGACTTCTCTTTCCCTACCTTAAGTAACCGTACTGTGATAATTTCAAATTTCTAACTTGTTGCTTTTTCCGGCTCTTTTATGGCTGAAACTCAAAAAAAAAAAAAAAAAAAATCGCTATAGCGCAGGAAGCAAAATTGTCCCTCAATTAAACAAATTTTCTGGGGTGATATGTGATTAGCACCTCGTTTCCATCGTTGTTTCTTCTTGTTTCTACATCGGAACTTGCTAGTTCTTACCAGGTTATATGAAATTCTCTTGCATTTAATCACAATCTATAATTTCTGTATTTCATCCGTGCAAGTGCATCACACATTCGTACTCTTTGAAAGAAATGCCTCAAAATACACAAATTTGTGTGCTTACACCTAGGTATTTACACAACAGTTTCGGCGTGGTTTAAACAATTTTCCTGTGGGTCAAAAGGACACCTTCTCCATCCATATTAAACACATGCATATACTATACATCTGTATTGTCTAAAACTAAAACCCTAACATACCAAGATTCGTGACGTTACATCCGAAAGCAAAATTTGTATCCAGTGCGTTAAAACAAGCGCTTCTGTCCGCTGTGTCACCGATACTTAGTTCGTGAAAATTAATGACAGATTCATAGAGGAAATGAAATAAAATCTTTAATTTAACGTCACGCGTTTGTGCCTTTTCAGCCAAGACCGATGGCTAATAAAAGCTAACACATATAAAAAAAAAATGGTGGGATGAAAATGTGCAAGGAAACGAGATAACTCCAAAAAACAATGGACAGGATGTTGTCCACCGCAACATGGGCTGTGATCGAACCAGGGGCCACCAGAGGGTAGCACCCTACCACATAATCACCGTGCCCCATAACGACAGGTTAGGAGTTTGTTAAAAACTCTCTTTCACGTATATATATATCGACAAACTGTACCAGGCGATTTCTCGCATCAAATTAAGAAAAACAAGTTAAGAATGCTCCACGAGCATTGCCAGAATGGAAGAATGGAGATATGGAGCGGGAAAGATAACTGTGATTGTTCCTAGATGTAAAAGTAAATATTTTATCCGCACCTTCTTCTCTTTCTAAAAAAAATCGCAAAATATATTTCTATTACTTACGGTTTCCGAGATATGGCTCCTTAAATGTTCCGAAATTCGAACTTGTTTGGCCAATATCTGGGGAACGGTGGCCAGTTGTCCAGTGGCTACCGGTTACTATTTGGTACCAGAACGATAACCATCATCTTAGGTATTGATCAATACGAATATGATCTCTTTGTGACTTACGGTTCCCCAGATATGGAACCGAATCCTTAAATCTCCCGAAACCGGAACTATATTTTGACCAATATGTCGGCAACAGTAAGTCATAGAGAGATGATGTTGGTGTTGGTCAATACCGAAGAGGATGGTAAACATTTTGGTACCGATATTAACTGGTGGCCACTGGCCAACTGTCCAATGGCCAAACAAGTGGCTGCCGGTTACTGTTTAGTACCAAAAGGTTCACCGTCCTCTTAGGTGTTGATCAACACCAACATCATCACTCTATGACTTATGGTTCCAGAGATATGGATCTTTAAATCTCCGGAAATCGGCCATTTCTTGACCAATATCTCGGGAACGGTAAGAGTGACGCGAAAAATTCCCTCACTTTCTCTGATAGTTTTTGATGCTCTATTGAACGGAGGGATCAATAATGAAAAAATCGCAAATAACAGACAGACAGACACACAGACATAGAGAGTTCAGTAACAAACTTTTTAAGTTCGTTGAAAACAAGTTCATATGGATCTGCGAGGAAAGTGCAGTTTCAGAGCTAGTGTCGTCCGAAAAAGTGGAAAATAACATCCAAACACGCGTTATTTTGAACACAAGAAACCGTGGAGCTGACTGTTCATGACAGTAGAGGTAGTACAACATATGCTATATATATATAAAAAAAAATGTCAATTTTAGTAATGTGCAATGGGTATACAAGTCATTCCCCAAAGGACATAAGAAATTCTCAGAAATGCTTGGACCTAAACGTGGATCAAAAGTGGGAGAAAAGTAATAATTGATATTGAATATGACGACATACGTCGAAAGTATTGTGGGTACTGTAACTCCACACGATTCTTTGTATTCAGAATAACCGTTGCTGCGATTTTCTCACGATTTTGAACTACTATAACTCCGTACGAAACTATACATTTTTCATATTTTTGTGTAAGGGATCACCTTCTACAGTTTGTCGGTACAGTGTAGTGATCCTCAACTGGTGTCAAGAAATTTCATCAGTATTTTAAAAAAGTCATAAAGCATCTAATAATGAGTTAAAATCAATTTTGAGATAGACTGTATGTCAACGCCTCCAGCAGCAGAAAATGTTTAGAATCACGTAGGGTCACTACTTCATAGAAACTTCCAATTTATATTATTAATAATAAATGAAAAGTGCATCGCGATGTCGTGGGTGTTCAGAAAGATGTATCGTCATCCAAAGAAAGTTGGGAACCACTTGTCTAGTTTATTAACACCCTATGACTTGTACTTAAGAGAAAATCTATTCTGTGCGATTACTTGATATATCAGTTCATATACCTTTGTAAAACTTACTTTTGAAGAAGAACATGCAACAAGTGTTAGTGGTAAAATAATAGTACTAATTTTAATACCCTAATGTTGAAGCTATTTCAAGACTCTAATGACAACGTATATTCTTTCAATGTTATTTTCAATTTGTTCTTATTGCTCATAAACTCAGCTATTATCTTGTCTACCATTGTTCTGATGAAATCTTTATATGTTTGATTGTATTTTATTTACAACTACATTTTACAACTGCAACATACTTCTATTGATTTTATATATATGCACATATATAGGGTGCAGAGAAATAATATTACAAAAGTTCAATAAATGACTTGTGTGCCAAATGAAAAAAAAAAAACATCGTTTTAATAAACTAATATATCCTGTTAGAATACTCCTTGACGAAAGTGAAATATAGTACTACTACTACTACTGCTACTGCTGCTGCTACTACTACTACTATTACTACTACTACTACTACTACTACTACTACTACTACTACTACTACTACTACTACTACTACTACTACTAATAATAATAATAATAATAATAATAATAATAATAATAATAATAATAATAATAACGTGTTTTGCCCCGATACCTTCCACTCAAGAGGAAGAAGTTCGGCTGATTGAATGACTAAAGCCTAGCTTCCCTTTTTATCATCAAGTCTATGTGGATGGGTTCTTTCGTTTAAAACTGGGTCTGAATCACTACTCCGATCTCTACCTAAGGCAATTATCGTTACTGGAGATCGAACCTAAATCGAGCTGGCCACGAAGGAAAACCAAAACTAGAATGTACAAAATGTTCAAAAAATATAGGAGTCTATACAACAAATTCGAAAATGGTTTTGAAATTGTTTTCTCTTAATTATAAACTAATTTAAAATGGCAATCTTTAATAATAATAACAGCATTGTACATATAGTCATAAGCAATTTAATTAGATATTATTTGCTAGTATCATGTAGCAGCCTTTATACTTTGATGAGGGCACCGGTGTGGTATGGCATAGACAAGACAGCATAAGCGTTGGGAAGCCATACTGATCCATGATCGCTTCACAGTCTCCCATAATCGACGAAGATTAGTCGGAGCAGGATCAAGGGCACGAACATCCTTCTCGATAGCATCCCAGATGAGCACAATAGGATTAAGATCAGGGTTCCACGGGATCGGACTAGCATCTCCACATCCGTGGATACTCAACGAACTAGTTAGCCACAATTAGGAAGTGATAAACTAAAGCATTGATTTGCTGTAAGTACAAGTCGTCTGCAGTGTTGGAAGTGAACCGGTGAGGTACGTTGTCAGATGTGTCAAGAATCCCATTTCATTCCACATGAACAGAGTCCATACGATGATACTACCACCACTGGCCTGAACTGTACCCTTCTGGCAATAGAGATCCATTGCTTTATGTGGTTAAGGACGCATTCGAACCCGGCCATCGGCGAGTATAAACTGGCAACTCGAATTATTTTATCTGTTCATATGACTTTTCGCCATATTACGAGAATCCAATTGCGGTGCTTCTTTGTCTATGTCAGTAGTTGTGTTTTGTGACGGATGTTTAGCAAAGGTACCCTGCAGGACATTTACTACTGTATACCATGGTGAGGAAATGATTCTTGACTGTATAGCTTTTCACACGCCGTTGTTGTCCAGTATTGAATTCACGAGTGAACTGCTGCACTATAGTCTGTCTATCCGCTCTTACTATCCGAGCTAGCTGACCGCGACCCCTGTCATCAACACTTCGTACACCATGTCTGTTTTGCCAAATCCATATATACTCATTGTACACTTTTGATACGGTAGTTCTCGGAAAGCCCAGAGCCTGCACAACTTACGACACGGAGTGGCCTATATGTCTGGCCCCGATAATCTGGCCGCGAACAAATGTACTGAGGTTTCATCTTTCACCAATCCCGTAGTTAACTGTTTCTCATACAGTCCATACGAGGTCTGACGTCCTTGTTATTGCATGCAGCGCCCTCCTATTTGTTTCCATGGCCTTTTTGTCTGGAGAATTTTGGGCATTCTTGTTTTAACATTTCGATTTTAATGAAGAAATAACAGATGTTCTGCATGTCTTTTTATCATTATAACACGTAATCAGTGGCGGTGGTTGGACGTTAAAAAGTGGGCGGGGGGGCGGAAGACATGATCTGAATATTTGATATCAATGTTAGTTTTCCTGGTTGCTTGTAACACTTTGTTTGACGAAAGGTTGTATAACTATTAGGATACTGTCTTTTTCAGTTATACCGTATATCTTGTTTCATATTTTATTAAGTAAATTGACAAGAGCAACGCACGTAGATACTAGCCCTTTGTTCTCTTAAACAACGAAGGTGTAAGAAGAGATTTGATTCCTTGCTCATGAATATCTGCCTGGAAAATTGTGTGATCAGATTAGGGGCCTATTTAATAACAAATTTACAAGACAAATAAATAGAAAGGATAATATTAATCAAATGACCATAGTAATGAATAATGAGGCTTGTTTTGCAAAAGTTATATTGAAACTGGAAATTAATGAACAACTTATATTTTTAATTCCACGAATGGTATTATATGTGTTGTTATACTCTTAGAATGACAGCGAATAATATAAGCATATGCTATGACATTTAAATAAATACTTTTGCAGCTTCCCGAAACATGCTCGCTGCCATTAAATACAGTTTTCACTTTCTTGGAATATATCAATACTCGGCAATACTTAGAGTCACTCCACATTTCAGTTATACAAAATAATCCTAAAACCTAGAATTATGCTGAATTCACTAAATTTAATTGTATATACAAAACTGTATATGTACACCCCTAAACTCGTATATTACACTGCAAAATTAATATTCCTTACTGAGCTTCTTCGTGGCTAAGCTTTTAGCGTACGTGCCTTAGACGTGGGAGACCCGGGCCCGATTCCCGAGGGGAGCTCACGTGGTTCGGACTCCACGTTGATCATTAAGTCCACGTCTCATATAACTTCGCTGCTGAACAGGATGTTAAACTGAAAAAATCAAATCAAAATATTATTAGAAAGAAGAAAATACATTTTAGGAACTGTCAATTTTTGTACAATTAAAGAATAACTTGTGAAGGACTTCTTTTCTTGCGAAATGTTATCTCAATTAGTTCCAGAGCGGCTGACTAACGTATCGTTCAATTGCAAGAAGAAATGAAAGTACGCTCGAATTGCGGCGCTCCAATAGGTTAATTTTTGGGCCATTTTTAGTGGCAGTTCAAACCCAAGTCCTGTAGCTTTCTTAATTCCACAGGAAGACAACCAATATGTACTCATAGAACGACAAATATTTTATGGCACCATTTTTCTTCTATGAACCAATAATACCTACAAAACTTTATATTTCTAAATGAAACTATATACATTAATGAATAATTTCAAAAAAGTGGGGGGCAACTGCTCCCCTTTGCCCCCCCCCCCGAATCGCCGCCCATGCACGTAATGACATTTAGTGTAGTCTGAAGGAAGAAAAAAAAACAATGTTTCAGATATTCATTTATTAGAGTGATGTTCAACGACAAAAATGTTTAAGTAAAATATAATAATAATAATATTAAAAATATGTGTTCTGAAAAGGTTATACTGACAGTCCTCGAACTACATAAATTCGATATACGTAAATTCGCATTTACGTAAGAAATTTCCGACTGAAGAAGTGTTGTTTGAACTGTTATTAATTAGAGATTATTATTATTATTATTATTATTATTATTATTATTATTATTATTATTATTATTATTATTATTATTATTATTATACTATATAATCAATGTTGTAAGAATATAAGGCTATGTACTCAATTTATAAAGCATAAGTTTATCTTAGGTAAGAGGTGGTTAAGCAAATAGGTTTTGCATTGAAGTAATGTTTAGCTGTATTTTAGTTGATATTTTTCGCATTTTTTCATACGTATTTGCAACAAATCTTTAGGTTATTATTAGGTCCTTGATATTTCTAGATTAGAAAACCTAAACACTCTATGAACATTTACAGCATATTCATAGTTACGCACTTTATTTTCGCTTAAATACAATATTATATATATATATATATATATATATATATATATATATATATATATAGGTCGACATTCACCAAAAGTGAGTGACAGAGATTGGATTATTCTTATCAATTGAGTATCGCTTACTAATAAAAGCGAGATGTCTTAAAATATAACATGAATGATATTAACTTATGTTCTGGAGGGAAACCGGAACATTTGGAGTACCAAATAATTCATAAAAAGACAAATAGTGTAAATCCAGGACTGTCCCATCTTAGTCCTAGTAATGGTAAAAATTCGACCTGCGCAAAGAGCCCTCGTACAATCAATTTACATATGTCGAGAACTGTCTGTAATTAGTAGACATTGGATTTTTAAGCACCTAAAGTCAGGAAATATGCAAGCAACTATGCTGTTAAATGTGTTAAAATATGAACTGAATACGCACTAACAATGCAATAAAAGATCGTTTTCAAACATAACAGTAAAGTTGTGATAAAATTTTGTGGGTGAAATATAACATCGAAAGTGTACTGTACCTTTCAGAATTTATTTTTATGACAATTACAATTTATGTACTCCTAACTTTCTAAAACACACAAAATTATGATTTTTTAAAAAAAAGTGATATAAGAACACGATCTCTGGCTTTTCTTCACATTCGTATTTTAGAGAGTATTTCACGAAATAATACGTGCTTCACTTTTCTACACATCTCCATTGTGATTTTTTAAAAGGATTTACTCCTTCCGCTATACAGTATATTATAATATGCTTCTCTTCACATTTTGGTGATAGTTTGTGACATTTGTAGGCGAAAAATGATCTACTAACATTTATAGATGTTACATGACAATATTTATAGAGATGAGCAAGTTTAGTATTATCTGGCAAGCTGAAATTTAACCCTTTGAAGGTATTTTCCCATGACCTCAACTATTTTATACACGGGATATCTACCAATAGCATCAATATCTTTTCCATAGAGTGCTTGAATTTACCAGGATGCTCCTAGCCACCATCCTTCGTAGAAAGGTCAACTGGATTGGATACATCTTGCGAAAAAAATGTCTTCTTCATACCACCATAGAAGGAAAGCGAGGAGTAAGGAGAAGAAGAACACAACTGATCGATGATTTGAAAGTTAGGAGAAAATATTGGGAGTCCAAAGAGGAAGCTGAACAGCGGGAAATATGGAAGAAACATTCCCAGGCCCAAACTGAAAATTAAGAAGAAAGGAAAAAAACTCACTAGTGCCAGGACCTGCCAAAAGGCAGAAAACTTCTTCTTCTTCTTCTTCTTCTTCTTCTTCTTATTATTATTATTATTATTATTATTATTATTATTATTATTATTATTATTATTATTATTATTATTATTAGTTTTCGGTAATACATTTCAATAGCATTTGAAGCATTCATTGTTGCTTTCATCCTGTACTTTCTATGGATCTAATTTAGCATAAATTTCTGTTTTGTATTTAGGGTATATTAGATATATTAATTATTCTACTGTACTAAAATTACGATCTGTGTTTTACAATGCATTTCACGCTTTCGGCAAAATTTGAAACATTTGTGTCTGTTGTGGAACATTCTCTGAGTTTGCTACAAACATTGTTACCATTTATTTAATATTTATTATCTTTGGGTCTAGCATTCAACTGTAGTTCATGGGAGACGTTTTCTATATTAAGCATTTTGAAATAATTGGTTGGTTGATTTGGAACTTTGCGTCACATTCGGCACCAAGGCTATATGCTATAACATCTACTGACTAACGTAGGATTCGAGCAACGCTACCTCCCATCGAGAATCGAACCTGAGTTTCCCGTGCAGAAGGTGAGTACCCTAACCATACTGCCACGAACTAGTTCTTAAATTACTTGTTTAATTTCTGTATCTTTGTACTCTCAAAAACAACTAAAATCATGGTATGATTTCTGTTGTTTGTAGAACGCATACAATAATAAATTCTATACACTATAATAAGGGAATACAGTGAAATATCTCAATAATGGATACAGATGGGACACAATTATTTGTTCGTAAATGAGAAATGTTTTGGGGGCCGCGGTGGCTCAGTGGTAGAGCGTTCACCTCTGGTGCCTGGGGTCCCGGGTTCGATCCCAGCCCCCGCCAAGTGGACTTTGTGGTAGACAAACACCGTGTGCGTAGGTTTCCATGGGGCTCTCCCGTTTCCTCTCACTTTCTTCATTCCACCATTTCATTCATTACTCATTATCACCGTCTCCTTTAGCCTAACCGGCATAACCTTGGGACGTAAAACTCAAAGATTTTATTTCATTTTTAATGAGAAATGTTTGTTATAGAGAGGTTATACAAATTTGGATTACTCGCAGTACAGAGTAAATACGTTATTTATAAAGGTAAATATAGGCTAATAGCGAAATGCTGTGCTCGGTGTTCGAGTTATTAGAGGAAAGAGGGGAATTCTGCATTGTAAGGAAAGGAAACTATCGCTGAAGGACATGTTTATTTATTTTCGCTTGTACTGCACTGAAAACTATAACTCTTGGGTGCTAATTTTCTTTTCAAGCATATGCGACTCCCTGTAAAATCCCTTATTTTTATACTGATTTAGCTACTACAAGTAAAAGTAACAAAATAAGAGCATGTATTATTATTATTATTATTAATAATAATAATAATAATAATAATAATAATAATAATAATAATAATAATAATAATAATAATAATAATAATAATAATAATAATATACTGAAAACGTAGATAGAAGCCACCAATCATGACGGCTGTGGAAGGGATTTTATTCCTATTCTACTGTATCGCAGATTTATTTTAAAACTAGCATCAGTTACCCACTTCGCTGGGTTAAATTAAGAAAACAATAGTAGTATGTTCCGTTTGTCAGTCACTTTTTACTATTAGTAAACCGCTCTTTGATAACTGTCATTTTCGATGATTTTTATATACCCTTTCCCTTCGCCATGCTCCAGGGGCACGGCATCGGATGTGTCTTTGTTTATCTCAGCGACCCCGAAAACTATGAATTCGACCCTGATATTGGTAATTTCGATTATATATATATATATATATATATATATATATATATATATATATATATATATATATATATATATATATATATATATATATATATATATATATATATATATATACACCTCCCCCAAGTTGCGGGGCTGAATTTGAATTTAAAGGGCATCAGAAGTGCCACTGTTCATCTCAGCGACCACCAAAACTATGAATTAAACACTAATATCGGTCATTACCGATCATTTTTAAATGTCTCTCCTCTTTCCCACCAAGTTATACCGTCAAAGTGATATGACAAAAAAACATCTCAGGTTTAAACTTCATCTAGATTGTAAATTTGACCGACATCGGTCTGGTGGATCAAGGGTTATTGTTTATATATATCCTCTTCCAGCTCCCTCCCCTAAGTACTACCATCAAAGTGAAACGAAAAAAAAAAAAAAACACCTCAGGCCCGAACCTCATCTATGTTAAAAAATTGATCGAGATTGTTTGGTTCATAAGTTATTAGGTTTTATATATTTTTAACTCCGTCTCCCCTTCCCCTAAGCGCTATCGTCAAAGTGAGAAGATAAATACCATCCCAGGACCGAACCTCATCTATGTTGAAAATTTGATCGAAATCGGTCCAGTGATTCAAGAGTGATGAAGTCACAAAGACAGTCACTTTCATTTTCATTTTTACATATATATCCCCTCCCCTCTCCTATATTGCACCGTCAAAGTTAAATGACAAAAATTATCTCAGGTCCAAACGTCATCTATGTTGAAAATTTGATCGAGATCGGTTGGGCGGTTCGAGAGTTAAGTTTCCTTATTTTTATATATAAATATCCTCTCCCTTAGGTTATACATATATATATTGCATGTAGCAAAATAAGTGTAAGGTGTTGCAAAATAAGTGTTACAACTCTTGGGAGGTGACTCCTGCCACTGAGATAAGAAAAAAAGTTCTCTTCAACTTTCTGCTATCGGACATTGTTTCAGATCTACAAGGTGCCGAAAGCGTGAGAAAATGACTTTCGGACGCCAATAGTTCGGAAACTATCCAACATAAAGAGGACGGGTAAAAAATTCACTGAAGAAATCAGACCTGCTCTATTGAATTTTGTATGTTTCACAATCCTACCATGCACGCGCAAGGGATTCCCCAAAGGAACGTAGAGTGTCCCGGATAATCTGCCAAATGAAACTTGGTCTAAATGGATAGGCTTTCTACTAGGTAACAATAATTCGTTTGTCTTAAGTTGATATCTGGATCAAATACAAAATGGCGGACACCTTCATGCCCGTTGTGTGTGGTTGCATAATCGCCAGATACGGATGTTGGCCAACAGTGACATTCTGAGTATTAAGTGTAGCGAATTTGTACTCAAATGCTCTAGAAATACATCTGGAGTGTCGGTAGAACATAACAGATGAACCAGGGTGATTCACATGTATGGAAACACTTGACGAAAAATGCCCAGAAATGCACTCATACTCAATAAACGATAGTTCAAAGCGTCGGAAATGTAAGGATTAGCGTCATGAACATGAAAGCCATTGCCCATCCACCAATAATATTCCCTCAAACCAATGCAATATGATGTGCACGGTTGTTGATATCAACATGTAGCTAATTGACACATGTCAACATGTCGCACTACTGCTGGGATACCGTCTCACGTGCGAAAACTAGGAAAATAACGTTGTACATTCTGCTACTGTATTACATCTGGTGCACCTTTTGGTAGAACGTAACTAGAACACGATTGTATCAATGTCCCTCTTTGTTTGGGACATTGTCCCACAGTCGACACATATGAAAAGAAACCTCTTAATGCATGGTTCAAATTCTGATAGAGCGTGAAAATAACAAACTTGTATCATGTCCCACGTCTTCTGAGACATATGACGTACTCGAAATATAGGAAAATACCTCCAGAAATTCGTATCTTACACACAGTGCACATGGCAATACAAAGACGAAAATGAACCGGTTTCGTACATTTAACACTACAGCTGGAACACCATAAATATGGAAAATAAACCAACATGAGAAATAGCAAGAAGCTCTGATTCCTTACAACTGTGCAGTGAGTAACAAAATGAAACACACAGGTATGTCGGGAGGCTGTACAAGAGGGCTTGCCAAACAAAGTGGGTACTCCTCAAAGAAATGAATACAGAGAAAGTGAAGCTTCTTCGAACCTCAGGGCTAGAGCGCTCGCTTTTGCTCGCGTGGTCGCAGTTTCCAATCCTACTGGGAGCCCAAGGCCTCAGATTCAAGACCGAGTAATTATTTTCCTATTTTTCGCATGTGTGACGATGTCCCAGCAGTAGTGCGACATGTTGACATTTGTTCATTAGCTACATGTTATCAACACACACATTGGCCACATTTCAATATCGATCATGCGATTTCACTAGTGACATTCATTTAGTTTACCCAGTTTCTTTGTAAATCCAATTGCACAATTTCAACTTGGCCTCAGTTGTTGCATCCTTATTGGTATGCAACCATGCACATCATTTGCATCGGTTTGAAGGAATATTATTGGTGAATTGGCAATGGCTTTCATGTTCATGACGCTAATCCTTACATTTCCGACGCTTTGAACTCACGTTTACTTAGTATGAGTGCATTTCTGGGCATTTTTCGTTAAGTGTTTTCATACATGTGAATCACCCTGCTTCATCTGTTATGCTCTACCGACACTCCAAATGTCTTTCTAGAGCATTTGAGTACAAATTCGCTACACTTAATACTCAGAACGTGACTGTTGGCCAGCATCCGTACCTGGCGATTATGCAACCACACACAACGGGCATGAAGGTATCCGCCATTTTGTATTTGATCCAGATATTGACTTAAGACAAACGAATTATTGTTACCTGGTAGAAAGCCATTTAGACCAAGTTTTATTAGCAGATTATCCGGGACTCCCTACGTTCCTTTGGGGAATCCCTTGCGCGTGCATGGTAGGATTGTGAAACATACAAAATCAATAGAGCAGGTCTGACTTCTTCAGTGAATTTTTTACCCGTCCTCTTTATGTTGGATAGTTTCCGAACTAATGGCGTCCGAAAGTCATTCTCTCACACTTTCGGCACCTTGTAGATCTGAAACTATGTCCGATAGCAGAAAGTTGAAAACTTTTTTTCTTATCTCAGTGGCAGGAGTCACCTCCCAAGAGTTGTACCACTTATTTTGCAACACCCGATATATATATATATATATATATATATATATATATATATATATATATATATATATATATATATATATATATATATATATATGTAAACTTTCCATGCCCGAACCTCATCTATGTTAAAAATTTGGTTAAGATCGGTCGGGTGGTTTAAACGTGAGGAAGTCACAAAAACAGTCACTTTTACTTTTAATATATATTGTATATCCCCCCCCCACTACGTTGCACCTTAAAAGTGAAACGAAGAAAACATCCTAGGTCAAACCCTTATCTATGTTGAAAATTTGATTGAGATCGATGTGGTGGTTCAATAGTTATTAACTCACGAACATAGTCAAAGTGAACAGCTAAAACCACTGCCAGGCTGGAACCTCTTCCACGCCAAAAATTTGATCGAAATCTGCCGGGTGGTTCAAGAGATTATAAGTCACAAACACAGTCACTTTCAATTTTATAATATAGACTAGTCTTTGGCTAGCTGGGGGCTCCGCCCTCAGACCTCCGAGTCTGCTCGACCTACAGTCTCGCATTTCTTATCTATCGGCCTTTACATCAACAGTGAATTTTGTGAATTGCTCTTCATGCTTCCTGAATCTTTCCATCCGGAGGATACACCCCCATACACTGTCTTTGCTCTGCCTATGGCCTCGCACCTCTTTAACCCACAATTCTATCGTTACTTTTCCTATTTCAACTATCTAAAGTATAAAATTTTGTGTCCCAAGAAACCGCCCATTTAAATAGCATGAGCATTTCTTCATCTCCCTTTAGATCCTTAACAAATTAAAACATTCACTTTTGGCAATTTTCCTGTCGGTTAGTCCTGGAAGGCTACAATCATGTAAAATGTCATCATCTTAATCCTGCCGGAAGCGCCTAAACATTTTGGGGTGTTGAAGACATAACATATAAATAACATGGGAAAGATTTTTCAGTTCTCTATAAAACTGCTCTCTGGTTGGAATTTTTTTATTTCTAATGATTTATTTAGGTAACGCTAACAAAAACGTACAAGCATACCGAATTTCAAGTTTTTATTCCAATTCTAAGTACCTAAAACATGAGATTATAGGTCCCCCCTAAAAAAAGCTCATTTAAATAACATAGGTAAATTTTTTATCACCTCTTTAGACCTCCTAAAAATTAAGAGTATTCACTTTTGGAAATTTTCCTGTCGGTTAGTTCTGGAGAGCTACAATCATGCCAAATTTAATCATTGTAGCATGTCAGCTCATGTAGTTTTATATATAGTTAGGATTGCAGACAATATTTTCTGTACTAAAATACACCATCTAGAGGTGCAGCAAAAAACCGTATTTTGGGGATGGGTGTTTTTTTTTTTTTATTAAAAAAGAACTTTACGGGAGAAAACGGGAAATTTCCACTTTTCTTTTAACTTTTAATGACATTTTTTGTTCAAAGTACCACTTTTATTTTCTTTTAGTGGACTGTACAATTAAGAAAGTGCGTTTATAACATCCGATTCTTGTGAATCCTATGTTTGGCTGTCATGATTTGTTTTCAAACTGACATTGAGGTGTTGACAAGTGTAAGTTATGCAACCCACATATCTGATGTGTTCCTTTGGTTGCCTAACCATCTTATCAAGTACCTGGAGGTTATACATTTCTATATATTTTACTGTTTACCCAAATATAATTCGGCAGGTAAGAGAATGTACCATAAACCACGAAACAGACACAAAACCATTTCTGTTTTGTTACAAATCTTTCTTAAATATCATTGCCCATTCGGCAAATATTTTATTCTGAGCTTCAGAAAGTTCAGTTTATAAAAATAAAACAACCATAAATGGTTATTTTGGGTATGATGTTAGCTTATCATTAGCTTAACTCATTCTTACTGTGCTGCTACATAGTGTCAAAAGTTTTGAAATAAGAAATTTGTGGATAGTTTTAAATATTCTGCCCTCTTAAGTTATAATGAACTTTCAGTTTATTCATACATTTTAAATGATAATTTTGTTCTACGAAATCTACTACACTTTCACAATACTTATTGCTGACACTATTAAAGATTTTACTAAAACAATTTTGTCGTTGAATGTTAATCTAGTAGTTCTATGAACAATCCGTTGGAATTAGAAAAGCCACTACGTCCACCAATTTGCATTTTTTTTCTTTCTATCGTATGACCGATTTTTTATTCTTGATTTTTTTCAGGATTTTCTCTTCAGAATGCAGTAATTAAATGTTTTCCATGCTATAATGTGGACACAAAGGTGGAACGTACTGTTATCCGAGCGGCAAGCGCACACCCAGAAATGCTTATTGGGAGTGATCTAATACTACAAGCCACTATGTCTATTTAGTATTGAACGGGTATTTTTCTGCACCCGGAAAAACGGAAAGTAATTGTAAAATACTTTCATCTACATTTTCAGGGGGAAAATGATAGAACTGGATTCTTTTTTTATAAAATCTAGAGGACAGATGTAGTGTAAGTTCAAATTAACATGCTATATCAATCATTTTCCTGCTAAACAAGTTTAATTTTATTGAGAAAGTAAACAAATGTATGATAAGTTAGCAAATTTTGAGGGAATCCGGAACGGGTAGATCCTTCTGTGAGTACGCCCCTGCGCACGCAAAAAAAAAAAAAGAAAGAAAGGTTACTAGTAAACCAGAAAAAGGTGGACAGTAACCAAGTTAGTTTGTCAAAATATGGACAACAAAGTCGTGTGTCCCAGTAACCAAGCGAAAAAGGTTAAGACAGAAGAAGATCGCAACCATGCGTTAAATGTTAATATTGCTAGTTTAGAGTGTAATAATGTTAATATTGCTAGGTTAGAGTGTAATAATTCACAGGGGTAAGCCAACCGACCACGTGGTTACCACTACTAATCATAACCTGTAACCGGTAACCTGGTTAGCATGCTAGAACAACCGACTGCTCGGTTAACGAAACAGGATACATTAAATTTCTAACCACATATTTTGATTAATGTAACATATCTTTAACTAGTTATAATAGTTTGTATATCTTCAATCAAATCTCTGATGATGTGATAACATCAAAAAATGCCATATTAAAATATAAAACAACTACCTACGCTTGTGGTTCAGTTGTAGTTTTTTTTTCTTACAAGGTTAAACCGGTCAAGGGGTACACCCTTTCTTCGGGAAGGGCATGAAGGGAAAGATAAGGGATAGGTGAGAGAAGGTGAGGGCTAACTGATTGTTTTTTTTTCAAGCTAGCCGATGGCTAGCACCCTGTTAGAGGGTTACGCCCTCTTTTAGGGAATGGAATTTTATGGAGAATGGGATACTGGATGTATAAAGGATGGTCTATGGGAAGGTAGATATCAATTTATCTTTATTTAGTAAAATCTATAAATAAACACAGGACTTAAGGCTTTTGCAGCCTTAACGTTTGGGTTGGGAGACATACAAAATAATATAAAGATATCATATAATATACATAACACATAATATACATAACACATAATATACATAGTATGAGGAGAAAATGTAAGACACATATAAAGAAGGATGATAAATCAAGAAGCGATGGTTAAAAATATAATGAGAGTTTAATCAGATGCAGAAGGAAATAATTTAAACAGTAGGCCAAAGTAGTATCGATTTGTATGATGATGGGGGTGAGAGATGAGATGAGGTGCAAAACATACCACAGCACATAGGAAATGTTAATTGGACACATGAGAGTATCTTCTTGCCTAGGGGCAACTCTAGGCTATGATGGGGACAGGGGGAGCCCATGTTAGTGATGAGGAGAATCACTGTGCAGTAGATGGAGTAATGAACGGATGATGAAAATGAGTATGAAAATCATCGAGGAGATGTAAGTCTGGGTGATTCGGTGGCAGTGTGTAACAATACAGGGTAAATAATAATGACAAGGGCGTGTGCATATATCGAGAGGGCGTGGGATGAACTGCTAAATGGTGCATGGTATCCATAAGAAGAGGATGATGATCGTGGTAACGCTTAGTAAGATAAGTAAGTCTGAGTTTTTCGATAGGGTACTGTAATGTAGGGAATGTGATAAGACTGTGAAGATGTTGGGTAGGGCTGGGTAATTTGATTCTATGTGCAATTTGGAAGGCATGACGTTCGAGTATTATGAGTTTGTGGTAAAAACTGGTTGGGGCAGATACCCAGGCTGTGTGGCCGTGTGTGAGAGTTGGGCGGAGAAATGCCTTATAAGTAGTGAGAACAGTGGCTGGTTTTAAACCCCAAGTAGTGCCAGTTAAACGTTTCAGTAAATTTAAACGATTGTATGCTTTACAAGTGATTGATGCCAGGTGCTGCTTTCAGGTTAGATGTCGATCAAATGTTACACCTAGACATGTTGCTGTCTTACTGGCTTGTATGGGAACCTGGTCGACTTGAATGGATAATCTATTGGGGTTACGGCGAATTCTATTTGACTTTTTGGGTGGTAGAAATACGACGGCCTGTGTTTTTAAAGCGTTAATATTAAGATGCCACTTCGTGCACCAGAGAGAGAAATTATCTATAGCTCTCTCCAAAAGCGTATTAATTTGTTGCATGATATTACCCAGTGCAAGGAAGGCAGTATCGTCAGCGTATTGAAATATGTGCACTTTGTCCGGTAGTGGAGGCATATCGGTGACAAACAGAAGGTATAGAAGTGGAGACAATGCCGAACCTTGTGGAACACCAGAGAGGTGAAAAATGGGATGAGATAACTTATTGTTGATAGAAACATATGCAAGTCGGCCCGTCAGAAAATTGTAAATGATTCGAATATATTGCATATGAATATTAAGGCGAATAAGTTTGTAAATGAGACCCAGATGCCAGACCTTGTCAAATGCTTTTTCTAAATCGAACAAAACGAGACAAGAAGGTTTGACAGAATTATAATGATTAGTGATCAGACTAGAAATACGAAGCAGTTGATCATTGATGGAGAAAGCAGGTCGAAATCCGGCTTGATAATTATGAAGTATGTGGCGTTCTGCGAGATATTGATGAAGGCGTTTGACCAAGATTCGTTCCAGGATTTTACTGAATGTGGATGTGAGCTGTATGGGACGATATGAAGAAACATCGTCCAATGGCTTGTTTGGCTTTGGAAACATCAGGGTTTTCGACATTGTCCAGGTGGTTGGGTAATACCCAGTGCGAAGAATAAAAGTGTAAATCGTTGGTAGAAGGGTTAATAAAGAGAGATGACTTTCCTTGATATGTCGATAAGTGATGTTATCAAAGCCAGGTGCTGAATTACGTTTCCGGGTGACTACGGTTCTGATATCGTCAACAGTAATAGGAGAAGCTAACGGTGTGTGAGGCGGAAGAGAATGAATTATGCTGGGTTGTAACTGGTAAGCAGCGAGATTGATCTTTTCAACGGGATGAGATGCATGCTCAGGAGGTTGTGGTGTGAATATGCGTTGAAGATTGTCTGCAAATGCGTTTGCTTTTTCTACATCGTCTTGTGCAGGTGAGTTTTGTATTAACAGAGGATATGGGGTCCTAGTGTATTTGCCACACAGCGCATTGAATCTTTTCCAGTACTTGGAAGGATGATTAGTGTCTGAGAGTTTGTTGCAAGCTTTTACCCAACATCGAAGTTTATAAGCACGTATGTAGTTACGTACTGTGCGCTGTAACTGTTTGTGATGACGCAATGATTCCGGATTTTGGGTGAGAGTATACTCACGATAAAACTGACGTGATCGTGTGATCATTGTGAGGTAATGAGGTGGTAAATTAGGTTGATATGGTCGAGTTGTACTGGTAGGTATAGACAAAGAGCTGGCTTTCTGGATGGAAGATGTGATCGTGTGTATGGCAGCGTACATATCGTCTTCTGTTGAGGGCGCTGTAGTATGAGCGGTGGAGGTGGTAAGATGACTCCTGTATCTGTCCCAGTTAGCTTTATCGAAGCGAAGGCTTGTGGAAAGATTAGGTTTTGTTTGAGTTGGGTTTGAGCTGTAAGTGTTGATAGAAAGTTTAATTGGAACATGGTCGCTGCCAAGTGGATCTAAAACTTCTATGAGGCTGCGTGAGGCAAGATTTGCTGACGTGATGACTATGTCTGGCGTTGTATTTGATATGGGGCGAGTCGGTTTGGGAAGATCGTGAATAATACCAGTGGTTTGAGTAGTGACGAAATTTCTGAAGTTAGTTCTGTCCTGCTCTGTTCGACTATGCATATTAAAGTCTGCCATAATGATATAATAGTTGAAGTTGTTGGAAATGAATTGGACAAATGCAGTGGGTAATGGGTGACCAGGTCGGATGTATATTGTTGCTACAGTGATTGTGATGTTTCGAAAATACAGTGATATGATAACGCACTCTGGAAGTTGAGGAGCATTGTAGATGTGGCGTCGGTGAGGAATCATATGAAGGAAACCTATGGCAGTACCACCATGGGCACGTTGAGCTGGTAATTTGGAGTCATCGCGAAACAAGGAATATCCTGGTATGCGACATCTTATAGCGGGTGTTAGAAATGTTTCGTTCAGCAGAAAAGCATTGGCATGTTCTTCCCTGAGCAACGTTTCGAAGAGCACTTTGTTTTTTTCGAAGAGAACGGATGTTAAAATATAAGAACACCAGAGCCATGATTGGAAGTGTCAGGTATGGAAGTATGAAAATGGACTGTGTTTCCAGAATAGGTGGCAGTAAAATTGATATTGAATGTAGATTTGGCAGCTTGAATGATCTGTTGAAGTATGTGCGGTCGTTGAAAGGGTTGAATGTTTTGCATTGCCAAAGCAAAGAACGTCAGTAGTTGATTGAGAGTGATTGGTGCGTCTGATGGATGGTGATTAGTGATAGGTTGCTCAGGAGTACGTAGTGGAACTACAAGCTCAGGGTGATCCTTTTGTGGTTCAGGTTTGCCTTTACATCTATAACTGTATGCAGGATGTTGCCCTTGGCAAGTGGGGCATTTCGGAGGGGAGCTGAGATTCGTATGTGGTTGTTTGATACCCTTATAAGCAACCCGTATCCGAAGTATGTAAAAACAGTGAGAATTTGTTTGGTCGTTACTCTTCCTTATAAGAAAAGCTGTAAAAGTTTTTCGGTATCTGTACCATAAAGCAACGTACAACATATTAAGTTTCCTGTAAATATCACGAAATTACTGTTACGAGTCTATGAATTATTTGACGACAGTTGCATTATTAGTAGTGCTACCATCTAGTGTGATTATTTGTACTAGAATCATGTTTCTCGAAATTGTTTTCATTTAAATGTCAGAAAATGCATAACCCTTCGTAAATAAACTTTCCTTCACATTTCTTTATTAATTCATGTAGAATACATATTTTAATAACTGTTTTCCTATTCCCGCGGATGTATTCATAATCAGTGTTGAATTCAGACATTTTAACTCGGGGGGAGGATGTCAACTCCTCGGGGGGAGTTGTTTTTCTGTAGTTTTGCAAGAAAGCAGCATATTTAACAATTCAATTCACATCTTACCTAATATTGAGACTAATTGCTGATAAATATTCAATGTGAGATTATAATAAAAAAACAATCGTTTAATTTTATCTAAAACATTAAATAAAGACTGGCAAAAATATTTTAGACTAAACTTTAATTGCTATTTACAGTAGCTATTTTTGTTATTATTTCCTATATTCAGTAGTTACTGTTTGTTACTAATGTAGAAGTTTCTAGAAAGATTTAAATTAACTAAAATATTTTTTGTCCTAAAACAAACATACATAGGAATATCTTAACAAAAAGTTATCATTCTTTCTCACACTTCTGATTCTAAATCAAGCATATTAGCTTTGGTTTCTTCACTGCATACACATCAATAGTTTAGTTTATTAAATCTTCAGTAGGATTAGTGCCGTGTCGTGGAAAATCAGTGCTTGGCGCGAGAGTATACGACGGTACCCCCGTATATATGAGTGAGGTCAACAGACCAGCCGCGAAAGGTGAGAAAATTTTAAAAAGTAAACCCTGCTTTTCCTTGATTTTGAGCACTTTTCATTACTTTCTTTTCTTTCATTTTATATATGTACGCATGTGTTTCATTCCTCTGTTTTTCTTTCCTTCTTTTCTTTTTCGCTCCCGAATTTTGCGCCCTTATTTCGGCTCCCGGGGCCGTCGCCCCGCTTGCCCCTCCCCCATGGCACGGCACTGAGAAGGATCTTCATCACCTTCAATGGCAATCTTTCACTTATATACTACTGTCATATTGATAAATTCTATATAAATCTCTCACCCAGGAGGGATAACTGTTCCTCCCTGATCCATCTAAATGACACCCTCTGAATCTCACCCTTTAATTGAATTGTTTTTAGTTAAAGAAAGGTGTGTTTACTTTAACAATCGTAAAACACATTTACGTCTGTTACTTCCGATGCGAGAAATGAGATTTAGGCGCTCTATTTCAAATAACGCAAGAGCTGTACATTTTCAAGAACTGATGTCTGCTGACATCAGAGATCATATGGAATGATGGAAAGATCTTCCCTATCTTTCCTTTCCTATCTCAATCTGTGCTAGTGCTACCTACTAATATATAATATAGGGCGAGAGTATAGTACCTACTAAAATACAAACCTTTCTTCAACAGTTAACAATTTCATGTTCTGCCAAACTCGGTCATAGCGTTAAGAACTGCAAGTTTTATTGACTATTTGGTATTCTATCTTAGATGTTACCCGCCTTATGCAGAGTCGTTTTGAGGTATTATTAGCGTCTTACTAACAGGCCTGACTACTCCAGGAAACGTATGTTAGTCGGACTCTTTAGTGTGGCACTAATCACGCGTCAGAACGACTCTGCATAAGGCCCCACATGTTTAGTATTTATATAAAATGGGTCTGCGTCATTTATATGTATATTGAGAGATCGGATTTTTTCTGCACATGCACGGAAAGAAAGCAAATAATTGGGTGAAGTAATTTCTACATTTTGTGACTGATTTTTTTTGTTTCTCCGGGGGGGATGAATTTTCTTCGGGGGGAGATTCTCCCCGAGCGACCCCCTGGATTCAACCCTGTTCATAATTGTGAAAACTTTTCGTTCTTAAAATTGCAAATGGCGACGTTCCTGTTTGTGCTTCTAGTAATGCAGTGTTACCAGTAAACAAGTTCTGGAGGGTTATATTTACCTTGTGTAAAAACCAATTGATAACAACAGAGTTTTTTAAATTATATTAACCTTCTTCAATTGGTTACCTTCTTCTAACCTCTTTTATAGGTCAATAACAACCAAACACTGGATTGTTTCTACGTATTTTTCAGTAAGCTTTTTCGATTGATTGCCGGTGACCTTGTAAAATTAATCTTTTTTGTCTCAAGGGTTGCGAATTATTAACTGGTTCTAGCAGCCAAATTGTCCATTCACCTCCACTAGGTTACCGCTTATTTTTCTCAGTGCATCTCTTCACTATTATTGGAATAGTTTTAAAATGTATCAGGCAAAAAAAAGGGGGGAACTCCTTAATTTTTCAATTCCCTTGCATCTCTAGTATGAACTGATTATGAAGATATTGCAGGAATGTCAGGGGAAAGAGAAATCTGTTCCTGTTCGTAGCTGACAGTGTTCGTAAAAGAAAGGTTCTTTCCCGTAGTAATACTTATATTTTTGCCTGAACAAAACTATCTGTCCGTGTTATGAAAGTATCCGTTATCCAGAAGTGTC
Source organism: Thermobia domestica (assembly GCF_964235325.1). Lineage (NCBI taxonomy): Eukaryota > Metazoa > Arthropoda > Insecta > Zygentoma > Lepismatidae > Thermobia > Thermobia domestica. The sequence continues at coordinate 295,046,858 of NC_137459.1, read as the reverse complement.
CATTAAGAGGTGTTTCACTGTACAAATGTTACATTGTGAGAAAAATCAGCACATTTAAGGCTGTCAGATGTCATGTACATACAGGATTGTCCAGTATATTAAATTTGTTATACTATAGTGTGTAAAGGTTGTACAGGACGCAAATTTCTCCTGTATTTGGTTACTAGTATTAGCAGTTCAAATTTTCAAGCTATGCTAAAGAGGCTAGAATTCTAACGACGCTGGTTTTGTGGAAAAACTGCAAGATTGCACTTTGATCTGTGTTCTTTTATCTTAATTCATCTTCATTTCAAACTCGAATTTTGAAACCGATACTTGAATAAAAGCGAAGGACATGAAGTTCCTGAAGTACCGTACATATTAATCAGTACCAGTACCAGTCATGTTCATCCTGCATCCAATGCAGATGAAGTTCCATTTATATTTTGTCAGTATCTGGCATAAATGATGAAACTACTCGTCACGCTGTAAACACAATAAAAATTTTCACAGTGCACGTCATCGTTGTAAAGACCAAAGCAAGAACCACATCTATAATGTTGAGTGTTTCGGCGTTCGTCGCTGATGCCTTTAGAGCAAAAAGGAGTAAAATGAATCGTCGAGCACAATGTCCCCCTCAATTCAGCATAAACGATCAGCTACTTCACCTTCTCAACCATATTTACAATCAATTTCTCTCTACGAAACCTTCTTGTCTGGTTTTCTTCGACTTAGAGAAAGCCTTTGATACTGTTTGGCACCACGGCCTGATCTACAAACTTACTAAATATAATCTGCCTCTCACCTTCATACGATTTATATTCAATTTTATCACTGGACGCATAGCCTACATCTCCATTAACAATGCATTATCTCATCCAGTATTTTTACATTCAGGCGTTCCACAGGGATCTGCTTTGTCTCCGCTTCTTTATATTCTCTATGTGGCAGATATTCCACCTCTTCCAGCAACTGTCAGCACTTTTCAATACGCGGATGACACTGCATTTCTGGCACTTGGCAAAACCATACAGCACATCAACAAACATCTTCAGGAAGCTATCGATCTATTCACCTCCTGGTGTTCCAAATGGCGACTTAAAATCAACGCCGACAAAACTCAAGCAATTGTTTTTGTGCCTCCTGGCAAACGCACTAGGGTTCACCGCAACCCAACGTTGCTGAATGTTTACGTACAAGGAACACGAATTCACACTTCAAACACAGCCAAATATCTAGGACTTCTCTTGGACAAACATCTCACCTGGAGACCTCATTTAAAATCTATTTTGACCAAAGCCTATAATCGAATTAATCTACTCCGTCGCTTGACTGGCACCAACTGGGGTCTCAACGCCTCTACAGTTCTCACTACGTATAAAGTCTTTCTCCGACCAGTACTGACTTACGAATTCACAGCCTGGATACCTGCAGCTCCCTTCTTTTATAAAAAGCTACAAATCTTAGAACGTCATGCCTTCAGAATCGCTTACCGTATATCCTTGCCTAGCCCCACTGCCGATCTCTATAGTCGCATTACTTTTCCCACACTTCTTTCCCACATAGAACATCTTCGGTTAAAATATATCACTCATCGAGTGACAATGAACCACCCTCTACTCATGGACACAGTATATACTGCAGCCGACTTCGTTTCTCTCACACCATTACGCCCCACCCCTCTATCTCTGCTTTTTACCCTTTATCGATACACTGTCCCTCCGAATCATCCCGACATTCCTCTTCTCGATGCATTTCATCTCGATATTCATTCACATTTCATCTTTCCATCACATCATCCACAGTAACCCTACTGTACTAACAGGGCACCAACTGTCTTACATCAATGCCCCGTGTAACCCCGGGGCGAGAAGATAACCTCACTTGTTCTTCTAACCTCATCTATGTGTTGTGATGTGTATTGCACGTACTCATTACTTTCATGCCATATAATCATTTCATATCCACCTTATGCTAATGTTTATGATCACAAGATCATAAAATCCAATGACCATTAAATGCTAATAAATAAATAAATACATAAATGGATAAATATCACTTATCCCAACAACAGTAGTCCATATTCCATTGTCCTGATTATCTCTTCCCGAGTCGAGGGCGTAACCCTTGGGTGGGGCTAGCTTTAGGCTAGCAAAAAAAAAAACGATGTCTCAAGTATCTCTTCATCCTTGTACTTTTAACCCTTTCTCACTTAACTCTTAGAGCTACTGGACGTCCTGTTGAATTGTGTCCGTTTACTGATCGTACGGAAGGTTTATTGTAGCTCCCAGTACTGCTTAGTTGTGCGGGATTCTTGGAAAGGAGTCTTGGTTTCTCTGCTGTAAATTTATGTTTCCCCACTGAAACAAATAGGCCCATATTGTTTATTATTTCAGTGATGATGCAACTACGAATTTCGCTTATCATGCTGATTATTGAGTGAACAAGCTCCCAACTTAAGGATTTATTTCAGAACCTGTGACAATGTATTGATAAGATTATATGGATTGGGACAATGGTCCTTTCATTTATATGGTAAGGCACGAGCTATACAAATTCGCAAATGGGTTTCTCGTATAAATGAAATACGTTTCTCTGTAAACAGGATAACTTCCTACCTATAACATCTATGGGGCTCAAGTTTGGTATATAGGTATCTTAGGTCAATACCAAGACGCAATAACCGAACCAGTCATCTAGGGTCACTCTCAAAGCCAAAAAGTAAAATTATTGAAAATTATTCTAAAACCTATAGAACAAGACCTATACGCTACAGTGACCTTAGAAATGATATGTGTAAGCAGATGACGCACATTTACCTGCACAAAATACAAACGTCCGTGGGTAAAATTGAAGAGTAGGAAATTATTTTTTTTAAGGATATATTTGTGCTTGAAAAGTTTTTTTATTGCTATTATTATTTAGTGCCAAATATTAATAACGGTTTACAATAGCATAAAGACAACGGATGATTTTCAAGTTAACAAATATTATATACATACACTAAGAAATGTAAAAGCATCACGCTAACAGTTGTGTCGTGACACTACAAATTTGTGTCATTATTTGGAGACGATACTGATACTTCTGGTTACCACTTAGTGAGAAAGGTATTTCTCGACCAGTAGCTAGAAAAGTTATGAAAGGACACAATACGTCCCATAATATCGCGTTATACTGCCATCTATGTTTGTATAAGGGGTCACTGAGCTGAGGGACAGGTACTCCAGGTCTTGCTCTGTGATGCAATTTGTGAATTAGTTGCTTCTATCTTTCGATGCATGTGTTATCTGCCATACCATACGAGTTGATTATTCCAACTCTCTCATGTCGTTGATCCCAAAAATCTAAATAAAAGTGTCCATCAGCTGCATAAGGAAAAAAGATCAACTGTGACTGGGGCATCCCTTCATCACAATATTGATGTATGTCACCGTACTCGAATGTCGAAACATTGTACAGCTTCATCAGCAAAACTTCGTCGAAGACAGAATAAATAATATAGGGCAGAGTGAAAACGGTTGGCCAATTATTCGAATTCGGTTATCGTTTAATGTATCCGCTCATCATATAAAAATAAATATTGATCACAGAAGTTGACACGTCCCAGGTTGGATCCAGGAAGGTAAAACTTCTGAAATTGAAGGAGCCACTCTTACGTCATAATAAAAGTTGAATTCTCGGGCAGATGTAATTGCTGTGAAGATTGAGACGTGTTGAGCAGTTGTCCGACGTATTGTGCGGATGCCGGATTTTTTCTAGATAAAATAGTAGAAATCTTGTACTAATTTATGTGTTTCGGCTTTATATTCACTACTAATATCCACTTTTTTCATAGAATTTCTTATGTCTATATTGTCCTCAATCAGTTTAACCTTTTAAGGGTCCTAGTGCATGTTTGTCTGTATGTTTCTTGGTTTTGACGGTGTTTGTATCGATGTTTGCACCAGGACTCATATCTATCAGTCAGATTAAGGGATTAAAAATCCTAAACCTTCTTCATATTAGGGGCCTCGTCACCCTCGGTTTTAGATTAACTCCACCCACAAATTCTTCCAAATATAAAAGTATTCATTTAAAAACTACAGCGATAATAACTTTGCTCTTCGCACTACAGCGATAATAACGAATTTGTTGAGTTACTTCCTTTAACATTTAGCAGAGTGCTGTTATCTTTTCACGGCTTCCACTACATGAACTAAACTTATACCGGTATGTCCTCAACAAAACTATTATTTGTTCTCGTCTCATTGTCAAGAAAGTTTGTAACCGTCAACTGCGCTATTATCACGAAATTATCCAAGCTACGAAATTGCCCGAGGTTGTCTTACTATAGTTATATCCTACCAGGGTGAATTAACACACTCTGATACTCTAGGCTTATACTTTCGGAATCGCCTTCTCCCCCCACTCCACATATAAATAATAAGTTCTTACGTTATAAATTACAATGATCAAGTTGTAGTCGACAATGGATTCTGTATTCATCGGGGCTACAAACAATCTTATTGCTGAATATAAGTTTATACAAGAGGATCACTTGAAAAGGCAAAATTATATCTTAATCTGTAATACAGAAACGTCCACATAGAAATAACAATACATTAATTTATTATGTTATGTAAGACAAGAGGAGTTGGAGTCAAATATGCTGCTGATAAGCTGTACGCCATCCTAGGCTCTAGCCTACTCAGCCTACGTGTAATTCAGGCCTGTGATCGAGTGTTTACTAGTAATGGATCACACATGGTTCTTTTTGTAGACATCCGCGGTGAAATTGGTGAAACTTACGGAACAACCGTGTGCTGTACTGTAGCTAAGTGGGTAACATGCGCACCCACTCATATCACTCCTTGTGGTCCCGGCTTTATTAACAACAGTAGAGGTGCTTTTCTCGTATGCAAATTCAAGTAGTGGGCTAGCTTGTCAATATATGCAGTAGATTTTCTCTCCTACAACATTTGTTCTGGAAAGGAATTTTTAAACCCTATCAATCAACTCTGACTGATCAGAAGTCACAATGTACATGAATCACAACACTAGACTTTTAGGTGAAATAACTATTCATATTTATGTATTTCATTACATTTCAGTACCGTAGTTGTGATTTACTGTATGTTTACATACCGGTAGTTATGTACTAATGGTTTATATTCTCATAGAAAAAAAATATCTACTCATATTTATTGTAGTATTATAACTCCAAATCGTAACTTCGGACATTTATTCATATTACAAGATTAAATCCAGTAATAGTTATTTATGTGTGTGTGTGTGTTAAAAAAGTGTACACATTTCATTACCATATGATCGATTCATGCCATGGAGCATGACTTTTATGTAGGGAAAAGCCACAACATCGTTCTTCTGAGAACGAAATGTCCAAAATTAAGGGAAAACCTCAAAAGGGAAGGTAAGGTCACAGGGGCATCTAGCGCGAACTTAAGACAACTAATTTTTGCTATCATTTTGAAATATATATTTGAATCGTCTTAGAATTTGTTAAATATCTGTAAATCTGTAGTTTTACATCCCACGGTTATGTATTATAGGCTAAAGGAGATGAGTGATTACTGAAGGCGAATGGTTATGAAGGATTTGGTGGAATAAGAATGTGGGAAGAAAGGAACAACCTCGAGAAAATCCACAAACAATGTGCTGTCTACTACAAATTCACGGGATACTTAAATTAAATGTTAATATTCGTATTAATAGTGATGAAAAAGTGTGAGAAAAAATGGAAGATAAATATTTCATTGTATAACTACCTAAAATTAATAAAAATCAACAAATAAATTCACAAACATTAAAATTGTTTAAAAATATTATTATTTAACAATTTGTACAAACTAATTCCTATTACTAAGGCCAATATCTCAAAACTTACTCCAAAGACTTTAAATAAGGTATCATTGTTTGATTTAAGAAGTCTCAAATATAACTAGTAAATAAATAAAATGATATAAAATAAAACAAAACATTAAAACAATAAGAATTCTGATTCCAAAAATCCATTTGTAATATATTTTAGCATTTCGGTGCTTTCTGAAATATCGAAAGTAAAATATTTTCTAATTTAATACAATTCTTGAACAAATACAAATGACAGAGTATACACTGAAATAAAGGTGTTGCTTGTAAAGAAGCAAAACCAGATATTATTTTAAGTGCACTTTAGCACGCAAGTTTGACACGCTCGCTGCACATCTCAACCTTTGAAGACAATGCAATGAATGCACTGTGCTTCTCAAGCACAATAATCATCTGACACATAAAGAAATATGTGCATGTGCAAGACATTGCATTTTTTTTTTTTTTTTTTTTTTGCATTGTTGCTCACTTCAGTTCATTCCAGTACAATTATATTTTTCTACATACGACGTCCATTGCTTTGGTAGAATTCTAACATACAATTACATCAAACTGTTTTCGAAAAAGGATTTTTATAAAATGAAATGAAATGAAATCTTTCAGTTTAACGTCCTACGAAAATGCTCTTTGAGGCTAAGGAACACGATGATCAAAGCGAGTGAGTGATGATGAAATGAATGGTGGAATGCGAATGTAGGATGAAATGGGAGTACCCAGAGAAAACCCACAGACATGATGTTGTCCAAACTTAATAGCCGGGAATCGAACCAGAGACCCCACGCACCATAGGTGTGCGCTTTACCACTGAGCCACCGTGCCCCAGGATTTTTAAAAGTATACGAGGACATATCGAAATGTTAGCAGTGGAATTTCAAACAAATATTCAAGGTTCTATAAGCTTTCTGATTAATCTGTTAAATAGGTAGTGAGTAATGCACATTTCTAAAATTGTGAACAAAATGCTTTTCACAATAGAAGAAGCATAGTGTACTTGAACATATTATATAATATCCCGCTAAAAAAAAAAAGTTGTATTTTCATGTGGAGGCACTGCACGAGTTAGCAGCACATTTCATTTTTAAGTGAAAAATTTGAGATAACGTATTAATGAGTGTTTCTTCTCATGTTTTGCTGCTTGGAGTCGCTACGGTTAAAGAGAACGTCACTGAAAGCAGGATCAAATATCCAAATTTCAAAAAGCATTATAAGGTCTCTGTGTTTTACTATTTAAAACTGCGAACAAACACTACTGAAACACGAAGAAAAGTACGTCAGACATTCGGTAGGTATGTGGTCAATGGGTTACAGAAGAATGATGGTTTAACAAAGTTAAGAACGATGATTAATTCCTTTAGGCTGCATCATGTACGAGATGCCCAAGAGTGCCAAGACAACAAGATACTTAAGACGATTAAAAAGACGAATAAGCTGATTTTTTTCTTTTCTCTAAAGCTTGGATCACAAATTTCCGGGTCTTTCAGAACCTGCCTTCTATAATTTGTTGAGATTACTTGGACGTCGACAATAGCCAAACATGTGAGGAACAGTGTTGCCCATGAGACGACATCAAATAATAAGGTCTTCTCGTCTTGTCACGTAAATTCTGTAGTATCGTCTCAATTCTCAAAGAATTCATTCTATTCTCACATCGATTCTTGATCATCTTTCTCGTTTCGTTTCGAACATTTTCTTGTATTGTTCTGTAAATTTATGTACATAATTTATGAACTGATCTATTTTAATCATCTAAAAATTATCAGAATCCTGCATCTTGACAGGTCCAAGAAGAGTGTGATATCACAATATTTAGACCAAATTTATTCTTGGATTATGCTGTGTAATGACTTCGGTATCTTTAAATGACGATAAATGCTTTTCATTTTCTCGTACAGTCAATTATTATCAATTCATAGTTCTTATACAATAAATCATTAAACAATAACAGTGTTTGAGATCTAAGATTTGAGCGAACTAGTGTTGCCCACGGGACACGTGAAATATCTCGTCTCCTCTCGAATTCAAAAAGGTACGTCTCGTATCAACTCTCATCTCGTTTTCAACAATGAGAAATTAAAGAAAACATTTAATTCCAGTCCAAACTTTGAAAAGCGCTAGGAAGTGTTATGACGGGTCCCAGATCAATTGATTACGGTTCAGAAAGCAACATGTGTAAATGCCTGATTTTTGGTTATTTCATCAGGAAAGAATCTGTTCGTAGACATCGGATGAAAAGTGGATTCTTCACGATGTGTATACTTTATTTACCATACACGTGACATGCATTGCAGATACACACTTACAAAATATGGTTGTAAGTAAAGAAGGCTCGCATTATTATGAAACATGATTGTTCTCGCCAACTTATCGACACTTATTTAGTAGAGGCCGTTACGAGAATACTTGTAAAACACCAATGTTTCTGTGAAAGGCGGTCTGTCTTTCTTATTTATAGGATCATCAATGCGTAATTGTACTATATCCATTACACAAATGTATTTGATAATACAAATTAAAAACGAGAATTTTTCTACATGGTTTGTCATGTGTTCAGTTCAAGAAAGGAAAAATAATGAAACCGAAAGAACTGTTGTTTCAAGCTTCACAAGCGAATCTCTTTTGGATTAGAAACTGTTCAATGGGGATCCAAGCAAATCTACATAAAATCATGTAAAATATCTCAAACTTTTTGGCAGGAACTATGTTTAAAAATTCACTTCAAACGAGTAAGTCGTATTTCATGATGTCACCACAAATAGCAGACAACGTCTATTCCAATGTGGCGAAAAATACAGAAATTACACCTTCTCCTCCCTTCCCTAAAAAGGGAATTTTGGAAAATGATGGATCACGAATCCTCTCAATTGTGATGATGATTTTATATAGGCCTACATATTCTCATCTTATGAGATACTCTATTTTCCTCACTAATTTTGAACCTCTTACTCTTTTAGGATACACAATTTAATCAAAGTAACGATTAAAATCTACCTCGGGGTAGATACTAAATATGTTCCAAAAATTATTTCAGTTTTAAACTATTTCTCCGTGCAGCGATCAAAATCAACAGACAACATCGCTTTCAGTGTGAAGGAAATGTAAATACTAGAAAATGCATCTTTCCTTTTAAAACGGAATTTTTGAAAACGCTGGGAGACGTATTTGCTTACTTTTTTCAATGAAAAGTTTATATGCCGAGCTTCATCTCTCTAATATCAGGGACTTATGTAGTGCTTTATTCTGGGCAAAATATTTGAATCCCTTTTGCCTTTCTTAGACACTTTTTTAATCCCTCTTTATTCATTGCTCTCGTAAGAAAAATAATTTTCTGTCCAAATGTCACGTTCCTAGATATATTAACATGGTCAGAATTTTCATTCTTCCATATAATCGTACATATTACCCGTGCCCCCGTGACACGTATTATCAAAAACGCTGGAATAAGTGTTTCCCTAATTTTTAATTAGGAGTTCATGTAACGAATTTCACTCTTCCAACTTAAACGAATTCTTACGTTAAGCATTTCCTGTTTTTTTTTTTTATTAAGAAAAAGGAGGTATTTAAAAAAATCAAACCCCTTATTCTCTTTAGAAACAGGATTTTCGAAGATCGTGAAATACGATTTAATCAATTCTATTTAATATATTACATACTAATTTTCACATATGAGCACTTTCTCAAAAGTAAAGTGAATATGGATATTACAGTAGTGACCTTCTTTTCAGCCACAAGGAAGGTAATTTTCCGAAATGCTGAAATACATGTCTCATTATTTGTATTTAAGAGTCTCCATGCCGAATTTTTCGTCTTTACCTGAAGCAAATCACCACACATGGTACTTTGTGAACAAGTAAAAGGGAATTTTGATATTAAAGAAAATGTTCCCCTTTCCCCTTAGGAACGATGTTATCAAAAACGCTGAAACACGTATTTTCTTATTTTATATTTAAGAATTATAAAATAATTTCACAACTTCAGATTAAATGAATCCTCACATTGACCACTGTCTCAATAAAGAAAGGAAAATTTAGATATTATAGGAGTGATTCAACTTTTCCCCCTTTTCACACTTTGTGAATAAGTAAAGGGAAATTTCAATAGGATTGTAATTGTCCTCCTTTCCCTCTTAGGAGCGACTTTTCCAGAAACGCTGAAATACCTGTTGCCTCATTTTTAAATAAAGTCTATATACTGAATTTCAAATCTACAACTTAGCAAATCCTCACATTCGGCACTTGATAAAAATATTTTATAGAAGTCTCCCTTTCCCCTGTTTGGAGAGTAATTTTCTGAAAATGCTGAAACATGCATTTTCTTATTTCTAATGAAGCGTTCATAGCCGAGTTTCATCTCTATGATGTATCTTCAGGGGTTCGTGAGATATACTCGTACACTAGTCTTGGGGGTCATTTTGAAACACCTTAGCCCATTTGGAATTGGGTCTCTCAATCTTTTTTATATCTCTACCCTCCTGATAAAACGGTAATTCTTTCCAAATTTCACGTTAATACCTATATTAGTACGGGCTGGGCGATGATGACTGACCCACTTCTACTCTTTTATAAGTAAGCATACAAGTTGATCAAGAAATTCAGAAAACAGGGTCCGTATTTAAAAAAAAAAATCAGACAGACCATACACAGCGATTGACGAAACAACGCTAATAGCAGTGTTGACAGCATTTAGCAAGCGTCCAAATATAAACACTCGTCGTTTGGCCCAGGAAAATGATGGCACTCGCATATCAATCATGCTAAGTGGTGCTGCTACAAGCTACAAGTGCATCATCACCTGCTAAAAAATTACCCCAATCGGCGTTTGGACTTAGCGGAAAGGACAACAGAGCAAATATGCATAAATCCCGTTTCGCTTACGACGTTTTATTCACAGATGAAGCGAACTTTTACGTTTCTGGTGAGGTGAACAAACAGAAAGTTCGATTCTGGTCGGACACTAATTCCCACTGATGTGAAGAATCTGCTGTTATTTCCGGAAAAGTGATTATGTGGCATGGTGTGTGGGGACCCGTGTTGTGTGTTTTTTTGTTTATCAATGGCATCACATCAATCGAGCATCGTCGAATACTAGAAGAAGATATTTTACCATCTCTCTTATCTAAAGATGGAACATTCCCTGTCTTGTCTTCTATTAACACAATGATGCCCCTCCACATTATGGAAACTGTGTTTGTGAGTATTTGGATGTACAGCTTCCCAACTCGTGGATCAGTAGATATGGTGCTGTGGTGTTACCATCACGTTTTTCTGGCCTCACTTCCCTGAATTTTTATTTTTCGGGACATCTCAAGTCCATTGTGTATTCACTGAAAATTTGGGATATTGACTACCTAAAGGAATGCATAACAAATGCGTGTGCAAACACATCTGAAAGCACTTTGAGCAGGATTTTAGATGATGGGAAAAAATGAAAGCGAATTTAAAACGCGGATTTCAAAATGGCGGCCATCAACCCTACATATGCTACATTTTTCCCCCACCTGTACTACTAATCTACAGTGTTACTTTTGCCATTCTTTAAAAGTCGTGCTTTTATTTGGGTGTTCCCACAGTTCTGGACCACCCCATATATATATATATATATATATATATATATATATATATATATATATATATATATATATAGTATGGCGCTAAATTCGTTGTACAAAAGCAGACAAGTAATTCCAGAGAGTAAACCAAACAAAAAAAGTTTCAATAAACAATGGGTGAAAACTCCATCGTTTACGTGTTATAGGCTGCCGAAAACATGGAAAAATGAAATCTAAAGGCCCATACCTCCAAAATTATGGGACCTACTGTAGTCGAGACAAGACTTCACTTAGGAACTAGTATGTGCTCTATCCAAAAATACATGTTTTAGAATCCTAGGGTACTCACGTAACAATTTTTTATGGAGGTAGTTGGAGAGCACTTTATATCATGTGCCCGTAGTCAAACTCCCTCTATAAAATTGTTGTGGAAGCACCTCAGGATTCTAAAACACACATTTTTGGATAGGATACATACTAGTTTTCCTAAGTGAAGTCTTGACCCGACTACGATAGGTCCCATAGTTTTGGAGCTATGAACCTTTAAAATTCATTTTTTTTTTTCATGTTTTCGGCAGCCTATAGCACGTAAACGATGGGGTTTTCGCCCTATGATTATTGGAACCTTTTTGTTTGGTTTACTCTCAGGAATTACTTGTCTGCTTTTGTACAACGAATTTAGCGCCATACTATATATATATAAAATTGGTCCATGTTGGCTCAAAGGTAGAGCGTTTACTTCTGGTGCATGGGGTCTCTGGTTCGATTCCAGCTCGCTCCAAATGAGCTTTATGGTGGACGAACACTGTGTGCGTGGGATTTCTGTGGATTCTCAATTTATCCCACTTTCTTCATTCCACCGTTTCTTTAATTGCCCATCATCGCCGTCTCCTTTAGTCTACATGGCATATCCGTTGGACGTAAAACTGAAAAATTTCATTTCATTTATTTATTTATTTATTTATTATTTTTTTAGCGTTACAACGCATCGCCGCGAATCGTTAAACGTAAGACACAACATTTTAGATGATACTTCCAGCAAAAGTGGAAACGGAAATATCTGAAATGTCACATGAAGTCATCTCTGACCTAACAAAAAACTACTATTTCAACCATTTTAACCAAAGAAGGACTGGAGCAGAGCTTTCAGGAAAGTTCTTGTTTGCTTTTAATATACTCTTTTAATTTACTTCTGGATACGCCTCTGTTTCTATGACGATATTCAACATATCTCTACTATTACATAAAAGGGTAAAAGTGACATTCACGAATACGCAGGTCGTACAACGCACTATCATGGGAACTTCAAATTTGTGCAGAAAAAAATCCTTTTTAAACCAAAGCAAGTGGTAAGAAACAACGGTCTTTTGAAATACTTGTCGTAAGAAGAGACAAAGGTGGGCTTAAAATTTTTGCCGAGAACAGAGAATCCCACGAATTCCTAAAGTTAGAAAGATGAAACTTGACATATAAACTCCTCATTTAAAATAACTGACCAGATGTATCAGCACTTTCGAAAACTCTGCTTCTAAATTTCTAAATATCTATTAAATTTTCCCTTATTTTTTTTTTCTAGAAAGTATTCAATAAGAGGATTTGTTTAGTCGGAGTAATGAAATTCAGTATATAAATTCTTAGTAAAAAATTATCGAACAAGTCTTTCAGCGTTTATGCAGATTTCGCTCTTAAAGGGGAAAGGGTCTATGATATTAAAATTTTCGATTCTTTATTAAGAAGATGCTCAATGTGAGGATTTTCTTAAGTAACAGGTATAAAATTTGGTGTATAAACTTTGAATTTAAAAAATAGTAAATAAATGAAAGGGAATAGGTGTTTCAGCATTTTTGAAAATTTTACTTCTAAAGGGGGAAAAAGATAATTTCTACAATATTTAAGTATTGTAGAAAGTTTTAATTTCAGTTCGAAGAACAGACAGTTCTGTTAGACATTAACAAACCTTGCATTTTCTAATCTTATTAGATTTCAAAGCATAACAAATGCATGCAGCTAGATATACTAAGCGAGTCCTTTTTATGTATACACAAACACATTCTATATACTCATGCATATATTTAACTATAAAAGGTGTTTTGTGTGCCTGTGTGTGTGTGTGTGTGTGTGTTGACGATGTCACGGTGATAGTACATCGGAAGAGTAAGAAAAGGATGAACTCAGCACATATTTCTCGAATAAAAAGTCAGGTCCGACAAGGAGGATGTAATATCCTGTTTGTCTCTCATATGCGTGGGTGCAGTAATAACTTTTCAGACGAGAAGATGAATAGCGCGTTGGAAGGAAGTAGAGTGAATGTACAATTGAATGGCGGCCCCGAATTCGATCGTGGGAGAAAGAGACAAAGTTTGATTTAAGAAAGAAAAAAAAAATAATAATGCCGCTTTTAAGAAGTTCTTCCCTGTCCCCTACACCAATTCAACGATACAAAAATCTGTTTATTAATAGGATGTTTCTAAGATCACGCCCATGCAGGAAGCCATTCAAGGTTGTTCGTCAAAAAGAGGTCAACATTTCCGAACAAAGACCACTACTTTACCACAGAACTTCCCTATGTTTGAATACCAAATATCAGAATCATTTTCATAGGCCCGCGATAAGTCCAGTGTCTTGTATATAGCATGTGGATCAAAATTTTATCAAAAGAGCAAATCAAGAGGAGGTTTAAATTATTGGATAGGTAAATAAAATATTCGGGTCTATAGGTAAATTTTAGACATCAGATGTTAACTTCTGCGAACAATTGCACAAGATCAGTTCTATTGTGTACATACGACTACTTCATACAACAGCACATGTGTTTTATGTCTAGAAACAAACAAAAGAAAGACACTACATGACAGTCCTTATGTGTCTGAGCCCCTCCAACGCCATCTGATAGCGACCGGCTGAATTAAGTCAAACGTAGCAACGAACGCATGGTCAGCGGGTTACATATCAGGAGCTTTCTAGACCTAGTGGCTGCCACATCTTTTATTCACGTGACTCCCCAGTTTGTCTCACGTCGCTGGATGGACAACAACATTTGGGAAGCGCTGGCCGGGAATCAAACTCGGGACTACGCTAACGTGTGTCTGACGCTCTAACCACTAGACTACGCTATCCCCTCTAGAAAAACAGCAATCACTAATTTCTGAATTACTTGCACTGGTGCTAGAGAGTTGATTACTACGAATTTCACCTACGGATCACACATGTCTTGAATTATTCAGCACAATAATTGCAAAATTAAAACTAACTAACTAAATAAATAAATAATGAACACGTGAAAATGCTAAGTTTCGACAGCCAAGTTGACCCAAAGTCCAACAATACGTTGATGTTTTTCATATTTAGCACTTAGCAATACCTAATAATATTTGAATGTAGTGAGGAACAAATTTAAAATTACCTGATTTATATTTTGATTAATCGTCCCTCCCCTCCCCCAATAGTTCAGTTCCCCATCAATAATGATCTATTGATGCACCAATAGAATACACTCTGTAAGAAATCAGAGACAGACGTGTGCGATACAATATACATGTATGTAATTTGTTATTCGGAATCAGTATTAGATCTGTAAACTTGTAAGTAGCAGAATATAGTCGCTAAATAGAAACAATACATCCCGAAATAAGAATATTAAGACTAAATGTGTAAAACATGAATCTTTATATCATATCTAATTGAACGTATTTTATTCACCATCTCTATAACTTGATCACTCATGGTCATACTTTTGTAAAAACTGGAGACAATTTTATTACTCCGTAAATAGGCTACCTTTAAGTTGGACGGTTCACTTGCAAATGAAAGTAGAGCATATTGGACCGGTTTCATATGCACTGTATATTCAATTTCAAAGTATACAAGGTATAGTCCTATATATTCGCTCATAGTACAACATGTACACGATATGTCATTTTAATGTCTCACAAGTCCCATGAGTGTCCCGGGACATTTGGGCTCGCAGCAGAAAGTTAAGGATAATGAAAATATTCACGAAATTTCCCTTGGATTTCAAGAGGATGAGCCTTTCATGAGACAATAGCTATATATCCAAAACTCGTCTTATCATTATTCTGCAACGAACGTAGATATGTCCGACAGGAAATTCTGTTCCTGGGATACAACCGGACATCTGGCTTACTACAGGATATTCACGGGACTTAAACTTGCAAAAACTGGAATATCTGTGGATATCCAGGGACTGATGTTCAAGGGAGGTATCTGTGCAGTATGGGTAATCTCCTACACGTACCTCAATTTCTAGTTATGCAATTTATTTACATTGAATACACTGATTCATGGCTGCAGATGTAATAATCATACTCAACAAAAGGTAGAATAAGGCTATTGGATGCTCACCTCTGTACTACATATTTTAGTGCATATTTACCTTTTTTTGGAACATTTTAGTGTGTATTTCTTTTTGTATTTTTAGCACAAAGTTCTATACACATTTTGAGCTCCCCTCTTTTTTTAAGTGCATATCAATCCCAACTCTAGTTATGACAAACGTCCTAAGAATTTCTATGGAATAATGTAAATTCCATTTCCGGTATATCTAATACTTACAGTAAATTTTGACTGCCTAATTACCTTTCACCACGAAAAATAGTTTTACATGCAATCTGAATCATACTTTCATCATAAGTGACTGTGTAAAATTGTCCAAAACCGTGTAATCGTCTTTGGTACTTTACCCATTTGATAACTGAGCATCCCTATCGCACTATGTAGACTTCATGATGTACTCTACACTAACACTAACTACGGGCTACTTATATGATATTCTATATTTTTTCATCAAATTCATCACAGTTTTCTTGACGCATATATATATAGTGCTCCTATTCTATCACTGCACTAACTGTTCGCCATCGTTACTTTCAACAAGCAATTGTTAGAGTTGCCTACAAGACGAGACAAGACAGGATTTTTGTGACGAAATAAAAGACCAAGTTCTTCCAATAGAAACTGATACACTTTCCAAGAACTTTCATGACACATCTCGAGACAGTCTCAAATCTTGTCCCGTGGATAACCCTAACAAATACACAGAAGTTTTATAAAGATTTATCAATGTCATAGGCAGCTAAAAACTGAAGCGGGAAAGTAGGACGGTGATTGAAAATTAGTGCAGTTAAATATTTTTGTGAATGTATTAATAAAAACTCAAAAGCAGCAAACTAAAAGACAATGAGGTTTAGAAACATTAGCCGTTGTACCCTTGGTTTCGGCTCATTGTACACTATAGGTTAAAATGGTGTTTGACTAAGAGCGCTAACTATTTACACTTCTTTCTGTTTTAGTTTGCTGACCAACTAATTTGGTTTACTGAAATATTCATGATCAAATCCAAATATGGTTACGGACCTTGCCTTAATAATAAAGAACAAAGCACGTTCTTATTAGTATCATTTCCAAACAATTAAGTTTAAATAAAACAGTTTGAGATGCAATGCTCATTCAAATCTAAATATAGTTACTGCCTTTGTCCTACTTTGAAGTAACGAAATTGAAACGGGTAGCTTTTACGGTGCAATTAAATCGCAACAGTAGTTTTGAATCTGCAAATTGTCTGCACGTAAGTAACATCTATTGACACCACGAAGGCAGACAGCATGATTGCTTACTATTAGGAATTAGCGTGACCCAATGATATGTTTGTCCTTTATAAATACGATTTAGGGTCTAAACCTCCCTGGGCTCCACGCTACGGACTCGATTTTTAATAATTAAGACTTCACGTTTTTAACCAATAGATCAGTGGAGACCGTGTTTCGCCAGACCGTGGAGACCGTGTTTACGGCATGCAAGTATGGCTATTGGAGATTTTAATGTCAGAACTAAACATATTAAAGTTTTGCCAATTATCTCTCTCTCTCTCTCTCTCTCTTTTTTTTTTTTTGTATAATTTCAATGATCCGTAAGCGTCATTTTTTAAAGTCATTAGGGTACTAGCACCAATTTCCCCCTTCGCTGGGTTAAATTAAGAAAAAAATAGCAATATGTTCCGCTAGTCAGTCACTTTTTACTATTACTCAAGCGCTCTCTGATATCGTTCATTTTCGATCATTTCGATATATATCCTTCCTCCCCCACCCCAAGCTGCGTTGCTGAATTTGGATTTAAACGGAATCGGTCGTGTGTCACTGTTCCTCTCAGTGACCTCGAAAACTATGGATTCGACACTAAGATGGGTCATTTTTTATATTTTTATGTCTCTCCCCCTCTTCCTCCTCCAAGTTGCAGGGCTAAATTTGGACATAAACGGGATCAGAAGTGTCATTGTTCAACTCAGAAACCCCAAAAACTATGGATTCGACATTAATATTAGTGATTTTTGATCATTTTTATGTGTCTCCCCGTCCCCTTCCCAAGTTGCGGGACTGAATTTGGACGTAAACGGGATCGGAAGTGTCACTGTTCAACTCAGCAACCCCGAAAACTATGGATTCCACATTAATATTGATCAGTTTCCGTCACTTCTACACATCTTCTTCCTCGCTATCCCAATTTGCAGTGCTCAATTTGGATTGAAACGGAATCGGATATGTCACTATTCATCTCAATGACCCCGAAAACTATGTAATCGACACTTATATCGGTCATTTTCGATCACTTTTAATTTATCTCCTCTCCCCCTCCCCTAAGTTGCACCATCAAAGTGACATGATCAAAAACATGTCAGGTCCAAACCTTATCTGTGTTGAAAATTGATTGAGATCGGTTGGGTGGTTCAAGAGTGATAAAGTCACAAAGACAATCACTTTCATTTTTATTTTTAACCTTTATCTCCCCCCTCTCCCTCCCGTACGTTGAACCATCAGACTGAAATGATAAGATTGGCCTAGACCCAAACCTTATCTATGTTGAAAGTTTGATACAGGTCAGTCTGGTGGTTCAAGAGTTATTAAGTTTTATTCATTTTTATATCTCTCAGCGAAGGGTTTTACTCAGGTAATGAAAAGGGCGGTCATAATGGCGTAGGAATAATTCTTGGGAAGCTTCTTGGAATTCTTAAAAGATAAGGTAGTGAAAGTAGAATTTATTGATGATAGAGTTATGATGTTAAGACTTAAAGGGAAAACAAAGGATCTAGTGGTGATACAGACATATGCACCGACGACTTCGCATGCAAATGAAGAAGTAGAGGAAAATTATGAGAAAATAAAAGAAATTATAGATAGGGAGAAGATGGGTGCATGCATAATTCTAATGGGAGAATTCAATGCAGTTGTGGGAGAAAAACAGGAAGGTAGTATCGCAGGCAACTATGGTTTAGGCGAAAGAAATGAAAGGGGAGAGGGACTGGTGAATTTCTGTAGACAGATTTCACTAGTAATTGGGAACACTTGGTTCAATCAGCACAAGAGAAGACGATATACATGGAAATCACCAATAGACGGCGGAAGATATCAGATAGACTATGTTATGATTCAGAACAGGTATCGGAATAGCTTAAAGAACGCGAAGACCCTTTCCGGGGCTGATATTTTCTCTGATCATAATCTTGTGCTGGCCGAAGTAGATATTCAACTGAAAAATGTAGGCAGAAGAAAAGTAGGTAACAAAGTGTTGAATACTGAAAAGTTGAAAAACGAGGAAATAAGAAATCTCTTCGTTAAAAAATTCGAAGAAAAATGTTCAAACGAGGAAAGAATAGGTGCAGGTAGTAACCACGATGGGAACATATTAAACGTTGCTTACAGCAGGCTGCAGAAGAAGCAGTAGGTTACCGCGAACACAAAACTGCTAAGAAACCAGGGTTACCGAGCAGATGTTGCAGAAAATGAGGGAGAGGAAGATGTGGAAACAGGTGAGTTGAGTTGATTTTGAGTTTAACGTCCCGTTCAGCAGCGAGGCTATATGAGACGTGGACCTACTGATTAACGTGGAATCCGAACCACATGAGCTCCCGCCGGGATGTGGAAACAGGTTGATAACAGAAGAGGGCAGAACGATGTACAGAAAGTTAAATAATGAATTACGAAGAGAAACAGACAGAGCGAGGGAAGAGTTTTACAAAAGAAAATGCTAGGACATAGAAGAATTAGAAACAGTTTGAAATATGAGGAAATGTACAAGGAGTTGAAATTTATGGAATTTCGGAGGAAACAAGGGGTATTATGATGGCAGTGGAAAATAAGAATGGGAAGGCAGTCAGCGAGACAAATGAGGTCATAGGAAGGTAGAAAGAATACGTTGAAGACTTATATGAGAGTAGGGATAGACCGTGTAGCCTAAATATTGAAGTAGAAAATGAAGTAGGCGAGGATGATAAAGGATTTAGTATTCTTAGGGATGAGTTTGAAAAGGCTATATCCGAGATTAGGAATGGAAAGGCAACCGGAATAGATAACATATCAATCGAATTCATTAAAAATATAGGAGACAAGGCAAAGAAAGAATTGATCCGACTATGCAGTGAAATATATGAAACAGGAGAATGACCAAAAGACTTTCTGAAAACGATCATGATACCAATGGCTAAGAAATCGAACCCAAAGAGATGTGATGATTATAGAACTATTAGTCTCATATCTCATGCAGCTAAAATTCTGCCCCGAATACTGAACAGAAGGTTATATGAAAGAACAAATAAAGAAGTTGAGGAGGAGCAGTTCGGGTTCAGAAGATTCAAGGGCACAAGAGATGCAATTGGATTATTAAGGGCGATCGGTGAAAGATTTATAGAAAAAGGGAAAGAGGTGTATGCTATATTTATTGATCTAGAAAAGGCTTTTGACCGCGTGAATTGGGAATTGTTGTTGGGAGTTCTAACGAAGATAGGGTTGGAATGGAAAGACAGAAGACTCATAAGAAACTTATACATGAACCAACAAGTAAGTGTCAGGATAGAGGAAGAACTGACGGAAGAGAGTGCAATTGGAAGGGGAGTTCGACAAGGATGCTGCCTCTCGCCAACACTATTTAATGTCTATCTAGAAGAGATAGTGAAAAAGAGCCTATATGATGATGATGGCATTTCGGTAGGAGGTAGAATGATTAGATGCATAAGATTTGCAGACGATATGGTGCTTGTTGAAGAATCTGAAAAGAAAATCAATAAAATGTTAGAAAAAATTAGAAAGGACTTTGAAGAATATGGGATGAAAATAAATGTTAGAAAGACAAAAGCCATGGTGATTGGAACGAAGGGGTATGTGTCAAATATAAAAGCAGGAGGGGAGAAAATAGAACAAGTGAATAATTTTCGATATCTGGGTAGTATTCTTAGTAATAACACGAAGTGCGAACGTGAAACAAAAGCAAGAATAGAAAAGGCGAAAAAAAAGCCTTTAGGAGGAAGAAAAGTCTGTTTTGTGGGACCTTGAATAAAGAATTGAGAAAAAGACTCATAAAATGCTTCGTGTGGAGTGTTGTACTGTATGGGGCGGAAACGTGGACATTACGAAAATGTGATGAAAATCGACTGGACCACTGGACAACTGGCTACTGGCAAACTGGCCACCGTTCCCCAGATATTGGCCAAAAAAGTCCGAATTTCGGGAGATTTGAGGAGCCTTTTCTCGGGGACCGTAAGTCATAGAGAAATTATATTTTACGAATTTTTGAAAGAAACAGAATTAGGTGTGGATAGAAAGATTTACTTTTGCATGTAGGAACAATCACAGTTATTCTTCCCGCTCCATCTCTCCATTAAGTTCGTTCTCGCAATGCTCTTGGAGCATTCTCAATTGCTTTATATCTATATTATTTTGCTTCCATATTAACCATGAAACATGCAGCTTCAAATACTTAAAGCAGGATTTGAAGCAATTGCGACTGACAAATTGGAAAGAAAGACTTGCTTTCAAGTATTGAGTCTGAACCATGTGAAACGAATGATAAAATTTCAGAACCAGACAACACTGTTCCGAAAGTAGTAACGTTAATGTACTAATTGTATTTATTATACCAGAAACTTTAAGGCCAAAACATGTAACCCTAAGTATCAAACTGGATTTGCATTATTAGAGGGTTTTCAGAACTGGCGTCTAGGTCAGAAGAAAATGTCTCGAGCTCTGATACGTAGGACGATGAGTAATAAAGAAAGAGTACAGTAGACATTAATAGGCAGCAATTTTTTTCTTCGTGAGGTTCAAGTAACTGCATACATAAAATATTGTTTGTAGTATAATTTATGTAATAAATCAATAACAAGAATGTAGTTCAAACTTTATAATAAATCTATACAATGAAACAAATTAATTTACTGATATGTACTGATTGAGAAATGCTGAACAGCATATTGCAATGTATAGACTTGCATGAGTTTACTGCATTATCTGCTCATAGAGGTTTGGTGCTCGGAGGGATATAATTTTATGCGGCTATAACCAGGGGGGAAACATAATCCGATTATATGTGGCCAAGATAAGCGCAAAAATCTATTCGTGGCGGCAGAAATTTCTGAGGACGTACTACAATCGTCAGTAAAAGTTGGTTAATTGCTATACAGGTTCAATAACTTTGAAATAAAGGCAACTATTTCCGTACATTGCATATAGCTTAAAGGGATCATAGTGTTCTCTAATTTACAGCAAGTAACATTCACTTGAAAGGAATTGATAAAACTTATTGATTGATGAAGTGAAGTTTAACGATCCCTTTTCTACACCGGGGCTATATGAGACAGGAATTACTGATTGAAGTAGAATTAGAAGAAAAAGAAAACTACGCAATTCTATATTTGAGAGCCCGGGACAAAGAGCACATAAAGCACGTATATATATGCAAATATATATATATATATGGTTCATTTATTTGAAACTAAATCTTTAAGTTTTACGTCCCACGTTAATGCCGGCTAGGCTAAAGGAGACGGTGATGATGAAAGATGAATGAAATGGCGGAATGGAGAAAGTGGGGGGGACGGGAGAACCCCGAGAAAACCCACGGACACTGTGTTTGTCCACCAGAAAGCTCACATAGCGCAAGCTGGGATCAAAGCAAGGACCCCATGCACCAGATGTGAACGCTCTACCACTGAGCCACCGAGCCTTGTTCAATCATTTGGCTGTAACTGTACAATCATCTATATCTACTAATATATGAAACTAGCTGTAATCACACGCCTTTGCCGGGTTCATAATCTGGATGAGAAGACAGGAAGAAAGAACATCCTGGAAAACAACTTTCTGTATGAATTGCTTCTGTTTAATTCTCAGGCTAACTTTCGTCGTTAATCCTGTTAGTTCTTGGGCCACCTAACATCCACTTCTTGCCTAAACTTATGTTTAAATGTCAACAACAAACACAGAGACACACAAACATTCTGTTACATACTACTGTAGACAGACAAATGGGACTCTGAAATCAATCTTGATATAGCAGCAACCTACATCTTCACAGAACAATATCATTGCACGATATACAGGTATACCCATAAGACGGTTTGATAAGAAAGGTTGTTAGAGTGTTTAAATTTTGACCTCCTCAAGTGCCCTCTAATCAAAAATAAAAATAAAAATTAATGCTACGTATGCCATTAAACCTGGCGAATATATATGTGTACAGAATTTGGTGGTTCTAGGTAACTTTTTTCTATGCGAAAAGCTGACGAAAGACGCACACGTTAGTTTATTTGTTAGTATAGATATGGACTGACGTGTGTGTCTGTCATTATATTTTTACATAGAAAGAAGTCATCCAAAGTCTCTAAACTTCGTACACGGATAAATTTTCGCCAGATATAATTGTGGAAGCTGCTTTTTCAATTTTCTACTCGAGGGGGGATTGATGGGGTCAAAATTTATACGAGAAGCACGCTATACATTTTGAGATACAAGAAAACTACAAGGCATATGATGCAAATGGATTTATGTATGTTCAAAGTAATCCCCAGCTACATCAATGCACTTTTGTAACTGAAGCTTCCACAACTGAAAGGCTTGAAGGCAAGGGTTGCCTTAATCACTTGATAGTTGCATCTTGGATCTTCTTGGATCGTACATCACACTCGCTCAATGTTGTCAACAGCCACTGACTAACAGGGACTACCAGCACGTGCCTCATCACCAAGCGATATCTATCCTCTTTTAAATTCATAAACCAAAGAATCACAGTTGCCCGTGATGGAGTTTCATGAACAAATGCGTGTTGAAACCGTTCAGGACATTTGTTCACTAAAGCCGTCTTTGAAATCGTGGTAGATCATCACGTGCACATGTTCTCTGGACAACTCCGTGTTTCGCTAAGAACTCGTCTGTACCACGTGTCCCCTGTGACAGCGGTGATTCAACTGACGTCAGGCCTTTACTCCTGAATGATCGTGGTTTTTAAAAATACAGGGTTGCTAGCTCTCACTTCTCTAGTTTCGTGGCATCTCAAAATATATAGCCTGACCCACGTATGGAAAAAATATACAGTGAGCAATAGTGCCTATGCAGCTGGGAACCCAAACTTCTTTTCGGTATTTCAGGTTTCATATCATTTATATCTTTGAATTATTTTGCATTAATGTTATTCTTCCCGTTCGAAGAACGATCATACCAAAGGCAGTGTACGTCGTTATATAAGGTGTCTCAAAATGCTCCTGACAGAGGGTATCTCTGTTATTATCAAAGTTACAACAAAATGTAAGAGAGGAAAACCGTCTACAAATATGGTTTTCAATGTAAAGTGAAGAATTTTTTTTTTTTTTTTTTAATCAAACGAGCCGTTTGGGCTCTACACTCTTTATGCGACCAATGTTAAATGAAAATACAACCTTGTAATTTACCTGGACCTGGATACGTTTTGTAAGAGTATGGTGAATGGAGGCACGTTTGAAATGGGGGTAGCCATCGTCACGTCAGCGTAAAAGACAGTCACTTCATTTATTTATGTTGTGGGTCCAGGTAAATGACAACGTTACATTTTCATTCAACATTGGACGCATAAACAGTGTACAGCCCAAACAGATCGTCCAATTTAAAAAAAGAAAAAAAAAAACACTAGATCGAAAACATCACATTTCGACACGGTTTCCCCTCTTACATTTCGTTGTAACTCTGATAATAACAGAGTTACCCTATGTCAGGGAAATTTTGAGACACACTGTATGTTACACTACAAGTATTTCCTCACTTTCAAACAACTCGCATAAACATTATTCTTCCTGTGCGATAAACGAGCACTTCTGCTAGTATCCAAATAGTTTAACCTCTGTCTTCCTTTCAATATCCCACGCACAGAGAGTAGCATGTATTCATTGAGGATTACGAATATCTCAATGATGGCTAAATGATTTGCATTCTGGTTTGTGATGCACGCCGCTGGAGTTCACTTCTTGGTGAGAGTATGTGTGGTTGCAATTTCACATTAAGTTGTAGATCTGTTCCATATAGCCTCGAAGCTGAAACAAAAGTTAACTTGAAATATTAGAAGTGAAGTGGCCATTATAATATATATATATATATATATATATATATATATATATATATATATATATATATATATATATATATATATATATATGTGTGTGTGTGTGTGTGTGTGTGTGTACGTGAAGTTTTTGAAGATTTACGTTAAGCTTTAATTCTCAATGTAATGCTATTGCCTCTGAGAGGTTTTGAAGGTGGAAAGATATATATATATATATATATATATATATATATATATATATATATATATATATATATATATATATATATATATATATATATATATTTCCTTTTCTTTATAAGTTCTAAATCATTTGCACCTAAGTGACATATAACAGCATTGCATAATCTTGAAATCACAAACAGATAATGCTGATTTATGAATCTGCATTGCAGTATAGACATACCAACAATATATATCATATTAGCGTAACTATTTTTTCACGCAACAATAGCCGGTAGAGGAGAATAGAGAATGAGAGACGTAAATACTTTTATTTTGTACGCTGAAGTATTCAGCTACTCCATTTTTTCAGTACTCGTGTTGTGTTACAATATTCAAAACTTCTGAGCGTTATCGTAGCAATATTGTTATACAAAAATACTATATACGTATGTATTTGTTCTATTTAGCATTATCAAACGATAACAATAGTATAAACATCCTGTAACCAAAATGCAGGCGGAAATTTCACATAAAAATACATAAGTGATAGTTGAATATTTGACCGTATTATTACAAACATACTTAGAAATCAAGGTATTTTAAAAAGTTTGGAACGACTGGCGTCACCAATTTTTTAGCAAATCGCTGATCACAAGTCACCCTAACACTTGGGTCGAAATTTTTCCCGTGTCACATGGATTTAAGTCTTGCTACATAGAATCGAACAGACTCCATGGCGCGTACATCCTACGTGACCCGAAAGTAATCCGAATTATACCATACCTAAAACATCGTACGGGATATAGAGAATCAATTAAGCCTAAAAGTCGAGCACTCATGCTCAATTCTCTATGTGACATAAATACCGTATAACGCGAAAACGAACTGCGCGTCCAAATGAGAAAATCAAGGTAATTGCAACGACTGGTTCTTGATACGGATTAGAACTTTTTTTTACAAAAAAAAAAAAAAAAAAAAAAAAGACTTTTCCTAGAAGAAATCATTGTATTTTAGGAGATGGCTACATTCCTATTGGACATGAAACATCATACTAAAGTTTCTTAAAATTATGAAAATAATACTTAGTTCGTTTTTGCATGGAACAACACATACATTATTAATGAGCTGCGATATAGTTGTTGTGGATGCTTTGAGTTTACACAAACATATAGATTAAATACATTGTATATATACCGGAATCAGGAAGAAATCATACATGTTAGAATGCCTTCATTTCAGAACAGCACACCAATGTGCCATGCCAAGGGTTACGATTACTTTTGACTCATTCTATCACTGGTATAAATCGTACGCTACGATTGTGTGGCATACTTTCCAGTCTCGGGATCGGGAGAAAGAAAAGCGTGAAGAAAGCATCATGATCATGCCAGTACATCCCTGTTTACTTTATGATATTGGGGAGTTTGAGTTGAGTTGATTTTGAGTTTAACGTCCCTTTTCAGCAGCGAGGCTACATGAGACGTGGACCTACTGATTAACGTGGAATCCGAACCACATGAGCTCCCGCCAGGAATCGAACCCGGGTCTCCCGCGCCAAAGGCGCGTACGCTAACCGCTTAACCACAGAGGAGCTCATATTGGGAAGTTTGAAATCGAGTCTATGCTGTAAAATTTGGGATCTGGATCAAACTGAGCAAGGAGACAACTACTGCAATGGCTGCTCTATATTCTCACGTGTTGAAGGGAATTTGAAGAACTGCTATCAGAATGGTGGCGGACATGTGAAGCACGTTACACATTTAGATATTATATTTGTCATTAATCAGAGCCACGGAGGCGTCGTCGGTACGGCGTGTACCTATTAATTAGTCGGTCTGAGTTTGATCCCCTGGGATTCGGCCCAGCCTCTCTAAAATAGGTACCTAGGCAAATGTGGAAGTAAAGGTGGCTGGATCATAACAATGATTACTACTGTTAAAAATATTTGAATATTCGTTACTCGAACAATGATTCCAGTGATTTTTCTTCTGGTATTCGAATATCTGAATATCCGAATATTAGTTTTCAATATTCGAACAATTATTCCCTATTCGAACAATTGTTCAAATAATTTATCGTTACACTGAGAAAAACCCGTTTTCCAGACAGTGGTATATTCTACAAATATACGGATTCCTTGCCTTTACTACAATCAGTACTGAGCATACATTATCCATATGCTACATACGTACTACCGTTTTCCCGCTTAGATGTTACAGCATGCAGTTGCTGAATGTATGACATCAATAGTCTTCCGTATATTGCATACGCACACACATGTTACATACGTCAGCTATATGTTATATACGTCCATCTGTATGTGAGATCCTTACGCCTATATACAGTTCTCTTTTTTCATACAGAAAGTACGTATATATGGAACACTTATACTGAAAGTATCATAACATATACCTTTTCAGTTATACGTTTGCTGCAGAATGTTACCTATAGTCGTGCATTAAGTCCAAAAACTGCAGGATTTACGCATGTCACATACGTTTTTACGCATGTCACATACGTTTCTTTGTGTAGCCAAATATTTTGTAGAATATCCCAATAATGAAATATTCGAACTTTAACAACACTCATGCTTATTATATCAACACCTGTATGTGCCAAAGCATAAAAGTGTAGAGTCTTACTTCCACCGAGGTCTTGGGCCTCATATGACCTCTACCTTATTATCCATTAGGTATCCTAAAAACAAAATATTTTGTAAACTCTTATAATTAATA
Source organism: Thermobia domestica (assembly GCF_964235325.1). Lineage (NCBI taxonomy): Eukaryota > Metazoa > Arthropoda > Insecta > Zygentoma > Lepismatidae > Thermobia > Thermobia domestica. Next base: position 295,019,192 of record NC_137459.1, on the reverse strand, counting down.
TCACCTTTAAAAAGGCTGTCTCGTTCTAATACGATAATTTGGTTTAGTAATGGGTCAGGTTTCTTCGTTTGAAAATTCACAGCTATGCGATTTCATACTCCGGTCACATTGAACTTAGGTCTTGCGATGATTCAATTATGTGTACGTGATTTTCAGAGTGCTATAGCTTCCTACTTCATCGTTATATTATTGTTTGTTTTGTTATTCGTTTATATTTGCAATACACTTTTTAAGTCTCAGGAAACAGTGTAATATTTTTCAGAAAAAAAAATATTAAGGAATTACTGCAAATGCGTAATCTTCTGACATTATACTGTTAAATTACAATAAAGCGTAACACTACGACTATGGTGGTTGACAATAAAATTAAGCATGTATACCACATAACTTCTGCAACAGTATGTGGATAAATTGCCCTCCTTCGTGGATAAATTGCCAGAGACCATGTCTTCCGTGCTAGGACCAACGGTCGATTCCAATCAAAGTGCGTGTAGTTCCGATACTATGCCAAGGTATAGGTCTACTCTCGTGTAGGCATGATGATGCAAACAGACGTTCAATCCAAAACAAAATTCGGATATTCTTTTTTTACTACTCTCTGTGAAGTTCACAGTAAGGCAAAGAGATGTAGGTATACTATGTTTCAATTACATATGGTACACTCGTACCGTGTATTCATTCGAAATAACAATGCTTCTTCTTCTTCTTTTTTTAGGGCATTCAAGGGAAAAGTTCCAGAGGTGCATGTTTCCCCAAAATATATTACAAATAGTTCAGAACTTTTAATGTGTAGTAAAATTTGTCGTAACCCTCAAAAACAAAATTTGGGATAAACCAAAGTTTCAGTTGTAAACTCGAACAATGTGTTTCCGTGTTTTGCTTCTGATAATAACTTAAGGTGAACTCGCTTGTCCCTATCTTCTTCCAAACTGATTTGTCGTGAAATTTCAAGTGCAAACAAATAAAGGGCATTAAAAAAATATTGTATGCAAGGTAATAATTATTATCCATATATTTTATTTTAGCCTGAGAAATTTATTTTAAACCGAGTAGCAAATTTTTGTTCTTCTGAATTCAGAAAAATAACTATATATACAACAAGAATATATACAGCAGTGTTCTAACACGCACTACTGGGTCAATCCATGCAGTGATCGAGAAAAAAAATGTCGCCCGACCTTTTCAAAAAATCTATTTTTTTTTTTCATGAATGTTCTTCCTTTATCACGGTACTTCAAAACCACAATTAATTACTTTTTACAACATCCCATGGCGTCGCAACGGCTGCCGCCATTTTGCGTTTTTTCGATTTTAGGCGTTTACGTTGTTTTGAATATCTCAGCACATATTTGTCCTAACAAATTGAAAATTGCTGGACGTCTCCAACTCGTGCAGAGCTGAAACTTTGATCTCTTAACATTTTTGCCCAAAATCATTTGAACGGGGTGAAATCAAAGCCTACAGTAGCAACATTTTTGGACATTGAAAACATGTTTGGGAAGAGGAAACAACTGATATAGAGATCTGAATTTATGTACACATGTAGTCCGGGGCCATAAGTTAATATACAAAAATTTACAGACCTGTAGCTGCTCCCAAAGGTCTGAAAAAAATCGTAAAGTTGGGGAATTTACTTGATTACATGCACACACAAATTCAGACCTCTACGTCATGTCCCAAACATGTTTTAATGTCCAAAAATGTTGCTACTGTAGACCCTTATTTCACACCCTTCAAGTGGTTTTAGGCAAAAATGTTAAGAGATCAAAGTTTTAGCTTTGCACGAGCTGGAGACGTCCCGCAATTTTCAATTTGTTAGGACAAATACATGCTGAGATATTCAAAACAACGTAAACGCCTAAAATCGAAAAAAAAAACACAAAATGGCGCCAGCCCCTGTGTCGTTATGGGATGTTGTAAAATATGATTAATTGTGTTTTGAAGTACCCTGATATAGAATAAAGATTCATGAAAAAAATAGATTTTTTCGAGATGGTCGAGATGCACATGCTTGATCACTTAGATTGGATTGACTCTACTGTTCACATCTGTGTTAAGTAATATTTACGTTATTTCATCTTTCCCATTAAGTATAAACATTATGTTTTCGGAAAACCCGGAACAACACGTGCAACCAAAAGTGATGTAGTGGAATAATACTTCGGTATTATTTTCGAAACAAACTTTGAACCAAAATATTTAACTTTCACACACAGCGTTATCGTTTTTTGAGAATATATCACCTTCATATACAGCACTTCGTTAACATGAATTTGAGAACATCTGGGCAAATTAAATTATATTCCTTCGTGTACTATTTAACTTCATGTAACATACCAGCAGTTTGCTTTAAGATTGACGAATGAGATACGAATTTACATTACTGACAAAACTATTTTAGTGTTTAGGTGGTTGCCAAAATTTATGAAATACATATTTTTCCCTAATAAAGTTGCTGAAATCGAAAATATGTGGAACAACAGTTTCGCACTGGACATACGTATTCTAACGAATGGTGTTCAATACCAATTATTCGTACTTAGAACAAGTTTCTTACTTCAGGCAGTTTTATTTTCATATATCTTAATTCGATTTGTATGCGGCATAAAACATCGCAACTAAGTTTGTGGTCAATAAAAGGGGAATTATATTTGTTAATGAAATATTAAGTCTGTATAATGTAACTAATACAACTACACATATATATCATTATTAACAAAATGAACGTGTTGCTAATGTTATGCAAGCCGTCTAATTAACAATATTAATTTTACAAGTTATGAAACGTCAGAGCCATAAACTATTACTTCAATGTCAAATTACTAATTTATTGCAAAAAGAAAAAAAAAACTTATACAATCTACGGAAAGATCAAAAAATTTTTTTCATTGTTTTTACCTGATTGAGCAAGGTAGCTTAGTCAATAAAACATTGCTTCATACTGAGAAGTTCTTGGAATAAAACCAAGACATCAATATTCTCTGAGAGATTTTCCCAGCAATCGGAATCAGCAAGTAGTGTTCCACTTCCGGTTCTAATCAGAATTCTTATACACAGTGTCTGAAGAGCATCGCAATCACTAACTTTTAGTTTACAACATTAGAGGAAACTTTCATATAATTACAATGGATTACCAACACAAATTATGTCATTCATTATTATTAAATTTCGGTGACACCTAACACAAACAATTAAATAATAGATCATTGTTATTTATAATGGACAAAAGGTGTATCAATGTGATGCACTAGAATGACTGCATGGTTATTAGATTCACGAATTTCTTTAAACATCTATGAAATTATTTCCAGGTGGTAATATGAGACATAAGTTGTAATTATATATATGGAACTCTTGTAGTAGAATTTTCCGATATACATATCGTCAAATTCTATTACAAGAGTTCCCTGTTTCTCTTATTCTCCACATCCAAAGACTGCTATTGATTTTCTTTCTTTTTTCTCTCTTATCGTCCGATTCTGGAACTGGAGTCTTTATCACATGACAATTTCCGAGTAATTAATTTCTCTAAGTTATCTGATCTCTTCAAATAATTAATTCATTTCTCTCCTGAATAGTTTCATGGTACAGTGAAATTCGTAGTGTGACTTACATGGTTATTCAGACTCAACTTCAATAGCGTTATTCGTATACATGCTTTCTGGACCGCTTGCGATAGGTCCCATAGCTTGTAACACATGATGCTTACCTGAAGAAAAAGAAATCCACTTAAAAAAAAAAATCTAACTTTGAAAGGACGAGTAGGGTAACTGTCCCAATAATTGGCAGTGTACCAGTAATTGACACTGTCGTCTTTTTTCCGACGGAACATGACTGCGGGACTAGGTACAAGCAAATGCTGCCACCTTTTCTTCCTTTGCAGTGTTGTTAATCCCACACCACTGTTAATATTTGCCTCTAAGTAGTAGTTCTCCAAAGAAATTAGAAAATCGATGGACATTGCAAAATAGTACTATAATAGCTATATTAGCGAAAGAAATAAACATGTTTATCCAGGTGGAAACTTATAAATCAGCTTGATAAGTTGGTAGAAAATTATATGGTTCATTAGAATAAGATATTAGGAGATGTCAATTACTGGGTCACAAGGTGTCAATTACTGGTGAATCTCACAAATCTTGGTGTCAATTACTGGTACAATGATCAACTTTTCGTATACATATTGTAAAAATAATAATTATTAGTCTATTAATTTTATGATGGTCTATATAGATGAAGGAAGGATGCATTCGTACCTCTACGAGAGATCAGTAAGCCAGGCTCATTTAAAGGGTGAAGAAACTTGCAATTTGTCAAACACTGTTCTTATACTGTCAATTATTGGGACAGTTACCCTATACCAAACCATGTTTATTAATTATTTTGTTTCATTTGGTATAAGAAATTACGTACCAAAATTTGGTGGTGTTTTTTCATATCCTACGTAACTACATTAATCACACAAAAGTACTTGTAATCAGATTCTCTCATGCTCAGTTGCACCAACCGAGGTTTAACCTGTGGATAGGGATAAAACTGAAGTTAATCATCGAACTGAGGATAGTGTGTTGCACCAACACAGGTCTCAAGATTATTTCGACAAATCATCAGATTAAGATAAATCGTTGAAAATGAGAGATTATCCGCGATTAGCGTTTTGCAGGGAACCACGTCTGTGAGCTAGTTGTTACTGTTGTTATTTTAATTGTCCCTAAAGCAAGAAAGAATGATAATTGTACTAATAATCTATCATTAATCACAATGAATTAATTAGAGTTCCAAATATGCACTACTTTATTATAACATTTATTTTATTGATTAGTTAATATCTTTACTGTACAGATAGACACAGTAATGTAATTTGTGTTATATTTAAGGTGATTATGAGATTCTACCGTACACATGTCTCACTCTCTTGGGTTCAATTATATTTTGTGGCATACACGGCTCCATTCGTTCGTTTAACAGACCTATTGGCATTTTAAATCTATAATTCTGCTTTATTGAAGTTGAGTATGTTCTTGTATATTAAACAGTACAGGATTAAGCGTGGAAATAAATGAGCAAATCAGAGCATACAGTTGTGTATGCCATAAAATAGAATTGCTCCCATCCTTGCACTAAATTTCTTGACACATTCTACAAATTTTATCCAGATTCTAGAATAAAAACTATTGCTTAATGGTGCACTGTTTATCGAAAACATAAAACTGAATGCCGTCGTGCTTTCAAAAAGGAGTAAGCAGTATTTTTTCAATAACCAACATATGTAATTACCGGTTTGAGTACAAAACCTCGCGGCCAGAACCTCGCGGCGACAACCTTGCGGACCAAAACCTCGCCTCCCAAAACCTCGCGGCCCAAAATCTCACCAGGCCGAAACCTCGCCTGGCCAAAACCTCGCCGCCCAAAACCTCGCGGGACAAAATCTCGCCATGCCAAAACACCGCCTGGCCAAAACCTCGCCGCCCAAAACGTCGCGGGCCAAAATCTCGCGGGGCCAAAACCTCGCCACCAAAAACCTCGCGCCCCAAAATATCGCCATACCCAAAATATCGCCATACCCAAAATCTCGCCTGACCAAAATGTAAATGTTCCAACAGATGATAAGGATGACGGTATAAAAGACGCTGTTTCAGAAGAAGTATCACGGGTATTTGACCAAGTCCCGCGATACCATATGAAAATTATATTTCTGTATTAGAGGATTTCAATGTGAAGGTAGGGCGACAGGATGTTTTTAAACTGGTTATAGGGAAAGAAAGGAAAGTAATGACAACTAACGAGGTTAGTTTCGTGAACTTTGGAACATCCAAAAACTTAAAATTTTAACAAAAATCTAATAATATTTATGAAAGTATGAAATAATATATGAGTTTTTACGACGTCCCTTGATTATGCCCTATAGATTAAAGGAGACGTAGATGACCAGGATGAAGGAAATGATCGAATAAAGAAAGTGGGAGGAAACGGGAATAACCCGAGAAAGCCCACGCACACGATGTTTTGTATCTTATTATTATTATTATTATTATTATTATTATTATTATTATTATTATTATTATTATTATTATTATTATTATTATTATTTGTAATGTGGAATTGCATATTAGGAAACACATTGGGTAAATTTTAAAGAAAAGTTTCATTCGCGGCGAGGTTTTGGCCCGGCGAGATTTTGTCCCGCGAGGTTTTGGGCGGCGAGATTTTGGCCACGCGAGGTCTTGGGCGGCGAGGTTTTGGCCCGGCGAGATTTTGTCCCGCGAGGTTTTGGCCGGCGAGATTTTGGGCGGCGATGTTTCGGCCGCGAGATTTTGTCCGTATACCGTAATTACCTGGTGTGTATAATTAACATTAAAAGGGTGCATATTTACTATACGGATCTACTTATATGTAAAAATTACAGAATAAATTTGTAATAATATTTTAATAGACCAGTGTGTAAACAATTAAATAAGTTACTTTCCTACCTGCGTAGAAATACATTAATGAAATTTCAACCTGCTAAGCACGGATTCGTCCATAAGGTAGCCATTAACTACAGTATACGAACTAAAAGGAAATATCTGAAGTCAGTGTGTTAATACATGACGCGCAATCATGGAAGTGTCCAAGAGCTAACAAATCCACATATTTATGAAATTTACGTTAGTAATGGGAACATATCGGAATATTACCCGCAACATCTTTAGCAACGTACAAATACATAATTCAACATATAATGCATTTTTATGGCATATACAGTGTTTGCACTATCCTCGTTTTTCTGTATGCCCACCGTCACTGACGTGCATGCTTCTCTGAGACGCACCTGTTCGCTAGCGCTCAGATCCCGTTGTGCTCCTTCCCTGACTTGGTTAGATTGAAGTCGTGCTTTTAAGTGGCCACCTAGCACAAGTTAGTTAATGATTTTTGTTTAATAGTTCTTATCATGCATGGACATTGAAGCCCTCCTAAAATGAGTCTACACACAGAAATGAAAGTCCACATCCCAAAAATGATTGTTTAAGTTATATGGATTCTATTTACAGAAAAAAAAGAAACAGTTGAGAATGCTCCAAGATCATTTCCAGAACGAACTTAAAAACAATGGAGAGAGGATAAGGAAGGATATCTGTCACTGTTCCTAGATGTAAAAAGTAAATCTTTTGATCCACACTTCCTTCTGTTAATCGCAAAAGATCGCAAAATATCATCTATCTACGACTTACGGTTCCCGAGAAAAGGCTCCTCAAATCTTCCGAAATTTTTTGGCCAATATCTGGGGAACAGTGGCCAGTAGCCAGTTGTCCAGCGGCCACCGGTTACTATTTGGTACCGAAATATTCACCATTCTCTTAGGTATTTTTTTCAACACCAATATGATATCTCTGTGACTTACGGTTCCCAAGATATTGATCCTTAAATATCCCGAAATCCGAACTATCTTTTGCGAAATATGACGGGAACGATAAGTCATAGAGAGATGATGTTGGTGTTGATCAATATGTAAGAGTATGGTAAACATTTTGGTACCAATATTCATTGGTGGCCATTGGCCAAACTAGTGGCCACTTGGACAGTGGCCACTGGCTACTATTTGGTACCGAAATGTTTACCATCCTCTTAGGTATTGATCAACACCAACACCATCTCTCTATGACTTACGGCTTTTGAGATATGGCTCCTTAAATCTCCGGAAATCGGCCATTTTTGGCCTATATCTCGGGAGCGGTAACAATGAGGCGAAAACTTCCCGAATGGAAGGCTCAATATTGAAAAAAAAATCGCAAATAACAGACAGACAGATACAAAGCCATAGAAAATTCAGTTAGAAACCTTTTAAGTTCGTCGAAAATAAGTACATATGCAATTATGAATTTATGTGTGGGTACGTACAATAAATCTGCACCAAAAATGTGGCTTAATTTACACCAGTATCGCCAGTTGGTAACGTTATGCAAACTTGACAGTAAATTACAAAAACCAAGAATCATACCAAGTTACAAGAACCATATTTACGCAAACCAGTGCAAATGTAAACACAAATGTAAACTTAAGCCAAAATGTAAACCGACACAAATGTAAACTTAAGCCAAAATTTAGGTTTAAGAACAAGGGTCGCGGGGAAATTTCTTGTTGCGCAACTGTTAATTGATGTGTCATAGTGTGACCTAAGTAACAAAATCTAACCTACTGTACCCTACATTTGAAAATTATGGCTAAACATTGAATGCAAAGTGAGCTAGCGTAACGCGATCTGCTCTATCCTACCCTACATTTAAAAATGATGACTAAACATTGAGTTAACGTAACCTAAACTTATCTCCACTACTCTATCCTACTGTACGCAACCCTAATTCTCTTCACTTTTTTCTACTCTATCGTACATTTCAGTATAAGGACCAAACATTGGATTTAATAAAATATTTGCGTGAAATTTAGTGTAGTTTGTAGCCAAACATGATGTAAGAAAATGAGGTTGCTCATCTCAAGCCTGATTTGCTTGAAATGTTGTCTTAACGGCCGATAAGGAAGATTGATTTAATTTGATTTTGTGTTTAGCGTTCCTTTCAGCACCAAGGCTATATGAGATTTGGACCTATAGCTTAAGGTGGGATCCAAGTCACATGGGCACCCATCTGGATTCGAACCCGTGTCTCCTACGCCAATAAGGAACTGTGACCTGTTAGAACAGATTTTTTATTACTTTTTGCTTCAATATTTGAACCCCATATATAATATATTATCCATAAAATTAAACTGAGCGTCCCAAATATTCTGAAATATCAGAAATGCAGCTTTCTTTTTAGTACTTGGTATGACATGTTTGTATTTGTACATCAGCATTAGGACATATTCGCCTTCCCTAGGATTGAACTTCTTCGTTTGCTTTGTTTACAATCTAGTAACAAAGAGTTACTACAGGCTACGCGAATCAGTTTTCAGTTGTTACACGTTTCAGCCAATCAAATGTACAATAATGCATGACGTCATGTCGTAAACGTCATAATACATTCTCACAAACTGTTGGTGCAACGATGTAAGATTCTTATCAAAAAAAGATGAAAATGATGAACATACTATGTTATCTGATTTTAATCCTCGATTGGTGCAACTGAATATCAGTGCTAATCACAAGCGATTTAAGTGTATTTCACATATATGATTCATTTCGTGAGCCCACAGAGATTAGTAATTGTATCAAAACATTTGCCTTCTGAAAACCCTTCTGTAGGTGGTATTTACCCTCCCCACTGATCTAGTAGGTAGCTCATGTACTTTGGTACATGGGGTTCCAGGTTCGATTTCCGTTGGCATATACCTGAAACTTGAATGCATTTCTTTGGTTCTGATTCTACTTTAAATTGTAGGTCAACGTCTCGTACAGCCCCGGTGCTAGAAAGGGACGTTGAACTCCAGAACAACCTACTTCACTTCCGTATTTGCAATTGTTTCTTCGCTAATTGATTTGGAAATGAATACAAAAACAGGAAAGGAAACCGGCGACACTGGTTTCCGTAAAATCGAAAAGCCAATGGAGAAAAGAGAAACAGTTTAGGTGAGAAAACGAACCGGTTTTTAGAAAACTGAAACAGGTTTCGGTAAGAACCGAACTGGTTTTGGAGAAAACATAACTGTCGAAAATGAAAATGAAATTTTTAAGTTTTACGTCCCAGGATTATGCCGGTTAGGCTAAAGGAGACGGTGAGGATGAGAGATGAATGAAATGGTGGTATAAAGAAAATGGGAGGAAACGGGAGAACCCCGAGAAAACCCACGCACACGGTGTTTGTCCAACACAAATTTCACTTGGCGGGAGCAGGGTTTGAACCCGGGACCCCAAGCACCAGAGGTGAACGCTCAACCAGTGAGCCACCGCGGCCCCCATAACTGTCGATTTTTTGGTTTTGCTCATCCCTAGTCTAAAAAAAAAAAAAAAAAAAAACTATGTCGTAAGCAGGAACTAAGTTTCGGATCATGCGCATAAAAACAAAACACCTATTCTAACTACTACCTAATCTACCTATGCTAACATTTGCTCCGAATTCTCAATATGGAATAGGCTTATGTGAAAACAAATGTTTGTGTTAAGCAACTCATTCCGTATTCCTTTGGAAGAACTATGAAATGCACTTAAAAATAACTTAGCAACTAACATGTTAACACTTCAGTAGTATTTTTAGCACAGTTAATGGATATGCCAGCAAATAGGTTTGTAAAGGAAAAGAGAAAAATCTACACAAATAAAAATAATAAGGAAACAGAGGTGGAGTAATGCCCACCTGTGACCTTAAATGAGCGGGGGAAATATAACTTTAAAAAAAAAATCACGTACAATTCTCTAGGAATCTGCTTTAGTGAAGTCCTCCGATGAAGATATAAGGAATCATACTGTATAATTAGGTATTCTGTCTATACAACGTAATATAATAAAACAAAATTGTTTACTTACACTAACTTTATGCCTCATGTTAACAAGTGTGATGAAAAGTGTAAATGAATGATGGAGCAATAGGTATAACTTTATCTTTTTCTTAGAAATACAACTTCCTTGAAAGTAATATGTTTTGTTCATATGATTCACTAAACATAAGCAATTTACGCAATTTTAGAACACAATATTAACTCGATTGTAGCGCCATCTTCTAGAGAAATAACAAGTTGGGCTTACTTCAAAAGTTCAAACTTGAACTATCTGCTTTATGTCTGGTTTAATTATTACCATCAACATAAATATTCTACTTTCATTTGGAGGCTACTTGATGCAAAGTGAGAAGCTTCCAAACACCAAGGTACTGACCTAATCGTTTCTGTCCAGTAATTTTAATATTCTTCTCCCTCATTTTCCTTCCATCACAACTCTATTCTACCATGTCCCTCAGAATAAAATTTCTTCCCACACAGCATCCTAACGAGTTTTGTTTTATCTTATCAATTTAGTGGCTGAAATACTCGTCATTGCTCGGGAAAAAGAGGTTTATGGAAAATATTTGAAATCCTCTCCCAACTTATGATGCGTCGAAATGCAATTATAAAATTTCAATTGCACCCAGGTACTAAACGTGCGCAAAAATTCACTCAAACGTTGCAGCTGTTATTATTTGTGTGCAATTTATACCCGTTCCCTCCTCAGGATGCGCATTTTAATCTAAGTGTAATTGACCAAAACGCAGGTAGACCAAGATATGTTTCCAAAATAAATAAATAAATAAATAATAAACGCTTTAACTGTTCCTTTATTTTTGCCATTTTTGAAAAAAAATATATATGGGATATTAAAATACAGAAATGCCCCCGTCGTCCCTTTGACGCGAAGTTTTCGTAAATGCCGGGATATGTGTAACATGTGCAATTATTTCAACGAATTTATGTACCGGTATTCAACTCCATAACTTAAAAGGCTTATATGATATTGTATTTTTGGCATACATTTTAACACCCATACCCCTTTGGAGACAGATTTTAAAAATACTAAATAGCTTATTGTCTGTGTCCTATAGTTACCTAAAAGTATTACAAGGCAGCAGTGCAGGAAGTCAACTGTGTAGATTTGTATAAGGATAAACTAACAAACATTCAACTTTTCATAAACTATTTTCAATACCATTCTTCTCCCACCTATCATTCCCAGCACTTCTGCATTAATTTTTCTGTATCTAAGTCTGTTCATTTGGCCCTACATCCAGATATCGAAGTCTTCTAGTAGCCTTTTGTAACTTTTTCGCAATATCTCCCCTACGTACGCTACAACACTCTAGTGAAACGAATACAGGGTCGCAGTACCTCAGTACCAGGATGCTCATCTCCGTGCGGGATCCCTAGTTTGAACCCAGGTCCCGTCAAGTGGCCCTTGTAATGGACAAACACCGTGTGTGGGGTTTTTCTCAGGGTTATTCCGTTTGCTCCCATTATCATTTATATTATTACCACCCTCTCCCATAGCCTCCGTATATAATTGTGGAACGATAAAGTTTAAAAAAAAACGAACAGTTTCATGTTAGTTGAAACAAGAACCATTTTAATGAGAAAATATCTTTGTTTTTAGTTTCTAATGTTAGAATACGATAGACACTCTTACTGCATTGTCAAATTACCAACCTCATTAGCATATAGAACATACTCATTTCATAGTTAAAGAAACTTGGACATTCATCGTCGCAGAAGCAAACACTCCCTACTGGATGACATCATGTATCGAAAAAAATCCAGTCTGGCTTGCTATGATTAACTTCTTTTTAAATTCTACTTTATATTGCTCTTCTATTACCCTAGTGGTCCACGTAAAGGTTTCTTTCCCCACCAGAGCCGTAATCATTCTCCACATACTTAGCACGAAAGCGAGCGATCGTATTCATCTCAAATGTTTCAGCTTTATTGATTGAATGGCATTCGATGAACTAAGCTCACTTTGAAGTTTCGCATTCGGTAACTTTCCTAATTTAACTGCTTGTTTTTCTCTTATCGTGTCAAATATTTATTTATTCCCCAAAATCTCTGATTTCGAAAACCGTCGATTAGTGTGACCAACTTTCACATCCATCATTAAGCATACGAACGATTACACGTAAAAATCTATATAACAGTTTGGAAGATAATTGCTGACCACTGTTATATGTATAACCAAGAAGAAGAAGAAGAAAAAAAACTTTCATCTTTAGGATCTATAGCTATCTACTGGAGCCTCAAAGTACCTACTATATTTTGATGAATCTACTTGAAAAGTAGATTTCAAAGGATCAACGAATAGTCATTTGTTTGCTGAGGCTACTGCTTTATCATCCAACTGATAAGAATAAAGGTATCGAATTTCCGAAACAGAGGCGAAATTTTCATTCATTTTCTTTGCAAGTCTATATACATATATGCATACAATTTTAATTCATTCCTCCCAGCTGGTGCAGTGCCTAGTGCGCCTACTTTTGGTGCACGGGGTCCTGAGTTCGATTCCTGGTGGGAGGGTATTGAACGTGTTACTGTAGTTCGGATTCTACCTTAAACTGAAAGCCCGTATCACATACAACCTCGGTGATGAAAGTGACGCTAAACTTCGATAAACAACAAAAATGATTTAGCATAGAATTTTTTTTTTGTTTCAGTCAGTTATTAATATATACATATATATATATATATATATATATATATATATATATATATATATATATATATATATATATATATATATATAATACTAAAACTTTATACGCAATACCTTCTTGCAAAACGTAAGTAGTGTAACCTTGAAATTAAACTCATTACATCGTAGACGAACGTAAAACTCAATTCGACAGGATACGAGCCGATATTAGAGTCCGTGCTTTTTCTATTGGTTGATTAAGAGTATATCAGTATAAAGTAAAATAGCTGAGTTAATTTTGAGTTTAACGTCCCTTTCAGCAGCGAGGCTATATGATTCGGGACCTATGATTAACGTGGAATCGAACCCGGGTCTCCCACGCCAAAGGCGCGTATGTACGCTAACCGTTTAGCCACGAAGGAGCTCATAAAGTAAAATAGCGACTAGCCTAATTGACTATTTAAAAAAATACATTCTCTTGAATGTTGATTCGTGTGTATAAAAACAACTAGGCTAGTCATTTTAAAAGAAACACTATCTTGTGTAAATATGCTGTATATGTAAAGAAATTAATTTAGCAACGTGTATACATTCGGAAATAAATGATTAAGTGAGATTAAGTCCTGATAAGACATTCTGGGTTATACGTTTTGTTGAATGGTACCAGGTAAGTAATGCAGCTGTATCTTACACAGAAGACAAGGCTATATTCTCTCTCGAATACATGGCAGTCAAGGTGCATCCTCTACCAGGCTTGTAAACAACTATCTCAGCCCAGAAGAATGAAAGGAAATGTAACCAAGTTAAGAGTGAATCAACATCCGCTATTCCGTTCTTTCCACAGCCTCTCTTCTGTCAACTGATGGAACACTTCCGAACGACAGGTCTCAGTGACGAAGTTTTACTGACATTTCATGATGCGCTGTGAACAAACGACTAGTATAGTTTGCCTTTGTTGGTGTAAATGCATCCGAACACGTGTTGTGTAGTAACCTTCATGAAAATACAGCTCAGAAAGGTCAGATCAGTTGCTATAAACACGATACAATCATAATGTGCATCAATATTTTTTATTCATCACCCTTTTGCCCATCAAAATAACTAGATTATTATTTCCCACAAGCTGGCAGAAGGTTATTGCCTTTCCTCTTTTCCTTGAACATCGTGTTCTATTTAACATGCAGTTGAAATAATAAAAAAGTAAATTTGAATACCTAAGAGGGAAAATATTATTGAATCAGTGAGTGTAAAAAAAGAGAATATTCGAAAAATGAAGGTAAGCATTTGAAACAGCAGATTTCTGTATAACTACAAAGATAAGTCACAAGTCTTGCAATATTTCCACAACCAAAACAGCAGGCGCGCGTATATGCCGTGATCAACCGTAAGAACAAGATCAAACTTGCCCAAAGATAGTGTAGCAACCGGACTATGTAACACGGAAACCGCCACTCTGAATACGTTGAACGGTTTTCATCTTTCCCTAAATTACCCTTATTTTTAGGGGTAGAAAGAAAACTCTAAAAACATCTCTGGGGTATCACATAGAAACATTAAGTTTAAGATCTGCCCTCTTTACGTTGAGCGGTATGGCCTCTAGGTGAGGGTACTGTACATGAGGAGAACGGAAAAAACAGACGTGAAGATGAAAAAAAATCTTTTTCGGTATCTACTACCCATGAAACGTGTAAATTCGTTGAAACCTCGAAGTCGATTTTTTTTCGATAACCATACTTTCTTCTCTCCTTTCGTCGCTCGAAAATAAAATGAGATTCCTCGCATAACAGATTAGTGTCAATTGTGCTCCGGATCATTATGAGAAAACGAACCCGAATTTAAAACAACGTTTAGCATTTGATTGCCTATAGGTGAAGAATGTTGAAAAGAAAATATTTTTGATGGACTGTTGAGTACTTGAACATCCTGATCTTCTATTACACAAAATGATGAAAAATTTTGGTGCAGCAACCGACAATGAGAAAATGAGAGATGACAACCGTGCAAACAAACCATGTGTTCCACAAATGTTTACTCACGTTTCCTTCATTAGTTTTGAAGCATAAAGTTTAGATAAGAAGAATAGGGTAAGGTAAAACAAGGAACATTTTCCAGGCAGCATCTGATGAGTAAAATGAAAATGAAATCTTTTAGTTTTACGTCCCACGGTTTTGTCGGTTAGGCTAAAGGAGACGGTGATGATGAGTAATGAATGAAATGGTGGAATGAAGAAAGTGGGAGGAAAAGGGAGAACCCCGAGAAAACCCACGCGCAGGGTGTTTGTCCACCACAAGGTTCATTTGGCGGGGGCTGATGATAAAATCGTGATATAAAAATGGTAACACTGCAAACAAACTAACTGCTTTCTCAAAATGTTTACCCATGATTATTTTATTGGTTTTGAAGCGCGAATTCCAAATTAGAAGAGAGTATTCATGAACATAGTAAGAAAATTTTACTTTGTCATATCCGTAAAGGAGGAAAAATTCGAGATAACAGATGGCAACACTGCAATCAAACCGCCGGTTTTCAAATTGTTTACCCACAATTTTGTGATTAGCTTTTAAGTATAAACTTCAAATTAGAAGAGACCAGCCGTTCCTATGGGTCTTGTGGCTGGAGCCTGGACTATAACGTCTAGACAATTGAAAGGGTCTTTGTTCTGCAGATTGGTTGCTTACATTATTGGAACTCCGTAAAATGGACATTCTTCCATCCTCCCATGTAAAAAGTCATTGGCATAGACTTTGCGCAGACATTTAAATGTATTGAAAATACTAACTAAAATTTGATTTATTGCATTCAATAAACATCACCTTAAATAGAAACTTATAGAATATGCAAAATATGCTTTTAAACACTAAAATATGCATTAAACTTGGAAATATGCTTTTATATGCACTATAAAACTTCAAATTGGAGCTGTATTGTTGTTGTTAGAAACCCCTACCAAGTCTAACAGAGATGCATATAAACTAACAAAATATGCATTTGCATAAAAATCCGAAGTCTAATGATAAGTCATCCAGTTCTACTCTTTCATATCATAGGGGGCGCGGTGGCTCAGTGGTAGAGCGTTCACCTCCGGTGCTTGGGGTCCCTGATTCGATTCCAGCTCGCGCCGTGTGGACTTTGTGGTGGACAAACACCGTGCTCGTGGGTTCTCTCGGTGTTCTCCCGTTTCCTCCCACTTTCTTCATTCCACCATTTCACTTATCTCTCATTGTCACCGTCTCCTTTAGCCTAACCCGCATAACCGTGGGACGTAAAACTTAAAGATTTCTTTTTTTTCATTTCTTTCATATAATAGTATAGATTAGTTTCAAGAATGTTGAGAAATGGAAAGCATCTTTCAAAAGGAAATCAGACTGTACTTAGCACCAACTTGCATGGTCTTGGTATTGAACTGGTGATATAAAGGTGATATCAAAGACACTGATATAATGTTAAACTTAAGTGGCGATTGAAGGTCGATAATCTAGCCCACTACTTTCATCTAAGTAGTGAGAACGTTAACTATATAATTATGACCCCCTCAAGAAACAGAGTGATCAATGTCAGCTTTACCTACGCTCTTCTATGTTTTTTTTTTTTTTTAATGCATCTAGAGAAGGATGAGTATCTGAATTTCTAACAAATGCTATAAGGACTTTGAGTAAGCTAATCCAGTCGTCCAACTTCGTTGTTTTTTAGATTCCTAAACATGACAGTTACAATGATAATGTGGAGCCCTCTCTGCTGGTCTAATTGTTTGCGCACTCCTCTGGTGCACGTGATTCATGGTTCGATTTCCAGCGGGATAGCCTGACAGTTGAAGTCTATTACGTTGTTGTAGATTCCACTTCAAACTGTAGGTCTAGCACTTATATAGCCTCGTTGCTGGAAAGGGATGCTGAACTTTAATGATCATGTGGGAGGTAACCTTGATCCAGATAGTAAAACAATCGGAGCGTACATGGCAAGTAAATTGCTGAGTTGAAACCATAGCATTCTGCATTTCTAGTAGTCTTTTGTTAGTAAGCTAACATCGGTATGGTACTTTCTTATATTATTTTACTCCTTAAGGCTTCGTTAAACAGCTTCTGACAAATGCTTCCTAGAAGCAATGAACTATTCTGAAGTAAATTCATTGTATTTTTTATTCTATTTTATAAAAGAATACACAACAGGTTTCGTTTCAAAACAATGCCATGAAACAGTATTGAGAAAAAGATGCATATATATGTTAATTCCGCGGTATTACAATAGTCATCAAGTAAGGAATCTGGGTTCAGTTTCCTGCCATTTTAATATATATAAGATTGTACTTCACGAAACATTCTAGCGGTTATTCATATTACAATAATTCACTTTCATTAAGCATTTACGATCATTTGTATTTGAAGACACAACTAACAGCCAGAATTTTAAATATAACACATTTTTGGATATTGTTGCGTTTGTTTTTTCTTTCTTTTAAAACAATTCAACAGCAATATATATTACACGTGATCTACAGAACTCATCTGTACTTGATCAAATCTGGCACGGACGTAAACTTGATCTGCTTAGTATGCATGTGGAATATTTCCTAGTGCAGACCTGTGGTTCGTGAGTTGCTGGCCATCAAAGTTAGACTTAACCAAATTTTCAAAAGGAGCGAAAAAAATTTCACTGCTATTTTGAACAATAATTGTAAGGAAATTATATGTAGCAACCACATTAAACGTTAATTTGAGCCAATGCAGATTTGTATTTATATTTATAACAAAGATTTAATAAAATTAATGGACGAATTCATTCAGCATTCGAGGAAACTCATTACTAGTTTTACTTTTAAATATAAACAAGTTATTAAATGTTCTCTACAAAAATTATTTCTTACGATGAACATTTCATTCCACTTTATTACAATCTTATCTTTCTAAATAAAATGTTGTGTACGGTTGCATAACTTCTGAAAATAATATCGTCCATAACATGAAAGAGGAAAAAAAGTTATATTTGTCGTTTCTTGATTACTAACAAGGGAAAAGAAGTAACCTCTTAATGATATCTACAACAAAGTTGTGTCATCCATGCTTAACTAGGACATAAAAACTATATTTCGATATCCGAACTTCATGAAATTCGTTTCGCCGGTGTTGAAGGATTCCGAAACATAATTAGCTCCGAAATAATTCATTTTGCCAATTATGACAGGTCTTCTACTTCTAGAGCTATACAGCTAAAAATTTGATTTTCCGTCGTTTTCGTCAGTTAATAACTTCTGAAGAACGGTCTGTTCTGCTGAGTGTATGAGGGACTACATCGATTTCTGGATTTCCCCCTTTATTTCCTACCATATCTTCACTCTGCTAAACCATCCATAATCTTCACTGTAATTAATCATCCGCTTCTTTTAGACAGTAATCTGATTGTACAGTTCATGACATAATTGTACAATAGTTCATATACAATGGTCTGCTTTGAAAAATTATCATAATTTTTCTATCGTGAAAGTATTTATTTAAAAAAATAAAGTTGTACCGAATACAGTGAAGGTAATTCAAATTCTTTGCATCCTTTCATGTTCAATTGGCTAACGAGTGTGCGTGGTTTCAGGTTTGACACCCAATGAAACTACTTGTTTCAGACACAAACCCAAGCAGTCCCTCGAATCCCATTTTAAACATGTCTACAATATGTCTTAAATACGATCGACATTAAAAAGAGACGCTAAACTTTAATTATTAAATGTTCTTTTGGCTAAGATATACGAAAAAATAAGGGCATAGGCAAACTAAAAAAAAGTAAAAATACAATACAAAACTGACAAATGTTCCCCCATTTTATCGTTCCCAATGATGAAAGGTATAGTAAAGTTAACACAAGGAATACGGTTCGTTTGAAAACAAATCATATTTCGTTATTATTATTATTTACAAATATGATACAATTAATCATTATTTAATATCTTTCATTACTTTATAGAAAACTGCAATTTGAAAACGCCAGTAGCCAGTACTGCCAGTATGGTATTAAAATTGCCAGTACTTATACGTAATTTTACTGAAAAAAGGAAAGTTACAGAGCAGCCATTTCTACATGTTTGTTCTGTCACGTCACAGTTTGGTGTAGGGACTTCCAGTAAGCCACAAACAGAGAACAAAGAGGAGAAGGCATTATTGTAAAGTTTACAGAAGATAGTGGTGGCAGGCAAGCAAGAAAGTCAATGGTTTTGCAGATCCACTATTCGTAGATTCACGGCAAATCGAACACTGCCAGCCAACGCTTGTTTTATTCAATGGCACCTACCCCGTCCCCTCACCTTTTTTTTTAAACTGTCCTCTTTATCCTGGGTCTGATTGTAAAAGCCCACTCCTACGTCATATACAAAGGCAAAATGAAATGAAATGTTTCAGTTTTACGTCCCACTATTATGCCGGCTAGACTAAAGGAGACGGTGATGATGAGGAATGAATGAAATAGTAGAACGAAGAAAGTGGGAGGAAAACGGGAGTACCCCGAGAAAACTACGCACACGGTGTTTGTCCACCACAAAGTTCACTTGGCGCGAGCTGGGATAGAACCAGGGACACCATACACCAGAGGTGAACGCTCTGCCATTGAGCCACCGCGGTCCCCACACATAGGCGAGTAGGATATGGTTTCTACAGTGTATAGTAGATAGTTCCAACAAATCAAATACGAAGTAAAATGAAATTTCTAGTTTTACACCAGATGGATACCCCTATCAGAATAATGGAGACGGATGATTAGGATGAATTATTATGATATAATTGGTGGAATGACAATGTGGGAAGAAACGGGGTAGCACCGAGAAAACCAACGGATATGTTGTTGTTCACTATAAATTCACGTAGTCCGGGATCGAACTTCCTTTATTAGAGCCTTACATCAGAGGTGAGCATTCAATCAATGAACCCTCGTACCCCCCCTCCCAGAACACACAGAAGAAAACAAACTAGTCTCCTTCATATTTTCCGAATTATCAGCGTCACTTTTCTTTTAAATAACAGGAATAATAACAAAATGATACACATTGCTCTATCAATTTTCTTTTAGTTTACTCCCATAATTATGTCTTCTAGGCTGACGATTAATGAGAGTGATTGTTGAATTATTTATTTGTGCTCTCCCACCGGAAATCGAACCCAGGAGCACGTATACCAAAGGCAAAAGCGCTAGCCACTAGACAAGCGGAGAGTACTTCTATCAGCATAAATTTAGAATTTACGAAGTATTATCGAACACAATTAGTTTTTAGACATCGGATTTTGGGTTGCCCGTGAGACGAGACGAGAAGAGAAATAAGAATTTCTCGTATAGTTTTGTAATTTTGTAAAATCATCTCATCTCGATTATCGAAGGATTGTTTCTCATGTCGACTCAATTATTGAAGAACGGACCACGCTGGCTCAGTGCTAGAGCATTCATCTCTGTTGTATGGGATCCGTGGTTCGATTCCAGCTCACAGCAAGTGAGTTCTGTGGTAGAGAAACGCCGCGTGTGTGGGTTTTCTCGGGGTTCTCCCGTTTCATCCCACTTTCTTCAATACACCATTTCATTTATTCCTCCTCATCACGTCTCCTTTAGTCTAGTTAGTATAATCGTGGGACGTAAAACTGAAAAATTTAATATTACACATTTTCAATTATCGAAAAACTTTCCTCCTCTTGTCTCATTTTTTCTCCTCGTTTTGTAAATTTATGTCAGGGTTTTGTACTTAATTTCATCGAGAAGAGATCAGAATTTTCGGCAACACGAGAAGTCCATGGTGGGTGTGATATAACACATAATCCACATGTACGTATTTGGAATGAAGACGTACTAAAGGAAGCCATGGAAGGAGGATAGATCATGAAGATAATAGGAAAAAAGAAGAAACAGCATCCCTGGACATCTTATTCGGCACTCCGATTGGCTCACCGTGTTGATAGAGGGAAAAGCAGAAAGAAAACCAGGAAGAGAAAGACGAAGGATAGAATATCTAGATGCAGTTACAAAGAAGAGACGTTACCAAAGTATAAAACAGCTCTCACAAGGGAGACACAACTTTTAAAATTTCCATGTTGCCACCAATCTATGGTTGAGGTAAGAAAGATGTATTACTCAAGTAGAGCTAGGCATGGTGCAATGACATGTGTATTTTTAAACGTTGATAAATTATATTCATTGTGCTGGTACAATCACAATTAATGTTCTTTATACTGTGAATAATGTAACAGTAGAAAAGTGAACTTTAAGACTGGTGAACTAGTGTTGCTCATGAGACTCGTGAAATTTCTAATCTCGTCTTGAATTTGAAAATGTACTTCTGATCGTCTGTCGTCTCATTTTGAAGTTAAGTTTCTCGTTTCATGATCATCACTAATATGATTGATTTTTCTCTTTTCTAACTTTTTACTTAAGGTGTCAGAAAAATCTCAACAATGAACGTATCAACACTTCGAACACAGTTAAGTTTTTCCAGTGTTTTTCAAATACAAAATCTCTTAATTGTAAAATTTGTAATTAATTTAAAAGATATAAAGACATTAATCAGTATTTATATCTTAATTCAATATTTATTTCATAAATACTAAGGGACACTGGCGTACGCAAGACGGGTTGGAATTTCAACTAGCCTTTGAACAAAATATTATACAAAAATAAATACTTGCAATATTAAGATATAAGCAAATACCTGAAAAGGGCTCGAACTTCTGCATACGTCACTGTTCAGGATAGAGCTCCCTCGTGGCTAAGCGGTCAGCGCACGCGCTTTTGCCATGGGAGGCCGAGGTTCAATTCTCGTCGAGAGCGCATGTGGTTCAGATCCCACGTTAAGGTGTAGGTCCACGTCTCATATAGTCTCACTACTAAAATGGACCTTAATATCAAAATCAAATCAAATCGATCACTGCTCAAGGATAACTTCCAACTTAGGTTTCAAGTTCTAAAATAAAGTTCTAGAGATAGTCTCTCCCTAACAGTGAACTGAAATACTCTTCCAAATAATAACGAAAGAAGTTATTTACATGCAAGGTTTATCGTTCTCGTGTTTGTCAATTACAGCTGTTACATTCTCTTTGTTCTAATTGCTTTCACCAATTAGAGGAGAGTACAAAGACATATTGTTCAATTTCCGCCTTTTGTACCTTGGGAAAAAGAGTTTCGTTAATCAAATCAACTTCACTTACTTGTTAACAAGGATATTGGTGTAAGCCATGGGGATGCAATTCTTGAGATCTTTGACCTGCTAAACTGGACACGTTCAACTGGATGATGCGTGTCACAGCATCGACTAGAATGTTTCTAGTTTCCTCCGTCTACATTTTTTACTTGTGTATTTTTGAACATTTTCATTGCCCTTAAATGCTGGTCGGAACGTGATTTAAGCTCCACATTTTATTATTATTATTATTATTATTATTATTATTAAATTCATACGCCATCATTTCTTGAAACTGAGCTCCCTTGTGATTATATGAGTTGCATACGTGCCTTTGTTTCAGGAGACCAGAATACAATACAAGTAGGAGCTCATGTGAGATCGGACTCCATGTTAAACTCTAGGATCACGTCTCATATAGCCTTGGTGTTGAAATGGACGCTGAACTCCAGCCCAATTAATCAACTTTTGTAAAGCCAGAGCCAGAAAGGACCTCCATATTTTAGAAAACTGCTAAAACAATTTTAACTAAATGTTATTTTGTTTCATATTTTACATATGAATATTTTTTAGAAAAAGAAAAAGAAGTCTAGGGCAATTTACAACATACTTGAGCACCTGTTCAAAGTCCAGCTGATTGTTATTAGCCAGCTTTTAAGCTATATTCAAAATATACTTATGTTACTACAAGAAAGTAACAAAGTAAGGCAAAAGGTAATTCAATGTGCTCGAATAGCATAATACATTCTCGTGCGCTAGACGAACTTAAAAGAAATGATGATGGATTGAATTCGCTGATCACAGAAATAGACGCATTTTATTGTATGTTCATTATCTAAAATATATTAGGGTTTCCAACTGATTCCCATGTGGTAATGCGCTATTGTGTACAAGAATATTTAAATACGAGTCCACTTGTTAAAGCTGTTGAGAACCACAACCTTTCTCATCATTTTTTAGCTGGTGACATTACTGAAGACCGCGACACACTTGTTTGATTTTTGTTAACAATAATATAAATTATGATAGTGTAACAATATAAGCTTTAATAAAATAGTAACTCGGTAGTACTAAGCATTGTTACTCATACAGTCTATCTCAACATTATTTCAATTCATCGTTAAATGCTTCAGATGCACCCTATGGTATAATGCGACACGACAGTGTTTTCCAACACACAAGTTGGCAACTACTGGGCTAAATAGATATCTTTTCTCAACTAATACAGCCCTCTTCTTGGTCTAGTGACTAGTGTGGGTGTCTGGTGCACTGTATTCTGGGTTCGACTTCCGGTGATAAAGCTTTGAAATTTGAACGGATTAAGGTAGTTCGATTCCACCTTAAACTGTAAGTCCACATCTCAGATAGCTTTGGTATAACCTGATATAGCCTACTCGACTTCAAAATTAGTCCAGGAGGGTCTCTTGTGGAATGTATGAATATCGAACTTCGATAGCTTTTAACCACTACACATGAACAGACAGAATCAAAAGCATATGGCAATTTCGTATTGAAATGCTATCTCTGCAAAATAGTGGTTGGATTAAAATTTGAAGTTAGTGTTACCCACAAGACGAGAAATATGTCGTCTCGTCTGGAAAACAAGTCAAAATGAAGACGAGAAACATTGTTTCTTTAAATTAGAGACGAGACAAGAAACGTGATTATTATTATTATTATTCTCGTCCCGTTTTCGATACTGAAGCCAGACGAAACAAGAAATTTCACGAGTCATGTGGGCAACACTAGTTTACCGAAGTTCTCATACATGCTTCATAATACAAAAACTATAATTTGACAAAAGTGGTTCTACAAACACCTTCAATAATAAATACGAGATGGTTAAAATGATAAATCATACCATTCGTGGACGTGTAGTGACGTTGAACGATTCTAATAACTCATACATAAAATTTAAAAAAAATACATCGGCATAAATTTTTTATATAAACTTAAAAAAAAAAAGATACGAAAAATTTTCAAGGCAACGTGAGATAATGTTTTTGAAAAATCGATACAAGACGAGAAAGAATTATTTTTGACTCGAGACAAGACATGACTTTTACAAAATGTACGGTACAAGACGAGAAAACCTTATTTTTCGTCTCATGGGCTATTTCAGCTTCTACGTAATTCTCTCGAGTATACAATGTAATCTTTTGACATATTTATTCCGTGTAAAGTTCGAAGCTGAGAAGAATGCAGACTTGAGTATTTTTGCTTTAATTCAGCTCGTGTATAGTGATTTCCCGTTAAAACTACAATTTATATATAGTAACTAAAATTTATATGTACAAACGAAAAATGCTTTACATATACACTCCGAGTACGGAATCTTCTCACTTGTGAGCTACACATATGTTACATAAGATATTCCCAGATCCATCCAATTCATTACAACCAATTGAAAATGAAATGCTGTTTACCATTCCATAATTGTGATCTCTATGCTAAAATAATAAGAATAATAAATCTAATAAAATAATGATGTCAAAGTTTTTGGAATGGGAGAAAACCCACAAAACCAGAGAACTTCGAGAAAACCCAAACATAATACTATCCACTTACAATCTCGCACGGTCTCAGATCCAAAGAGTATCCATACGCACTAAAAAAAAAAATTAAGTTTAATCTCTCACCCTTATGCCTATTAGGCTAAATGAGACGGTGATAATGAGAAATGAGTGAAATGAAGAAAGTGGGAGGAAACGGGAGAACCCCAAGAAAACCCACGAGCACGGTGTTTGTCCACCAGAAATATACACGGCGCGAGCTGGGATCGAACCAGAGACCCGAAGCAGCGGAGGTGAACGCTCTACCACTGAGCCACCGCGCAACCCCATATGCGCTAGAGTTGAACGATCAACCCCTCTTCAATCAATTACCTCCCCAAAATAATATACCTATAAATGAATACATGGCAACTGAAAATAAATGTGTGATTTGTGTGTGTGTGTGGAACGGTGGTTTAGTGAGACATAGCTCACCTCTGAGGCTAGATATCCCTAGTTCAATCCCAAGCACAGTGAACTTGTGGTGGAGAACCATTGTATCCGTGGGTTTTCTTGAACTCTTCCCGTTTTCTCCCACATTCTTATTTCACCAACAAATTTCCTAGGTTTTCACAGGGTTTTCCGTTTCCTCCCACATTCTTATTCCACCAATTCATTATGTGTATTTTCTCAAGATACTCTCGTTTTCTCCTACATTCTCATTCCACCAATTCTTCCATCATCATTCACTTGCCTTAATTACCGTTTCCTTTAGCCTTAAGAGAATAATGTGGGACTATTTTATTCAAAAATAGCCTACATTCATTATCATTTACTTTCATTAACCGCTAGTCTCAATTAGCCTCAATAACACAACGTGGGGCGTAAAACTTGAAAATTCAATTTGGAATTAAGTGGAAATGTGACAAGGTACTCACTCGCTGCATTTTTAGGATTTAGATTTATGGGTTTTCGGCATTTAAGGCCATTTAGCACTTCACGATTTGAGGGATGACGTCCCTCAACGATCACACAATCCGGGAAAAGGGAAGAAAGAAAGGATTGGGGAAGGAAGGAAGAGGCCTGGGACCTATGTTAGGTACCACCCCGGCATTTACTTGGTGTGAATGAGGAAAACCCCATTCAAGATGGCTGGCCTGAAAAAGTTTTTTACACATTTTCGACCGAGTGCCCCCACCGGGAATCGAACCCGGGACCACTCGCACCGAACGCGAGACCGTTAGCGACTACGCTACGCAGGGTCATTCGCTGCATTTTTCTTACTGTTTATATTTTAAGAGGTAAAGATGTTTCATTTGATTCATTAATGCGCAATACTTTGCTTATTCACATTCCAGTCATACTTTTAGGCTTTGATCGAGATTAACATCTAAACTTATAGACGCTTTGCTAAGCAAAGTTTATCACTTAATAGACAGTAATGATTTCAGGGAATGGTCCCGTGAGGAAATTGCCCCCTCCTCCAACCCGACGCTACGAACCTCCTCCCCAGTACCATATCTGCCTTGATGTTCCCGCTGTACTATTTTTCATCTTCCGTGTATTATTAGTCCTATTCCCTCAGTAACTCTCACGAAGTCACTACTGCTTGTAGGATATACGTGACTTTAATCAGTGGACTCAACGTGGGCGTTAACGCCTCCCAGAAGGTGTTCTCTTTTCGAAGGGGCACTGGAACAAGTAGGGGCAATTGGGACGCAATAATATATGTAAGAGGCGTTTGATGGAAAGGATGTAAAGGAAATGTAAGGAATAAGATGGCTAATATAGAACAAATTATAGAAACAAAATTGCATTTCACTTTGTATATCTCTCTTTCTGTGTATATATACACTTCAAGGGTGATTTTAAGAACTGAACTTTTTTACCGGTTCTTCTTACTGCTCGATCTTAGACTTGCATATTTGCTGATGACTTCGATGCCATGCAGCGTCAGGAAACTTTGGTAGTGAAGCAGCAGTGCTCACTTGTCTTTTCTCCCATTTTATCGTGCCACCAACTTATTCCACAGCTGCCTAGAGGTTTTTTTTTTTGTTTACACAGTAATTAAACGCTAAAGAAAGTGTGATACCTCCGATATGCTTGCTACAAATACTGAAAGAGAACTAAGCATCTAGAGATAGAAAATTCTGCAGTTACTGTAAGTGACACGATATGTTTTCTACGACAACATTCTTTCTTTTAATCTAAATTACCCAAAATAAAATACATGAAAATGATATTTAAAAAAAAGGAAAAGAAAAAAAAAACTTATTTGAAAAGAGTGAAAACAAAACAATATTTCAAAGCAGGTGTACGCACTCGCTCTCAAATTGCACAACAAGTGCTCTTAAAAACCAAATAGAAGATGAAAGAAGCTGTAAAATGAGTGATTTCCAATCCATACTCTCTAATAAATGCAGCTGCTGATATTAATAGATCATTAAAGAAACCCATGTAGAAGAAAGGTGTTGCATGACATACTACGAACATTAATCTTTTAAAGCCTCTCTCACAACTTATCATGTTTCTGACAATTCAGCTGAGTTATGTGTTGTAAAACACATGCATGTTAAATCTACACTGCGTTGTAAAACTACATGAAAACAAATAAAAACATTAAACAGAAATTAACACTCAACTCAAAGCTCATAAAGTTGGCCTACTGC
The DNA here is from genome assembly GCF_964235325.1 of Thermobia domestica. Classification (NCBI taxonomy): domain Eukaryota; kingdom Metazoa; phylum Arthropoda; class Insecta; order Zygentoma; family Lepismatidae; genus Thermobia; species Thermobia domestica. Next base: position 294,991,841 of record NC_137459.1, on the reverse strand, counting down.
TAGTGTAACATTAATGCTCCATTATAATCCACAACAAAAGTTGCCAATAATGTAGACATTAATACATTTTTGTTGTACGATTACTAAAATCCACGTAATTTTACTGAGATGAGTCTGAGATTCACGTTTCTCTTCTCTACGTAAATGTGTGAAATTTCGGCTGGTGTTCGACACTGACAGTTTATAGCACGTGTAGGAAGTAGTGCTGCCACAATTACATGTAGAAAGCGCAAACAACGTATCCACGCACACAAACCACCTTGCGAAGGTTTGTACATTAAGTGAATACTTTAATATCAATGTCATACTTTTGGAAGTGAGCAATTTTAAATCACGTCACATAAGAAGCTTACATTTAACTTAAGATATAGATATATACATTTATTGTTTATACATAAGAATCAAAAACCGCGTAGTAATCAATGTAAAATATGTTACTAAGTTTTCAGAATTGACAGAATTAAATATTTGAAATAGATGTTTTAAAATTATAACTTTGTATAAACACCTTTGTATAAGCACTGGTAAGTACATTTAATCTCAAAATGTGTTCTGTAATTAATTTATTTACATTAATGCATGCGCAACATGTTACTCATCGTAACATCCAAAACATTGCTAATTTTAGGTTAGTGACTCCATGTCTAATCACAACCAGGGTTACATGCTTATTCGCCTGTAAAAATCACCCGCCACAACCACTCGGCTAAGCCTTGTCGGCAACAAGAGACGCTCTCGTACTTACCTGAGATTCAGGTAATATTCTGCATAAAACTTCCAGTCCTGTTTTCTTAGTTTCACACACCACCATCCACTTGCAAGTCAATATTTCACTTGTTTACTACAATCAATTCTGTTACAAACAGTTTTAAAAAAACAAACAAACAAATTCAAGAAACACAAACGAGTAAGAAAGCTTAGCGCGCACGATCTTCCTTAGTCTGAACCTTTGAACTCATTAGCCGTGCAGTGCACAGGTAGGCCATCGTGCGGGGACGCAGCTTACGTCACTTCTGCTCAGCCTGTCCCCTAGTGGCAGCCTGGAAAAGCTACGTAAGACTTGTAAAGGTGTATTGTCTGAATTTTACAGCCACTCTCCTCTCTTCTTGGTTCTGCTTTGAACCGTTTGTTCGTCATATCTCACATATAGACGCTCTTTGTCGCTCTTTGTGACTTCCGAGAACGGGATTTGTACAGGTAAAGGAGAGAGAACTCGCATAATAAATTCCAGCTACGTCATGATTCATAGGTGTTAAAATCGTGTTGGTACATGGTGCTTTAAGTCGATAAAATTACTTGCATTCTCATAGATTTCATGAACGGAGTATCACAGAAAAATAATAAATTACTACTCACACCAAACAAAAAGTTGACACATGCATCAATTGACATATATCGTTAATCAAGGTGAAGCCAAAGAATCAGGCGTGGAAAGTAAGTGGACAAAGCGTACAATTGTGTTATTGTATTGCACAAAATTATATGCTGAAATAAAGAAAAAAAAAACAGAATTAAATGCGTTATTCTACACATTTTTAGTCATCATAGACATTTTTAATGCATTGTCGTGCGCTTTATAGTACGCTTTGACTAGTTTTTAACCTTACAGAAACGCATTACTGGAGTGCAGGAAAATTGTTTTATACAAAATCTCCACAGGCAGGGTCGGACTGGCTACTAGTAGGCCCCGGCGGCTGGCATATTGAGTAGGTCCCGAGTTGGAGTGTTCCAAAAACCGGTTTCGGTTCGACTTGTAGTTTAGTAGTAGTAGTGTAGAATCAATCGGTTTGGACTTCAAACCGGTTCGGTTCAGTTTGGGAGTGGTTCGGTTCGGTACGGTTTGGAACCGGTTCGGTTTCGAAACGGTTCGGTTTGTAGAATGGTTCGCTTCGGTTTAAGAACTGTTGGACCCTTTTTGAGGACTGTTTTGTTCGGTTTCAGTTCAATATTCGAAATCGACTGAAAAGCAGTTTGCGTTATTAGGAACCGTCCGTCCAGACATTATAACAGCGTTTCCCAACCGGTGTGCCGCGAGGAAATGAAAACAAAATTATTAATTATATAGGAACCTAATTGCAAGACAAAAAATATGTGTATTTAAGTTTCACATTACTATGAACCTCTACAATGAAAAAATACTGTAATTGTAATATATTATTGTTCATACATTACTACTACATAGATTGTATTTCGAAAAAATATTTTTATTAATATTTAAAATTGTGACATATATTAACCATGTTAATAAATTATAAGTTTCACACTGTGTTACTTATCAGTTCATTTTTAATGTTGAAAAAAGTATTAATTATCATTGTTATGACCATTATTGTTTCTTTATTGTTACAGATTATTTAGTAACTTGAAATTTTAAAATCTCATTCTATCCTTTCGACAAAGCAAACACTCATACAAATTACCGCAATTCTGTTTTAAAAGTACAAGCGATTTGTTTGTTCGTTCGTAATTTAGTGATCTTCCTTGTGAAAGGTTGGATATATTCTTCGAAAAAGAAAGTGTATTTTTTAAAAGACTGAGTTCTATATTTCATTGGAATTGTTTTTTATTTTTTAATTTGAATGAAAAGTAAGTATAATGATTTACGATGGAGGAAAACCAGTGATCGAGCTTTATTCTTTGTGAGAAGGAGGTCAGTAATCAAAGAAAACAAATACGACGGTATTTTCTATTTACAAATAATAATAATAATAATAATAATAATAATAATAATAATAATAATAATAATAATAATAATAATAATAATAATAATAATAATAATAATAATAATAATACCTAAGAGTGTGCCGCGAGAATTCAAGTTAGAGCCGTAGTGTGCCGCAAGTTGAAAAGGGTTGGGAAACGCTGCATTATAATAAGGCTGAATGTTATGTTTTTCGGTATAACTTTATTCAGATTAAAATTATTTCGATATTACTGAAGCAATTGAGGATTCGTACTGTGTGAGCACTTTTACTGATGCTTTGGGAATTGGAATAAAAATCTCAATATCAGTTGGAAGACAATTTTACGGCATGGGCGGATTTAGGATATATACCCTGGAAGGGGTCAGTTACTTGAAGGGTGGATGCTATTTCAGGAGAAGCTCCGTTTAGAATGAAACATTAAACTCATCATGAAACGACTGGGGAGCCCATGATTTACACCCTATATGTGGAATATATCGTGGTGCTATATTATCAGGTAACCTAGAAAATTCGTGCTGTTTTTGAGAAACAGTTACTTTTGTGGCGTTAGCGTGGTCAAATTGATTCTGATGACGTTATACTGTATGTTTACATTCCCTTAAAACTTTATTTAACAGAGAGTTGTTCAACTTGAAAATTACTCATTGCAGCTATAACCACCACCAGGTTATAGAAGTATTTTTTATGTACGCTCTGTATATTTCGTAAAGACAGTGATTATTTTTTCGATTTATACTTTATTCTGCGACGCAAATAACTTCTTTCTTTGGTGGGAATTGATTCCTTCCCACGCAATTGAACAAAGAAGCCTTTGATCGTTTTTTCATATATATATTTAACACATTGCTTTGTGGTGAGAACATTTCAGTAAGCGACGACGCTTCTCAGTGTTTCCCTGGCTTATTAATATGCACAGCATATATTCTACAGTTATTTGGAGCTGAATTAAGTGTTTTCTTTAATCGTTTATGGAAATATTGCAGTAGATTAGAGAAGATCAGAGTAGACCAGATGTTCGTACACCAGAGCGACGCCAGCCACACAACATTCCCAGTTCGTTATCTGTTCTTTCACACGCCCGAGTTATCGCAATTTCTCGTGCTTCGTGTCCAGTGGACTAAAATTATCGTAAACTCTTTTTTATGATCTATTTGCATGTACATACAAGTCATTTAACCTGAGTGCTTTTAAGAATGAACTTCCAACATTGATTAATGGACCATTGCAGCAAATTTTCGAACCTCTTGGTTCGGAGAGTGTTACTCCACGTTTCGGGGTAGCAACCACGCACGTCGCATCGAGCTTCAAGTATAATATTGTGCTAAGGGGCATAAGCTATTAGCCGGTGATATTTTCTTACGGCTAGCCCCAATCAATAAGCCCCAGGTTCATATACCTAGTGCGATTATAAACGCACCCTCCAACATCAGCATTCCACTTTGGGGACTGTTATTTCGCTGAAGACTCGTGTCGACTCTTCAGGACTGTTTGGAGCAGCAACCATATTACTACGTGGTATTATCTCGGCGACACTTCCCCCAGTGCTAATCCCCCAAGTGCGTCAATGGTGTGAGTAAAGTATTTATAGTGAAATTTCAATTATAATCATATATATATATATATATATATATATATATATATATATATATATACTACCTGCCAAAAGTATTGCATCACCCATGGAAGTGCTGTAAATACGTACAAGGTGTACCGATTTTCATGAAAATATGTTGGAATGTTATACATAAACTATCGTTAAGTCATTCTGAAACGTTTCTAAATTTGTCACCAGTAAAATAACTTCTCGCGATCAAAAATTAGTTCAAAATGTGGCGAGACCTCACCCTCACAGCAAAAAGAAAAGTTCTTGACAAGTAGGAATACAATATGCTTTTAGCTAGTATAATTATTAACATGAATATTTGTTTACATACAACATAAAATGTCATTGTAAGTACGAAACCAGCTGCAATTGTGCCTAGTTTTCTTTTCTGTTCGCCTATCAGGGACCAGTGGTCATCAAGAGTTGTCAGCTAAAATATACTAAATAAGTGATTGTTTGTTCGACACATATGAACAGTATGGCTCAAGTTCTTGAACTTAGTAAAGAACAAGGTGCTGTTATTGTGGAATTGTACACGTTAAAGTTTTCTACGTGACAGATCGCTAGAAAAGTGAACATACGTCAATCTACAGTTGTTCGCACTATTCAACGTTTCAACGAAACTCTGTCAAATGTTAATCGTCGATGATGACCTGAAAGACCGCGAATAACGTCAAAGAATGAAGATCAGTTTATTGTGGTCACAAGCAAACGTCAACGAACACTAACTGCCTCAGAAATTTGAGAAAAACCTAATGCTACCCGAGAAACAGTCGAATCTGTTAAAACACTGAAACGCCGACTTCGAAAACACAGTTCATCAAGGGGATGCATTGCAACAACAACAACAAAAAACTTTTGAGTAAACAAAACAAACATAAATGATTGCAATGGGCTAAAGAATATAAGAATTGGTCAGTACAACTGTAGTATAAAGTACTCTTTAGTGACGAAAGTAAATTCGAAATTTTTGGAACTAAACGCAGAAAGTTTGTTCGTCGACTTCGTGGAGAACGCATGCTCAAACAATGCATTAATCCAAGTGTCAAATATGGTGGTGGGTCTGTCATGGTATGGGTTTTATCGCGGGTGAAAATGTTGGTGATTTAGTGAAAATTGAGAGAACAATAAAAAAATATTATCATCGCATTATGGAGGGACAGTGGCAAAACTCTTGTCGGTCAGGGATTTATTTTTCAACAAACAATGATCCCAAACACACATTACATTTGTGTAAGTCGTATTTAGGAAAGAAAGAAAGAAAGACGAAAAGAATTGATAAACATGCGATGGCCACCGGAAAGCCGAGACTTAAATCTGATAGAGTTAGACAGAAACGTTCGAAAACGTCGACCAGTTAATAAAACACAGTTGTGGGTACATTTACAAACGTGTTGGAATGGTCTTAAAGCCCAAATATTACAGAAATTAGTCGCGAGGATGCCTAGGTTGTGTGCTGCTGTATTGAGAGCTTTTGGTGGATATTTTGATAAATCCCAAATTTGAATGATTTCGTTTCACATTCTAACTCTTCTGTTTTGGTTTTGTGTTACCCTTTGTTGTTTTGTTTCGCAAATATAAAATTGTTCTATTTGTGTTCATAATTATGTGCATTCATTTCGTTTTCTACTGATATCGGTGGTGATGCAATACTTTTGGCCGGTAGTATATATATTTTCATTTTTTATTTTTTACAGAAACGAAAGTAGCCAATCTTTATAGATTTCAAGGCGCTGAACACGAATATCACACTTAAAATTAGATGGTTGCTCAGGGTTGCCAGTAAATGTGGAATTTACCTTAAAAAATCATGTTTTTCACATTTATTTTGTTAGTTTTACTCAGGAACGTACGAATACGTCCCTATTTATCGTTGCGGAATGTGTTATACCTCTTCCTATCCGTCGATGACAGTACTTTCCAAAAATTTAACAATCATTCCGGTAACCGATACCGTTGGGAAATTATATATCAATATATTCGAAAATATCCCTTTTTTTAGAGGAAAATCCGATTTTTTATTTTTATTGGCAACCCTGCAATAGTAAAATTATAATTTATATTTGTAAAGTAACCTGTCAATATTGGAAATGTTTTCTTCAAATGTCGTTATGATCGAAGCGAGCCGCACTGTGAAAAAAAAATATTCTCTCTTCTACCGAAATGCCGAAAATTTCCCTAAATTTACAACATGCACATTAAATATGTAATATTGACTTCCGTATGTCGAACAGAACTATAGGAAAATACATTCAGACAATGTAACTATCATTTCCGTAGTCTGTACTGGGGCGAGGGATTTTATGTACTGAAATATTGCACGAAAAATTCCCTTTCTGCAAAATTCCAACATTTTTCTGCCTACAGCTGGCAATCCTGCAATAAATGACTGCACTGGCAATCGTCGGATAAATATAATCATAAAATATACGTTGACACCAACAATCTATATTCTATTCACATCCACACACACACACACACACAAATGTTTTTCCCGTGGGATGACCGTATTGTCAAGAAATTTCGAAGGGGTAAATGTCACACGTACGTAGGGAACAAATGAATTGCGTTGTTGCTATAATAGCAATATACAAAGAAGTGTAACAACGGTTTTGCTGCCTTCGTTAAGCAAGTTGTACTTGTTGGATCTGGCAACAATGCGGAAAGCTCACTCATGTGCCCAGTATCCAATCACCTGATCATTCGACAGGCTGAAACTTGTTGGCGGCGTGCGTGTGTGTGTCCGCGCTCTCTTTTATTGTACTGTAATGTGTCTTGGTTGAGAGGTGGTTGGTGGTGAATGTATATACAGTAAAGTGTTTGAATTAAACTGTGAGTGTTTGTGTTATTTGAACGAGTGTCGGTTTTCATGAAAATGCCTCGCACCTGCAGGAACAATCCTGATAACTTTTGTTATATTTGTGCAGACGCTATTTGTGGTAATAGAAGGCGACCATTTACTGATGCAGTGAGGAAAGCCTATTCATTGTATTTCGGTTGTCGAGTGGGAGACCAAGACAAATCTTGGGCTCCACACGTGTGTTGTACGTCGTGTTCTTCCGTACTAAATGCTTGGATGCATGGGAAAAACGTATCTATGAAGTTTGGCGTGAACCCACAAATCATGTGTCTGATTGTTATTTTTGTATGACACCGCCCTTAAAGTAATGAATCAATACCAAAAGGAAGAGAAATATCGAATACCCTGACATCACATCTGTAATTCGCCCTGTGCCTCATGGACAAGGACTGTCAGTTCCTGTTCCCCCAAACGCAACAACATCAAGCAGTGATAGCGAGAATCTGATCCTACACATCCAGCCGAAGAAGTGCATCCATCCACCAGTGTTGTTGATCCTTCATTTATGCCATCTTCATCCAGCAAAACACACAAAATCACACAACGTGAACTCAGTGATCTGATTAGGGATTTAGACCTCCCAAAGTGTAAAGCTGAAGTGTTAGCCTCACGACTGCAGCAGTGGAACCTTCTAGCTGAAACAGTGCGAGTGTCAGTTTTTCGGGATCGTCAGAAAGAACTTGAGAACCATTTCAGTGCTAAAGGTGACATTACATTCTGCAGTGATGTTGAAGGTTTGTTTCATGACCTACATATTTCATACAAACCGGACGAGTGGAGACTATAGATGGTTCCAAAACAAGCCTGAAGGATGTACTGTTACATAATAATAACGAAAGACCGTCCGTCCTTGTCGCATATGCTGCTTTAGCGAAAGAAACGTACACTACGTTGAAATCTGTTCTACGCGTCATTAGTTACAATCAGCATGAACGGCTAGTATGTAGAGATTTCAAAGTAATTTCGATTTTGTTGGGTTTGCAAGGAGGTTATACTAATTATTGTTGTTATATATGTGAGTGGGACAGTCGCGCAAGAGATAAACACTATACACAAAAGGAGTGGCCTTTAAGAACAGCTCTGATTCCTGGCTCAAAAAATATTGTCAATGAACCTCTAGTGAACCCTCAGAAAATTGTTCTTCCCCCACTGCATATTAAATTGGGACTTATGACAGCGTTTGTAAAGGCAGTGAACACGAATGAAGCAGCATTCGGATATTTGTGCATGAAGTTTCCGATTAAGTACAGAGAAGATCAACCAGGGAATATTCATTGGTCCACAGATACGCCAGCTCCTAAATGACCCTGACTTTGAGGCCACTCTAACCCTTGATCAGCTGCATGCGTGGCGTTGTTTCCGTAATTTGACTACATTGTTCTTGGGAAACAAGAGAGTCGACAATTACAGGGACCTTGTGGATGAATTAATTCATGCTTATCGAAACATTGGCTGCAACATGACACTGAAAATGCACTTTCTTCACTCGCACCTCGATGTCTTCCCAGGAAACTGTGGTGCTTTCAGTGATGAACACGGCGAGAGATTTCACAGGGATATTTCTATCATGGAACATCGATACACGAGTCGGTGGACAGCTGCAATGTTGGCTGACTTCTGCTGGACGCTACAGAGGGATGCTCCAGACACAACCTACAAGAGGAAGGGAAAGAAACGGCGCGTTCATTGAAGGTGAGTGCATTCATTTATCCTAGGCAACAAATTTGTGAACAATTTACTTTTGTGCAGCAATAACGAAGGTCCGAGGACCAATTTAATTTTTTGGCCAAAAATGTAGTATACAGGGGAAATTTGCGGTATTTCAGTTCAAATGATAAAATTTTTCTCAGTTCGGTCTTCTTGATGGCACATAATGTTACCAGTCTTATAATAACTTTTCCAGCATTCTTTCCAGTTATTTATTGCAGGATTGCCAGCTGTAGGCAGAAAAAAGTCGGAATTTTGCAGAAAGGGAATTTTTCGTGCAATATTTCAGTACATACCCCAGTAGAGACTACGGAAATGATAGTTACATTGTCTGAATGTATTGTCCTATAGTTCTGTTCGGCATACGGAAGTCAATATTACATTTTTAATGTACATGTTGTAAATTTAGGGAAAATTTCGGCATTTCGGTAGAAGGGATAATATTTTTTTCCACAGTTCGGCTCGCTTCGATCATGACGACATTTGAAGAAAATATTTCCAATATTGACAGGTTACTTTTCAAATATAAATTATAATTTTACTGTTGCAGGGTTGCCAGTAAAAACAAAAAAGTCGGATTTTCTTCTAAAAAGGGATATTTTCGAATATATGGGTATATAATTTCCCAACGGTACCGGTTACCGGAATGATTGTCAAAGTTTCGGAAAGTACGGTCATCGGTAAATAGAAAGAGGTATAACACATTTGGCAACAATAAATAGGGACGTAATTATACGTTCCTGAGTAAAACCTAACAAAATAAATGTGAAAAACATGATTTTTAAGGTAAATTCCACATTTACTGGCAACCCTGAACTACCATCTAATTTAAAGTGTGATATTCGTGTTCAGCGCCTCGAAATCTATAAAGATTGGCTACTTTCGTTTCTGTAAAAAAAAAAAAAAATCCACTGTAGACCAGTGTAATCAATGTTAAGTGTTGTGATCGTTTCTGTTCGTTATTTTTCTTTTTAATAGTATTCTAATAAATAGGTATAGTGTCATTTAACCCAGTGTGTTTTCGTTGTGTGTGAGAGTTATTTTTGTGTGCGTTATGATCTGGATGACCGTCTGATCGTCCGTGAGGTTTTCGAGACGAGACATCCAAACCTCTCGGCGCCTAATGCTCATCTCATCATTGAGACCGACGAGCAATTTGGAAACAATTTTGTAATATCTTCTTGGAGAGGTCCTTCAACGTCCTGCCCAGGTAAGTCCAGGTCTCAGGAGAACACTCATTGGCAGGACCTCGTAGGACAACGGAGGACGGACTACGACCAGGCGATTACAAATAAATGGTACCCGAACAGTGACCCGACACTCTGGGCGATTACACAGCTTTGGAAAATTCAAGATTGCTAATAAAGCTCCAACTGACCAAAGCAGTATATATATCCCTTTGGGGATCCTATGGTACAATTTGTACCCTACGCGTTTTTCATGGTACATTGCGTTATTTCTCTTCTATTTGAGCTTTTTCGTCCGTTTTTTTTTGTTTTGTTTTCCAAGTCCAGAGGCCTTGTAGAAGACATTACGTATGGTTTAAGACCGTCCTGCGTCCATACATAGGAGGTGATGACGTCATAAGTCAAAAATTTCTTTTCTCATTTTCTAAGCCTATGTTCAATATTTTTGGCGGGCTTATTTTTCTACGTAGAAGATTGAAATTTTGCACAAACATTCAGTCCACCGAGTAGTATTTACCAGATTTTTTGTTCCGATGTCAGTGCTAAAACAGGGGGGAACTAGAGGGGCAAAAGGTAAAAAAGGGATTTTTAACCCCCAAAATCCCGTTTTTCGTCATTTTCCCGCCTTACATACATGATAGGACCACATGAGTCATACCGTATGAAAGGCAGTTCCATTCTGAAGAGAACGACGGTCGAATTATTATTCTAGGGTAATTAGGGTCGTCTCAGTGAATTTTTATCCAAATATACTTCTGTATAGGGTAAAAGTGGGGCATGGTAGGGAAATTTTTTCTGGCGGGCCTATTTTTTCACGTAGGAGATTGAAATTTTGCACAAACATTGAGTCCACCGAGTAGTATTTACCAGATTTTTTGTTCCGATGTCAGTGTTAAAACAGGGGGGAACCAGAGGGGCAAAGGGTTAAAAAAGGGATTTTTTACCCCAAAAATCACGTTTTTCCTCATTTTTCCGCCTCACATACATGATAGGACCACGTGAGTCATACCGTCTGAAAGGCAGTTCCATTCTGAAGAGAACGACGGTCGAATTATCATTCTAGGGTAATTAGGGCCGTCTCAGTGAATTTTTATCCAAATATACTTCTGTATAGGGTAAAAGTGGGGCATGGTAGGGAATTTTTTTTCTGGCGGGCCTATTTTTGCACGTAGGAGATTGAAATTTTGCACAAACATTCAGTCCACCGAGTAGTATTTACCAGAAGTTTTTTTTTTGATTTCTGCGTAAAAACAGGGGGAGTCCAGAGGGGCAAAAGTTGAAAAAAAGGGAAATTTTGCCCCAAAAATCCTTTTTTTCAGGAATTTCCTGCCTTAGATACATGATGGAAACATGTGAATGGTACCGCCTGAAAGACAGTTCTATTCTGAAGAGAATGATTAGCGGATTATAGTCCTAGGGTAATTAGGGATGTCTCAGGAATTTTTTTTCCCTGAGACCATAGTGTTTTATGGTAATTTGGGGCATTGTGGGAATTTTTGATAAAAATTCTTCCGCCCTTACTATTCAAGATAGAAACTTGAAATTTGGCACACACATTCAGTATACCAAGTACTATTTATCAGATTTTTTTAGATGACTACGATCACACAGAAGGGGTCCAGGGGGGGCCAAAGTTCGAGAAAAAAATTCCCTCCGAAATTTTCACTTTGACATTTTTTCCCGCTTCTGGTATATGGTATGAGCATGCAAGTGGTACCATTTGAAAGCCAGCTTTATTCTGAATAGAATGAGGTATGAACCATGATCCTAGGATAAATATTGACGATACAGTAGCTCCTTGACTGAAAGTCTAAAAAATAGCCCAAAAAGCCAGGATCCTTTAAGGGATATATGTATGTATGTATGTATGTATGTATGGTAGGTATTACAGTTTCGGCTACGTAACACAAATATATAATCTTACTGCTTTGGTCAGTTAGAGTTTTATTAGCAATTAAGAGTTGTTCAGTGCAACGCATGTTTGACTATCGGAAGCGAAATCTGCGAAAGAGTATGTCCTTGGAAAGGGAGATTTTGAGGCCTATTTTGCTTTACGAGACTAACATAGGAAACAAAGATGCAAAGGCCGTTAGAGGAATATGCTTCGAGTTTAGAGGGGCGTCAATGAGTAAAGGGATTGTTTAAAAGTGGTTCAGCTGTTTTTTTTTTTTTTTCGAGTGGAATTGAATTTGAGTTTAACGTCTCTTTCAGCAGCAAAGCTACGTGAGACGGGACCTATTGATTAACGTAGAATTCGACCCACATCAGCTCCAGCAGAGAATCGAGCCCATGCCAAAGGAGCGTACGCTAACCGCTTAACCACGAAGGAGCTCTGATTTCCTTCCGAGACGAGAGTCTTGAATACAAGCATACTGTTGGTCTTCCATCCACTCTCTACAAAGTCCAGCTGGAGGAGGAAATCAGCAGTATCCTCATTAAACTTTACAGGAGCTGGCACACAGGAAAATGAAATGAAATCTTTGAGTCTTACGTCCCACGGTTATGCCGGTTAGGCTAAAGGAGACGGTGATTATGAGAAATGAATGAAACGTTGGAATGAAGAAAATGGGAGGAAACGGGAGAACCCCGAGAAACGGGAAAACTCACGCACACGGTGTTTGTCCACCACAAAGTTCACTTGGCGGGAGCAGGGTTTGAACACGGGACCCCATGCACCAGATGTGAACCCTCTACCACTGAGCCACCGCGGTCCCTAGCTGGCACACAGGATTGGAGTATTTGACGAATCCTTTCGATCGTATCTTTATAACCTTGGAATGACATGAAAGCAAAGCAAATAAGTTCCTCATATTATCTCCAAGAGAACATGCTCAACGGTTAAACATTTGCTTGTAGTTGCTGTCGCGCCATAACAGAACCTCATTCCTGGACCAAATCTTGATATATGACGAAAAATTGATCACGTTTGGTAACTGGAAGAGGAAACATAATTGGGCGACTTCTGGTTCGGTCTCGTGGGCTGCTAAACCGGACATTCAACAAAAGAAGGTAATACTATGTGTTTGATGGACCAGCGTTGCCATAGTCCACTATGAATATCTAGAAAGCGGAGAAACCATAACAGCCGAGGTCTACTCGTCACAATTGCAAAGAGTTTCAGCTCCACTGCTCCAGAAGCAGCCAGCACTGGTCAACAGAAGAGGAGTTCTCCTTCTCCATCATCTTGCCAAACCTCATACGGCAAATGCAAGTAAAGATGTGATTAAAACATTGGGCTGAAAAGTTCTGCCTCATCCACCCTATCCCTCGAACACCTCTCCATCGGACTATTACCTGTTTTTGGCCATGGATAAACATTTGCGCAAACAGCAGTTCCGAAAACTCGACGACGTCACAAAGTCTGTATCACAATTTTTGGACTCCAGAAAAAAGGATTTTTTTTAAAGGCATTTATAATCTTGTGTCTCATTGGGAACGTGTTATTGAAGCCAATAGTGATTATTTTGAAAAATAAAATGGGTGTTTAAGATCTTTGTGAGCCGTGTTCGAGAGACGAAAAACTCACGAACTTCAATTGTTTCCTGACATATATAATGCAAAGGAAAAGGAAAGATTAGTAATTTAGAGTGAAGACTGATTCCTCTCTTACCTATTTATATTTTAATATGAGAATCATATACTGATGCTAATCGAATGAGGTACTTGGGAACAACTTTACTTAAACAGTACTAAATCATAGCTAATCTAGTACGAAGAAAATACAGTATTACCGCACAATGGAAATATTACAGTTATACTATTTAAGTGAGTACTAAAACTACCTAAAATTTAACAATTTCTACTGCTCCTTTGAATAATAGAATATCTACCTACAAAATTTAGTATTTCTAGGTATTTTGGGGTTTGAAGTTTGCCATTCTGATTGTGAAAAGAAAAAAAAAACTCCAGAGTCCACCGTTTGAGAATTTCAGAGGCACGTTATATTAGTCCACCCCTTTGAGCAATAGGCTAACTGCCTACAAACTTCATCTTCCTAGGACTTAGGGATATTGTTCCTTAGGTAAAGGACAGTGTAAAAGACAATTATTTAATTTGTAACTATAAATATGCATCAACCCCTAACTCTAACAAAGACCATGAAAATAATATTATCATTACGTACAATATAATTCTGTAAATTGTTATTGTTTGGATCAATATCAATGGATCTAATCAATATTTGGATCCACAATGATCCAATATAATTTATATACACGTAAAAATTTTGGCACGTAAAAATATTTTATTATACACAAATCAGAGTGAGTTAAAGATTAAATTTAGCTCCATTTGAACACAGATGAATTAGATTTGACGGAGTTAGCTTAAGTTTTGATTAGCCAATAGTAAACGGAATCACATTTCAAAACCTTTGGCTCGGTTTGACGACAGTTTAGTTCGCTTTCTGAACGGTACGGTTTGGGAACGGCTCGGTTCGGTTCGGTTCGGTTAGATTTGGAAACGGATAGGTTCGGTTTCGGTTAACCGTTCCAAACCCGTTTAAGCGGCAAACCAAAACGAATTTTAGGTTTTCAGGAACCGTCCACCCCTAGCTCCGAGTTCTCAATCCTCCCCCCTCAATTAACGTTCTAAAAAAAAGCTTGATGTATGCAGACGGTTCATAGGACTACTAATAGTTGTCGCCTACGTTTCCCACGTTTTTTCTCTTACTGCTGACCTCTTCTCTTTATTAAAATTTTCGCTGCCCCTCTTTTGATTTAGCCTCTGTCTGGGAGGTGGGGTAATCACCACCTAGTCATCTGGGCCGGTCCGGGCGTGTTCATAGGCAGGTGCCCATGATAGTTTGAAGGGAGACAATCTATATATTAAAATGCTAGGTTTATACGTTTGTCTCCAAAGAAAAGTTTATATGTTTGTCTCCAACACTTTCGACAATGAGATCTCAAAAACCACAACTGCCAGAAACGTGCCGTTCTCTTTTGTCAATTCCAAATTTTGTGTAGATTGTCCAGTTCTAATTGAATATTTAAAAACAAAAGTAGTCGTTATTTCTTTATTACATTTTTAAGAGACACACTGGAAGTGTTGATTTTCTTTAAAAGCATAATATCCTATGAGTTATACCTTCCAGCACAACATAGTTGTATACTAGGGTTGTACGTCCATTAGGCGTTTGTTTCATGGCCAAATAAGAATTAACCAGTTAATGATGCTCCAAGAGCTTTGCCAGAACGAACTTAAAAAAGAATGGAGAGACGGAGCGGGAAGGTTAACTGTCACTTTTCCTAGATGCAAAAGTAACTTTTTTATCCGCACCTTCTTCTCTTTCTCGCAAAAATTAGTATAATATCATCTCTCTATGACTTACAGTTCCCAAGATATGGCTGCTTAAATATCTAGAATTTCGAACTTTCTTTGCCAATATCTGGGGAACGGTGGCCAGTTGGCCAATAGACAGGTAATCAGTGGCCACCGGTTACTATGTTCACCATCCTCTTAGGTATCGATCAACACCAATGTGATCTCTGTGTGAATTACGGTTCCCTAGATTTGGCTCTATAAATCTCCCGAAATCGGAACTATCTTTTGGCCAATATCACTTGAATGGTAAGCCATAGAGAGATGATATTGTTGTGAATCAATCCCTAATAGAATGTTAAACATTTTCGTACCGATATTAATTGAGGGCCACTATTTGGTATCAAAATATTTACCATCCTCTTAGAATTCGATCAACATCAATATCATATCTCTACGACGTATGGTTCCCGAGCTATGGTTCCTTAAATATCTAGAAATTCGCATTTTTGACCATTATCACGGCAGCAGTAAGTCATAGAGAGATGATATCGGTGTTAATCAATACCTAAGAGTATGGTAAACATTTTGGTACTGATATTGATTAGGAGCCACTGGCCAACTGTCCATTTGGACAGTGGCCACCGGTTACTATTTGTACCAAAATATTTACCATCCTCTTAGGTATTGTTCAGTACCAATATGTTTACTCTATTACTTACGGTTCCCGAGATATGACTCATTAAATCTTTGGAAATCGGCCATTTTTCGGCCAATATCTCGGGAACGGTAAGAGTGATGCGAAAAATTTAATCACTTTCTCTTATAGTTTGTGATGCTCTATCGAATGCAGGATTCAAAATTGATAAAAAAAAAGTTGCAAATAACAGACAGCCGGACTGACAGACAGAGAGACAGACATACATACATAGAAAATTCAGTAACGAAGTTTTTAAGTTCGTTGAAAACGAAGGATAACAATTTCTCCATTCTAAAAAAAAAGAAAAAAAGAAAAGAACACTTTATTGTTTGGAGTGTTTTGTCCTATGAACACAATATATCTCTGATATTCTAATTAATTATGTACTTATTATATTTGCTTACTACATGCTGCACTCAGGAAGAAAGGGAACACTGATCACACATGATTTAGGAACTCCAACCGGAAGTAGGCTCAATCTTGCAAACGGTGCGAGATATTGGAAAAATAATCGAATAAAATCCACTTGCTTTTATGGTACCCCTTGCCGATTTTTACCAAGACGTCTTTCACTTGTGTTTGTAAAGGAACATGTTGTAATTAAACCATAAACTAAGATTTTTTTTAAAATGTCATTTTTATTCATAAAAATGGCAATTTGGTAGGTGAAAATGAAACAAAGTTTTCTTGTAATATTTTAACTGTTGGATACGTGCATAACATTATTTTTAAAAATTACAAGAACAGTATTTGTAATTAAAAACATTGTTGAAAGCAAAAGGAAAATAGTTAAGAATTACCTGTAGTTAAATAACAATGTTTTTAGTAGTAATTAATATTTGAATAAAATTACGAAAAAAAAGAAAACCTTAAGGTAAATTAAAGTTTAAAAATACTTATTTTTACATCATTAAACAACAATAATATTTTGTTAAAAAATATAATTAGGACTTTTGAAATTTCGTAAATTTTTATATTGGCTTTTGGCAAAGTAAAAAGGAATTATGACTAAGGCAAACAAGGACAATAGTCCTTATAAAATAACCAAGTTTACAAGTAAAAAAATATTTTGCATTTTGCATTCTGGGTCCTGCATCCAGCATTGCAATGAAATGGTTATACAAAATTATAAATACCGCAAGAAAGACCATTGTTTGGTTAAAACCAAGCGAAAAATGCAATAAGGTACAGTATGACTACAGAAAACTTTAACTGTCTATTTTGCATGTGACATGATACTTTGAGGTCTCTGAAAGTGACAGACAAAATTTTAATACTTAAATATTTAGCTTATTTATGTCATAATTGGCTTAGCATTAAAAAGATATAGTTATATGTTATGCAGTTAAGATATCATACTTTGTTTGGTTATAAACTTAATACTTTTTAAATGTTCACAAATAAAGAACTATATTATTACAAAAATATCCACCATACACTATACTACCATTGTAAGCTAATTAAGTCATCAATAAAATATAGTCATTTATAACAATAAGAGATTGCGACCATTGGTTTAATTTTACTCTTTACTTTAACAATGTAATTTAATTTACACCTTCATAGTTTCCATTTTAATTACTGATTTAACACAATTTATTATAATTTTTATTTCTTTAATATTTTATTTTATTTTTTTACTTACGGTACATTATTCAAATTTATAATTTTATTCCTTAAAATCACGAAAAAAACAAAAGCAAACCTTAAGGTAAATTAAAGTTTGGTACTACTTTAATAATAGTTAAGATAACATACTATGTATGGTTATAAACCCAATACTCTTTAAATGTTCACAAATAAAGAATTATATTATTACAAAAATATCCACCATACGCTATAGTACCATTGTAAGCTAATTAAGTCATCAATAAAATATTATCATTTATGACAATAAGAGATTGCGACCATTGGTTTAATTTTACTCTTTACTTTAACAATGTAATTTAATTTACACCTTCATAGTTTCCATTTTAATTACTGATTTAACACAATTTATTTAAAGTTTTATTTCTTTAATATTTTTTTGACTTACGGTACATTATTCAAATTTATAATTTTATTCATTTCTTTCAATGTATGATACGATGTACATATATTGTGAGGAATGAAAAGAAGATTCACGCTGATATGCCAATGATGCGCTGTGTAGAGAGCGCAGGTTCAGCTAGTTTTCATTAAAATGGCACAATCGAATTTAATTACGCCATAATAATGCTTTTAAAAACGTTAAACAAAATATAATTTAGGATACAAAGCAAGTTATCTCAGTCTTATTACAACCAACTCCGATCTCCTGTACTACATTTTTTGAGGGAGAAATTTTAAATTTGAGGAGATAATGGATAAGCACTGAGGTATATATACAGGGTGTTTCAAAACAACACCGACAATGTTTGGGAGGTGATTCTTGACAGCAAGATAAGACAAAAGGTATAGAGAGAAATCCGTCATTTTGGAGTTAAAGGTTGCCGAAAACATAAAAAATTGAACTGTAAAGATCCAAAGCTCCAATACTTTGGGACCTACCGTAGTCGAGTCAAGACTTTACTTAGGAAATAGTATGCGCCCTTTCCAAACATACATGTTTCAGTATCCTGCGGTACTTCCGCAACAATTTTTATAAAGGCAGTTCATGAGTACTTCAAATTACATGCCAAACGCCCTCTTCAAAATTGTTGCGGAAGTACCACGGTGTAACAATATTGATATCTATATCTATTGTTATTTAATTTTATTTCATTTAATTTCATTTACATCTTATTAAAAGTGAATATCATTTAAATTTTGTGTGTATGTATTAAAAAAGACTATGCAAACAGGATCACGATTTTCTTTAATTTTCCTCCTAGTTCAAGCACAAGGTGCCTTTTTTTTTACCTGAGCAACAGTTTCAATAGAAAGGGTTAAGAATACTGTATGTCGTTGTTTCTCATCCGAGCACACACACGCACATAGAGAACCGTCGACCCAGTGAAGAAAGAGACAAGGAACTCGAAAAACTTTTAGCATTATTTTGTGAAAGAGCAAGAAAACGGCAAATCCACACAAATTGAATGGAATCGGAATGGAAAATAATTCCTGAAAATTTGCGAAGAGCACATTTCAGACCGTTAGTCTCCAAACCAAATGAGATACACTTTTTACACATCTCTGAGACTTTAACAAAGTCACACACAGGACAGAACGTCACCGATTTTAAATTCAGAAAATTGTAGAAGCATATTGTGAAATGTTAAAAAAAATCATGTTTTTCAGAAAACAGACGCTCCAGCACCGTTAAGGGGCGTATACATTAATTAAAAATCCAAAACGCAAGCAAAAAAAAAAAAAAAAAAAAAAAAAACTGAATAAATCAGAAAGAAGAAAAATTCAGAAAATAGGTAATAGGCGGATCCAAATCATCAGGAAAATTGGTAACCAAAAAAACCTCGAGACGGTCTGAACTCATCAATGATGTAGAACACAACATTTCGACTTACACTTAATACAACACCTCATAAAATTATACACACACTTAAGTTGATCGTAATAATGATGGCAGGCTAAGTTAACGCATAGCTGCACTGTCCAAATTCCACAACACGTACTGACGTAGACGCTACTTGCTTATTACTTTATTTAGCGAGCCACAAACTTGTATCAAGGATCAAGTTATTTACATATTTTTGTACATTACATATTACAATTTGCAGTTAGGGAAAACTAAACTTGTTTGACTCTCTCGTTACATCCTATCGAGACTTAGTGATCACAATATTAAAACAGTAACAACATCATGGCTCAAGCACGAAACTTAGATTCATAGACATTCTTTGAGAAACATTTTCTGAAACACTTACACACCCGCAATAACAAAAAATGGTGTTAGTGAAGTGTAGTGACAAGGAGTGCTATAGTTTGGCCACGCATAGCGAGGAAAGAAAGTGCCAAGTGGAACCCGACCGTGATGAAGGAAGATCTAGGGATCGTCGCCTCATGCAGATAAAAATGAAGGCCCAGCAATTCCTCTTAGCGGCAATCCAGCATCCGGAAGTGTCGTCAAAGGGTCACCAACCCAGGAACTGCGAAGACTTCTGTGTGTGTGTGGTAAGAAGGTGTGTGGTGAGAACAGCACTGGCAGCAAAAGATAGGACCAACCTATTTTACTTACTGGTGTTGTTGGAAGACAAATTTTCGTTCTTAAATAGAAATGCAAGACGTTGTTGCGTTAACACTAGTGCCAGAAAAATTGATATTTGGAAAGACGTTAACTTTGCTTTCAACACTTCGAAATTAGTATTCTATTTCGGACACTGGACGTAAATAAGCAAGATCTTCGATTTTAAAAGTATTTTTAACACTCTAAAAACTATAGCGATTCTGAATAATCTTGAAAATTTCTACATTTTTTGTTGACTTAAAGAAATCTTTTAGTAAATTGCTTCTAGAAGATGTAGTTTAAAATTTGTTCATGGAAAAAATCTAACCAGATATAACTGCTAAAAATTTTGATACTCTTTATAGTTAAGAAAGTAACGTCAGCGTTCAAGTTGATTTTATTTCTTTTTATGTCGTATTATTTAAAAATGTCCAAAGCATACTATCGTAGGGCGTGTCATTTTTGAGGGTGAAATATACTTTTCGTATTTTTTCATGATATGGGGTCTTAAAAGTATGTTTTTAGGTATGAGAAATTCAAATCTGTACTTAGTTTTTTGATTAAATACATTCTAGCTAGGTACATCAATATTTGAATATAGCACAAGAGCAGTTTTCGGAATTTCATACTGAAATACTTTCGAAAATGCCTTGCAATGCTATAAAATAAATTATTTTTCCTTATGGAACATTTTATTAATCATCAAAGATATTGATAAAGCTAGAGGTCAATAAGAAACAGTACTTTGAAGTACCAATACTTTGAGAAAGCACTCAATAAAATTTCTGCATACATAGACGTACGTACTGAAATACTGTATTTAAACTTTATATTACTGCACTGCAGTTACTACGAACAGAAAGAAAGCATTATTTTCATTACGTAGTATTACACCTTATAATTGTTTTAGTAAAAACATGTGACATTCTCCATGTTTGAAGTGTGTAGCTTCTGTTACGAATCTTAATAAACGCATTTTTCATTGATTTTAAAAATACCTCACTCAACCACATTAACAAACTACTAATTTTCAATTATAATGGATTATTTTCTAAGTGCAGCATCATACAGTTCATACACGTCTTACTTACTACTATAGTATTATATATATATATATATATATATGCTACATTTGTGTTACATTTTGTGATAAAGTTGTCCTTGTTTTACTTAATACAAATATATTCAAGAAACAGCAACAAGTAAGCAATACTATTAACGCACATGTTATTCACAAAGCAAGTTTCATTATGTTCTGTTTTGATTCATTTTTGGACATCATCTGTGGACTTGCTTCTTGAACTCTCATTACCCTTCACGTTTCACATGCGTATAGAGTTTTGCTGCTGCCTCTGAGACTTGTTTCATACATCTTTCTATAGATTGAGCGTGATACTTTCATGTGATACTTTCCGATGTGATACTTTCATCGGAACGTCTACAAATTTCTTTACTACTACTGTTGAAAGTTTGCATGTCAAGGGAGGTTCATAAACATCATAAGACCAGTCGAACGAGGCATTGGGGTGTTTTCTTCGGACGTACAGAGATATTTTCTTGTGCTGATTTACCTCTCAACTTAAGTATCTTTTGAAGTACGGCATCAGCAGAAAGAATCATGTATGTCCACAGGAAGTCCGGTTGATAACACTATAATTTTGATATTAAGACTTATTGTAT
Organism: Thermobia domestica; assembly: GCF_964235325.1. Taxonomy (NCBI): domain Eukaryota; kingdom Metazoa; phylum Arthropoda; class Insecta; order Zygentoma; family Lepismatidae; genus Thermobia; species Thermobia domestica. The sequence goes on along the minus strand of NC_137459.1, from coordinate 294,969,999 downwards.
ACAGGGGAAATTATCACTGTGTTTTCCCTTGAAGGATGATTATTTTAATGAAGCACTGGGGGAGATTGGACCGGAAGTGATAAAAATATCAAGCTTGATTAATTTTGTGAGTTGATAATTTTAATTGGAGCGGAAGAAAGTTTCATACTTTGAATCTTTTATGAAAATTTTAATTAGAGCGGAAGAGGGTGTGATATGATATTGAAAATTATGTCTTTTTCCCCTTTTTAGAGGAAACTGAATATAAGATAATAAGAACAAAATATGGATGAAGCCACGTATGATTTGTTAATTAGGGATTGCAATATATGCTTTGAGTCACGTAACTTGTGTGTTTGATTAGAATATCAAACACAGGAAATAATGATATGTATATCGAACTTGTTAGTAGGAATTGTAGTATGATAATTAATCGAGTAAGATGGAGCAGATTTGAAAAATGCTGGTTTGATAGTCAGAAACAGAATGATCTCTATTTCCTCCTCCTTTTGCGAGAGCAAAAGGGAAGTTTTGGATAATAAGCATAGAGATATTGATTTCGTTTTGCATGGAGAAGCTTAACTTTTTTTCGATAACTTTTATAAAATTATTGGGAGATAAAAGAGAACGTGGGATGAAATACGTGGGTTTGGAATGGAAGATAAATTCCTCCTCTCTGGATAAGAAGCAAAACTGGTTTATAAATATAGACGGCATAATTTAATTTGTGTTTTTAAGTGCTAAGTTTTTGTGGCCATAGTTTGTGTTGATTAGAACAGTTGGATTTATCGTTGAAGGCAAGGAATTTTATTTATATGAATTGAATATTAAAAATATAAGATATGATAAATGCCCTGTTATGATATATAATTGTAGAATAATGATTAGTTTAGCGTTCCTTATTGGCAGCGAGGCTATTTTTAAATTGTTAGAATAAGGGCTTATTACGTGAAAGACGTGTACGCTAACCGCTTAACCGTGAAGCATGTTTACTTTGGTGCTGGGAGAAATGGGTTTTGAAGGCAAGTGCTTTAAGATAAAATGAAAACTTAGAAGTTAAAAGAGCTTTATTTGTTTTATTTGAAAAGAAAAGAAATGGATTTTATTTTCTTGTTTGTTTTAAAACTGAATTACAAAATAATTACAGATTTGTTTGGTTTTAAAATGGCTGAAGGAGTCTTCTTAACTAGCAGAAGCTGTAGAAAGGACAGGAGGGCGGGGCTGAAAACAATGGTATTTGGCAGGGAAAGAACTTGTTTTGAAAATTGACAGACGAGGCGGAGTAGCTGGGTTGAAGGAGGGAAAAAGGTTGACTTTTTGTTTGAAATGAAGTGACAGGATGGGCGGGGCGTTGATTACTTGTTAAGTTAGGTTGACCATTGGAAACTTATTGCCAATGTTTGTGGTTTTCCACCATTTTGCTTTTTGTTTAGCAGACTAATTATAATAAGCAGAGATTAATGGCAAAAAGAAAGATTTTTTGTCTTTTGAATGAATAAATACATCATTTAAATATTTATGGAATAGTTTGTAAAATGAAATTGCTTCATTTAAATATTTAGGAAAAAAAGAGTGTGTTAAAAGTTGTGATACATTTGGGAAATGCGAGTTTTCAGTTTAACGACAGATGTATAATTAAAGCAACTGAACGATGATTGATGGAATGAGAACGTGACAGAAAACTTTATAGTTAATATACTTTGAAGTATATATATATATATGTGTGTGTGTGTTGGAATTTATGAATTTTATGAGTGTTAGCTATTGGTGACTTGATTGTAAATTGGGTTGATTTTAACATAGCTTTTAGCAGCGAGGGCCGCGAAGCGATTTTTGTTTGAAAATTGCGTTTTTTGGGGGGCGTACGGGGAACCATTTTTCCATTTTTGTGTATGTTAGCGGCACGGGGAATGAAGTATATGCGAGCTGCCTTTGTTGTGGTGCGATGAAAGAATGCGGGCATTGCGTATATGGCTGTAGTATATTTAAAGAGATGGCTTTTGACGGTACCGTATTATGTTGAAGCGCTTATAGTATGCAAAGCAGCAGAATACTAAGTTTTATGCACAGTGAATATTAATGACAATAAATGATTACGAAATGGATGTGATATTGTGAAAGTATACTATACTGAGAATGATTACAGAATGAGTAGTAATGGCAATGAGTAATAGCGACATCAAGTGATGATGGATATAGCGTACGGAAAATACAAAATACATGTACAATGGTTAGTAAACGTGTTGGGTGACAGCGGTATCAATTGATGATGTATAAAGCGTACACTATTGCTTAAGATAAATGGATAGCAACCAGTAAATGCAATGGGTGACAACAGCGTGAACTAATGGCGTATATAGCGTACGAAAGGGCAACATAGATACATAGGAAGTAGTAAATACATTGGATAAGAAAAAAGCAGTGACAAGGGTCATGTAGTATACACAGCGTACATTATTGCTTAAGATAAATGCATAGCAAGTAGTAAACGCGATGGGCGAGAATGGCATTAAGTGATGGCCTATATAATAATACTTATGGATGTGTAATTTAGTTGTATAGCGGGTGACAGCGACATGAAATGATGCCTTGTATATAATATTGCGTTTGAAAGCACAGCGGCGGTATGAAAAATACAGCATTAGCTGAAAGGCATGTTATGTTATACACATAGCAAAATAATGCCTAAAGTTGTGGAAAATAGACGCAAAGCGCATAGTAAGCGCAGTAGGAACCACATTATTGACGTTAGCATTTTATCTTATATACATAGTATACATTAGATGTTATGGATGCGAAAAATTGACGCAGAACGCGTAGTAAGCGTAGTAGGTGGCACATTATTGATGTTATCGACTGCTATGGTGTACAGAGTATACATTAGATTGTATGGATACGGAAAATAGACGCAGAGCGCGTAGTATACGCAGTAGGCACCACATTATTGATGTTAGCGACTTGTATTATGTACATAGCATATATTAGATCCTATGAATGCGGACAGTGGACGCAGAGCGCGTAGTAAGCGCAGTAGGTAGCACATTAAATGTTATGAATGAGGAAAGTAGATGCAGAGCGTGTAGTATACGCAATAGGTGCCACATTATTGATGTTAGTGACTGGTATTATGTACATAGTATACATTATTGCTTATGGATGATTTGTAAACGTACTGGAAAAAAAAGAATAGCGTCAGGGATTTCCTTATATACATTATGTGAAATAAACATGGCGACCTTGCAAATATAAGCATTGGCGTGCACTGGGTGGCATGGCTACCATATAGTTTAGTTTGATTTTATGTATAGGAAATAGGCGCGGTAAATTATATATATGAAGGTTACCACTTAGTATTGGCACAATTTGATTTTATGCATCGTATATATATGATGATATGCATACTGCATGGGAAACATACCAGATATTACGTACTATTGGTATGAACGGTTTATATTAGTATATAATAAAGTATTAGTAGACCATTGTACGTATACACAGTGTCCGGCTAACTTTTAGTAATCGTGAAACTTTTCCGCCATTTTTATATTAGTACGTTTTTATGCGTTATACGTATTGAAGTATAGCAGATATGATCAATGCATACCGGATATCAGTTAGTGCTAACATGATTATGATTTTTTCATCATTTATACGGTATATGGAATAAAGCATAGCACAGAACCGTAGTGGTTGCCATACGGGCGGTATAATTTTAATATGTAATAATGTACAGGTAATATACGCAGTGGCTGGATAGCAGTTTGTATTAGGTTTACAGCATACATATATTACTATTTGAATGAACGTATACAGAATGTCCGGCTACCACTTCATATGATACATACCGACTCATATTTTTGTCAGCAACAAAATATTAACAGATTTTTTACTTTGTGTATGGGAAATATACACAAAATGTTTGGCTACCACTTTGTATGAAGCTTATGTGCTCATTTTACATCATACATATATTAGTATACCATTGCACGTATACACACTAGCACTTTGTATGAGGCTTATTGGCTCATTATCCGGCAAACATATTTTATTGCCTTTTTTATCTGATATATTACAAACTGAAGGACATGTAGTGGTTAGCGATAAAATTTATAGTAAATAAAAATTAACTTGTGTTTATGTACAGCAATCGGTTAGTGTTTAGTATTAATGTCCCGCCACTTTTATATTAATTTGTTTTTATGTGTTGTATGTATTGAAATAGTCACAGTGATTGGTATTGTATCGTATGAATTAGTTAATCTCCCGCTATTTTTATATATTCGCTTGATTTTAATTATAGTACGTATAGCAAATAAGTGCAGTGCATATTAATTTGTATTGGGAATATATTAGTCTGTTGTAAGTGGAATGAACAGGATACGTACCGGTTAGTATTCATGTGAACGTTGTGCATAATACAGGATGTAGTACATATACATATTTTAATTGAGTTGATTATTTAACACAGTTTTATTTTTTTATGGAACTCATATTTATTGGTTTGCTTCCATAGGAATTTTAGTTGGTTTGTTTGCATAGCAAACTCTGAACAATCTATGATTGTGATTATTTAAAGGATCGTTTGCATAGCAAATTCAGTTGGATCGTATGCTGAGCATACTCAGAACAGCTACGCTGTGAACGTACTAATGTTCCTTTGGAAACTAGTTGTTATCTTTAGCTGGTTTGTTTTACCACTTAAACGCATTATTTATTTAATATCTCGTAATGATTACTCGAGCAATCTATGATTGTGATTATTTCACGGATCGGTTGTATAGAAGCTCATAAAGACAAACTGTGTTTGGAACTTGCAAATAAATCGCTTGCTATGCAAGCTCCGAGGAACTGTGTTCCGAACTTGTAAATAAGTAATGTTTCTGTTGGAATTTTAGTTGAATCATTTGCATAGGAAACTCCCAACAGTAGCTAGGCTGCGAGTATTTTATTTGCTCGTTTTTTTGAGAAGCTTTGCGAGAAACATAGTTGCGAAAATATTAAAATTTCTGTTGGAATCTCATCAGAACAGCTATGCTGTGATTATTTCACGGATCGATTTCAATCAAATCTCTTCTTATTCATTGTATCGTTTCTTATATTTTACGGATCGCTTCTTGCAGAAGCTCCGTTTATTCATTGGATCGCATGCATGGCATACTCGTTGTAAAAAATGTTTCGAACTTGTAAATAAATCGATTCCCGTTGGAATGTCAGCAGAACAGCTACGCTGTGAACCTACAAATGATTCGCTTATAAAGAATGTCGTTACTTATTTATTTATTTATTTATTCAATCGGTTTTATAGAAACTCATAGAGAGAAAACATTGAAAAATCTGAAAGTTGTAAAGCAAAATAGTAAATAACTTGTTTTATCCCTACCATTAGTAAAGTTTTGATTGACGGTAGAAAAATTATTGTTTGTTTCCGGTTTTTTCCTTTTATTGTTAGTAAAGTATTTTCATTGGCGCGGTATTGCTTTGTTTTCCTCCCCACTGTTGTTTTATCAGTGATGGAAGGAATTCTTTTTGTCTGTGTTGGCTGATGTGTTGAAACATGCTCAATCTGGTTTCAACCAGTTTATTATCCTGTAGTATATACATGCCGCATTGTTTAGGGAATGTTATATATTTGTTGGCGAGGACAGCTGAATGACGTGGTTTATTGCTTGTGCAAAATTAAGCTAATATTTTTATAAAAATATCAGTTAAGTCATAAATGAACTATTTTAATATTCATTATATTTTTACAGTTGTACATACATAAAGAAGATCTTAAAAACAACAGAGAGCGCAAGAGGCAACATAGAAAACACTAAAGGCAAAAAAGAAGAATTGTTGTGACACTTACACGAGAGTCAGCAGATTGAATTAGAAGATCGTAGATACATATATATTATACATACTTGATTATTTAAGATTAAATTTGATGATTTTAAAAGAAAGATTGAAATATTGAATACTAATTAGATTTTATATGTATGCAAATATTTTGAATAATGAAATAAAATTATTTGTAGTTAGTACATTTATGTATAATGATTTTGCCGAACATATGTAGTTATTATTTTTTTAATTTTATTTTTCAACTATTTAGTGGTTCAAACTCATTGAGTGTTTTATTAAGAATTTTAATATTTGCGCAGCATAGATGTATTTATGCTGATTTTTCAAGAAAAAAAATTTATTGTATATGTTGTATGTATTTGTTTGTTTGTTTATAAAACACTTAAAATTATTTTATGTGTATTTTCAGATGGAATTCCTTGGCGCATCTGTGGTAAATGAGTTGAATGAAATAGACGAAATTTACCTGGCCGCTGTTATCGAAGACCTGCACACTAAGGAGCGGTGTTGGAGTCTTGGTGGCGCATTATGGCTAAGCAACGCCAAGGACTACGGGAAACTGAAAGGTATGATCCCTTGATTTTGACTCTTTATCAATTGTATTAAGACGACCAGCCGGTAATCTTTCAATACGCAATGTCTAGTGCCGATATTGTTGTTTTCTACATACGGATTTTTCAGTGAACAAGTCATGTACCAGTGGGCACATGACAAATTTGTACATTTAATTTATTTCAATCAAGGACAGGTTGATAGGATAATACAGCGAAGGTAACCGAATTTTGTAATTATGGTTTGCGATTTATTTCGATTAATAACGTGGTGCCATTTGTTATTCAAAATCCCGTAACTTTGGTCTACCACGAAAATCTAACCTTGGAAAATATACATCAAGTAGATCTTAATTTAATTCATGTCCTTAATGAACAGTTACTAAATGAGAGAGATGGTACACACATGAATCAAAATTCCGCTCTTGTTGTAAATTGTGATGAAAACGGAAAATCTGAATATGTGGAGGCCTTGTTTAATGAATTATCTGAAATTGGATAAAAAAAAATGGATGTAGTAGTTGAGAAAATAGAACAATCAAGGGTACAATGTTCAAGCGATACTCGAGGTTAGGGATGATGTCTCCACAGCCCGGGACGTCTGGGTTCGTCCCTATGGTGCAACGTAGCACACAAAAAGATGATGAAAATACAGGGCAAGGTAACTTGGAAGTGGTACGTGAAAGCAGAAAAAGTTTCACTAAGTTTAACTTGGTGGGACATGAAATTGCGTTTAGGCCAAAGGGAAACCAAGACATTAGAAATCCTGCGGCCTACATTGAAAACCTAATGAACTTCGCATTAAATAATGTACTTATTGATGCGACACCTAATGAATTTGTTGGCATGTACATTGATTCCTCAAATAGTAAGGATAACAAGACAATGTATGTTCCGTGGAGACGCCGCAAAGATATTTCTGCACAATCCATTTTAGTTTCTATTACTAGAGTGCTAAATAGTAATGAAGACTTCCTTTTAGGTGATCATGTTCTATTCCGTTTTAATATAGTAAATTTAATGTTCGGTGCTCGAAAAAGTAGAAGTAATAATTCCTCACTTAACAAATATTTACCCCTGAACGAATTTTTAGTTCAGCATTTAGTAGATCTTCCAGGAAGCGATACGGACAAACTTTGTTTGCTAAAGAGTATCGCTTGGGGCATAGCTAAGCATACTGAAAACCGCCAAAATTTAAGTAATTTAACAAATCCAGATCGAGACACATCAAAGCATAGAGCTATTGTCCTTTGTACGCGTGCAGGTGTTAAAGGAAGATATGAATGTGATTTTAATGATGTTGAATTATTTCAAAACATTTAAGCCCAAGCTATCAAATTATTATTTATGAAAAAGTTCCCGAAATAATACGGGAATTTAGAGTACGTTATCCAAGAACAGAAGTAGAGAGAACAGATTTACAGGGTACGAAACCAATTTACATTTATTATAACGAAAGTGGGAGTATTGGTCATTTTCGACCAATTAGAACCATTACTTCATTTTTGAGAAGTATAAATATTGTTTAGATTGCTTAGTTGGTTATAATGGAAATCTTCGAACACATAAGTGTGAAGTAGTGTGTTCAGCTTGTGAACATTGTCATCAACAAGATATTAACATGCGTCAAATGAAATGTAATGCATGCAACAGATACTTTACTAGGGGTGAATGTTTTGACAATCACTTAAAAGGTAATAAAGTTGGCAAAAGTGTGTGTGAATATGTTATAGTTTGCACCAACTGTAATGTAATCTATGGTTTAAGAAAACGGAAATTGGATCATACATGTGGGGAATACTTTTGTAGTATATGTTGTGAACATGTACAGGAAGGTCACACATGTGAAGAAACTGAAACCAACTTGTATCAAGAAACTTCTTTACATTGTTTAAGACGTGAAAGCCATGCTCAAGCCGGAAAATGAGCGTGGGGAAAGGGAACATGAAGTTTGCCTTAGACACGTTTTCCATGTATGCATAAACAAAAACATTGATGAGATCTGCACTACATGTGGTGTTGAAAACGGTAATCGTTCGTTTTCTTTTAAAATCAAAGATGAGTTTATTACGCATATTTTATTAGATAGACCTCTATTTATTAAGATTTGTGTAGTGGCACATAATGGGGTAAATACGACAACATTTTCTGTTTGAGATCTCTCATTGAGTCCCAGCATATTATTCCAAAAGCCTTAATTCAGTGTCAAAAAATTTTTAGTTTTTTCTATTCGAGAAAAAATCAATTTTAGAGATTGTTTTCTTTTGCTCGGGGTGAAACTAAGCAAATTACCGAAGACATTAGCCTTTCTGGAAATTTAAAGAAGGGAGATTTACCATATTTGTTTAATACTTTAGAAAATCAAAATTATGTAGGACCATATCCGGGAATAGAATACTAAGACCCTGAATCGCGGAGTGCTGAAGGAAAACAGCGGTTGGAAGCATTACACGAAGAACGTGAGCGGTTGGGAGAGCAGTTTAATTTGCAAAAGGAAATGCTGGAGTACTGTGAAAACGATGTGAGAATTCTCACAGAAGCTGTTATCAAATTTACTAATATTATAGAAGAGAAAACGGATGGGTTACAGTGTTTTCTTGTTTCGTCTATAATTGCAAATTTAGCCATGCTCACGTATCGTACATCATATCTTCCAGAAGAAAGTAGTTCTGTTATACCACCTTTGGGGTTCCATCATAAAACTAAAACTAGTGAAAAAGCAATAAAATGCCTAACATATATGGAACACCAATTGGCTATAGAAATCCAGCATGCTAGACGAAATAGAGTACAATCTTTTGGAACAATGTTCACGGATACCGCGGTGAGCTTAATGCTGTTTTGGAATTCATGGGCTGTTTTTGGCACGGATGCAAGCTTTGTTTTCCGTATAACCATAACGCCGTAGTAGATAACGCGCAAGGTCCGTATTACACATTCGAAAAAGGTACGAACTTCGTCGTAAATATTTCAAGGAAATTTTAAAAATGAATTTCTATGAGATATGGGGGTGCTCTTGGGATGATAAAGTACGCACAGATGTACAGTTGCAAAAGTTCCTTAAAGAACATTGCACTAATGCAAGCGACTTTTTTATTCCTAAGAGTTGCTACAACGGAGGACGTACAGAAGTCTTTCGTTCGTATGTGGATTGTACGGACAAGGAAAGCGTGAAATATTACGATATTACATCGTTATATCCTTATGTCATGGCAAGGAAACCTCTTCCGGTGTGACCACCTAGTGTGCATAAGGGGCCAGTTTTCCCAGATGTGGGAAAAACAAATGGGATTATAAAATGTACTGTATTTTCTTTTTCCCATTCTATTAAACTTTGTACGACATGTATGGAAGAAGAAAGTATTGACAATTGCACACGTAGGGATTCTGAACGCGCAATGACTGGAACTTTTTGTACACCAGAGCTTCACCGTGCTCTTGGAAACGGTTATCAAATCGTCAAAATATATGAAATTTGGAAATTGGAACTTATGGTTCTGAAGATCGTAATTCACCTAGTTTATTCCGGGATTATGTGAACACATTTCTTCAAATGAATCAGGAAGCTTCAGGCTATCCTGCTTGGTGTAAAACTGAAGAAGAAAAACAAAAATACATTGACGATTATTATGCTCATGATGACATCAAATTAAATAAAGAAAATATTAGGACGAACCATGAACTTAGGCAATGCGGAAAGTTGTACCTCAATTCCTTATACGGAAAATGGGGACAACGTACAGATATGACGCAGTGTGTGATTGTTGATAGTGGGGGCAGATTTCCATAGGTACCTTACTACACCACGATATGAGGTTCATAGTGTTATTCCAGGTGGTGACGAACATCTTATTCTCATATATAAAGGACCTGGAAACTGAGAATGTACCTCTGGAATTTTCCAACGTCATACTTTCCGGGTTTATTACCTCATGGACCAGGCTGGAATTATATGAGTTGCTAGTAACTGTAGGACCTGATGACGCTATTTACTGTGACACTGACAGTATTATGTTTACGTGCAAAAAGATAAGGAACCTCCGTTAAAGCTTGGAAACTATATGGGTGATCTGACTGATGAAATAGAAGAAGAGTGAGAGTTTGTAACATTTATTGGCTTAGAGCCCAAAAGTTACAGAATTATTCTTGAAAATATCTCTTGGGAATTCGATATAAACACAAAATTAGGGGAATTACACTAAATGATAGAACTTCTCAAAAAAATAAACTTTGAGAGCTTCTATGCATTAGTTAGTGGTGATGTGCGAAAACAGGGGTTCAGAATCTTTTCACGTAAAGAGACAAAAACACATCAAGAGGTAAACACAAAACGAAAACGAAATGATGACATAAATTATACTGGACCTATACCAAAGACACGAAGTTTACCTAATGGTTATGTACAGTAATTTTACTCTGACCTATACGTGGTTATTTTTATTTCTTTAACACTCGTTGAGTGTGATTATTTATTCATTCGATCGTTTGCTGTGCAAACTCAGAGGAACTTAGTTGCGAGAATATTAAAATTCTTATAGAAGCTCATAAAAGCTGGTATGCTGTGAACGTACTAAAGTTCTTATCGAAGCTCGTTGTTAAATGTGTATTGCGTATGTGTGTGTGTGTGTGTGTGTGTGTGTGTGTGTGAATGAGTGTGTATATAAAGTAAGGGATTTGTGGTATGCATTAAGTTTAAAACAAAATGTTAAAGTTTCAATATACCACCACTATTTTAATTGCTGGTCCTTCACGTGCAGGTAAAACCTACTTTGTTAATCGTTTATTAAATGAACGCAATAAAATGTTTACTATAAAGTTTAATGAAATTGTATGGTGTTACAGTGCAGTAATACTAAATTTGGATGTAAGTGCACAAATTCAATCCGTAGAAGGAATTACAGATATGAATAATTTTGAAACACAAGAAAATTCATTATTAATATTAGATGACTTAATGTCTGAAACCAATGGTGATGTTGCAAACTTATTCACAAAATATGCACATCAAAAAATTAAGTGTTATATTCCTTGTACAAAATTTATTTCCAAAAGGAAAACATGCACGTTATATAAGTTTAAATGCACATTATATTATAGTATTTAAAATGCCCGTGATAAATTACAAATACAATATATAGCTAGACAAATTATGTCCCGATATAGTAAACAAGTTGTAAATGTGTTTGAACATGTAACACGTAAACCTCGCACTTATTTGTTATTTGATTTAACGGAAAAAAAAGTGATGCATTACGATTACATACAAACATATTTCCTGGTAAAACACTGCAAAATATCCTGGTGAAACACCGTGTATGCAAATGTAAAATACAGTAATTCTGTAGTTTACGTTTAGTTTAGTTCAAGATGTTGAAGGTGAAACAAAACATTGATAGTCTCTCTGCTTTGTGCAAATGCAAAAGTGCAAAGCGAAAACAAGTGATTCAACACGCGTGTGGTGATTTAATACGTACTATTTCACAATTTATTAAAAATACAATAAAATGAAACATTCCGTTAAATTTCCGTCAGAAGCAACGTTTACGTAGACATAAAAGATCTTGCGTGCTTTATCTACGCAACGTACATCACTTAAGAAGGAAAATAATTTTTTATTACAAAAAGGTGGTGCATTTTTACCATTAATCTTAGGACAATTACTTTGTGCAGTAGCAAGTACTTTATTTGGAATTTAGTTATGGCAGAATTTCGTAAAATGATATTAGCTCCTGGAAATGCCATGCACCAAATCCATGCAAATATGAAATCAACAGATTCACATCAATCTCGTTTAGATGAAGAAACGAATAATATTTTAAAACGTAATGTTTTTTGTCTTGGTAAAAAATGGAAATTGTATCAACAAGCATTGTAACAGTATTTAAAATATACTTCAACAGTTTCACAAAATCCTATCACATTACCTATTATTTTAAAAGTTGTTGAAACAAGTGAAGAAAAGAATAATTGTATTTTGCCCTTGATATCTGATATTTTAAAATCAGTACCGAAAACATAACGAAGGAAAACAGATCTATTATTAAAACAATAAACAAGTTCCAATAAAATTCATTGAGATCAATACGGAACAGTGCGTATTCATGGAAAAACAATACCAGGTTCTAATATTATAGATTTAATAAATGCTGTTGTACGTACACGAAAATATTCTAGAAATCCAATAGGCTTTCATGAATTTAAAAGTTTATTAGATGATCTTAGCCGAGATGTGCCTACTGTCTTTTAAAAGGAGAATCTGCAATGCTGATTTTAAGGCGTCCTCGTCTATACTCTATCAATCCAATGTGCTTTCTACTGTCCCTTTTTAAAGCACATCCCCTCCCGGTGAAACTGGAAGTCGGGATCATCTTGTTTGCCTTTTTTCGTCATTAGTCAGTAATATGAGCTAAAATAAAAAAGATTAAAACAATTAATAGTAGAATATTTTTCAGGCATGACGGGGTTAATGTACCGCGAGAATTTATTTCTACTCCTATAGTAAAATCAAATAGTAAAATTAAATATATTTAAAATATATTTAAAAATTGGAAATATTATGAAATGTGGAAATTATAAATTATCAAAATTATATTATGATTATACAAATCCTGCTTCTTTATCTAGTAGTAAAACAATACAACAGAGAACCAAATTATCAAAAAAGAACATTAAAGATTGGTTAGCATCTCAAGATGCCTATACATTTCACGCACCAGTACGTAAAGTATTTGAATGTAAACAATAATATGTTAGTGCACCAAATGAAACATTACAAACGGATTTAGCAGATATGCAAAATATCGCAAAGTATAACGACAATTATAAATATATTTTGTGTTGTATAGATATTTTTCACGATATGCCTATTAACAAAAGCAGGTCCTGAAATGGTAAAAGCAATCACAAAAATTTTTAAAAAAATAAACTACCCGTGTTTACAGAATTTTATAATCGTCATGTAAAACGGCTATTTAAAGAATATGAAATTAATCATTATAATGTGCATTCAGAAATTAAATGTGTATTAGCAGAACGGTTTATAAGAACATTAAAAGAAAAATTGTATCGTTATTTTACTGCTAAAATACATATCGTTATATAGATGTTTTAGATCAATGTGTAAAAAATATAATCATTATATAATCATACGTATCATAGAAGTATTAAAATGGCAACTGCTAAAGTAAATGATTCTAATGTAGATCAAGTGTGGAATACGTTATACGGAAATAAAATGAATAAGAGGAAATTAATACGTAAATTTCATCCAGGTGATTATGTTCGTGTTAGTAAATATAAACATAAGTTTGAAAAAAGGTATTTACCAAAATTGTCACAGGAAATTTTTATCATTGATAAATATATTCCGACAAATCCTATTACGTATAAATTAAAATATTGGAATGGCGAAGAAATTAAATGTATGTTTCATACACAAGAATTACAAGAAGTAAATCTTAATTCATACATAACATTTTTAATTGTAAAAATTATTAAAACGAAATAAAGGTATGATGTATGTAAGATGGTTAGGTTATCCGTCAAGTATGAATTCATGGATTACAACAAGTTCTGTTCAGTCTTCAAAATGAGTTCAACGATGAAACATGATTTCTATGTTACTCTTCCTTCAACTGCTAGTAGTTAGATGTCTAATGATAATACAACGTCATCGTTTATAGTAAAGGTTGCACAACCTATTCAATTAAGTGGGGGAGAATGGTATGTTGCATTAACGCAACTTAATATACCATTTAGCTTATATAATGTTCGTGAAAACGACAAAATTGTAATACAAAGCATCATTGAAGATGAACTTGAAATTAATGATATTAATATAACACGAAAATATTATTCTTCCGTTCAATCTATTTTAGATATGATTCCGGAATATGTACGCATGATGAAATATTATAAAAATAAAAATAAAATTAACATTAAGCATTCTTTAAAATTAGAAGATCAATGTATATTTGGTATAACAGAAGGATTACAACATATTCTTGGATTTATAAATGAAAATACAACCTATGTTCACGATACTGTTTTTCTAAAACCTTTTAATGTAGACGTTCCATTAATAACACGTGCAAACTTTCCATGTAATTTAGAGTATAATATACCAAACATTATTAATATTTGTGTTGATATTGTGAAACAGGAAGAAAATATTTGTCCGATACTTCGTAAAGTTAGTGCGTATAATATTGAACATGGTCATGTAAAATGTTTTCTATTTGGACCATTATGTAAAAGTTGGATCTTTTGCATTATTCTTAAAAGGTGAACACGGTTTAAAATTGCCATTTCAATTTGCAACTTTAAACTTGACACTTCACTTTAAACGAAAATGATTTCTGAAAGTATAGATGATAGTTTTTATCACACTAGTTTGAAATACTAGTACCGATGTGTATCCTAAAATATTCCGTCGCATTTTATAAATCAACTAAAAATTATCAGAAACTGATTGTTATATAGGATTAACTGAATTACACGTTCCTTTTAGATGTTATAATGTTACCGATGGTGAAAATGTTATTTGGTATAAACTAAAGAATGGTGAACCGCAAAAAAGTAAAATTGTAAGTGGATATTATCCATCCGTACATCATATCATTGATGAATTAAATAAAGTATCAAAAGATATAAAATTGTCTCTATCAAGTATTGTGCAAGTACATTGTAGTGAACGCGTTGAATCGGTTACATTGTCACCAACATTAGCTTTACAATTAGGTATTCCTGATAATGAAAATCTTGTAATTCATTCTCGCGGAATTAAACAACCCTACGTTGATATTGGTTATCCACATCAAATTTTTGTGTATACTGATATCATACAATGTCAGTTTTTAAGTGATACAAACGTACCATTATTACGTATTGGAACAATATCAAATATTAAATACGTTAAAATGCGAACATTAATATTTCAAGATATTCATTATTTGCCACTTGCAAAATTTTCCTTCAACACTATTGAAATACTATTAAAAGACCATGCAGGGCGAAATTTGCCTTTTCGTTCTGGGACACTGAGTGTAACAATTCATTTTAAGCGCGCTCCTAATAAAATATAATTTATTTAAAACATGAAATTTAGACAACATTACGGTATCCCATACTTTTCAGGACCTGTATATCAACGGGGACATGGTATAGGGAGTTTCTTCCAAGGCTTATTTCGATTTGCATCCATTTCTTAAACAAGGTGCAAAAACGATAGGTCGTGAAGCATTACAAACGGGAATACAAGTAGCGGGTGATGTATTACAATATAAACCGTTTAAAGGGTCTGTTAGCGCACGTGTAAAAGAAGCTGGTGAAACTTTAAATACAAAAGCTGCTAACAAAGTTGTTCAGTTATAAACTGGAAGTGGTAAGAGGTGGGTACGCAAACTTAAAGCTTCGGCCATTGTTCTATTTGGACCTCCAACAAAACACATGCGCACAAAGAAAAGTAAAAGCAAACGAAAAACGAAAATAAATCGTGTTAAAGATATATTTTCATAATGGCATTACTTAATTCAAGCAGTGTAGAGTGTTGCACCAATGATTTTGATTTATTTCGTACTCCAATGACACAAACTGCAATTGAGTCTTCAAACAATGCTGTAAATCCTCCAATTTCTACATTAACTTCTGATCGTCCTATTGAATTTTTTATTCCGGGTGAAACTGGTGAATTTATTCATACTGCATATCTTTATCTTTATGTTCGTTGTAAAATTACAAAACCCGATGATACACTTTTAGTTGAAAATGATGTAGTAGCACCAACAAATATTTTTTACATTCATTATTTAGTCAAATTGACATTTCATTAAATGATAAATTAATTACTTCTTCATCAGAATTTTATCCTTATGTTGCATATATCGAAACATTATTAAATTATTTTCGTGATGCTACTCATACACATTTAAAATTAGGTATGTGGTACAAAGATACACCGAAACAATTCGATACATTAACTGCTGATAATACAGGTTTTCAACAACGTGCTAATTATATTAAAAATAGTAAATCGTTTGAAATGTATGGTCGTCTGTATACAGATATTGGTGGATTGCCACGAGCACTTGTAAATAAAGTAGGTCTTCGTATAAAATTGCACCGTACTAAAATGCTTTTTGTTTAATGTCTCCTGCAAATACTTCTTATAAAGTAAAACTTGAAGATGTAACTTTACATATTCGACGTATAGATGTTGCACCCCATTTAGCAATGAAAATTAATACTAACGTGGTTCGTGAAACAACGAAATACCCTCTCACAAGAGTTCAAACCATATCTTATACTATTCTTGCAAATGTTAATTCATACAATCTTGATAATATTTTCTTGGGTAACGTGCCTAAAGGACTCGTTTTTGGGTTCGTTTCTAATTCGGCATTTAATGGAAAATCTGAACTAAATCCATTTCATTTTCAACACTTTAACGTTAACAAACTGCAGCTACAGGTGGGATCAAAATATTTTCCTCCCAAACCCTTACCCCTGATTTTAAAAATGATTTGTACCTTCTAAGTTACCATTCTCTATTTTCTCTATGGTTTATATTATAAAGATAATGCACATACTATTACTCCTGAAGAATATCCACACGGCTATACTCTTTTTAACGCTTTTATACTATCACCTACAGCAACATTAGATGATTGCACTTGGGACTTTGTGCATGATACACCTGTAAATGTCAGTTTCTTTTTCTGCAAATTTAACTGAACCTATAACTTGTATATGCACAGTTCAATTCCCTAATTCAAATTGATAAAAATAGGAATATATATATATGCAGATGATACTTTTTAAAATTATCATTTTACTAAACGAAGTAAAACTGTAAACGTCTAATCATTCAAATTACATGTGTTCTACTAGTACAAAGTTAGCGCTAGACATTCTATATTGTAATATGCTGCCTGATTGTTAGAAGAGTTTGTAAGGTGTCATACCATGAAGTGTGTCAAAAGTATTTTCCTGTCGTTAGCATCATTTAAAACTATTGGTAAAGTTACAAAAATATGTCAATAATATTTTCAACATGTTAATTGAATTCATGAGAATATTTCATATACGTCACTAAGTATTCCTACATATACGCACGTGTGTATAAAATGTGATGTGTTCCAAAAAGTCATGTACACCGACGATACAATAAGTGTTACTTCGTGATAAAATCACTGGCACAAGTGTTACTGGAGTTTATGCAATTGATAGAATGCCTAAAAATGTGCAACCACCGGGTGGACTTATCATAAACTTGGACAATTTTGCCTCTTCTGGTTCACATTGGGTGTGTGTATTCATTGATGAAAATCAAAGAGGATTTTACTTTGATAGCCTGGAATTACCAATTCCAAAAGAAATAAAAAGTTTTTTAATAAAAATTCTAAAATATATTTTACAACTAGTTCCGCATATGAAGATGGAAATTCAATCTTTTGTGGATCCTTTTTTACACTTTATTCATCATATTGTACGCAAGAAAAGTTTTGAAGCATTTTTAAATGTACTCAATAAAAATAACCTTCAACAAAATGATAAAACTGTATTTAACCATGTAAACAAAATATTAAAAAAGAAAAAAACAATAAATTAGATTGATAAAATGATTTATTCACAATTTAAATCTTGTTTTTTTGTTTACAACAACAAAAAAATTACATTCTTCCAAATGCATTAGATAATGCTGTTGATCTTTCATATTTCCACCAAAAACATAATTGTTGTGCATTACGAAATGCACAACCTCATTTTTCTCAACTTTAATAGTTTGTTCATGAAACTAACACAAATCATTAAATACGTTCGCATGCAATGTGTTTAATGATGGACATTGTTTACTTTCTAAATCAATAACATTACCTAATGCAAAATCTTTTTAATCCAAACCGATTTTTCTAAACCTTTTCAATAAAAGGTTGCATCTTGTTTACAAACTTGATATACAAGGTTACGTATATGTGATACAGTATAACCACATTTATCACTCCAACTTAGTGCATGTAAGTGTAATGTTAAACAATCAATTGGTTTTTGACAACCTAACGGTAGTAAATTATATTCTACTGGTGATTTTAGTAAGCAATGCAAATTTACTGTATCATCGCATGCCGTTAAACAAAACTCACGAAAAATAAATTCATGATTTGAAATTTTAAAACATTGTATGTCAATAATGTATTTATTAGCACATGGTGAAATTTCATGTTTACGTTGTAATAAAAATGGAATAATTTGTCCAACAAAATCAGTGTTCTTTTAGACATTCACGCGTTTTTCTTATAAAGATTATACTTGTGATTTCACTATGTGTTTTTTCAAACACTTCAAATAAATCAATAAGAGTTATTTCAATGGATAAATACTGCACTGCAATATCACTAACGTTCTCAGGATTCAGTACAATTGGATTAAAGAGTAAGTATACGTTTATAGTTTTCAGAATACACTGTTCACTAATTTGATTGTCACTACAAAATACACATATACTATTTTCGCAAGACATTTTGTTAACACAGTTCAATCACATTCACTGTCAGGACTAAATCTGTCTTTTTCAAGTAATATGCATACGAGATCTTCTCGTGCGTTCATATCAACCGTCAGTTCACCATATGTGATATTAAAATAGTCTCTTGTTAATGGATCAATAGCATGAGGTTATCCGTAAATATAAAACAATTCGTCTTGTATACGAGGAGTCATCAACACAGACCATGCACATATACCTGTAATGTCATCCTCACAATAAAAACATTCATGAGCCGACTGAAATGTATCATTCCAATAACATGCATAGCATATCGCATAACCATCGGGTATCCATTTCATAATATAATCCCTAATACAGTTTACATCCACCTGGTTATCACTACATTCACAATTCCGAGCTAATTCCGATGCAGCAGGTGATGATGCCGACTTATCCACATTTGATACCACGGCTTCGTGTAATTCCGCCTCAAAATCCAATTGATCCTCCGAAAACACGTATACTTCGTTATCGGATAAATCATTAGATTCTTCACTATCTAATGATAAGCAAGGATAAACTTCTACATTATTTGCATATCTTTCTAACAACGTTTCATTAAGTGATGAATCGGGATAATCTGGATGGTCTTCTATCTTTGCTTTCTTTTTACAAGATGTATCATTGTTATCCTCAGACTTTCACTTCTCAACAAGTTCTTCAACCAACTGATGCTTGTCCATGGCTGATGAAACTATACACTCAAATTTTAAAAGTAATATTAAAAGAAAATTTTCAATGACGTCACGCGCTCGCGCCCGCGGATATTTCCCGTTCGGACCCCTGCGCTCACATCCCGCGCCGCGTCTTGTTTTCCGGAACTTATCTTGTATATAATTTATTATTATCATTTATATGATACTCAATCCTCTTCTACTACATCCTATTCCTATTTATCATTTTCTACTATTCTAACAGCATACCACTCACCCCCTTCCACTACATCCAATTAACGTTTATCATTATCAACATCCAAAAAACATTGATATCAAAAACATAGGGCGTCTATAACATAGTGTATACCAACAGCGGAAATACATTGATAAATCATTTGTTATCAGACCAGATATCCTGTGGGCATATAGGATTCTTTCTATTAGCATCCACAACAATCTTCTGCATTTTAAGTCACTGCAGTTGAAACAAGATGTGCCGTGGCCCTTTCTCCCAGCAATGCTTGATTTTGATGTTGAACCAGCATGGTAATAGACATCAACAATGTATTCAACTATCCGCCTAAGATTTATGAGACATTTCACGTTAAGTCCATGTTTAGAAACCCACAAACGAAGTGGTCTATTTGCTGTGGTCAACCATCTTTAATGACTGACTGGACCAATTTCAAGAAGCGCCAGATCCTATGGAGGTTTTCCAGTGAGAATGGCCTGTGTAATCTAATATCCGTATGCTTGACCTGTAGATAAATCTTTTAGGACATTTTCACTCAGCGCAGTAAGAGGCTCTCCAATTGAGAGTTTTTGGTATGAAGGATCGATTTCAAGTTCAGTAGCTGCGTCTAGCATATCTGTAATAGTACCTTGCCACTGATTGCTAGACAAAATTATGCCATCCAGTGTTGTGATTAAGTTTCGAAAGGTAACCCGTTGGTGTGAAGACCGCACATTAACCAATTTAGCTTACGACCGAGTGTGACTTCTACCCAATGCATAGTACCACCTTCTTAACCAATGTTGGCGTTAGTAGAGTCACCTCCAACTGCTTGTAAGATTTTATCAATCCCCTTCATAAAATGTACAGCGGTGGACACTTCTAAATGGTACAGCCTTATGGAGATTTACGGCTAAGGTGTACCATTTAGAAGTGTCCGTCGCTGTACAAGATAATCAGCAAAAAATTTAGCTTGCTTTTTATTGTCACAATCTTTCTTAGGAGTGAAATAAATGTAGCGTCAACCTGGCTCGCTGTAAGCAGAATAGTGCTGTTCTCTTATAATTCCAGAGAACTGCTGATTTGAATTTTCTGCTACCAACATAACGTTCGTAATACCTTCACAGCCGTCAAAGAAGATGCAGTCGATTTTATCTTGCTGATAAAACTCATCAGATTCTTGATCCAAGGATTTTATTATTTTTTTCTTGTCCTCTCTTCACTTTATTGCGATCAATCACAAGCCTTTGGTCCTTGTCGGTGATAAAGCCAACATCCATAGGGGCGGCAGTAGATATGGCAGCTGTGGCACGGAAGCCGACACCATACTAAATGCTCTGCGTAGCAATATAGCTTAATGACGGGAAGTTCAGAGGGTGACAACTCTCTGCCGGTTCCAATCAAATTACTCATATGTGTAAATTTATTAAGTATTGTTTTTGTCTTAGAAGTCATTGTAAAGAACCATCAAGAAACCACGATGTTAATATAAGAACTAGATGAAAAATTTTACACACTCAAATTTGAAGCTCTCAACCTTATACACATGGAGTTATTATAACGGGTATTCAGAGAGTAACAATGCAGTGAAACATGGTGGTGTGTTAAGTGATGACTGATTTGATTGTCAATTAGATATACAACATTTTCTATAGTTTAACATATTTGAACCATATTTGAACTCAATTTGACCAGGAGTTTGTACTTGTCCAAGATCCGGTTTGATTAAAGACCAACGTCTTGTGCGACCTCATTGTGATCCAGGTCATGAACTGCATAGTTACTTTCTGAACACCCAATATATTAATGTGAAACTTTTGGCACCCAATTAAAATTGAAAATATATATAATTTAATGATTGTAGAATATAAATTTAGCATGATATTAAAACTGTAATTCAGCAAGGTGCAAATAGATAAAACTAATCTTATCAAATATATATTTCTGCTCAATAAATGAAATACAACGCTGGCGTCATCTATGAATAACAAAAGTAAATTAAAAAAGAACGAAAATGACAAAACTTTGGACTGATATTTACCTCGCAAAACAACATTATATAGAATTTGTAAATATATGCTTCGAAATACAATGTCAAGTCTCAACTTTTTAGCACCCTTTATTTTAGAATTTTGAAAATTGAAAAAATCGACACGCCCTAATACACCGGTGTACTATGGTCAAGCATTGCTTGCAGGTATAATACGTAAAGTCATGCAGTGAATATTTTTGTCAGTATGAAGTAATGATATGTGTTAACATTTTATATTAGGTATATGTGAAATTAAAATAAACTTCAATTAGTATCCTTATGAGAGTTGAAAGAATGTGGAATTGATAAATCAAATAGAGAAGCATTAGTTAAAAAATGAAATACATAAATCTTATAGGTAGTCAGGTTTAGAATACGGTAGACATCGTAGACATGGTATTCTAGAAAATGAATAATTACTTACATATCATGAAAACGTTAAGCTAAGCAAAGCCGCAATAAACTTATTATCTTGATCCTCCTAAGCAATAGGGAGATCAAGATCTATACGCATAGACAAAGATCAACGACCAGGTCAAAAGAAAATGTTACAACATAATAATAATAATAATAATAATAATAATAATAATAATAATAATAATAATAATAATAATAAAACTGCAGAAAGCAACTAAATTTACTCAAAGCCTTTTGAACAGACGTCTTTATATTATATCGATATATATATATATATATATATATATATATATATATATATATATATATATATATATGTATATATATATATATATATATATATATATATATATATATATATACTATTCATGTATTAATTTTGTCATGTGTATGCATTTCAATATCTCATCTATATACATATATATTAGTATATTTTGGTGTGTGTTAAAATATGTATGTGTGCTAAAATGACAATGTAATTCGTATTGATATATAATCTATGTTTATTGTTAATACCGAAATATGCAAATATGCATCAGCTAGGTCCCAAGGTTTAGTCGTAGTTGTAAATAGAAAAAAGAATCAAAACACAGCTACCACTCAATTCTTCTTATTAGGCTATTAGGCAGTCCCAGTTTATTTTCAAAATTTCTTATCACTTTTCTTAAAAGTCATGACTTCAATATTTCCTTATGTCACTCTTTCCACTAATTTACTTGATTTACTTAGTCTAAATTTGATATTCAAAGGTAGATTCCTGAGAAACTATACTCATTCGTATTAATTTTATAAATCTTGAGATGATGTATCAAATCAACTGATCAATAGCAATTATCTGCTAATCCGTATAATTATGTCAATCCATATTGGTCAATGTAAGGTTAATAAATTAATTATATTTGGATCCATAATTTCAAGAACTCAGTGTGTAATAATAAATCAAAATTAATGTAGTTAAAGCTTGTTACGAAGAACTATGTCATTGTCTGTTTCAAGTATGTCATATCATTCAGGAAATAATTCAAGTCAAAGGTCAAGAAGGAGAAAAATTGCAATATGTTGAACTAGATTACATTTTGGTGCTAAGGCCTCACGCCTTACCCTCTTTTTTGTTTTATTTGTTACTATACTTAAAATTCATTGTTATTCTATCGTATTTACTTGATGTTTTTTTTTATTTATTATCGCTATTTTTTCACTTTTTACCTAAATTTGTAAACTTTTCTTTTGCAAGCCACTTATTGCATCCGTCACCTCAATAATAATAATAATAATAACGCTTCTATGAGGGTTTGGTAGGTCAAAATGTTAGGAAATGCAGGGAATTTCTCGCGCAATTTATCACGGACGGAATTAAACTGATTTTCAGGACTTTCAGTCAAAATTTGAGTCCAGGATATATGTCTACTTATTTCAAAATTCCTAATTTATTCCAATTTTCATGGAAAGTGAAAGGCAGTCTAATTCGAATTTATACATCAAACACTAGAGCCTAATTCTTTTTCAACATTGCAGCATATGATAATATAAATACGCTACAAGAGTAAAACTAATAAATTTTCGCTTGCTCTCACGGTTTAGGGAGATCTTGTTTTTCTAAAGCCCTGGAATATCGCGGGAAGATAGAATTTCATGACTGTGAAATCAGTCTTCATTTTGTTTATCATTAAACATTTTATTAACAGGGTTGTGGGTTGGAAACCCAAATAGGTCGCTTTCCCTTTCAAGATCTCACTTTTCCATGTAAAAATTATATTTTTAAACACACGGTGTTTCATTTTGCTCACTTTTTTTGTTTGTTTAATTAGCATAGAGGAATACATCCTCATTTCTGTTCTGACAGTTAATTTACATGTGTGACGTCATGCCCAGATTGGATACAGTGGCGTATCAAGTCATAAACTATCTTAGTTTCGGGAACGGTGATTTCAACAGTGGTGCTCATAACGTAAATTGTGGCAGCCGGAACACGAAAACAACACCCCACTAATTTTTAAACTTATATAGAAAATTTGGTGCCGCGAATATTGTCCTCATATTTTAAACCTTTATACAAAATTTGGCGGCCCGAACAGAAACCTCTATTTTTAAATTTTACAACAGGATTCTGAAACGTATCTTTGGAAAGGACTCATATAAGTTCCTGAGTGAAGTCTTGACCCGATAACGGTAGGTCTCATACTATTGGAGCTATGGACCTTTAAACTTCATTTCTTAATCACCTCCCAACATTGTTTTGAAACACCCTAGTAAAATGATGGCTCCGGTTCTTCAAAGGGATTTTTGAGGCCTTGCAATTTTGCAATTTTAATGGTTTCATCATGTTTGACAAGGTTTAGAAAGTGTGTGACGTTAATTGCTCATGTGAAAGTAGGTCTGAGTGTTTTCCTGTAAGGTGAATGACCTTTATCACGTGATTTTTTTTAAAAAAAACGGATTATATGTATAGTATACTCGTTACTAAAATTGATTGTGATGTAACAAAATTAAAAATTTTAACCGCGTTGTCAAATCTTTTGTATTATTTATAATAATAATACTCGTTGTTAATATATGCATAGCATACTCTGCTTAGGTAATAATTTTTAAATAGAACAGCTATGCTGTGATCGTATTAAAGAATTTCGTAGGAATCTCAGCTTTCGTAACAATTTTTTAATTCAAATAGAACAGCTATGCTGTGATCGTATTAACTATTTTTAATTGGTTCGCATCCTTTATTCTTTCGCTTCGATATGAAGCTCATGAGAACAACTATACTAAAATAAATTTAATCTTGAACCCAGCTTTTTAGTTAGATAGTACCTTTAATTACCTCATAAAAATTATTCAAATAGAACAGATACACTGTGATCATATTAAAATTTCATTAAATAAATTAATATTAAAACATGTTCCCTATGGTGTCTGTATCCCCTGTAAGGCCCCCACCCCGTGTTAATATTATTACAGAACCCTCTTAGGGAATTAAGGAAGGAATATTTCTTTATTCATTCGTAATATGTAAAATGTTATTCGTTTGTAATAATCTGAAAGACGTCGCGAACTTGTGAGGTGTGAAATCTTTATTTTATTTATTTATTTTAAAACTTTTTGTAATTTCCTTGCTGAACAACCTTTGATTGTGATCGAATAAAAATTTTGGGAGGGAATAAACTTTATTCATGTGGGACTTTTAATTTGAGGGATCGTATCTTATAATCTCTCGTAATTTACTCAATTGAACAATCTTTGATTGTGATTATGTTAAAAGCTTGTTGTTAAATTTGAGTGTGAACGTAGTAAAATGCTTCATTGTGGTACATATACAGAACTTGGTCTTCGCACGCCTTTCGCTGGTGATATCTGGACACTATCTGAAGTTTTCGTGGGATTTTGGAACCCGTATGTATGAACGGAAGTGAAAGTTGCTGACGTAGAATATTGACCTTATTGCTACGTGACACCACAGAATGTTGCCGACGCATTAGCAAATAGCTTTGGCGCGGCGGTGGGTAGACATCAGAAAAAGCCGCCGACTAATAGGAAAGATGTTGGCACCGTTGTGGAGTAGGTATGAGAAAATATTGACGAGGATTAAAATCAAATTTAACATCGCAGAATACCGACAACATAGTAGCAAAAAACTTTGATGTCACGATGAGTACACATTAAAGAATACTGACCTAGAATAGACAATATGTTTTGTATTGTAAATAACTTATTTGTACTTGAACAACATTAATGTTGGACATATATTTCCTTTTTGAAAATGTGCATACAATTTATTTGCAAAAGGAAGACATCCGAATGATGAGGTAAATAACACTATTGATGAAATGTTGTTGTTGTTATTGAAAGTAGATGTGAATGAACGGTATGATTACATGAATTACATTATGATAGAACATGAATTTCTTTTTGAGAATATGTGAATGACCAGAACATGACAACGTTATGTTATTATTTAAGAGAATAAGTGATCACGTGAATAACATATGCTAGCATGATTTTCCTTATACAATATATTTATGAAATTTGGGAAAGTGAAAGCTGGCTGTTTTGAAAAATATTTTAAATGTAGTAATAGGGAACAGTTTGAAAAATTTGATTTAAAGTATCACCTTTTAGGACATCGTTGGTAAAATTTTCGTTATATATAGGGTTTGAAGAGAAGATTAGCATAGAATTTTGATGGAGTCGTTTGACGGTCACGCACAACGAGAAGTTGAGCTTTGCAATAAGCAAGACTGGGATTCTCCGCTTGATATTATTGAAGCTCCAAAGAAGAAGTTTAAGTCTTCAGAGGATTTTCCTTAGATTTTCATAGAAGATACTATTTTCCTCCTCAATTTGCGGACGGCATTATAAAGAAGGAAATTATTGATTTAAGGAATGAACAAGTTTTAATTCCTACATCACCAGTGTGATGTCCATCATTATTGGCAGTAAATCCAACATTGCCAGTAGCATCTTCAGATGGGTCGCCACGGGCTTCACTTGGTCCAGCATCTTCAGATGAGTCGCCACAGGTTTCACTTGGTACAACATTTTCAGATGGGTTGCCACAGGCTTCACTTGGTCCAGCAGAATCATCAGTATTAAAAATTCATTCAATGGAATGGACATTAGTGGAAAAAGAAGAAGAAGAAAGACCAGCATCTCCAGGCCTATTTAGCGAATGACAGGAAGATGAAATTATTCGCTTATTTGAAGAATTGGACGATTGCAAACCACATACACCATCAGCAAGTGTTTCATCAGTGGATTTTGTATGTTCACCGCCTGTGCGGCACAAAGAAGAAAAGTGCGACTGCAAGTGTGATTTTATAGATGAAAACTGCATAAAAACAGTGAAAAAAATTGGAAAGCAAAGAGGATTTTACTTTGCTACGGCTGTTATATCATATGAATTATTACAATGAATTCGCGCATCGATGTCTCTTTACAAATAAATGAACACTTAAGGCAGAAGCTTGGTTCATTATGGCTAGTAAAAATGTGAGAAATGATGTGTATGCTGATTATGCGAGATCACATTTTAATAATAAAACAAATGAACACTTGTTTGATGGAAAATATGATCACTTATTAAGATATCCAAAATAGATTGAAGATTTAGTAAATGTACCCCTGGAGAAAGAAGAAATCAAGTTCTGATGTGTATTTTTTCTGTATTATGATTTGTATGTTTCCTTTTTCTGTGTATATACATATTTTTTATCGTTGTGTGTCTGTGTGTTATTATGTATGTACACTTGTATATGTATATTTTTCTATACTTATTCGACAGTTGTATGTATTATTATTATTATGTTTGTATACTTGTATTTATTTTTATATGGAAATAAATATATACAGAAAATTTATCTCTCGATTTTAATTTAATAATAATAATAACTTTTCCTGAATATAAAGAGGTAACATGAATATTTTTCAATTTTAATTGGGACGCTTCCTATGGCAGCTCATAAGCACACTTACAGTGTGAACCAATAAATATAGTGTTTTGTTTTAAAAATTTGATATTGATGAATGTTTTTTACTATTACTACTCCTACTCCTTTGAACTCTTTAAAAGTTTGATGTGTCTTGAAAAATGTTAGTTATTGGCTCCACAACTGAAATGAATGAATGAATGAAATTAAGAAACTCATTTCTTACATAAAGACATACAAGTTAAAGTTTTGTTGCACTAAGTAATTCTTCATAGAACTTTTTCAAGATTGAAACTGTGAATTGTATCCATACATAAGAAAAATGTCATGTAAGGAAATAATAATAAAAAGAAGAAATGTATAAACTAATAAAATTTTATTTACAAATTTCAATATCATATTCATTTGAATATTGTTTAATATATTCAATATTTATAATATTATATGCATAATTACATGTTGGCCAGTTTAATGCCGAAAACCTTTTAACACATTTTTTCGTTAACATACACACATTGCTTTCTAATTGATTTACAGAAGAGATTTTATTTTCCATTATTACTTTTATTTACAACTTTTTAAAAATGCTTATTATATTGTAATACCTTTTGTAAAAATAACTCCGTAATTAATTGAATATTTTCCCTGTTTAATAATATGTTATATAATGCATACGTAAATGTGCAATCATCAATTTCAATATTACTATTCACTGTTGCAAATTCTTCATATAACTCATCAAATGTTTGCATACTGACTATTCAATGACATTACATTATAGCATAAGATATCATAGTCTAAAGTAATGCATTCATGTTCATCTAAAATGCTGCGATTTGCGATGCAACCATAACATAAAAGTTTACGCTGTGGCTTCAATCTTGCAATACACAGTAACAGACATTGTTCGTCTACTGAAAAAGAACTGCACTGATATTCGCAATCATCATATGTATTAACGGAACACATATACACTTGTTCCACCGCTCCTTCGATTGTTTGAAGCACCGACTAAAGGCATCTTTTGGTATCTTCCGAAGTTCAGCCGTCGCATTGTTCTATCTGTACATAGGGGAAACAGGAAAGAGATTAGAACAAAGGATAAAACAATATAACGATGATGCTAGACTAGAAAGAATGAATAACGCAATATATAAACACATTAAAGGAACAGGACATGAGATAGATTGGGAAGGAATAAAAGGATTGGAAAGGGAGAAAAGGAGTGTAGTAAGAAAGTGGAAAGAAGCCCAGTGGATTAAGAAATATGGGAAGGCGAAGTTGATGAGTTGGTCTAGTGGACTTGTAATACGTGAATTATGGGGAAAAATGATAGACAAAATAGAAAGAAAGAATTAAAAGGATCAACATGAGTTTTTGGAGCAGGTGTACTACAGAGAACAGCAGATGAGTAATAGCGAATAGAAAGTGTAAGTGACAAGCACTTAATTGAGAGTTTCATAACAGGTGAGCAAAAAGAGAAAGTGACTACAGTAATTAAAAATTTACTTTTTGAGCTAATTAAAAGTTTACGTTTACAGTAGTTAAAAATTTACTTTTCAGAGCCAATTAAACGTTTACGTTTTGTAAAGAGACAGTGGGCGTGTCTTGCATCTAGAATATACATAAGCTGTCAAAATTGGATATTTCTCTCATAATGCGTCTGAGGAAGGCTAAGTTATATAGCCAAAACTGTAACACAACTATATAATCTTAAAATATATACTGCTTTGGTCAGTTGAAGTTTTGTTAATAATATTAAATTGTTATCCATAGTTATGTATGATAATCTGGTTTGGTTTATATCTTCAAAAGTAATCAACACATTTTAATCAAATAAGGCTCAAATTGAAGTGCAGCGTTCTGTTTCTGTAGTGTCGCAAACCAGTACCCTATTCTTGCGCGAAAGTGAGTTTCTGTCTATGATATTTGGTACTAATTCATTCTCTTTACAAACATTCTCTTTAATACATTGGATTGCATCATCAATAACATTGACACACCACTATAAGCCTTGGAAATGGCACCCTAGAATGAAATATGTGTAGTTTTTAGAAACACAAACAGCACTTTCCTTAATTCTTGCAATTTTTCATTTTTCTCAAATCTAAATGATATTTTGTCTTCCAGAAAAGCGAATTTCGCCGCACCCGTATATAGTTCTTCCAAGCCATAACAAAATATAGTACTTTATGTTCTACACATCAGCATGGCACAAATTACTAGAAAAAACTTAAAACAATCAAATTTGTATCATTAGTTATGCAAAAACAACTTTAACCCTTACCGTACCAATGAGATTACATGACGCTCACCTTTAGTCGAAAATTGGTTCCATCTGCCACTAATTTCTTTAGTTTTGTTATAATCTTCTTATTTCGTGTAAAAATGTTGCTTGGCTACCTTAAATTGTTATGCATTGTTACGTATTATAATCTGTTTTGGTCTATATCTTCAAAATTTATTAACATATTTTAACCAAATAAGATTCGATTGGGTGCAGCGCCCTCTTTCTCTTGTGTCGCAAACCCAATCTCCTATTCTTGCGGGAAAGTGAGTTTGTGTATATGATTAAAAATAATTATTCGTTTTTCAATAATTGTAAATGTATAAACTCAGTAATTTATATCTATTTTACACAAGATTTGTTTCTTTTGGAAAATGGAGAGAAACTGCTTCCCTCTCATTTTTATTTCTTAGCATTCATCTTGTCTGAATTGCTTAAGTAAGATCATTTTGTAACTTTTTATGCCATCCATTGGTGTTACAATAATAAAATTGTTATTCTTAACAATTTATTTTATTTTCTTATTTGTAGTTTGCCGCACTGATATATTTGTAACGAAATTCAGGTTTGGTCCAACGCCTTTCTAATTCTCAACAACCCAAGCGACCCTCTTTTATGAGTTGCCTACTATTGCAGGAAAGGGGAAATTGCAGGTGGTAATGTACTTTTGGAGTTGTCTATACAAGGGGATCTATGACTGGGTTGTGTGTTTTGTTGAGGAAAATCCTGCTATCTGATTGGCTGTTGTGACTATAAGAAATGACATTGTTTTACGCCTTTTTTGTTCCTATAAAGGTCCGACCAGATAAGATTGACAGTGAGTTGAAATCTATATTCTTTATTGAGATTGTTACTTTCACATGAGCTGGCCATGGCTTCGTTATTATTGTCCCAAAAATGCTTCATTAGTCTACTATAGTGGTATTTATAACATTGACTATGTGTTCCAGCTATAAGCTATGCACTGTTAGTCCTGACTTTCCGTATTGCTAAGTCTGATGTAGCCATTGTGTTCTTTGCATTGTTGTTCTATAGTACGTCCAGTTTGTCCTTCGTATGATCTGCCACATTGTTAAGGTATGCGATGTATTATCTGTCAGGAAAGTAAATGTACACCTATTTTTCGAGTCTGGCATTCCTGCGCTCCATCCGTGGAGAGTATGAGAATTAAATCAATCAAATGTTTACTGAGGGGCAAAAAGAAAAGTTTAATCTGAATAAGACATTGCAGAGGAGCACAAGCTGTGAATACGAATAGTGCATAGTGTAAATAAAGGACGACACCGAAAGAGAAAGCCAGAAACAGCTGTTAAACTTAGAAAAATAGTAAAAATTGTCGAAGTGGGAACATAAAACACAATTACAACAAATACACCGACAAATAAACGTTCACCACGCCATGATCTTGGTGCAGTGGTTAAGGTGCTGGCTTACAAATGAAAAGGACGCGAGTTCGAATCCACGTCAAGGACGTTTTTTAAAATTTTGTTAATAATACATACAGCTCATGAGAGATGGTAAAAGAGGTCGTATTTAGTCTTTCGTAGCAATTATTATTGGTAATGTTTAGTACTGATAATACTTTTGTCTTTGTGTATTGCTTTTCTTCTCTTCTTAATTTTGAAAGAGAAGAATATCCGAACAAATGCCACCAAAATTCCTCATATTTTGAATATAAACGTCATTTGCAATTAGTAAAGAATAAAACTTGAACGTTCCCTAAAAGCATGTTGGTTTGCAGCAAGTCCTTCACTATATTTGATTTTAACTTGCTAGACTTTCCGTACACTGTACAACTGCTGCAGGCTTTTTGAAATAGTTACCCGCAAATGTCATAATTTGATTTTCACTTCCTAGATTTTACTTGCCTTGGAGGCTTGCTGTAACTTTGTAGCAACTGTGTCTGTTCTAGTTTCTACCAACAGGTGGCACAAAGTCTAATCTTAGAAATCTCCCCACCAGGCCGCCATTTGTAGTAGGTGCGAAGAGTGTGAAGCATTAAAACAAGTGGATAATTAAGATAATTACATAAGTATTAAGCATGTAGAGATAATTTATATTTTAAACGTGTATTGTTTGACAAAGTAGTTGAGAATAATATACTGTGTGTATGTTCGTATACAGTACAGTGCAGGCTTGCTATGCCAACTTCCACACATTTGCAGTAGACTTTCAATGCAAGTATATACCTGCAGAAGACTTACTACACTCACTTCCTGAAGACCAGCTGTAGACTTGCAATGCAAGTATATACTTGTAAAAGACTTACTACAAACTTGCTGTAGAGCTGCTGGGGACATGCAGTGCAAGTGCTATCCTTCCAGAAACTTGCTTGCAACCTACATGAACTTGCTGCCAATTTGTTGTGCACTTATAGTGGAAGTGATATGCTTGCAGAGACTTGCGTCAAACCTGCACTAACTTGCTGCCGACTTGCTGTGCACTTACATTGCAAGTGGAAACTTGCAGTAGGCTTGCTGTGTAAGCAAACCTTTTGCCGAAACTTGCTTTGAAAACTTGCAATACACTTGCACTGCAGGTGTGCTGCAAGTTCGAAGAGCGTCAACTAGGAAGTTTGCATTAAACTTGCATCAAACTTGCAGACTTGCATCACAAGTCTGCTGCAATTTTGCCAGACTTGAATTGCAAATCTGCTGCAAGTTTGTTGCAAGTCATTTTGCTATCTGGGTTCCGATGTATCTGCAAAAAGTAAAAAGAAAAACATGGAAGTGGAGTGTTCGAATCCATACTCAAGGTTATTAAAAATACAATTTCTACATGCTTTACACCTCCCGACGACATTTCTACGTTAGCAATTAAGAGGTTTGTGTTGAGGTTAGGCTGGTCAATACGTTTTGCAAAGGGGCCCGGCTTAGCTCTGACGCACCACAGGTGCGAGCAGGGAGCAAAACACCTTTTCTCTCTCCCTCTGTGTGTCTATTTATCTATCTATCTGTATGTATATATATATAACGCTATTTGTGAATGCCATAACCACCCTAATTTTCAGTGGATTGAGACAAAGCTTGCCACAAACATTAATTGTTGAAATATCTTGATGAGTTCGTTAACAAGAATAAACAGGTGAAAATGTTCCAAATGGCGGCCCTTCAAACTCTTAAAAACTTCCAAGGGTACCAAATTTCGCCCATAAATAGGTATTCATAAAGTTTAAATAACTTTTCCTCTTTTACTGAGATACTTGTGTGCACGGATTTATTGAAATATTGGACCCGATTAATCGCATAAAGAAGGTTCACCCCTTTCGCTACGGTCAGCCTTTTTTTTTTTTTTTGCAGCAGGGAGTTATTTTCGTATCGGAACAAGATCATTGTTAGTGATGATATGAAATTACACATTGAAAGTGAAGTAACTTGTGAAACGTGTTATTTGAAAGAATAACCTAATAAATGTGCTTTCCCCTAACACAGAGAACTGTAAATCATGTATTTCAAGTTCGGGAGCGTGATTGGCGAGGAGTGTTATTTGATTTGCTTTTTAGTAACACATTGCATTGCAAATAAAGGTAGGCAACATTAGTGGTAAGTAAAATATTATTATTATTATTATTAATAATAATAATAATAATAATAATAATAATAATAATAGATTTTGTTTGTGGCAAGGCAATATTTTCCTCAATTCTTCTTCAAACGTAATAATTGTAACGCCATATCTCCCTTACAAACAAAATATTAGCAATTTATATCGAGAGAACGGGAAATTGTAGAGTGATGGGAGCAACGTTGGACAGTATGCACTCATAGTAATCAGAAAAATAAGCGATTTCAATGCAAAATGAACGAAGAGTCATTGTCATGGGTAGTCATGGAGCCACGGCAGAGCCCTCTTTAGGCAAAATGTCGATAACTTACATCGAGAGAACAGGAGGTGATAGTGAGATGGGACCAACGTTGGACACTGTGGATCCATAAGGCTCATCGAAGAAAATTAGTGGGGGGGGCGCCAGCCAGCCTTACTTATTTCCACATAATAATATAAAATTATATTGTCGAAATACACACACGAGTTAGCTAGTAATATTTGATA
This sequence comes from Thermobia domestica, assembly GCF_964235325.1. NCBI lineage: Eukaryota > Metazoa > Arthropoda > Insecta > Zygentoma > Lepismatidae > Thermobia > Thermobia domestica. The sequence continues at coordinate 294,935,990 of NC_137459.1, read as the reverse complement.
TTATTATATTATTATTATTATTATTATTATTATTATTATTATTATTATTATTATTATTATTATTATTATTATTATTATTATTATTATTATCGACAGCGTCTTTTCATTACGTGTGCATGTTTGACATGAAGCCAAAGAAAAGATCCATCATTCGTAGAAAGAATAAGAATAGTCAGTTACTTTAACTGTGAACGACAGCGAAAAATACGAAAAGAGTGATTAGTGTAGCTAAAAGAAACAATATTTTCTCTCAAACGGATAAAAAACCAAGCCGAGATTGATTCGAACTCGCATGGACGGCGTGAAAAGTCAGTGCTTTGTCCACTTTTCTTTTAACTGACTCACCGAACGTGTTTCAGTAACTTACTTATTGCTAATTTTACTTGTTTCACTCGTTCAACTTGCTTTTTCTAATAACTTATAACGACAGAGACACGAACACAGAAACATAAGGAACAGTTAAAAATCATAGATGCTCTCCCGCCGGGAATCGAACCCGGGATACCAGACACCAAAGTCGCACGTGCTAGCCACTGGACCAGAGGGGAGGGCACTGCTCACTTCTGTGTCGAAGGGATTTCGACCACTGTATTGCCAGCTATCACTTCTGTGGGTTGTATACTATGATCACATGTTTCTTCTTTGCTGGAAGAGTTAAACCTACATTATATGTAATACATGAGGTATTTAGACCTACATGCTCTTCATATAATGTAATAAAAAGGGTCATGCTGGGAATGAGAAAAAGAACATTCCTTGGACAAAACGGAAACTATTGGCATAAGAAATATTTATCTACGAGGCATGCGCAGTATATATTTCAGAATAGTTACTGTTTAGTTCAGTAAACGAAGAAAGGGGTGTAAAAAAGCAAATATGTCGCGTCAACGACATCGATCAGAGTTGACAGAGGTGGAAGCAGATGTGTAGTAATACAGCAACTTGGTTAAATTGATAATTGGTTCTTTATTCTGTAGTAGATCGTATCACAACTTTACGGGAGAGCAGAGAAAGACTTACTAACGCTGTCATATCGTAAGCTTAATAACACGATCACATAGACACAAATGGATGTAACTGTGAGTACTACAACTTGGATTTATCGAATGCCGTTTAGATATTCAGTGATTTGCAAGGTTGTATAAGACACAAAAAGATAAGACACAATACAATTCTTCATACCTCAGCTTCCAGTAACTAGATACATGCAATTTCTGGTTAGATACTGAAACTGCTGTCGGATTTTAATACATTACGTATTGCAGGATACAAAATGCTTTGCATTACTTGTTTGTTTGTAGACAGCTACTAGCTTAGTGTTCTGAAAGGTTGTGTATAAACTAGGGATAGCCAATTCCGGAATTATTACATTCCGGACTCCCGAAGGTAAAACAGGACAAATTCCAAAATTCGGAAAATTCCCATTTTGGAATAATTCCGGAATTCGAAAAATCAGGAATTTAGAAATTTCTGATTTCGTTAACATTCAGGAATTCGGAACAGTCCGGATTTTTCGAAATCCGGAGTTTTTCTCAATTCCGGAATTTTCTAAATTCCGGACTCTTCCCGAGTTCCGGAATTTTTCTGAATTAGGGAGTTTAACTGAATTCCATAATTTTCCGAAATCCGAAAAGTGAAAGTTCCGCTTCCAAAAAATGAATGTATTTTGGTTAATATGAATTGTGGCCGAAATAAGTCTTTGACCAGGTAATGGCGACTGCTTTGAAAGAAATGGGGTGTATGAGAATTCAATCTGTCATATTTGTAGTTTCGTGTGGAGAAAAAAGAAACTTGTGAACCAGCGGTTTAAGAAAAACTCAAGTTATTAATGTAAACTTTGCCGACATCATAAAAGAAATACGAAAGACATTTTGAATCGAAGAAATATAACATACAAGTTTGCAAGCGGAGACAAAGAAACCTAACGTAACCAGACTAAAGACGAATCGTTTACCGCGTAGCGATCAAGGTCAAGCTGTTTTCGAGGGCAAGTTTCGAGTTGAGTCGAGTTTGATAATGGCTCGCTCGCTCGTTCAGTTCGTTTTAACTCGTTTTGAAATAATGGCCTGATTAGACTGGAAAGCGAAAGCCATGAGAAATGTAAGCAGTAATGTGGAATACTTTAGTGTTGCTCACGACAGGGGTGCGTCTCGTCTCGTAATTTTAGTGCATCTCGTGGGGCAATTTTAGTGTATCTCGTGGGGCAATTTTAGTGTATCTCGTGGGGCAATTTTAGTGTATCTCGTCTCGTCTAGATAACGAGAAGACAATAGTTTTTTTTTTCTACGAGACAGCCTCGAATGTCGTAATCACCAATATAAGTATATACTGTAGTTCTTAAAATCAAGGCTGAGATCTGCACTGTCGAATTCTTGAGCCCAAGCAGAAGACCAACTCGGGTAGTGATATCAACCGGCTCGGCTTGTATCAACTGAGCGAACAGCTCGAGTCGGCTCGGTTGGGATGAGCCGATGACCCGAGCCGGCTCAGTTAGAACGAGCCATCGACTCAGCTCAATTGAGCCGATGGCTCGAGCTTTCTCGGTTGGGATGGGTCCCCTACTCGGCTCATGTGAACCGGTTCAAGCCAGCTAAGTTGAAACTAGTCCATCGGCACGTTTCGATTCAGCTGATCTAAGCTGATGGCTCAAATCGGCTCGGTTGGGTGAGCTGTAGGCTTGGCTCACTTCTCGGTTCGGTTCGATAGTGAATGAGCTGTAAGCTGAGCCGCTCGAGCCGTTGAGAAGCCTAAACCCGGTCCCAGCTGTTTTGAACATGTTTGGCTGAACCCTATAACTTTTAACAATTTTTGGGTCGAACCCGAATACTTGCCCCTTCGGAACTCAAACCCAGAACGTGACCGATGTCCTTCCCTCCTGAAGACTTCTCGACGACCGAGATCGACAGTCAATTGGCTTTTACTATTCAGATACAAACCGTATATCTTTTAAAAATTATACAAGGTGTTGATATAATAATAATAATAATAATAATAATAATAATAATAATAATAATAATAATAATAAATAAATAAAAGTTTTAAACTTGCCGTTGAAATTTGGCAAAATTTACTTAAAAGTAGAGATTTCGCGGAAAGGGTTCCGTACCTTCAAGACACACCTCTGCAACTACCAACATTTTAAACTGCAACGTTCCGTTGAAGTTTCATGAAGAAAGTATTCTACTGTATGTTTTAAGGAAAATAACTGTAATAAATATAACTGAATATCACGCAACAGTAAGGCATATAATAAACTAATTTTTAGGATATGCAGAGGTAAATATAAAAGCTTTGCTACAAAATACCTACACAGAGCATAATTCAATGAGCTCTGAAATATAATGTAACGAAATAGCCTATGAGGTTCAGTCTACAGAGCAATTGTTACTTAAAGAATGGACATGCACTATTTCGAGAATCGAGACAAGACGGGAAATGTTTACCATACTTTTCGTCTCGTCTCGATTCTCATCTCCAAAGTGAGACGAACATTTTGAGTTAGCCTTGACCCGTCTCGAATGTAAAATGTTAATTCTCATGTTATTTCATTTGTTTTAGAAACGAGATGAGAAACTCCTCTTCTCGTGAGCAACATTAAACCAAACCGAAATATTCTTTCCAAATGTCACGTTTCTGCTTGTAATGGTATGACCTGAGCAATAATTAGCTCCTAGCTTTTAATCTTCTACGAGATAATAATTATTATTATTAGTTTATTATTATTACTATTATTATTCCTGAAGATTTGATAGTTCAAGTATTGAAACATCCGAGTATTCAAATATCTGAATATAATAAAACGTATGTTATCGCCGATCAATCGCCATCAAAAATCCTAAAGTAAAAAAAAAAAATAGAATGTGCATTCGCACAAGCACCTTGGCCACTAAACCGCGATCGTTTCGCGGTAAAAGATTCGTCTTTAGTCTGGTTACGTTAGGTTCCTTTGTCTCCGCTTGCAAACTTGTATGTTATATTACTTCGATTCAAAATGTCTTTCGTATTTCTTTTATGATGTCGAAAAAGTTTACATTAATTACTTGAGTTGCTCTTAAACCGCTGGTTCACAAGTTTTTTTTTTCTCCACACGAAACTACAAATATGACAGATTGAATTCTCATACATCCCATTTCTTTCAAAGCAGTCGCCATTACCTGGTCAAAGACTTATTTCCGCCACGATTCATATTAACCAAAATACATTCATTTTTTGGAAGCGGAACTTTCACTTTTCGGATTTCGGAAAATTATGGAATTCAGTTAAACTCCCTAATTCAGAAAAATTCCGGAACTCGGGAAGAATCCGGAATTTAGAAAATTCCGGAATTGAGAAAAACTCTGGATTTCGAAAAAAATCCGGATTGCTCCGAATTCCGGAATTATTCCAAAATGGGAATTTTCCGAATTTTGGAATTTGTCCGGTTTTACCTTCGGGAGTCCGGAAAGTAATAATTCCGGAATTGTTATCCCTAGTTTATACACAACCTTTGAGAACACTAAGCTAGTAGCTGTCTACAAACAAACAAGTAATGCAAAGCATATTGTATTCTGCAATACGTCATGTATTAAAATCCGACAGCAGTTTCAGTATCTAACCAGAAATTGCATGTATCTAGTTACTGGAAGCTGAGGTATGAAGAATTGTATTGTGTCTTATCTTTTGTGTCTTATACAACCCTGCAAACCACTGAATATCTAAACGGCTTTCGTTAAATCCAAGTTGTAGTACTCACAGTTACATCCATTTGTGTCTATATGATCGTGTTACTAAAGCTTACTTTATGACATCGTTAGTAAGTCTTTCTCTGCTCTCCCGTAAAGTTGTGATACGATCTACTACAGAATAAAGAACCAATTATCAATTTAACCAAGTTGCTGTATTACTACACATCTGCTTCCGCCTCTGTCAACTCTGATCGATCTCGTTGACGCGACATATTTGCTTTTTTACACCCCTTTCTTCGTTTACTGAACTAAACAGTAACTATTCTGAAATATATACTGCGCATGCCTCGTAGATAAATATTTCTTATGCCAATAGTTTCCGTTTTGTCCAAGGAACGTTCTTTTTTTATTCCCAGCATGACCCTCTTATTACATTATATGAAGAGCATGTAGGTCTAAATACCTCATGCATTACATATAATGTAGGTTTAACTCTTCCAGCAAAAGAAGAAACATGTGATCATAGTATACAACCCACAGAAATGATAGCTGGCAATACAGTGGTCGAAATCCCTAACGACACAGAGGTGAGCAGTACCCTCCCCTCTGGTCTAGTGGCTTGCACGTGCGACTTTGGTGTCTGGTGTCCCGGGTTCGATTCCCGGCGGGAGAGCATCTATGATATTTAACTGTTCCTTATGTTTCTGTGTTCGTGTCTCTGTCGTTATAAGTTATTAGAAAAAGCAAGTTGAACGAGTGAAACAAGTAAAATTAGCAATAAGTAAGTTACTGAAACACGTTCGGTGAGTCAGTTAAAAGAAAAGTGGACAAAGCACTGACTTTTCACGCCGTCCATGCGAGTTCGAATCTATCTCGGCTTTTTTTTATCTATTTGAGAGAAAATATTGTTTCTTTTAGCTACACTAATCACTCTTTTCGTATTTTTCGCTGTCGTTCACAGTTAAAGTAACTGACTATCCTTATTCTTTTTACGAATGATGGATCTTCTCTTTGGCTTCATGTCGAACATACACACGAAATGAAAAGACGCTGTCGATAATAATAATAATAATAATAATAATAATAATAATAATAATAATATCAAATATTACTAGCTAACTCGTGTGTGTATTTCGACAATATAATTTTATATTATTATGTGGAAATAAGTAAGGCTGGCTGGCGCCCCACACTAATTTTTTTCGATGAGCCTTATGGGTCCACAGTGTCCAACGTTGGTCCCATCTCACTATCACCTCCTGTTCTCTCGATATAAGTTATCGACATTTTGCCTAAAGAGGGCTCTGCCGTGGCTCCATGACTACCCATGACAATGACTCTTCGTTCATTTTGCATTGAAATCGCTTATTTTTCTGATTACTATGAGTGCATACTGTCCAACGTTGCTCCCATCACTCTACAATTTCCCGTTCTCTCGATATAAATTGCTAATATTTTGTTTATAAGGGAGATATGACGTTACAATTATTACGTTTGAAGAAGAATTGAGAAAAATATTGCCTTGCCAGAAACAAAATCTATTATTATTATTATTATTATTATTATTATTATTATTAATAATAATAATAATAATAATAACAATAATAATATTTTACTTACCACTAATGTTGCCTACCTTTATTTGCAATGCAATGTGTTACTAAAAAGCAAATCAAATAACACTCCTCGCCAATCACGCTCCCGAACTTGAAATACATGATTTACAGTTCTCTGTGTTAGGGAAAAGCACAATTATTATATTATTCTTTCAAATAACACGTTTCATAAGTTACTTCACTTTTAATGTGTAATTTCATATCGTCACTAATAATCATTTTGTTCCGATAGAAAAATAACCCCCCTTCTGCAAACAAAAAAAAAAAAGCCTGACTGTAGAGAAAGGGCGTGAACCTTCTTTATGCGATTAATCGGGTCCAGTACTTCAATAAGTCCCTGCACACAAATGTTTCAGTAAAAGAGGAAAATTTATTCAAACTTTCTGAATACCTATTTATGGGCGAAATTTGGTTCCCTTGGAAGTTTTTAAGAGTTTGAAGGGCCGCCATTTTGAACATTTTCATCTGATTATTCTAGTTAACGAACTCATCAAGATATTTCAACAATTAATGTTTGTGGCAAGCTTTGTCTCAATCCGCTGAAAATTAGGTTGGTTATGGCATTCACAAATAGCGTTATATATATATACATACAGATAGATAGATAAATAGACACACAGAGGGAGAGAGAAAAGGTGTTTTGCTCCCTGCTCGCACCTGTGGTGCGTCAGAGCTAAGCCGGGCCCCTTTGCAAAACGTATTGACCAGCCTAACCTAAACACAAACCTCTTAATTGCTAACGTAGAAACGTCGCCAGGAGGTGTAAAGCATGTAGAAATTGTATTTTTAATAACCATGAGTATGGATTCGAACACTCCACTTCCATGTATTTCTTTTTACTTTTTGCAGCTACATCGGAACGTTCAATTTTTATTCTTTACTAATTGCAAATGGCGTTTACATTCAAAATATGAGGAATTTTGGTGGCATTTGTTCGGATATTCTTCTCTTTCAAAATTAAGAAGAGAATAAAAGCAATACACAAAGACAAAAAGTATTATCAGTACTAAACATTACCAATAATAATTGCTACGAAAGACTAAATACGACCTCTTTTACCATCTCTCATGAGCTGCATGTATTATTAACAAAATTTTTAAAAACGTCCTTGACGTGGATTCGAACTCGCGTCCTTTTCATTTGTAAGTCAGCACCTTAACCACTGCACCAAGATCATGGCGTGGTGAACGTTTAGTTGTCGGCGTATTTGTTGCAATTGTGTTTTATGCTCCCACTTCGACAATTTTTACTCTTTTTTTCTAAGTTTAACAGCTGTTTCTGGCTTTCTCTTTCGGTGTCGTCCTTTATTTACACTATGCACTATTCGTATTCGCAGCTTGTGCTCCTCTGCAATGTCTTATTCAGATTAAACTTTTCTTTTTGCCCCTCAGTAAACATTTGATTGATTTAATTCTCATACTCTCCACGGATGGAGCGCAGGAATGCCAGACGCGAAAAGTAGGTGTACATTTACTTTCCTGACAGATAATACTTCAGAAGAACACAAATGAAGGATGTCCTTCACAGGCTTGAGTATCTGTCTGATGTTTACTTTAGGTTTGTGAATAATTCTTATGCCATCTGTGGCAAGTATTTTGCTGATTTCGCTAGAGGTGTGGCCGATGAAAGGCAATACGATAGTAGAGAGATAACAGCTGTTTCTGGTCACATCGTAATCTGTAAGAATGTAGGCGTTCTCTTGTAAGAATATAGGCGTTGAACGAATATGATTGAATTCTTGTAGTAAACTTTCGTGAGTGCTCTGTGTGCCGAGTTTTTTGGCACCATAAGATGTTGACACTTGTAATGACAGTTAGTTGGATTGAGATAAAAATCCTTGTGTGTCGGCCTTCTACATTCGCCGTGTCCTTACGTTCCGTTAGGTCTATGGCGAACATGAATATTGACAAAAGGAAGGTATCCATTCTGCTCCAACTACATGGTGAATCTGATCTGAGGGTGGCGACTTTTGAGAAAATCAACAAATTCCGTTAGTGTTAGATTGTCATGTATTCATATAGCAAAAGTATTGTCGAAGTACCAAAATAAACAGGAAAGCTTAAGAACCCCCGCATCAAGAGTTCCATGACAAAGTATTCCATGCAGAAGTTGGCTATGGATGGAAAGAGAAGAGATCTCATGGCTACCCCATCCATTTGTTCATTGTAACATCCATCATACTAAAAGTACGTGGAGGTCAGTGTATGGAAAAAAAATCACTTAGTTCCCGGCTGAAGTGATTTCGTAGCAGCTGCACGGTACCCTTGTCAGTACTTCTTGCGATTAGAGATACTACGTCGAAAATGATCAGGACGTCGTTTGGATTCATTTTGAGGTTCTTCAGGAATTTAACAAAAAAAGTGGATTTTTTAATGTAATGTTCACAGTTTTCAGTTAACAGATTTAAAGTTGACGTTATGTACTTTGCGAGGCTGTTTGTTGGGCTTCCTACAGCACTAACAATAGTCCTCAAGGGTTCATCATTCAAGGGTTCATCATTAAGACATAGAGTAGAGATGGTTGGCTTCCCTATGCGATCAGGCTCTTGAGCAGAACTTGAGAGAGATCAGACTTCTTCAGCAACAGATTGACTTTCCTTTCAACGCTTGATGGCGGATCTTTGGTTAGTTTCTTGTAGTCTGGGCACTCTAGTAAGTCAGCCATCTTTATAAGTTTGTGTAGGCAGTAGGACGGTGGAATTACCCTTGTCAGGTGACAGTATTGTTATGACTGCGTTTCAAAAAAAGAATTAAGAACAGTAAGTTCTGCTTTCGTTATGTTGGATTTTGGCAGAATGGCCCTAGAAAGAGACTATTTTGATTTTACTTGCTTCTCGTCACACACGGTTGCAGTTGGGTGACGGCTCGTTCAATTCTAGATATGATCTCATCGGTGGGGATCTACTTTGCTGTAGGTCCAAAGTTAAGCGCTTTCTCAAGCACAAAGGTGCTGGTGTCGTCCAACTGTTTATTTGGTTCACGGTGTGCTTGTTATATATGGACCTCAGTACTTTAGTTTTCTTTATCTTAAGACGTGAGTGCTTCTTTGCTTGATTGCAAGACAGCTTATGTTGGAGTACTTTTGGTAACTACATCCACCCATTCCCAGTCAGATGGTGACATTATCAATGTAACCAGATGAACAAGCAGAAGAGAGCGATCAATCTTATGCAGTTGACGTTTGGTAAAACGAATCCTTTCCCTCACTATAGCCTGGCTGGCGCATGTAAGGATCTGTGTGATTACCGAATAGTTTAGATGAAGACAAAGTTTTGTGAAACAAGGAACTATGTTTTGCTCTCTACATCTCAGTAGAAAGGACAGGTGCGTAAGTAAATGTGCCATCTTTAAAAGCAGTTCTTGAAGACACTGCAAAATTTATCCTCCCCGTTAAGATATCTGAAGAAAGAAGTGATTTTTATTTGTGGCGACGTGATCTTAGTAAATTATGTCAGGCTATCAATCAGGTGAAAGTATTGAATTTCAACGTATCGAATGCAGACATTGCATTCATCTTGAGGGATTATGACTAGAAGATCGGATATATATGGGCTTATATAGATGGTCACACACACACGCGTGTATATATACATATATATACGCAAAAACATGTACGCGTACGGGGGTCAAATACCTCAACTCTATGATTTACCAAAAAATTCAGAAGGATGGGACCTATTATGAGTGTGATATGAGCCCAATATATATCCTCGCAGAGTACCTTATGTAAGATTTAAATCCGTTAATTAGAAACTGTGTATATCGTATTAAAACTCCTCTTACTTTGTTAAGTTCCTGAAGAACCTCAAAAAGAATCCAAACGACCTCCTAGTCAATTTCGACGTAGTATCTCTATTCACAAGAATTGCTGTGAACAATATGATGCAGCTGCTACAAAATCACTTCAACCTGGAACCAACTGTCCTGTTTCACCATACATTGATCTCCAAGTACTTTTAGTATGAAGGATGTTACTAATAACAAACAGATAGAGTAACCACGTAGTCTCTCTCTTCAGTCATTACCAACTTCTACATGGATATATTTCGAACTCGAAGCTCTTGATGCGCCAGATCTTAAGCTTTCCTGTTTGTTTAGATACTTCGATGATACTTTTGCTACCCACAGCGACCTTAAACACTACATTTTTTTCTAGAGTTTATCAACAGCCACCACCAACCTACAATCAAATTCACCATGAAATTGGAGCGAAATGAGTGCCTCCTATTTCTTGATATTGTTATTCGTCGTAAAACTAACGAAATATTAAGATACAGCGTATATAGCAAGTCGAAAGACACGGATCTTTATCTCAATGCAAGGAGCTGTCATGGTAAGTCACAATGATTCGCTTTGGATGTTGGTGTGTTTCAACACAAATTTAAAACTGAAAGCTCAGCTGAAGAGATATATGGTCACACCTTAAAAGTAATGTTCATGTTTTGCAAGGCAATCAGTGATACCAGAACCCCCTAAAATGTAACTCAAGTCGCATTTCACAACAACATTCTACTTAAATTTGTATTTATTAAAATATGAAAATTTCTAGTACAATTGGTCCAATGGCGTAGATTAGATAATACATTGTATACGTGAATAAATTCGTCCATTTGGAAAATCTTAATTTGGAACTCAAGTATCAACATAATAATAATAATAATAATAATAATAATAATAATAATAATAATAATAATAATAATAATAATAATAATAGGTAATCTACAAAAAATATTTAGCATTTTGTCATGAAAGGCGTTAGCTCATCAAGTATCTGGGCATGAGTGACAGCAAATCAGTTTTATTGTAGTTTTACTGCTAACTGTTGAAGCTAGTAGATATGGAAATACGTGCAAATCTTTATAATTAGATGTAAGGTATTGTGCCGTGATGATGTGTAAACTTTCCGCAAAACTGCACACTTTATAATTTCATTTCAATACTTAATCAAATGCTGTGTAGGCTCATGACGAAATGTGTGGTGTTTATGGGAAATATATCTTATCAAAAAGCAACAGCCAAAGATGATTCAGTCGCTTTCTTTCTAGAGATTTCGATATCTAAAAGGGTCACTGGGGTGCGCGACCAATCACAAAAAGAAATGATGATATTCTTGCAAAAATCGCGCAATAATGACATATATGACATGTAGGCAGTCATGACATCGCTAGCGACGTAAAAATCCGTTACCAAATCATGATAAGTCATTGCATATAGCTATCTACAAAAAGAAGCTCGAGCTTATAGTACCAAATGACCTGACTCAAAGACATATGCCCGATCGAATTTCTATCTACGAATCTCTACTACAAGCAACGAACTTGATACATTTCTGAAAGCATAGTTCACCACTGATGAATAGTAGACAAGGCACAAGAACAACAACTCAACAATCTACACAAGAGTTGCAATCGATCTGTGAAAACAGCATCTTTCTAGAGGCTATGGTTCCCGAGAACTCACAGCCGAAATGATTGGCCACAACCATATAAACTTTTCTTGACCACAAACATATAAACCTAGCATTTTAATATATAGATTAGCTGAACCTGCGCTACTTACACAGCGCACAGTTCTAATATGAGCGTAAATATCCTTCTCACTTTTCACCACATCTGTGCAAGTCCCTTTACGGACACAAATAGAGGACAGGAGGATTCTCAAAGGGAGTGAATTGTTATAGACAAAAATATTTTGATATATAGAATGTTGGAGTGATTTTATGGTAAATTTAAATCAGTGATAAATGATACCAAATGGAATTTTTTTCTTATAACTTAATTCCACATTTGAGTACTCCTTATTGTGGGTCCACAAGCCTTCGTAGTTGCCAGCTTGTAATAATTTTATTTTTCATTCACATTAAAGCAAAACGCCTGAAATGTCCATCAACCCGCTATACGCAGCTCCTTTACAGGTTACCTATCACTAGGATATCAACTTTAACGCCCTAGTGGCAATATTATACTATGTAATACGGTCAAACGACGCGTAAAATGTGGGATAGAAAAATAAAAACAAGCATTTAAAAAAATTGAATAAGAACCGGCAAATCTACACAAGGTTTAGAAACGTCCAGCGAAGACGGCACGTTTAAATACTTGTGGTTTTCGAGTGGAGTTGATGTAGATCTTAACTTATCTTTCAGCAGCAAGGCCATATGAGACAAGACCTATTGATTAACATGGAATCCGAACCACATGAGCTCCCGCTGAGAACCGAACCCGGGTCTTCCACGCCAAAGTCACGTATGCTAATCTCTAAGCCACGAAGGAACTCTTGTGGTTTTCGAGATCTCGTTGTCAAAAGGATTACCCACAAATATATAAACTTTTCTTGACCAAAAACATATAAACCTAACAATCAAATATATAGATTTTTCCATTTTCTCCTTTTTAGTCATAATTAAATACATTTTATATTTTTTTAAAGATTTTTTTTTCGTTTCCTTTCTTACATGCATATCGAGACTTGGTGTGATTCTACGTTGTAGTCTGCCTGAGGAAGACTTAAGAAATTATTCTAGTTTGAACATATACAAATATATGAAAGTGACAATGGAATATTGTATTGTAACCCAACTTCTGTCACTGTGAGAGTTTCAACCTTGCATGACGTCAGGAAGCGAGTTCAATTAAGGTTGCAAAGCTTGAAGACATGATTAAACCAGTGTGCATTAAAGAAAAGCATGTAAAAAAAGAAGAAAACCCTTGAAGATAACGTAATAGTGAGAGTTTTATTTTTGTAGTTTGTTTTTTGTGTTAAACGGTCGGAGACGTCAGAGAGATAACAGTTTGTTGGGCTTGTTGCATCCTTTACGAGTTGAGCTGTAAATAAACGCTAGTAAAACAGGTAGAAAAAACACTCCAAGTATTCGGTAAGGACAAGATATGCCGCCTCTTTCTTGTCATCGATATGCCATAGACAATGAGTCCAAGACATTCAAGATGGCCCATTATGGTGAAACATTGGAAGTGGAGAACCATTCCATGACAGTGCATATATAATTTGCTAACACCTCCACCAGCATAGAAAAGGGTATAAATTTATAAAATGGATTCTGCATAAGCTTACTATGGCTAAGGAAGTAACATATCCTAACAATTGTCTTTGTTGTCTCTTCAAGGCAAGATTCTATTTCTGGACAATGTGCTATGAGAAATGCGTTCGTTACACCATGACGCCGTCATCATTAGTCTGCAAACAATAAAAATTACCACAGCACCAACAAAATACTATGTTTTTTGTTTACTAAACTTAACAGGGTATCATGAATTACGAATTACTGTCATCAGTCCGCACAATAAATGTAATTATTCACAATCATAGTAATTGGAAAATGAGCCGAAGAAAATAAAAAAAAATAGCCAGCACGTAGGTGTGAATCGCAGATGTATTATTCCGCTTCACGACGACGACAAACCGCATGATAATGTAAAAAGGAAAATATTTTTTCACTTCTATGTACTATTTTCAGGCCCAAATCTAACATTTAAAAAAAAATAATTCTCATTAGTCCCAGAACCTGTCGAAAGGCAGAATGCTTAATAATAATAATAATAATAATAATAATAATAATAATAATAATAATAGTAATAATAATAATAATAATAATAATAATAATGTACTACTTTATTCTATCAACATCTATGTGTACTTAATCATCAATTTAAATTTAAATTAATTTAAGTTAATGCAGCCTATACCTATGTAGCAAGTAACCATATAGTAACACAAAATATATTATCATTATTTCTTATATGTCTATCTCAAATAAGAAATCCTAGGCTTTTCCCATAATTCTCATTTAATGGAACAACGTTGGAATCATACACTGATTCGGACAAATATACCTTTATTATAGAAAGGCTAGAGGTTTTAACATACTTGGGTGTAGCTCAATTTTCAAAACATTGACGATAAAAACTTATCTGGAATAAAATAAAAGTCAAATAAAGTATTTCAATATACTGTAGTTAAATTATTGCTGATGTTTCAACATTTTCTTCTGATAAGAATGTCAACTCAATTGATGGAGTCGCTCAACAGGAACGTTGTTTTGGTTTAGAGAAGCCACTGTATAGCATATATTGATTCCCTTTTTAAATAACAAACATCACTACAGTAGCAAATTGTGTTTTTTAATGACCAGTTGTTCCGAAAACATGTCCTCTGATTATAGTCGCAATGCTATCTATATATCTGATTTGTTTATGAAATATTGTTTATTAAAAACGAAATTCTACGACATGAAAGAACGTAAAGATAGTATTGTACAGTGAGAAACGAGCCGGAAAAGGCATAAACTACGAGTCGAATGTTCTTCTGTTGCGTGGTATTATTTGCTCTTCCTTTCAAACAAAGAATAAAATATTATTGTTATTTATTTCCTACATTCCATAACAGCTGCATATATTGACCTTCTGATACCGTATCTCCTAAAATAATAAGAAATAGTTCTTGCAAACAAGTGAGCTATATGTATAATGGAAACATAAAATAAACGAATATTTTACAAAAAGTAGATATACAAATTTAAACTTTAGGATCGTTTGTAGTCTGGTTTTATGAAATCTTGAAGTATAGCCACCAGCAAAAGTATCTCCCTCTTAAGAGTTCTAATTCCATTACTTGGCGTCCAGATCATGTGCAATTGTGATAACGCCTGGACAGATGCAACCCAACTTACAGGAAACCTTCCTCGGTACTGACAGCCCTGTTCCAGTTCTTTATGCAGATAAAATTGTAAGGAGAACTAATGAAATAATTCTTCATTCTAAGATGAAATCTCTATGGTTCGGATTGTGTTGTCCAATGAACACTACATATTATTTATTCTCAATATTGCTGTGTATCGGTATGTAATGTATTACTTCGTTACATACTGTATGTTCAGAGAAATAAAAAATACTGACCACGCATGAATCAGAAAATGCTTGAAAGTAGATGAAAATATAAAATCTAGAACAACTGCTGGAAATAAGTTTGTAAACGATTACTTCCATTAACACACCTTTTCCAAATCTCCTCATACCAACATCGTTTTCTTTCCGGAAAGGAGATCTTGCTTGTTGCACTGAGCATGCATTGAAATTAATATTGAAATATTTGAAAAAGTTTGAACCTGGCCGGGATTTGAAATCGGATCCGCCGAATAGAAGTTCAATGCGCTAACCACTTACCTACCCCGTCATTTCATCTTCTACCCAAAATATTAGTTAAAATTGTTATATATACGTAAGACCATACACAAGATAGAAATGCTCGTATAAGGCGGCATTCCTTATGTGAGTGTACAATGACTTATTGGAGATTTCATTATTGAATGGGACAAGTGGCAATGTCCTAAACGCACCAAGTGACTAAAATATGGTGTGTTATTCAAACCGTGAACAGGGAGGCATTTGATTCACATACAGTCATGCAGATGGCAATGGGGTGAGCAGCACGACTCTATCATGAGCGTTTTCCTAACAGACACCAACCCTCATACATGAAGTTTGCAGAAATTTATCCCCATACATGGTACACTGCAGACTGAATAGAGCATAGTGTTTAGCATCCTGCAGGATGCACTGCTCAAGTTACTGGAAAATGTTACCCTAGCGATTCGCCACGACTGTTGTGTGCATGATGGGCTCCCGGGAATTTCAGTGTGAATGTCCTCTTGTGGTTGAACAACTTCCCAACGTGTTGGATTGGCCATGATGGTCCAGTGTATTGCCTGCCTGGTATGCACACCTCAATTACTGGATTTTTATCTGTGGGGACACATGAAAAGTGTCGTGTATGCTATTCCTGTCAACAATGTCAACGACTTGGAAAAGCGTATCCATAACCCCTATGCAACTGTTCGCCATGACCCAGGTATTTTCGAACGCGTTCACCAATACATGATCTCGCATTGTCGAGCATGCATTGCTCTCAATGACGAACAATTGGATGTACTCGATTACGTTTGTGTCCCTCTGCATGTCGATATCTACCGCTTCGAACGCTTCGGTATTGTTTCGATGCTTCCGGCTCTCACAAATGTTGCCAATATTCCCAGTATACTATATGTTCATAGGACTTTTTTTTACTTACCTTTGTTTCAGGAATCACCTTCCGACGTTTGTTACATTTAATTAAGTTACACGATGTATACAGTGTACATCATTTTGTTTCCTGCAAATAAGTTGGACGTTATAAAATTTATCTTGAAACGTGTACAATATTCTTATTCCTCAAATTACTTTTGTCTGTTATAAATCTTTAAAGCGTACAATGTGTAACACATTAGTAAAGTGCTGCCCTATACTAAGAAAGAGGAAAATATGAATAAGAGCATAATATGAATAAGTGTTAAAACGGTACGCTTTATTTTTGGAACCAAAATATATACCAACAGACAATCATACATATTGCCAGAATTTGATATGGCAAATAAATTGTAATACCTTAGGTCGTTTTCCAAATTACTGATTTTTTTCTTTTTACTATTATTAAGGGAATATAAGTGTTTCCACCTACGATCTTATTATTATACATTGAGTGAAGTCATATCACTACCGGTACTGTTATAACTGTGCACTTGTGTGCTCGTATCCGTTTTTGATTTCAAACGGAAAAGGTTATAATAAACTGTATAACAAACTTCTCCAAGAGATATTACTAGGAAACCAAGTTTGAACGGAGAAAATATCAAATATTGACTTACTATTATTCTTATAAGTAGAATCACCTTTCGACATTTGTAGCCTATTTTGGTAAAATCCTCTATGGATACTTAATTTGTTTGAGTGTCACGCTAAACATTTTTGCATGTTATACAAAATTTACGCTTCACTTACAGTTTTCCATAATGAAAAAGACCCAGCAAAATCGACTAAGCTATGTTTTCGAAAAAAGTGCACCGATTCATTTAAAATATATACTGGCTTTGATCATACGAGAACTAACAAACAATAATGAAATTACTGCATTCTTTGCACAGGATCTGTGTAGCCAAATACGAAATAAGAGCCTTTTAAATTATATTTATTTTTCAGTTCAAATGACAAATTTATAATTAATAGATAAATTTAGAATAAATAGCTGAACCTGCGCTCTCTACACAGCGCATCATTCATATATGAGCATGAACTTCCTGTTATTTCTCAAATCTGACTGTATATGTTCCTTTACAGACATAAGTGAAAGACGTCTTGATAAAAATAGACAAGAGATACAGTAAAGGGAACATTTTTTTTCGATTACTTTTTCAACATCTCGCACCGTTTGCAAGATTTGAGCCTATTTCCGATTTTGGATATAATTCATGTATGATCAGTGTTTCCTTTCTTCTTGCATGCAGTATGTAATAAGCAAATACATTACAAACACAATTAATTATAATGCCAGTGATATATGGTGTTCATTGGGCAAAATCTCCAAACAATAAAGATTCATCTTAGACTGGAGAAATGGTTATCCATCACTTTCATTATAATTTGGCCATGAAGCAAACGCCTGAGAGATATGCAACTCCTGTATACAATTGGTGTTGGAGTGTATAATGCGTAGGATATTATGCTTTAGGTTTTTTTTATTTCAACACTTCCAGAGTACCCATAAAATGTATTAGAAATAATTGCAACATTTTTTTAAATATTCAATTAGAACTGGACAACAGGGTGGAGTGAAAAACTTTTTTTTACCAAGCAAAACGCGTGGGGTTCAAAAAGTTGCGTAGTGGCCTGGTGACAACGGGTGCAAAGTATTTCCTTGATTGGTTGATATTTTCAGGTTGCGCATGCGCACTGAAGTTTGGCGTTAATGAGGGAAATTTTAAAAAAAATGGGATATTTTAATTTATTTTTTTTGGCACCAAATGTGAAATGAAATAAAACTGTTACACCATATTTTTGTCGTTTCTCATTCATTATCGAAATATGTGTATTTACTATTTTTCATTTATTTCTTATTTAAATATTTAACCTAATACGCATTGTTTTGTTGCAGAGAGCGATTGTTGCCGTACAGTTAGCTGAGGAAGTGAAATGTTCAAAGAGTTCACGCGCAACAATCGCAGTTATGTTCCGAGACAGGTAGAAAGGTAAACGGACAAAGGAAGTGCCTCCCGCCTACCGGATGCAGTTTTTCCCACACATCTGGATGTCCTGAAGTACGTGGAATTCAAGCGTGAAGAAAAGAAGCAGCTGAGCAAGAAAGACCCGCCTCTGTCTTTCATCGCAGACGAAGTGGTCTGTCAGGTAGAGGAGGTATGGACTAAGGCATCGATTCCGACAGTGAGTCACCAGAGAGTCATGGAACTAATTAAGAAGTATGTGGAGAAAGTACAGAAGCTGAAGAAGTGTTCCTTAAGTCGAAGGAACGTTGACGCTTTCAAGAAATCGCTGGACTCATTTCTAGATGAAAATGGCAAGTTGTTCGACATCGCCGCTTGCAAATGTCAGAAATTTTCCTTCTGCCAGTGCGAGAAAGGGAAGAAGATCCCCAGACAGGAGCAAGAATTCATTGTCGACCAGACAGCAGCTCGGCAGATGTTCATTGGGAGACTGGACGTCAAAGTCACCAAGGCCATTCAGAAACGATTAAGTAGGAAGGAGTCCGAAACAGCTAGAGCAAGATCTTTCAAAAAGCGGAAGGAAGACCCCGGTCCAAGTTCTCAATTTGACACGGAAGCTGACTATTCGGATTCCAACGATGGCGTCGATTGCGCGGAGTCTGCTAGTGCTGAGACAACTGACCAATCAGTAACCTTCGATACCCGGAAATCCGCAAAGCAGTCGCCCAGTACCAGTCTCAAACTCCCCACGTTTGTCCAGGTGATAGACAGATATGGGATTGCTGACAGGCCTGCTGCAGCGATTGCTTCTGCTATTCTGCACGACACAGCCCATCCGTCAGCTGAGAGTATGGTCATCGACAGAAGCAAAGTCAGGCGAGAGCGAGAGAAGATGAGGGAGGGTTTACAAGATCCGCCTCTCCAGCTCCAACCAATGCGGGCACTCTACTTCGACGGGAGAAAGGATAAAACGATGTCTGTTGAAATGATGGCTGATGGAAAATTACATCGCAGGGAGATTGTGGAGGAACACGTGTCCCTAATCAGTGAACCAGGGTCTACATACTTTGGACACGTGACACCAAAATCCGGATCTGCTATAGCAATTACGAATGCAATCCTGGAATACGAAACCGTCGTGAACATGTAGTTGTCGGAACTGCAGGCGATCGGCAGCGACGGTACTGCTGTCAACACAGGAAAGCGAAATGGGGTTATTCATTGCCTGGAAGTTCAGCTGGGCAAGCCATTGCAGTGGGTAGTCTGTCAACTCCACTACAATGAGCTTACACTACGTCATCTAATCGAGTATCTAGAGGGACCTGCGAGTAGCCCACGAGGTTATACGGGACCACTCGCAAAGGACCTTCATATTTGCGAGAACCTTCCTGTCCTGGAGTTCCAGCCTATGCAAGGCAGTTTTCCCGACGTCGTCCCAGACCTCAGCACCGACCAGCAGTATCTACTCGACATCTGTCGGGCTGTCGCAACCGGGCAATTCCCGCAAGGGCTGGGAGGAAGAAGTCTTGGCATGTTGTCCCATTCACGATGGTTGACTACTGCAAATCGAATCTTGCGTATGTGGTGAGTGAAATCCCATCTGCAAACTTAGTCATCCTGTCCACGTTCGTGGTCCGCGTGTACGCTCCAATGTGGTTCAATATCAAGCGCCATTGGAAGATCACGGATGCACCAAAGAATCTATGGCATTCCATGCAGTTGTCGCAGTACCTCGATCCGGAACTGAAGAAGGTCGTTTACGACACCATGCAGAGAAACGTCTTCGCCGCACATCGCCAGAACCTCCTACTGGCGATGCTGCATGACGAGAGACCTAATATTCGTACTTTGGCCAAGAAACGAATCCTGAAGGCAAGAGAGACTCCTCCTCGTCCTGGCTGCTTGATTCGAACCTTCGAAGTTTCGCCGTTGAACTTTAGCGCCAAGGAATACACAGACAACATCTTTTGGCAAGAACTCGCTGTCACCGAACCGCCACTCGTTATTGGACTGCCAGAAGATAGCCTGGATCAAGATCAACTTCAAAATCTGTGGTGGAAGGATCTACCGTGTCATACGCAAGCAGTCGAACGATGCATTCGTTTGGTGACAGAAGCTGCAACTGAAGTCTGTGGACAGGACAGGCGCGAAATCGGCTCGTGATGCCAAAGTTTGAAACTAAGAAAGACTTTCGCCCCTGTTAATCATTAATTAATTAATGAATAATTAACTAATTGCTTCTTAACTTACTCTTACAAACAATGCATGAATGTTGCTAACAGAACTTCAGTGCACGAATTGGGCTTAATGGAATAATAGCATTTATTGGTAAAGCAAAAAAGGATGTTACTTCAGTGCGCATGCGCAACCTGAAAATATCAACCGATCAAGGAAATATTTTATACCCGTTTTCAACTTTTTGGACCCCAGGCGTTTTGCTTGGTGACAAAAAAAAAATAAATAACAAATTAAAATATCCTATTTTTTCAAATTTTCCTCATTTTCGCCAAACTTCTGTGCGCATGCGCAACCTGAACATATCAACCGATCAAGGAAATATTTTACACCCGTTGTCAACAGGCCACTACGCAACTTTTTGGACCCCAGGCGTTTTGCTTGGTGACAAAAAAATAAAAGAAAATAAATTAAAATATCCTATTTTTTCAAATTTCCCTAATTTTTGCCAAACTTCAGTGCGCATGCGCAACCTGAAGATATCAACCGATCAAGGAAATATTTTACACCCGTTGTCACCAGGCCACTACGCAACTTTTTGGACCCCAGGCGTTTTGCCTGGTGAAAAAAGTTTTTTTCCTTCCACCCTACTGGACAATCTACATGAAATTTTGCAATCGATCAGTGAAAACGTCTTCTTTCTAGGGCCTGTAGTTTCCGAGATATCATTGTCGAAAGATTGACCACAAACATATAAACGTTCACAAACGTATAGTTTAAATAAACTCTAAAGATGGCAGCACAACTCATTTGCATTGATTTTGGAGAAGGCTTATTATAATACAGAGGACAATAGTTTTAAACTTTCAACAATAGTTTTAAAATATAAACTTTATATAAAAAGAATGTGTTTAAGTTATTGATTTAAAGTACACACACTTTAAAATATTGTCTTTTTAAACGTGGAGCCTCAAGTAACCATAAATTAACAGTTTGAAATCCAAAGTTAGATGTCGGAATTCAGCCGTTTTTGTCACTCTCTTCCAGAGCGTTGCTCTGAAGCTCTACTGAGTGAACAGTGACGACATTTGAGAAATCCTTCCTTTTCTTGTTGCTGAGCTCTTTCTCTGTCTCTTTTTGGGAACCGTCTGTTAGACTGATCAAGATGAGGGCAGCCGGTTCTACAGATCGTGGCAGAGGACCTGATCCCCCTGGGCAACTATCCAAAGGGGTTATTCCACCTCTACATCAATACATTTCATTATTGTCATTCTCATTACACACGCTTAAATTCAGAATAACAAAGGCTTGTACCAGTAATTGGCCTTTACCATGACCGACCCAGGCTGAGTCAGTGGACCACCTCTGGAATGTCGCCATGAAGGATTAGCCCCAGTCTTTGCTAGCCCATCTGCTCGAGGAAGCGGAAGGACTATCTTGAAAGACACCGACGAGTTTCAGAACGCTCGACTGCCTCCACTGTATCAACTGCTTCTAATAGATCTCGACCCAGATCTCCACGGAGCCAAGCTAAATATTCAGATAGGGTCAAGAACTCGCCTCCCGCCAAGAAACACCATGTCGATAACGCTTCAGCTTGATCCGACATGGAAGCCGATGTTACACTAACGGTACACCGATCATCAACATCATCTCATTCTGCTTCTTCATCACTTCATTGCTTCTTACTTCAAAATTTTGACGCCAAGTTCACTAACGAAAAGTTCATTCTTCAACTACGTAAATAACTTCCCAGTATTCCCATTACTGAATCTGTCAAGACACGCAATGGCAAAACATTCATCCTTTTCATCGTCCACACATCCCTCAACAGCTCACTCTAGCCGCCATATCGAATTTAATGTAGCTCTTTATGCCACGAATTCTAACAATTATGTTCACATTCATACCACTCCCTTTGAAACACCAGTGAAACTCTTTGCTAATCATGGATTTAGGTTTTCTGTTTTTGAATATCCGTTCTTTTCCAAAAAACAAGGTCCTTTTCCAAGCACTTTTACTTGAAGAACATATCACAGCATTTGTCTTGAACGAATCTTTCCTCGCTCCATCCATACAGTGTAGAATTCCAAATTTCAGTTCGACATGATAACCTTTTATCTACGTTACGGGCAAACGACGGAGCTGCCGTAGATTTCCAGCATCATCTTCCTCTCAGGCAACATACTAGTCCTTTACTAAACATACCAGAATATGTTATTGCTACTCTCTACTTTAAATCTATTGATTTCACTCTTGCTACTATTTATGTACGGCCCGGCTTACCCATACCATACAACTTCATTCATTTCATCATTTCATCATTCTTGCTGATATTAATATGCACAATCGCACTGATCAGGAACGTACACACTTCTACGATTTCATACTGACCAACACTAAAGGTGTTCTACTTGACTTACCTTCACCAACTCGCCCAGCTTCTAATGCTACACCCGATGTAGCAATTACTTCCAATACAATAGTTACGCATTGCACAGTTATAGTCCTGAACTTGCTTGGCAGAGATCACGCTCCAATTAAACTTATCTATCATACTGACTTGCTCACTCGCCATCCGCACCATCACCTCTTTTTTCTCCACGCTATGATAAAGCCAACTGGGATAATTATCGCACTTGTCTTTCTTCCGCCATCGAACCATATTCACCTACCACTTCCGACGAACTTAATACCCAGGTTGATACTATAACCACCGCTATTCAACAGGCCTCCACACTCTACATCCCACAAACTGAGTTCATACCATTTTGGCCTAAATTATCATCTCAATACCTTGCTATGGTACGTCCTCCACGCCAATGCTATCTCTGCACACTAGAAATCCTGCTACCTTACGCCTGCATCACCAACTCCAACGAACCGTTCACAATTAAATTACCGCCTAGAAGCAACGCCAATGGATTAAGACATGTAATCACCTTGCAGACAGCCCATCCCACGTTATACTGGAAACGGTTTAATGCGCTACATGGCAAGTTCACTAAGACACCTTAAGACATTCTTATCAATAATACGCCTCCCTATTCTGGTCAAGACAAAGCCAACGCTTTCGCTTCTCATCTTCAATCTATTTTTACTACACCAGTAGCAGGCCCTATCATTAGCACTCATCCTGCCGATACGGTTAATACTCAGTCTCCACATCTCCAACCAGCTGATACTCATACACTACCTACTCGCCGGGCGAAAAGCTCGCCGCCCAAAACCTCGCGTGGCCAAAACCTCGCCGCCCAAAACCTCGCGGGACAAAATTTCGCCGGGCCAAAACCTCGCCGCCCAAAATCTCGTCGGGACAAAACCTCGCCGCGAATGAAACTTTTCTTTAAAATTTACCCAATGTTTTTCCTAATATGCAATTCCACATTACAAATAATAATAATAATAATAATAATAATAATAATAATAATAATAATAATAATAATAATAATAATAATAATAATAATAATAAGATACAAAACATCGTGTGCGTGGGCTTTCTCGGGTTATTCCCGTTTCCTCCCACTTTCTTTATTCGATTATTTCCTTCATCCTGGTCATCTACGTCTCCTTTAACCTATAGGACATAATCAAGGGACGTCGTAAAATCTTATATATTATTTCATACTTTCATAAATATTATTAGATTTTTGTTAAAATTTTAAGTTTTTGGATGTTCCAAGGTTCACGAAACTAACCTCGTTAGTTGTCATTACTTTCCTTATGCAGACTTTCTTTCCCTATAACCAGTTTAAAAACATCCTGTCGCCCTACCTTCACATTGAAATCCTCTAATACAGAAATAGAATTTTCATATGGTATCGCGGGACTTGGTCAAATACCCGTGATACTTCTTCTGAAACAGCGTCTTTTATACCGTTATCCTTATCTGTTGGAACATTTACATTTTGGTCAGGCGAGATTTTGGGTATGGCGATATTTTGGGGCGCGAGGTTTTGGCCCGGCGAGATTTTGGCCCGAGAGGTTTTGGCCCCGCGAGATTTTGGCCCGCAAGGTTTTGGGTGGCGAGGTTTTGGGCAGGCGGGGTTTTGGCATGGCGAGATTTTGTCCCGCGAGGTTTTGGGTGGCGAGGTTTTGGGCAGGCGAGGTTTCGGCCTGGCGAGATTTTGGGCCGCGAGGTTTTAGGAGGCGAGGTTTTGACCAGGCGAAGTTTTGGTCCGCGAGATTGTCGCCGCGAGGTTCTGGCCGCGAGGTTTTGTACCCAAACCGGTCTCGATAACGTGACATATCGCCATATCAAAGAATGCCCTATCTCGCTACTCCTTCTTCTTGCGAATGTTTGCACATTCATACTGCGCACTGGCTATTTTCCTTTAGCTTGGAAAACATCTAAGACGCTCATGTTTCCTAAACCACACAAACCCCGCAGAATATTACACCTATTGACTTATCCAACTTACTTCCACCTTCAGTGAGATCTTAGAGTGTATTCTGGTTAAATTATTACATCTTTTCATTGCCGATCATAACTTACTTCCAGTCACACGAGCAGGCTTAGACCATTCTTGTCTATCAATGATCAGCTGCTCCAACTCACAGCGCTCATTACACAACATTATAATTCAGCTCAACCTTCCTGCTTAGTGTTATTTGACTTGGATGAAGCATTGGATAAGGTCTGCCGTCTTGGGTTCATATACAAACTTCTCAAATTCCAGCTTCCTATCTCATATATTCGCCTCATATACAACTTCATTACCAATCGCATCACCTACATCTCAGTTTGAGGCACATTATCACTAGATGGATCATTATCTTTCTCTTCTCTGGAGTACCGCAAGGGTCGGTTTTATCCCCTTTGTTATATCTTCTATACGTAGCTGATATACCCCGATTACCAGATGAAGTCCATCTCTTCCAGTATGCGGACGACACGGCCCTGCTTGGACTTGGAACAACTATTCAGCAGATCAGCACTTTCTTACAGACTGCTATCGATTGCTTCTACACCTGGTGTACTTCCTGGAAAATTACTTTAAACGCAGCTAAAACTCAGGCCATAGTTTTCTTACCATCAAGACGAACTTCCAAATTCCGTAGAAATCCAGATAACTTTCTTTACACGTTAATGGGGTGCCCTTTCAACTCACTAATACTGTTACATATCTTGGAATTACATATGACCTCTATCTTACCTGGTTGCAACATCTAAAAACCGTTACTATTAAAGCCTACAATAGACTTAATCTCTTCAAACGCTTGACTGGTACCACTTGGGGCCTTAAAGCACACATCATCCTAAATACGTACAAAGTATTCTTACCACCAGTCCTCACATACAGATTTGCTGCTTAGTTAGCTGCCCGACAAAGTTCTACAATAAGCTTTTCATCCTAGAACGCCATGCTTTTCGTACAGCATTCCATATAAAGTTACCTAGTCAGACACAAGATTTGTATTGTCTAATTGCCTTTCCGACCTTACAGTACTACATTGAAAAACTGCGCCTGATATATATCGCCAAACGCTTCGAAACTCGCCGTCCTTTACTTCAAGATACAATGCGTTATTTAGCAATTCATCCAACACCTCATCGTCATTACTATCTTCCACTTTCGCTTCTCTTCACATTATATCATAATACTCTACCACCATTAGACCTGCTTAATTTATTATCAGAAATTATGTCATTCATGATCATCTTCCTCTCATTCACCCATCAGTGATTACCATTATTTACTAACATGGGCCTCACTCGTTTTCATCATTGCCTAGAGCAGCCCCTAGGCTGAAGATAAGCTCATTTGTCTAACTAACATCACCCACGTGTTGCCCTATGTTTGCACCTCGCCACATCATTCACGCCCATTACTATATCATATGTATCGTGCATGCTACACCGAATCCTTCGTTATGATCATTATTGTTCTTTGCTTATAATATACTGTCTGATTATTTCCTTATTTATTTACCTATTAATAACAATTATATATATATATATATATATATATATATATATATATATATATATATATATATATATATATATGTAAAGTAACGTTTCTTTTCATATATTTATATAATCTATCTCATCTTAACTTTCGCACTTCTATTGTTCTCATGTTTTGCTTTATTTCCTCACTTATATATATATTTCTATAATTACCATATTTATATTCATGTTGTGTTCAATTATACTTGTTATTATGTTACTGCTCTTATGTTATTAAAACTACAACTACCACTCAGGTATGATTATGATCGAAAAGATCATAATGTAATAATTCTAGTAATAAATAAATAAATAAATAAATAAATAAATTACTCTTAGCTCACCCATGCCTTACTCCTTTACCAAAACACCTTCACTTCTCCCACCTAAGAGAGGGTGTAGCCCTCTAAAATGGAGTTAGCCTATGGCTAGCACTTCAAAAACCTATTTTTGCAGTGTTTGTAGCATTTTAATAGATAGATACTAAAAGACATACAGTCATTTAGAGTCTAGACTACCGCATTACATTCAATATATAGAAAACACCATAGACATGAAGTTGAACGACCGCGATTTTTATATTAACATTTGTGTGTCAACTGTGAAGCACGTCTGAATTGTCAAATATACGTTATCCATCGCTCTTTTTTATCTTATGATTGGAACACTTCCTGATATATGAACAAATTTTTCATGTGCGTCAAGTTGGCCTAACCATCCTTCGAATCCAAATATTTTCGCACCAGAAATTAATGCTGAATTTTAGTGTTAATTAGTGCTCGTGTTCTAGAGTGAATGGTGGTCTCGTTGAGAAGTTAGGGCACAACAAAGATGGCAGGACCAACTTTACATTGGCCCAAACACTTTCTCCTAATTAAAAAAATTCACGTCAGGATATACTGTCGAATTAGTGCTAATTAGTGCCCGAATCCCCGAATTAGTACAAGTCTCACAGAGAAGTTAGAACATATCAAAACTGGCTGTACAAACTTTACATTGGCCCAACCACTTTCTCCAACATATACAAAATTTTCTTGATAATAGAATATTGTTTTTTTTTTCAATTGAAGATTAAAAGAGAATACATTCTGGTAAATTATCAACCTGATTGGTTTTGTTGCTGTTGTTCCTGATTCAGATAGAGCCAACGATTTCATCACATTTAGACTCTGATCTATGACTTTAGGGGAATAACCACGAATAGAAAATCATTAAGGGGAAAACCACGACGAGAAACTCCATGACGAGGATTAAGTCAATCAGCGGTAGATATACTACAATTTTAATACATAGAATGTTAAATGAAAAATGGTACTCAAATGCGCAATAAAAAAATGTACGTATAGAGTAACTCACGATTTTTCGCATTTACTCCATTTTCCTTACGTGTATGGGTAAAATTCAGTTATTAGTATGCAGAGATAATAAAAAGCAATCCATCTAAGGAGATATTTCCAAAAAAATATATAGTAAAATAATAAAAATATAAGCAAAAAACAAAATTATGCTCGGTTTTGTGTGTACTGGCAATCATGATGTCTAGGGATTTTTTCAGTAGCAGAGCACGATTGCGGAGGGAATTCAATAGGGAAGTCGAGGAGTTGGATAAAGGAACTGGATGGTGGAGTAAAATGTTGCATTTATTGGTTAAACCCTAGTGTTTAGATTGTCTGCCAAATATAAATTAGCTTCTGTAACCAAGATGTCGTACAAAAATTTAGGAACAAAGAGGATATCTCTTGTCTTGAGGTTGGAAGTGACATGCGCTATGGATATTAGCATTTAACTTATTTGTTAAGAAAAAGAGAACATGCGAAAAGTAGTTTCCGTGGTTAGGTGGGAGCGTCGTAGATTAGCAGTTCTTACACTATTTTGACACTAGATCGAATCCAATCCCGTCCCATCCCATCATTTTTTCTTTTTACAAATTATTATTTTCATGTTAATAAGAACCGAAGCAATATATTAAGGACATAACTTATTGATAGTTTGCTGTAATGACGAATTTATCCAGTATTAGAGTACTATTGGTAATAGCTATTGTTTTCAGTTCATGCTGTTGTATAGCTTCTCTCATCCTGTTTTCTTGGGAAAAGAACAATTTTGTCTCCAACAAAGTGTTAAGAATATATAGGGACAGAAAAAGACATCTTAGTTCCAAACGTGATTTATCGTGATGAAATGGACTAGTTTGCCATTATTTTTTGAAAAGAAAACTAAGTAAATTATTCAAGTTGACTTCTCTTTACCTTTTAGCTAAAACTATTTTTTTCTTTATAACTCTATACTTTATAAGGCAAGGTGTGTGATTATACCCACAGATTTAGCTAGGGAGTGAAAGATAATTGTTTATACAAACATTTTACAGATTTAGGTGCGTGAAACACCAATACACCATGGTCTCGCTTATCTGACCTTCCTTTGTTCCACATACCATATGATCCGACATATCATTGCAGATAGCACCAATCGGCAAGAAGAACTGCAAGTTGTGGTCTTAATCTATTTTTCATGTTCTGGAGTCTATCGCCTAGCACGCCTATGTACACTTTGACTCGTATGTCTATCATTCAGTACAGACACGTATCCAGGTTTTCTATTCGGAGGGGGGCCAACACGAACCCTCGTAAGCACGGTATTCTAATGTTTTAAAAATATCAATAATAATAATAATAATAATAATAATAATGCAACAGTTCTGCATTTCTCTTAAACTTTCTCCTATTTTCCTTTATAAACCGGTTTACTTTGGAAACTGCATTATAGCACAAACAAAATGAAAGATATTTTCGAGAGAAATGTAACTAAAGAAAACTGTCTGCTACGTATATCACATAACAAAAAATAGCAAGAAGACATCGAGTGTATCGTTCTAATATATTAAAGTTAAAAACAGAACGGAAACGAAATGTTAATCCTATTTAAAACTGTTCTTTAATTCCACCTGGTATAATGACATCATGGTATGTTCTTAGAATTATAACAATACAACAGCACATTGCGCAAAGTTTGGACACTAACTCCAAGTAAACTGATATAAAAGAACCTCAAAAGGGTAAAAGCAAGTTTTTTTTTTAAAGTGCTTGAGTTTCGGAGGAGGACAGCCCTCAGGCCCTCACGCTGGATACGTCCCTGATTCAGTGCAGTGCATTTATTTATTATAAAACATGATTATTAGATGTGTAATATGTAAAATTATATCATAAGTTTTACTTTTAATAGCTCTTTTCTTAACACATCCATATTATCCGGCGTTCTGCCTGCCTGTTTATGTCGGATAAGCGAAACTCTACTGTATTTCCATAGCTAGCATATACATGAACTAGAATTGTATCGTCCTAGAACAGACAATAGTGTGAAATGCTTATATTAAAAGGCTGGAATAAAAAGGCATAAGTACTGTTTTGGTAGCGTGAGAACATATTAAAAACAATTCAATATATTACCTAGGTATCAGATTATCATCTTGTTGTGTCGATGTGTATTCTTTTTTAAACATAGTTTTAAAAGTCATACCATTCGCAATATTTCTAAGGAAATCGAAAGAAAAACTCCTATGTGCCTCTTGTGGTAAAGTGGCTTAAGTGCATGGTCCGAAATCGATTCCCACGTTAAGGTATAGATAGAGATCCCATATTTCAAAAAGTGAAATTCGGGATGCTACTAAATTCGAGAATCTTTGAAATGCTTAAAATCGAAAGAAGTCTTGAATACTAATTTACTTTCCTCCATTAGATAGAGTTATTCAAGTATTACGTTATCACATTTTTATTCATTTCACTAGACCTTCTTCCAAGCGCGCCGATTTCTCTGTAAATTTGGGGGGAGGGCACTCAAATGCAGAATATATATATATATATATATATATATATATAGATATATATATATAAGGATTTTAAGACAAATTGCACTCAAATTATGCCAAATATTGTATATTCATAAATACAAAGGAGGCCCACATGAGCTTTGGGAGGCCCATCCCCCCAGCCTCCCAGGATCGGCGCCCTTGCCTTTTTCCTAGTTAAGCAAACGTAAGTAGATGATTTACTCCCTCCCCCTGGTAATCTAAATTGTTTTCTTTTTTCCTCAAGATCTGTTGTGTTTCGTGAAATAACAGCAGCAAATTCCTGATTACTTAACCGTCTAAATTAATGTTTTCACTTAGAGCCATCCCGTCGATTCGCATTGCCTAGGACTAAGATAAATTAAGGGTCAATAATGAAGATGAGTCTTTCATATCAAACATGAAGAAATATGTGGATCGGAGATCTTTCTTTGTCCGAACTTTGATTTTTTTTAAATCCATGATGGGAAATTATATTATGAGTACAATTTTCGAAACTAATAGTATACGATCGTAAAAATGTCTTAAAAAACGATGGTTTATTGCAAAATACTTTGACTCAAAGAATAAATTACAATTAATAAACTTGTTACTTTTCCTGAAGAGTCTAAGTCTTGAATGAGACGGAGGGTGTCGAGCGTAGTGCTTCGAACGATTGCCCCACTTGTTCTACCTTCCCGTGGGGCATCCTTCATTCGACTTGATCCTAAACGGATCATTCAGAAGTCGAAGCCGGAAGATGTTCCCCATTTTTGAAAAACACTCTTGGTCGATTACAATCTGCCTTACTTGTGAGGGGACAACCCCATGCCGTAAGCGTCGGTGGACCACCGTTAGGCAACTAGCGACATGTCCCCAAAAATTGTCTGTCCCGCAGCGACGATCGGCGATGGTCCCACTTCCGTTCTGAAAATTATACCACCAGCGGCAGAGAAGCGACGGAACGCCAACGAGCCACAAAATTATTCCCCTAAGATACGTTAAATCGCCTATATGCGTAATTTATTTTCATTAAGGTGAGTCTAAAAACATTTTTAGAAAAGTAAAGAAAAAGTGCCCTGAGCTGGACGCGAATCACCAACCTTAGAGTTACTAGTGGTGTGTACTTCCGAGTTCGCAAAGGAGGCGATTATGAGGACACAGCTTGTAGAGAGACAAATCGTTGACGTCTTTTTAATGTTTCTAATTAGAGTGCTTCTTTAACAGCGTATATTTCACGATAACTGTTTGGAATCAGATCAATGCACTCGCCATGTAATTTTATAACAAAATGGCAAGTGTCTATTTACTTTTTAAATACCTTTCCCATATTCACTTGCTAGTGATCGGCGACAGTTGCCATCTAAATTCATACAATTGTACGCACCCATCTCAAGATTTTTCACTTCATGATGTAAAGGCAGGAGTTACTCTTGACCCCCGAAACTCAAGTATTATCCTTATAATAAAAAATTTGTCAGGGAAAAATAATTTATAATAATAACCGCATGCACATGACTGGCGATAATTCGTGTTATTCTTTTGCTATTCTACGTTGCAAATCAAAGGAGCGCGGATCAAAATGAAGTACTCGCTGTTACGCGGTGGTAACATCAATACCCCCCGATTCTAGATATCTGCTTCGACTCGACAAATCCTTGCCACTAGTGGCACACTAGCGACAATCATTTGACGCGTCGATATATCGACGATCGCCATTTACCGGCAAGTGGGCCACTAGGTGTTGGCAACGTCTACGGCATGGGGAAGCTAATAAACAAATAAATCAATAAATAAATCTAAAGCCTTATAAAAAGTTTTCCCAAAATTTGCATTTTGCAAAATCATTTGTTGTTATTCCAGAACTGTAAATTCACCTTTATTCATAATTTACTTCTATCGTAGTTTTGATATGAGAATGATATGTCTGGAATTGTAACACAGGTCAATAATGCTTTTTTTGCTTTAGTTAGATTTAGCAGTTTTACTTAACAGTCAGTCAATTTGGATCTGTGATTTCAGAGCTTTAGAGATTCCCTTACATTTTTCAACTAACACCATTAACGTATCTCTTTCGATATTTCCATAGGTAATGGCTTGGTCACTCCCAGTATATTTCAGATAATAAACTACGGTGCCTTACTCCACTAATCCGAACTACATTTAATATCCAATAACTCTATGCATTTTCCCTTAAATCTGCAAACATTCTACTAGATTAAAACTAAGCAGTTTCTATTTTCTTCCTTTCTTGCTAAAACAAAAGTGTTCTTTAGACAACCTAGAAATGATGACTCTATACTACATTATGTTGCATAGGGCATTTTATATAGCATATTATTTGACAGTTGGACACTTTCTTCGTATATTGAAAGCAACAGGGATTAAGTCGTTCTACATTTACATGAGAAGTAAACAAATTCTTTTTAATTCGTGGAATTGTGCCAATGCACTAGGTCCAGAGAGTTTTTAATTTAAGATTATTATTATTATTATTTTATTGACTTAAGTTTTTTCTGAATATTAAGCAATATTTCACAAAATTGGTATTTTTAAACAAATGTGTTCGATATCAAGTTTTCATAAAGTAGTCACTCTTTTCTATAAATAACTTCAGAGGGCCCGCGGTGGCTAAGCGGTAAGGTGTTCACCTTTGGTGCATGGGATCCTTGGTTCGATCCCAGCTCCTACCGAGTGAAATTTGTGATGGACAAACACCATGTGCATGGGTTTTCTCGGGGTTCTCCCGTTTTCTCCTGCTTTCTTCATTCCACCATTTCATTCATTTCTCATCATCACCGTCTCCTTTAGCTTAGTTGGTATAACCGTAGGTCGTAAAACTTAAAGATTTGATTTCAAATAATTCCAACCCAAACAGTTGCGGGAAGTATGTCATTTTGAATAAAACAAACTACTCTATAAAATTCTGAGTGTTATTATTTTTTATATAGACAATTCTAGCGGACCTTATTTCTAAATCGAAAGGTAAGAAGACTAAATTCACTCTCTTATTATTATAGATTCATTTCAATTGAAGCATTTAAAATAATTGGGAAAAATTAGGAAGCCATACCCTATATTGCAGTGTGCCACAACCGGATAACACCGCACATTGGCGTGCCCAACAAAATGAACAGTGTGACGCAAACTTTTACCTATTATTTACAAGAATATTTGCCGAGTTTATTTTATTTATTATTATCAACAATTCTTCCACGGATCAGCTGTCTGTATACAGTTAAACAAACAAGTATCACATTGAGGGAATGAGTGTAATTATTTACTTTAATGGCAATAGAAAAGTATATTTTCTTGTATTTTCTACCGGAAATAACTGCATCTGGTCTAGAAAGCTGGAACTAACAACAAAGGAACCCGATCTGCCAACCACACACCACCCTATAGTCATGAGTGCCACAAGTCCTTTTCTACGTCTTGGCACCCTAAGGGTTGTGGCCTTCAAAGAGAGAGAGAGAGAAATAAAAGTTCATTGCACTTCCATGCTTATATAAATAAATTATGTAAATAACTGTTAGAGACCACTGATTAACCTGGTATTGGATGTTTCACTTTCTTACCTTTGGAGTTGACAGTCATCGGTTGGTCATTTCACACGCAAATATCTAGTATTAACAACGTTTCTTCTATAACTTCGTAATATTGTATTATTTCTTTGTATTATTCATTAGCTTAGTTAGGCTTGTTTAAACACTTTTCTCTTTGCACCTACTTTTTATCTGTATCTTAACGTTGGATAAAACTCTAGCTCTAGCCGCGAATCAAATCCAGAACCAGTGCACTTGAACCATTTGGCCACAACGAGGCACATCTAAAAACAAATTTCGATTTTTTTAGGAAAATTGTGATTTAAAAATATATTTAAGAATGGGTACGGATGAAACGCACTGAATTTACTCGCTCGAATTTCTTAAACTGACTAGTGTTAGGCTGCAGCTATTACTGAATATATCACATATTTCTATTAGAAATAACTTATGTCATACATTAGAATTATTAAGGAAATAATTGTATGTGAACTATGAGCAAAAGCGTCTGAGTACTTTCTGAGAAAATCGTCAAAAAATCATCCCCAATAATAAAATATCCCTTGTATATCATTTCAGGACATACGAGTTATGCTATTTATGAAATATGAACAAAATTCCCTGAATCGTTCTCGACAAAATCGTAGGGTAAAACTTACTCCGAAAACTAATTTACCACTTCTAGATTTTTAGGATGATGTTATTATGCCATACCATTAGGCTATTTATGTAACATTTATTTATGAAATTTGAACAAAATTGCGTCAGGCGTTAATGAAAAAATCGTCGGAGAAGAATAAACTAAAAGTAAACTACCACTTCTGAATGTTTACAGGACGAACGAGTTGTGTCATATTGTTAGGTTATTAATGCTACATTTATTTATGAAATGTGATTGAGAAAATTGTTTTAAAAGACGCATCCCATACAGTAAATTACACCTTATGTATTTTTTCAGAGCAATAATTCATACTACGGTGAAGGGTTATTAACACAATCTATATTGGTAGAAAACAAACAAAATCTATACAGCTGTTTTTGAGACAATTATTTTAAATTTTCATCCTTCAGTAAACTACCCTTATTTTTAGGTGTCGGAGGATATAGAATTCGAAACGATAAAAATTTTATAAAAACTTCATGTCTAGAATTCGGTCCAGATACGTCGAACAATATGGCCTCTATTTGAATGCATGTAAAAGCGTGACGAACGGACAGACGAACAGATGGACAGGCATCAAAATCACTTTTTCGATATGTGGGGTTGTGAAACTTGTATTCATTGAAATCTCGAATTCGATTTTTATCACTATCACTACAATTTCTTCTTTCGTCGCTCGAACGTGAAAACGAATAGGAACACAACGACACGTAAGGTGATAATTTGTAATCCCCAAAATTTAATGATTTACGTTTAATGTGTTGCTATGCTAGAAAAAAAGTTTATGTCTTTTGTTATATCATTTTAATATCAGTTTTCGCGCTACTATATAATGTAGAAATATGGCATGATTATCATTCATATTCATGCTATCTTTTGGAAATATTCGTGTTCCGCATACATAGATCTGTATAATTTAGTTACGTTCAACGAAAGCATTCTTGCACTTATGGACATGAAAAAAAGAGATAAAGTCAATACTCTAAAAAGCAAAAACACAAGCGCACACACAAACATAAACGATAATTTGACATCAAGTCGATTTAACAAGGGGGTAAGACTGGAAAGACTGTCAAGGTCGCGTATGTTATTTTTCCTGTTCCTGACACACAAATCCGAAGTGAGTTGTCTGCTGTTCAAGAACGGGCAAGGGAGGTGAAACATACAAGACCTTAAACTGAAAGCAATAGCTGTTTCCAATAGTAGGCCTACACATATTCTAATACTGAATAAATACATTGATTAAATGATACTATGAATAAGTTATTTCCTTATTATATTGTTTCGGTTCTTATTAACATCAAAATTATATACTTCGTATAATGTTTTGTAAAAAAAAATATATATGGGATGGGACGGGATTCGATCTCGTGTCAAAATAATAAAATAACTGCTAGTCCGCTACTCTATCCACCTAACCACGGAGACTACGTTTTGTTTGCTTTCTTTTTCTTAACAAATTGTGCTCATAACCATGGTGCGTATCGCTTCGAACCTTAAAATAAGAGTATTTCTGTTTAATTCTATATTTTCGTACGACATCTTAGTTACATGGGCTAATTTATATTTGGCAAACCATCTAGACACTAGGTTTACACCAATAAATTCAAAATTTTACTCCACTTTCCAGTTCCTTCCTTCGCCTATCGCCCCTCGTTCACTGCCTATTGTCAATTTCCCTTTGCAATCGTGCTCTGCTACTGAAAATCCCTCGAAAGCATGATTGCCAGTATACACAAAACCTAGCGTAATTTTGTTTTTGATTATATTTTTATTATTTTATTACATCTTTTTGGAAAATATCCTTAGATGGATAACTTTCTACCATCTCCACATACTAATAACTGAATTTTACTAATAAACGTAAGGAAAATGGAATAGATGCGAAAAATCATGAGTTACAGTATACTCGCATTTTTTTTAGCATGTGGGTACACTCATAAGTATGTAAAGACAACGTTAGTAGCTTGAGATATACAAACATATCTGTATATCTCAAATTATTCACAACTTCATATTTAACCAATAACCAATTAGAAATATTAACCGTTTAATACCGAAATGAGGTATTTATAATATCCCACATCGTAAAACATTTCCAACATGATTAACTGACTACTCGGGATATTTAGTTCCTTTCCGTCTTCCCGTTTACCTATCATCTAAACATATAACCTGGAAAGAATAACATGTTAAATATTATTTTTGATTTATTACATAATTAATACGAGGGGTGGTATTAAGGTGACGGTAATTTCACAACTGAAGAAGAGCTCACTCTCGCAAACACAAATGTTGCAGCTGAAGCTTAATATGGAATTGATAAGGAATTTCACTGTAATGAATTACCTGAGAATGAAAGTGTAAAACAAAACAGTGCTAAATGCGAAATTGAGGGGGTGAGCACAACAGTGATCTAACCCACATTTTTTAAAAATGGAAAAATCAAGTTAAACACATGTGGGTTCTTTGTACAATATATATATGTACAATGTATGACACATTCAACCACTTATGGTTGCTTTAGGTATATTGTGCAAAAAGCACATGTGTTTAACTTGATTTTTCTCCATTTTTTTGAAAATGTGGGTTAGGGTTAGACCACTGTTGCGCTCACCTCCTTAATTGGAAACACAACAAGCCAGTTCTATTTAATGAATCTGAACAAAAACACCAGAGGTGAAAAAAGTGCAACCAAGTTCGTCAGCCTCAAAAAGTGTTGAGATGAGGATGGATGAACCAAGTTCCTTGGCCAATGCTTCTGAAACTGCACGAGGAGTTTAACATATTCGAATACACCAAGATGTCTGTTCCTTGTTTCACGGCCGGGACAGTTCAGCTCTAAGGCTAATGGTGGCCCCCAAATCCATCACGCTCACACGTACCATCCCTAAGGCGAGTCAACATCATTTTCCTTGACACTTCGTGGAGGAATATAAGTTTTCCTTGTCTGGGATTCGAACCACCTATCTTACTGCAGTATGTGCCTTAGCGCTTTAGCGAAGTTCTTAAGTTTGGTGGTGGCCCCAAACCCTACTCACACACTACCACTATCCATAAGGCTCCTTAACATCACTTTTCTTGACACCTTGGGCCAAATTCCAGTGTTTGTTTCAGAAGCAGTGGCCAAGGAACTTGGTTCATCCATCTTCATCACAACACTTTTTGAGGCTGATGAACTTGGTTGCAATTCTTGCACCTCTGCTATTTTTGTTCAGATTTCACTTCCTTTTGTAGTTCGCCATGTCAATATCGTATATTGGGATTCTCAATTCGAGCACATGGTTGGATTTAAATTTAGAATTGTACATTTTAAGAATCATAATGTGTCACATGCAACATTAGTTCCCAAGGCTCTCCCATCTGGGTAAATCCTTATCAAGTGGTCCAATGCATGTTGCTCGACAATTTTTAAAAATTCTGATATTTTGTGTGCTGTTACCTTAACATGTCGTTAGTTCAAAATTAGCATTGTTTTAATTTTATTGGCTTTTAGTTTCGAGTGGCAGCTATATTTGTTTTCAAAGATGTGTCATTTTGTGGTGTTGTAAGGGGTTACAGAATCTGAAATATCTCAGCCCCTAATTACGCTATCGATGTGAAACTAAAACCAAAATGTTCAGTATGTTCTACACGTTAAGAGTGAATATTAGTTGTTGTCATTCATAAATTATAAATGGGTAAAATTAAAATTTGAAAAGGTAGGCGATTGACGTTAACAATCCTAACTTTGGCACATTTTTCCTTTAAGAAGGGAAGGGGTCAGGAAGTTGAGCTTTACAGAATAAAGAGGTCTGATATGGTTCTTATCACTCACCAAGTTTCAACCCTTAGACATGTCCCCTATTTTTCTAGAAATTATCTAAAATTCAGAAAAGTGGTAAAAGTGCATATTTTACAGGTATATATCTCTGGTGGGGGACCAGATAAAAATATACAATTCCTCCCCATAAAAGGTCTACATGATATTATTCTAAACCGAAAATTAGGAGTTTCAGATTAGACTATAAGTACCTTTATTATGAACACAAATTTATACTTATAAATAAGCATAGGCAGAAGTACGGATAAATGGGAGTTTACTGTATATACATCATAAATCGGTTGGCAATGGATGAATAATGCATAGAGTGGTTAAGCACAACATACAAGAACAAGTGTTATCCTACAGAACAAATGTACTGAAAACACAATTCAGCAGAGTGCTGGTTTCAATATGCACAATTGTGTTCAGACATGCATCAGATAGGAATTCACCACTGGTGGTTTACTCAGATGCTTACAGCACAAGAAGACGGTTGTGTTTCTGCAAATCTGTCTATGAATACTGCATTAAGTTAGTAAAGAAAATGGAATGTGATATAGGCAAATGTATTGGTGAAAAATGTCATAAATGTGTGTATGGACCGGTAGCAAGATGCATTACATCCCTTAGTGAGTTCAGTGAAGAGAAATCTTCTGCTAATCCGAACAAACAGTGGCATTGCAAACATATGCAACTACCATGGAGTAAAGTTTTCTCGAAAGAACCATCATCTTTTTGGTAATTCGTGTTGCGACCCTCTAAAATTCCATTAAAAAAATATATAACCAAAGGACTTTCAGAAATTTCGAGTGCACATTTACTAAAGGACAAGAATTATGCAGTAGATCTGATTCCTGGAAAATAATAATGTGCTACATGCTACACAAAAATATTTGTTGTACAAGAAAAAAAGCAAAATCGAAAACAATAGTGTTGAATCAGGAAATGAACCTGATTTTGTTCTTCCATCAGACAATATTGAAGTTTTGAATGCAACGTGTTCAAAATTAAGCGTGTCACCTGCTTGGAAAATAAGGAAGTTAAGTGTTGAACAGAGACCAAAAGCAATGCGCAAAAAGTTAGAACAATTGAGTACAGGATTGAAAAGAAGTCTTGAAGTTTCTTTTGACAGTTCAGTTGCTGATGAATCACCGACAGAAAATATGCATTCAGTGTCGCTGGCCGAAGAATATGAAGTGTTCATCGAAAAATTGAAATAGAAATGCACTATTGCTGAGAAAGAAGAATAAGTTAAAATAAGCTTACTACCCGAATCTTGGTCAAGAAAAATGGTGTGTGCTGAATTTAATGTTTCAGAAGGTTTAGTTAAACTGGCTAGGGAACTTACGAAAACTCAAGGAATACTGCCTGATGTATGTAAAAGAAGTAGTAGTAAAACTATTGATGAAAGTACTGTGAAGAAAGTTGTTGATTTTTATACAAGTGAAGAAAGCAGTAGGATCCTTCCTGGCAAAAAAGACTATGTATCTGTCTGAATTAATGGCGTTAAAGTTCACAAGCAGAAGCAGTTACTACTTGATACCTTGAACGAGTTGTACTTACATTTTAAGGAGACAAACCCAGATTGTAAAATTAAACGATCAAAATTTTGTGAACTGAGACTCAAGTGGTGTGTATTTGCTGGTACATCAGGAACACATTCTGTATATGTATGCGTACATCATCAGAATGTGAAGTTAATGATCGACGGTGCTAAATTAAATGTGGACTATAAAGATTTGCTTGAAATGTTGACCTGCGATCTCAACAATGAACAATGTGTGATGGATAACTGCATCCAGTACCCAGATTCTGAAAATCTACTTCAACAACTATTTCAAGACGAGCTAACATACAACCTTCCTGATAATATTATTTAAAAGCAGTGGATAACAACAGACCTGCTGAGATGATTACCATAGTTAAACCAAGAGAAGACTTTCTTGAGGACCTTGCAGCAAAACTCAGAAATCTCAAGTCACACCACTGTGTCCATAGTACAATCTAGTTTTCTTGCAGAAAAAAAAAGATGTCTTTCACACTTTGAATGCATTGTTTTAGCTGATTTTTCAGAGAACTTCTCATTCGTTATTCTAGACGAGATTCAAAGTTTTCATTGGGTGAACAAACAGGTAACGCTTCACCCATTCGTTTACTATTATAAACCAAGTGATGGAGGTGATTTAAAATCTAGAAGTCTTTGTATTATCAGTGATTATTTAGAACATACCACCACAGCAGTCCACACCTTCCAAAGTCATGTGATTGCAGATGTTAAGTCACATGTTCCGTTGCGTGACACATATCATATACTTCAAGAATGGGGCTGGAAGTCACTATAAGAACAGGAAAAATTTCATCAATTTGTTTAATCACAAACATGATTTTGGTCTTGAAGCGGAGTGGCACTTCTTTGCTTCCTGTCATGGAAAAAATGCTTGTAATGAAATAGGAGGGACAACAAAGCGAATAGTAAC
Source organism: Thermobia domestica (assembly GCF_964235325.1). NCBI lineage: Eukaryota > Metazoa > Arthropoda > Insecta > Zygentoma > Lepismatidae > Thermobia > Thermobia domestica. Next base: position 294,895,226 of record NC_137459.1, on the reverse strand, counting down.
CAAAAGGAGTTTACAGATGATACGTAATGATCAAATTTTTATCTCCACAGGACATGTATGATTGTGTTAAAAACATTTCTGGTATAAAGTACATTTATGTCAGGAGTGAGGAAGTAGTCAACCGTGAAGCTGAACTGCGAGGGAGATTTGGTACTTGTTTGCCTGTTCCTAAAACACGTCCATATCATAAACTTATACCTCTCAGTAACGCCATAGATAGATGCTTTCGCACTTCAGTTTCTACTGACTTTCAGGACGTAAATATGAGAAAAACGTCCTTGCACTGCAGGGTTTGAAAAAAAACCGGGTTTTTCTGAAAAAGCCCAACCCACCTGGGCCCATATGGGTTTTTTCGGGTATTTTCGGGTTTTATTGGGTTTTTTCGGGTTTAATTGGGTTTTATCAAAATATTTCAATGTCTTTGGGATAAAAGTGTTAAAATGTGATGTATATTTCACGATTATCATTGTCACAACTTGCGACAATTTTCTATTCACTGCTGTTTTGAAAAAATGGCCGCCATTTTGAAATTTTACGTTGGATCATCGCCAAAATATATACAGCTAATTTAGAGTATCTCGTGCTTTTACTCTAAAAATTTCGACTTAAAAGACCGAAAATTGCGCTTTGTAGCGTGCATATCCGCTATTTTAAAAAAAAAATAAGTCACTATTTTGAAATTTTACGTTGGTATGCCGCCAAAATCTATACAGGAAATTTAGTGTGTCTCGTGCTTCTACTCTGAAAATTTCCACTTAAAAATCCGGAAGTGATTCCCTGTAGTATGTGTGGTACAAGCAGACGAACGAACAAATACAGATTGAATCATCCCAGAAGCCTCAGTGACGTTTGCCAAATATGAACACCAAATAATTTAACAGCGTAAAATAAATTGCTTTTATTGTTGAAGTTCACTTTCGATACCTTGTGCGATCAATTACGGGAATTTCCCGAGCACTTGTTGCAAGAGGGATCTTCCCAGAAAATTAATTTAAGACCATTAAGAAAGAAATAATTCATATTTTATAAAATAAACTACTTTTGGCTAACTGGGGGCTCTGCCCCCAGGCCCCCGACTTTGCCCGGCCTACAGCCTTGCATTTCTTATCTATCGCCCTTTACATCAACAGTGAATTTCGTGAACTTGCTCTTCATATTTCCTGAATCTGCCTATCTGGGGGCATCGTTCCCCACACACTGTCTTTGCTCGGCCTACGGCCTCGCATCTCTTGAACCCACAATTCTATCATTTCTTTTTTTATTTCAACTATTTAAAAGATAAGATTTCGTATCCCAAGAAAACGCCCATTTAAATAACAAGGGAATTTCTTCACCCTTTAGACCCCTAAAAATATTTAAAATATTCACTTTTGGCTATTTTCCGTCGGTTAGTCCTGGAATGCTATAATCATGCGAAATTTCATAATTCTAATCATGCCGGGAGGGCCTAAACATTTTGGGGTGTAGAAGGCGTCCCATACAAATAACATGGGAAAGATTTTTCAATTCCCCATAAAACCACTCTATGGTTGGACATTTTTATTTCTGATGTTTCACTTAGGTAACGCTTACGAAAACGTACAAGCATACCGAATTTCAAGATTTTATTCCAATTCTAAGTACCTAAAAGATAAGGTTATAAGTTTTTTTAAAAAAAAGCCCATTTAAATAACATGGGGAAATTCTTCATCCAATCTTTAGACCCCCTCAAAATTAAAAATATTCACTTTTGGCAATTTTCCTCTGGGTTTGTCCCGAAAAGTAACAATGTCAAATTTAACCATTGTAGCCCTACAGGAAGTGCTCAATAATTTGGGGGTGTAAAAGGTGTTCCATATAAATAACATGGAAAAGATTTTTCAGTTCTCTATAAAACCACTCTAAAGTTGGATTTTTAAATTATTACTGATTTACTTAGGTACTGCTAAGAAAACGTACAAGGATAACGAATTTGAAGTTTTTATTCCAATCCTAAGTACCTAAAACACGAGATTATAGGCCCAAAAAAAGGCCCATTTAAATACCATGGGGGAATTTTTCATCCCCTTTTTAGACCCCCTAAAAATTAAAAATATTAACTTTTGGCAATTTTTCTGTCGGTTAGTCCCGGAAAGCTACCATCATGCCAAATTTAATCATTGTAGCCCTACAGGAAGTGCTCAATAATTTATGTCAGCTCATGTAGTTTTATATTATATAGTTAGGGTGTTTCAGAATGTCTTAAATGAAATTAAATATCTTCCAGCATAAAATACATAGTTTTATTGTTGAAGTATTCAGTTCCGATGCTTTGTGCGTTCAATTGGGGAAATTTCCCGAGAACTTCTTTCGGGACGTTTTTTTTCCTCCTCCCTCGAAAATGCAGCTCCCTTTACTGTACATCAAAACTTCCACTAGTACGAAAGTTCGAATTCAACACTTGAAATAGTACGCGGTACGTAGTTTGGAGAAGTTTTACGCTTTTGCTGGTGTTAATTCTACAGAATTCTTATTTGAAGAGTACCTACAAATAACTGCACTAAACTGTTGTTGCTGGAAAACTAAACTTTACTGAAGAATACTTGTGTTACCATCAAAGGTAAGAAATAATACTAATAGTTTTACTAATGCACTACATGTTTACTGGTAGTACCGGCATCTATGGCTTTAAACGCGTCAAACGTATGAGGGACAACGTCCCTCGGCGTCGCCGAGCACACTATTCACGGAAAATATTTTCTAAAATATAAAATTGCATTTTTATTTCTTTCAAATAGGCTACAAGCATAATCCATACATTAATTTGTTACTTAATTATCTCAGTCTAAGGTAAGGTTTTTTATTCATTCAGTGCAGTCAGAACTTTATAAAGGTCTTATAAAGGGGTGAATGTTGTATACCTTAACGGGAAAGCATTCAATTCGCCTAAGGAAAGTCCAAAATCTGATAAAAATCACTTTCAATGTGATCACCTTGGTTGTATCAATAATATATTAACAAAAAGCTCAGAAACCCAGGTGGGTTTTAAGGTGGGTTTTTTCAGGTGGGTCCAACCCGAAAAAACCCGGTGGGTTTTTTCGGGCTGGGCCCACTTGGGCAAACCCTGTTGCACTGCCTCCAAACAGGTGACACAGTTGCATGTATTTATGAAGAAAAGTGGTACATTGAAATTGTTGAAGATGTGAGTATCGAACATGATGACGCGAAAGTGCATTTTTACGAACCCCTAGGACCAGGAACTTCATTCAAAATTTCAAGAGACAACAAGATATGGGTACCTTTCTAGAAAATTTTACGAAAGCTTACTCCCAATGAGCTTACAACAGCAACGGGTCGGTGTCAAACTATCACTCCGCAGTTGTGTGATCAAATATCCAAACTTTTTGTGGAACAAACTGTTTAAGAGCCAGTATTGTTCTTGTATGTTGTGTTTAACCACTCTATGCATTATTCATCCATTGCCAACCGATTTATGATGTATATACAGTAAACTCTCATTTATCCGTACTTCTGCCTATGCTTATTTATAGGTATAAATTTGTGTTCATAATAAAGGTACTTATAGTCTAATCTGAAACTCCTAATTTTCGGTTTAGAATAATATCATGTAGACCTGTTATGGGGAGGAATTGTATATTTTTATCTGGTCCCCCACCAGAGATATATACCTGTGAAATATGCACTTTTTCCACTTTTCTGAATTTTAGATAATTTCTAGAAAAAATAGGGGACACGTCTAAGGGTTGAAACTTGGTGAGTGATAAGAACCATACCAGACCTCTTCATTCTGTACAGCTCAACTTTCTGACCCCTTCCCTTCTTAAAGGAAAAAGGTACCAACATTAGGATTTTTAACGTCAATCGCCTACTTTTTCAAATTTTAATTTTACCCATTTATAATTTATGAATGACAATAACTAATATCCATTCTTAAAGTGTAGAACTTACTGAACACTTTGGTTTCGGTTTCACATCGATAGGGTAATTAGGGGCTGAAATATTTTAGATTCTGTAACCCCTTACAACACCACAAAATGGCACATCTTCGAAAACAAATATGGCTGCCACTCGAAACCAAAAGCCAATAGAATTAAAATAATGCTTATTTTGAACTAACGACATAATAAGTTACCTGTACATAAAAAATCAGATTTTTTTAAAATTGTCGAGCAACGATTTATTCCTTTTCTGGACCACTTCACATGGATTTACCCATCTGGAATCGATCCCTGGACCCTGTACAAGAAAGACATACATGCTAGCTACTAGATAAGCGGAAAGAGTTTCTTCTTTTAAATATCTGTCAGAGAGCTATATTCAAGTGAGATTCTAATTCATTTATCTGAGCTACAAAATCACAATCGCTAACATCTCATTTTTCATTACTTAAATACGAAGAGTATCAACATGGCCCCAAAACCCTTGATGTTGCATCCTCGATGCTACATCACTAGACATGGCTAGTGTTTCAATATACTTAGTTATTCTCTACTCTTCAACATTGCAAAATTGCGGAGTTCATTACATGACGCACATATTGCGCAGTTTCACACTGCTTCGGGTCTTCCTTCCAATGATATCCACCTTTCAAACAGGTTGCAAACTTAATTATTTTTGCCACCAACATATCCTAACTATATATAAAACTATATGAACTGACATAAAGGTGTGCTTCCAGTTGACGTGGAAAGTTGAAATGATGAAGGGAGGAAGAATACAAACGTGAAATTCGGTATGTTTGAACGTCTTCGTTAGCATTATTTAAGTAAGTCAGTAAAAATAAAAATTCCAAACTTCAGAGTGGTTTTATGGGGAACTGAAAAACCTTTTCCATGTTACTTATACGGAACGTCTTCTACACCGCAAAATGTTTAGGCTCTTCCGGCAGGATTAGAATGATGAAATTTGGCACAATTGAAGCCTTCCGGGACTAACCTACAGGAAAATTGCCAAAAGTGAATATTTTTAATTTTTAAGGAGTCTAAAGGGGGTTGAAGAAATTCCCATTATATTTAAATAGGTATTTTCCTGGAGTACACAACCTTATTTTTTAGATAGTTGAAATAGGAAAAGAAACTTGAAATCCGGTAGAATTGTGGGCTTAGGAAGTGTGAGGCCGTAGGCCGAGCAAAGGGGGGAGTGTGGGTTCGAAGCTGGGCAAATTCAGGAAATATGAAGAGCAAAGGCACGAAATTCACTGTTGATGAAAAGGCTGATACGTAAGAGATTCGCACACTGTTCACAGATATAGGCAAGAAACATGAAAAACATTTTTACATAACGACTGTCGTAACCATAATATAACTCGTGATGTCAATATATTTACGAAATCGGTTAGATTTTGTTCCTAGTCTCACACAAAAGTCGAACAATTGCATCTCTCATTCTTCGAAAATTCTCGTATTAATTCAAAATATCATCACCTCTACTTTTTCTTACTTACCAAATTTGTTTTAATATCTATTTAATACCAATGACTGCAATAAAGAAAAAAAATATTCACCGAGAAAAGAAAAATATTGACTTTCCTTGTCTGGGTTTCCAACCACGAAATTTATGGCAGTATGTACGTGCCTTAGTCCATGTTATTTTTTTAAGTTAACTGATTCACATAACGTGCCTCATTAACTTCCTTACTTACTTACTATTAGCTTTCACTTGTTTTACTCGCACGCTGAGAAAAATGTATGTGGCGTACGTAAAAACGTACATTACATGTGTAAATCCTGTAGTTTTGGGAATTAACGTACACTAAACGTATAACTGAAAAAGTATATTGCATACATATTTTCCGTATAAGTTTTCCGCACGCATAATAAACGTACTTTCCGCACGAACGAAAGAACTGTATGTCGGCAGTCAGGATCTCACATACAGATAGATGTATATAACTTATAGCTGACGTACGCAACATACATATGCGTACGTAATGTGTGGAAGACTGTTAGATGTCAGACATCATGCAACGAAATGATATAACATCTAAGCGGGAAAGAGGGCAGTACGTATGTAACATATGGATAGCGTATGCTAAATATTGATTTCTGTAGTAAACATAAGGATTCCGTATATTTGTACAATACACCGCTGTCCATATAACGGATTTTTCTCAGTGAGCTTAGCTCGGTTTTCTATTAACCTAGGACGATAGGGACACGAACACAGAGGGAACGAGAAGGGCACCCATTCGACCACTCGGATGATTGACATTATCACTATGCACATGTTGTGTTGAATAAAGGAATCGTTCCCGATTTCTGATTGTAAGGACAGTTTTTTTCTTCAGTGAAAAAAATTTCTACAGTAAATTCCTCAAATTTCATTCTCAAGCCGTTATAGGGTACCTTCATGAAGATTTTCATATATTTATCTCATTAAGAAGTACCTAATGGCTATGGACAGTTTTCTGCCCATAAAAATTTCTCATAGTTTAATTCCCATTCCTTAAATTTGGAACCTTTTACTTACTCAGGTCATTACGTAAGGTAGGTGCCATATGCAGAGTTTCAAGTCTCAATCTTATTCGGAAGCACCTAGTCAATGATGAGTGAGTGAATGAACCGATCTCTGTTTGGGTAAGGACAGTGTTTCGTCCATAAAATGATCCATAACACATTCCTTAAATTTCGGTCAGTTTTTTTTTTTTTTTTCATATTCAATCCATTATAAGGTACCTTTGTGCAAACATTCACTTCTTTATCTCATTGGGAAGTATATGATGGTTACGGATAATTTCTCGCCTATAAGAAATTTTCCATAGCACATTCCTCAAATTTCGGACTTGTTTCATGCTCAGGTCATTATAAGGTACTTTTATGCAGAGTTTCACGTCTTATCTCATTAGGAAGTATCAAATCAATGTGATGAGTGAGTGAGTGAATCGATTTCTGCTTGGCTAAGGAAGTTTTCACTCACAAAATATTTCCATAGTACATTCCTTAAATTTCGGATATTTCCCATACTCAAGTCATTACAAGGTGTCTTTATGCAGAGATTCATGCCTCTATCTCATTGGGAAGTGCCTAATCAATGCCATGAGTGAGTCGGTCAGTGAGTGAACCGATTTCTGCTTGGCTAAGAACAGTTCTCACATTCCCTAAATTACAGACCGTTTCCATACTCAAGTCATTATAATGTACCAACACACTGAGCTTCACGTCTCTCTTTCATTAAGAAGCACTTAATCAATGTGACGAGTGACTGAATGAACAAATTTCTGCTTCGCTAAAAACAGTATTTCACCCATAAAAAATCCCATAACACATTCCTCACATTTCGGATTTTTTTTCACACTCAAGTCATTATAAGGTACCTTTATGCAGAGTTTCATGTTTCTATCTCATTGAAAACTAGGAAATCAATGTGATGAGTGAATGAATGAACCGATTTCTCTTTTGCTAAGGACAGCTTTTCATCCATGAAACAAATCCCATAGAACATTTCTCACATTACGGTCTTTTTCAACTCAACTCATTATAAGGTACCTTTATGCAGAGCTTCATGTCACTCTCTCATTGCGAAGTACCTAACTAACGTAATGAGTAAGTGAATAAACCGATTTCTGCTTGGCTAAAAACAGTATTTCGTCCATAAAAAATTGCCGTAGCACATTCCTCACATTTCGGAGTGTTTCCATACTCAAGCCATTATAGGGTACCTTTATGCAAAGTTTCATGTTTCTATCTCATTGGAAAGTACCTAATCAATTTGATGAGTGAGATCCCATAGCACATTCCTCACATTTTGGAATTTTTCTATGCTCAAGTTATTATAGAGCACCTTTGTGCAGAGTTTCACGTCTTTATCTCATTGGAAAGTACCTAATCAATTCGATGAATGCGTGATTGAAACAATTTCTTGCTTGGCTAAGGACAGTTTTTTGCCCATAAAAAAAAATTCATAGCACATTCCTCACATTTCGAACTTTTTCCGTGGTCAAGTCATTATAAGGTACCTTTACGCTGAGTTTCACAACTCTGTCTCATTGGGAAGTACCTAATCAATTTGATGAGTGAGTGAGTGAAACGATTTCTTGCCTGGTTATGGACAGTTTTTTTTTTCATAAAAAAATCCCGTTGCACATTCCTCACATTTCGGACTTTTTCCATACCCAAGTCATTATATGGTACCTTCATGCAGAGTTTCACGTCTCTTTCTCATTGAAAAGTACCTAATCAATTTGATGGGTGAGTGAATGAACCGATTTCTGATTGGCTAAGGACAGTTTTTTGCCCATAAAAATTCCCATAGACATTCCTCACATTTCGGACATTTTCCGTGCTCAAGCATTAGAAGGTATCTTTATGCAGAGTTTAACGTCTCTATCTCATTGGGAAGTATCTGAAACGATTTCTTGGTTAGCTAAGGAGAGCTTTTGCTCATAAAAATTCCCATTGTACATTCCTCACATTTCGGGCTTTTTCCATACTCAAGTCATTATAGTGTATCTTTATGCAATGTTTCAAGTCTCTACCTAATTGGGAAATACTTAATCAATCTGATGAGTGAGTCAGTGAGCCAGAAAACCGCATATTTTAGGGGTTCAGTACTCGAATATGTTTGAAGGTAGGAATATGAGATGTTGTATATGAGCACATCCTCGGATATCTCCTTAAATTCTAAATCTCATGTTTCTACCCTTAATAGAATCGTTTTCACAGAGCCTCCAAATCGGCGATTTTACCCAAAACTCTTGTTCGTGTATCTTTTTTTTTTAATGAGCAAACAGCCTTTTTTCTGGGGGTCATACAACAGCTTTAACTTGAGGATTTATAATATACGTTGCTGAAACATTTAATTCCCGAGGAAATACATTGGTATAACTAAATGATGAACTTTCAGCTTCTCGCATTGGCAAAACCAAATGAATTATATCATCCGTGTACTGCAACAACGTTTCGTCTCGATTACATGAAAAACAAAATAAACATGAACAATAATTCGGTTGTATCTATTAAATAGTTCTAGGTTATAACAAAATCAAGTTTTGTAAACATTATCATTGCTACAATGCTTTTCATGGAAAACAGTTTTCTTCCTTTTTGACATATTTCTTTCTCTCTTGCTCTTCTTACAAATGACCATGATAATTATTCTCTGATAATTTGATATGTGTAAGTTTCCTCATGTACCTGCTAAAAATTCTTCATGCTCATTAAATATGTAATCTATAATTTGTTATGTGATGTGTGTTTAAGCTTGTTCATGTATTTGCAACATCTTCATTAATCTCAAATAGCTTATTTCTCTTTTCAGGAAAAAATAGAATAAGAATTATCACGTATCACGTACGAAGAGAAACAGTAGGCACACATCTCAATTGCAAGATACAAAATAAATAAATAAATAAATAAAGTAAACTCATGTCCAAAATGATTGTCGCATATCTATAACTGTCTTGTAAGAATATAATTTGATAATGATTTTGCAGGGTACTTCCAATACTGATACTATGTGTATAATCGACAATTATATATTTCTGGTAAATTTCATAGGAAACGAATTATAAATACGAAAATTGCAATGAGTAAAACAAAATGTTACTTAATGGACAAGAAAAAAATATTTTCGTTTTATTGTTCGTATTCGCTGCTCTTTTGACATGAAATTTGCCACATACATGTCTTTGCCGATTGTACACATACTAACATTATAAGACATACCAGGCAAATTCATTATCAAATTATATTTCTACATAAACATATTTATAGACATGTGACAATATTTTTGGACATGAGTGTACATATTATGAAAAAAATATTAAAATATATATTATTTGAAAAATCTTTTGTTTTATTTCACATTCAAAAATTCGAATTCAATTTACTTTTCTGAACATTTAACAGGTAGAAAACTTAGATGTGCAATAAAATCTCAGAAACAACTTTGTTCTAAAAATTCTGTTTTCCGATTTTTGGAACTTTGAAATTTTCAAAAATTGAAACATACTTTATGGATAAAAATGTGTGTGTGTAAGAAAACTTCAGAAAGAAAATTCTCTAAAATCCAAAACTTCTTAGAAAAGACTGCGTTCCTATTTTTGATATTTTGAAATTTTAAAAATTAATAAAATCTCTTGGATGCTCTGGTCAGCACTAAAATCTCCGAAAAAGAATTTTTTATACGATTTTTTTAATTCGGCTTCAGATTAAAGAAAAAGAAACAAAAAAATGAATCCAATTTTTTAAACAAACATATTTGTGTAAGAAAAGTCTTAAAACAAATTAGTTTTCAAATTTTGAAAAATCAAAAATCAAAATTTTTCGTCACGAGAAATCTAACTGATCTGATCAGATGGATCCATTCATCATTATAAAATATTTTAGTGTCGAAACATTAGAAAGTAACGCAAAACATTGTTGATTACTTATTAGAGATTGTTTTAGATTTAGATTTTAGTGATATTATTTTGAGGTTAGTGTCTTTTTCAGCAGCATAACTATATGAGATGCGGACCTTCGGTTTAACGTGAAATTCGGCCCACATGAGATCTCATTGAGCTATCAAACCCAGTTATCCCACGCCACGGACGTCTACGCTAACTGTTTTAGTCACGAGGGAGCTCACTTAGATTTTGTGTAACTAAGACGTTGACCTACAACTTAATGTGAAACTATATGAGCATCGAACTAGGTTCGATTATTGGTCCCTGACAATGATCATATAATTTAGAAAATGAAGTGTAATACAACAAATAGTATTCATGTATTTATAATTATATCTAAGGATAAACATGAAATATCTGGTAAACATTTAGCCTCTAAATCAGCTAAACAATAAGGTAATATGCATATCACTCTTTATGCAATTCAAATCCTACTGACAAAAATGCTTAGCGCTGCGATGAAATAATCTTTCAGGAAAATATATCAATAGTTCCCCTCAAGGCTAGTCCTTAATGACCATAAAGTATGACAATGATTCATATGAAAGTCATGCAAGATAAAACATAACTATAATAGTAAAATAAGATGCCTAAGTACTTTACCTCAGGTAATAAGAGAATGACGCAAACCTACAAGGAAATCATAAAACAATATTTTAATTAAATGCTTGGTTTAAAGTTTTACATTTCCTTTCAACACTGAGGATATGACATGAATCTATAGCGAAACGTGAGAACTGATACATATTTCCACACGAAATCGAACCATGATTTCTCAAAAGTTATTACTAGGAAACGAACAAGGGATCCTCCATTGTGTTAACATCTAGGGACCTTCCATAGTGGGAACATGTATTTAAACCATGTAACGGCATGTTACCAAATTATTTTAAGATGACCTTGATCTCGTCAAAAGTAATATAATAGGACCGAATACTGTCAAAATCATATTTGACAAAGTTTTACTCATAAAGGGGAACAAAATGAACAGACCAAACTTACAAAGGTACATATCATGCTCCTATACTACCCTACCAAATTCCTACTTTTGACAATTTCCTAAATTTAAGGATAAGTCTATACACTTCTTCAGAAATTTCGCAGGGATATGTCAATGTACAAATGACCTATGAAAAGAATGGGCCTCTATATTTATCCGTATAATCATGTAACGTAATAAACACACAGGAAAGAGTGAATCAAAAACCTCCGAAATTTACATGATTGTCAATTTTTTTTTTTTACCTATGAAAGATAACGAATTTACATGCTATGGTACTATAGTACATTATCAACATTTTTAATTTAACAATTTCAATAAGAATGGGGCAACACACTCTTCCCAAACTTTGAAATGGTAGTATCTATTGCAGCCATGTCCAATGAAAGAGGATGGAACCCTATACTGATCGATATAACCATATAACATGATCAAAGGGGACGAATTAGATCAAAAGCTCCAAATTTTGAATTTTTTGCAAGTTTACATGGGCGATACAGAAAGTAATGCCTCCAAGCTCACTACTTGGCCAATAGTACTGCAAACATTCTGAACTATTTAACATTAATACATTGATATTTAAGCTATAGAATTTCACTTACTTTACCTTCCTATCACTTCTTCTTCCAGAATAATGGAGCAATCCATGGCATCCAGTGGTGACGTCCGGTTGAAACAGCGGGCTGTCATTGAATTTCTGACTGAGGAAGATGTGAATCCAGGAACGTTCATCGCCGGCGACGACTCGCGGGCACACCATTACGACCCGGAAATGAAGCGTCAGTCGAAGAAGCACCACACATCCTCTCCTTCGCCAAAAATATTCGAAGTTGTTCCATCTTATGACAAAGGGTTGTTGACATTCTGCTCCGGATCTTGCGTTCCGCGACTTTTGGCTCTTCGCCTAACTTAAGGACCAACGCTACAGTTGTGACGCGGAGGTGAAACCAGCAATTCGGCAATGGTGTCGCCAGCAGCCACCACAATTCTTCACCAACTACATGAAAAACTTCGTTTCACGTTGGCGCAAGTGTGTTGCCCACAATGGAGACTATGTTGAAGAATAACGCTACCATTTGTAGCTGACTTGCTAGCTTCCCATTGATACCTGTGTCGGTGCTATCTGTCAAACACAAATAAAGATATCGCATGGAAGCATCACTTTCTAAATCACCCTCGTATATATCAATAAATGGGAAAGAGATGAACCATCCAAACTTATAAATGTATATAACATTGTCCTATGCACCCCTCCCGAAATTTGAAAATGTAGGCCAACTACCCACTGACAAATTTTAGAGGGAGTGATCATTCATAGCACTGGACTAAGGGCCCTAATCATTTGACCCATGGGTATAATTGTTCCGGAAAGTTCCGCACTTACTACTGCTATAGATCGAGACGATAAAGTCACTGTTATCCATTAATATGTTAATAGATTGACCACTTTAATGAACTCGATCTAGAAACCTGAGTTAGATATTTGTTGCAAAGAAATAAAAAAAAATTAGCTTAAATGTATGAACTATGAACAATAAATAGCCACAGTTTGTATCGCCGTTATGCGTTAATACGTTAACGGGTTCAGTCCAGTAACGAATTTGGTCGAGATAATTAATGTAGTTATATGTTACAAAAATAGATCAAGTATTGCATACACGCATGGGATGTGAGTTATGGATAGCTACTGTTAAAGTCGTCGTTCTCCGTTAATACCTTAACGGATTGACTCAATTAGCGAAATTTCGGCGGGAGCTCAAGCGGTTCGGAGTCCACGATAATCAGTAGGTCCACGTCTCATATAGCCTCGCTGCTGAACGGGACGTTAAACTCAAAATCAACATCAATCATCAATTAGCGAAATTGGTCGGGATATTTGCTCTAGCTACCTGTTTGAAGAAATACATTAAAATATTGACTTACATGTATGGGATGTGTGTTGTAGATAGTATATACACCGTTAGTCATCTTTACCCGTTAGTATGTTAACAGATTGAGTCCATTAACAAACTATGTCCATCTATTGCAATAAAATATTCTTTTTAAAATACATCCCTTAAAGAGTTATTGTCCGGAATAATGGATGTATTAATAATACAATAGTATAAGTCTTACTGTGTGGTCCTAGTAAAGAATGTGCCGTAGCTCTTTGTATGTGCCGAAATTACGTTTCAAAGTGTTGAATGAGAAGCTAATGCATATAAGTATAGGGTGGATCGTTTATCTTGATACGCTTTTGTAACTTTTAAACTAATATACAAATGTACTGCAACTTTGTTCCATTCAAATATCGAAAGGGGGACATTATTCGACATTTTTGTGATACCACATTTGTCATCCAGTCTTGCAAACTAAAGTCAGAGGGAAGAATATCACAAATACCTCAATTTTGTTGGCCTCTACAGTAGGGTGGAGCGAAAAAATCAAAGTTGTGCAATCAAATAGCATTAGATGCCAAAAGTTGTGTATTGACTAGTATAACATTCGCGATTTTTTTTCTTTTCATAATGTTGAACTTCATCTTCATTCCCCGCAAGAGCCTTAAATATTTGCAATTTTGATAAAAATTTAAATTTTCTTGAAACTGCTGAATTTTTTTTTAAAGCTGCCCAATGAAATCGAACTAGGTGAAAAAGTTGCATTATGAGTAGATTGACTACGCCATTCATGATTTTTAAAAATAATTTGCATCTTCATCCCCCGCAAGGGCCTGAAATTTTGCAATTTTTATGGTATATTCTAAGGCATATTCAAAAGCATTTAGATGGCGCAACAGTGGGTGCTCAAAAATTCCAGAAAACTATAGAAAAAAACGTTTAACCAATTGTGGGGGACTGTCCCCTCTAAAAATATGATTTGAGATGCATTTTTGGGGGAGAAATGTGATAATTAGTGTCCGATTACCACAAAGGAAAGTGACACGAAATCGATGTCTTCCAGAATAAACCTCAAATATGCTCGCTTCTCAATGTTAAAGACAACTCTGCTCCCCTGATCTTCCAGAGCATCGTTTTTCAAGTTCATAAACATTTTGAACATCGCTAAAAAAAAAAAAAAAAAAAAAAAAAAAAAAAAAGCAAGAGGGTATTACTTGTTCTCCCCCCAATGTTGAAGGCGCATATGCGCCGGTGATTATAAGGATTTACCAATCGTTAATTTTCAAGCGATTGAAGGAAAAATACTTCAGAAACCTTAGCACAGATCAAACCTTAGCACTGTGTGGGATATTTACAAAGCAATTTCTGCCGGTGAGTGTTCACCGAACTTTGTATCAAGAAGTTCGGGAAAATTATTCTATGCCAGGTGGATAACTACTGCCAACCAGGACCGTAACTTGTGGTGAGCAACTACCCCGCAGGGATGCTCATAGCCGTTCGAGGGAGGGCATTTTAAGACAATATTTCCTTACTCCATATACGATACGAACGTGAAATTAGAAATGAAGTATCAAACGGGTTCACTACATTACATAAACAAAACCCACACACAAAAGATACATAAAACAAAAATGTGTCGTGGGCCCATTTCAGTAAAATATATCTACTATTACGTGCCCTAGAAATAATATTTATTCGTATGGCTTTGAAATTTGTCAATATTGTCCTCTTAATTAATTTGTTATGTATGGAATGGGTCCAGAGGCGACACAAACGGCCCCGCAGATTTTGCCATGCGGGAGGCCCTACAGGCTCCGGGGGGTCCATAAAGAGTAAGAGAAAGATGGAAAGAGGGGGCCCAAGAATTAGCAAAACAATTTTTCTAGGGACCCAAATACGCGTATTAATGTTTGCCCCCCTCCTCCAGAAAAAAAATCTAAGTTACGGCGCTGCTGCAAACAGAGTGCTTAGAGCAGCGTTTCCCAACCTTTTGCAACTTGCGGCATACTACGGTGTTACTTGGATTCTCGCGGCACAATTATAGATATATTATTACTTGTAAATATGAAACACAGTGGTATTTTTTTCTGTGATTATTGATCTTCTCACAGAGAAGAAAGCTCTATCATTGGTTTTCCCCCGAGGTAAATAATTATGCTTATTTTTCATTCTAATTTAAAAATAGAAAACAATTGCAATGAAATATTGGACTCATGTTTTTAAAAATACGCTTTCTTTTTCAAAACTGTATCCAACCTTTTACTAAGAAGGAAGATCACTAAATAACGAACGAACAAACAAATCTCTTTTACTTTTAAAACACAAATGTAGGTAATTTTTCGAAAATATTGAATGATATTTTAAATTTTCAAGTTACGAGGTTATCTGCAACAATAAAGATGCAATAATGGTCATAACAATGATAACAAATACTTTTTTCAAAATTAGAAATGTACAGAATAGTAACCCGGAATGAAACTTAAAATTGTAGGTTCATAGTAGAGTTTCACAGTAATGTGAAGTAGAAATATACATTTTTCCCTACGTTTTGCAATTTGATTGCTATAAAATTAATAATTTTGTTTCGATTCCTCGCGGCACACCAACGGCCCATTCACGGCACACCGGTTGGGAAACGCTGGCTTAGAGTGTACATAAGTACTACTAACCGAACTTCGAACTTGAAGGAGCTGGCTACACTCATAACGAAAGTGTATGGTCCTATGTGGTTTTACATTAAATGTAATCCTGCTATCGAGGATGCTTCTGTGGACTTATATCGTACTATAGCCTTTTCACGGTACGTAAACAATGAACTGAAGCTCGTTGGAGCTAGGAAATTCATCTTAATGGTTTCTTCGCGCATCCGGAGAATTTACTGGTATCTATGCTCGCCGGTGATAGAAAGCATATTCAAAAACTAGCTATGTGTAGGAACCTTGACACAAGGTCGAGAATCTCAAACCAAAAACCTCCTGTACGTAAGTTCAGTATTCCATCAATACACTTTAGTGCTCAGAATTACACTGACCTAATCAACTGGAAGGAACGCGAAGTAACCGAGCCACCCATGATGTGCCATTTGTTGGAAGAGGATCTACAGAAATGTGTAACTTAGGGTTCATTTGTCCTCCCGTCTGTTTTCCATTTGCCATATCATACCCAAGGAATCGAGAAGTGCGTTAAAACTGTTACGGAAGCTTCGTCTGAAGTGCGTAACCTTCGTGTGAAGGGTGTTTTTAGCTCGAGATGGATTTATCAGAGTAATACTTTTGGATAGGTCAATTTTGCCTACATTCGAAACAAAATCTGAATATAAACCAAAGAGTTAAAGAGATAATTTCCAAAGGTAGGGTAAATGGGCGGAATTCTACATGTAGCCACCTCCTCGTGGTGAGTTCTGGGAACCAGCAAAGAGCTGTATATCAAAAATAAATCCAATGCAAAGTTGTAAAATTTATATAACGTATCTTAATATTACGCTCAATGTATTTTTAGATATTAGTGTAAAACCTCATTTTAAAACTTGTTGGAGGTAACGAAGACAAAGAAAAAATCGCTTTAAAATCATCGAAATTATACTAGTCACCCTCAAGGCTTGACATCTAGCAGATATTATCTGACAGTTCTTGAAAATTGTCAGTGTCTTCAATGAATTTTGAGATTCACAGTATACATATCAAAATTTTAAGGTTCCTGCAGGCAATATGATAAAGCACGAAAATTACTTTAATACCATGGGTGTTATGGTAGTGAACACAACTCTTCCTTAAACTAGTGAGAATTGATTTGGCGGATTTTAACATTTTTATAGTATTTTAAGTGAAATTTCGAAATTTATAATAAAAACTGCAAAATTTCAGGATCTTGCGGGGAATGAAGATGCAAATTATTTTAAAAATCATGAACAGTGTAGTTAATCTAGTCATTATGCAACTTTTGTCACCTAGTTCGATTTCATTGGGCAGCTTTATTTTTTTTAAGATTTTCAAAAAAATATCATATTTTGATAAAAATTGCAAAATTTTAAGTCCTTTGCGGGGTATGAAGATGAAGTTTTAAAATTATGAAAAAAAAAATCACGAATGTTATGCTAGTCAATACACAACTTTTGACGCGTAGTGCTATTTTGTTGGACAACTTTTGATAATCGACCCCCCATTTCGCTCCACTCTACTCTACAGTAGTACTAATGCAAATGAGACAGACGGGGCAATGCATATCTAAAGCACTTTAACGTCTAATACTATGTTCATGCTATGAAGGATTTCTAATGAATACGAATAAAGTTACAAGGGACTAAAAATTTGACTTTTTTCACAAGTCCTTTGTTTCGAAAAACTTCTTAAATCAGTACCTCATCCAGTAACAACTATGGTTTACAATAGATATGAAGATTACAATGTCGTTTACAGCAATTTGATACATCAAACCGTTTTGGAGATATGGTAGAAACTGTTGAAGTTTGCAGCACTGCTTTAAATTATGTCATTTCGAAAACTTATTGTAATTATGCCTACGAAAATGTTTTGCTCTAATGTTATAGAAATAAAGTTCCAAGTAAATGAAAACATGTTTGAAAAGTTCTACTGAATATCCCATTTTAAACAATATATCAAATTTCACAATTTTCTTCATATCTTCCGAATGGTTCGAGATATCATGCTGCTATAAACGATAATAAGATTGTTATGTCTATAGTAAATCAAGTATGTATTTCGATGTGATGTTTAAGTAAACAATTTTCCGCAATAAAATCCTTTGAAATAAGACTTTTTAAAAAAAAAATCCTTGCAACTTTGTTTCTAATAGTTAGAAATATATCAAGTGATGATTGCAGTACTCAACATAAAGGTACTTTGGATGTGAATTACATCGTTCGTCTCACTTGCGTTATTACTGTAGTAGAACTCTCCAAAATTAGTTTACTTCACTATGTTTGTGGTAATGTAACGTCTTTAGCTTGCAAGACTGCATAGTAAGTTTTGTATTGCATTTTTTTTAATGTTGGCAAACTGACGTAGTGCTATTTGAATAACACAACTTTATGTAAGGTCGGTTAATCTTGTGACACAACAGAGTATGTCAGACAGTTTCATCCTAAGTATATTTGCATGGTACAGAATTACAGCGCATTCTGTCCGTTAGTTTGAAAGCTGCAAGAGGGTATCAAGATAATTGGCCCAGCCTGTATATATACATATATGAGAGACTCGGGCGAATGTGATGATAGCTACCACTTCCAGTGAAAATGAGTTATTAGCTGAATAAGTTGCCATAGAACCACAGAAGAGTATGATGGTAGTTCAGTTTTGGAAATGTACCTGCAGATGGCAAGGGGACCTTTTTTGCTATGTGTCATTGTATTGAATTTCATGGGAATGCTGAATCTTCTTCACCAGTTTACGCGAAAGTTAGAAAATGTGGCATATCATTATGTTTCCCCAGCTGGTCATACTAGTATATATAAGTATCACACAGTGAGGTTTATAATATTGTGTTGTTAGTACGTCCGCACGTTACTTCGCACAATATCTCTCAAATGGATGGAATTTCTTTTGAAACTCTGTATTCTTTTGGCAATATATAGCGATTATCACAGACGAGTTCCTTAAGGAGTCTCTTTTAATTGATTAACGGATAGCGGCGACTTTAATGGTGTTTATCCATAGCCCATATTCCATAGGTAAAAACAAATTTTTAAGATCACATAGTGAGACTTAATATTCTGTCCGTCTGTCAGTTCGTTACTCTGTACGATAACTCTTGAACGGACGCAAAGGTGTTCATTCTGTTCTTTGCAATAAATAGCAAGAGCGATTATCTCCGCAGAGTTATTTAACTGAGCAAATTCATTGCAGGATTGACGGATAGCTTCGACTTAACGGTTACTATTTATAGTTCATACTAGCTTAACCTGCGCTACTGACACAGCGCACAGTTCTAATATGAACGTGAATCTCCTTCCCGTTTCTCACTATATCTACGCAAGTCCTTTTAGAAACACGAGTGCAGGACAGGAAGACTCTCAAAGGGAGTTAACTGCTATAGACAACTATTGCTATAAATATATTATTTATATATTTAGTATTGCTATAAATATACTATTTTAATATATAGAATGTTGGGATGAGTTTGTGGCAAACTTGGATGATACCAAATGCAAATATTTTTTTTTTTCTTATAATTCCATATCTGAGTACGCCTCATTGTGGGTCCACAAGGCTTAAAAGTTGCCAACTCGCAATAGGTTTAGCGATTCAGATTAAAGGAGAGCGCCTGATATTTCCATCAACCCGCTATATGTAGCTCGTCTACTGGTTGTCTTTCGCGAAAGTATCAACCTAGTGGAGATATTAAACTAATAGGGCCAAACCGACGCCTAAAATGTGGAATAGAAAGATAAAGGCAAGATTTTTTTTTTTTTTTTTTTTTAGATTTGAATAAACTGGCAAATTTCCATAAAATTTGCAATCTATAAGTGAAAACGGCATCTTTCTAGAGACTATGGTCCCGAGAACAGACTGTCCAAAGGATTGGCCACAATTATATAAACTTTTCTTGATCACAAACATAAGAATGTGGCATTTTAGTATATAGATTCCATACATGAAACGAATTGCTGGTTTCTTTTTCAACAGACTACTAAAGTAATTACCTCGGCCAGTTTGGTTTGTGAAGTCAATTTCTTAAAATAATATGGTGATTTAAATTGGTGGCTATCTATAGCCCATATCGAAAATGATATACGAAAGCGATTTCTTTTTTCTTTTTTTCTTTCTTTTTTTTTGCAGGAGATACCTAGAGCGATTATCGCGAAAAGTTCGTTAATGGAGTCATTCTGATAAACCAATAATGGATAACGATGGTGGATATTTATAGTATACATCCCATATATAAAAGCATTTAAAAATGTATTCTACTAATAGATAGTTGTAATTATTATCATGGATATATATAGACCATATTTGTCACATAAAAGTGATTTTTATTTTTGTTTACTTTTATCTTTTCCTTTTTCTTCTTTTTTCTACAGGTAACTATAGCGTTTATCTTGACAAAGTTCATTAACGATTGCTATCTGTAGCCCAAGTAAGCGAATTCTTGAGTTGTTTCTTGCAACAGATACATAGAGGAATTACCCCTCAGAGTTCGTTAATTGAGTCAATCCATTTATTTATTAACGGATAACGACGACTTTAACGGTGTATGTCTATAGTCCATATCCCATGTATGTATGAGAATTATTTAACCGTTTCTGCAACAGATAGCTAGAGCAATTATTTCAGCCTAGTTCGTTAATGAGTCAATCTGTTAACGGATAATGGCGATTTTAACGGTGTCTATTAATAGCTCTTCTCCAATACATTTAGAAAAATAAATTATCCAAACAGCGATATAGTGTACAAATATACGGAATCCATGTTTTTACTACGAAAATCTGCACGAAAAATACATTATCCATATGCCACATACGTACGGCCTGTTTTCCCGCTTAGATGTTACATTATGCAGCTGCGGGATATCTAACAATCAATAATCTTCCGCATATTACATACATATACGTATGTTACTTACGTCAGTTATATGTTATATACGTCTATCTGTATGACATCCTTACAGCCTATATACAGTCATACGGAAAATACGTATAGACGAAACACTTATACGCACAGTATTATAAAACATATGTTTTCAGTTATATATTTGCAGGTTTATTGTATATAGTCGTACTTCAAGTCCAAAAACTACAGGGTTTATTCATGTAACTATGTTTTTACGCACGCCACATAGGCTACTTTTTTTTTGTCTGAGTACATGAAAGTGGAATTTTAATTATGTTTCCTCCAGCAGATAGCTAGAATGACTATCTCGTCCCAGTTCGTTAATGGTCATTTCGTTAAGGTACTAATGAATTAAGACAACTTTAAAGGTGGTTATATATAACCATATCGCACTATATCATTGTTTTTTTTTCTGGGGGGGGGATTACGTCCGTACACTATTCCATACAATAACTCTAGAACAAAAGCAAACTTTTGAATTATGTTTTTTTTTCTTTGTAATAGATAGTTACACCAATTATCACAGCTTATTTCATTAATGAAGTCAATCCGTTACCATCTTCACATGTAACGGATATTTTAGCTGTACCTATCCATAGATTTCCGTGATATTGGAACCCTAACATAACTAGTAGAATTTACACATCTCGCCGTTATATTGCAGTAAACGTCCTGAAGCAGTTGACATCTACTGGACGCATTGAAACTTCCAGTGCGTGATCCTTTTTACTATCTACCATATAATTAATTACGTACTGACTTTCGTATCTGTTAAAAGAATGTGAAATGTAACGAAAGTAAAGTCCCTCCTTTCCACATCTCTTCTGTTTCGGATTTTATATTGAACATTAATATGTGCATATCGTGTGGTTCAAAATTTCTACCTCTTCTCTTCTGACTGAAATTTGCAATTCATTCATAAGCAGAGGGAATTCCAGAATGTCTATTTCGTGCGACCTTGAATAAAGAGTTGAGAAAAAGACATAACATGGTTCTTGTTGAGTATTGTACTATGTGAGACAGAAACAAGGACGTTACACAAAAGTCATAAAAAGAAAAATGACTGGAAGCTTTCAAAATATGGGAGTGGAGAAGACTATTGATATTGTCCTGTGAACTTAATGCAAAATGTGGGGCCGCGGGGGCTCAGTGGTAGTGCTTTCACCTCTGGTGCTTGGGGTCTCGGGTTCGATCCCAGCCCCCGCCAAGTGAACTTTGTGGTGGACAAACACCGTGTGCGTGGGTTTTCACGGGGTTCTCCCGTTTCATCCCACTTTCTTCATTTAACCATTTCATTCATCACTCATCGTCACCGTGTCCTTTAGCGTAACCGACATAAACGTGGGACGTAAAACTCAGATTTCATTTCATTTAATGCAAAATGTATCACATACGAAAAAAAAATATATAAGCGATCAAAACCTTGGCCGAAAATGTAAGAAAAAAAAAAGAAAATAGAGAAACCAACATAACAGACCCTGATATTCAAACAAACATAGGAGAAGGTAATAAGACTAACGCTAAATAACTATAAACTATTACAATAGAATATGTGATGGAATTCTGGATTGATAAACAGGTCCTATTTACAGCATCAGTACTATTGCCATACGCAACGGCCACTGGAGACTTAAGTTAAATAAAATAGCTTAATAAGCACAATTCACTCTGAAACAAATGCGTACACCACAAAAGACAAAGATCGCACAGCATCTAAATGAATTCTAACCAAAAAGATGTTCACTTAAGGTATTCCACCAATTTACTCCACATCATACGCCCAATTACCCTCTGGGGTAATTGGGAATTATAAATTCTAACACAATTTTAACTGCCTCACAGTGATGACTCAAGATTGCTACTCTTCACTGCATCATCCTTATGATACTTAACAGATGCGCGATTTATTGTGACTCAAACCAAAACACACACAAACCTGAAACTCGGTTTCAAATATGTCATTTCTCAATCAAATCAGTTTTATTTTTATTTTATTTGTTTATTTTTTGTCATTATTACACCGTCTCAAAATTCATCAAAGCTCTTTTTTCTGATCAACATCTACCCACCCAATATTTGGATGTAATAAAATTCCATTAAAAATATACTGAAATGCAAAATATACATTTAAAAAAAAGTTTTCTGTCCAATCAGCCCTCCACCCAATTACCCCTTCTATCCACCCATAGGCCACAAATTTATTGAACGCCCCTAAATCAAGCTTTCGCTTTTTTTTTTTTTTTTACGGAATAAGGACATCACACTGAGTTAGGTGATAGTTTGGGTTTGGTTCCATTATATGTAGTTCTCGAGATATGAGGCGTACAAGAAATATTTTGATTGAATGATGTATATTGGATTTCTTATTGGGTCAGAACCCACAAAATTTTTGAACAGCCCCTAAATCGAGTTTTTTTTAAAAAAAAAAAAAAAAACGGAATAAGGACATCAGACTGAGTTAAACGATAGTTTTGATTTGGCTACACTGTATGTAGTTCTCCAGTTATAAGGCCGACAAGAAAATTTTTGCCTGAAATATATCTTTTGATTTAAAAAAAAAAAAAAAAAAAAAAAACCTGGTCCGAAAATTAAAGTCGCCAAAACTTGCTATCCCTTGTCATGACCAGTGTTAGCCCACGTACAAATATGGCACTTACTATACAAGGTGTCTCAAAAGTCCCTTGACAAAGGATAACTCTGTTATCATCAGAGTTACAACAAAATGTAAAAGAGAAACCGTATTAAAGATTTGAGTATTCAATACTACTTCTGAAATTGCAAGAAGAGTTAGACTAACGAATGGCAAGTAGAGGGCATAAAGTATTCAGGCTTTATGAACGCTGGGTGTGAAGTGTTCACAGTTAATGAAATTGTGAGAACTAAACGGGGTTGGGAACCATTGGTTTAGAGTGTCGAATATATCGACAACACAAATGTTTCCAGTAACACAGGAACCTCACAAAAAAACACTGATATACCGAAGATCCAATTAGCTAGTTAGATAGCACTCATCATCAGAGTAGAAAAGATAAACTTTTCATCCGTGAAAATCGATGTTAAACTTAATGACAAATGAGGTCCAAAGATTAAGAATTACATTTCCGTGCTTTCGGCATCAATGGTCATTTTAGCCCGTTATGTAGGAGGGATGACGTCCCTCGGCGAGCAAACTATCCGAGGAAAGGGAAGGAGAAAACGACTGGGAAGGAAGGAAGTGTCCTGGGACCTATATGTTAGATACAGTTCGCGGCATAGAAATCGTTACACAAATTCTAAATCGAAATTAATAACAAGCTCTTGCCCCGTTTTCTTATGCATCCAGAAATGCATGCCTCAATCGATTAGTTGCTTCCGGTATTTAATCCAACTCCTCCACCTCTCCTTGTCTAAAGCAATGTGTGTGACGTAGTACACTCTTTCCATTCAGCTAAAAAAGAAACAGGAATCAAGTTCTACGTTATAGCTTTAAAACAATCTTTTCCATTCGTTTGTTACGAAATATTTTAAGAGCCTAAATTAAAAAAAAAAAAAATCAGACATTGTTCCCACAGCTTCATAAAGACCTTTAATTTCATTCTTTCCCTTCTTGAAAGACTGCACGCTAGTAAGATGCTCTCTAAGAAATCTATGGAAATTGCCAATAACGGGAGTAGGTTTTGTGCTTCGTAATGTATGTAATGTACGCACAGAGCTCTAATATATCTACTGACAGAAATGAGTGTTATTCAATGATTCATTTCATTTCTATTCAGTAGTTGCAAGCAAATGTTCCAGAGGCGTCATTTGGGCAGGAGAGGAGGGTGTAATTCCCCATCCTTTGAGCTTCATAAATATTGTTTGATCAAATGTATAGTAATACACTAATAAAAAAGTGAAAATCTTATGTCGGCGGAGAATCTTCCCCTTGAATAAAATCTAAAAGACACTGTTTTTAGCAAAAAACCTATAGACTTACGATAGCACATTGCTAGAGAGTTTACATTTGGTTTCCAGAGTCGAAGGTTTGATCTCAAGCCACATGAGCTCCTTGGGGACATTGAGAGAGAGGGAGAGAGAAAGATATTCAAGTATGGAGACAGAGATGGTTGATTTATATACACATATTTAGAATTGGGAAAAAATGATCGGACAGCACTCGTATTATTGTGATTTTGTGAATAAGAAGATGGGAAGGTTTCGAACTGCGAGGATCACATTAGGCGGTTGTCGAACTAAGGTGGAGAACTCTTTTTAGATCATCAGATGATTACGAAGGCAGAGAAAGATCTTGAGAACTGAGGAAATAAGAGTTTAAAAACCTGAAGCTACCGAGACGGGTTTCGAACCACGAACAATGTAGTTATCGAACCATGACTTTATCCATTCTGCTACGGAGAACTCTATGTATTCGTTTACATACATTTCCTTTAGCCACGTTGAAAGCTAACTTAATGGGATATTCCAAAATTTGACTCGGTGGATGCGCCGTTCAGATAGGACGTAAACCTCTTGTAACTTAGTTACAGTGTATCGTTGCGGATATAAATCATTGATCAGGTAATGGCGACAGCTTTGAAACAAATGCAGAGTATGGGAATAAAATCAGTCATATCTGTGGTTTCGTGTGGAGAAGAAACCAACTTGTGAACGAAAGGTTTAAGAACAACTCAAGTTATTAATATAAACTTTGCCGAAGATTATTCGCATATATCATAATAGAAATATGAAAGACGTTGTGAAACGAAGAAATATAACATACAACTTTGCAAGAGGAGACAAAGAAACCTAAAGTAACAAGACTAAAGACGATTCATTTACCTCGGAGTTGTCGTGGTTCAGTGGTCAAGGTGGTGGACCAGTAATCTGGAGGTTCGTAGTTCCAATCCACGTCGGGCATTTGTTTTACTTTAGGATTTTTGATGGCGATTGATCGACTATGATAAACGTTTTATTGTATTCAGATATTTGAATACTCGGATGTTTCAATACTTGAACGATCAAATCTTCATGAATAATAATAGTAATAATAAGAAACTAAAGAAACTAATTATTATCTCATAGAAGATTAAGAGATAGGAGCTAATTATTATCGCTCAGGTCATACCATTACAAGCAGAAACGTGACATTTCGCAAGAATATTTCGGTTTTGTTTAATGTTGCCCACGAGAGGAGGATTTTTTCATCTCGTTTCTAAAACAAACAAAAAAAACTGAGAATTAACATTTTACATTCGAGACGGGAAAAGGCTAACTCAAATTATCGTCTCGCTTTAGAGATGAGAATCGAGATGAGACGAAAAGTATCGTAAATATTCCTCGTCTTGTCTCGATTCTGGAAGTAGTGTATGCCCATTCTCTAAGTAACAATTGCTGTGTGGACTGAATTTTATAGGCTTTTTGTTACTTTGTATTTCAGAGCTCATTGAATTATGGTCTGTGTAGGTATTTTTGTAGGAAAGCTTTTATAATTACCTCTGCATATCCTAAAAATTAGTTTATTATATACCTTACTGTTGAGTGATATTCATGTATTTTTATTACAGTTATTTTCCTTAAAGCATACAGTAGATTACTTTTTACATAAAACTTTAGTGGAAAACTTTTGTTTAAAATGTGGGTAGTTGGAGAGGTATGTCTTGAAGGTACGGAACCCCTTCTCCGAAATCCCTACATTTAAGTAAGTTTTGCCAAATTTTAGGGCAACTTTAAACTTTTAATACCATTATTATTATTATTATTATTATTATTATTATTATTATTATTATTATTATTATTATTATTATTATTACTATTATTATTATTATTATTACTGAAGGGTTGTTAATTTAATGGTTCACCCTGTTTCATTCAGCTCCCGCCTAGTGGGCATTGTGCTGAACAAACAGCCTGTGTGTAGGTTTTCTTCGGGTTCCGCTTCCTCCCACTTTCTTTATTCCAATATTTCTTTCATTCTCATCATCGACGTCTTCCGTAGCTTAGCCGGCATAACCATTACTTAAAAACAAATTTTCTTACGGCTCTTGTGAGTTCTATATCCCTACTTTCTACATGAAATTTGCCTCGAAACTTTCCGGTTTAACATTTAGCTAGTTGTAGGGACGTATGCAGAGGATATGTCCCGATGGTCCTGACACTTCTCTTCAATCCCGGCTATTTTGTATCCTCTGCCTAACGCTACGGGCTATTTACACATTTTTATACAATGTGTCCTCATACAGAATGTGTCTTCTATATTATTATTATTATTATTATTATTATTATTATTATTATTATTATTATTATTATTATTATTATTACTGTATATTTGAGACATCAATAGTAGTAGAAAATGGATTGATCTGGAACATATGAGGCCATATTTGGCCATACATGGCCAACTCAGGAGCCCCTGGGAAATCGAGCATCGTGAACCGTCAACCCACGGTCTTTTACGACCTCCATTTTTGGGGTGTATTTGTTCCCTTTTATGAGCACTTTTAGGGGTTGTATTCGTTCCCTTTTATGAGCACATTTTTAGGGGTGAACTCGTTCCCTTTTACGAGCATATTTTTCAACCCCTTACGAACACATAGAAGAGCATAAGACTATGTAACATAGCAGAGCTAATACAAGAGTATGGCTTATTTTCCAACCCCTATTTTAACATAGCAGAGAATACATAAGACTCATTCCCTTTTATGAGCACTTTTTAGAGGGTGTACTCGTTCTCTTTTATGAGCATATTTTTCAACCCCTATTTGAACATAGCAGATAATACATAAGACTACGTAGCACATAGCAGACATAATACTACGAAACATAACAGGGACCCTATTTTAATTACGAACACACAGCAGAGCGGAGAATACATAAGATTCGTTCAACCCCTATTTGAACACAGCAGAAATTATATAACACTTCGTTCCCTTTTATGAGCATATTTTTCAACCCCTACGAACACATAGCAGAGGTAATACAAGAGTATGACTTATTTTCCAACCCCTATTTGAACATAGCGCAGCTAATAAAAGAGTATGGCTTATTTTTCAACTTTTATTTTACGATAACAGAGACTATGAAACATAGCGAAGATTAAACATAGGGGGAGTACTCGTTTTCTACCCCTATTGTAAACATAGCAGAAATCACATAAGATTCGTTCCCCTTTTTCAACCCCTATTTTACCATAGCAGATAAAACATAGCAGGGATGTATTTGTTCCCACCCCTAATTGAACTCGTTCTCTTTTATGAGCTTATTTTCCAACCCCTATAGCAAAGATAGTCATTTTAAGGGTGTATTCATTTTTTCCACCATTAATTGAACATAGAAGAGATTATTTTCTTTTACGGGGGTAGCAACCCCCAACCCTCCTCCTTTCTCATCCAGGGCTTGGGACCGGCAATGGCGGATTTTAAAAAAATAACATCATCATACTCTCATAAATGAATAAAGCATAATATCATTAGCATCAATAGTACTGAGTGAGAATTTGTTTAAGAAATCGTGCAGTGAATAACCAGATGCACGACATGCTAGATATAAAAACAGTAATGTTCACAAAATTGAGATAAATCACCTTGAATATCTGTATTATTCCATGTATAATACAGACAGTTTCGTTTTAAAAACCTTATATGATGTTGTATATAGGGAGGTATACCATAGCTATCGAAATGTTCTCCCACACACATATTAGATATATAAACAGCAACCCAATGTTCACCAGGCTTATCACTACAATCAGTATTTACACCGTATAATTATGGCGGCTGGAAAAGTATGAATAAACAAAGGTAACTCATCAGCAGCATATACACCAATAAAATGATCTTTAGGCAATTTTTGTTGTAATGCTTCATAAAGTTCAACTGTATTTAATGTTTAAATTAATTAATATATATTTTTCCCTGGAAATAAATTTCTAATTCTGAAGAGAATTCACCATAAATAATTGCTGTTACAGGAGATGGCAGTGCTTCTTTAAAATGAACCTCTAAACGTACACTTCCTTGCCGTTGTGGACTAGTATGAAATGCAGCACTTGCGCTTGAATCAGGAGATAAATCAAACACCAGTAGAGTATAACCATTAGGATATTCAGCAAGTGAAATATCATTACCTTGATTAGAATAATAAATACCTGAACCTGTAAATAACGTAGAATATGCTTGTATATATAGTTTATTATCAAAATCTGATTGCTTTGGTTTGAATGGCACAGGCGTTCCATCAACATACAGTGTAAAAAACGACATACTAAAATGTTGAGAATTGAACGGATTTGTTTGATAAGTACCATTGAAAGCAGCATTAGTAACAAAACCAATAATAATACGTTTAGGCACTATGCCTGAAAACAGATCTGGAAGTGTACTATCCATAATTCCTTGTGGCAGAGTTTCTGTCTTCACCTGCACTTTTGTTAGAGGATATTTTATTCTAAATTTAGGATTTTGTAATACTTTATTTTGTGCTATTTTAACTGCTGGTGATACATCAACCTTTTTCACAAGCAATGTTGCATCTGTAATTACAACTTTTCCATCAGCATCTGCGTCACCCATTAGACAAATTGTAGGTTTAGCTGGAATTAGTTTAATACGCAGTTGTACACCATTCAGTAAAAATTTCTCCTGATTGAAAATATCAGCATGAATATAACAATAATTCAAATGACTGACTTAAAATAGTGAGAAGAAAACGTTGTTTAAATCCTAAATTACCATCGGCTACACTGTCCATATGCCCTGCAGTATCTTTAAACCACATTGATGTTTGAAGATGCGTTGATTTAGCATTAGCATTATAATTTAGTAGTTTATCAATGTACGATCGATATGGATATGTATGTGAAGAGTAGGAAATAAGTTGATTATTCAAATATAATTGCACTTCACTGAACATTGCATTGAGAAAATCATTTACAGGACCAATTTTCTTATCGGCAGAAGTTAAATTAGAACCATCTAATTTAGTAATTTTACCTTTAATATATAACATTGTATGCGATAAGTCCATATAGTCATCCCCATGACCGGGGACAAGAAATTCTATTGGTGCATTATCAGATATTGAAGCCACAGGCTTATATGGAACTATTTTATTACCTATAATACTGGTTTGAGTGGGTAAACCAGCAAATAAATCTAATTCTGATTTCATACACTCACACTGCATTTTTTCTTTTTCTTACTATTAATATTCACACATGGTAAAATTTACAATACTGTATTACGTTTACGAAAATGTAATTTTACACATACACTGCCATATTGGAAAGGAAGTGGATTACCTGTACTATCTCTTAAATCAATAATAATTTGATCAAATTGTTTACGTTGCACGGGCACATAATGAGGATTGTCAAAAATATGTACATTAATAATACCATGCTCTGTAATATTTGTATTTACAATTCGTAACAATGAAGCTATGGTGTCACCTACCATTTCTGGTTCTACAATATCACTGTAAATATACATAAGTGTAGGTAGCGATTTTTGTAAATCAGGTGGATAACGAGCATGATGCACAACTGCAATATCTTCTTGTTGTATGTGATCAAAGCCCAGTATTCTGGCTAGTTCACGAGATAGACGTACTTCTATATGCTTCTCTTGATCTTTTATTACTCTACTGACTTCGATTCGTTTTACTGACGATTTAACTTTTAATTGTAAATTTAATATATCACTTTTATGATTAATTTGAGATAGAATATCATCAACATTATAATAGTGTCCTGGTAAGATTTTAGTTATATTCCAGCTTTTTGTATGTATGAGATGGTAATAAATATTATTTGTATATTTGGAAACATTCTGAAATGAACTTGTATAATGTACTTCAACAACAGCTGTTTCCCACACTCCCTTTTCCAGTACAATAGGTTGATATAATTTAGTAGTATAACAAGCAAGAGTATTTTGAGGAAAATATTTCATAGACCTATTGCTAGGAAGTGTGAGATAAAAACTATCACTTTGCTCCATAATCAATCAATCAATCAAAAATATCTTTGGATCTTTTTATCCGTTTCACACCGCCACCACCACTAAAATGAACTTTCTTTCTTTTTCTTCCAGATCCTTCCAACACCAGATTTAATTTATTTTGAGCTTTATTTTTTTAAATTTGTTTTAGCTTCTTGCCATCGATCATGCAAAGGGTCTATTATTATCTCTTCAACAGGTCTATTATTATCTAGTACATCTCCTGCTACATTAATTCCTGTACGTATCAATTCTTTACCAACATTTTTTGCACCTTGTTTTAATAAAGGAAATACAGTACGGAATAAACCTCCTAGAAAACTACCAATGCCATAACCTTCTTGATATGCTGTACCTTTATACACGTTATAACCACCTTCTGCTTGATTAGTGTAGTATTTAAAGTGCAGATCATTCATCTTTCTTTCTATATACTCAAAAATACCAATATATTACAATAGAATATTATTATTATTGCTTATAAGTACACCATTTACGTTTACGTGGTGGAGGACCATCCTCTTCGTTCTCATCATCCTCTTCGTCCTCTGTTAGTTTTCTAATATAATCTATTCGTTGAGGATTACCAATATACTCTAAGGGTATATTAGCTTTTGCTAATAATGTAGCAAAAGGTTTCCAACCGGCAACTGAAATATTTTTCTTACGACATCTAACAAAATCGGATATCAAATCCACTATATTTGCACCTGGAATTAATTTATTATTAATATTTACATTTCCATTATAGTCCCATTGAATATTAGGATTTTGTTTCAGTTTACATAATAAAGGTCTTGCTTTACGTTTACAAATTTCAGGGAGAGTAGATATTATTTCATCCTCCTCCTCCTCCTCTTCTTCTTCTTCCTCCTCCTCTTTATCAATAGTAGTAGTAGTTGCTGTTGTTGTAACTGCTGCCGGTTTTTGAGATATATTTAAATATTTTTGTAAGACTTCTCTATATCTTATCCATTTTTCTTCCGCATTTAAACTTTTATTATTTAAAATTTCTTTCATTTCACCATCAAGATTAGATATCGTTTGATAATGATGTAATTTTTCTGGTGAGATTAAAATAAGTTTTTGTGCGTTTTGCATAATTATTTAATTAAACTAGATAGTATACCTCCTAAAATAGGTGCAAGCAATGCAGTAACAAAACCACCTTTTTGTATAATTATTCGTTTGTTTCTTTTGTTTTAATGACGGACCTTTTTTCACCAAATATCTCAGTTCCTTTTTATATTTTTTTAGCTTATTTATCTCTCTTTTATTTAGTGGAACATTTCCCTGTAATACGTTATAGGAACATTCGCAAATAGAGCGAATTAAATCAGGATCTGCATTTTGTAAAATTGCCTTACGTGCTTTCGGTTTTGACTTTGCTAAAAGTTTTAACAAATGTGCATTTTCCTTACTAATCATTTTTTACGGCTATTAAAGCACAAATAGTTGTTAGAATATAAACCATATTGCAATTATTTTTTTTACAGGCACATAAACATAATTAAAAGAATCTGTTGGAAAGATATTTGTTCGAACTCGCTGCTCATCAGGAGTATTTTGTTTTAAATCGAAAAGTAAATAACCATCTGCAATTCGAGTTGCATCTTGATATGCTTCTTGAATAAATTTTGTATTACCTGGATGCAATTGTCGTGCCAGATAATTAATTTGAGCTTGGTCTCTAGGATTTTTAAAACAAACAATATAATGACAATTTAACGAAATATCCCGCATTCCTTTTTGTTGATGAAAAATATTCTGTGTTATAAATATTACACTTATATTTCTATGATGGCTACCCTTAGTAAAAATATCTACAATCCGATGGTCACACTCACGCATTAAATCATCAATAATTACAAGATGTGGACCTTCGTGTGCTTGAAATTCATTATTTTGAGTTAAACCTTCTTTAAACGTGCAGCCTGAAACAGTATCATACAACGGTTGCCATTCACCATAACACCATACAATATTTTTAAATAACTTACTATAATGGTCAAGAAATGTTTTAACAAAATATGATTTTCCACAGCCTGTAGGACCTGCTACCATACAAGTAAACGGAATTTTCAATTCCATATTTTTTTCTCTCTCTCTATTACAGATATATCACATTTATTTTAAATAATGCTTTATTTTCTCCTTTACATAAAAACAGCGTTGTTTGAACAAATTTGATTTAATATACTTTTTACTTGTGATACTGATAGACCTAGTGATGATGATGATGATGATGACAATTTAACTAAGCAACGAAAATTTACAGTGTTGCTAGAATTTAAAATATAAAATTCACCTTTTGAAATTATAAAATCTATAAGAAATACTTGTGACGACATGCTTCACCTATAAATTCTTGATTTTTTTTTTACAATAGAGTATGTTTTAAATCGATCCAAGAATTTTCACTTTTTGGCAGACCTAACCATTTCACATAGGCTTTATTATTATTTTTCTTTCGCAAAACTTTTTCAATTAAATATGTTTTTGGAAATTTCGTTAATTGTAATTCGTGTCCGTAGAATCTTCCTTCAATAGGTTTATTATTTGAGTCTACTAAGTGATATGTTGGAGGATTAGTGAAGAAAACTTTAGCAATTCGAAAAATTTGTGTACTCCAATTGCGTGTGAAACCTCTATCAAAACCAGGACGCTTAAGTTTACTAATTCTTAGGGTGAAATCCAGAAGTCCTAAAGTGCAGAAGTCCTAAAAGGCAGAAGTCCTAAAAATATGGGCACTAGACCTAAATTTTAGGACTTCTGCACTTTAGGACTTCTGCAGTTTAGGACTTCTGCAGTTTAGGACTTCTGCAGTTTAGGACTTCTGCCTCGGTATGATTTTTAGGACTTCTGCCTTTTAGGACTTCTGCCGCGATGTGATTTTTAGGACTTGTGCCTTTTAGGATTTCTGCCTTTTAGGACTTCTGCCATTTAGGACTTGTGCCTTTTTCATTCACTTGCTTTAGTTCTGAAATTCGCCACCACCACACGAAATTGGGACGATGCAGCAACTAGTTGGCAATAATGTTACGAACGTATCTAATTCCAATAGTAACAGCTATATTTGTACTACTAAGATTATTATTATCACTATCTGTTCTGCACTTATACGCGAATTACATAATACAACCTATTTAATTCTAAGAATTAATTACATAATTAGTTAAGAAATTCGTTTCTTTCGAATGGAGATACGAGAATCCCAAGACAAATTCCTAAAACAAAAATAAATAAATAAATAATAAAAAAAATGTTTAAACATCATATTTTACCAGACTTCTGAAACCAAGCAAACATTCAGAATTGCAATATATACTGTGCGGAGCGTATTTTATTAAGAGTAGGACAAAAATCCGCCAAAGTTTACTTAATTAGGACAAAAGCTCACTAGACATTTCACGAGTGAACATTAAATACCAACTGTATACATAAAGAACGCAGCAAATTTAAAATTAAGCAAAGAACATTTATTATGCAATACAGTGGGTGACATTCATAAGTCTTAAACAGCACAAGTCCTAAAAATATAGGCACTAGACCTAAATTTTAGGTCCTGTACAATCTTTGCAGAAATTACTACATAGTCATTTAGGGGTGTAGCCTGCAAGTTTTTCTAGGGGAGCATGATTTTTATATATTAAAAGCAAATCAAAAGTTTATTTCCAGATTACGAAAGCTTCAATAAGACAATACATTTATACATATTACACATGTACACAAATACATAATATTATTATATTTCCAGTTAGTTCCTTTTTGAAACCTGGACCTTGACAGAGCGTAAATTTAAAATCACAGCTTGTGGGAACAGGGGCGTCATTTCAGACTTCGCTTGAGGGGGGCAAGAACTCGACCGACATAAGACTTTCACGATTTGCACTAATATATTGGTAGACAATCTATTAAAGTATATGTATTCCTCAGACTTTTGTGGGGGGAATTGCCCCCTCCTGCCCCCCTAAAGGACACCCCTGTGTGGGAAATGTACGAATCAGGTAGTTATAAGAAATCGGAAACTGTTCATGGAAATCCATTTGTTTGACTGTATTTATCTTCTGTACTTTTATATAAAAGAGTAAAGATGAGTGATTTTTTGGGCATACCTCTACAAGTAGAGTCGTTAAATTTTAATTATAAAATATAATTTTCTTATGAAAGCAGGACATAAGAAAGAATTTTTGGAAATAAGTATCGTAAAAAAGGTAGGGCAAGATTTTTTTTTAAAGGGTAGTGTATCTCGCAAGTTTCTGAAGCTAGTAAAATGAAACTGGGCATATAATATTTCCTGTTAAAAAAAAAAAACTGAAAATTGAACACATAAAAAAGAAAGAGCAAAGGGAGCACTTTTTTAATGTTCGAATTCCCCATTACTTACTCAGAAAATATGTAAATAAATTAAGGAAGGATTTGTTTAAGCTAGATGCGTGAAACTCGGTATTTGAACTTTTAACTGAAAGTAATAAAATACTATATGTTTCAGCATCTTGAAAATTACACTTCTAAGGGGAAGGAGGGTCAATTTCTATACTATTAAAATATCCCACTGCTTATAAGATTTGGGCAGAAAACTCTTTTCCTTTAGGCCTCGGTTCATCCAGTTAAGCAAATGAGAGTACAAAGTGGTTAATTAATTAGGTTCTTTTAATTATTTTAACATGTTGACGTAGTTTAATTCTTTTAAAACTGTATTATTTCACATTCTATTATAAATATCCTTCATTTGCTGTAATTATTAAACACGTTTAGTAAACATAAAAAAGACTAACCCCCGGTCCCGACCAGGAATGTCTTTTTGGTGTTAAGCCATCATTTGCCGTCCGTAACATAACCTTTGATTTTAACTTCACGTACTCTCAAGACTCAAGTTTCAGAAATGTAGCATATATGAAATATACTACTACTACTTCTACTACTACTACTACTATTACTACTACTACTACTACTACTACTATACTAATAATAATAATAATAATAATAATAATAATAATAATAATAATAATAATAATAATAATAATAATAATAATATGCACTTCTGAAATACGTGTGTATCTATGCGTTATTAATTCTTTCATAATCTTGAAAGAAACTTTGGATTTGTTTTTAGTTTGTAAAAATCAAGGCCCTCTAGAATAACTTGCTGGCTACTCCCTGAATGACTATGTATTGGTTTCTGTACACGTATTGTGTTATCACTTGCTAGTCTAGTGTAATTTGTAGAACAAGACAATGGTTCTTGTCTTGGAATATTAATAGTTTGGTGTGGTAGTACAGTGATAGAGTGTGACCTATAATTTAATTTCCCTGTAGGGTATGCTATCTGTAATGCAATAAACTGTATATGCTTCTTCTTCCAAACAAGGATGGGCGATAAGCCCCTGCAATTCCATTACAAATAAGGACGAAATTATTTTATAAACTATTTGGTGAACCTTTGTTAATATAACGCTATTAGTTCTTACAAACTTTTGTTAATCTTATTTAACAATTGCAAAATGGAATAAGGGAGAAAATATATAATGATGATGATTGTTTATTTACATAAGATATACATACAACAAAAGGGAATCTGTTGGTCACTACTGCGTATCTGCTAAATCAGGGTCAAACTCTGTGTGTCACAAAAGTTAGTTTAACAGAGTTTAAAATAATATATATTTTGTTTGACTTACAAAGATTATCATATTAGCAAATTGATTTGAAATAACACGCCAGGCATAGGATAAGCCTTGGGCTATATCGCTTAGAACTGTTTTAAGAGTGAATCTATCATTTATGCATTAAATTTCATTACTGGCTACTTACACGTTTCGGCCTCGTATTGGAAGTCAGCTTCTCGTGTTCTTTTTATATCCCACGATAACTGTTTTAATTGCACACTAATTATAGGCACTACAATTCACTAGATGCATCACGTCTTTCTCTTCCAAGCCTAGAGTAGCGATCAGGTTTGAGCCCACTACAAACCTCTTTGTGTGGCTACGTAGTCGGGATCGAACTTTTGACCTCTAAGAGAGCATCAGTGGTAGTTCACAGCAATCCTCTTTGCGTGGCTATATAGAACGGTATGGATCTCAGGACCTCTGAGGTAGGCAACAGTCACAGCCCACAGCAAACTCTTTGCGTGGCTTATGGAGCTGAATAAAACTGAATTGAACTCTGGGCCTCTCTCTTCCGAAATCGAGGCAGCCTGTTAATCAAGAACTCCTCGGCAAACGTGCAGTAGGACCCTCCGAGAAGGACCTTCGTGACCTCAAAACCCGAAGTTTAAATACTCCTTACTGTTCTTGGTTTTTCAGGTCACGAACTACTTTCTGTAACTAAATTTTACTTGGGAAGTTAATTTTTAGCTTGTGTTCCGTGTCTTGATGCAGCCACGGAAACTTTTCCAACGGTTTCTTGTTAACTTGTAGGAAAACACAGCTTTATTTTGTTTAATATTGATTTTTTTTTTCATTCTCACATTCTATACTGTCCTGATCGTAGGTGATCGTTACATATGTTTTTTTTTCCGCTTATACATCGGGCTTCGGCGGCTCAGTGATAGAGAGTTCACCTCTGGTGCATTGGGCCCGGGTTCGATCTCGACTCCTGCCATGTGAACTTTGTGGTGGACAAACACCGTGTGCGTGGGTTTCCTCGGGGTTCTTCTGTTTCCCCCCACTTACTTCATTTTCTTCATTTCTCATCATCACCGTCTCCTTTAGCCTATCCGGCATAACCTTGGGACGTCAAACTCAAAGATTTCATTTCATTTTTACGCTTTTACATATCAACTAGTAATTATACTGAATAACTTAATTGTCCTTTCAATTTTAAATTTATTGAGCTTTTAATGTATACATCGTTTTCGTACATAGAGTATTCTTCGTATTTAATGTTTAATCATAAATATGTATCTAGTAGACTTTTGTTCTAGACATGAAAGCTTTTGGGTGGGTTTTGTCTGCGACCGAATGTATTGTCAGGTGACCATTAAAGTGGAATTTTCTCCATCTTGTTGGCCGCCTATCAAAGCTTATCATCAAGAGTCTTACACTGAGAAAAAAATGTATCTGGCGTACTTAAAAAGGTAGGTTACATGCGTAATTCCTGTAGTTTTTGGACTTAACGTACAACAGACGTATAACTGAAAACGCATGTTTTATAATACTTTCCGTATAAGCGTTCCCTCTATACGTACTTTCCGTAGGAAACAATATAGGTGGCCAGGATCTCACATAAATATGGACGTTTATAACATACCGCTGAGGAATCTAACATAAGTATATGTATGTAATATACGGAAAACTGTTAGATATCAGACATCCTGCAATAGCATGATGTAACATCTAAGGACAGTGCCTATGTAGCATACGGATAACGTATGCTCCGTACTGATTTCTGCAGTAAGCAAGAGGATACCGTATATTTGTACAGCGGGGGACACTTCTAAATGGTACAGCCATATGGAAATTTACGGCTAAGGTGTACCATTTAGAAGTGTCGCCCGCTGTACAATGTACCGCTGTCCGGAGAATGGATTTTTCTCAGTGTAAGAGTGGAGACTTTCATATGAAACAAATATATGTTTCAAAACGAGATGGCATTTGCATCATACCACAGGAGACAGGCTACAATCTCCTCTCGTCTCATTTCGTGGCAACATTATTAAATTAAGTGACTGTATCTTAGGAAGACTTTAAATGTCAGTAACAGTCGAAAACGTTTAAATAAATGAACAAGTAGTGAATTCCTGACACCTATCGCATTTCGAGCACTGAATGTAGTTATTCACCACCAACAATTACATAAATGTTGCCATTAAGGTGGAAACGGGAGTATTTTTTTTCTTTTAATTCCGTGAGCGCCTGTAGCGAAAAATATGACAATTATTATATAGTTTATATGAAGAAATAAAAAAATGTTTATAATCTACAAAACGATGTTCCTAAGAACGCAAAGAAAAGAAATTATTTTTTAAACAATTACAGTAATTGCCCACTCTGCTTGAGTCGAATGTATTACTGAACTTCACATCAAGCAATGGAAAGTGTTGTTTTCGAAGCTCGTTTGGTGCAAGACTGCCGTCATGAAATAACTATGTGTTTCGTTTTACCTTCGTATTCTACCACTTCCGATACTTTTGCTGATTTTGCGTTTTATCAATGAATAATTCGTAAGTTGTAGGAAATTGCTCCATTATATAAAGAAAACGAGAGTTTCTACCGTAATAGGGACTCGAATCTACGTCCGTAAAATTGCAAGCATTATGCCTTAAACCCCTTCGCTACTCTGTTAACCTAGTAATGGTTCACAAAAGCCGTGAAATATTAGACTGTCCTTTCACCTTGTCATGAGAAATCATTTAATCACCTCTCGTTGCTATCAATACTTCAATTCAATGTGAAATTTATTCGTACAGTATGAATAGTTTCCTAACAAGTAAATAATGCCTCTGTGTTTAAATTGATGTTTCTATGTTTTCTATTTTTTCCTTTCTTTTCCAAAGAACATCGAATATACACCATCACAGAAGCAGAGCATCTAGTGAACCGTATTCTACATAAAAACTATTCACTTTGGAAAGCTATTTACTATTTGGAATCCCCTCATAATATGCAGTATATTCTTGCGTTATTCTTCTGTCAATTTCTCCGAAAGGGAAAGCGAGAGGTCTTTTCGTTATAAACTCGGTGTCTTTCTGTTCTGCCTAAGGACCCTCTAGCTCTTTGTAAAAAATATTATAAATATTTTTATCTTTAGGCAGAACGGGAATTCTCGTTCTGCTTAATCTTTGAAGGTGCGAATTCTGTACAGGGAGAGATTTCTCCTACGAGTGTTTTTCTTCTTAATTGTAAGAGATTCTGTAAGAAGAATAACTATTTTTTCAGGTTTCATCATAAATTTTAAATGTTATTGTACTTGTTCTTCTCGGGAAAATGAGTAGATACAGTTTTGCTATTAGCAGTATTATTCACATCTATTTTAGTAAAAATGAATGTGGTTTCTTTAAATATCTGCAGAGAAATGAAAAATTGATTGACTCAGTTGCAAGAAAGTCGTTTGATATTGTAACTGAAACAAACATAAATCAAACTTAATTCGGTCTAATATAAAGTCATTTCAAAACAAAATTTTTCTCAGTTTTCCAATAATTCATGCCCAACATGCTAAGGTTAACAGTAAATAAAAGGTATCACATTTCACATCCCCAAGATATGTTTGGCCATACATTAAACAAATAATCCAAGAGGGTGCATAAGACGTCTCTTATCCCCGATTATCTGACCTTTTGATTTGGTTGAAACTCTATAAAAAAACATACAAGTAATTGAAGGTGTTATATTGATACCTGAATTGGTGCTATTTACAAGCTTGTACATTGACAATATAAATATGAGAATAGAAGTATGTTATCGCATATAGTATAGATTTATGTATAGAAGACAAATAAGCTGATAAGGTGATATCGAAAAAGAAGTTGTGATGTACAGGAGTAAGACTCTTTCTTAAGGTACTCCTTATGCGTTCTCTTGCATTGCTTACTTAATTTGTGGCCAAACATATCTTGAGGATGTGAACTGTGACACATTTTGCGTATTGAGAGCCTTGGCATGTTGGAAATGAACTTCTGGAAAATTGAATAAAATTTTGATGTGAAATGACTTGGTATGGACAAGGGCCAGAATCATAGGCGCAGCCTAATAGAAGGATGATTATTCTTTTCTGCAACTGTCACACATCTTTGACAGAGGGAGGGGCGAAGAAGACTACAATTGATGGATGATATAAAAACAGAAAAATCGTACGTGAAGAGAAAGAAGTTAGTAGAAGACCGTGGAGCATGGAAGCTTCTCGTTGTAGCAACTGACCAGCCAATAATGGGAGAATACCTATGATGATGATGATGTCATGCACCTAAAATGTTATATGTAATTCTTCACTTTATTGAAGTAACCTGTTTAAAATACTGAAAACTCAATAAAACACGCAAGACAGTTGTACAGAAGTGTTCAAATTATTAGACTTACCCTCGAAAAATGCGAAATTGATGTTGCAGTCCTAATTTCGGAGTTCTTGAACGTGTAATGTAATTGTTTAAACCACCAATATAGGATTCTTCGTTTGTTTACTGTAGACTTGAAGTGGTGATATCACCGTTGAACAGCAGATGGCATTAGTAGAGGGGAGAGAGTTCTGAAAGTGGTATTCAGCTTAGACAGCTGTTGTGATTTCGAATAACAAGTTACAATCTGAAGTATTGTGTCGTAAGCGGTTACGACATTCAAAGCGTTCAACAGTTCGTATGGGTCAGTTAGAAGTGATCTTGACGTGTTTTGTGTATTAATCTTATATTCTATGAAGTCCTGTAATCGCGGCATAATTTGAAAAGACAGAGACTTTTCTTCCCATAAAGTGGAAGTTGTCAAAACACTTCTGGTGAAAGGAAGATATACACGACAAATTGCTATTAGAGTTGGGGTAGGGCAAAAATTTGTGAGTAAAATCTCCGTTGCGATGAGCAAGAAGCAAATGTGTCAGCAAAATAGGCTTTGGAACAGTGGGTGAGATCCAAAGCTATTGGTAAGAGGTATCAAAAAACTAAAAAAAGATTGGCTCTGGGAAACAGAAACGCAACTTCTAGAGACTTAAACATTAAAATGGCTGAGTATGGTGTAGACATTTAGCCTGAAATTGTTCGAAGGGTTCTTTGTGTTAAGGGAATAAAAGCACTCAGGCCAAGAAAGAAAGCAAAAATTACTCCAATCATTACAAAGAAGCGCCTCGAATGGGCACGTGGCAAAGAACATTGGACTGCTGATGATTGGAGAATAGGAGTTTCAGTGATGAATCATATCTTCGTGTCTGATGAATGTTCACAATATGTGCGACTAGTGTTGCAAAGGTCTAGAAAAAACAAAAAGGAAATTTTGGGTAAAAAAAAAAAAAAAACAGTTTTTTACCGTTTTTCCCGAACCTGAAAAAACCGAAAAGATTGGGAAAAATTGAAATATTCGAATGTTTCACACATTGTGCTTTTAAAATGAAAACTACTCTATTTTATATTTACTGCTTTACAGTTAAGATCATTGAGTAGTTATGTTTCTTGTATTAGAATAGGGAAATTTAATGGCAATTTATAAATATATTTACACCATTCCTTTAAAGTTAGCACCGTGATAGAATGGAGTTATGGCTACAAAAAATTCTGAAATATAATCGAAGTTAGATTAAATAATATAGATGCATTTAAATTATCTTAAGTAATCTTATAAAGTTACCGTTTCATGGCAGGAAAGTGTTAAAATAACAGGGCCAGAATCATTTTAGTTAATACCAGTATGTTAAAATCAAATATCTATTTTATGGATACACGTATCTTCCTTGTGCTATGTAAATTTTTGTAAATTTTGAACCCATTAGAAAAAATCTTTTGTTCGGAAATATTGGCAAAAACCGGATAATGTAATTTAAAAACTATTTATTCGCCTGATGCTAATCTTATTTGCTGTAACGTGTCCGCAGCATCTATACATACAACGTATTTCGCTAGCAGGAAAAATAGTTAAAGCAACATCTTTTAATTTTACTTTTTAGTTTTCTGATAAAAACTACCTCTTTATTATTTGTATACTTTTCGAAGAACTCAAAAAAAGAAAGGATTTTCTTTACATATACACACATACACCGCATAAGTGCGTAAATTTGAGCAGCGACAAATATATTAAAGAATTTAACATGTGAAACTTCCGTTCGTTATTCTTAAAGACTAGCAGAATACCCGTTCTTCATACGGGGAGAATAGTTTCATTTTCGGTATAAGGAGCATCAACACTGTCACCAGTGAACTTAGGGACCCCAAAACTATGAGTTTGACACTAGTATCAGTCATTTTCACTTACTATTACATGTCATCCTCTCCCTTTGGGAGTAATAATGGGGGCTGAATTTGGATTTAAATGGCATAGGAAGTGTCACTGTTCATCTCAGCCACCCAGAAAAGTATGGATTCGACACTATCGACAATTTTCGACCATTTTTATATACCCACATCTTCTCCCGCCACAAGTTGCGGTGCAGAATTTGGATTTAAATGTTTTCGAAAGTGTCACTGTTCATCTCAGGACCCCAAAAACCATGAATTCAACACTAGTATCGATCATTTTGGATCATATATATATATATATATATATATATATATATATATATATATATATATATATATATATATATATCCGCCTCCAAGTTGCGGGGATGCATTTGGATTTAAAGTGCATCGGAAGTGTTACTGTTCATTTCACCGACTCTAAAAACTATGAATTCGACACTAATATCGGTCACACACACACACACACACACACACACACACACATATATATATATATATATATATATATATATATATATACCCCTCTCCTCTGTCCCCAGGTCACGGCGCTTAATTTGGGTTTAAACGGCATTAGAAGTGTCACTGCTCATCTCAGCAACCCCAAAAACTATAGATTCAACACTAATATCAGTTATTTTCGATCATTTTTTTATATATCACCCCTTTCCCCCTCCCTAAAGTTTCGGCGTTGAATTTGGATTTAAACTGCATCGGAAATGTTACTGTTCATCTCAGTGGCCCTGAAAACTATGGATTCACACTAATATCGATTATTTTCCAACATTTTAATATACCTCCCCCTCCCTCAATTTGCGGGGACAATTTTTTTTTTTTAAACAGCATCGAAAGTGTCACTGTTCACCTCAGCGACCTAAAAAACTATGGATTCACACTAATATGGATTATTTTTCATCATTTTTATATACCTCCCTCAATTTGCGGGAGTAAATTTGAATTTAAACGGCATCGAAAGTGTAACTGTTCACCTCAGCGACCCCAAAAAATATGGATTCACACTAATATCAATTATTTTGCATCATTTTTATGTACCTCCCTCAATTTGCGGGAGTAAATTTGAATTTAAACGGCATCGAAAGTGTAACTGTTCATCTCAGCGACCGCAAAAACTATGGATTCGACACTTACAGCGGTCATTTTGGATCATTTTGTACATCTTCCTCTCCTTCCCCCAAATTGCAGTGCTGAATTAGAATTTAAGCTTCATCGGAGATGTCAGTGTTCATCTCACCAACCCCGAAAACTATGGGTTCGACACTAAGATCGATAATTTTTAATATATATCCGCACTTCCTTCCTCCAAGTTGCACCTTCAAAGTGAAATGATAAAACCATCTTAGGCC
This sequence comes from Thermobia domestica, assembly GCF_964235325.1. Lineage (NCBI taxonomy): Eukaryota > Metazoa > Arthropoda > Insecta > Zygentoma > Lepismatidae > Thermobia > Thermobia domestica. The sequence goes on along the minus strand of NC_137459.1, from coordinate 294,851,226 downwards.
CGAACCTCATCTATGTTGAAAGTTTTAGTCGAGATCAGTCTGGTGGTTCAAGTGTTGTTAAGTTACAAATATAGTTACTTTCATTTATATATATATATATATATATATATATATATATATATATATATATATATATATATATATATATATATATATATAGTTACATTCTTTCATTTCTAGTCCAGTTAGTTACATTCTAGTGTTACGATACTATACGTCGGAGGTCCCTGGTTCGATTCCAACGACAGACTTTTGGATTTACGTCATCTACTTCGCTGGATTATTTTTATTTTTTTTTCTTTCCTGGGAAAGTTCAATTATGTAGTCTCAAGCTTCCTAGAAGCATATTTGTATACCTTTGTGTTTTATTAAAAGATAAGTGCAATAGCAGATTCCTTTAACCTCATATAAAGTCACTACCCTTGTTTGTTTTCCTACCTTTGTGCAACTTATCAACTTTCTACTTGTGTCTGGCTACGTTTCCATTTCTTGGCAGTGTCACTAGTCTGCGTTTGAGGACATTGCTCACATACAACTTATTTGTACATATTTCGAGCGCCAGTTAGCTCTTCTCTAGCTGACTCATTCGATTGCCTCAACTAAAAGTTATTGTCTGGTAACTACGTCAACGATTATTAAGTGTGTATTTTGTATTTTCTACTTTTCGCTGAGGTTTAGCTTTGCACTTGAAATTCCTCAGAAAGTACAATTCAGGATCAGGAGGTGAAGTCCCCAGCGTGTGAGGTCTTCGACTCTCAAACGTTTTGACTCATGTGACGTCACGAACACGGTGTTAGGAGAAGGTGAGTTATGGAGTGACCATATTTGGTATTGAGGAAATCAGGAGGTGTGGTTTGAGGCCTCAGTCCGGGAAACAAAACTGGATGGTGAGTGTTTCTCGGGGCACTTCGTTTGGAGTTGGAAGAACAGCAACGAGCCAGCGAGAGAGGGAGGAGAAGAATGGAGTTACTAACTTTGAAGAAGGTACTGTTTATTTCGTCGAAACAATAAGTGACTACGCCAGACTAATTACTCTTTTACTTAATTATCCTTACCCTATCTGCTGCACTTTTAAAAGCAAATTTGAGTATGAGTTATGATTTCTAAATACCATGAGCTACATTTCCCACATGCTTTAGTTGTAGAATTATCTTTCAGATGAGATTTATTTTTATATTCCAGCGCTAGTTGCTGGTGGTGGAGAAGATACCCTAAAATCTAGTCATCTATCGGTCTCATAATGACCAAAGGGATAGATGAAGTCAAGCTAAACATAACTACTATTTAGTCTTGTTTCACTAGTATACTTTCATTTATATATATGTTTATAAAAAAACTCAGCTATTGCTTCTGCACTATTTCAATGGTTCGTACTTTAATACATCCCTTCCTCAACCATGGTTGCGGAATTGATTAAAGGTAATGTTCTTGTATTAAATAAATGCATTTTAAATATATATTTCTCATTAATTTCAATTAAGTTGCTTTTCAAAGATCCTCTAAAATTTCAGTGACGCACTATGGGCTATAAGCCATTAACTTCTATGGCCACCCTGCTACAAATTACAGACTTAAATATTCGATAAAGCATTTCAGTACTAAGTAGTTGCCACAATACCAATATGAACGTATTTAATTCCAACGGTAACAACTATGTTAGTAACACTAAAATTATTATTAATAATGATAACAAGTAAGGGTTTAGGATGTTTCGGTGTAGGACGTTTCGGTGTAGGATGTTTCGCTATAGGATGTTTCGGTGTAGGACGTTTCGGTGTACGGATGTCTCGGTGTACGGACGCTACGGTGTAAGGACACTTGCTGTAAAGGACGTTTCGGTGTATAGCCTAATATTTGATTGCATTAATCATATGCTTGTAGTGAACAGGCATGAAGTGTCATAGTGTAGCCACTCTGGAATAGTGTAAACTGATTAACATTGTTATTGAGTCTCATTGTTATTGAAACAGGATGATAATACAACACCAATCCATTCGCAACAATAATTTCTATTCAGAGATGTCCATAGGCGAGTTTTATAGAATAATAATCAAATTTACTGCAAAATATTCAGCATTATTTCTAAATTGAAATAAATATATTGTACAAAGTTCCTGAGACACAGTAATAATATATACAAACTGAATAATACCTCAAAGGAACTTTTGGCGTGGGAGACCCGGGTTCGATTTCCGGTGAGAGCTCATGTGGTTCGGATTCCACGTTAATCAGTATGTGGACGTCTCATATTGCCTCACTGCTGAACGGGACGTTAAACTCAGAATCAACTCATCTCAACTCAAAGGAATTTTGTTGAAAAAAATATAATTACATAGAATCACTCAACTAAGAATCTAAAATTGTACGCAGTTCCTTTTAAGACTGTAATCACATCGTCAGATTTGTAATTTTCACAAACGTTGTTCAGTCTCTTCGTAACATCGGCGTATTTTTTCTTTGTTCTGACTTCATATCCGCCAATTAACTTATTTTTTTCCATTTGAACAGCACTAACAAGAAGACTTACGGAAGTGTAATTTACTGATTTGAATGAAACTTTGCATACTTTGAAACTTTTTTTTAAAATTTTATTTTGGCAATGGTGCGGGTTTAAGGGTAGAAACCACTCTTTGAAAGTTAGAGGTGGCCTCCAAGCATAAACAGAAAGCAATCATTAAAATAGAAGATTAAATGATACGACCAGCTTACTGTCAAGGAGGTTTTAGGACAGGTGATTCAGAACCTGACGTTGAAATTACAAAATTCAAATTGGCGGATCCAATATGATGATTACAATTACAAATAGTCTTCTGGTTTGAAATGTTCTGCAGTTAGCCAAGAACAATTATAATTGGCAAGGGCTACTGAGAGAAGGTGCAGACTGATTTGAAACCCCTTTTTGTACTTATTTTAACAGGACGTTTGATTAAATCTATAGCCAAGAAGTTAGAAGCCTATGCCAATGCATTTGTCGCGAATGTGAAGCAACACATATTGGAAAATTAAATATTTATAACTCTGATCAATAGGTTTAATTTTTAAATGCAGACGGGACGTACTCTAGTGCTTACAGGGACACAAGCAGTAGAAAGGGTGGTACAGTCAGTAAATTCTATGACTCGTAGCTACATCATACAGCCTTTAATTTCTGCAAATAGTGTTTTGTTATCACCACTTTTAATTGTTTTGTAGGGAAACAATGGAACATTTGGTCTTATAGTCCAACACAACCTCTTTAAATTTGAAGATATCCTTGTAAAAGCATCAAATCCGGAAAAATTAACATCAAGCCTTGTGAGATCATGGTTCCAAGATATTTTTCTTCAAGCGTCTAATGCAAAGTCCATTTTGTTATTAGTTTCGTGGAGTGGTCACAATTCAACTTTGACCTATTTTAAGAACAAAAGAATAACTCATAATAGAAACAATTTCTGCAGGAACAACTGGTAGGATTCAGCCTCTTGTTGTGTTCTATAGGCCGCTAAAAATTTTCTTGAGACATTTTTCTGACACTGTCCTTCTCTACAACTATAACATGAATTTACATCTCCGTAATAATATAATTAAGATCTCATCACTGATTCATAATCAGTTTTCTTTTCCTAGATTTGCTAATCTTATTGGGTATGCATGATATAAAAGCGGTTATTGGAAGAAAAACCACCTGTGTTTGAAAATTTTCTTTCAAAGATTGTGCAGCATTTTGCGATTTGTGCACAGTTATTGCCGTAATAAGGTGTGTGTGGTGTACACAATGTTTATGCATCACACACTTTTTTACTATATATCATTACCGTAAAACGTTTTCCCAATCAATTAATAATTATAACATTTGAGGATATAAGAAGTTCTGACATAGAGTGAAGCGAGGGGACTCACTATAAATAAGTAACCCTTCCCAATTACAGAAACATTTAATTTTTATTTTATTTATTAATTTATATATTCTACTTCGTGAATTTATTTCTCCCTAACGAATAATTTTCATTTTGAAGAGTGGACGTTTCGGTGTAAACATTAGAACCTTTACACCGAACCAGCCTCACACCTAAACGTCCTTACACCGAACCAGCCTCACACCTAAACGTCCTTACACCGAGCAATCCGTACACCGAAACGCCCTGCACCAAAACGTCCTACACCGAAACAGCCGTATCCCAGGAGTAGTTAATTACGAGTATGACAATTATTTGCTACAGAAAGACTTCTGTACAAGAAATATATGTGTAAAATAATTTACTTCAAAACAACACAAGGAAAGCAAAATTTATGACGTACATAACTAAAACATAATATTATGTTACTAATATGAAGTCAATGGTGTGGAAATAGAGAGAAACAGACATTATGAAAGATCTGGGAATCACATTTGGTAGAAAGTTAAAATTTTGTCAACATAGAAATATATCATGGAAAGAGTAAGAAAGGACAATAGGCTTCATTTATTTATTTATTTATTTATTATTTCAGAACGATAGAATATGTATTTATACAAATAACTTGTAAGAACTAAGGCTCTGTAATATGAAACAGTATATCTAAAACTTTGACTAAGAGATTGACAGTATTCTTCTTACGGACGCGATGGTAGCGCCACAAGAGATTTTTTTAGGACTTCTGCACTTTAGGACTTCTGCCGTTTAGGACTTCTGCACTTTAGGACTTGTGCCTTTTAGGACTTGTGCCTCGGTATGATTTTTAGGACTTCTGCCGTTTAGGACTTCTGCCTTTTAGGACTTCTGCCGTTTAGGACTTCTGCCGAGATGTGATTTTTAGGACTTCTGCCTTTTAGGACTTCTGCCCTTTAGGACTTGTGCCGCGAAATAATTTTTAGGACTTGTGCATTTTAGGTCTAATGCCGTTTAGGACTTCTGCCTTTTAGGACTTCTGCCATTTAGAACTTCTGCCGCGTCCCCTTCTTACATATTCACCTACCTTAAATTTACTTTTTTCTTTTTATCACAGAAAACTTTTTGCAATAGATGTTTGTCAATAGATGTTTTTCATTTTCTTTTTTAATGGCGTCGATAGGTTTCATTTTAATAGTGGAATGAATAGTATTATTATATTTATTTAGTAATTCCGGCAGAATGCCAATCCATTTATAATTTCCCTGCAGTGTAAATTGTCTCCACATTAAATTACGTAATGTTCTATTAAATCTTTCAATAATACTTGCTTTCACATCACTGTACGTGGTATAATGTTTAATGTTATTTTGGTTCATCGCCTTCTGAAACTATGAATTATAAAATTCTCGACCCCTGTCAGTTTGTAAAAATTTGGGGCTTTTGTTTGCTTTTCTCAGTACTGTTATAAATGTTTGTGTAATTTCTTTCCCACTTTTATTTTTCACAGGAATAGCCCAAGCTTATTTAGAGAATGTATCTATCAAAGTTAATAAATATTTGAAATTTCGATTAATGTTTGCTAGACCTTTCAATTTTCACTCTTCATTTCAACTAAATCAGCTTGCCATAAATCATGAATTCCTTCCGTTATAACGGGTATTCGAGGATAGTTTCATCTTGCACCTTTATATAATTCTGCAACTATTTGTTCTCGAACTGATTGTGACATATTTTTTTGTTTATCAATACTATTAAACTAATGCATATACAAAAACTAAAATATCATATTTACAATATACAAATCTCACATGTTAAATCTTTATTATGATACCCCCAAGGAACAGTATGTATATAACAATTTAAAATTTTTCTCTTGTCATCAAACGGATCTAACGCTAATTTTGTTACCTGATTTGTTGTTAAATTTTGATATTATGTTTAATTTCAAATTGTGTTTTGTGAATCGTTTCGGTTTGAAATAGACATGATTTATAATCGTCAAACGTAATTTGTTCTTTAACTACATTTTTCTTGATCCCTTTACATTTTTTCAATTCTTTATTTTCATCAGTTTTTATTGCATATTTTTTTGCTCGTAAACCAACATATTCAATAATAGGAACTCCACTTAATTCATCTTTCATTTTACCCAAAACGTGTTTATTTTTTGTGTTATATAAAGCATGATTTTCCGGATAATTAGAAGTATCAAAATAATCGTTTATGTCCTTTATATCTTTATAAATATCGTTGGTTTTAATATAGTAAATGAAAGAGTCAGTATCCATGTAAGTAATACTAATCTTAACTCCATATCGAAGTTTCATTATATTGTAATGGAATTCATACATTGCTAATTTTGATAATTCTAAAACTGTAGCTCCTACATAGATCGGCTTATTTAGAGTTACAGATTTTTTTAGCATATGGAATAATGCAAGATTGTCTCCTAATTTTACCGTTTTAAAACTGATCTTGCGATACTAATTTTTTACACTTTTTTCATTATTAATTAATTTTATATCAATGCGTTTTCGTACATTGTCTTTCCGTATACAGAATTATTTAATAACTTATAGAAATCTTTTTAAAATTCAATTGAGCATTTGCACGACGCTGAATATTTTCTTCTATATAAGATGCAAGCCATTTAGATTGACGAAACCATAATATTTTATGTACTTTTATCAATATTAAACCTTGTTTTAGATAAAATTGTAATACTCTATAATGCAAGATATAATTCGATTTCGACTTAAGTGTTAATAGTAATTTTGAGTATTTACCATTCGGAGGAACTTCATTAGTGGGAGCACACGGAAAATCAGAATGGTATTCGTGTAAATAATTTGGATACTCTAAGTCCACTTCTAGAAAAAAAAACATTCACTATCAGTGGGTCAATTGATAATTTTATTCTTGTCTTGCCAATTGTCAATTTTGTCCTCCCACCGAAAACCACCATATGGTAAATAATCAATCATTGATAGTCCGTACAGATTGTTCATGTCAATATACAGTAAATAAGATTTTTCTTTTTCCGCATCAAAATCATGTACGTAGGGATTATTAGCTTTGGCATACCTTAATACAGCTTGTGTGATGCCTCCACGAATCGATTTTTCTACAAACATATACATATTGATATCAGATAAAAGTTCAAGTTCAACTTTTGTTTTATATAACATGGCTTGTTATGCCAAACCAGGTGCAGTAAAACAATTAATTGGGTCAATACTAAAAGCATTTAAACACGTCTTTCGAAAATTTTCCAATACATCTGCTGTGAGAAGTACATCACATTTTAAATATAGATCATGGCAGTCCCCTAAATGATGACACACGCCAAATCAGTTTTACAAATTGATAGTCGGTCTCGGAAATCTGTGTTCCATTCAATTTGCTATTAAATGCCTCTGTTCCAGGTAATTCAGTTTCTTTAAATGTATCTAAATTTGTTATATATCCATAAAAATAAATTCCCTTACGGAGAATTAAAGGGAACTTATCATCGGAAAAATATTGCTTTGTATATACGAATTGTTCAGGTTTTAATTTTGACACCAAATTTTCGAGACTACGGTTGAAATTTATATAAGTCTACAAAACGTAACTCAATAGGTCTACCATTAAAATTAAAATGTTTGGAGAATGTGATGTATTTCTCAGTGCTTTCAGCAATTACAGATATATTGCCAGGTGTGCAACCTAGTTCTTTCGCAAATAAATGTGCATCCTAGGCAGATAAATTATGGAAGAATAAAGGGATAAAATTACTCTGGCGTTTAATTTGCAAATTACAATTATTGCACACCGTGGCAATATATGTTCTAGTTAAATGGTTATGATGTTTAACTTTTCTACTGTTACTCATATATTTACTATCGCAAACAGAGCATTCAGTGGATAGATTATACTCCTGTACCTAAGAACTATTTAATGGTATTATTGGATTTTTGTTGATCTAATATTTTCATCTAATATGATATTTTTCTAAATTCATTCTCCATAGCAGACATAAGCTTAATCGATACATTTTCTCCACGATAAATAACTAAATCTGATTTTATATATTTGTTACTCCAACACAGAATATCACCAAAACTGCATGGTATATGTTCCTGAATTTGTATTGTATTACATCCAATTTGTTTATTTATAGGTTTTAATAAACTTTCAAAATCTGCAACTATTATGACATCATTTTCTAATAACAATTTTAGTTTTCGAAATTTTAAAATCTCCTTGTTTCGGCATGTTAATTCTGGTTGGAGTGTGTTCTTTACATAATGTCTCATGTTCATCTAATTTTGATTTGTTATAAAAAGATACTAAACATCGTCTACAAATAAATGTTTGATGAGTACCTAATTGATGTCTAACTAAATCATTTAAATTTGTAATTAAACAATAATGAAAGTTTAAATATAATAAATCAATATGTTTACCTATAGCTGTGTTTTCGCTTATACGTAACGGAAAAATTGTTTAATTATCATAATTAATGCCATATATATTAACAGAAATTTGTTCCTTAGTAAATACGGAATTATACATATGTTCAAATTCGCTTATGTGTGCTACTTCAACAGGGAATTTTTTATTAATTTTTTCAAATATCGGTAATAAAGTATTAACATATTGTATGTAATTATTTACACGATGTGGATTATCTTTTATAGGATACAATGCAGCTAGAATGCAATATATAAAACGTCTATTATCGTTATTTTCAATATTTAAAACACATTTTGTGGATAAAATCCATTGAGGCAATTTTATACACGTTTTATCTTTATGACTTTTCAATAGGGCATTGAGATTTTTTATAAGACAATAATGACTATTGCAATTTTCTTCACAATATAATAAATCAATAGGTTAACCTAAAGCTGTGTTTTCGCTTATACGTAACGGAAAAAATGTTTCATTATCATAATGAATGCCATATATATTAATAGAAATTTGTTCGTTAGTAAATACGGAATTATAAATATGTTCAAATTTGCTTATGTGTGCTACTTCAACAGGGAATTTTATATTCGTTTTTTCAAATAACGTGATAAAGTATTAATATATTGTATGTAATTATTTACACGATGTGGATGTTCTTTTACCGGATATAATGCAGATAGAATGCAATACTGATTTTAATTTCTAAGAGATGGTTAGATTGAGAGCATAGAGACCACCCTGATTTCTTAATTGCTCCGCTTTCTTGTTCAACTAAAATTTTATTAAATAGTTTTTCAATTATAGCATTCACATCTGTACTCGATAAAATAATTTCGTTACCACTATTTACAAATAACCTACATGTTTCTAAATCTACTGGTTTTACAAAAGTTGTAGCCAAAGAAAAATTTACTTTAAAAGGCATATTATGTTGTTCCTGTTTTAACATATCTAAACAGTCTTTTCTTTTATTATTTAAAAAGCATCCACTATCCTTATTTAAAATACTATCACATTTTAAAATGATTTTTTTTCAAATTATTATTAAATAGAGTATCAGTTGATAAATTGATAGTATTTGGTTTAACCTTTTTCGTTGCCATTTTTTAAATAATGCAATGTTACTATAATAGTTCAGAAGTGAGTTTTTATAATATAATATTATTGTTATAAAATGTCTTACCTATAAACAACTAAAAAACAAAACCACACTAATATAGACACACACAAAAAATCAGAACTTTACACTTTAAACACCAACAAGGAACTGATTACAAAAAAAAACTTCTCGATCAGTCTTTTATACCTTTTGTAATTCCATTGCGCAATATTGCGCAATAGGGATGATGTCACTGAGTTACTGTCAGGTGTGAATGACAAGACAGATCGCGAGCGATCAACACATACGCTTGTGATTGCATAGCGTAATATTACGCAATAGAGATGATATCATCGAGTCACGGTCGGGGTTTCTCCCTCTTTTTAAATCCTATCGTTGAATGACAAGTTATACTATTAAATCAGTATTGTCTGTTAAAGAAAAAACTAGCACAATGTTTTTAAAATCCGGATGAATGACGTAATGAGAATTATCCACATATGGCGGAAGTTATTATGTAACTGATAACAAAACACGGAAGTTTGCATTCCTTTGCAATCTTTAAATATTTTCTCCTTGCAAAAGAAAATAGAGGTTAGAACAAGTTCACTCCTTAAAAGAATCTTTGTTATAGAGGGTTGGAACGAGTACACCCCTGCTATGTTAAATAGTTGTGTGTTCGTACACCCTTTGCTATATTCTGCTAAAATAAGAGTGGAACGAATTTCCTATGTTCTGCCATGTTCAAATAGGGGTTGGAAAATTACTCATAAAAGGGAACGAGTACACTCCTGTTATGTTTCGTAGTCTTATGTCTACTATGTTTTATGTTAAAATAGGGGTTGAAGTAGTTTTTTATGTATTCTCTGCTAAGTTCGAATAGAGAAAGAATACACCCCTAAAATGAACTGTGTTCAAATAAGGGTTGAAAAATGAGCCATAGGGGTGATCCGCTCTGCTGTATGTTCGTAATTTCTGCTATGTTAAAATAAGGGTTGGAATGAATACACCCCTGCTATGTATTATCTGCCATGTTAAAATAAGGGTTGAAAACGAGTCCACCCCTAAAATGAACAATGTTTCGTAGTCTTATGCTATGTTAAAATAAGGGTTGGAAAATAAGTCATACTCTTTTACTAGTTCTGCTATGTTATGTAGTCTTATGTTCTGCTATGTGTTCGTAAGGGGTTGGAAAATATGCTCATAACAGGGAACGAGTTCACTCCTAAAATGTGCTCATAAAAGGGAACGAATACACCCCCTAAAAGTGCTCATAAAAGGGATCAAATACACTCCTAAAATGGAGGTCGTAAAAGACCGTGGGTTGACGGTTCACGATGCTCGATTTCCCAGGGGCTCCTGAGTTGGCCAAGTATGTTCCAGATCGATCCATTTTCTACTACTCTCAATATTACGTCCTGTTCCATGCAAGTAAGCATACTGAAGGTAGAAAAACTAAAAAAAGAAATTGTATGGAACTTCTGTAAGGATGAATTGCTTATAAGAGATACTTTGAAGTGAAAAGAGGAGGGAAAAGAAGGTGTCAACTACTGGAAAATATGAAAATGGAACCTTCGGATCAGGGCCGTGCAGAGGGGGGAGCAGGGCGGCGGCCCCTGGAGCCAAATCAAGGGGCGAAAAATTTCGGGAGAAGAAAGGAAAAATATAGGAAAAATTGCTTGGAATATATGTATGGGGGCGCCGACTTACACTCTCGCCCCAGGCGATGATTTTCCACGGCACGGCCCTGCTTCGGTTGCCTTTAGCAGAAACTAAGTAGGATTTGTCTTCATCACGATACATAGTAATACCCTTTCTTTGAGTAAAAAACATTGGATTATGTATGCGTTATATTGACGTTTTAACAAAATATACAAACAAATATATATAAAAAAGAATAGTTCCTGTTTACCAATTTTTGTTGAATGAATATATGGAACATGTTGAAAATGGTGAACCAAAATATTATATTTCCTAGTAAGAGTGGAAGAACTTAATAACAATTCCATAATGACGTTTCAGACAAATTTATGACTCATACTAGGCCTGAATGATAACCCGTTTGTATTCATTAATTGTTTGCGAAATACGCGAAGTTTTCAGAGAGTAGAAATCGAGATTGTAGACTGTGACGTCATGTTGTTAGTTTTTCCCTTGTGAGGGAAGTTGTTTCAATTCTAAATTGTAAGAACGAGAGAAATTGACTAATTTTCATGTTATTATACATCAGAAATATCTACATTCTTAATTATATTTTTTTCTGAATATCTTCGGAGGGACTCGAACCGCGGACCCCTAACTCACGAAATGAATGCTCAAGCCACTACCCTAAGACCAATCTTTTAAGTAAGGGCCCAGAAACACTTGTCTATGTAGCAAATTGCAGACGTTTACGATTCCAATATTTTGTTAACGATGAATCACTGATTTCGGTCATGACAAAATACTATAGTCCACAGAACTCAAGTTTAAATTTTAAAAAAGACCGAAAGTATCTCAGTAACTTATGTCTATTATATTCGGTTATTCTCGTTTCACAGGTATTTCCAGTAACCTTGAACGACAGGGATACGAACACTGATACATCGAGGACATGTAACATCTCAAGGGCTCTCCCAACAGGAATCGAAACTGAGACCCCGCCTACTGAACTATCTGATGGGTGGGGTGCCTGGTTCGTTCCCAAGGCACGTTAGTTTGAAATGGACAACATCGTGTTGGTGGGTTTTCTCGGGACACTCCCACTTTCTCATTCCACCATTTCGTCCATCATAATTCACTTGCTTCAATCATAGTCTTCCTCAACCTAACAGGCATAATTGTTGGAGATTAAACTTAAAGATTTCATTTTCAAGCTGTAAACCCAAACCAATCCGAACCGAAAAACTTTTGTATTTTCTATTACTCATTAACGTTTTTTTCACAAATATATATATATATATATATATATATATATATATTGAAAAAAAAGAGGAATCGTAATTCCAATCAAAGTGAAACAGCAGACTCATAATACCTTAACCTAAAACAAAACCATTACATATCGTTTGGAACTTTTTCACATATATACGGATATTCTGAAAAATGGAAACATAGTGTTTATTTTCAAACAAAACTGAACCAAATTAGGGTTCGTTTTCTGAATGATACGGACATATTATGTTTCAAGTTTAAACCGAACCCAAACCAGTTAACCCAGAGATGGAGTGGGTCAAGGGAACCTTGACACACAATCCGCTGACCAATCATCCACCCTGACCCACGACTGATCTCCCAGTCTGACCCATGACCCACCGTAAACCACCACCCATCGTGACCCACTATGGCCCACCACCCACTACGACCCATTCCGAACCATCATCCACCTTGAACCACTGCCCCACCAAAACACATCGTTATCAACTCTGACATGATCCACGGCCTCTTTACCGAGTAAAGAGTTTACACTTGTAATACAATAATTTTGTGAAATTGTAACTAATCGGAGATTGAATATCTACCTTCAATCGCCCAAGCACCTCTCTTTCAATGACGATGGATCTGACCTTTATGATAAAAAATGCTAAAGTGTTTGTGATGGGTAAAATTACGAAGAATTTCAATTAAATTATAATGGTATAATTATTTCCTTGTTGAATTATCGATACTTTTCAGTGGAAAAACGTATGAAAATTTTAAAGTCCTAATTCAAGGTCAGTAGACCACCGTACAGAAGCTTATATTACAAATGTTTTCACATTGTTTAAGAAATGGTAAAGGAAAACGAAATAACCCTTTAAAGAAACTTCTTATACCATGTCCTCCTTGATATACAGGTCATGAAAAACATGGTATTCTACGTTCATGGTGATAAGAAACACTTGTAGATCTCATCTTTATTATTATTATTATTATTATTATTATTATTATTATTATTATTATTATTATTATTATCATTATTATTATTATTATTATTATTATTACTTATCAGATGCAGGAGAGCGTTTAACATGTAGTGTTACGGTCAGTGTCCCAGATCGAAATGGCAAATTTCGCACTGCGTTATCTTTTAATAGAATTTTGATTGTGTAAAAACAAAATATTGCGAGTGCCATATAATGAATATCTTCGAAGGTAATTGTTTGAACCTTTCCGCATTTAATATCAGAGATTGTTGCTATACGTAATAATGGTGCTTTTGTATCACCTTAAAATTGATATTTTATAATATCTCTATAAATAAACATTTAATGTTGATATCCAATATCTACGTATAGTTGTTTCCAATATATCCAATATCGACGTTCCTTCACAAGATCCGATTTTTCAGAAAATCCTAATTGTAAAGCTAATGTAGGTGAGAATGTAACTGATTATACACGTTCATCACGTTCGACATGTACAATATTTGAAAAACTAGATCTTATAAATCTTGATGGAGTGTTTAATTCATCCATTGAATGATAAATGGTTGTATAATATCCACAATAACTTTACTTTTCATAGGCTCTGCATTTTCAAATGTGTACCATATAACATTTTCACCTTCGGTAACATTATAACATCTTAATGGAATATGTACTTCACTTAACCCCACGAACCAATCGGATTCTGATAATCGTACCCGACATTTTATCATCGCTCGGAAACGATTAGATTTGCGTTCTTCTTGTAATCTCAACCAATGAAACCAACAAAGTTCTGCTACTTATTCGAACGCCTTACTCATTAGGAATACGGATCCCAATATCCTATTCATTTTGCTGGCATTGTCCCTACTACCGATGCAGAGAAAGTAGCAGCTTTCGCAAATAATTTTGAGGATTTTTTAACTCTCATTCTGCTCCACTCTTTACTCATCCGTCTAATAGTCACATTACCAGGCTTGATGATCCTACCCGACTGTTGTTTGCATCCGCCGTAAAACATGAAGTTAATGCTACTGAACAATCCACAATTCCAATTACCAGTGATGATGTTGTTGGTGCTCTCCGTAATCGCTGTAATACAGCTCCTGGAGCAGATACTATAACTTACTACCAAATTAAAAATACATACTGTCCTACCTCTGCTCTATACGACTATTCTCACTACAGGCTTTTTTCCTACCTTATGAAAGCTCGTTAAAATAGTCATATTCCTAAAACAACATAAAAATCCTAACAACACAAGCTCCTACCGCACAATCAGTTTCACAAATGTCTTCAGCAGATCATTGTAACGAATTCTGGTCAAACGAATCTACTCTTTTCTACATACTTATTCTCTACTTATTATCTACAGAAGCAGGGTTTCGATCACAATTTAATACTGATGATCAACTTTTGGAACTTTCTAGCTATATCTCTAACCATTTCAGGAAACATATGCCTTCTGTACTAATTTCATTTGATATTGAGCACGAATTGGATACAGTCTGACTTTTGGGCTTGTTTTGAAGTTGATACGCATTCTATCGTCGACATACATCCGATTTAAAGGCAATTTTCTTCGTCACCATCCAACCTTTTCTTAAATTAATCAGGCTATATTTCACCATTTTGTACTTCGAGCAGGAGTACCGCAAGGCTCTGTTTTGTCACCTCTACTTTACATCTTATATGCCGCTGATATGCTACAACCTCAACTACCAATATATGTTTTTACAATTTGCTAATTGCATTGCGTACGTACCATATGTTCCTTAATGGATCGTATTAACGCTAAATTGCAACCGGCAATCGACAAACTTGTTTGTTGGTGTCTCAAATGGAAATTGAAGATAAATGCAAGAAAAACTCAAATGACTTAATTAAACTCAAACGCAACAAATATAGTCCAACTCGAAATCCTGAATCTTTACATCACACACTCTTAGTTTCCCCATTAACCTTATAAAATAGTGTAAAGTATCTTGGCATCATCTTTGACAAACATCTCACTTGGAAAGCTCATCTCTCCAACCTTGAAGCTGATATTAGCAGTCGAATTAATGTTTTGCGTTGTTTATGGGGCACCAACTCGGGATAATTCTACACTGATACTTTAGACTTTCAAGCTTTATGTACGCCTTGCTCTAACTCCTGGAAATGTCGCCTGGTAGACAGCTCTATTATGGTTCTATAACATATTACAAGTCCTGGAACGTCGGGCTTTACGCTTTACATACTCGCTATCACCTAGCGCTTCAACGAAAGAAGTCTATCGCCGTATATGTATTTTTCCACATTAGTTCAGTGCAATTAGACGAAAAGAGAGCGAAACACGGACTTTTTTTTAAGAAAAAGCTGAAACCTTGTCTGAAATGATCATGATATTCTATTCTTCAAGTCAGAGGAGGTCCCAAAAAATCCCACGTTGGGTTCCAACACTATGGCCGCTGTGTTGTGTAGCCTATTTCCAACGCCAAAACTTTTCGTGGACACCATAGCATTTACTTTAACTGACTATAATACAGGTTGCAAGCACAGCTGATATATAAACCATATCTCGTTATAAATATATTTAATTAGTTGTTTTATTGTGTGGAAATTGAGGATATGAGTGGTATCATTTGTGTAGCGTGATATGGGTGGTATGAGTGGGTGCTCCAGTAGCATCAAAAACTTTCGTGTTGCTGATGTTGAATCACATGTCTGATGCAAGTGAATATTTATCGTCTGGTACTGATTCTAAGACTACAGTATTGAATGTACACTAGGCATAAAAAATGTGACAGCTAATGACGTGCATTATGGCCATCCAGTATGGAACTTGTTATCCCATAACGCAGTTCTTCTTTCAAACTACACATGTATAAATTTCGATAAAATGAAATAGCAAAATCGAGAGGAAACAAGATTCTTAAGTTGATGTAGGGACAAACTGAAGCACACACAATGGAAAATTGAAACCAATGTATGTCTATTACACAGAGATTCAGAAATGAGGCAGAGAGAGAGAAAGACAGAGAGAGAAAAGAGGGGGGAAAAGGAAACGAAAAGGGAGAACAGATAAAAATGTGGAATTTAAACGTAGTAAGAAAATAACCTAACATTATAAACTTCCGTTTGCAGAAATCCAAATGTAATGTAGAAATAACATTGGCTTTTACATATTTTTCAGAGCTATTCGAATTTATAAAGGATGCTTTAAACATTCATTAAGTCACTTTCATGCGGGATAGCATAGTGAATTTCCAGTAGAACTATAGATCTCTAAGACACATTTAGGATAATGTCAAAAGTTTAACACATATGCTTTGTTTCCGCGTGGTTCGATTGCAAATTCGGTAGCGTTCATTGAACGTGCTGATACAAAATACATTTTAATAAACCCAGTAGGTAGCGTTGTTCATATCCTCCATTTCAGATTACTAATGCAAAATGAATTTAAAAAAAAAAACGAAAGAAAGAAAGAGACAAAATTGAATAAGTGCTATTTTACTGCTAAATCTCTATCAAAATATACCCTACATTAAAAATCCAAACTCTATGGTAGTGAAAAGTTACAATTGTTCGACAAGAAAAGTTTATGTTCCTTATGTTTCAAATTTGAATGTGAATAGAACACATTGAACTATAGAATGAGAACTATTTTGTGTGAAACTCGTACAAATAAAATTTTGTTTTCAAATAACCAAAGAGGTTACCATTTTTTAGTCTTTTCCGAAGATTTATCTGTTTCGAACATCCAGCTTCGATTTCCACTCTTGCGGATATAACGTAATTTGCAAAGATAGAATGAACAAGCTATCCCCAGACCACGAAAAATACGACGCCGAAGTTCCCAGTTAATTAGATTTTCCAGACTTGGCATATCGGGCTCTTGCTCCGTTTTAACTTTCGAACACGCACACGCACATGAAGTGTGTGTGTGAGGGAGTGATAGGGGCATAGATCAGGGGGGAAGTGAAAGATGTAAAGACATGACAGGGAAAGGTCAAGAAAGAGAGAGGGGGACGAATATAAATATAAAACATACTTATCATTGCAGTGTAAGATGTAGAATGCACATACTGTTTATTGGAATTATCGCCAGTGATGCCTTTTACGTTCTCCGATAGAATATGAATCTCTGTTTGCCGCCATTTTTATGCAAAAAGATCATGCTACCTGATGGGGAATCGAACCAAGATTTTCCATTTTGAAGTCTAGCACTCTACCACTGCACCACAGATTGGTTTACCCAAACTGTGTTTTAAAAATTACGTAATGCTTGTTTCTAAGAATGATAATACGAAAAGTGTATACTGCAGACCAATGATGCGTTTGGAATGTCCTGGTAATTCCCTTGCCCTCTCACAACCAACATTCGTAAATCGTCTTTATCATGATACAGGTATTTGCTTCTACATTTTTACGTATTGCTAGTCCAGTATGACAAGTCGATTCTTCACAATTACTTTGTAAAAAATCAACTACGGTGCGAACAGGATTTGAACCTATGTTAGATAGCTGTAATATATATAAGTTTAAAAATGAAATGAAAAGAAATTTTTGAATTTTACGTCCCACGATTATGCCGGTTAGACTAAAGCAGACGGTGATGATGAGAGATGAATGAAATGGTGAAATGATTAAAGTGTGAGGAACCGGGAGAACCCCGGGAAAACCCACGCACATGGTGTTTGTCCACCACAAAGTTCACTTGTCGGGAGCAGAGTTTGAACCCGAGACCCCAAGCACCAGAGATGAACTCTCTACCACTGAGCCACCGCGGCTCCTGCATAACTTTATTACGTTATCCCTACACTACAATTCCACCTGCAAATCCAACCCAGACATTTCTTACCCTCCTTACAAGCCCGATATTACTTACAAGCCAACCCTGATCTTTGGAACGAATGTACTTCTTCTTGTATGGTTTCGACGGGCTAGGGAGAAATTAGTGGCTACTTATAAAGGAAATAACACAATCCAGGAAAAATCACAGAAATAAAAAACACATATTATGCAGTAACTTCAGCATGCAAATTCAAAAGTACGTGAATAATAATAATAATAATAATAATAATAATAACCTATATTATAAAATTGAATGTACTTAAGTTTGGGGCTCCTAATGTCTTGAACCATCCGACCGATTTCGATCAAATTTTCAACATTGATAAGATTCGGGCCTGGGAAGCTTTCCTATCACTTCATTTTAAAGACAGAACTTAGGGGAAGGAGGGGAGGTATATGAAAGTGAATAGAACGTAATAACTTTTGAAGCAAAAAACCGATCTCTCACAAACTTTCAACATAGTTAAGGTACGGATCTGAGACGACTTCTATCATTTCAGTTTGACGGTGCAACGTAGGGGCCGGTGAGAGAGATACATATGCAAAAAAATGAAAATGAAAGTGACTGTCTTTGTGGCTTCATCAGTCTTGAACCACCCGACCGATCTCGATCAAAGTTTCAACACAGATAAGTTTCGGGCCTAAAATGGTATTTATTTATTTACTTTGACGATATAACTTACAACCAACGTACAGAACAAGGCACGATCATATCCGACTCAAACTTCGCCCAGAGAACACATAATAGAAAAGAAGAAAAAATGCCAAATTGTAGCTGCCCCCATCCAGAAACACCGCAGATATGCTCCGCAACATAACGCACCACGCAACAATGTGATATAAGTAAACGTCGCAAGATACCCGTTTATTTCGAAAACTGAAAGGATGGGCAGCACCAGGATATCAAGATATTTGATATGCTATAACACTGACTTGGCGGCCATCTTGAAAGTTGCCATCTTGGATATAGCGTAAGGTATTGAAATGAGAAACGGGGTGTATGATATATCAATGTAAGGTAAAATGCAAACGAAAACCAATGACTTAACCGCGAAAAACATATGTGTAATGGTATGGACGGGACGAAGTTTAGAAGACTCGGGGAAAACAAAAGTGAATTCGAAGGACAGAATAATAGGGCAAGACCCCACGATAAATGGTACGCGACAAGTAACTGCAACAGTGTGCATTGGAAGTGCATCCGCCTTGACAGATTATGTCTCTCGAGGATATTGGGATTCCGTTTGGAACGGTGAAAACCACAATTGCAATCCGCGATACGAACACTGGTTTGGAGGCTACATAAACTACAAAAAAAAAAATATCTCTTTTGGAACAGCAATTCGGCACCTCACTCCGGAGTGTAGGAGATATCATCTTGGATTGGTGATCAAAAGCACGACCTACCTGTGATTGAAGCCCACTCCTGGACACCGTTTTGTAAGTTTCTTGTTCAATTTTCTTGCTATTTCGTGTAAACAAAGGGAATTTCGGCCCGCGTTTGTTTAAACAACACTATCTGGAACAAAGTGTGTACGGATGAGAAAGGCCAGCCATGTTCTAGCTTACATTTCTTTACGAATGTACGAGAGTCGTCTCATTGTGTGGTAAACTAGCCTTCTAATGGGAGACTGCAACAACTCATGGAATTCAAGAAGTCAATGCAAAATGCTGACTTCCCCTGATATTGTGACTATTTGAGACCGTCGCGAAACAGTGCAGGAAACCGCGCAAAGGAAAAGAAACATTCGTAAAGAAATGTAAGCTAGAACAGGGCTGGTCTTTCTCATGTGTACACACTTTGTTCCAGATAGTGTTGTTTAAACAAACGCGGGCCGAAATTTCCTTTGTTTACACGAAATAGCAAGAAAATTAAACAAGGAACTTACAAAACGGTGTCCAGGAGTGGGCTTCAATCACAGGTAGGTCGTGCTTTTGATCACCAATCCAAGATGATACCTCCTACACTCCGGAGTGAGGTGCCGAATTGCTGTTCCAAAAGAGATATTTTTTTTTTGTAGTTTATGTAGCCTCCAAACCAGTGTTCGTATCGCGGATTGCAATTGTGGTTTTCACTGTTCCAAACGGAATCCCAATATCCTGGAGAGGCCTAATCTCTCAAGGCGGATGCACTTCCATGCTCAGACACTGTTGCAGTTACTTGTCGTGTACCACTTATCGTAGGTCCTTACCATATTATTCTGTCCTTCGAATACACGTTTGTTTTGCCCGAGTCTTCTACACTTCGTCCCGTCCATACTATTACATATATGTTTTTCGCGGTTACATCATTGGTTTTCCTTTTGCATTTTACCTTACATTGATATATCACACATCCCGCTTCTCATTTCAATACCTTACGCTATATACAAGATGGCGGCTTTCAAGATGGCCTCGAAGTCAGTGTTATAGCATACCAAATATCTTGATATCCTGGTGCTGCCCATTCTTTCCGTTTTCGACATAAACGGGTGTCTTGCGACGTTTACCTTATATCATATTGTCACGTAGTGCGTTATGTTGCGGAGTATATCTTCGGTGTTTCTGGATGGGGGCAGCTCCAATTTGGCATTTTTTCTTCTTTTCTATTATGTGTTCTCTGGGCGAAGTTTGAGTCGGATCTGATCGTGCCTTGTTCTGTACATTGCTTGTTAGTGGTGAGTTGAGGAAGGAGTTAAGAACAATAAATAAAACTTCATAACTCTTGAACCAAACGATGAATCTCTATCAAATTTTTAACATAGATGAGGTTCGGGCCGGATTTGAATTTTGTCGTTTCACTTTCGCGGGAGAACTTGGGGACGGGAATGGTAGGAAGATATATATATAATAATAAATAAAACTTAATGACTCTTGAACCACCAAACCAATCTCGATCAAATTTTCAACCCAGATGAAGTTGGAACCTGAGATGGTTTCTGTCATATCACTTTGGTGGTGTAACTTAAGGAAGGGGGAACGACATTTATAAAAGAACGAAAAATGACCAGTATTAG
Source organism: Thermobia domestica (assembly GCF_964235325.1). Taxonomy (NCBI): domain Eukaryota; kingdom Metazoa; phylum Arthropoda; class Insecta; order Zygentoma; family Lepismatidae; genus Thermobia; species Thermobia domestica. The sequence continues at coordinate 294,830,102 of NC_137459.1, read as the reverse complement.
TGTTGAATCTATGCTTTTTGGAGCCTCTGAGATTAACAGTGACACATCTGTTTCTGTTTAAATTCAAATTCAGCCCCGAAACTTGGAGGAGGGGAGACATAAAATGATGGAATTAACCAATATCAGTGACGAATTAATAGTTTTCCTGATCGCTGAGATGTACAATGACACTGCAGATGCCGTACCCCACAACATAGGGTGGGGAGGGGATATATAAAATTCATGGAAAATGACCGATATCAAAGAGCTGTTTAGTAGTAGTAAAAAGTAACTGAGTAACGGAACTTATTACTATTTTTTTCAATTTAAGCCATCAAAGCGGTAAATTCATAACAATAATAATAAAAATAATAATTATTGACAACTATGCTGTGAATGTGAATATTTATTATTATTATTATTATTATTATTATTATTATTATTATTATTATTATTATTATTATTATTCACGTACTTTTGAACATGCACGGATAAATTAGTGCAAAATATGTCTTATTTCTGTAATTTTTCCTGGATTGTATGTTTTTTCCTTTATTAGTTGGCACTAATTTCTCTCTAACCCGTCGAATAAATAAATTTCGTTGGGCACTTTGGTGCAAATAACCTTACAGGAAGAAGCTGGTTCGTTCCAAAGATCAGGGCTAAAGTAAGTAATATTTGGGTTGTAATTTATGCTGTCATGATAGTGTAGGGGTAACATAATGGACTTACGAATAATACAGCTATCTAACAAAGGTTCAAATCCTGTTCATGCCGAAGTTGATTTTCTTACAAAGTGATTGCGAAGAATCGAGTTATCATACTAGACTAGTAATACTTAAGAATGTAGAACCAAACACCTGTATCATGATAAAGACGATTTACGAATGTTGGTTGGGAAAGGGCAAGCGAATTACAAGGACATTCCAAACACGTTATTGATCTGCATAATACACTTTTCGTGTTATCATTCTTAGAAGCAAACATTACAGAATTTGTAAAACACAGCTTGGGCAAATCAATCGATGGTGCAGTGGTATAGCGCTAGACTTCCGAATAAAAAATCTTGGTTCGATTTCCCCATCAGGTAGTATGATTTTTTCCATAAAATAATGGCTGCAAACAGAGTTTCATCTTTTCTTGGAGAACTTAAAAGCATCACTGGCGATAATTCCAATAAACAGTGTGTGTATTCTACATTATACACTGCAATGATACGTATGTTTCATATTTATATTCGTCCCCCTCTCTCTTTCTTGACGTTTCCCTATTGACTTTGCATCTTTCACTTCTCCCCTCCTCTCAACCTTTTTCTCTCTCTCACACACACACACACTTCATGTGTGTGTGCGTGTTCGAAAGTTAAAACGGAGCAAAAGCCCGATATGCCTAGTTTGGAAAATCTAATTAACTGGGAACTTCGGCGTCGTATTTTTCGTGGTCTGGGGATAACATCCCCAGTAATGGTCATCTCTGACAGAAATGCTGTTTGCATGCAAGGGAAAAATAAAATCTCTTTTTCATCCTTTGGGTTACCGATTCTCAGTCGAATCACCGGGTCACTACGAGTTTTAATCCTTGACCCAGTGGTAGTCTATAACCTAACCAACATAATCCGACTGACACGATGATCCGTTTGAGCTCTATCCTGTTCATTCTATTTGTACAAATTGCGTTATATCCGCAAGAGAGGAAATTGATGATGGATGTTCGGAACAGATAAATCTTCGGAGAAGACTAGAAAATGGTAGCCTCTTTGGTTATTTGAAAACAAAATTTTATTTATACTAGTTTGACACAATTTTTTTCCCATCCTATTGTTCAATGTGTTTTCTTCACTTTGAAATTTGAAACGTCAGGAACATAAACACTTCCTTTCGAACATTTGTAACTTTTCATTGCGATACAGCTTGGACTCTTAATGTAGGATATATTTGATACAAATTTAGCAATGAAATAGCACTTATTCAATTTTCTCTTTCTTTCTTTCTTTCTTTCTTTCTTTCTTTGTTTGTTTTTATTTTCGTTTCGTTTCGTTTTTTGTTCATTTTGCATTAGTTGTCTGAAATGGCGGGTATGACCAAACCTACCTACTGGGTTTATTAGCATGTATCAGCACGTCCAATGAACGCTACCGAATTCGTAATCGAACCACACAGAAACAAAGCATGTGTGTTAAAGTTTTGAAAATATCCTAGATGTGTCTCGGAGACCTACAATTTTACTGGAAATTAAGTATGCTATTTTTTTTTTTTTAGAAAGTGACTTAATGATTATTTAAAGGATCCTCTACATATTCGAACAGTTCTGGAGAAGTATGTAAAAACAAACGTTATTCCTACATTACAGTTGGATTTATGGAAACGGAAGTTCATAATGTTTGATTCTTTTCTTACTACGTTTAAATTCCACATTTTTATCTGTTCTTATTTTTCGTTTCCTTTTTCTCCCCTCTTTTCTCTCTCTGTCTTTCTCTCTCTCTGCCTCATTTCTGAATCTCTGTATAATAGACATACATTGGTTTCAATTTTCCATTGTGTGTGCTTCAGTTTCTCCCTACATCAACTTATGAATCTTGTTTCGTCTCGGTTTTTTATTTCATTTTATCGACACTAATATATGTGTAGTTTGAAATTAGAGTTGCGGTCATGTCCTTAGCTAATTTTAGTATGGGAGAGAAGAAAGGAGGAGAGAGAGGGATTCTCTTTACCTGACACGATTATGGTATATTGTGCATATTGGGTGGCCAAACTGCACAGCGCTAGCAGTCGCAATTTTTTGATGAGGAGTGTACAATATCTGCAGCAGCTGCCTTTCAGCACCAAAATTACCCGGCGCTTAAATTTATTATGGCTTTCTGGTGGGTGGTTTGAAGTGTTCAAACCTGGTTGGAATGGCTGTATGAAAAAGTGCTATGTCACAGGAAAAAAATATGATGTAGCAGCTGCTATTCCGCTTCCATTTGTTAACTTGGTTCCCAGCAGTCTCTCAAGTATCTACACCTGCATCCTATATGGTGCGCAGGAAGGTGAAAAGTACGGACAAGCTTACGAAATGCTAACATTTGATGAACCACTTTACGCAAAGACTTGTGAAATGATTTTTGAGTGTTTAAGTCCTGATAATCCTCTAAGAACGCTTTTTATTCATCTTGGAAGAATCCATTTTCTTCTATCATTCCTGGACGCAATAGGACATATCATGGCTGGGAGTGGTTTAGATGTGTTTATGAAATACAGTGTACACTAAAAACAGCGGATGCATATGACGAATGGTGAAGTTTATGAATGAGAAATTTCGTGCTTTTTATTTGACGGAGGAAGCTCTTGTTACGACTTTGCCTGAGATGTGCTGTCTTATATCAAGTAAATCTGATTTAGAAAAAAAAAAACTGCATGCCTCTTGTGGAAGGTAATCTTCCCTCTCAAATGTTGACTATCCATCAGTAGAAAACTTTGTTGACGGACTTGAGTAAAAACTGGAATCTACCAGACAATCTGATCGCACTCGAAGTTTATATTGTTGAGATTGTGCGCATGTTTGTAAGAACAGATACAAGCGGGAACTTTTAACTGTATCTGCACTGTGTTAAGCTTATATTTCCAAATCTTCATGCCGCCCGTCACCTCAATTACTCTAAGTTGGCTCAAATCTATCTCCAGCGGATGGTAGAACTAGAATCTATTTTACCAAAAAAAGAATTTCAGAAGGTTTTAAAACATGCCTACTTCACAATTAGGCAAAATGAGAAGTTTGTATGCTGAATTTGGAGGGACGTGGCAATTGAACAGTCTTTAATAAGAGCTATGGAGAGTAGTGGCCTGACCCGGGGACGAGGAATCACAACATCAACTATTGCTACATGAGTTCAGTTCATGCCTGCATCTTCAAAAATAGTGGAAGCTGTGGATAAATTTACTGATATTATCTTCGATTTTCTCGAACAGCATTCAGACTTTCGAGAGTCTCGTCAAACTAGTTCTCGACTCCAAAGATGTTCTATGTTTCGTCAACTGGTTCCGGGAACATAATTCACTCAATAGATCATCCCAACGTGTATCAATATCTATTGATTTGTTAGCTGATGAAAATGTAAATTGTGATAAGGTATTATAAGTTGAACTTGCTGCAATGAAGGAGATTGAAAGAAAGCAATTCAGTGAAATTCATCTGAAACGCAAGTCAAGTGTGAAGTCTATGAGCATCTTAACAAGATCAGTAATTGTGGGAGACTAATAAGATCACATGTGGAATGTATACTGCTGTTGTAGACCTTTTCTTGTTTTCAAAATTCCAAAAACCCTGTTACAATTTAGGAAGTACGACCAGGTAAGAGAAAATTGTGTTGTGCAAGTCCACTACAATGTCGTCTTCATCAAGAGTGGGAGGAGTGGAATGCACCTAGAACATATCAGGCTGTTGCATGCTACAAGCGTTAATTCTAATTCCTGATACGATGTGCGTCCCAGCTTTCGGTGGACTTGTGAACTTTCCACAACTCTCAATTATTTACAGGGAGTAGAATGACCTCTGGAGACTTCATGAATGGCGATAACTCACTTTTCACAAAAATGTCACATACCAGGTTCTTGCATGCACTCACAGAGTTGTCTGCGATCTTAAAATATGAACTATTTGTGTATACTTCTTCCTTATTTAATGAAGAAAGTCTAATGAGGAAAGTTACAAAATCATCGACAATATCCATTGTGTCCTCAACATCGACCCAGAAAACAACAAGTAGGGCCTCAAAATAGAGTGTATCCTACACAGTTGATGGTGAATATCCCCTGCATCGTGTTGTATGATAGATTTCGGTCACGCTCAAAGAAATATGTCAGCAATATACTGCTTTTATTGTTACATATTACGGGAAAACTCTCGTCTTTTTTGATGACAAAGGTCCAAGCACAAAAGATAGGGTCATCTGCGGCGTGCAGGAAAGTCTTGCTACGTAGATATTGAAGTAGAAGACAATATTACTGTTACTGAAGACCAGATTAAATTTCTCTTAAATTACAAGAACAAATTGATATTCATCCATCTTTTGAGTAACAATCTCCAGAAATCAGGATGTAAGGTACCCCAGGCCAAGGCAAATGCTGATTGTAACCACGGCTATTACAGAGACCTTGAAGTTATTTGATTGTGAAGACACATATTTTTTGGTTCTTCTAGTTGCCCTTGCTCCACTAGATATATCTCCGAAAAGGATTATGCCAAAAACGAAGACTCCCCAGACAAGATTCACCAGATTTATGCTATTTAAGATGACATGGGTGATATGAATGACTTTCTTCTAATTGAATATTGTTTCAAAGAATGCGATTCAGTTTTGTCAATTTGCCAAAAGACAAAATCTTTGCTTACAAAAAGTTACGGAGTAGTAAGCAACTGAGAGATACACTAAGAGATCGGGATACAAAAAGAGATCGGGAACTTGGACATCTTACATCACCAACAATATGTGAAGACAATTGTCAAACTGCCATACATTTGCAGTTTAACTTAGCTCTAATTCCGCCTACAACAGCAGACGCTCGGGAGTATTCACTCTGAACCTTTCATCAGTTGCAGCAATGGCGTGGTGTTATCGTGGACTATTTACGCTGGTTTGGGAAGATAGTCAGTGGTTCTCTCCGTCCCATACCAATTTCCAAGTCTGCTGCTCCTGTAGAACTGATGCATCTTAACTCGTGATATAGAACCGACGACTATGGGAGAAGTAGTGAGTTCCGGAGAGATACATAAATGTTCAACCATGTATATATACCGCGTAGGGAATGGACATAGACGTAGAAGATGAAGTGGAAGTAGATGGAGATTTGCTAGTTTCCGAAAATTAAGTTGTCAGTGATATCGAAGAATATGCATTCCAAGATGCCAAACATACTCGTTTGGAATAGACCATAACTCAACTAAAAGTAAGTTTCTTTTAAATGAAAATTATCTAAGTTTGGAACCTTTCATACCAAGCAACTAGTTTTTACGCCTTTTCCTACCTCAAACATTACAAACTTTTGTACGTTAATAAAAAGGAATTTTCTCCATCAATTTTGTATACATTTTAAATTCTTCTGGTTCATCTCGGATGACAAGAACAGAGCATTTTTTTTTTAAATATCCTCATTTTCTTTATTTTTTTCCCTTTTCCCTTTCCCAGGAACAATCAACTTTGGTATTTGTGAGAGATATTGAAACCTATCCATTGATAACTTCACTCAAAGCTTGTGGATGCAGTGGTGAAAATTTCACAATATTTGGCCAAGAGGGAATTTATCACTACGCGAATCGAATTTTAAAATCCCAACTTTAGAAAATATTAGTATTATGTATTTTGAATGTTTTACTGAGAAGGGTTCAGCCAATACGAACGGCATAAGTCCTAAGAATATAGGCACTGGTCCTAAATTTTAGGTCTTGTGCCGTGTAGGGCTAGTGTCGCGAAATGATTTTTAGGTCTTGTGCCGTTTAGGTCTTATGCCGTTTCGGACTTGTGGCGTTTAGGTCTTGCGCATTTTTCATTCACCTTCTCTAATTCTGAAATTCGCCACCACCACAGGAAATAGCAACGATGCAGCACCTATTTGGCAATAACGTTATGAAAATAGCTAATACCAAGGGTAACTGATATATTTGTACTACTACAATTATTACTATCGTTATTTGCTCCCCAGTTGTATGAATTACGTTATATAACCTATTTCACTCTAAAAATTAATTATATAATTGACTAGGAAATTCGTTTCTTTCAGTGCTCATGGGTTTTCTAGGGGTTCTCCCGTTTCCTCCCACTTTCTTCATTCCACCATTTTACTCATTTCTCATTATCACCGTCTCCTTTAGCCTAACCGGCATAAGCGTTGGACGTTAAACTTAAAGATTTTATTTCATTTCATTTTCGTTTCTTTCAAACGGAGATACGCGAATCACATGACAAATTCCTAAAGAAGGAATTAAATAAACATGTTTAAAAAGTATAGTATAGTTTGTATAGTAAAGTATAGTATGTAAGGTATAGTTTTCATTCACGGGACTTATGGGACTCGAACCACGATATTCAATTGTCAAAACGTGTGTCCAGGGAAGCATACATTTATTTGAGACGCATAAAAGAGGGGTAGGGGCGATCCCAGGCCTGGTTAACAACAATAATTTATATCGTATTCGTTTGTGGATTAAACAGAACTTTTGGAAAGACTTAAAAAGTTTCTTCGTGTATTGACTTATAATCATATGTTTAAAAGGAAACGTCAACTATATCGTGTTACCTATGCTTACGTAATCGTTGTCACAGTATCGTTGGCATTGTTTGTTCGAACAAACACGGTGTTTAATTGCCAAATAGTGTGTAATGGTTTACTTTGAAAAGATATATTTATTCTTTGGGAAGGAGAAAAGGGATGGGATGATGTGAGTTTGGATCTAGTTAATACCTCTCGTTTACGTTTGTGAATTAAAATAAATGACGTCACATTTACATTTCGCTTTAATCTGATTGGTTCATTGTAATAACGATTAATCTACTTATGTAACGAGATAACATTGAGGAGTTATTTTTTACGACAAAAAAGAACATATATGTGCAATGGTTTACTTTGAAAGAATACATTCATTCCTACAGAAGGTAAAAGAGGGAAGTGATGAGCTGACTTTGAACCTAGTTACTACATTTCGTTTCCGTTCGTGGATAAATAATAATGACGTTACATTTACTCTTTGCTTAAATCTGATTAGCTCATTGTAATAACTCTTACAAAACTTTGTTATGGGTTTGAACGATTTAAACGTTCAGCATTTCAGTGTTTAGTTTAATTAGTAAGGGCTTAGCTAATGGAAAACTGTTCGGACAGCACTTGTTATATGCTTGTTATATGTTGTTTAGGTTTATGATTAAAATGTTCTCAATATTGTGTAATATTTCTAAGATTGATTGGTTCTTTATTACAGTATATGGATGCGTATAGGCTTTTATATAGCAAGGGTACATGGACGAACGTGATTGGTACCAACTTTTTGGGGGTTAATTTGGCAGATCCAAAGTCATGGTGTCCAGAACTAATGTTAGTATTTGATCAACTAAAATTGCTAAAGATATAATTTGGGAAGGTTTCTAGCCTCATGTATTCTCTTTATTACGTTATAGGCATGCACGGTTTATATTTAGTCTTCGAAGGTCATGAGTTTGATTCTCGATGAGAGTTTATATGACTTTGATATTAACTTAAATTCTTGTGCTGTTTAGGATTTATGCTCTACATAGACGTTGTCTGAGCTCTTCAAAGTAGAGTTTGCTGTCACTTTATTTACATATAATGAGGATATGCTTACCTTAATGCACTCCTCTTAAGCTTTTTGATGAGAGAACCACGATACTTTACGGTTCACCTTCTTGGTCCTGGTGTTAGTTCGTGTGATTTATATCTTAAATAAAATTGATTGTTTAGTTTAAATCATCATTTCAAACATAATTTAGTATGTGCCAAAAATTTTCAGTGAATGCAAAGAGGGACTTGTTTCACGGTTAACCGACAAACGTTATCCGGTTTTTAACTATTTGATTAAAAATAAACGGTTTTTAACTATTCGATTAACAAATAAACGGTTTTTAACTATTCGATTAAATTTTTGTGTCCACTAATTTCCAGTTATTACAAAAGTTTAAGTGAAAATTTGAAACTAAATTTTCTCGAACTCAAATTTTCAAATCAAAAATATTCAAACTGAAATCTTCGAATTAAAAACATCAAACTAAACTTTTCGAACAAAAAAGTTGAAATAAATATTTTCGAATACAAATTTTCAAACAAAAGAAATCAAACTGAAATTTTCGAATTATAAACATCGAACCAAACCTTTCGAACAAAAATTTGAAATAAAACTTTTCGAATTCAATTTTTCAAATCAAATGATTTCACACTGAAATATTTTGAACTACAAATTCTAAACTAAAATTTTCGAATCAAAACATTTCAAACCAATTTTTAGAACTAGAAAGTTGAAACTAAAATTTTCGAACAAAAAAAACTGAAATAAATCTATTCGAATTCAAGTTTTTCAAACCACACAATTTCATACTGAAAGTTTTGAACTATAAATTTTAAATTAAAATTTTCGATAAATGAAATCAAAATTTTGGAACCAAAACAGTTCAATCCAAATTTTGAACTAGAAATTTAAAACTAAAATTTTCGTACAAGAAAGGAATCAAGATTTTTCAAACCATAATACTTTCAAACTGAAATTTTCGAATTAAAAGTTTCAACCTGTTTTCGAACTAAAAGAATTTTATAACGAAATTTTCAAATCAATTTTTTTGGATCTAAAATTTCAAACCAAATTTGTCGAACTGAAAGTTTAAAGTTTCGAACAAAATAAATAATTCGAAATTTTCAAAGAAACTTCCTGAAAAAATTTAGTAGAGGTTTGAAAGTGATCACTTATAGATATTACACCTTAGAAATAAACGGTTTTAAACAAATGACCGTTTTCGACTAGATTTATAATCTTAAAATTAAAAGTGTAAAGTTAGTTAATGGATTTCAAGATCGAACTAGAAGTTAGAGGTAGGGATTAACCAATTTTGGGCAAAGGTAACTTTTCATCAATAACTATCCTCTATTCAAGTATTATAGCCATAAAAGTTATCATTTCAGATGAGGAGAAATCCCCATAAATTAAAAAAAAATGACAATGATCTGTTTGGTCATTACTCATTTCATAAGGCATAACCATAGCCGTTTACTGATTTTAAAATTTAAATTGTCGTGAAGAAATGTTTGGGACAAAGTTTTTAAGACGATGAACCGTTTGGTAAGCCATAGCCAGACCGAGACATTGATGTTGCTTGAAGTGAATTTTAATCAAGTTTTATTTCATCAGACAGTCCTAACTTACGATCCGTTTTAGTGAACTGTAATCTTTATTTGTTTAAGATCAACGTCGACGTGATGGCCAGCCATAACCGGACATTTTTTTTCGTATCATCATGGAAGCACGCAAAGTTTCTTCTATTCATAGCCGATACGCTACGACAGACCCGAATACCTACCACAGAACAAACATAAATGCATATTTTCAAGACCTTGAATCGAACCTGGGACCATTTTAGGAGAAGGTTACTTACCACAGCGATTCCCATCTGATGAGATCAATCGACCCAGCTAATCTCTTGAAACAATATTATACTGTAAACTGATCGATTTTCAATTCAAAGAAATCTTGATCTTGCACTTGAAATCACTCAGTTTAGTAATGAATTTTATCATAGGTAAAGAATGCAACATTTGCAGTTTTGTTTGTGACATCATTCAAAGGTCAGTTTGCTTCGTGCTCTGCAATAGGATTTCTTGAAATCGTGTTTTCAATAAATAGTGATGAAGCATGTTGATATTCTCAGTTTGATTTCTTCCCTCAGATACGATACCAGTGTTGTGCCGTTCGCGATAAGTGCCAGAATGAAAAAAAATACATTTAGGATTGCTGTTTTACAGCAGTGTGTAAACTTCATTCGTATTCATGCGTTAGTGTTTCCAAGGAAGTACAGCTGATCCTGACACTTGCAAAAATTATCTTAACCGACCTTGCCAAAGGAAATCGCATTTGTTTTTATTAAACACTTTACGGAATCCAAGCATTCAACCTAACTTGAGTTTTACTTTGTCCTTATAAGAGTAGAGAGAGAGAGAGAGGTAGATGATTGTCATCTGAAGGAATTTGTACATCTTAGCATTTTGATTTGTTTTGTTATAAGGGCTACCAAGCGTGATTGATTTTAAGGTTTCCTGATCTCATCAGATGGGAATCGCCGTGGTAAGAAACCTTCTCTTAAAATGGTCCCAGGTTCGATTCAACGTCTTGAAAATATGTATTTATGTTTGTTCTGTGGTAGGGATTCTGGTTTGTCGTAGCGTATCGGCTATGAATAGAAGAAACTTTGCGTGCTTCCATGATGATACGAAAAAAAATTTCCGGTTATGGCTGGCCATCACGTCGACGTTGATCTTAAACAAATAAAGATTACAGTTCACTAAAACGGATCGTAAGTTAGGACTGTCTGATGAAATAAAACTTGATTAAAATTCATTTCAAGCAATATCAATGTCTCGGTCTGGCTATGACTTACCAAACGGTTCATCGTCTTAAAAACTTTGTCCCAAATATTTCTTCACGACAATTTAAATTTTAAAATCAGTAAATGACCAAACAGATCATTGTCAATTTTATTAAATTATGGGGATTTCTCCTCATCTGAAATGAAAACTTTTATGACTATAATACTTGAATAGAGGATAGTTATTGATGAAAAGTTACCTTTGCCCAAAATTGGTTAATCCCTACCTCTAACTTCTAGTTCGATCTTGAAATCCATTAACTAACTTTACACTTTTAATTTTAAGATTATAAATGTAGTCAAAAACGGTCATTTGTTGAAAACCGTTTATTTCTAAGGTGTAATATGTATGTGATCACTTTCAAACCTCTGCTAAATTTTTTCAAGAAGTTTCTTTGAAAATTTCGAATTATTTATTTTGTTCGAAACTTTAAACATCCAGTTCGACAATTTTGGTTTGAAATTTTAGATCGAAAAAATTTGATTTGAAAATTTCGTTATAAAATTCTTTTAGTTCGAAAACAGGTTGAAACATTTAATTCGAAAATTTAAGTTTGAAAATATTATGGTTTGAAAAATCTTGATTCTTTTCTTGTACGAAAATTTTAGTTTTACCTTTCTAGTTCTAAATTTGGATTGAAATGTTTTGGTTCGAAAAGTTTGATTCCATTTTTAGAAAATTTTAGCTTAAAATTTTTAGTTCACAAATTTCAGTGTGAAATTGTTTGGTTTTAAAAAAAATTGAATTCGAAAAAAAAATCAATTTCAAATTTTGATTTCATTTATCGAATATTTTAATTTATATATAGTTCAAAAATTTCAGTGTGAAATTGTGTTTTGAAAAACTTGAATTCGAATAGATTTATTTCAGTTTTTTTTGTTCTAAAATTTTAGTTTCAACTTTCTAGTTTTAAAAATTGATTTGAAATGTTTTGATTTGAAAAATTTATTTTAGAATTTGTAGTTCAAAATATCTCAGTGTGAAATCATTTGATTTGAAAAATTGAATTCGAAAAGTTTTATTTCAAATTTTTGTTCGAAAGGTTTGGTTCGATGTTTATAATTCGAAAATTTCAGTTTGCTTTCTTTTTTTTTTGAAAATTTGTATTTGGAAATATTTATTTCAACTTTTTTGTTCGAAAAGTTTAGTTTGATGTTTTTAATTCGAAGATTTCAGTTTGAATATTTTTGATTTGAAAATTTGAGTTCGAGAAAATTTAGTTTTAAATTTTCACTTAAACTTTTGTAATAACTGGAAATTAGTGGACTCAAAAATTTAATCGAATAGTTAAAAACCGTTTATTTGTTAATCGAATAGTTAAAAACCGTTTATTTTAAATCAAATAGTTAAAAACCGGATAACGTTTGTCGGTTAACCGTGAAACAATTCCCTCTTTGTATTCTCTGAAAATTTTTGGCACATACTAAATTATTTTTGAAATGACGATTTAAACTAAAGAATCAATTTTATTTAAGATATAAATCACACGAACTAACACCAGGACCAAGAAGGTGAACCGTAAAGTATCGTGGTTCTCTCATCAAAAAGCTTAAGAGGAGTGCATAAGGTACGCATATCCTCATTATATGTAAATAAAGTGACAGCAAACTCTACTTTGAAGAGCTCAGACAACGTCTTTGTAGAGCATAAATCCTAAACAGCACAAGAATTTAAGTTAATATCAAAGTCATATAAACTCTCATCGAGAATCAAACTCATGACCTTCGGAGACTAAATATAGACAGTGCGTGTCTATAACGTAAAAAGAGAATACATGAGGTTAGAAACCTTCCCAAATTATATCTTTAGCAATTTTAGTTGATCAAATACTAACATTAGTTCTGGACACCATGACTTTGGATTTGCCAAATTAACCCCCAAAAAGTTGGTACCAATCACGTTCGTCCATGTACCCTTGCTATATAAAAGCCTATACGCATTCATATACTGTAATAAAGAACCAATCAATCTTAGAAATATTACACAATATTGAGAACATTTTAATCATAAACCTAAACAACATATAACAAGCATATAACAAGTGCTGTCCGAACAGTTTTCCATTAGCTAAGCCCTTACTAATTAAACTAAACACTGAAATGCTGAACGTTTAAATCGTTCAAACCCATAACAAAGTTTTGTAAGAGTTATTACAATGAGCTAATCAGATTTAAGCAAAGAGTAAATGTAACGTCATTATTATTTATCCACGAACGGAAACGAAATGTAGTAACTAGGTTCAAAGTCAGCTCATCACTTCCCTCTTTTACCTTCTGTAGGAATGAATGTATTCTTTCAAAGTAAACCATTACACATATATGTTTTTTTTGTCGTAAGAAATAACTCCTCAATGTTATTTCGTTACATAAGTAGATTAATCGTTATTACAATGAACCGATCAGATTAAAGCGAAAAGTAAATGTGACGTCATTTATTTTAATTCACAAACGAAACGAGAGGTATTAACTAGATCCAAACTCACATCATCCCATCCCTTTTCTCCTTCCCAAAGAATAAATATATCTTTTCAAAGTAAACCATTACACACTATTTGGCAATTAAACACCGTATTTGTTCGAACAAACAATACCAACGATACTGTGATAACGAATACGTAAGCGTAGGTAACACGATATAGCTGACGTTTCCTTTTAAACATATGATTATAAGTCAGTACACGAAGAACTTTTTGAGGTCCCTCCTGGCTAAGCGGTTAGAATACGCGCCTTTGACGTTGGAGACCCTGGTTCGATTCCCGGCGGGAGCTTATGCGGTACGGATTCCACGTCAATCAGAAGGTCCACGTCTCATATAGCCTCGCTGCTGAAAGGGACGCTAAACTAAAATCAACTCAACGAAGAAACTTTTTAAATCTTTCCAACAGTTTTGTTTAATCCACAAACGAATACGATATAAATTATTGTTGTTAACCAAGCCCGGGATCGCCCCTCCCCCTCTTTTATGCGTCTCAAATAAATGTATGCTTTCCTGGACACACGTTTTGACAATTGAATATCGTGGTTCGAGTCTCATAAGTCCCGTGAATGAAAAGTATACCTTAACCAAAAATCAAGTATTCCTCCCAAAGTTTTCGAGTTGAGTTTAACCTTCCGTTCAGCAGCGAGGATAGAACCTACTAATTAACGTGAATTCCGAACCGCATGAGCTCCTTCCGGGAATCGTACCCTGGTCTCTAACGTTAAAGGCGCATGAGCTAACTGGTTAGCCACGGAGGAACTCCAAAGTTTTCGAGTGTCATATTAATACTAATACTAATTTATATTATTACTGGGTCTACTAATTCATAATGCAATAAGTCATCAACAAAGAGATCAAACCTTGTTTTGATAATTTTATACCGATAAAAGGGAACGAAACAAGCCATCATAACCTCCAAGCTAAAAATTCCAGTTCAGTGACGTCATACAAACACATTAGCTCAAACCAAATACCTCTAATTCATTCGCACCAGTAAAGAGCGCGGTGGCTCAGTGGTAGAGCGTTCACCTCTGCTGTATTGGGTCTCTGGTTCAAACCCGGCAAAAGTAGTTTTGTGGTGGGCAACATTATGATCGGATTACTCCAATTTTCTACCATACTTTCATTCATTTCTCATCGTCACCGTCTCCTTTAGTCTAACCGGCATAAACGTGGGGCGTAAAACTAAAGATTTAATTTACACCAGTGTTAGTCCATCTCATCAAAGGGATAACAATCTCCAAATTTTATGTCATAAAAGGGAACGAAAAATAAAAAGCATTCGTGAACCTGTGCTATTTCATAACGTAATAAATCCTCAAGACCATATTTTTAGTAATTTTACAGCCATGAAAAAAAGAAAACAAACAAATCATCATAACATCTGATCCAAAACTCCCAATTCAATGACGTCATAGCCGGGCCAAGGTACCTCTGACTCATTCGCACCAGCGTGCATGGCCCCTTAAGCATAAGCAAAATTTCAATAGATGATGCAATCCCGGGCCAAATCATCCCTGATTCATTCGCTATGGTCCATGGTGGTCCCAAATTGGATAATCAATAGTTCGATCAGGTCACGCCATTACTACTTACATATATACTGAGGAGTGTATTTTATTAAGAGTAGGACAAAATAACACGAAAGATGTTAAGAGCGATGATGTAACAAGACACTGATTTAATAGATTAAAGTGTCCGAAGAATTAATATTCAATAATTGGTTTGATTAATTCATTTACAAGTAATAACAAGTTGATATTAAACACTGGATAAGTACTGCCGACTATAGTCAGATGTCTATACCATGTACATATATTGCACAAAATGGGAAATATGAATAGGGAAGTACGCTAATATAAATTGTTGTTTGATTTGCAGATCCTACCGCATTAAAATATTGATATGTAAAATCATTTTCTAGTTATATCTGCACATCGAAAATTACAACTTTTATTTTTTCCTTGTCTTTAAAAGAAGTGTTGACTACTATTTATGTACTAAATAATTGACTTCGCCGTATTAAAAATAGGAAAGGAGTTTCTAGAAATATGAACTCATTCGTTATAAAGTTATTCTATTCGATTTAAGAGTCATGAGAGGTTGCGAATAAAACCAATTATGTTAAAATATGACTTCTTCTGCTTTTCTTCCCCTTTACTTTGGACTGTAGAAACATCTGTTTATAAGAGAAACGGACTAGGGATAGACACGAGCGAGTTCGAGCGAGTTTTCTTTGGAACTCGACTCGACTCAAAAGAGACATCTTTGAGCTCGAATCGAGAACTTGGATCGAAAAAGATCCTCCAGCTCGATTCGAAATCGGGTCGAAGTTCTAGTCGAGTCGAGCCAAAACGAGCCAAATTTAGCTAAATCCTGTGTATAGTTTCAAGTACTCTTCAAGTATCTTAGACAATATAATTACACTAGTCAACAAGGTTTTTGCCACATGAAAGAACAATGCTGATCTTTAAGGAACTCTGGCCGCTGAATTCGAATTTGCAATCCGTTTTTCTCTATCACGCACAGTTTTCCCGTGACAGAGAGATTTTCGGGAAATTTCCCCCGAAATTTCCGTTTTCTTCATTTTTGTACATCTAGCTCGGGTACCCTTAGGCATATAAACATACAAATTATATTCCAGGTTAGCATGATTTATACTTAGTAAACCCTGTAAGTTTCATCTGAGTCGCATCATTCTTCATTGAGAAATAAATATATTTCTATAAATGTATGCTATGTGTACTGTCCATTTTACCATTACAATAGGTGCAGAAAAATCACATGTAACTTCCACGGGAATTACAATATAAGCAAGGTTTATACTTCATTGGATTTGTAATGAAACATACTTTACAATGATGTATACACCATGTCCGCCATTTTTATAAAAGATAAATTCTGGAGGGATTTTTCGGGAAATTCTCTAAAAAAGTAGATTTTTTGTTTCATGTCACTGTTCATATAGTGATACAGAAACGGGAATTGCGCCAGATTAATCCTATTGAAAAACTGATCTTTAACTCCAAAAGTACACAACAAAATTCTTAGTTTCTACGCCATTTAAACGTTATTCAAGATAGTAAACAAAAAAATAATATTGACCTACAAAATCAAATATCAATAACTCAGAATGGATCAAATGCACAACTGCCTTACAAAGTATGAAAATAAAACATTTGTACTTACAATTAATTCTTCCTTTTGTAGTGTCAGTCACTTTCTCTAACTAAAAACCGGCAGTAGTCGCCCATCATATGAGGATCCCATTTACCTTGATAACGTTGGTCCATTTTTTGAATGTCCTGATGGAATCGTTCCCCTTGTTCGTCACTTACAGCTCCTAAATTCTAGGGGAAAAATTCCAAGTGGGAATGAAGAAAGTGAATTTTCAGGGACATTCTACATCCTAACCTTTGATAGCTATCCAAAAGCTCTTGAACCAATTGACGGTAATTTTCTGCCTTATGGTTTCCCAAAAATCCATACACCACTTTAGTGAAAGCTCTCCAGGCGGATAGTTCATCATTATTTAACTTTGTCTCAAAGATGTTGTCCTTTAATAGTTTCCGAATTTGGGGACCGACGAATATCCCCTCTTTTACTTTCGCGTCACTAAGTTTTGGAAACGGACTTCTAAGGTACGCAAAACCTTCTCCCTTCTTGTCCATGGCCTTAACCAAGTTTTTTATTAAGCCTAATTTTATATGTAAAGGCGGCACTACATTTTTTTTTTGAATTAACTAAGGGAGAATACTTAACGTTGTTTCCCTGGCATATATGTTTCACTTGGGGACCATTCTTTTTGAATGTAGTGTGATTCAGTTGCCCTGCTGTCCCACAAGCAAACAAAATAACAGTATTTTGTAAATCCTCCCTGAAGCCCCAGCAATATAGCAATGACCT
Organism: Thermobia domestica; assembly: GCF_964235325.1. Lineage (NCBI taxonomy): Eukaryota > Metazoa > Arthropoda > Insecta > Zygentoma > Lepismatidae > Thermobia > Thermobia domestica. The sequence goes on along the minus strand of NC_137459.1, from coordinate 294,812,625 downwards.
TTAAATCACCACAAATTTACCAACAGTACTTGTTATAATACTTGTTATAATCACAGCTAACAACACAGACAAACTTTTATAACTTTCCTTCATCTCTACGGAATATTCCATTGGAATTGATGGTTTAGTGTTCCCATTATGTAGCAAAACAGCCTTAAGGCTTGTTTTAGTGGAGTCGATAAACAACCTCCATCCTTCAGGGATGTGTTGGAAACCTAGTGCATCCATTAAACCATCTATATTTGTATACACGACTCCAAAAGTGCATTACCACCTGCATTTCTCGTTTTCCTGCAATAGCAGGCAACCCAAAAAGCTCGGCAGTTGGGTTGGTTCCGAATTCAAAAGGCGTTGGACCAAACCTCAATTTTGTAACAAATATATCAGTGTGGCAAACTGCAAATAAGGAAATAAAACAAATTGTTACGAATGACAATTTTGTTATCGTGGCGGAGTTATATCACATCAAAAGTTACAAAATGATCTTACTTAAGCAGTTCAAAAAAGATGAATGACAAGAGACAGATATCAGAAAAAAATAATTTCTCTCCCCCCCCCAAAAAAAAAGAATTTCATAAAAAGAAAAAGTTACATAAAGTAAAAGTTTAATATAAAAGCCCCACTCAAAATTTTGAAATTTGACACCCGAAAGGGAATAACGACTGAACCGAAGTGGATAAAATTTTGCACAGATATTGGAGACATAAAATGAGGGAACACAGGCATCGTAATTTCCTGGAAAAACGGTAGGGTGGGGAGGACCCCTCCAAACTTTGATCACGAGATATCAAAGGTACAAGTAACAGTATCTCCGAACTGTGTAAAGGATATGAAGAATTGTAACGAAACTTTTTCTATGGACAATACGCAAAAAATAAAGGAATACGGTTTTGTTTTTATTTTCCGCGGAAAAACAGTTTTAGGGGTCAAAAGTTCCCACGAAAAATTTTGACATTTGACGCCCGGAAGGTAAGAAGAAGTGGACCGAAGTGAATGAAATTCCGCACAGATATTATAGACATAAAATGAAAAAAACACAAGTTTCTTATTTTCCTTAAAAAAATGGTTGTGTGGGGCACGGACCCCTCCAAACATTTGATCATGAAATATCAAAAGTACGAGTAAAAATGTCTGATGAGTGTAAAGGACATGAACAATTGCAACGAAACTTTTTGTATGGACAATACGCAAAAAATAAAGGAATACGTTTTTTTTTATTTTCTGCTAAAAGACAGTTTTGTGGGGCAAAAGAACCCACACCAATATTTTAAATATGACGCGAGAAAGGTAAGCAGAAGTGAACCGAAGTAAATGAAATATTGCACAGATGTTGTAGGCTTAAAATGATGGAATACGGGTTTCGTATTTTCCTGGAGAAAAGGGTTGGGTGGGGCGCGAACCCCTTCAAACATTTGATCACGAAATACCAAAAGTTATATTATCAGTATGTCAGATGTGTGTAAAGGCTACGAAGAATTCCAAAGAAAATGTCTGTATGGACAATACGTTAAAAAGAAAGGAATACGGTTTTATAATTTTCTGCGGAAAGACAGCATTAGGGGCAAAATAACCCACCCCAAACTTTTGAAAGTTGATGCCCGAAAGGCAAGAAGTGAACCGAAGTGAACTAATTGTGCACAGATAGTGTAGAGATAAAATGATGGAATATGGATTTCGTATTTTCCTGGGGAAAATGGTTGCATGGGGCGCCGACCTCTCCAAACTTTTGATCACGAAATATCAAAAGTGCTAGTAACAGTAAGATGTCTGTAAAGGACATGAAGAATTGCAACATGACTTTGTGTATGGACAATACGCAAAAATAAAGGAATGAGGTTTTTTTATGTTCTGCGGGAAAATGGTTTCAGGGGGCAAGAATCCCACCCAAAATTTTGAAAGTTGACGCACGAAAGACGAGAAGTGAACCGAAGTGAATGGAATTCAGCACAGATATTGTAGACAAAATGAGAATACTGGTTTTGTATTTTAATGGAGACAACGGTTGGGTGGGGAACGGACTTCTCCAAACCTTTGATCACGAAATATCAAACATGCTAGTAACAGTATGTCAGATGTATATAAAGGACATGAACAATTGCTACGAAACTTTTTGTATGGGCAATACGCAAAAAATAAAGGAATAGGGTTGTTTTATGTTCTGCGGGAAAACGCTTTTAGGGGTCAAGAGCCCTACCCAAAATTTTGGAAGTTGACGCTCGAAAGACGAGAAAGAATGCACCGAAGGAATTAAATTGTGGGCAGATATTGCAGACGTAAAATCAGGATATGGGTTTCGTATTTTAATGGAGAAGACGATTGCGTGGGGCAGGGACCCCTCAAAACATTTGATGACGAGAAATCAAAAGTGCTGATAAAGGTATGTCAGATGTGTGTAAAGGCCATGAAGAATTGCAACGAACTTTTTGTAAGGACAATACGCAAAAAATAAAGGAATACGTTTTTTTTTTTATTTTCTGCGGAAAGACGGTTTAGTGGGCAAAAGAACCCACCCCAAAATTTTGAAAGTTGACTCCCGAAAGGTACATCTTGCCTCAAAGGTCGAAGGCGTTCTTTATTGCTGTTTTGATGCAAAAATTTTCTACGTCCAACTTCGGGTATGTTCGGGAAAAAGTAAACCAGGTTCGAACATCGAAGCCAACATTTGCAATCGGGAATAACTTTGCAGATGTGTTTTCCTTGTTTTAAATATAATAAGACTTGTTACTAATTGTATGAAAAAAGCAACATTGATTGAAATATTTAATGATACAATATTTCGAAACTTTGTATTAATGTCAGCACAAGCTTTTTTTTTTCACTTAGGACTCCATACGTAATTAAATTTTAGATACGTAAGCGAATCTTTCCATATGTGAAAGAATGCTGAAAGTTAAGACATGGAACATAATTCTCGCCTGAGTACTAAATTAAAGTCAAAATAGAACAATAACTGCGTTTGCAGTGGATATGAACCAGAGCTCTGCACGGGCTGGGCGTGCCCGGTTCGGCTCGGAATGTCCCCGTCCGACCCAACCCGGCCCTGACCGTTTCAAGTAATATCAAACTGGACCGAGCCACCTTGTATAGGGCCGAACCGGGCGCATATATTTCCGGGCTGAGCCCCGCCGTTCTGGCTCAGTCCGGGCACTGAAAGACGGATTGGAAACTAATATTGTCATTTTTTTCTTAAATTTCCTCCACTACTCCTGCCTTTGCCGTGATCGTACTGTCTTACTGCCAGCTTATGTTAATCGTAATGTGTTTGGGAAATTGACTCTTTGTTCAAGACCGCAAAGTACTGTAATATTACTAATATTACTACTTCTTCTACTACTACTTCTTCTATTATTAGTACTACGACTACAGCTTGATACTACTATAACTGCTACGATTTTGCGTCAGAGTTGACATGTCTGGTGGTACAAAATTTACCTTCTTAGTACAGAAAAAACAGAGAAACGCTAGTTATTATGGACGGTCTCTACAGAATGTGAAGCGATCCTTAATCTACGAGGGACAACGGTGGCTCAGTAGATAAAGCACTCACATCTGGTGCTAGAGGTCGTCGGATCAATCCCTGCTCATGCTATGTGAGGTTTGTGGTGGTCAAACACCGTGTACGTGGGAGCTTTCGGGGTGGTCCCGTTTCCTCCCACTCTTTTCATTCCACCAATTCATCCCGTCATCCTCCATAGGGCCTCAGCCGTAGTTACCTAAAGAACGTATGACGAAATCAAGTACTTGACCTACTAAATAAATTTGGTACACTACCATTAGACCACGGAGCCCGAAAGCGTGAACTGACGTGTCCATAAGATCAGTGCAATTTCTAGTAATGTTCAATTACCAAGGCAAATACCAAATGGTGTTACATGTACCTGTATTGTTTATAGTTTGATACTACAAATATAACAAAATATAATGATAAAATAAATCACCAAAACTCCAGGGTCTGTTAGGTGTTCCTGGAACGGTGGCTCAGTGGTTGAGCGTTCACTCTGATGCATAGGGCCCCTGGTTCGATTCCATCTCGCGCCGAGTGAACTTTGTGGTGGACAAACACCGTGTGTGTGGGTTTTCTCGACGTTCTCCCGTTTCCTCCTTCTTTATTAATGTCACCATTTCATTTATTTCTCATCACCACCGTCTCCTTTAGCCTAGCCGGGATAAGTGTGGGACGTAAAACTCGAAGATTTCATTTTCATTGTTTTGTTTTCGTATTACTAGTAATAGCTGTAGTGGTATTCGCTGTCGTATTGGTATAGTAATGAGTAGTAGTAGTAGTAGTGGTAGAAGTAATATTTGTAGGAGTGACAGCAATAGTGGAATTAGCACTATCATTCGTAATCGTAATAGTAATAGTAGTATTAGCAGTAGCAGTTGTAGTATTAGTATTATATACAGTGTAGCAGTTTTACATATCTTCTCTGTTACTCGTAACGCAATAATGAGTGTAGTAGAAGACTTTTACCTCCATGAGATGTATTATTGTATAATAAACATGGCTGGACAGAGCAAGTACAGATAACAAATAGACAGACAAAATAGAATATAGAAAGTAAACCTAGGGTAACATTTCAAACGATTTTCCCATTCAAAGGACAAAAGGACATCAATATTATGACGACACATTTCTTATTTTCCACTGAGCAAGGCCGGGTCGAGCCGGGCACAGAATACAGGTCCATCCGGACCGGGCGGGCTGGGCCGTCTTTGGGACTGGGTTTGCAGGACTCTGATATGAATGTCATAATTATCTAGAGAGCCGAATACATATCTAGAAGCACGTTCCGAAGAGTGCGTGCGTTGGCTCAGTGGATGCCGGTGGGTGTAGCCGAGCGGTCTGAGGCGTTACGCTGACAATTGTTAGGTGAAACCCATTGGGGGTTTGAATCCCTTTGAAGATCAAGGGTGGAATTGTAACTGTCCTCGCTGTTTCTGTGTTCGTGTCCCTGTCGAGTCTAGTAGTCCTGAAAAGTGGTGAAAGTAGAAAATAACTCTGGAGGTTTTTTTTTAAAGTGGCAAGCCATTGGATTTCAAATTGTAAGGTTATGAGTTCGATTTCCATCTGGGTCTTGCTTTTTTGAAATTCTATTTTCTGCAATGCATGAAAAATTATATAAAATAATTACATTAAAATACATAAGTTGTATGGATATATATATATATATATATATAACATAATCATTGTAGAACATAGTAATTATTATGGTAAAAATATAACAACTGATATAAGTGTTCACAGTAGGTCGGTATCATATATGAGAATGTAAAATACAAATTAAGAAAATAATACCATAACAAGAAATAGGTTATAGAGTGTATTTATTTGCAGCTATTTGTCATATATAGGTTACTTCTCAACATTCATATTACATGACATTTATATTCTTGAAAAATTATGCGAAGCATAAAAAGATGGTAAAAACAGAGAATCCAAAGTCGGAACGTTCACAAGAAATTCATGAGCGCCAAAGGTCACGTGAGCAGACTGAAATTGTCCTTATGAAGCATGCTATAGCAGAAAGTCTTTACACAGATTTTCAATTCAATACCTGACATATGCTTTTGCAATGTTGAGCAATTTTAACCATACTTCTTACAATATGGAAAAGAGTACTGTCGGCATACATATACAAAATGTTATAAAAGAATCGATATCAGTATCGAATCCATAGTTCGCTTAGGTAAATAGTTCTTCTTTCAATCCAAGTCCAATTAAGCTCCCATTAGCACCCAGAGTGGTTACGTAGCTACATAAAAATATCGGAATGAACCGATATTACATTCGAATAGTAATTTTTCATCGCCGTTAACTGTGCCGTATTTCCCGTTAGTCCAACGAGGCTCGTGCCTAGAGAGCAACACCTTTGAAGAGCGAAATGTTTAAAAAGTAAATATTTTTATTTTTTCGCATGAAAAAGTTAAAAAATCAAGAGAAAATATACTATTTCATAAACAATCCTCTTTTACTATTCTAATATGTTTAATGAAAGCGTAAGAAATCTAAAAATAATTCAGAACATATTTCCCATTTGTTATTTTTTGTTACGTAGTTATAGCTGTAGCATCTAGTGAGTGGTGTTTAACTGTAATAAATTCACTAATTAAGCACTAATTATTTTATTTTTAAGTTAGGGATCAAGGGTTGGAGAAATATGTAGTAATTGGGGGGCGGCGAGAGCAAAAGTGCGTAGGGACGCAGAGCTTCTAAATGAAGCACTGGTAGCTAAATTAATTGGTAGATATTTTAATGCCATTTAAGACAAAATCTAGTTCTAGCGGTTTCAGCATCCGTTTGCTCTCCTAGGAGGAATGAAAGGGGCTGACTTCAAAACTATAAATAAGATCGACAGTAGTGTCGAATCTATAATTTTGGGAGTCGTTTAGATAAAGAGTTGCAATCCAGATGTCATGTAAGTTATGCTCCCATTAGCACCCTGAAGGAGTGTGTGAAAAATGACATGTAGAAGTAATTGAAAATGACCATTGTTTGATACAACTTGGGAGGAGAGGGGTATGATCGTCAGAGGTCCACTAGTAATACACCGCTAAAAGAAACGCTTCAGTGCTGCGTCGGAAGCGGCATGTTTTGTATATATTTCTTAAAATGTTATCTATTCATAAAATATAAATTCTCCCTTCCTCCCGTGATTCTCTTTCCAATACAAAGAACCGACTCTTTAAATGAAGAAAGAACCCTGAACCCTCCCGAAAATGCTAAAATGAATGATGCGTACAAATAACAAATCTGTGGATTAGTCAAATAATGCAGATACATGAGAAGATGATGACGAAGGTAACAGTGCTTGATGCAGCGCAGTCCATCTCATGTAAATACATTTGAAGTGTTCATATTTGTGTATGTGCTTGTTTCTGAGTATTTATATGTGCGTTATTGGAGATTATCAGTGCGGATTTATACGAAATCGATCAACTATCGACCAAATATTTACCATTCGCCAAATACTCGAAAAAAAGTGGGAATACAATACCCCGGAACATCAACTATTTATTGATTTTAGAAAGACGTAGGACTCGCTTAGGAAAGAAACATTATACAACGTTCTTGCAGAACTTGGAATACCGAGAAAGCTAATTAGATTAATTAAGATATGTTTAAATGAATCCCAAAGTAAAGTCCGGGTAGGAAAATTTTTGTCCACGAGCTTTCACGTCGCAAATGGTCTGAAACAAGGAGATGTGTTGTCGCCAATATTATTTAACTTCGTTCAGGAATACGCTATAAGGAAAATCAAAGATAGCAACCAGGGCCTAGAGTTGAACGGTATTCACCTGGTTATGGCATATGCTGATGATTAAATTTAATAGGGGATGATAGGAGAACTATAGAAAAAAGCAGAGATCATATTAAACGCTTGCAGGGGCATGGGTTTAGAAGTAAATTCAGAGAAAACTAAATACATGGAAGTGCGTCGGGACCGGAATACAGCAAATTATGGATGCGTTAAAATATTAAATATTACTTTTGATAAAGTGGATAGTTTCAAATATCTAGGATCAATATTAACAGAGGAAAATCATATTCCGGGAGAAATTAAATGTCGACTAAAAGCAGGGAATTTGTGTTACTATTCGATTCAAAATCTCTTGTCGTCGCGAATTCTGTCGAGGATTTTGAAGCTTAAAATATATAAAACGATAATCATGCCTGTTGTTTTGTATGGTTGCGAAACATGGTCACTTACTCTGAGGGAAGAACATAAACTGAAAGTATTTGAGAACAAGATCCTGAGACGAATATTCGGACCCAAGAAGAACGGGAATGGGGAATGGCGGAAACTTCATAACGAGGAACTGCATAGTTTATATGGTTTATCCAACATTGTTAGGGTCGTCAAGTCTAGGAGGCTTAGGTGGGCGGGTCATGTAGCTAGAATGGAAGAAAGTAGAAACGCTTTCAAAGTCTTGACTGGAAGACCAATCGGAAAACGACCATTAGGAAGACCTAGGCGCAGATGGGAGGACAATATTAAGATTGATCTCGCAGAGATTGGAATACAAAGTAGAAACTGGATACAGTTAGCTAAGGATAGAAGTCAGTGGAGAGTTTTTCTGAACGCGGCATTGAACGTCCGGGTTCGATAGGCCATAGAGTTATATATATATATATATATATATATATATATATATATATATATATATATATATATATATATGGGACCGCGCCAAGGTTGGACGACGACAAGCCTGGACATTTTTTGTGCCCAAGCTTGTCGTTGGCCAACCTTGTCGTTAGCGACCCAGAATGAGATATGTCAAAGCATCTCGGGGTCGATTGCGACAAGCCTGGACACCTTCAGGAAAGTGTCGAGGCTTGTTGTTGGCCAACCTTGTCGTCAGCGACCCAAAATGAGATGTGTCCAGGCTTGTCGGGATCGACGACGACAAGCTTGGAGACTCCAGGAATGTGTCCAGGCTTGCCGCCGTCCAACCTTGTCGTCAACGACCCAAAATGAGATGTGTCCAGGCTTGTCGGGATCGACCGCGACTAACCTGGACACTTGAATAATGTGTCCAGGCTTGTCGTCAACGACCCAATTTGAAATGACTGTTCCAACAAACTCTACCAGTTAAGGCGTTTCCAGTTCATACATACATGCCTCTCAATATAGAGTTGCATGGGTCGCATCTACATCGCTATTGGCTGATTCTCGCCAGTCAGCTACTGCCCTCTACTAGAGAATTTTCGAATTATTTTAAATTTATTTATCTTTTATTAAAAGAGATTATTGTTTACAAAATTTTCGTTTTACTTAAAATATTACAAGCAGTACTTAGCAATCGTTGCAATATTTCCGCCAAAATATCATGGTAAGTACGTACCGTGCGACTCTGCCGTGAAAGCCACGTTTTCATGCACCGCTGACTCTAGGGGTGCGTTCTTAAACATCGATCAGGTTAAATGCTTTCTTTGATCAGGTTAAATGCCTAGTGTTATGAAATTCTTTTCGTGAAAATGCTTATTTCGTTACAGCAGGTGAAATAATTATCACCGTGAGTAGGCGTACACTTCGCAAAAAAAAAATGGACCTTTTTGATGAACAATTTTGGAAGTGAGTTATTTGAGGAGATCATCTGGTGAGCAATCGTAAGCAAATCAAGTATATCTGGTTTCTGGAAGAGCAAGGAATATCTAAAAAATCATGATCTACGACCATGTAGAGCATTTTTGTTTGCGTGCCTTTTAGTAGGATGTTCAAAAGCTGAGAGGTGAGGTGAATTTCAGTTTAGCGTCAATTTCAGCAGCGAGGCTATGTGAGACGTGGACCTACTGATTAACGTGGAATCCGAACCACATGAGCTCCGGCCGGGAATCGAACCCGGGTCTCCCGCGCCAAAGGCGCGTACGCTAACCGCTTAGCCACGGATGAGCTCTTCAAAAGCTGAGAATGGGGTTCATCTTAAAGAGGGCCGTACCCAGGATTTGTTTGAGGAGGGTATAGGCCATATTTAGAATATTTTGAGAAGGCTATAGACCATATTTAGGATATTTTCATAGGTGCATTACTGTATTTTATTTAAACCAGTAACTACAATAAAGGAAACTAACAGTGTCATAGCAGCATTAGGCTGGGACAACAAGTATTTGTGTTAATCTTGATGTTATTTTCGGACTATTAGAACATGAGCAATTTTGAAATATAAACCAAGAATATTCCAATATCGCACAGTGTGTTTTTATACGGACGCCATCTCGATGGAGAACAATATTACAAGAAAGTGTGGGTTTCCAAACTGCAATGTTAGAATTGAATCAATCGTTTGAGCTATACAGAAGTAGTCTTGAATGGTAGAGAAAATTCTGTGTGGAACTCTCTTGCTTGACATCAGTGTATGAAAGAGTGGATAGTTTTATGACTCTAATCCAAGGAAAATGAGACAGACAGGCAGCTAAATGCTGATACTTGCTTTTCGTACAAGTGTTACAGATTCGATCTGAAGAGTCTGCATTAATACTAAGCTTCTTTCTCGCTCCCCTTGGCCTATCGCATTCCTCAGTTAGTGCGTAGTATAACCAATTCTGCTTATCTTTAATTCCATCTTTTTAATATTGCTGTTACAGCACTTAATTTATTCTGCTCTCCTTCATTATATATTTTGTCTGATAATTTACCTTTCTCTCTATGCCCACATTTCGAAAGTTTCCAATTACATTTCATTATCTGTTCCTGCAGGCCCGGATTTCCCAATAGGCCTACTAAGCCCGGGTCTAGTAACTAAACGTTCTGAGATGCGCACCGACAAAAATTGTATAAGAAACCACCAGAGTGATCATAGTTTAGTTTTATATCCTTATTGTCGAAGGATAGGAGAATGTACTAACAACTTTTGCTTGTTACGTGCGGATATTTTATCCACACTTAAAAAAAAAAAAAAAATCTTGGAGTGTATTGCCTGACGAGTATGCAACCCGATATAAAGATGTAATTTTTTTTAGCGCCTCTGGCGGAAAGTGGTGAATTACGTACCTACGACTGTGCTTGAAGAGGATGGCTTAGCCATTCGATTGCTACTGTGCAAGTGGGCAAGATCTGTTCTACTATATTCAACTGTGTATAAGGTTATTATATATATCACGCGTTTTCAGAATTAGTGAATTTTACCGTTTATTCCTGAAAAAGAAATCTATATTCGGATATTTCTAAAGTAGTGGTATCTAATTTCTGAATAGTGTTATTTCGGTTTGGTGATATTGTGTGGATGAAAAGTTCTGTACTGTGACACCCACTTACTTAAATCGGGAGTGAATGGAATAAGATATCACTTTTGTAAATGGGTGAGTTGTTATACTAATTTGTTATATTCTCTGATTTAAGGTATTACATTAATTAGGACTAAATATATTTTATATCTATTTGAATTATAGAACGGTGTGTTATTAAAACAATTTTGAATATAATTATTTTTTAGAAAATTAATGATATGGAATTGTGGTAGGGTAGATGCTGCTACTCTATTAGACTCCTTAAATATACTTACAGTAAAAAAAGAGTTTCATCCAGTATAAAAATATATATATCAGGATATAAATTTACATATGTAGAAACTACTATTCTTGTTCAAATCCATTGAAAGTAGAGATTGCTTGATTGAATTATTGTTATAAAGTTTTCAATTCACATATATAACCTTTTATTTCAATATCCTAATAGCATCTTTCTGATTATTTATATCATGGTTTTTTGTTTTGCTAAGCTGAAATACGCAGAAATCCTATAGATGGGAATTATTATAGAAAATATAGTTAACATTTGCACTAGGAGTATCTCGCCTAATTTCCCTCATTTAACAATAATTATTGTAGGGCATGTTTCCCTTTATAGATATTTGTCCTGGTCATTAACGGCCGGTGGCCCACGACGGAGCCATACCTAAGGCACGTTACATGCTCAAGATATCTTGCAAATCAAATGCGTAACATTGCATTTTCTTATGTGATCGCGTGTGAAAGTGAACATGATTTAAAGCATAAATTGAAAGCATGTAGAAAACCGTCGCCATTCTATATTTCAGACGCAAAAAATCAATGAATACGTTAGTTGAATTGGAACTCCAAAAAGTTCACCACGTAATACAATCACAAACACTAGAGGTGAACGCGTTTAAAGTTTCTGCGATTGCTTTTCACAGCGAATAGCCGCAGTCTTAGCGTTCTATTTTGTATTAAATGCATGTGCGGTTAATTGTGACTAGGTGCTGCGTTAAAGTCTGACAGACCCGCTCAGTTCGGCGCCATCGTTTCAGCTCGGCTCTTATGTTACTCAAATGGGATGTGTGCCCTTGTACACAAAATTTTCGCCGAACTGAGCTGGCGCCGAAACGGTGTCATCGAAACGTAGCGGCCCCAGATGCTGATGGCTTGAATATGTTTGAACCCTAGGAATTTTTGGGTTTTAATCCTCTTTGTTTTAAATTTTAAACCGGGTTTTTATGGTGGAAATTCACGCAATACTGCTCTTTCAGGGCTAAACAAACTAATTGCTACGTGCTTTGAATGCATAAAATCGGCCCATTGGAATGTGTTCATGCTTGTCGTTGGCCAACCTTGTCGTCAGCGATCCAAAATCGATCCCGACAAGCCTGGACACCTCAAAAATGTGTTCAGGCTTGTCGTCGTCCAACCTTGTCGTCAACGACCCAAAATGAGATGTGTCCAGGCTGGTCGGGATCGACCACGACAAGCTTAGACACCCCAGGAATGTGTCCAGGCTTGTAGTCGTCCAACCTTGTTGTCAACGACCCAAAATGAGATGTGTCCAGGCTTGTCGGGCTCGACCACGACAAGCTTGGACACCTCAGGAATTCGTTCGAGTCTGGCGCAAGAGGATAAAATGAGAAGTGTCCAAGCTTGTCGTCTTCCAAGCTTGTCGTTATCCAAGCTAGTCGTCGTCCAACCTTGTCGTTGTCCAACCTTGTCGGGGGCGACCAAAATTAAGTGTCCAGGCTTGTAGTCGTCCAACCTTGTCTGCGTTCCATATGTGCATATATATAAAGATAAGTAGCAGCGGGTCTTTAAAATTAGTTCGGAAAGATAATATGAAAATCTGGCATAATTTGCAAGAATCTATCTAATCTAATCTAAATAAAATAAAGAGATTGTGTGTTTGTCTGTCTGTCTATGTGTGGCCTGGGGGACCAGACGAGTGGACCGAGAGTTGCCAAATTTTGGTCAGGGGTACCTTGGCCCAGGCCCCATATCAAGACGTAGAGCTTTTTTTTAAATGCGAACTAAGGGGGTCTCAGGGGGGGCGTTTACGGGAGAGGCCTGCAGTCTAGGCTGAGATGTACCAAATTTTGGTCACGGGTATCTTGGTCCAGGCCCATAAGCCAAGCCGACTCTTTTTTTTAATTCGAACCTGGGGATCTCAAAGGGGTGTTTACAGGGACATGCAAAAATAGTAGAAAGTGACCAATATTACTGTCGAATTCATAGTTTTCGCGATCACTGAAATCAATAGTGAAATTCTGATCGCATAAACTTCCAAATTCACCCTATTCGGGCCGGGGGGCACCGGGGGGCGGATACCCAGAAAAGTAAAAGTAATCCAAAATGACCGATATTAGTGTCAAATCCATAGTTTCCGCAGTCGCAGAAATCAATGGTGACACTTTCATTTGCGATGACTCGGAAACTCAGCTACAATTGGATGTGGGCCGGGAGTTAACGCGGGGGGATACCGAAACATGTAAAAGTAATCCAAAATGGCCGATATTAGTGTCAAATCCATAGTTTTCGCGGTCGCTAAGATTGATGGTTACACTTCCATTAGTGATGATTTGCAAATTTAGCTACAATTGTATGCGGATTGGGAGTCAGCGGGGAGGGGGATACCGAAACATGTAAAAATAATTCAAAATGCCCGATATTAGTGCCAAATCCATAGTTTTCGCGGTCGCTGAGATCAATTGTGACACTTCCATTAGCGATGACTTCCAAATTTAGCTACCATTGAATGCGGGCCGGGAGTGAGCGGGGTGGATACCGAAGCATGTAAAAGTAATACAAAATGACCGATATTAGTGTCAAATCCATAGTTTTTGCGGTCGCTGAGATGAATGATGACACTTTCTTTAGTGATCACTTGCAAATTGAGCTATCATTGAATGCGGGCCGGGAGTGAGCGGGGTGGATACCGAAACATGTAAAAGTAATTCAAAAATGACCGATATTAGTGTAAAATCCATTGTTTTTGCGGTCGCTGAGGTGAATAATGACACTTTCATTAGCGATCACTTGCAAATTCAGCTACCATTGAATGCGGACTGGGAGTCACCGGGGGGAGGGATACCGAGACATGCAAAGTAATCCAAAATGATCGATATTAGTGTCAGATCAATAGTTATCGCGGTCGTCGAAATGAGGGTAATACTTCCACAGGCGTTGACTTCCAAATACTGCCCACACGCGAAGAATGCGTATATTCAGCTAATATATATATATATATATATATATATATATATATATATATATATATATATATATATATATATATATATATATATACTAGTCAAAAAATTAGGGGATCAGATTAAAACTCAAGTAAAACTTCTTACCAATAATGCGACAACCATGTATCTTGTCCAGTTCAGATTTAAATCGACTAGCATGAAGGCACAACGTGAAAACGAACAGTTTGAAACATCTGTGCACGTGATCGGTGACGTGGCGCTACCAGAGATCATTTTGTAGTGCGGCGCTGCCAACCAAGGATCTTATAAATAGAGGATCTGCCCTTAGAATAAAATCTTGAAGCCATACGTCACAGTTTCGCCACCCCTACTCTGCCCACTCCGCCCAATAAGATCGCAATGTTTTGAGCCAACAAACATGGCGTAAACGAAAGTAGCTAATCATAAGATGTCGGAAACGAGAGTAGCTAATCAGACGTGCCGATGCTCGGTTGTTTTTTGGGTTCATTATTTAATAGGATGAAGATATATATGGGGCAGATCCTCTATTGTACAAGATCCTTGCTACCAACACATTCCAGCTCCAGGATACCTTTGTTCTCATTGTGTTTAGTTCGTCACAAATCAACGTAGTGAAATTGCGCAACAACGTGATTTGCCAGAAACGCTGGCATGGCGAGCTGTCGGCAGGTTGGAAGCTGGTCAGTCACAGCGGGAGGTGGCACATGCCATAGGAGTGGCACAAAGTGTGATATCCCGATTGTATTATCGATTTCAAACAACTGGAACTGTTCGAAGAAGACAAGGACACAGCCGTCCACTAGCAACCAAAGCCAGAGACGATCGTTATCTCCTGTTAACAGCCCGTCGAAACCGGCGTCAGCATGCAACTCTGCTCCCTCGAGCCTTCCGAACAGCAACAGGACGCACAATATACACTCAAACGGTCCGCAATCCCCTTCGAGAAGGTGGCCTCTATGCACGTAGGCCTATGGTATAGTCCCATTAACTGCACGACGCCGTGTTGATCGAAGAGCGTAGGCGGAGGAACATCGTGGGTGGGGACGCAATGAATGGGGCAATGTTGTGTTCTCTGACGAGTCTCGATTCAGTGTGGAGCCTGATAATCGACGTGTTTTCATCTGGAGAGAGTGTGGAACACGACACATTTTCATGTTTGTGCGAGAAAGATCCCAGTATCGTGTTGGTGGACTGATGGCGTGGGCAGGAATCAGCATTGTTGGGCGTACTGATCTCAACATCATCCGAAATGGCTCTTTGACGGCTCTCAGGTATAGAGATGAGATACTGAAAACTCTTGTTCTTCCTTATGCTGGTGCCATTGGTGATTCGTTCCTTTTCATTTATGACAATGTTCGTCCTCACAGAGCTCGGTTAGTGGATAAGATGCTAGAAGCTGAGGGTATCGCTCGGATGAAGTGGCCAGCATGCTCTCCGAATATCACCCCAATTGAGCATGTTTGGGACATACTTGGCAGACGAATTGCCGCAAGGCGAGCACCTCCAACAACCATTGCAGAGGTGGAAGTCGCTCTCAGGAACTCATCGATAATCTGATTGAATCCATGCCACGCAGGTGCGAGGCAGTGTTGGCTATTCAAAGTGATCATATGACATATTACTAGGAACAATCAGTGTTGTTGCCTTGCCTGTTTGTGAGCAGTTAGAGAGGTGTACACATAACCTTCTTGTTTCATGAGCCACGTGAGCAAGGTTTTCCGTGTCCCAACACCAGTATGTGCCCCATTTTTCTAGTGTATCTTAAAGCATTCCTTCTTGTATGATATATATGAGTCAAACATAAGCTTATCCATACACTATCTTAAGGTCTTGTATGATATTTCAGCTGATCTCCTAACTTTTTGAGCATTATATATATATATATATATATATATATATATATATATATATATATATATAGTGGCGGATCCAGGATATGATCAAGGGAGGGGCTAAACCATAGTTTACAGTTTTATCCCGTGTAAATCAGGATTATTGAAGCCCATTTTAAACAGTGTATATTTGAGTGTGAAGGGGGGGTCCCCTTGGATCTGCCTCTGTATATGTATATATATATATATATATATATATATATATATATATATATATATGTATGTATGTATGTATGTATGTATGTATAGATAGATAGATAGATAGATTTAGATATATACATGATCGAAAATGGCCTCGAATCCATACTCGCTGAGATGAACAGAAGATGCCGTTTAAAGCCACAAATTCAGCCCCATTAGTACTCTAAGGGGGATGGTGACATTTAAAGATAATTGAAAATTGTCGATATTTATGTCAAATTCTTAGTTTTGGGGCTCCATAAGTTCATTGGTGACAGTTTTAGTGCCCTTTGTGTCCAAAATGAAACGTATTCTCCCCGTGCAAAGAACGGGTATTCTGCTAGTCTGTAATAATAACTAAGGAAGTTTCACATACTCAACCCTTTAATATATTTCTCGCTGCTCAAATTTATTCACTTGTGGGGTATATATGTGTAAAGTAGAATTAAAACCTGTTGCTTTAAGTATTTTTTCCGTTAGCGAAATACATTGTTTATATACAGTAGGACGTCAATAATCCTAACGTAAAAAATCCGAACGCGGTCCCTAGAAACTTTTTACATTTTGTCTTAACGCTAGCGATAAACAAACAAAAGCGTGTCCGTCGACCTTATGTGAAGTCAGTGTTTTTACAAAAGTTCATTTACATGTAATTGTTTGTCATACATATTTTTATTTTTTATTGTTTCTTAGGCCTATAAGTTTTAAGCGTGACTTACAAGTTCAGTGTAATTTAGTGTACGAGCAAGTTCTTCAGAAACATTAAATATAAATAGCCTTTCGTATGGTATTGTAATTACTGTATGTACTGAATAACCACTGTATCGATAGAAGAACATACCGTATAGTATAAAGCCTAAATGGCATTTTCTTGGTCATTTTCGAAAATCCGAACAATTTGAAAATCCGAACTACCTGTGGTACCAATTAGTTCGGATTTTCGACTTCCCATTGTATATGTTGGAGACATGTTACAGCAAGTAAGATTACTAGCACCAGGCCAAGAAATTGTTTTTAAACTATATTTTCCTCTTTTTGACAATACTTCCGAACATATGATTTTTTCTAATGGTTTCAAAATTTCCGGAATTTTACATAGAACAAAGATATCTCTATGAAATATATGTTTCATTTAACATATTAGCTAAAATGACTCTGTGATTAACTAAAATGATGATTCTGAAAATACCCAAAATTTCCGGTTTTTTCCTAGCTCGGGAAAACCATAAAAAACGGTTTTCCCCCCAAAATTTCCGTTTTTTTCATAGGCCTTTACAACACTAGTCTGAACACACAGTGCACCGAACATTCCTAACGATGGGTCTGATGAATCCCGACATCTTCTTAATCATGACGATGGGAGGGTGCGAATCCGTCGTGTTCCAAGGGAACAGCTCCTTGACATCTGTACTGCGGGACGGAGACAAGCTGGCTGCGGTTTAATTATTATCCGGGGAACATTCAGGTGAGCATCCATGTGTCTAGTGGAGCTCGAGCAAGGCACCATGACGGCCGAGGCGTATCGCACGCTGCTTGCAGACTACGTACACCCCTTCATGACGGCCATACTTCCCATCGGTAGTGGCATTTTTCGAGAAGATAATGCACCATGCAATAAGGCCAGGAGTGTGATGCAGTGGTTCGAGGAATACAGGAGCGAGTTCCAAGTGATGTGCTTGCCCCCAAACTCTCCGTATCTGAACCCAATCGATCACATCTGGGATGTGATTGAACGTGACGTGAGGGTACATCAAACCCTCCCCGGAATTTACGGGAATTAGATGACCTGTGTGTGCATATGTGGTGCCAACTCTCTCCAGCGCCCCCAACGAGGAACATTGCGACCACGCCAAGACTCGCCGCCTTTGTTATTCGTGCCAAAAGGTGGACATACTAACAATTAGGTAGGTCGTCATAATGGTCTGGCTAATGTGTGTGCGTGTATATTTTAACTCGTATATTTTGTCTCGACTCGAATTTCGAGACGTCTCGACTCGAATTCGAGTCGAGTCGAGACAGCAACATATTTTCAAGTCGAGACACGAGTCGAGAAAACATTTTCTCGAGACGAGTCGAGACAGGCTTAAATCTCGACTCGACTCGACTCGTGCTCATCCCTACTCGACATGTTCGCTCAGTTGAACCGAGCTAAACCGGTTGACATCACTACCCAGGTTGAGCTTCTGCTTATCGAATATTCGACTGTGCAGGTCTCAGCCTTGGTGGTAAGAACTACTTTATACACTTATATTGGTGTTCAGGATAGGCTGTCTCGTTATAAATCAATTGTCGTCTCGTTGTCGAGACGAAACGAGATGCGATTAGAGTAGTGTTCTCTCTCGTGAACAACACTAAAGGTATTCCACATTACTGTTTACACTTTCGGCTTTCGCTTTTCAGTCTAATCAGGCCATGATTTCAAAACGAGTTAAAACGAGCTGAACGAGCGAGCCATTTATCAAACTCGACTCGACTGGAAACTCGATCTCAAAAACAGTGACTCGGCTTGGAACTCGACTAGAGAAAATTACCTTTGACTCGACTCGAAGCTCGTGTCGAATTCGAGTCAAGTCGAGTTTTAGCTCGACTCGTGTCCGTCCCTAAAACAGACAAGGCAGTGATGTTTTCCTTATATTTTCAAGTTACGACGTTATCGTGTTAACACTGATATTTTTTTCTATACAAATTGTATATAGTTTAGAATTATGTATGAATACTAGATGAAATACTGTTTCCTTCGTACAGAAAGAATACGTTTATGGAAAATACGTATTTGAATCGCCTTCCTCCTTGCAATATTTATTCGGATCACTGTGTAATGATAAAAAGACAGGAGATTGTAAGTAATGTCTTGACGAACCCAAAGTATGAATTCGATACTGATCTCGGTCATTTTGGATATTTTATTTTCATTCCTTCTCATCCCCATGCTTATGTGGTCTGAAGTTTGACTTTAAGCGAATGGTATTATTATTATTACTCTCAGCGACATGGAGAAGTATGTATTCGGCATTAATATCGGTCATTTTCTTTCATTTCTATGTCTACTCCTCCTACTCCCCATTAGGTGTACTAGGGGTCTCTTACCTCTTCCATTCTGTAAGTAATATATGTGCCAAATTTAGTCAAAATTGCACCAGATGTACCAGAGTTACGCTACAACACACACACATACATACATTTATATATATATATATATATATATATATATATATATATATATATATATATATATATATATATATATATATATATATATATATAGACTGTTCCATAATTCGTGTAATTTTCTACAGCACTGGGAGAAGATGAAGTTTTCACACTATTAATATAAAATTTTGAAAAAAAAATATCTGAATTTTTCGAATTTCTAAACGAAATATGAGAAAATTGCTGTTTAGTCCCCCTTTTGGGGGTGTAAACACAAAAGTTCATTTTCCTTATGGGAGATTCAATGTTAAATTTTGGAAGCAGTTTTCTCCAATAAGTATTCGTAAAGATTTTGGAGCAAATGAGTTGTATTTGTTACAAAATGCAAAAACACCCATTCACAAAGCTAGTAAAGCCGTCTTAAATATTATTTTGGGAAGGCCATGCTTTTGGGGGGCAAGGGGCGTAAAAAGGTGGTGGGTGATGTGTTACCAAAATCCCAAAATTTATTTTCGGAGTGCCAGTAAACGTCAGATTAATCACGAATGTCACAGAATTAATGCTCCAATGCTCCTTACATGTAAGAGTGACTGATAATGGGGCTACAATCCTCTTTCAAAAATAAGAAAATCACCATAAATATCCTTAGTACGGACATACGAGAAGACGGTATTTTTTGTTAATTAATGTGAAATTTGGCGTCATTGTAGCAAAAGAGTATGCGTTTTTGAAATCTGGAGTGCTATTTTGGTAACGCACCGCCTTAGGGGGACACAAGGGGGGAAGCTTTCAATGATGGATCTTTATAAAAAATCAAAATTTTGTTCCGGAAATGCCAGTGAGCGTCAGAGTTTTCACAAATGTCACCGAATTAATATTCAAATGTTTCTTTCATGGCCAGTGACTTATGTGGAGCTATAGCTCCCTTTCAAAAATAAAAAAAATACCATAAATATCCTTAGTAGGAACATACGAGAAGAAGGTATTTTTGTCAATTAATGTGACATTTGGCGTCGATGAAGCAACAGAGTACGTGTTTTAAAATTTGGAATGTTACTTTGGTAACGCGCTGCCTTAGAGGTGTGCAGGGGGCGAAGCATTAGATGATGAATCTTTATAAAAATTCAAAATTTTGTTTCGGGAATGGCAGTGAGCGTCAGACTTTCACAAATGTCACAGAATTAGTATTCCAATGCTCCTTGCATGGTCAGTGACTTTTATGGGGCTATAACCTCCTTTCAAAAATTAAAATATCATTGTAAATATCCTTGGTATTGACATACGAGAAGAATGATTTTTTTTCTCAATTAATGTGAAACACGGCGTCGGGTTAGCAAAAAGTTATTCGTTTACCAAATCTGAAATATTATTTTGGTAATGTACCTTAGTAGGGACATACGAGAAGAAGGTATTTTTTGACAATTAATGTGAAATTTGACGTCGATGAAGCAACAGACTACGTGGTTTCAAATCTGAAATGTTACTTTGGTAACGCATCGCCTTAGGGGGCACAGGGGGTGAAGCATAGGTTATTGGATCTTTATAAAAATTTCAAATTTTATTTTTAAGCGGTTAGCGTACGCGCCTTTGGCGTGGGAGACCCGGGTTCGATTCCCGGCGGGAGCTCATGTGTTTCGGATTCCACGTTAATCAGTAGGTCCACGTCTCATATAGCCTCGCTGCTGAAAGGGACGCTAAACTAAAATCAACTCAACTCAACTCAAATTTTATTTTGGATAATCCAATGTGACAGATTCATCACAAATAATACAAAATTAATATTCCGATGCTCTTTCATGTGACAGTGACTGATATTGGGCTACAGCCACCGTTCCAAAAATCACATAATTTACGGTAAATATCCTTAGCAGGGTCGTATGGGAAGGAGGTAAATATGTTTTACAATTAATTTGCAATTTGTCATTATTGTAGAAGTATGTTTTGATTTTTTTTTTTTAAAAAATCGAATCTGGTGTAAATGAATATCGTCTGTCAGAGTAACAGAATCAGGATATAGCTTCGTTTTTTGACATTACTGAAATATAATCAAAGAATTTTGCGTTTTTAAAAAACAAATTGGACTCTTCTTATAGCATAAAATCACACATAAAGTCGCCAGCATATTTTCTGCACACTTAAGCAAACCAGCTAGAAATAGAACACAAAATGACAATGGAAAATGTCGCAGGCACCACGAACACAAAGATCTTAATGAGAAGTAATATTTTAAAAATTAAAATGTTGTTTTCTTTATTCATAGAAAAAGTGTATCTTTTCCCTACTTCTTCCACATTAACTGTATGATCCCACTTTGCACGCAGTAGCCTACTCATATACTGCACATGTAAGCACGTCAGGAAATCGTATACTACGGACACATGGTTGTAGTAAAAACAAATGTCTCGCGAGGAATAAGGATCAGGTTGAGTCAGGCTAAACTCAAGAAAACATATTATTCCTTTCTAAAAACAACACTTTTCTTTTGGCTCAGTTGTCATTAACTAAATTGCTTAAAGATTCCATTAATCTAAGTGTAAGACAAATAAAATGAACTTACTTTTATTCAGCATGCCCTCGTGAACGAGCAAGACTCAATGAATTAATGCGATTTACTAGAGCCACTCTGAACACCTTCTCCAACATATCTGGATGACTACGCTCTGGACAATTCTTTGTTTTAAGTTGCCCAATAAGGAGGAATGGCCGTAATGAAATTCCAAACGCATGCACAATCATAGGTACAGCGGCGGACAATTCTAAATGGTACACCTTAGCCGTAAATCTCCATATGGCTGTACCATTTAGAAGTGTCCCCCGCTGTACAAGCGAAAGAGTGTTATTGTATTTTCTAACTAAAAATTCAAATTTACCCATGTGACACTCCCATTAGGCAAAAGAAATTCTGAGTTCACGCCCTAAAAGAAATCCACATATGGGTATTATCTTATTGTCACAAACATTTTTTTTTTCTAAAATAATGCCATGCCAAATTTCACATTGTAAAAAAAAAATGATTCTGCCAGTAGGTATTTGCTTAAGAATAATTATATTGAATTTATGATGCTTTTCAAAGATAGCTGTAGTAACACATTAGTCACTGGTATATAAAAGCAGTATGGAGTATTAATTATGTACATCTTGCAACTAATTTGACATTCATGAGCACTCCCAAAATAATATTTGGAATTTCTATCAGTCCTCCCCCTATGACCCCCTAAGATACCAAATTACCCTCCGTGCCCTGTGCCAAATTACCCTCCTATTGCCAAAATAATATTCCAGATCTTTACTATCACAACTCTTAATTTCACATTAATTGACAAAACATAGCTTCTTCCGTATGTCCCTGCTAAGGGCACTTATCATAAATTTTTAATGTAATTGTTGAAAGGGGGGCTGCAGCTCAATATCAGTCACTGGCAAATGCAAGGAGCATCGGAATATTAATTTTGCATTATTTGTGATCAATTTGACACACATTGGGTTTTCCAAAATAAAATTTGAAATTTTTACAAAGATCCCATAACTTGTGCTTCACCCCCTGTGCCCCCCTAAGGCGGTGGTTACCAAAATAACATTCCAGATACGAAAAAAGCATACTTTTTTGCTACAACGATGCCAAATTTCACATTAATTAACAAAAAAATACCGTCTTCTCGTATGTCCCTACTAGGGATATTAATGGTGATTTTTTTTTAATTTTTGAAAGGGGGCTATAGTCCCACATAAGTCACTCTTACATGTAAGGAGCATTGGAGCATCAATTCTGTAACATTCGTGATTAATCTGACGTTTACTGGCACTCCGAAAATAAATTTTGGGATTTTGGTAACACATCACCCACCATCTTTTTACGCCCCTTGCCCCCCAAAAGGGGGCGTTCCCAAAATAATGCTTGAGACGGCTTTACTAGCTTTGTGAATGAGTGTTTTTGCATTTTGTAACAAATACAACTCATTTGCCCCAAAATCTTTACGAATAATTAGTGGAGAAAACTGCTTCCAAAATTTAACATTGAATCTCCCATAAGGAAAATGAACTTTTGTGTTTACACCTCCAAAAGGGGGACTAAACAGTAATTTTCTCCTATTTCGATTAGAAAATTACACGAATTATGGATCAGTCTGTATATATATATAACTTACATTCTATACTTTCACGTCCGGCGGTTGACGGTGGAAAGGAAAATGTTACAATACACGATTATAAGACCATGTGCGTGAGTGTGATGAGAAGAAGATTGGTTTTGATTTCAAATCAGCTGGTCTGGAATGAACCATAGTGAGAATTTTTGCGGATTTCAACAGGGACACGGGAACACACTGAGCTTTCGCTACTCTTTCCAATATACCTCTTTAAGCAGTAGTACAATCTTCGCAATCAGAACACCGAGTCTCTTGCAAAGCGGTGTTTTTATATGCAGGCCTATATAGTTAAGCAGTGTTGAGAAAAGCTCTGTGTTTGCTCTAATAGCGCATCAGTTTTCTTTCTCATGACGAATAGTTGAATGAGGTAGCAAACGAATGGTTGATAGGAAAAACCATTACTCCTATTAAAGGCTCAAATTGCTTGTAGTAGAAGCTCTCGGAAACGTTAAGATCCTGATAGTCTATAAACATTGTGTAATTTCAATGAAATCGTTGACCAAGACTTTATTGAACGTGGTTGAATAGTTTTTGAAGATCAAACGTAATACATCCATACATAATACTCCATTCGAGAGTTTCATTAGTATAGATCAACATACTAGATTAAACAAATTCTGCATCATTACTTTGAAATGTAAATTGCTTTTGCAATCTAGCATTCTGTTTATTGCTAATTTGTGTTGCTCTTCACAAGGTAGTGAGAAAATGTAAGTAATTAATTCATTTACAACTGATTATTAATATGGGTAAGAGCTTACGTGCGTTTTTCTCGTAAAAATCAGTCAGCAACCTTGATTTTTAAAGAAGCAACACCCCAGCGCTCGTAATATGTTTCACTGCGGCAATTCTCATGCAAGTTGACTCAATAAAAAGCTTTTTTTTTCATCGCCTTTAATGTGCCACATTTTACTGTTGTAACGAAGTTTATCACAGGTTTCATTACAATTTGTTTTTCGAGTTTAAATTATAACTATAGCGTACCTTATTCTTAATTTCACGGTAAAAGCAGTTGTTTACGATGCATAATCACATTAGTAAGATGTTTAAAAATTGTAGTTTTATGCAAGGTATTGAATAAAGTAACAATCTTTCCACAACTGCAGAAAGAGAAAACAATATATATATTTATAAAATGCATGCAACTTTGGATCCAATTCATTAGAAGAATTTCGAATTAAATTCTTCGTAATGCTTTATTTATTCACCTATTAATTGTACTTTACGTTCCGAAACACTATAAAATCTGTTCATAGTACTCAAATGCATAGTATGTACGTCCTTAGCAGTTCGAATATCAATTAAATGTATTTAAATGTAGTTGATCTTTATAATAGTAACAATAATAGTAATACAATGTATTAATCACATTTAATCGAACTCACAACCTATTTCTCAGAAGTTGCAAACATGGTATACAATATATATAACATTAAATGTGTAGTGTTTAATATTTTGTAAAGATCAGTTGAATTATTTTGTTCGCATAAAATAAAAAAAAGAATTTAATTAGTGGTATTATATTGTAGTTGAATACATTGAGTGTGAAAAGGTAGTTCAATAAGTTAGTTGGAGAAATACGATCCTAGTGTTAAAACGTCCGTGCAACATTGTAACAATTGTAATATCTAACGCCAAAATATAATTATATGATATATTAATGAGCACCAATTTAACATACAAACGAATTAACCCGTCCATGCAAGCTTTTATTATAGTGTGCTATCGAAAGAAATTTATATAAAAGAAGTTTAGTGGAGTCAAATTACAGAGGACATTATCCTTTCGATAAAAAAGACAAAAGGAACATTCCAAATGGGTGGTCTTTCTGTGTTTGTTTTGCTGGCTAACCATGGTGTGCCGAGGACGAAGGAAAATAGCTGCCTGGATGGTAGTTTTTCAGCCCCCAAGCATCGTACACGAAAAAAAAAAAAATACGGCCTAGACTGGATGGGATACACATTCGTGCCTGCCAATTGGTAGGAT
Source organism: Thermobia domestica (assembly GCF_964235325.1). Taxonomy (NCBI): domain Eukaryota; kingdom Metazoa; phylum Arthropoda; class Insecta; order Zygentoma; family Lepismatidae; genus Thermobia; species Thermobia domestica. Next base: position 294,787,316 of record NC_137459.1, on the reverse strand, counting down.
CTACTAGAAGTTTGTAAGGACGGGGTCCGTTCAAGACGATTGCAGATTTGGATTGAAGAAAAGACCGTCATGGGAGAGAATTATCTTGCCATGCTCTGCACGTTCATGGAGAAGAAAGCACCACTTGCATTCTCCAGCGAGGATACTTTCAGCAAGATTGCGTCCCTACACATTAGAGACAGATAATTCGGGATTACCTGAACGACACGTTCGGTAAATGTTGGGTTGGCAGGGGTTGTCCTCTCCCATGACCAGAACGTTTCCCCGACCTGACGCCATGTGAGTTTTGGTTGTGGGTCAACGATCATTTGTATTCCAGCAAACCTAGCAACTTGGACGACTTGAAGCACCGTATCACTCATATCATCGCTGGTATCCCTGCCCAAATGGTCCAGCGGCCATATAATCAACAATGGACATATATATAGAAAGAGAGAGAGAGAGAGAGATCGCCCGTTTATTTCAAGAACGACATAACTCCAAATTCCTAAATTTTCAGGAGAAGCGTTTGAAGTTTCGAAACGCAATGCAAACAAATGGGCCCAAGAACGACACAAAGTGCTCTCTAGCGACCAGTTTTAGAATCACATCTGTGAAACTTTTACTAGAGATGGACATCAAGATTAACTTTCATTTTTTTTTGCCCAAGGGCGATTTTGAGTTATGTCCTTCTTGAAATAAACAGACGAGATATATATAAATATATATATATATATATATATATATATATATATATATATATATATAAGGTGAGTCAGAAGTCCTTGGACACCTGCATAAGTTTGAAAATCGACGGGAAAAGTAAAAAATGATGATGGGAACAGAGGTTTGATGAGGAGCCGCAACTTTTGGATGTATGTCATTCATGGCAACCATCTTGAAATCCGCCATTTTTGATTCAAGTCATTTTTTTAAATGGGAAGGGGGTGTATGACACATCAAATAACACTAGTTTGAGCTCAGGAATTTAGTGAATTTAGTGTAATTTGTTTCTTTCAACCTTGTTCAGTTTAAAAGTTATTAATGTTCAAAGTGGGAAATTATTTTGATAGTGACCCAGTTCTCTCTTTGTTCCAGGTGATCTAAAATGGGTCTGACACGTGAACTGAAAATCGAAATCATCCTTATATCAGGGGAACGCAGCTACCGAACAATAGCAGCTGACTACAACAGACGGAATCTAGACAGAGAACCGGTATCGTACAGCACTGTGGCTCACGTGATCACCAAATTCCGGGAGACGGGCTTTGTTCAAGATAGGGCACGTAGTGGGCGACCAAAGACTGCCACCAGTGAGGAAACTGCAACGGCGGTTGTTGCGTCGTTTATGAAAAGTCCTAAACGAAGTACTCGTCGTGTGTCCCTAGCATGTGCAATAAGCCAATCCTCCGTTGTCCGGATATTGCACGCCAATCAGTGGCATCCTTACAAACTGCACATGCAACATAAACTGAACGAGGATGACCCTGATCGCCGGTTGGAGTTCTGCATGTAGGCTACTGAACAACACGAACTGGATCCTTCGTTTGCCAAGTGAATACTGTTCAGCGACTAGGCGTATTTCACTTTGAACGGGGAGGTTAATCGACATAATTGTCGATACTGGTGTGACGCAAATCGAACTGGGTTGACGGGAGTCGAGAACATAGTCCAGCGAAGGTTTTGGTGTTGTGTGGCATATGGGACATCCGCATCATTGCGCCGTTTTTCATTTACAACACCTTAACTCCACCACAGTATCTGATGCCGCTGCAGGACCTTGTGTTCCCTGCCACACTGAACGCTGACGGCATTTTCCCATATTATTTTCAGCACGATGGAGCTCCTCCACACTATGGACTTGGTGTCCGTGAATGGTTGGATGAACAACTGCCAGGGAAGTGGATTGGTCGCCGTTGTCCCGTGGAATGGCTGCCCAGGCGGACATCTTAAGCAGATAGTGTATGCTGAGACAATCCGTGATTTGAGACACCTGGAGGAACGCATCCAACAAGCCTTTGACCAAATTTCAGGAGACATTCTCCTACGTGTGCAGTCAGAGTGGTTACGGCAACTACAGTTGTGTATTGCACGGGATGGATAACACGTAGAACGTGTTGTAGCATTCAGTATCAAGGTAATTTCCCACCTTTGAACATTAATAACTTTTAAACTGTACAAGATAGAAAAACAAAACAAATTACACTATTAAATTCCTGAGCTCAAGTTAGTGTTATTTGTTGTGTCATACACCCCCTTCCAAGTTAAAAAAATGACTTGAATCCAAAATGGCGGATTTCAAGATGGTGGCCATGAATGACATACACTCCAAAAGTTGCGGCCACTCATCAAACCTCTGTTCCCATCATCACTTTTTATTTTTCCCGTCGATTTTCAAACTTATGCAGATGTCGAAGGACTTTTGAATGACTCTGTATATATATATATATATGATAACGCTGAACGACATAACTCAAACACACAAACTGCTATCACCATTAATTCAGCTGTTCACAGATTCAAAATTTTCAGTGATTCAAGAATTTGAGTAGTACAATATATCGATAACACCATGGCTCTCACTTTATTTCTGTGTCATAGGATCAGTTGAGGAGGAAGATATGGAGGTTGTGAGGCAAGAACGTGGTAGCCCACAATTTTACTATTTTAAAAAATTAGAGGTTTACTGCTCCACAATCCATTTTCAACGTTGGGAAGCTGATTTTTCGCATAAGACTATACATGAAGGGTTAAACGGACAAGGTTAATCGAAGCGGTATGCGTTGCTCTATCGGGTGCTGCAGAACGCAGCAATTGCAAAATTGTGGGTTACCACATTCTTGTTTTACATCCTTCATATGCAACGAAATACTACTCAAACATGATTACCATAAAACTACCTTATCTTGAAACCTACTGTGCAAGATTGAATTTAGAGTTTTCCGTGCCATAAGATCTGCGTGATTCAGGTGCGTTTTTCCAAAGAGTACGAACAAAACACACAACATTCAACACCAGAAGAACTGTTGTTTCTCACTTGTTTGAGCAACATTTTCAAATTGGCAACACGTCAGTTGTATGATTTGCTGGCTACCAAATTACACAAATGACTTACCTTTTGGCTGGTTTTAAAGGCTTAAGCATAAGGCAGTCCAAATGAAGAAAATGAAATCAATTCACATGGAATAACTAATTAAGTAGCAAATATCCAATTAAAGGTTGTAAGTAAAAGCTATGCCAAGGTACTTGATTATTAATAGAAGTATAGGAAATTGTGAAGGATTTCAGTCATGCTATGCAAAAACAACTAGGCGCTAGGAGGTAAAAAAAAAATGTTTGGTTTTAACGTACCTTTTTAATTTAAACGAACAACTTAATTGCATAATGTATTCAACGTTTTACTCCCCTAAAATGCACTTTACTGAAAAGATACTAATATACCTTCTGGAAGATTGCATACGGTACTTTGGGACAGTTCTTTGGTTTGCATTTTTTCAAGCAATTTCCTTATTTAACATTCTCCCCAAAATATCTTTTTGAACAAAGAACTGTCTCAAAGTACCGTATGCAATCTTGCAGAAGGTATATTATTATATTTTCAGTAAATAACATTTTGTGAAGATCGAAACAAATGGAAATACAACTGCACAATATCAGGTGAACACGGTGGATTAACTAAAACTTTCTAGACAAACTGCAAGAGTTATTTTCTCCTGCTCGTCAAAGAAATGAGCGGTCTTGTTTCATGCTGGTGGGAGGTCAAGTGATTTTTGTTAACTAATCTCGGTAAGTTTTCGTTGATTGTCGATTTCAGTTGATGTATTCATTGGCAGTACTCGTTCGAATTAATTGGTTGATTTACCGAATGGAACTCATAAGAAAAAAGCAGTACCGTCATTTCATAGATTTTTAAGGAAGAGGAGTGCAAGGTTCTCCACCTACATATAAAGTTTCATGTTTTTTATTATTATTATATAAGTATACAATTTGTTAAAAACAAGATTGTGTTTCTCAAGCTGCTCTACCCTCCCGATATGACGTTCCTGGAGGAAAAATAATTCAAAATCCCCATTGATTGAATACTATCCATTGGTGGTGACGGTTCATTTCGCTTGCCCTACGATTTCATACTACGCACATTATTATACAACATCCACATTGTATCGCCTTTCGCAAGATTTCTTAAAACTGTACAGTTTGTTACATTTAACTAGAAAATCGAATGCGAAAATAAGGTGAAGAACTTTATGATTTGGTTAAAAAAAGGCTTAGCCCCAAATGAAAGGGGGAGGCAGGAAGGACATATAGCACGCAATACAATTTCGTCCATGGTAATGAAGGAAAATGTTACGGCAGAGGATATTCATTAGGGATGGGCACGAGCGAGTTCGATCGAGTTTTCTTTGAAAATCGACTCGACTCGACTCGAAACACACATCTTTTATCTCGATTCGAGTACTCGGCTCGAAGAATTTCCTCCAAATCGACTCAAATTCGGATCGAGTTTCGAGTCGAGTCGAGCCGAACCAAATCTTATGTGCAGTTTCAAGTACTCTCTTCAGGTATCTTACGTAGAGAATATAATTATTATCAATGATACTACTACAAATTATTATTATTATTATTATTATTATTATTATTATTATTATTATTATTATTATTATTATTATAACATTGTGTATAAACATGAGAAATACACGATTTGGATCTGAGTACTGAAAACTAGTTGACTGCCGATCTCAATAGTCGTGAAGTCTAGGAGGCAAGGCCATCATTCAGGGGGCTCTGGGTTCGAGTTCCGGAGTAGCAAATATTTGGGCTCGAGCCAAAATTTGTTTAAAGTTATAGGGCACCGGTCAAAAATGTTCAAAATTGCACGGCCCGGGTGAGCCGAACTAAGCCAAAGGTTCATCCCAACAAAGCCGACTCCAGCCAATGGCTTACCCCAACCCAGTCGAACCGTAATGATGGCTCCCTCCAACCGAGCCGGCTCAAGTTGTTTGCTCAGTTGAACCGAGCCGAGCCGGTTGACATCAATTACCCATGTTGGGCTTCTGCTAGGGCTTAAAAATTCGACCGTGCAGGTCTCAGCCTTCATGGTAAGAACTACAGTATAGACTTATATTGGTACTCATGCATTTCAGGATGTCTCGTTATATATATATATATATATATATATATATATATATATATATATATATATATATTGTTGTCTCATTATCAAGACCAAATGCGGGTAGTTTCCGCTCTTGTGAGTGACACTAGAAGTATTTCACATAACTGCTTACATTCCTTATGGTTTTCGCTTTCCATTGTAATTAGGTCATAACTTTGAAACAAGTTAAAAGAGCTGAATGAGCGAGCCATTTATCAAACTCTACTCGACTCGAAACTCGACCTCAGAAACAGTGACTCGACTCGGAACTCCAGTAGGGAAAATTACCTTTGACTCGACTTATGCTCATCCCTAATAATTATGCATGTACCAACATCGACCTGGTGCGGAACGACAAATTATGGAGTGGACATTTTTTACACACCAGTTCCTATTTTTTTTTTCTCTTTTTTCATACTCCAGTTCTCGAAATTTAGAAATGTATTATGCACTCGTATATCGATACGACAAAAGATTTTTCTATTCATAAATATCTAAATAAAAATATGTTTGACTGAAAGCAAGTATTAATAATTAACATTTCAATTATGAATCAATTTTTTTTCTTGAAATACTTTGGTCGTTGCGCAACGCTGCAACACTAACATTGCCACCGTATAGAACAATTATCTGTGTGAGATACCAACAGCTCACTCCTGGTCAGCCAGATCTCTAGCTCACTTAAAATCATTGTTCATACAGAGCAGTGATGCACTGCAAGACTGGGACTCGCCATTCACGTGTTTTGATCCTACAGTTTCTGATTTTCATTACAAAGATCATGTAGTTTATCAAAATATGCTGGAAATAATTGCGAAGTTGTAGAAATAAAAGTTGTGGGAAAAAGCTGAACAGTGAGATTTGCTATTGATTACAAGTGGACGGCAGCTGTGACCGCCAGCAGAGAGACAATAAATTTGTTTCTGCAAGTAACGATCTTTCTGTTAAAACTTTATTTTTATCTGTTGTCGAGCCCGATGTGTACGGTGCACAAGGTTTGTTACACTGCGTAACAAAGATTATTGAGGAATTCCAGTTGCATACAGAAAATCTTCTAGGGCTAACTGCAGATGGTGAATCTACGAACACAGGGAAGGACGGAGAATTATGACAACTTGTAAGAAATTGCGTGGGGCATCCTTACTATTTGGTGTGTTTGCCACAGATCCGATCTCGCAATGGAGGACATGTTGGACTGCGTCCCTGAAATTACACACTAACTGTCAAGTTTGAAAACTGCTGCAACGTACTTAAGATCATCGAAAGTAAAAAAAAAAGAAAGAAAGAAAGAACAGAAAAAAAGAAAAGAAAAGAAAAGAAAAGAAAAGAAAAGAAAAGAAAAGAAAAGAAAAGAAAAGAAAAGAAAAGAAAAGAAAAGAAAAGAAAAGAAAAAATGCTGCACAAAGCAACACCTAATTTTCATTTTTCCTGCCTACTTCGAGGTACGATTCGGAGAACACTTGCATGCCTTGATTGCCGCCGTACTCCACAACTTATCTGGGTGCAAGAGGTGGTTTGGGAGGCAATTGTCAGTGAAGAGGAAAAGAAGAATCGAGCTGCTGCCAAAGGAATGTTAGGCCGAAAATCCCATGCAGTTTAAGGTAACAGTTCTCATATATGACATCACCAGCATCTTCTAGCAGATACAGAAAAAATCTTCAACCGTCTGATCTACTACCTGATGTTCTTACAGGAAGGGATGCAATCAATCTGAATGTTGCAGAAATGTTTCATTATGTTTTTTATAATAATGAGGATACACTAGAACGTAAAGTTTCAGTTTTCTTGGAAAACATGTAACTGTAATGTTGCGAGGGGTAGGTTGCTAGAGCAACCTTCAGGTCTCATTGTAACGCAACCCGTTCGAAACATTGTAATTCATAATTCATTTAATGAATTATAACTCAAGGACTACTCGATTGATATGATTAGAGGAAAGATGTGGCAATTTTGCGGCGTAAGTTTGATTGTAGTGTTGCCAAAGAGAGGGAAATTATGGAGGGAAGTATAGGGATGAAAATTCACAAAAAGAATCGCAAACTGAATTTTAATATTTTTTGAGCTGGCACTACTGTTGCCACATGAGTCCAAGTCACTTCAAAAAAATTCTTTGGAGTATTGGAAACACATAGTGAAAAGGTTAAGTCGTTGGCTGCCATACAAAGATAGAAAGAAAAAAAAATATCTCTAATCGTACACACAAAATTTTTACATTGTTTCCGCCTCAGAAGCAAAAATCAACACCTAAAAACGGGAATTATTTTTTGTGGCTGGAAACACTGTCACAAGACAGGCGCAAATCATCTTAAAATAAACTTTGCTACACCACTAATAAATCCTATAAGTATCATGTGGATATCTAAGAAATATAGCTTGTAATTAAAAAGAAAATAGATTACGGTAAAAAGAAAAAAAGTTTTAGAACCTAAATTAGAAGTTTTCGTGAAGAACGTTCGACTGACGTAAGTCGACTTGCGTTCGTACCCATATATATATATATATATATATATATATATATATATATATATATATATATATATATATATATAACTTTGATAAAATGTAGGCTCAAACAATGCAAATATTGCGTAAACAATTACGTGATTTTACCAATAATAACCTACTGGTTGTTACAGCAACCACTTACTGTCATCAAACATTACAATGAAACTACTTGCAAATTCAGAATTCTAAGTATATGTGGTAATTCCTTACACATTCACTTTACCAAAAAAATATTTTGTTAACTGCATAACTTACAAATTGTGAGCAAATATACGTAATAACAATGCATTTTTTAAGGAAATCGCTACTGGGTATCCAGGCTCAAAAGGGCCATTAACACACATAGCAAAATTCATACTCACAGAGATTTTTTAAAGAACATTTTTTATAACGTACACTTTTGAAATAATGGCATACAAAAATACGTATTTGTTAGACTTCTGCTAATCGTTTCATTTCCGATTCAAAGCATCAGCATCAATACAGGAGTGGACATTTTCTTTTTTACATTTTGGCTCAGATCCATCTTTAGGCCGGTACTTAAAACCGTACTGTGCTATCATAATTGGATATTTCTCTTCATTTATTTATTTATTTTATATCCATATTTTAAGGTTGGGCATAGACAGGAGAAGGACAAAGAAACGTGACTGATACAGATGGAGATAATACAAACTACTCAACTAGGAAATAACAATACGTCAACTTGACTAAACATTTCCCTAAATAAATCATTTTATGTGTATACGTGTGTATTCAATACTAAATATTACTACCAATACTTTATTTTTTTAAGAAACAATGTAATCAAAAATGTATCTTTATGGTTTAAATATTTTCAGTGGTTTAAATCATAGAATGTAGCCGTTTTGTTAGTGGTTTTACTTCTGCTACAATTTTTACGCTTAAATCTCAATCTTTTTTAACATTTTTTCGTTTATGTCCTTTTACAAAGCGCGTTATTCCACTTGTTACTGGTAATTGTCCTAGTATTATTTTCGCACTTCAATTTTTAACCTTTTCCATATTTTTTTGGTTTCTTACCTGTAGTAAAGCATTTTAGGATATTTGTTAATGGTTATACTCTTGATATTATTTTCATACTTTAAAGCTGAACTTGTTTCACACTGTCTGTTTTTTCACGTGCTTTAAACCGTGTTATCCCAGTCGTTATTAGTTACAGCCCTGCTATTATTTTTACACTATACATCTGAATGTGTTCTGTATTGTTTGGTTTCTTACATGTTTAGAATATAATTGAGTGAGTTTCTCATCAATCTACGATAGGTATGACGGAGCCATTAATATCACTAGCAGTCTTAACACCTATATTACTGTCACGGCAATTGATGCATGATCTACTATCACCGAATAAAGGGCACTAACTGATAACACATTGAAACAGAGGCCTATGTGACATAAATACCGGGTATGTTGATTTTGAATATAGCAGATTATTCAATTCTGAAAAACTACTTCACAACTCCCTCCTTTTAAGGATATCACAATCAGGCCTACCTCCCGTCTGTCCTTTTGTTTCAGGAACTCTACTACAGCCGGTGTAGGGTCATAGTTTGCAGTACCCGTTCCGTTTAGCGATATAATAAGTCGATCATTAGTCGTGTTTTCACCCATTGCCAAACGATGAATACTTCGAAGCTGGTTACAGTGTGAAACACCTCGTTCAACTGACATGCTGTGAGGCGATATTGCAAGTAAGGCAGCAAGAAGTTTCTGCAATATAACCGCTACTAGGCTATAGAAGTATTTTTCGAGGACGATCTGTATATTTCATAAAGACAGCGAATATTTTTTTTCGATTTATACTTTATTCTGCGACGCAAATAATCTATTTCTTCGGTGGGAATTGCTTCTTTCCCACGCAATTGAACAAAGAAGTCTTTCATCGTTTTTTTTTCACATATATATGTAAAACATTGCTTTGTGCTGAGAACGTTTCAGTGAGCGACGAACCTTTTCACTGTTTCTCCCTGACTTATTAATATGCACAGTCTATATTCTACAGTTATTTGGAACTGAATTAAGTGCTTTCTTTAATCGTTTATGGAAATATTGCAGTAGATTGGAGCAGATCAGAGTAGACCAGGTATTCAAGCGTCACATCATCGCTAGCCACATCGCTTTACCAGTTCGTTATCTGAATGTCCCCACAGTCAAGTTATCGCAATGTCTCGTGCGTCGTAGCCAGTGGACTAAAATTAACATCAATTCTTTTCCAAATTCTGTTTGCATGTATACACGACTCTAAAAGTGCATTACTACCTGGATTCTCCTTTTCCTGCAATACCAGGCAACCCAAAAACTCGGCGGTTGTGTTGGTTGCGAATTAGAAAGGCGTTGGATCAAACCTCAATATATTAAAAAAATATCAGTGTGGCAAACTGCAAATAAGAATAACACGAATTGTTAAGAGTTACAATTTTATTATTGTGTCGGAGTTGAATGACATCAAAAATTAGAAAATGATCTTACCTAAGCAATTCAAACAAGATGATTGGCAAGAAACAGATATTAGAGGAAACCATTTCTCTCCTTCATCTCCAAACAAGAATGTCATAAAAACGAAAAACAGTTATATAATGTAAAGGTTTAATATAAAAGCGCCACACAAAATTTTGAAAGTTGACACCCGAAAGGCAAGGATAACAGAACCGAGGTGAGTGAAATAGTGCGAAGATATTGCGGACGTAAAATGAGGGAATACGAGTTTCGTATTTTCCTTAAAAAAACGGTTGGATGGGACACCGAATCATCCACGAAAAATCAAAAGTGCTAATAACAGTATATCAGATGTGTGTAAAGGACATGAAGAATAACAACATAACTTTGTCTATGGACAATACGAAAAAAAAAATAAACGAATACGGGATTTTTAAGTTCTGCGAATAAACGTTTTTTTGGAGGAAAAAGCCCCCACCCGAAATTTTCAAAGTTGACGCCCGAAAGGCAAAAGTAAGTGAACACATGTGAATGAAATTGTGCACAGATATTTCAGACGTGAAATGAGGATACGGGTTTCGTATTTTCCTGGAGGAGACGGTTGGATGGGGCACGGACCTGTCCAAACATTTGATTACGAAATATCAAAAGTGCGAGTAACGGTATGTCAGATGTGTATAAAGGACATGAAAAATTGCAACACAACATTTTGTATGGACAATACGCAAAAAGAAAGAAGAATATGGGCTTTTATGTTCTCCGGAAAAAAGGTTTTAGGGTTGAAATCCCCCATCGAAAAATTTGAAAGTTGACGCCCGGAAGGCAAGAAGTGAACCGGAAGGAGAAGGAGGGGGTATATATATATATATATATATATATATATATATATATATATATATATATATATATAAATAAATCAATTTATATAAGACTGAAAGTGACTATTTTTGTAAATTAATATCTCTTGAACTATCTGACCGATCTCAATCAAATTTTCAAGATATATGAGGCTTGGATCTGGAAATATTTTTATAATTTCACTTTAACGCCACACCCGAGGGGGTGGGGAGGTGGACGTACAAATAAAAAATAATAACACCTAATAACTTTTGAACCACCCAACCAATCTCCGTCAAATTTTCAACATATGTGAGAGTCAGCCTTTGGGTGTTTTTTTTTTGTTTCACTTTGACAAGCCAACGCAGGGGAGGTGGAGGGGGAGATATACGTAAAAATAAAATAAAAATGACTGCCTTTGTGAATTCATCACTCTTGAACTAACCGACCAATCTAAATCAAATTTTCAATGTATAAATGAATTTAAGGGCAGGGATTGCTTTAGGCTATTCACTTTGATGAAGCAACGTAGGGGTTGGGGGAGAGGAAGAGAAATTTCAAAATGATCAAAAATGACCGATATTAGTGTTGAATCCATAGTTTTCGGGTTCGATGAGACAAACAGTGACACTTCTGATGCTGTTTGAATCCAAGTTCAGCAATGATAGTTGGGGAGGGGGAGGGTACAATGGAGTAGAGGGCATAAACATTTTAAAATGATCGAAACTGACTAATATTAGTGTCGAATCAATAGTTTTAGGTGTGGCTGAGATTAACAGTGACAATTCTGAAGCTGTGTGCCGCAGCTTATGGGAGGGGGAGCTATATATAATAATAATTGAAAACTACCAATATTAGTGTCTAATACATAGTTTTCGGGATCATTCTGATGAACTGTGACATTTTCGACCCTATTCAAATGCAAAATCAGCTCTGCCATTGCGGGAAGGGGAGAAAGTGATATACAAAATGATCGATAATGGCCATTATCAGTGTCGAATTTATAGTTTACTGGGTCGCTTAGATGAACAGTGGTACTTCCGGTCCCATTTAAATTCAAATTCAACCCCACAAATTGGGGGAGGGGGAGGGAGATATATTTAAAAATGACCGAAAATGACAGATAATTAGTCTTGAATCCACATTTTTGGGGGATCGCTGATATGAACAGTGACGCTGTCGATGCCATGGCCCGCAACATGGAATAGGGGGAAACATACATATAAATGACCGAAAATAACCATTCTTGGTGTCGAATGCGTGATTTTTGGGGTCGCCGATATGATCAATGAGCTTTCCGATGCTGTTTAAATCGATGCCATTAAAAACGAAAACAGCATATTTCACGGGTACTGAACACATTAAATATGGAGTTGTGTATTTATATTTTCATTTCAAGCCAGCTAAACGGGTAATATATGCTAGTAATACTAATAAAGCTCAGGTACTGTCCTTTCTCTATTTCAAAACCACCATTTTTAATCTCTTTCCTATAACATCTATTACTGGAGCTATAAGTATATTTTTGTTTTTCGTCTTTATACAACACCAAGGTTATAAAGACCATCTATTTAATGTGGGTTTGGAGTTTGAATCTGATAGGCCGTTCTCAACCATACTATCTCGCCTCCAGAAAACTGGGTTACAGGGCAGAGTCCAAAGAAAGAAATTTATATCTCTTTTGCTAAAAAAAAATAGTTCGCATACTAGTCTTAGCACATGTCTATAATTTTTTCAACGAATCTGTATGAGACCTGCAAATGACACAGGACTGAAAGTTGAGTTTACTCCAGGAGTCGAATCTGGTATCATTCTAACAAAAAGATTCAAATGGCTGACTACTTTAATGCACATATTTCATTCTCATGTAAAAATTTAGGGTGATCCCGACCCGCTAAACTCCCCGTGTATATGGGCTTGTGTGGCCCCCCACCCTCGAACCCAATTTTCTGGGAGAAAACCTCTATTATTCCTTCTGTCTGTCTAGTTTACTGAAAAAATGAAAAGCAAACTATGTCACGGAGCATAGAGTTGGAAATGATTGACATGTTGCGTTGCAGACATATTTCGTACCGTTGATGATTTTGGGAGGCTTTCCAGGGACAAAATTCCGCTCGTAGTTATATCTCCTATGGTGCTCAATATGAGTTGAGTTGATTTTATAATCTCTTTCAGCAGCGAGGCTATATGAGACGGGACCTGCTGATTAATCGTGAAATCCGAACCATATGAGCTCTCGGCGGAATCGAACCCGGGTCTCTCAAGGCCTGTACGCTAACCACTTAGCCATGAAGAAGCTCGGAGCTCATATTAGTAAAGAAGAAAGCACATTATGGGAATTTCAGTGCAGACAACTAAGTACAACGACTGTTACATGAATATTTTTCATCTTGAATATATTGTGATAATGGTAAATCTATTTGATATCACTTCTTAAAAAATAACATTCTATTTTCTGTAACTCACTACAATATACAAGTTAAATATCATACAGTGTGCAAAAGAGGAGGAGGGATAACAACGTATTATTGCTTCCTACCCCAGGAACAAAACCTTTTTTGTAGTATTCAACGTTACAAAGAATTTGTTATTGACTGATACCTACACATAAATTGACAGAAGGAAAGTCTTAATTTTAATACTGAAGCTGCCCTCAGTCAAGCTGTGCGCAGGTGTGGTTTCTGTGTCTTGTAACATTGTGTTAAAAAACAGACATAAGGTCGGTCGTCAGTTGCTTAGTTCTTTGTAAAGCAACTAATAAGACTTTTTTCTTTTATACAAATCATATTGTTGTTTGAAGCTTCTTTATTCCTTATAAAAACAGTATACCCAGGTTCACGGAAGCCCATAGGAATTGTAATAGAAAGTCGAAAAACATCTTTATCATTCAGATCCTTTATTATTATTATTATTATTATTATTATTATTATTATTATTATTATTATTATTATTATTATTATTATTATTATTATTATTATTATTATTATTATTATTATCACAATATTTTTCCTTAGTCCTCATAGCAATTAATACTTAGCAGTATGGGGTCCCGGGTTCAAACCCTGCTCCGCCAAGTGAACGTTGTGGTGGACAAACACCGTGTGCGTGTGTTTTCTCGGGGTTCTCAAGTTTCTTCCCACTTTCTTCATTCCACCATTTCATTCATTTCTCATAATCACCGTCTCCTTTAGCCTAACCGGCATAAACGTGGGATGTAAAACTCAAATATTTCATTTCATTTTAATACTTATCAGCACGGATAAAAGTGCGTCGGAACGCAGGGTATCCCGTCCCCCACCTCCAAGAAACTGCGTACGGCGTCCCCCAGTTCCTAAGCAATTACAATGGTCAAAGTTATACTTGGGGGACGGCGTGACGTCATGACGCTCCCTACCGTCCCCCTACCTTTTCAAATGATTCCATTCCATCTCGCCTAATCCCACCTCACCTAACGATTTATCAGCCACTTATATCTCCAAGATAAGAATGTCCACCATTTTAGGCGAGATGGGAATTTCCATCTTACCTAATCCCATCTCGCCCAAAATGGCGGTAGGATGGAAGGACGGAATTTGTGTACTAAAGAGGGAATTCCTCTATTACCATTTAACCAGATATTTCAATCAATATTGGCAATTTCTGTCAACTAGAATATAAATATATAATAAGTACTATACAAGAAGAAAGCAAGGGGGAAGGCGATTTAGTGAATTTAGTTCACTTTAGGTTTGTTTTGGGAATACTGGAAATTGATTGGCAAACAGAAGCTAATCAGAAACAGGGCAGAACTAACACCGACAACGTTTGGGAGCTGATTCTTGACACCAAGATAAGACAACTTGGGTGCACAAATGCTTCCTATGACCAGCCAAAAACCTGTCCGGAAAATGCCAAAACCAGACGTAAATAGAGAACAAAATGTCGGATCGAAGTGGGGGAAAGGATTATTTTTAGCCATAGCTTCCATTAATGCACAACTCTGTATGGTACATAGGCAGCACAAAGGTCACCCCCAAAGAAATTGAAGAATTATTGGGATATTTTATGAAACGTTGACTGAAGCAAATTAACTGCAATTAAATACGACATTTCAAGTTAGATGTCAAAGTTACAAGAACATCGTTAAAATTATATAACAAAAATTGAAGATGCACATATTTGATTGATCTACTTTGTCTCAGTATAGAATTGGCTATCGAGGAAGAACTGAAATTATATGAAGTCCATAAAGTTTAAATGTTATGCCTTCTAGGCTAATGAAGACAGAGAGATCACGAATGGCTATGGGGCAGCGTGTGCGACTTTGCCATAGGAGTCCCGGCTCCGATTCGCGGCGGAAGCGCAAGTAGTTCAGATCTCACGTTAATCCGTAGCTCCATATCTCATGTAATTTTGCTACCGACGGGATGCTTAACGAAATCCGATACAATAATATGAGAGGTAATAGATGGAAGCTAATTTTTGGGAAATACTTCGTGAAATGAGAATGTAGGAGAAAACAGAATAATCCCGAGAAATCTCACGGGTACGATGGTATCCACTACAAACTTTTATAGTCTGGGATCAAACGAGGTCCATCCCGCACCAGAAGTAAGCGCTCTATCACTAAGTCACCCTGCCCCTACTTTGGAGGAAACACTATGATGTATCGATAGATACATCTGACAGATGTATCGATATACCAAATATTGAGTGTGATAAACCAACATCGAAGAAGTATAAACGGTCAGAATGTGGGATTTGTGGAGTTTCCTTCATGCGAAAATGGTAAGTATGTTTTTGAATGTCAGTTATTCTTACCTGTATGCCCGCGTCCCTTAGGGGTTGTGGGAGGACACGGTGTCTCAGTGGTAAACAGCTTGCCTCTGGTAATTGGGGCCTCTGGTTCGATCCTCAGCTAAGAAACTTTGTGGTGGACACCATCGTATCGTATGTGGGGTTTCTCAGGATACTCCAATTTCCTTCCACATTCTCATTCCATCATATCTTCCATCATCACTCACTGGCCTTAATAATTGTCTCCCTTAGCCTAAAGAGCATAATCGTGTTTTGTTAAAATGGAATACTTCATTTCATTTTACAGGGGTTGCTTACAGTTTGTCGGTGGGTTACCGTTAAGATAGTTTTTAATAGGTTGTATTATTGATACTATTATTTGTAAGAAAGAAGGAGGCTATGGGGCTCATAATTTCCGAAAGGCTGAGAACTGCAATTGTACGTTGATTGTAAGAAATGCTAAAGGCACGTACTAAATTCGATTTGTGAGTCTTTTAGCATTATTAGTCGTATTATGGACAAGAAATAGCTCACATATCTAAAAAAAAAGAAAGAAAAAAAGAAACTAACAATGAAATTTGATATTCGACAGTGAAATATAATAATATACAACTTGGATATCAAATTTCGAGGTTAGTTTTCTTGGCTTTGGATACGTTCAACTTACATCTGTTTTCGTGATAGTCCAAACTTTCAACATACGAGTATGTCTCCTAGATTTTCGTAACTAACTATGAAGATTATCCTAATTCTAACAAATAAGTACAGATAATGATCAGTAAAGTTCATAATTGACTTTTTAGAACATGCTGGCCCTAACTGATATATCACATCACTACCTTTCCATTTCCAAAATTATTACAGATATCAATATGGCGGATTTCAAGATGGCGCAGGAGGTTCGTGATCTAATCTGCCCATTATTCTTTTGTCAATATGTGAAAGTATCACGTTTGCATTGTCCATCATTCACTATTTTCACGATTCAACAGTTGATTTGATGTATTTCAATAACATAGCATAGCCCTTCTCCCATCAATTTTAACCCCTATCCGTTTCTTATGACGTTCAGCCCTTATAACTTTACACATATACATATTTCCACATCCTCTATCAGTCGCACTGCGTCTCATCCCTTAACTCGATCCATCCATTTGGACCCTTTACTTGTCAGACAATTTTTTCTTGATGGAGAAACAGAGAAAATAAATCTACAATGAGTAACAAGTAACACTCCCAAGTGTAACACGCAGATTTTGATGAAATTTGGCAGGTACATAATACACATACAATAAACGAATACGTGCACTTTTATTTTCTGCAGTAAAACTGTCTGAGGGGGCAAAATCCCCACCAAAAATTTTGAAAGTTAACGTTCGAAAGACAAAAACAAGTGGACCGAAGTTAACGAAATTGTGCACAGATATTGAAAACGTTAAGTGAAGAAATACGGGTTTCGTATTTTCCTGGAAAAGACGGTTAGGTGGGACACGGACCCCTCCAAATCTTTGAGCACGAAATATCAAAATTGCTACTAAGAGTATATCAGAAGTGCCTAAACGACATGAAGAATTGGAACAATACTTTGTGTGGGGACAATAAGCAAAAAATAAACGAATACGGGTTTCTTATTTTCTGCGGAAAATCAACTTTAGGGGACAAAATTCCCACCCAAAATTTTGAAATTTGCCTCCCGAAAGGCAAAAACAAGTGGACCGAAGTGAATGAAATTGTGCACAAATATTATAGAGGTAAGATGAAGGAATACGTGTTTCGTTTCTTCCTAAACAGAAAAAAAATACTTTTGGGTGGACCGAGGCGTTCACTGGCGGAAGGAGTGAACCGAAGCGAATGAAATTGTGTGTAGATATTGAATATGTAAAATAAGGCCTTTCGTGTTTCACAAGTGTATTCATCCGATTTTTTTCAAATTTGGCAGATCAGCAATAAGCACAAACAGTATATATAGTATTTTATATTATTTCAGGAGACATCTTTAACACTTACAATGTTTTCGTGACCAAATGTTTGGAGGGATCCTCACCCAACCATTTTTTTAAAGGAAAATACGAAGCCCGTATTCCCTTATTTTATGTGCAAAATATCTGTGCAAAATTTCATTCACCTCGGTTCACTTCTTTTTGCCTTTCGGGCGTTAATTTCAAAATTTTGGGTGGGAGTTTTTGAACCCTAAAACAGTTTTTTTTTTCGCAGAAAATAAAAAAAAACTATTCCTCTGTTTTTGCGAATTGTCCATACGTAAAGTTTCGTTGCAATTCTTTATGTCCTTTACACACATTTGTGATAGTGTTACTAGCACTTTTCATATTTCGTCATCAAAGATTTCGAGGGCTCCGTGCCTGACCAAACCTTCTTTTCCAGGAAAACACGAAACTCGTATCCTCATTTTACGTCTACAACATCTGTTAACAATTTCATTCACTTCGGTTCACTTCTTCCTGCCTTTCGGGCGTGAAGTTTCAAAATTTTGCGTGGAGGCTTTTGCCCCATAAATCGCTTTTCCGCAGAACATAAAAACCCGTATTCGTTTAATTTTTGGCGTATTGTCCATACACAAATTTATGTTGCAATTCTTCATGTACTTTACACACATCTGACATACTGTTACTAGTACTTTTGATATTTCGTGATCAAAGGTTTGGAGGGGTCAGTGCCCCACCCAACCTTTTTTTATAGGAAAATACGAAACACTTATTATTCACTCATTTTATATCTACAATATATATGCACAATTTCATTCACTTCGGTTGAGTTGTTTTTGCCTTTGCGGTGTCAACTTTCAATATTTTGGGTGGGGCTTTTATATTAAACCTTTACATTATTTTTTTTCTTTTTTATGAGATTCTTTTTCGGGGGTGAAGGAGAGAAATGCTTTCCTCTGATGTGTGTTTCTTGCCATTCATCTTGTTTGAACTGCTTAAGTAAGATCATTTTCTAACTTTTGATGTCATCCAACTCTGTCACAATAATAAAATTGTCATTCTGAACAATTTGTTTTATTCTTAATTGCAGTTTGCCACACTGATATATTTGTTACAAAATTGAGGTTTGGTCCAATGCCTTTCGCATTTGCAACCAACCCAACCGCCGAGCTTTTTGGATTGCCTGCTATTGGAGGAAAAGGAGAATTGCACGTGGTAATGTACTTTTGGAGCCGTGTATACATACAGGTGATTTAACCTGAGTGCTTTAAGAATGAGCTGCCAACATTGATTAATGGACCCATGCAGATCGTATCTCGAACCTCTTGGTTCGGGGAGTGTTACTCCACGTTTCGAGGTAGCAATCACGCACGTCGCGTCGAGCTTCAAGTATAATATTGTGCTAAGGGGCATAAGCTATTAGCCGGCGAAGGACGTTTTCTTACGGTTAGTCCCGATCAATAAGTCCCAGGTTCATATACTAGTGCGCTAAAAAGTTATAAACGCGCCCTCCAACATTAGCATTCCACTTTGAAGACTAATTTTGCTAAAGACTCATGTCGACTCTTCAAGACTGTTTGGAGCAGCAACTAGATTACTACTTGGGATTATTCCGGCGACACTTCCCCCAGTGCTAATCCCCCAAGTGCGTTAATGGTGTGAGAAAAGAATTTATAGTGAAATCTCAATTATAATCTTATACACAGAGAAAAATCCGTTATCCGTACAGCGGTATATTGTACAAATATACGGTATCCTCTTGCTTACTATAGAAATCAGTACGGAGCATACGTTATCCGTATGCTACATAGGCACTGCCCTTACATGTTACATCATGCCGTTGCAGGATGTCTGACATCTAACAGTTTTCCGTACATCACATGCATATACTTATGTTACCTTCGTCAGCTACATGTTATATACGTCCATTTGTATGTGAGATCCTGACCGCCTACATTGTTTCATACGGAAAATACGTATATATGGAACACTTATACAGAAAGTGTTATAAAACATGCGTTTTCAGTTATACGTCTGCTGTACGTTAAGTCCAAAAACTACAGGAATTACGCATGTAACCTATCTTTTTAAGTACGCCACCTACATTTTTTTTCTCAGTGTATATCCTGAGAAACCCCACATACGATACGATGGTGTCCACCACAAAGTTTCTTGGCTGAGGATCGAACCAGAGGCCCCAATTACCAGAGGCAAGCTGTTTACCACTGAGACACCGTGTCCTCCCACAACCCCTAAGGGACGCGGGCATACAGGTAAGAATAACTGACATTGAAAAACATACTTACCATTTTCGCATGAAGGAAACTCCATCACTTCAAGCCATAAAACTTCCACATCCAGTCGGACTCACGTCCAGTTCGGATATACTGTGAAAATCTAATTATCTCTACGAAAGCTATCATAAGACATATTTTGTAAATCACAAAGAACGAATTGAATTCATTCTTTCATCCTCTGCTGATGGTATACTCAAGCGTTGGGGATGACTAGAAAGACTCAGATACATACACTATGCGATCAAAAGTATCCGGATACCTGGCTGAAAATGACTTACAAGTTCGTTGCGCCCTCCATCGGTTCTGCTGGAATTCAATATGGTGTTGGCCCACCCTTAGCCTTGATGACAGCTTCCACTCTCGCAGGCATACTTTCAATCAGGTGCTGGAAGGTTTCTTGGGAAATGGCAGCCCATTCTTCACGGAGTGCTAAAATGAGGAGAGGTATCGATGTAGGTCGGTGAGGCCTGGCACGAAGTCGGCGTTCCGAAACATCCCAAAGGTGTTCTATAGGATTCAAGTGAG
Organism: Thermobia domestica; assembly: GCF_964235325.1. Classification (NCBI taxonomy): domain Eukaryota; kingdom Metazoa; phylum Arthropoda; class Insecta; order Zygentoma; family Lepismatidae; genus Thermobia; species Thermobia domestica. Next base: position 294,766,839 of record NC_137459.1, on the reverse strand, counting down.
GACTCTGTGTAGGCCAGTTCATTTGAGAGATGTTTTGGTCGTGTACCCACTCCGTAACAGGCCGTGCAATATAAACAGTTGCTCGATCGTGTTGAAAGATGCAATCGCCATCCTCGAATTGCTCTTCAACAGTAGGAAGCAAGAAGGTGCTTAAAACATCAATGCAGGTCTGCGCTGTGAGAGTGCCACGCAAAACAACAATGGCTGTGTTAGCTCAAGCCGATACATCAACAACCTTTTATTTGGAGTGCGTCAATTTATTCACCCAGTAAACTACAAAACACATTACATTCTTATATTGGGTATAGTTCATTTATTCTTAATCTGTACTGGAACTAAATATTCACAATATTCTCATTAAAAAGATTCGTAACACACATATTCATACTTCATATAATATTATTTGTAATTATATTTGCAACAACCTCAAGATATCGTCATACCAATCATCAATTATTTATGTGATATTTTTCTATGTTTGCACATATTCATTACCATTTTCAGCTTCAAAACAGCTAGTGTCACATTTATAAAACACTTTGTGTCAATCTGTACCATTCCAACATTTCTCCCCTTTTTACAAAATTAAGCTTATATCTTGCCCATCTTCCTACATAAAAATAAATTCAATCTAAGAATATGCTTTTTTTACGTGTATCCCCACCTATCAGGCGGTTTCCTATTTCTCATAGATCTTCGAAGAGTTTGCTGTACTACATTATCCTGGGTTAATAATGGCTGAACTAATGGTGAAGAGTATTGTCTCCATGGAGCCTGAGGTATCTGAGAACCATTCACTTTGGGCTGATCTCTTCTACAATTCTCTTTGAATGCTTTGTTAAATGTATTTCCATTTTCTGGAACTCGGTCACAAAAATCCAATTTAAGTTGATGCGCATGGTACATACGGGTGATCCCATCCACTACTGCTTTGTACGTATTTCTACCGACTTTATTTAATAACGTCCCTTTTATGAACTTTGGAATTGATCCTCTGTGAGTTTTGACCCATACAGGTTTTCCAAGTAAATTATCCGTCTCGCTTAGTCTGTGATCGGGTTTCTTTCGAGGAATACAGAACCATGTACGAGGTTTAAATGTGAGAATTGTTTCTGCCGGCGTCTTATTTGACCATTTTCCATTGGTATGTAAAAATAAGTAATTGATTTGTCTAATCCATGATTGAAACATATTTCGATTCACTCTATAGTTGGCTTGTATAAATTTTAGTTTCAATAGTTTTTTAATTGATAGCTTTTGAAATCGTGGCCGATGCAAATTCCACCGTCCTTAAGTTATTATTGTAACTATTAAATAATACAGCTCCCACCCCATAGGGAGAGGCGTCTGCCATGATAAGAATATCCGCCGTTTCATCAAATGGGTGGAGAACTGGAAGATAAAATTTCTTTGGTGTTATCAAACTCATGTTGATGTATCTTATCCCATTTCCATCGTACACCCTTATGCAACAAATGGTTTAGATTGGGAATTTTCAAGGACAATGCTGGCAAATGCTTATGATAAAAATTAACCATTCCCAGAAAGGATTGTAACTCTTGAACACATTTGGGCGGGGGCGCAGTTATTACAGGTTCTAATTTTGTCTTCGCGGACAGGCTGGAAGCTAGAGACCTGCACGGGCCGATTTATTCGGCCCGAGCCCAATCCAGCCCGCGGGTAAAGATCCCGTAAAAATAACATAAGAAATAAATATAAAACAAATAGCTTCTTTTTAACTAGATCATCATTCAATATGTTAGATACAGTTAAGGTTATTGCAACAAATAAAGCCGTTTATCTCATTTTAATTCTTTAAAATATGTTCATTTGAAAACGTACAGTAAATGATCGATCTTGTCTCGTCTCTCGTCTTTGGTGTGAGCAGTCCCGGGTTGAATTCCCGCGGGGGATACTCCGTCAAAAAAGTGTATAAGTTTTTTCAGGCCCGCAGCCTAAGTAAAGTTTTTCTTCATACACAACAAGCAAATACCGGGATGGTACCTAAAATACAGGTCCCAGGTCGTTTGTTTCCTTACCCAATCATTTCTTCCTTCCCTTTCCTCTTACAGTGTGATGGCTGAGGGACGTCATTTCTCAAATCGTGAAGGGCTAAATGGCCTTAGATGCCGAGAGCCTAGAAATCTAATTCCTAATTTTCCCTAAAATATTAACATTTTATTGGTGCGATCGTTGTGATTCCCATTACCCCAAACAGAGACTTCCAGAAAATTTCAAATGTATTTTGCAGATAAATAAACAATCGAGAATAATGACACTTAAAAACAGTAGATGAAGCACAGTATCAAAAACTACAGCTAAAAATGAGAGACATTAAATATACTCGTAAGTTAATTAAAAAGGGACCTGAAAAAAAACTATCTTCAATAATTTCTCTCCTTTGACTAGCAGATACCGTAACATGCAGATTAATTTGTTGTAACCCCGTGTACCGTAGTCGCTAACCCTCTCGCCTTTGATGCGAGCGGTGCCAGGTTCGATTTCCTGTGGGGATACTCGGTCGGAAAATGTAAAAACTTTTTCAGACTACTCATCTGGGGTGAGGTTTTCCTCATTCGTCTCCAGTTCCCCAGGTAGTGTGATCGCTTAGAGAGCCATACGTACATGAGGGAATTTACCTTTAGCTATAATATTTTCTTGAGGGGGGCAAATTTTGTTCTTATTTTACAAGAAAACATTTCCATGATAACTGTAGTGTAACATGGCTTAGTTAAAGAAATTGCAAAGAGAAAATTTAGTGCAAAAACGTGTAATTTTCATTTTAAATCAATTTTAAACGAAACTGGTCGAGCTAAAACATTAATTTTCTTAATCAGAATTTTTTCTTGTTTAAGAATGAAGAGGGGGGAAAATAACTTGGGAACCCTAACGACATAAGTTGAAACTTTAGCATCGATTCAGATGTGAGACAAATGTTTCTGAATATGATGGGCGGAAGTACGGGCATTCGAAAGCAGGGGTTTGGGGTAAAAATATGTAGATAGCGAATATGATTACCTCACGTAGACAAAGTTCTCGTATAGGTTAGTCGTTAGAAAGCATTTTTAAAAAATCGATATTCGCCCTTTCACATAGGAACAGATTAGAATAACCATGTCTGATATAATTTAGAACCGGATTTTATACTTACAAGGGAAGGTCACGAACTGGCTCGCTGACATCCGAACGATGCAATTGTGTTTGTGTTTGGTATGTTATAACTCGACGAATCCCAAAGATGTACGTGCCATCGATCGAGATATCGTAAGTTAAAATATATTTTGTAACGTAAAAACTATTAGCTGGCAGAATAGTTTGAACTGGCTCATTTGTTCGGAAACGGTTGGGCTGGTGGAAAACTCGGCAAACACGTATACTTTCATTCTCAAGGGCACACTCTCTGGGACCCTGCGGGAGACCCTGGGGCAAACTTTTTTTACTCCAAAAAGTATTCCCTTGAAAATGATAGGATATGTGTTCGCCGAGTTTTCCATCTACCAAACCGTTTCCGAACAAATGACCCGGTTCAAACTTTTCTGGCAGCTAATAGCTTTTACATTACAAAATATATTCTAACTCTCGATATCTCGTTCGGTGGCATGTATAACTTTGGAATTCGTCTAGTTATAACATATCAAATGCTAACACAATAATCTCGTTCGGATCTCAGTGGAGCCTGTTCGTGACCTTCCCTTTGTTAAGAATGGTAATAGATTTCAATTCCTAGTCTCTTATAAAGGTAGTTTACCAGTATGAAGATTCAATTCGCAATTGAACAAGAAAATGAATGTGCTAGAGTCACGTTTCTCGATTTTGTTTCAAATAATTTACACATAAATTAGAAACGTAATTTGCTAACACTTGCAAAACATAAAAGTTCGTAAAATTGTGTTTTTAATATAAATGTGAACCATTTATCTTAAAACGCCCTTATAACTTTTACATTAATATACTAGAAAATGCTGAAACTTTAAACTGAAGGAATTATAAGCAGCATTGCCAACTTCATGCATATATTTTCATACCTCCAGAACGGTTAGAGGTATCAAATTGATGTTAACAGTATTGTGACGGCTACTCTATTGAAGAATACCTACGTGATCAGATGTGATACTTACTGAAATGAAACTTTTTTTTTAATGTGAATAGTTTAATCCCCTTGACTTTGTACTCATTTATTCAAAATATGTTAAATCATGATCATAGTATTTGACACATAAAGTAATTTGGATGTGCGTCACCATATCTGCTTCAGTTGTGTTATTAGTTATTACTGTTGTAGAGGCCTTCAAAGTTTGAGAGTTTGAGACACTGTAGCTCCTTAGTTTGTAACACTGAATAATTAATACTTGTTTATCGAGAAATAATTGATGTAGCATAAAGATTTGATCCAACACTTCAACTGTACTCTTTCTATTCTTATAAAAAAACATCCTCGTTCTATGATTTTTTTCTGAGAATGTAGGTGGCAGTACTTAATTACTTATCGTCTTTTCGGTCGTAGAATAGCAACGGCTCAATACTACATAGACATAGTGTCCCTCCCCCGTAAAAATATCGGGCAGCATCCAACTATTGTAGTATTGAACCACCCAAACCTTTGAAATTTTGGCCGAAAAATTTCTAGGTGAGAGCTTTTCTATATTTGTATATTTATCTTTAAAAGAAGCTGTTAATTATCAGATTGTGTCCTTTCCTACCAGTGATACCAGACACTCGTAGCAGAGTGTCATGCATAATCCAGAAAGTTACAAATACACTATTTTAATATCTTGCAGCAGTTGGTTATACTAGTTCGATTTTTACGAATGTTTCTGTATATTTCTCCAAAACTAGAAACCATGGATTCAATGAAAAAAAAAAATACATAGTAATTACCGGTAGTATTTCGTAACATAGGTAGTAAGAATAATTTAATTTCCACCACTTTGATTAGATCAAAAATACATAGTTTTAAAATGTAATATGTACGCCGGAAGTTCGGTTCAATTCCGCATGTTTTTAAGTCCCGATTCATGACATAAGTTAATGATGATGAAGTGTGCTCGTAAGAAGCAAGTGTTTCTTTTTTTTTTAATCTTAAAACTGGAAACTTTTTAAATAGCCTATGTTTAAAAGCAAGGGAAAATTCTGCATTCATGAAATCATGTCCTAGTAAGTACTGGATAATCTACAATGGGGTGTGCAGTGGCTCAGTGGTAATCCGGTGGGTGTCGCCGAGCGATCTAGACGTTAGGATGACGATTGTGAGATAAAGGCAATTGGGGATTCGAATCCCTCTGAAGAACATAGTCGGAATTTTAACAGTCCTCAATATTTCTGTGTTCATGTCCCTGTAGTGTTTGGATTACGTTAAATGTACGTGATATGCCCATGGCGAACAATAACCCGGTTGGGGCGATATTTTAAAGCGGTAGAGCGCTTACCTCTGGTGCGTAGGGTTCATGGTTCGATTTTCGACCATTATGTCAAGAAAGCTCCTGATACATTGCGTCCCAACGTCCTGACTACGTGTCCGTGACTAGGCTGGACATAATTGAGTCGATCACTAACAGGTTGAGTTGTAGTGACTCAGTCTGGCGAAGGGCTGTCATGCCAGTAGTTATGATATTTCCTAAGATAAAGTATATATCATTCAACAGACCACATTGAGATGAACCAGATGGCATGCTTGGAGGTGAGGCATTTATCTTTTTTCTTGTTTTTTTAGAAGAAGAATGGAAACAAATTTTATCGCGTTAAAATGTATGTCACTCGTTGCTTCGTTGTCAATCTGATGATGCAGTTGATACTTTTACTCTCCCAGATAAAATTATTTCAGATGGTATCTAGAGTTGTTTCTCTTAACAATAACATATTAGTTGTAACCACTTAACTAGTACAGTCGACTCAAGATTTACCGGGAACAGCTTAACCCATGTTCGTCGATAAAGAAAATATTTGTAGCGCAAGAATCATGACCGCGTACGCTAGAGAGGAAAAGAGAACAGACATTGAATTGGCAGTGAAATTTGAGTTAACAACTACTTTTCAAATTTGGCCCCAGGGGCGGATCCAGGGAGGGGTGATTGGGGCGATCGCCCCCCAAAAGAGGAGAACTTTCTTATTTTTATATATAAATAGAACCCACCCCAAAGTTTTGAGCCCTCAAAAGTAGCAGTATGACAACCCACCGCCCACCCAGAAGTCGGTCCTGGATCCGCCCCTGTTTGGCCCCACATTTTTCTCTATACCCAAACTTGTGTGTTGTCCCTCACCTAGTGTCCCTGTTACTTTTCAGCATTACAATTTTTGTTTCCTGTGTACTCCCGTTTGATTTTAAAGCAATAAGAATCATTTGGCTTCGTACGAAAGTTGTCGTGAAACATGTTTTCTTTTATCCGTAACGTAAATTCATCCCTTTATCACTTACTGACTTTAACTGCATTCACCGAAAATGATTGAGAGCCTCAAAGGAAATATGCACCATGCTGCTACAAAATCAAATAGGTCCATACTTGTATATTGACGAAAAATATCGTGGAATACATTCATTTTTTTATTGAGGATTCACCCTTAAATTCTTGAGAGACCTAAACCCCATGCAAGGATTAGGATTAGGGTTTAGATTTCTGGGCTTCCGACATCTATAGGCATGTTAGCCTGTCACACATATGAGGGATGGCGTCCCTCGGCCAACACACTTTCCGGGGAATTGAAGAGAAAGAAAGGAATTGGGAAGGAAGGAAGCCGCCTGGGTACCAATTCTATATACCATCCTGGCATTTGCCTGGTGTGGATGACGAAAACCCACGAAAACCTCATTCAGAATGGCTGGCCTAAAAAAGCTGTTATACCTTTCCGACCGATTGTTCCTACCTGGAATCGAACCCGGAACCTCTCGCGCTAAAGGCTTGAACGTCAGCGATTACACTGCAAAGGGCACATTGAACCCCATGCAGTAGGTGATTAGAAAGCCTAAAAGAAAGTATGCACCACATTTCGCAACCAAATTCTTTTTGTGAAAGTAGTCAGAGAAAATTATTTTCATATTATTTCAATAACGAAACTTCGAAAATTGAAGAACTTTCTCTTTCTTAGCAACTTATCCTTAACCAGCTTATCAACTTATATATATATATATATATATATATATATATATATATATATATATATATATATATATATATATATATATATATATATATATATATATATATATATCCCTCTTCTCTTCCCTAAGTTCTACCGTCAAAGTATATATATATTTAAAAAGCTTGCCAGTCCCGAACCTCATCAATGTTGTAAATTTGATTGAGATCGGTCGGGTGGTTCATGAGGTATTAACTCAAAACCAGTCACTTTCGTTTTTATTATTTTTTTATCTACCCCTCCTCCTCCTCCTGTATGTTGCTCCAACAGAGTGAAATGATCCAAACCATCCCAGGCCCAAAACTAATCTATGTTAAGAGACTGATAATGATCACTCGGGTGGTTCAAGAGATTAAGAGTTAGAAACATAGTCACTTTCAATTTTATAATATAGATAAGTTGTTTTCGCACCATGTGCGAACAATCTCGAAATATTTTAATAGTAAATAGATAATATAGTCACTATTTACTATTTTAATGCCGTTCATTCTAGTTTGGAACTTCCTTGCCTTCATTAAAATTAAAATCTAAAGACGATACTGTGTCTGATGAAAGCAATGAAATATTAATTTAACGTAATTTGCTTTGGTTAGATTTTAGTTTCAATTATTTACTATTCCAAACAATTTAAAATCATCAGCATATACCACCAATTTTTTTTTCAGGCAGATCATTCATAAATAAGGAAAATAAGAAAGGGTATTTGCGAAATCTTGATACAATCATGACTAGGGGTCCTTTGACCAATTATTAATTTATACTACTACTACTACTACTACTACTACTACTACTACTACTACTACTACTACTAATAATAATAATAATAATAATAATAATAATAATAATAATAATAACAATGTACGGTATTATATTTTGTTTATTCACGTCTCAGTTCTGTTTCTCTATCATTTTTCTTCACTCCTTTCCCTCATTTGACATACCGACTCGATCAATGACAAAGTCCCTGTAATGTAGTTCGTGAGGTTTTATTGTACTAAAATGAAAAGAAAAGATAAAGAAGAAACAAGAAGAAACAAAACAAAAGGAAACAGCTCCAGAAAAAATAATAAAATTACATCTGGGAAATATGCGAGACACGTCCAGTAGCATTTCCTTAGAATCATAAGTTACCTGACATCTAGCGGTAGTAGTATGAACTGATTACAGTAGAATACTTATAGAAAGGAAATACCAACAGGTGGAGCAAACTGCTTGGTTTACCAAGCTTTCACCTGCATGACGAAGGTTTTGCAAATGCCACACCACCATTTAAACCACAATTTAAAAAAAAAAAATGTTATTAATTGCATGTTTAATTTTGAAATTACTTTCTTAATATTCGAGTTTTGCTAAATTTTGCTTCATATTCTCTAAAATATTATTTTGGGAATATTACTTGTCCAGTCTCAGAATCAAGTTGCATGACATTCGTTAAAAAGACTCGACAAATAGCTAGTGTATTTGTAATATTCCATTTCCGTTGTTTGAGTTGTCTGTAAAGGGGTAAACGATGATTGACCTTTATGCAAGGAAAACAAGTTCAGCTATGTAGTTTTACAGCCAGTAGGGCTATTTTATCAAGACTTGCGTTGTATGTGGTATTAATAAAAAAAAGTTCATACAGTAAATCGAAAATGCAATGATACAATTTAACTAACTGTAATCCTTATCAGTTTTGAAAGAGCGCGGATCACCATACTAAACTTCCAAGCAAAAAACGAGTCCTTAGTGTAAAATATATGTAATCTATATAGATAAGTGTCTATGTACCGCATTTTCTATTTTCTTAATTTATCAGAATTTCAGTTTCTAGGTTGCTGAGGTTACTTTGTTTTCAAGCTCCAGTGAACGACATTCCTTGGTGAAATAAGGAGTTAAGAATAGATGAATGAATTACTACTTGTAAAAAATGCTTATGTTAATCCTACAGCGGGTTAAGTTTGTAGATACGGGCCGAACTTGAGCCTGCAAATTTGGTAGCTAATTATTCAACCACATTGGTTGAATAATTGAGTAGTGAAATAAGTGAATGAAGAGGTTAGTTGTGTCTTGTTGAATTGGTGATTTACAAACGTAAGGCTCTTTTATGGAACGGAGAATGCTAACTTGGATATGTTTCATTAAGTTGATGAAGACTCACCGCTGAACCTTAGATCACGAGCATCAGAAAAAAAAAGACATCATAAAAATAATCGAATGAAAGGAAAGTGTTACCATTAAGTAAAGTCGTTTATTCAAGACGTTGTTGTTGAAGCTATATGGGACGTTTATCTACAGTTTAAAGTGGAATTCGAAACGCTATAATGAGTTCCCGTTTTAATTCTTCTCCACTGGGTGTCGAACCTGGGATACTCCATGCACCAAAAGAGCTACATTAGCCACTATATCAGCGAGGAGGACTTGCAGCCGTTTTTGAGTGAAAAAAAAAATCGTTCAATAAATACACACAACTGCCAGCAAATTACATTTCTTTCGTTATCTTTCCGAAGAAAACTGCTATTGTTGTTGCTAACAAAGTATTTGTTTGTAGAAAAGTGAACAAAATCGCTATAACCGGTTTACAAAATATCGTCACACACACAAAAAATGTGCTTATCAGTGAACTACCTCTTTAGGTCTATTCTTAAGATTTGTGTCATATTGTAGCATTATTAATATTTATTTATGAAACAAACAAAATTCTTAGAGACTTTTTAAAGAATAAATTATTTTATTATTTACATTAATCAGAAATACAGCTGACTCACAATTTACCGGGGTAATAGGCAAGAAGATGTTCACGGTTGACTCAAAATCATGTGTAATCCAAAGACAATGAAGAAAAAAAACGGGAAAGATAAATAACCACTACATAATGATAGAAAGATGCCACCTGGCGATTTACCTGTACTGTATTTTCAGGAAACATACTTTTATAAAGTTTCAAATCAACTGTATCAACAAACAAACAAACAAAAAAAAAATAATAAAATTAGTTCTTCAGTTTTCTCTCTTGCACTGGTAACAGACAAGCATTAAGCAGTTGATATTGTGTGCCTAACCTGCCTGCTTAAAAGAATGATTGTAGTGTAGTTTTAAAAAGATAAGCAACACATCAGAAATACCGTACGATACCACCTGGTTGTTTCAAGCACCGTTTCGAGACATTTTTATTTTTCGTAAAATAGGCAACCCTTTTATCGAACCACAGAAATCGTTCTCATCTTTCTTTATTTAGACTTTGAGAGATTTCATTTTGTCAAGTGATTTCGTGAAAACAGATTGTGGTTTTCATCTTCCAGCCAGCAAATAGAAGCCAAATGATTCTTATAGCTTTAAAATCAAACGGGAGTGCACAGGAAACAAAAATTGTAAAGCTGAAAAGTAACAGGGACACTAGGTGAGGGACGAAACACAGAAAATGCTCTATTAGATAAGAAAGGTATTTGTAACTTCAGTCGGATTGTCAGAAAAAGTTTGGGTATAGAGAAAAATGTGGGGCCAAACAGGGGCGGATCCAGGACCGACTTCTGGGTGGGCGGTGGGTTGTCATACTGCCACTTTTAAGGGCTCCAAACTTTGGGATGGGTTCTATTTATATATAAAAATAAGAAAGTTCTCCTCTTCTGGGGGGCGATCGCCCCAATCGCCCTTCCCTGGATCCGCCCCTGGGGCCAAATTTGAAAAGTAGTTGTCAACTCAAATTTCACTGCCAATTCAATGTCTGTTCTCTTTTCCTCTCTAGCGTACGCGGTTATGATTCTTGCGCTACAAATATTTTCTTTTTCGACGAACATGGGTTAAGCTGTTCCCGGTAAACCTTGAGTCGACTGTACTAGTTAAGTGGTTACAACTAATACGTATGTCATTGTTACGAGAAACAACTCTAGATACCATCTGAAATAATTTTATCTGGGAGAGTAAAAATATCAATTGCATCATGAGATTGACAACAAAGCAACGAGTGACATACATTTTAACGCGATAAAATTTGTTTCCATTCTTCTTCTTCTAATAAAAAATGCCTCACCTCCAAGCATGCCATTTTGTTCATCTCAATGTGGTCTGTCTAATGATATATACTTTATCTTAGGAAATATCATAACTACTGGCATGACAGCCCTTCGCCAGACTGAGTCACTACAACTCAACCTGTTAGCGATCGACTCAATTATGTCCAGCCTAGTCACGGACACGTAGTCAGGACGTTGGGACGCAATGTATCAGGAGCTTTCTTGACATAATGGTCGAAAATCGTACCGTTAACCGTACGCACCAGAGGTAAGCGCTCTACCGCTTTAAAATATCGCCCCAACCATGTTATTGTTCGCCATGGGCATATCACGTACATTTGACGTAATCCAAACACCACAGGGACAAGAACACAGAAATATTGAGGACTGTTAAAATTCCGACTATGTTCTTCAGAGGGATTCGAATCCCCAATTGCCTTTATCTCACAATCGTCATCCTAACGTCTAGATCGCTCGGCGACACCCACCGGATTACCACTGAGCCACTGCACACCCCATTGTAGATTATCCAGTACTTACTAGGAAATGATTTCATGAATGCAGAATTTTCCCTTGCTTTTAAACATAGGCTATTTAAAAAGTTTCCAGTTTTAAGATTAAAAAAAAAGAAACACTTGCTTCTTACGAGCACACTTCATCATCATTAACTTATGTCATGAATCGGGACTTAAAAACATGCGGAATTGAACCGAACTTCCGGCGTACATATTACATTTTAAAACTATGTATTTTTGATCTAATCAAAGTGGTAGAAATTAAATTATTCTTACTACCTATGTTACGAAATACTACCGGTAATTACTATGTATTTTTTTTTTCATTGAATCCATGGTTTCTAGTTTTGGAGAAATATACAGAAACATTCGTAAAAATCGAACTAGTATAACCAACTGCTGCAAGATATTAAAATAGTGTATTTGTAACTTTCCGGATTATGCATGACACTCTGCTACGAGTGTCTGGTATCACTGGTAGGAAAGGACACAATCTGATAATTAACAGCTTCTTTTAAAGATAAATATACAAATATAGAAAAGCTCTCACCTAGAAATTTTTCGGCCAAAATTTCAAAGGTTTGGGTGGTTCAATACTACAATAGTTGGATGCTGCCCGATATTTTTACGGGGAAGGGACACTATGTCTATGTAGTATTGAGCCGTTGCTATTCTACGACCGAAAAGACGATAAGTAATTAAGTACTGCCACCTACATTCTCAGAAAAAAATCATAGAACGAGGATGTTTTTTTTATAAGAATAGAAAGAGTACAGTTGAAGTGTTGGATCAAATCTTTATGCTACATCAATTATTTCTCGATAAACAAGTATTAATTATTCAGTGTTACAAACTAAGGAGCTACAGTGTCTCAAACTCTCAAACTTTGAAGGCCTCTACAACAGTAATAACTAATAACACAACTGAAGCAGATATGGTGACGCACATCCAAATTACTTTATGTGTCAAATACTATGATCATGATTTAACATATTTTGAATAAATGAGTACAAAGTCAAGGGGATTAAACTATTCACATTAAAAAAAAAAGTTTCATTTCAGTAAGTATCACATCTGATCACGTAGGTATTCTTCAATAGAGTAGCCGTCACAATACTGTTAACATCAATTTGATACCTCTAACCGTTCTGGAGGTATGAAAATATATGCATGAAGTTGGCAATGCTGCTTATAATTCCTTCAGTTTAAAGTTTCAGCATTTTCTAGTATATTAATGTAAAAGTTATAAGGGCGTTTTAAGATAAATGGTTCACATTTATATTAAAAACACAATTTTACGAACTTTTATGTTTTACATGTGTTAGCAAATTACGTTTCTAATTTATGTGTAAATTATTTGAAACAAAATCGAGAAACGTGACTCTAGCACATTCATTTTCTTGTTCAATTGCGAATTGAATCTTCATACTGGTAAACTACCTTTATAAGAGACTAGGAATTGAAATCTATTACCATTCTTAACAAAGGGAAGGTCACGAACAGGCTCCACTGAGATCCGAACGAGATTATTGTGTTAGCATTTGATATGTTATAACTAGACGAATTCCAAAGTTATACATGCCACCGAACGAGATATCGAGAGTTAGAATATATTTTGTAATGTAAAAGCTATTAGCTGCCAGAAAAGTTTGAACCGGGTCATTTGTTCGGAAACGGTTTGGTAGATGGAAAACTCGGCGAACACATATCCTATCATTTTCAAGGGAATACTTTTTGGAGTAAAAAAAGTTTGCCCCAGGGTCTCCCGCAGGGTCCCAGAGAGTGTGCCCTTGAGAATGAAAGTATATGTGTTTGCCGAGTTTTCCACCAGCCCAACCGTTTCCGAACAAATGAGCCGGTTCAAACTATTCTGCCAGCTAATAGTTTTTACGTTACAAAATATATTTTAACTTACGATATCTCGATCGATGGCACGTACATCTTTGGGATTCGTCGAGTTATAACATATCAAATACAAACACAATTGCATCGTTCGGATGTCAGCGAGCCCGTTCGTGGCCTTCCCTTGTAAGTATAAAATCCGGTCCTAAATTATATCAGACATGGTTATTCTAATCTGTTCCTATGTGAAAGGGCGAATATCGATTTTTTAAAAATACTTTCTAGCGACTAACCTATAAGAGAACTTTGTCTACGTGAGGTAATCATATTCGCTACCTACATATTTTTACCCCAAACCCCTGCTTTCGAATGCCCGTACTTCCGCCCATCATATTCAGAAACATTTGTCTCACATCTGAATCGATGCTAAAGTTCCAACATATGTCGTTATGGGTTCCCAAGTTATTTTCCCCCCTCTTCACTCTTAAACAAGACAAAAATTCTGATTAAGAAAATTAATGTTTTCTCTCGACCAGTTTCGTTTAAAATTGATTTAAATGAAAATTACACGTTTCTGCACTAAATTTTCTTTTTACATTTCCTTTAACTAAATCATGTTACACTACAGTTATCATGGAAATGTTTTCTTGTAAAATAAGAACAAAATTTGCCCCCTCAAGAAAATATCATAGCCAAAGGTAAATTCCCTCTTGTAAGTATGACGTCTGTAAGCGATCACACTACCTGGGGAACTCGAAACGAAGAAAAAGTCGGGAAACCTGATGTGAATGAGGAAAACCTCACCGCGGATGACTAGTCCGAAAAAGCTTTTTCATTTTCCGACCGAGTATCCCCACAGGAAATCGAACCTGGCACCGCTCGCATCAAAGGCGAGAGGGTTAGCGACTACGGTACACGGGGTTACAACAAATTAATCTACATGTTACGGTATTCTGCTAGTCAAAGGAGAGAAATTATTGAAGATAGTTTTTTCAGGTCCCTTTTTAATTAAGTTACGAGTATCTTTATTGTCTTTCATTTTTAGTTGTAGTTTTCGATACTGTACTTCATCTACTGTTTTTAAGTGTCATTATTCTCGATTGTTTATTTATCTACAAAATGCATTTGCAATTTTCTGGAAGTCTCTGGAATCACAATGATCACTCCAATAAAATGTTAATCTTTTAGGGGGAATTAGGATTTAGAATTCTAGGCTCTCGGCATCTAAGGCCATTTAGCCCTTCACGATGACGTCCCTCAGCCATCACACTGTCCGAGGAAAGGGAAGGAAGAAAGGATTGGGAAAGAAAGTAAACGACATGGGACCTGTATGCTAGGTACCATCCCGGTATTTGCTTGTTGTGTATGAGGAAAACCTTACTTAGGCTGGCGGGCCTGTAAAAGCATTTACACTTTCTTTAGACTGAGTATCCCCAGCAGGAATCCAACCCGGAACAGCTCACACCAAAGACGAGAGACGAGACAAAATCGATCATTTACTGTACGTTTTCAAATGAATATATTTTTAAGAATTAAAATGAGATAAACGGCTTTATTTGTTGCAATAACCTTAACTGTATCTAACATATTGAATGATGATCTAGTTAAAAAGAAGCTATTTGTTTTATATTTATTTCTTATGTTATTATTACGAGATTTTTACCCGAAGGTGTGGGAAATAGTCATCAATGTAGTTGTCATGCTTTATTTTATGTAGATACCTTTTGGTAAATCTCAGATGTACAGTACTTTACGATTAAATTTGTCAAAAAAAGCTTTCTAGTACAGTATGCAATAACTGGCATTAACTTAAAAATATTCCGGTTGATGCAAGAGTTTCCTTAGGTAAAACCCATTACTTCTGTCTCCGCTAGTCTTGGTGTTAACATTAGCGTCAGTTAATATTGTCTAGCATCTCCAAAAATCTAGCTAGGATAGTGCGCAGTTGCAAGTGAATTCCACTGTTTTCTAGAATAGGGCACTTAAGATTTTGTTCAAACATTATATACTAATATGTTATTAATATTTTTAAAGCTATTTTATGCTTAAATATTCAACTTTCTTTCTAGTTTTCAGTGAGGAATCGATTTCTCTGATCTATTGTATTTTGTTTATTACAAGAGTATGTGCGTAAGGGATTGAGTTGACCAGGGGTGGGGAAAATATATTAGTGATGGGCAAAACTGGTTTTTATAAAAACCGGAAACCGGTTTCTAAATAAACCGAAATCCGAAAAAACGACATTTCGCTTTTCTTTAAAACCGGTTTCGTTTTTTTCCAAAAAATCGTTTTGGTTTTGACCAAAACTGGTATCGGGTTTCTCCAAATCCCGGTACGGTTTGTCACCAGAGTAGAGTTTTCCAGTTCTCCGAAAAATAGATCTGTTTACAACAAAAACAATTTTGTTTTTAAACACATTGGTTTCTAAGCACATCCATTTTGGTTTGCATTTCCTTTTTATGAGAACTTACACGTTTTTGAGCTTCTTTCATGTCCTCGACGCATGTTACAATGCTGTAAAATAAATATACCGAAACCGGACAAAAAACGAAACCGGTTTCAGTAAAAACGAATCGTTTTTTTTGGAGAAAACGGAACCAATTTTAAAGTAAACCAAAACCGCATTCGGTGAGAAACCGAACCGGTTTTGGAGAGAACCGATAACCGTTTTTTTAAGAAAATCCGTAAAAAAATAAATAAAAACGGTTTCGGTTTTCCTAAAAACAAAAAACCGAAAATCCGTTTTTTGCCAACCACTAATATATATATATATATATATATATATATATATATATATATATATATATATATATATAGGGTGTTTCAAAACAACAAGGACAACGTTCGAGAGGTGATTCTTTACACCAAGATAAGACAAAAAATATAGACCAACCTGAGTGGGCAAATGCTTCATTTCGGAGTTATGGCTGCCGAAAACATGAAAAAAAAAAACTTTAAAGGTTTATAACTCCAAAACTATGAGATCTACCGTACTTAAAGCAATAATTCATTTAGGAGCTATTATGTGCCCTATCCAAAAATGCAAGTTTCACAATCCTGAGGTACTTCCACAACATTTTTTTTATAGAAGGAATTTGGCTACGAGCATATAATTTGAAGAAGTCACCAACTACCTCTATAAAAATTGTTGCGGAAGTACAACAAGGTTCAAGTACAACAAAAAAACGGATTTTCGGTTTTCCGTTTTTAGGAAAACCGAAACCGTTTTTATTTAATTTTTATACGGATTTTCTTAAAAAGAAACGGTTATCGGTTCTCTCCAAAACCGGTTCGGTTTCTCACCGAATGCGGTCTCGGTTTACTTTAAAACTGGTTCCGGTTTTCTCAAAAAACGATTCGTTTTTACTGAAACCGGTTTCGTTTTTTGTCCGGTTTCGGTATATTTATTTTACAGCATTGTAACATGCGTCGAGAACATGAAAGAAGCTCAAAAACGTGTAAGTTCTCATAAAAAGGAAATGCAAACCAAAATGGATGTGCTTAGAAACCAATGTGTTTAAAAACAAAACTGTTTTTGGGTTAAACAGATCTATTTTTCGGAGAACTACAAAACTCTACTCTGGTGACAAACCGTACCGGGATTTGGAGAAACCCGATACCAGTTTGTTTCTAAATGAATTATTGATTCGACTATGGTATCTCGCAAAGTTTTGAAGGTATAAACCTTCAAAGCTCATTTTTTTCATGTGTTTGGCAGCCCATAACTCCGAAATGAAGCATCTGTGCACCCAGGTTGGTCTATATATTTTTTCTTATCTTGGTGTAAGGAATCACCTCGCGAACGTTGTCGGCATTGTTTTGGAACACCCTGTGTATATATAGGGTAGTAGGTAACTCCACCGAAAAACTTTCGGAGGTGATTCCTTGTATGAAATGGAAGGAAAAAGCCCGTATAAACATGGGTCGAAAAAGTCTCCTTTCAGAGTTTTGAAACGCATAAAATTCGAAAAATAACGTTTCAAAACACCGTGATCTGGAAATTATAGGACTTTTCCCAAACGGTTTAAGGAATTACACAGGAACTAGTATGCGCTCTATCTAAATATCCATATTTTACCATCCTCCGTTATCCACGAAACGAACTGTGAAAAAGAAGTTGAAGTATAGGTATACTCCTTTAAGTACTAATTTTGCGTTGGTTTCACTGGTACCGGTGAATTCTGAAATATGGATATTTAGACAGAACGCATAATAATTCCTGCGTAATTCCTGAAACCGCTTGGGACAGATCCTATAGTTTCTAAGCCAGGCCGTTTTGAAACTTGATTTTTCGAATATTCGACGTTTTATAACTCTGAAAGGAGACGCCTTTCGACCCATCTTTATTAATTTTTTCTCTTCCATTTCATATAAGGAATCACCCCCCAAAGATTTTCTGTGAAGTTACCTACCACCCTGGATATATATATATATATATATATATATATATATATATATATATATATATATATATATATATATATATATATATATATAGGGTGTTAATAAACTGTACCGACAAACTGCAACAGCTAATTCCTTACATCAAAATAAGAGAAAAAGTTCAAATGGATCTATGGCAAAAAGTGCGTAGTCTCAGAGTTAGGGCTGCCCAAAATCGCGAAAAAGCTCAATTTCAACAGGCTCAATTTCAAATTCCAGAAATTGTGAACGGTGGAATAGAAATTGTCAACTTCTATTCCGAGTTGAAGAAACTGTGGATGGTGGTCCTTATCAGCGTAAAGGAAGCCACATATACTGAACCCAAAAATGCATATCTCATCAAGTTTCAGTAAGTGTACAATTTACTAAAGGGGTATTTCTCAGATATGCTCTCAATAGAGTTTTCAGATATACCCTGATTTCAAGGAGGGCCAAAAGTAGGCAGGAGGTAAGCCTTGGCAACATTGGACATCCAATGCTTCGGAGGGAAGTGTTAGGAACCGGCAACTCCATGTTTTTTCTGTGTATGTGTGTTCGGAATAACGCGTGATGCGATGTATTTCGGCACGGTATATTTCACGTTTTCTTCACTTATAAGTGTGAAAGAAAAAATCGCAGCATTCGTTTTCCCGAGTACGAGAGACCGTCTTGTTGACGATTCTGAACACTTCCCGCAAAGCGGAAAATGATCCCATGTTCACTGCTATCATGGCTTATCTTTTGCCTACTTTGGACTAATCTTGAAATCAGACCATATTGTATCTCAAACTTCAGTTGATGACATGTCTGGGAAATTCACCCTGCAGGGAACAATCTTTACACCAATTGAACATTAATAAAATATGCATTTTTGGATTGTGTATTCGTGACTTTCTTTACGCTGATAAGGACCACCATCCACAGTTTCTTCAACTCGGAATAGAGTCTATTGAAATTTGGCTTTTTCGAGATTTTAGACAGCAACAACTCTGAAACTATGCACTTTTCCTCACAGGTCTATATAAACTTTTTTTTTCTTATTTTAATGTAAAGAACCACCTCTTACAGTTTGTTGGTATAGTTCATTAACACCCTGTATATATTATTTTAAAGGATGCACTGACAATGTCCATTTCATAAGATTGCTGCGAATGACCGTTTTGGAAAGAACCTAATTCCCGTAGTTATTTAATAGTTATGACTTATATTGCTACACTAATAATTTACTTGAACATTTATAAGAGTAAAAGAGAGAGTAAATAAATTTACCATTCACTTACTTTGCACTCCCCTCGTATACTTATTTCTCGTATATTTCATATTTCTTATACAATTCAGCACCTTCCACAATAAGCTCAGAAAATTGTATTTTGTGACTCTGAAGGCTGCAGGTTACCAACTTCCTGGTGTACACAGACATCAATATATACAATCTGATATTTAACAGTAAAATTTTTGCATATAAAATGCAGCTTTATATTGAAGTTTCTGCTTATTCTTCAGCTATTAAGGTATATTTAAAATATATAGTTACCTATGTATAATAGCAATACTAGAAGTTCAGTTTTGAGTTTGAATTTAAAGTCCCTATCAGCAGAGAGACTATATGAGACGGGACCTACTGATCAACCTGGAATCCGAACCACATGAACTCCCGGCGGGAATCGAACCGGGATCTTGCACGTCAATGGTACGTACGCTAGCCGCTTAGCCACGAAGGGGCTCAGCAATGTTAGAAGTGCCAAGCCGAACAAAAAGCAGCGAATACAAAATTATTTCGATGGTCATTTTATGGACATTAATTTGCTTTTTACATGACTTCCGTTTTTTAAAATACTAATAAAGATGTTTTCAGCTTTTCAGGGCTTTATATTATTATTATTATTATTATTATTATTATTATTATTATTATTATTATTATTATTATTTTCTGATTTAGGGCTTGAATTAGTTTCATGTTTTTAGTATTATTTGAAGTCAGTTTATGCTTTTAAAAGTATTTATCTCCTGCTTTTAATCCCATTTTAAGTTGCTATGTTTAATTATTTGTTTCTTTACCTCAGTAGTTTAGTTGAATTCCTAAAGAAATATATCATCTTATCATCAGCATATCATCTTATGAAAATTATTCTCCCTACGGAACACGCGTGAACGCACACATAAATAAATTGTATATGCATATCTATATGCATATATCTATCTATCTATCTATCTATATATCTATATATCTATATATATATATATATATATATATATATATATATATATATATATATATATAGGGTGTTTCAAAACAACCTCGACAGCGTTTAGGGGGTGATTCCTGACACCAAGATGAGACAAAAATTATAGACCAACCTGGGTCACAAATGCTTCCTTTCGGAGTTGTATGCTGCGAAAACATGAGAAAAGGAACTTTAAAATAACTCGAAAACTATGGGGCTTACCGTAGTCGGGTCAAGACTTTACTTAGGAACTAGTATGTACCCTATCCAAATATCAATGTTTCGGAATCCTGTGGTACTTCCGCGACAATTTTTATAGAGGGAGTTTGGCTACATGGATATAATTTGAAGTACTCTCCAACTACCTCTATAAAAAATTGTTACGAGTGTACCGCAGGATTCTGAAATTTGGATATTTGGATAGGGAACATACTAATTTCTAAGTGTCGTCTCGACACGACACTATGGACCCTTAAAATTCAAATTGTCATGTTTTCGGCAGCGTATACCTCCGAAAGGAAGCATATATATATAGTGTTTTATTTTTTATTTAAGTGTTTATATATCGAACTTCTCATCTCCACCTTAAGCAAATCCACACGTAATGCACTTTGTTAATAAATAAAAGGTAATTTCAATATTATTGAAATATGTATCATCTTTTGCCCTTTAGGAGTAGAACATTCGTTTACTGTTGAATGTTCTAAAGCTGAAACACGTATTCTATTATGTTTATTTAAGAGTTTATACACCGAGTTTCCCATATTTAACTTAAGTAAATTCTCACATTGGACACTTTTTCAACAAATAAATGAACTGTGGATAATGTAGAAGTGAACCAACTTTCTCGGTGAGAAGCGGAATTTTTGAGGACGCTGAAACATAGGTTCCTTTATTTTTATTCCAGTAGCTGTTCTAGAAGGTAAAAACTTGGCTAGCGAGCCAGACCCCAGATTATGATAGGTATATCATGAGTTTACTATAAACATTCAAAAATATGTAAATAATGCTTTAAACAATTTAAGGTACTAAACTAAAATTGGGAGTCTAGGCCCCCGCCCCCGGTGTAGAACCGCCACTGTTCAATCGTTTATATAATGAACTTTACATCTCAAACTTAAACCAATCCCGATATTTGGGATTTTATGACTAAATAAAGGAAAATTTTAATATGATTGAAATTACCCTATCTTTTCCGTTTTGAGCAGAATCATCACAAACACTGAAATACGTGTCCCTTAGTTTCAATTTTAAATATATACATAATTTAAAATTCCAATTTAATTGAATCTCACGTTCTTCACATTGTGATTAAACAAGGGAAAATTCAGTATTTTGCAAATGTCCCCGTTTCCCAGTTTTGAAGTGGAATTAACAAAAATGCTGAAACACGCATTCCCTTGCTGAAACACGCTGAAACATACTTTCAATAAAGAGCACTAGTGCCGTGCACCAACTCTGTAATACCGGGAATTTGTGGGATACACTATTTTGGGGAAATTTTGAGCCCATTTTACCCACTTAGAAGGTGTTTCCATAAATACTTTCATATCCCATACTTTTGTAAGAAGAAGAGTATTCTCTCCAAAGTTCATGTTTATAATTGTAATATTATGGTCTAGCCGAGAATGAGTCACCCCTTCTACTCTTTTATATAATACTATATATAAAGTAAATAGTAACCAAGTACTTTTCCGATTGCAGTTTCCAAACACACTGGAAACCAATAATAAAACTCCGGGTATTTTTGTTAGCTTTAATGTGTAAATGTCACATAATATTGATACATCATTTTTTTTAAATAAATGAAAACTATGATTGTTTTACGGATAAAAAGATCTTGCGAAACAAAGATGAGAGTCAAATCATGCCAGAGGACATGATGCTTTTTTCATAAAGTTTCGGTAGATATATATATTAAAACTGAAAACTAAGAAAAGTAAAGGTAACATTGAAACGAATAATTTCACACACTCAGAGATTTTATAAAATACTGTAACCTGTGAAATAAAATCAGTGTTTGACTAACATTGATTTTTTCTTGGTATGTCTAAGATTAAGTAAGATCTGTTTGTAACTTTCTTATGGTATCAATCGCTCTCTAGATACTAAACGGTGTCTTCTATCCGATTTTTTATTCGTTACAGAGACATGGATATTTTTCTATTTTTTTGCCGTTTGCTATTCAAACATCGTTCAAAAAAAAAACTGGAGCACATGTAGAACGCCTTACTTAGTTCTTTTCCAACCGACTTTAACTGTATGGTTGGTTGTCTAACGTTGCAGGATGTAAAAAAGCTGGAAGTATAAATGCACTTTTGTTTGTGATAATACAAAGGATTGGAACCTTTTTCCATTGAATTGCACATAGTGGAGGAGCTGTCTTGGTGGGTCCATATTATCTTTCCTATCCTACTCAAACATTCCCTCTGGTCTTTCTAAGATGATCAGTTTTTTTCCTTGCTTTACACATACTAAGTAACCATTTATATTATTGTATATGTGAAAGCAGAAAAGGTAGAATAGGAAAAAAAGGATACAATTTGGAAATTTTGTCCTGAATTTAATATATTTATATCTATCTATCTTTATTGTATATTTTATGTATATTGTATATTGTATTGGGATTGATTGTATATTTTACTTTTTAATTAGATATAAGGCGAAGCGAGAAACTTTTCTTATTGGGGAACTGTTGCAGATTTATTTTTCAGGTATACAATGCCATTTCTTGGTCATTGTTTAGTCTTTGGTATTGTCCTTTTCTAAACCCTTAATAATGTAATATTGTTACGGTATATTTGTGGGTGGGGCAAGTGGGGCAATTACTAAAAGATTCATGCCATAGGTAGAAAGAGTTTAACCTTTCAGGAAATTTACTTTTGCATTCAAAATATTTAGAGATGATGAACCACCTTTTTGTAATACAGTTTTACGACTTACAATAATAATATAATGACGTACATTCACTTAAAGTGGGATACCACGACCATTGATAAGATCAAAGTTTGCACAAAACAACGTATTCGTGCTAGATAAGTGATTCTCACCCACATCACTGGCCACACATTTTTACTCCAGACCTCGCAAATCAAAAGGATTATCATGTGTGTATTTTTCCACATTATTCCAAGACTTTAAAAATAAATTTGAAAAAAAAAAACATAATTTGTACTCCTTGTATATTAGTTACTGCATGTGAGGGACATGTTTACGTCTTCCTCTTATAGCTTCGAAATTTGAAGCATTTTGGCACGCAGCTTTACGAGTTATCAATTAAGCGTATTTAACATTATTTACAATAATTGCTCATAAAGTGATACGCTTTTCTTTCTAAAGTCTGAATGATTTGTGAAGCTATATATATTTGATTACATAAGAGCACTAAAACGGCATGGACGTATATTTGATTCAATACCAGGTAGGTTAATCAAGTAAACGAATTGAATTCACTTCTTACTTACTGAATTTCTTTCTTTCTTTTTTATTAATTTACAATCAAACATTATTATAGGTATTTGACGAACTGCTACATACACAGATGGTATTATTAATGTTATATTTCCATATTAAAACTCTCATTGTCAATTGTGACAAATGTAATAAAGAAAAATATTTTTTAGAAACATTGCGCACCTAACTTCCACCATATTCACACTGACATTACGAAAAACTAACTATAGTTGAGAAATGTTCCCTCCATTTGTCAAGCAACGCAAATGCTATGACAGAAACAGCTACAATGCCGTCGCGTCTTATTATATGGAAATTTGAGAGGCACGCAAATATAGCCGAAATCTACCCACAAAGAGAGACTAGCAAACTTTCGTGCCAGTAGATATCATATACAAAGTACGTAGCACGATCAATAACTTTATAATGGATACTTTCTAGACGGCAGCAATGGAGCGACTGCGAACTTTGTCAATAGGTGCCAGCACTAGTAAAATCTGTTGTGAGATAGCGTTCACAATGGTCGTGACGAAAATTGTTCCTTGAAAGGGAAGGAAGTTGATTTTCTTTGTTTTATTTTTACATTTATTATTATTATTATTATTATTATTATTATTATTATTATTATTATTATTAAATTATGCCCACAGCACTATTTCGTTTACACAGTATTTAACGTAATATAACATTATCATGAAAACCGATCAACTGAATGCAATATTTGATAACAATGATAAAGTTAAATCTAGCTACCTACTCGTATTGTGCACAAACTCGCTTTAAAGTCAAATAAACAAGAATTGTCAATCCGTAATATAATCCAAAAATGTTTGCTGGCAATTGGATAATATCTTTCATAGTTATGTATATTTACAATTGAATTAACAGTATTTAAAACAACTGATTGGAAGTTATTATTATTATTATTATTATTATTATTATTATTATTATTATTATTATTATTATTATTATTATTATTTTGCAGTACATAATAACTTGTACGTTGAGCATATATATAGTCTTGACAGTATTCAAGAAATTTTGGATATTCGCACTTCGTTTGTCTTTTTGTTAAGTTGTATATCTTAATACAGAAATTATAAAATTTCATTCAAGTGTTACTTTCACATCCGCCAGTATCTGGTATTTGAAATTATACTGGCATTGGCGTATTTAGGGGGCTATCGGGCTCGTCCCCTCCTCCGAAATAAATTTGTTAGGTTTTCGCATTCCACGTATAATAATAATCCTTCCTACCATTTCTAAGAATTTCGTTGACTTTCCATTTTCTTACGTTCTTTGTTCAGAAATAACACTGTACTTGTCAAACTTCATTCCATGTAAGAACTGTGTTCTTTTTTCTTTCTCTTTCAGTAGGACTAGGCCTTATCCTATCCTCTATTCCAGACAATTTTTAGGAGCCAGTTTTAAAGTTCATTTTCTTTATTTTTTTAAACCAATAATTGAAGATTATACATAATATCACTGTATAGCACATTTTAGTGAATTCGAGAAAACTGAAGAAAATTTGTAATATGTTGCTGGATTACAGCATTTCTTCGCTTAGACCCCACTTTGCTAGCATACTAGTGATATCACTTGGGCAATGTGGAAACAAGTCTTTCAGTATATGTTCATTATTTTATGTACCGCACTTGATACCTCAGCACAATTCAAAATGTGCCATATAGAGCTATTTGGTGTAATAATTCATTTTTTTCTACTTTATGTTATAGTATAGTGCTAGATGAATGAGGTTGTAGCTTGATGTTAATTAATCGTTCTACGTATGTCTTTTGTCAGCAGTGGAACTAAACAAGACAACATCTGCAGATTAAAGTGTGACCTAAAATCTGAACCACTGTAGTATGTTCGATGCTTCGGTGCCAGGAAATGAACCCGTGACCTCATATACTAAAAGTACGCGCACTAGCTACTAGACCAGCTAGGATGTCAGTTGTAATTTGGTATTCGACGTATAGCTATTTTACTTAAGTCAGTAGTCACAACTTCAACATGAATGAAATGAGTTGTTTGAAACATTTCACGATTAAGACTAAAAAGGATGGATGAAACTGCAAGTGAACAATAATTAAAGAATTGGCGGGATGATGATATTGTGTTGAAACAAAAGAACCTTGAGAAAACTCAGATATACTGTTGCTCACTATTAGATTGTATGGTGCGGATAGAGCCTGTGGCTCTTTGTATCAAATGAGAGCGCTCTCTCATTGAGATACCGTGTTCCAAAGAGTTTTTTTTATACACCTTCCTGCTTCTGTAGTGGCTAGTGAGTGAGCCTTGTGTTACACGTGTCCTGGGTTCTATTCCCGCTGGGGGACCATTAAAGTTTGAACTCATTACAGTGATTCAGCTTCAACGAAAAATTTTGCATCTGCGTCTCATATGTAGCCTCTGTGCTGAAAAGGGACGCTAAACAAGCAAACAATAAAACAAAAACATAAATCAGCTGAACTGTACAAGTGGATTTTTAAAAATGTAATTGCATTTCTAGTTGTATGATCTGTCAGGAAAGTAAATGTACACCTATTTTTCGAGTCTGGCATTCCTGCGCTCCATCCGTGGAGAGTATGAGAATTAAATCAATCAAATGTTTACTGAGGGGCAAAAAGAAAAGCTTAATCTGAATAAGACATTGCAGAGGGGCACAAGCTGTGAATACGAATAGTGCATAATGTAAATAAAGGACGACACCGAAAGAGAAAGCCAGAAACAGCTGTTAAACTTACAAAAAAAGAGTAAAAATTGTCGAAGTGGGAACATAAAACACAAATGCAACAAATACGCCGACAACTAAATGATCACCATGCCATGATCTTGGTGTAGTGGTTAAGGTGCTGGCTTACAAATGCAATGGTCGCCAGTTCGAATCTTAAGCGAGGACATTTTAAAATTTTTTGTTAATAATACATACAACTCATGAGAGATGGTAAAAGAGGTCGTATTTAGTTTTTCGTAGCAATTATTATTGGTAATGTTTAGTACTGATGATACTTTTTGTCTTTGCGTATTGCTTTTATTCTTTTCTTCATTTCGAAAGAGAAGAATATCCGAACAGATTCCACCAAAATTCCTCATATTTTGAATGTAAACGCCATTTGCAATTAGTGAAGAATAAAAATTGAACGTTTCGATGTAGCTGCAAAAAGTAAAAAGAAAAACATGGAAGTGGACCATACTCATGGTTACTAAAAATACAATTTCTACATGCCTTACACCTCCCGACCACGTTTCTACGTTAGCAAGTAAGAGGTTTGTGTTTAGGTTAGGTTGGTCAATAAGTTTTGCAAAGGGGCCCGGTTTAGCTCTGACGCACCACAGGTGCGAGAAGGGAGAAAAACACTTTTTCTCTCTCCCTCTGTGTGTCTATTTATCTATCTATTTGTATATATATATATATATATATATATATATAACGCTATTTGTGAATGCCATAACCACCCTAATTTTCAGCGGATTGAGACGAAACTTGGCACAAACATTAATTGTTGAAATATCTTGATGAGTTCGTTAACCAGAATAATCAGATGAAAATGTTCAAAATGGTGGCCCTTTAAAGTCTTAAAAAGTTCCAAGGGAACCAAATTTCGCCCATAAATAGGTATTCAGAAAGTTTGAATAAATTTTCCTCTTTTACTGAAATATTTGTGTGCAGAAACTTATTGAAATATTGGACTCGATTAATCGCCTAAAGAAGGTTCACGCCCTTCGGTGTAAATAATGCGAATAGTGCACGGTGTAAATAAAGGACGACACCGACAGAGAAATCCAGAAACAGCAGGTAAAAGGAGAAAAAAGAGTAGACATTGTTGAAGTGGAAACATAAAATACAAACACGAATAGGAATGAGCACAAGTCGAGCCAAAATTCAATTCAACTCGAGTACAATTTGAGTCGAGTCAAAGGTAATTTTCTTGAATTGAGTTCCGAGCGAAGTCGCTGTTTTCGAGGTCGAGTTTCGAGTTGAGTTGAGTTTGATAATGGCTCGCTCGCTCGTTCAGCTCGTTTTAACTCGTTTTGAAATATTGGCCTGATCAGACTGGAAAGCAAAAGCCATGAGAAATGTAAGCAGTAATGTGGAATACTTTTAGTGTTGCTCACGACAGAGGTGCGTCTCATCTCGTAATTTTAGTGCATCTCGTGGGGCAATTTTAGTGTATCTCGTCTCGTCTAGATAACGAGAAGACAAGAATTTATTATTATTAATATTATTACGAGACAGCCTCAAATGTCGTAATCACCAATATAAGTATATACTGTAGTTCTTAAAATCAAGGCTGAGATCTACACGGTCGAATTCTTGAGCCCAAGCAGAAGACCAACTCGGGTAGTGATATCAACCGGTTCGGCTCGTATCAACTAAGCTAACAGCTCGAGTCGGCTCGGTTGGGATGAGCCGATGACCCGAGCCGGCTTAGTTGGAACAAGCCATCGACTCAGCTTAATTGAGCCGATGGCTCGAGCTTTCTCGGTTGGGATGGGTCACCTACTCGGCTCATGTGAACCGGTTCGAGCCAGCTAAGTTGAAACTAGTTCATCAGCACGTTTCGACTCAGCCCAACTAAGCCAATGGCTCAAATCGGCTCGGTGTGGTGAGCTGTTGGCTCGGCTCACTTCTCGATTCGGTTCGATATTGAATGAGCTGTAAGCCGAGCCGCTCGAGCCGTTGAGAAGCCCAAACCCGGTCCCAGCTGTTTTGAATATGTTTGGATGAAGCCTATAGCTTTTAACAATTTTTTGCTCGAGCCCGAATACTTGCCCCTTCGGAACTCAAACCCAGAACGTGACCGATGTCCTTGCCTCCTGAAGACTTCCAGACGACCGAGATCGACAGTCAATTAGCTTTTACTATTCAGATACAAACCGTATATCTTTTAAAGATTATACATGGAGTTGATATAATAATAATAATAATAATAATAATAATAATAATAATAATAATAATAATAATAATAATAGTTTTAAACTTGCCCTGAAATTTGGCAAAACTTACTTAAAAGTAGAGATTTCGGGGAAAGAGTTCCGTACCTTCAAGACACACCTCTGCAACTACCAAAATTTTAAACTAGAACCTTTCATTGAAGTTTCATGTAGAAAGTATGTTTTGAGGAAAATAACTGTAATAAATATAACTGAATATCACGCGACAGTAAGGCATATAATAAACTAATTTTTAGAATATGCAGAGGTAAATATAAAAGCTTTGCTACAAAAATACCTACACAGAGCATAATTCAATGAGCTCTGAAATACAATGTAACGAAATAGCCTATGAGATTCAGTCTACAGAGCAATTGTTACTTAAAGAATGGACATACACTATTTCGAGAATCGACACAAGACGGGAAATGTTTACGATACTTTTCGTCTCGTCTCGATTCTCATCTCCAAAGAGAGACGAAAATTTTGATTTAGCCCTGACCCGTCTCGAATGTAAAATGTTAATTCTCATGTTATTTTATTTTTTTTAGAAACGAGATGAGAAACTCCTCTTCTCGTGAGCAACATTAAACCAAACCGAAATATTCTTTCCAAATGTCATGTTTCTACTTGTAATGGTATGACCTGAGCGATAATTTAGCTTCTAGCTTTTAATCTTCTACGAGATAATAATAATTATTATTATTACTATTATTATTCCTGAAGATTTGATAGTTCAAGTATTGAAACATCCGAGTATTCAAATATCTGAATATAATAAAACGTATGTTATCGCTGATCAATCGCCATCAAAAATTCTAAAGTAAGAAAAAAAATTGCAACGTGCATTCGCAGAAGCACCTTGACCACTGAACCGCGATCGCTACGCGGTAAACGATCTGTCTTTAGTCTGGTTACGTTAGGTTTCTTTGTCTCCGCTTGCAAACTTGTATGTTATATTTTTCGATTCAAAATGTCTTTCGTATTTCTTTTATGAAGGTCGGCAAAGTTTACATTAATAATTTGAGTTTTTTCTTAAACCACTGGTTCACAAGTTCGTTCTTTCTCCACACGAAACTACAAATATGACAGACTGAATTCTCATACTCCCCATTTCTTTCAAAGCAGTCGCCATTACCTGGTCAAAGACTTATTTCCGCCACGATTCATATTAACCAAAATAAATTCATTTTTCGGAAGCGGAACTTTCACTTTCCGGATTTCGCAAAATTATGGAATTCAGTTATACTCCGGAATTCAGGAGAATTTCGGAACTCGGAAAGAATCCGGAATTTAGAAAATTCCGGAATTGAGAAAAACTCTGGATTTCGAAAAAATCCGGATTTTCCGAATTCCGGAATGTTAACGAAATCAGAAATTTCTAAATTCCGGATTTTTCCGAATTCCGAAATTATTACAAAATTGGAATTTTCCGAATTCCGGAATTTGTCCGGCTTTACTTTCGGGAGTCCGAAAACTAATAATTCCGGAACGGGCTATCCCTAGTTTATACACAACCTTTCAGAACACTAAGCTAGTAGCTGTCTACAAACAAACATGTAATGCAAAGCATGTTGTATCCTGCAATACGTCATGTATTAAAATCCGACACCATGACCCTTTTATTACATTATATGAAGAGCATGTAGGTCTAAATACCTCATGTATTACATATAATGTAGGTTTTACTCTTCCAGCAAAGAAGAAACATGTGATCATAGTATACAACCCACAGAAGTGATAGCTGGCAATACAGTGGTCGTAATCCCTAACGACACAGGAAGTGAGCATTGCCATCGCCGCTGGTCTAGAGGCTAGCACGTGAGCCTTGGGTATATGGAGTCTCGGGTTCGATTCTCGGCGGGAGAGCATCTATCATTTTTAACTGTTCTCGATGTTTCTGTGTTCGTGTCCCTGTCGTTATAAGTTATTCGAAAAAGCAAGTTAAACGAGTGAAGCAAGTAAAATTAGCAATAAGTAAGTTACTGAAACGCGTTCGGTGAGTCAGTTAAAAAAATAGTGGACAAAGCACTGGCTTTTCGTGCCGTCCATGCGAGTTCGAATCAATCTCGGCTTGATATCTTATCCATTTGAGAGAAAGTATTGTTTCTTTTCGCTAAAGGATGGATTTTCTCTTTGGTTTCATGTCAAACATGCTCACGTAATGAAAAGACGCTGTAGATGATGATGATAATAATAATAATAATAATAATAATAATAATAATAATAATAATAATAATAATAATAATAATATGAAATATTAGTAGCTAACTCGTGTGTGTATTTCGACAATATAATTTTATATTATTATGTGGAAATAAGTAAGGCTGGCTGGCGCCCGCCTCCCTAATTTTTTCGATGCGCCTTATGGGTCCACGGTGTCCAACGTTGGTCCCATCCCAGTATCACCTCCTGTTTTCTCGATATAAGCTATGGACATTTTGCCTACAGAGGGCTCTGCCGTGGCCCCATGAGTACCCATGACAATGATTCTTCGTTCGTTTTGCATTGAAATCGCTTACTTTTCTGAGTACTATGACTGCATACTGTCCAACGTTGGTCCCATCGCTCTACAGTTTCCCGTTCTCTCGATATAAATTGCTAATATTTTGTTTGTAAGGGAGATATGGCGTTACAATCACTACGTTTGAAGAAGAACTGAGGAAGATATTGCCTTGCCACAAACAACACCTATTATTATTATTATTATTATTATTATTATTATTATTATTATTATTATTATTATTATTGCTATTATTATTATTATTATTATTATTATTATTATTATTATTATTATTATTATTATTATTATTATTATTATTTTACTTACCACTAATGTTGCCTACCTTTATTTGCAATGCAATGTGTTACTAAAAAGCAAATCAAATAACACGTTTCACAAGTTACTTCACTTTCAATGTGTAATTTCGTATCATCACTAACAATCATATTGTTCCGATAGGAAAATAACCTCCTCCTGAAAAAAAAAAAAAAAAAACTGACCGTAGCGAAAGGGCGTGAACCTTCTTTAGGCGATTAATCGGGTCCAATATTTCAATAAGTTTCTGCACACAAATATTTCAGTAAAAGAGAAAAATTTATTCAAACTTTCTGAATACCTATTTATGGGCGAAATTTGGTTCCCTTGGAACTTTTTTAAGAGTTTAAAGGGCCACCATTTTGAACATTTTCATCTGATTATTCTGGTTAACGAACTCATCAAGATATTTCAACAATTAATGTTTGTGCCAAGTTTCGTCTCAATCCGCTGAAAATTAGGGTGGTTATGGCATTCACAAATAGCGTTATATATATATATATACAAATAGATAGATAAATAGACACACAGAGGGAGAGAGAAAAAGTGTTTTTCTCCCTTCTCGCACCTGTGGTGCGTCAGAGCTAAACCGGGCCCCTTTGCAAAACGTATTGACGAGCCTAACCTAAACACAAGCCTCTTATTTGCTAACGTAGAAACGTGGTCGGGAGGTGTAAGGCATGTAGAAATTGTATTTTTAGAAACCATGAGTATGGTCCACTTCCATGTTTTTCCTTTTACTTTTTGCAGCTACATCGGAACGTTCAATTTTTATTCTTCACTAATTGCAAATGGCGTTTACATTCAAAATATGAGGAATTTTTTTTGGCATTTGTTCGGATATTCTTCTCTTTCGAAATGAAGACAAGAACAAAAGCAATACGCAAAGACAAAAAGTATTATCAGTACTAAACATTACCAATAATAATTGCTACGAAAAACTAAATACGACCTCTTTTACCATCTCTCATGAGTTGTATGTATTATTAACAAAAATTTTTAAAAATGTCCTTGCCGAAGATTCGAACTTGCGTCCTTTGCATTTGTAAGCCAGCACCTTAACCACTACACCAAGATCATGGCATGGTGATCATTTAGTTGTCGGCGTAATTTGTTGTATTTGTGTTTTATGTTCCCACTTCGACAATTTTTACTCTTTTTTTTGTAAGTTTAACAGCTGTTTCTGGCTTTCTCTTTCGGTGTCGTCTTTTATTTACATTATGCACTATTCGTATTCACAGCTTGTGCCCCTCTGCAATGTCTTATTCAGATTAAGCTTTTCTTTTTGCCCCTCAGTAAACATTTGATTGATTTAATTCTCATACTCTCCACGGATGGAGCGCAGGAATGCCAGACTCGAAAAATAGGTGTACATTTACTTTCCTGACAGATCATACAGTCAGCAACAAAATTTCTTTCCGTTTGATGAATTTAGTTTCGCAAATAACTTCAGAATGGAAGGACAATCTGAGTACGGTTTTCATTAAACTAAAAAAAAAATAATGTAATTTTCTGTACGTTCCAGCTTTGAATCTCGGTGAGACGGTGTACGTTCCACTGTTATTTCCCAAAATCAACTTTACGAAACAGAAATATTTTTTGTCGCTGACTGTACATGTCAGACTTACGCGTTTTAGTCCAAAGAGACGTATGGCTAATGAAAATGACTGATCATGAAATAGTTGGTGAAATAGAAGAAAATGTAGAACCTCTGGAAGGCTTGGGGACAATCCACCAGAAACTTGCGTAGGGATGGGCACGAGTCGAGCTGAAACTCGACTCGACTCGAAACTCGACTCGAATTCGAGTCGAGTTTCGAGCCGAGTCAAAGGTAGTTTTCTCGAGTCGAGTTCCGAGCCGAGTTACTGTTTTTGAGATCGAATTTCGAGTCAAGTCGAGTTTCATACATGGTTCGCTCGTTTAGCTCGTTTTAGCTCGTTTTGAAATCATGGCCCGATTAAACTGGAAAACGAAAGCCATGACAAATATAAGCCGTAAAATGGAATATTTTTAGTGTTGCTCACGTGAGGGGACACTGCTTGCATTTCATCTCGTGTCGATAACGAGACCACAATAAATTTTTATAAAGAGACAGTATCAAATGTCGTGAGCACCAATATAACTACGTACTGTAGTTCTTAGCATCAAGGCTAAGACCTGCACGGTCGAATTTCTGAACCTAAGCAGAAGCCCAACGCAGGTAGTGATGTCAACCGGCTCGGCTCGGTTCAAGTTAGCGAACAGCTAGAGCCGGCTCTCTTGGGACGAGCCATCGGCTCGGTTCAGTAGAGCCGATGGCCTGAGCCGGCTCGGTCGGGATGAGCCACTGACTCGGTTCGGCTCGGCTCAGGTGAGCCATCGGCTTTTGCCGGCTCGGTTGGGTGAGGTGTTGGCTCGGCTCACTTCTCGTTTCGGCTCGATAGTAGATGAACTGTGAGGCGTGCCACTCGAGCCGTTGACAACCCTAAACCCGGGTCGAGCACCGCGGTGATTCAGATAACTACTACTTACAGAACAGAAAAAAATAACAGGGTTGCCGGGGTATTCAAAGATGGATATAGGCCTATACAGGGTGTGTCTCATGTAACCCCGCTTTAATCAAATTGATGTCGGTATCAATTTATCTCCTTGTACCTTTATACTGTAGCCGTGTTGAAGCAGCTCTCACGTTATGAATACTCGTAATATATTACGTAATTAATACGTAAAATTTACCATGTTTTCCAATATTTTATCATATATATATATATCGAATTACCCCCTGCAACCATAATTATCAACATTAAATCTCCTTGTCTTTATATTTGTGACTGTGTATAGCTGTGTTGAAATGGCTCCCATTATGAATGATTAATAACAGGGATAATTCAAAATTGATCACTTTTCTGAATATCTTATCATAGGCTATACGGAGAAATTACTAATTTTTTCAGTATTAACATATTGCTTTATTAGTCTGTTTTTCTGTTAGTATCAATCATTATAAATAATTCTAGTGACAAAAGAAATCATACTTAACTTTAAATTATCTTCATAATACTCTTTCGTAATATTCCTATATTGTCTTTAGCTGTATAATTTTCCTACGGTGTTTTTAAATTCCTCGCATTTAGAATTTCTTGCGAGAAGAATAATTGCCATCTAGTTTCTACAGATTATTATTATTATTATTATTATTATTATTATTATTATTATTATTATTATTATTATTATTATTATTATTATTATTTACTGGTTCTTAAGCTGGCCGAGAAAACCAATATTTTCATTACTAATAGTGAAAGGGTACCAATATTTGCAAAAAAGTCTATTCCGGATAACAATGTTGCTATTTGTATAATATGGGCAGCTCGTGTAAACATAACGGTATGCCACATTTTCTAACTTTCGAGTAAGTATGAAAAGTAAGTTCATCATTCTTATGCAATTCGATACAATGGTACATACCAAACAAGTTTCCCTTGTGGTTTAATACCAATCCAGTCCATCTAATAACTTAATTTTACCAAAAGTGACAATTATCATGATGTTTGCTAAATCTTCTCGTATCATGGTAAAAATGAAATGAAATCTTTATGTCCCACGGTTATGCTGGTTAGGCTAAAAAAGACGGTGATGATGAGAGAGATGTGAAATGGTTTAATGAAGAAAGAGGGGGGAAACGGGAGAACCCCGAGAAAACCCACGAGCACGGTTTTTGTCCACCACAAAATCCACACGGCGCGAGCTGGGATCGAACTAGGGATCCCAAGCCCCAGAGGTGAACGCTCCACCTCTGAGCTACCGCGCCCCCCACATATCATGGTAAATAAAGTGCTGACTTCGCAATACTTGATCCAATTTGTTTTGCATATACCCACATTCATGTCCAGTTCCATCTAAAGAAACTAGTGTTAAAAAAATTTTGTTCCCGAGCATTATAGTAGTGTATGATAGAATTCCGGATATATGAAGTCCCATAAATATGCAAATTACATATGGGCCGTTAAAATTAGTGCAATATGCATTGGGCCGCGGAGAAATTTGCATTTGAATCAATTTTACACGAATTCCGAGAGAACACTTCGCGAATGTAGCATAGATTGTGTCTTAAACATATACAGACCATGACAATAATATAGGAGACAAAGTTTGTGGCTGTCTCTAGGGATGGTATCGAGACCGAGACCGAGACGGACATTTATATACCGAGACGAGACCGAGACGAGACTTCAGTCAGTCTCGAAAGTCTCGGTCTCGTCTCGAATATTGATATTAATAGATACTAAAATTGCCTTCACTCAAAATTTGTTTCGTTGCTGTATTAGATAATATGATAACGGTTGACTGATGTACTTTGGCGCATTTAGGGGGTGGTTATCGGGTTCAACCCCCCCAAATACATTGTGATAATTTTTTGCATTGCACGTACAACGCAAATGTTTCTTACTCGTTCCTCGAGCCTCTCCGCAAACAAAATCCACTGCTGAGGCAAATAGAATTTTCTCTTTCTGCTGTATGTCTCTCTCTCCCTCTCCCTCCCTCCATCTCTCTCTCTCTCTTTATATATATATATATATATATATATATATATATATATATATATATATATATATATATATGGTCGCGGTGCCACCCAGGTCCGCCCTGCATAGGTTACCGGGGCCCAATTTTAATTTTAAATGGAAGCAAGGGATGAGTAGTAAGTACCTCGTTCGATAGACCTTGAGAAAATAAAAAGCGTTGTGGCAAAAGATCTTTCATATCGGGCACTGTATTCAAAATGGCCGACAAGACATTTTGCCTCTATCAGATACAGTAAAACGTGCAGTACCACTAATATGAAAACGGTTGAACATAAATGAACCGATCAAAAACTCAAATAGAAAATATCATGTGGTACATCGATTGATATTGTCGCGGAGGCTCGCATGGCCACCCTTCATGGGGGCCCAGGGCGCAACCTCAAAATTGTAAATGGAAACATGGGGCGAGTGATACCTCGTTCAACATATCTTTAAAAACTAAATAGTGCTGTTGCTAAAGCATATGGGTCACCGTTTTCAAAATGACCACCTAGGCATGGTACAGCTGCATCAGGTAAAACGTCCAGTATCACTAATATGAAAATACCAGAACAAATATTCGAATAGGAAATCACAGAGGGTATTTATCATTCTATAGCTCGGGAATGTTGCAACAGTCGAAAAGATGATTAGTGTGAAAGTGCCATAATGGAAAGGAAGAAATCTAACTCCTAGAAATGTATTCTAACCTCACTCCGTACGTGAGTGAAGCGGGAAGGATCGGTGAAATTGCAAATGAGAGCCTTAGTTTTTGCAAATTGTATCTACGAAACAAAGTTATTTGAAATGTGTTTTTATAAGAGATAAATGTCTCTCTAATGGGATAAAGTATGTAAAATTCTTGATAAATGGTACCTTCTGTTTTGATTGCGGGCAATGGTTTGATGCAAAAATGAATCAACTGAAATGCGAATCCAATTTGTCGAACAATGCAATTTTAGAACAATGTTTTCAAACGTTGGTTTTGTTCAACAGTCGTCTGCATGATATTGGTTCGCTTCTTTTCCTTCTATGTCTTCTTGCATGTGATAGAATATGAGTTTCACTGAGATGTCCACAGTTACATTCCGAATAACTTTCAACGGTAATTTCAGTTTTGATCTTTAGTAACGAAACGGTACATACTGATGCAGATATGTCCCAAAAATCTTGCACGCATTGCGTTAAATTATCAGGGGCGGGCAAAATGTTGTTAAATTTGAATTTCACCTTATTTTTATTCACCTTATTTCACTTTATTTTTATTCATTATAGTACCAGTCATTTGTACACACAAGTGTTTCAGACAAACCATATCTATTGCAAATAAAAGTGAGGTTCTCATTTGAGTTTACCATTCATTCCCGCTTCACCCACTTACGGACAGATCGGAAAGATAATTTTCTATCATTTCCTCTTTTGCATCATGTTAATTATACTTTAATAATCTCCGTTGCATTATAATCGAGCCGTGGAATGATAAATATGCTCTGTGCTTTTCTATACGAGGTTTATTCTGTTCATTTATCTCCAACTATTTTCATATTACGGGTCAAGTGGTACTGGACGTTTAATCTGATACAGGTACCATGCCTTGGCGGCCATTTGGAAAACGGTGACCCATATGAAAAATCTTTTGATACAATACTGTTTAGTGTTTCAAAATGTATCCAACAACGTATCACTTGACCCATATTTCGGTTCAAAATTTCTAAGTTTGGCCCCTTGAAAGGCAACCGTGGGAGCACTGCGAGAACATTACTCGACGCGCCACATGCCTTTTCTGTTTCACTTTCTGACTGTTCGTTTATCTCCAACTGTTTTCATATTAGGTTGCTGGACGTTTTATCAGATACAGGCACTGTTGGGAATAGGAGCTGGCAATTTTGTGCCTTGTTTACAGTTCAGCTGCTAGAAGAAGAAGAAGGACTAGAAAATTGTGACCGCATGGTGCTTGTAGAAGCTATTTTTTCTTGTGTTACGTTCTTTTGTGGAAATAAAAGTGTATAGCTGGAAATAAAAAGGTTTCATTCCTCTAAAGTGTAGATCTTTTGATTTCTAACATCTGGCGACCGTGACAGGACACAATAGACCATGGAGGAAATGAAAAAAAACAGCGTAAAATCTTGAGAGCAGCATTCACTAGGTTGCATACGAACTGTTCGGAACTGTGTAGCGCAGAACTTAAAAACGAAAGTGATATTAGTGGTACATTTCAAGTGTTAGAAGAGAAATACATGAAAATGAAGGAGATAGATGAGAAGATAATGACATCAGCAATAGAAGATAATTGGAGCGAGAAAGAACTACTAGAAGAAACGGAGCAAGCAGATAAGTATTCTTTAAAATTCTACCAAATTAAAAACAAGGTTGAGGCTGCGTTGCATGCGTGTAAAACGAACGAGAGTAGTGGTAGCACGAGTAGTGAAAGAAACTTTAAACTCCCAGAAGTGGAAATTAAGAAATTTGATGGTAATTTGAAAAACTGGCTTCCGTTTTGGTCACAGTTTGTGCGCATAGACGAAGATAAACGGATTCCTAATGTAGACAAATTCCAATATCTCATTCAAGCTATTGTACCGAACACACGTGCACGTCAGTTCGTAGAAAGTTTTCCCCTGTGTGAAGATAACTACCCGAAGGTTATTCAGGGTTTGAAAGCGCGTTTTGGACGTGACGATATGTTAGTAGAGGTATATGTTCGTGAACTTTTAAAGCTAGTGTTTCATAATCTAAGTAACAATGGTAATCTAGAATTGATAGACCTGTATGACAAGTTGGAATCTCAACTTCGCGCTTTAAGTACTTTAGGTGTCACAACAGATAAATGTGCTGCCATGCTGTATCCCCTTGTGGAGTCATGCTTACCTGCTGAACTATTGCGTACGTGGCAGAGGGACAGTACAAACAGTGCAGACGCAACTTTAGAAAAACGTTTGGAAGACTTTATGTCATTTTTGCGGAAAGAAGTAGAAAATGAAGAAAGAATAGCTCTTGCTGTGTCCGGGTTTGATATACAAGACACCAGTAATGTGGGAAAGAAAAAGAAAGAACGCAGTAATCGTTCCGATTTTGTACCAACTGCCGCTGAATTAGTTAATTGTAAAAATAGTGCAAAGTGCATTTTTTGTGATCAATCGCACGCAAGTGAAAACTGTGTAAAAGCCTGTAATTGGACATACGAGGAAAAAATAAACATTTTGAAGGGAAAGGGATGCTGTTTTCGGTGCCTTAAGAATTCGCACAAGAGTTCAAAATGTTATGCTAAGTTGACTTGTAGTGCATGCAAGGGGCGTCACGTTAGTGTTATGTGTAGTGGCAGAAATAAATCTAAGAATGCGTCAAGTAACGGTGATAAACAGACTCATGTGAAGCATGTTATCGAAAACACACTGACAAACAATGAACATTCCGAAACATTTTTACAAACATTGGTAGTAAAAGTGAGAGGGCGGAATTCAGAAAAGAACGTCAGGGCGATTATAGACACTGGTTCACAGCGATCTTATATCTGTACTAGCTTAGCGCGGGAAATGAACTATGAAGTATTACGAAAGGAAACTGTAGCGCACGCTCTTTTTGGAGGTGTATTTTCAGAACCATGTGAACATGACTGTTTTCGAGTTAGGCTAACCAACCTCAATGGTGATTATGCATGTAATTTTGAAGCACTGAATCAGGATGTTATTTGTAATAGTGTTACATCAATCATAGATGGTCCTTGGTTATCAGAGTTATGGGAAATGGGTATAGAAATATCCGATAATCAACCTGGCCCAATCGCAATTTTAATAGGAGCGGACATTGCCGGTAAACTTTTCACTTTGCTTTGAAAGTTGGCCTGATTGCTATGGAGACATTGCTCGGCTGGATTTTAATGGGAAAAATAAACAGGAAGGATTCTGTTAGGTTTTCTACAATGCAAGTCACAACGATGTTTTGCAAATCAACACCTGTTTCAGACTTGTGGAAATTGGATGTTTTAGGCATAACCGATCCAGCGGAAAAGAAAACGAAAATGGAGGCGCAACAGGAAGTAATGGAATATTTTAACCAGACAACGACCATTAACGCTGACGGGAGGTATGAAGTAAAAATGCCTTGGCTAATGGAACATCCACCTCTCCCCAACAACATAGATACCTGTAAAAG
The DNA here is from genome assembly GCF_964235325.1 of Thermobia domestica. Taxonomy (NCBI): domain Eukaryota; kingdom Metazoa; phylum Arthropoda; class Insecta; order Zygentoma; family Lepismatidae; genus Thermobia; species Thermobia domestica. The sequence goes on along the minus strand of NC_137459.1, from coordinate 294,726,804 downwards.
AAGACTGAAGAATGTAGTTGTTAGATTGAAGGCTGAAAACTACTACGAAATGTACGAGAAGGTTCTGAAAGAGTGGGAAGATGAAGACATCGTAGAGGAAGTTCCTGCGGAAGAGATAGAGAAGAAAGGCTACTACTTACCTCATCGTCATGTTGTTAAGATGACTAGTAGTACGACGAAGATCCGTCCAGTATTTGATGCCTCAGCGAGAGAGAAAAATCATCCATCTCTAAATCAGTGTTTAGAGAAAGGAATCAATTTGATAGAAATTATTCCAGCGATTCTGACACGTTTTAGATTGAACAAGTTGGGAGTTGTGTCTGACATTAAGAAGGCGTTTCTACAAATTTCCCTGTGTAAGAGAGAGAAGGACTATTTACGATTTCTTTGGATAAATGGAGAAGGTGGTATAAAAATATATCGTCACAAAAGAGTAGTGTTTGGCATGAGTTGCAGTCCTTTCCTGTTGGGAGCCGTAATAGAGCATCATCTTAGGCGAGCACTACAAAAGTGTAATGAGGGTCAGAGTAGTTATGCTAAGGAAGTCATTTTGAAGTTATTGAATAGTTTTTATGTAGATAATTTTGTCACTAGTGTCAAAAATGAAGATGAGCTTCGTCAGTTTAGAGAAGAAGCCACGAACTTAATGGCGGAAGCAAAATTCGAACTTCGAGGGTGGGAGCATACCTCTTTAGAAAACACACTAGAAGAGAATAGAGTTCCTGTACTTGGCCTACAATGGGAAACTGTTTCAGATGTGTTGGAATTACGACCAGAATGTTTTGAGGATACAAAACCTGCGGTTGTCACGAAGAGAATAATTTTGTCATTTGCTAACAGAATATTTGATCCTATTGGTGTCACGTGTCCAGTAACGCTAAGCCCGAAAATTCTTTTACAACAAGTATGGTCATCGAAGGTAAATTGGGACGAAGCGGTACCAAAGGAAGTTGAGAAGAAATTCCTACAATGGATCAAAGAGTTGCCTCATTTAAAGAGACTTGTCTTTCCAAGATGGGCTGCTGGAGATTGTAAGAATTGGAGCCTACATGCATTCTGCGATGCTAGTGAGAGATCGTATGCTACGGCTGTCTTTCTCAGAACTGAAGAAAAAGGACAAGTGAAGGTGCAATTAATACAGGCGAAATGCAGGGTTGCTCCGATGAAGAAGTTAACCATTCCTCGACTGGAATTACTGGCAACTACAATTGGCGCAAGGTTAGCTACTACAGTGAGAGAAACATTGGATGTTAAAGATGTACCAATTTATTTCTGGACAGATTCTACCACCGTTTTAGCATGGATTAAGCGGGATATGCCATGGAATACCTTTGTGTGGAATCGAATACAAGAAATAAGAAGATTAAGCAATTCAGGCAACGAGTGTTGGAGATTTGTTCCAGGAACCATGAATCCAGCTGATCTGCCCTCACGAGGATGTTCACCTGAACAGTTAGTTGCGTCAAAATGGTGGGAGGGTCCAGACTGGTTAAGACGACCAATAGAAGAGTGGCCGGAGCAGAAGTACACTTATCAAGAAGAAATAATCTCAGAAGAAAGAAGAAAAAACATTGTATCTGTAATGATTAATGCCAAAGAAGAAAACCGTGATTGGTACTACCGCCGTTTTTCAAAATATGAACAGATAATCCGCATGGTTGGTTGGATCAAGAGATTCATCTTCAATTGTCGTAATGGAAAGAAGAGGAGACAAGGAGAATTATCGGTGGAAGAAGTGACAGCTGCTGAGAAAACAGTCCTTAAACTCGTTCAGAAAGAGTCATTCGACGGCGTAGAAGACCAAAAGTTGAAGTCACTATGCCCATTTGAAGACAAAGATCAGATCATTAGACTGAAGACGAAAATTGTAGAGCTTTCAGATTCAGAAGTGTTTCGGTATCCTGTTATATTACCAAATACACATCCTGTGGTCAAGCGGTTGATTCATGACAAACATGTAGAATCTTGTCACGTTGGAGTGCAGGGTCTGATGAGTCTTCTCAGAGAAAGGTACTGGATTATAAGAGGAAGGCAAGGCGTTCGATCCGTTGTTAGAAGGTGTGTCGTCTGTAGAAGATACAACGCCAAGAAGATGGAGACCTGTCCCGTGGCCTTACCAGAAGATAGAGTTAAGGAATCGGCAATCTTTGAAGTCACAGGATTGGATATGGCGGGTCCAGTAATACTAAGAGATGGCAAGAAAGCATGGATTTGTATCTTCACATGTGCAGTGTATAGAGCGGTACATCTAGAATTAGTATCTGGATTGTCAACGGCCGATTTCCTTCAAGCGTTGCGGAGATTCGTCGCTAGAAGAGGACGTCAATCAGTAATCTACTGTGATAATGGTACCAATTTTGTCGGTGCAGAGAGCTTGTTAGACAAACTCGAGTGGGAGAAGATAGAAGCGTATACCACTACGAAGCGTATCAAATGGAAATTTATTCCTCCCACATCACTTTGGTGGGGCGGCTGGTGGGAACGTCTGATTAGACTAATGAAACAGTTGTTGAGAAGAGTACTTGGAAGAGCTTCCCTGACTTATGAAGAATTTAACACAATTCTTTGTGACTGTGAAGCAGTTATAAATTCCCGTCCTTTGACATACGTTTCGGAAGAAAGTTCTGATTTTGTGCCTTTAACTCCTCTAATGTTCCTACAACAGAATGCTGAAATTGTAGTACCTGACATTGATGTCATAGAAGCGGGGAGTCTACGAAGAAGACTGAAATACATTCAGGATATACGGAAGATTTTACGCAGCAGGTTTCGAAAGGAATATTTGGGACAGTTGGTTCAACATTGGAGAACCAGAGTAAATTGTAAGAAGATAGAAGTAGGAGAGGTTGTTCTAGTGGGAAACGACAACTTAAAGCGGTTGGAATGGCCCCTAGCACGTGTTGTGGAACTTATACCTGGCCGTGATGGAAAAGTTCGTCTGGTGAGACTAAAGACCGGCGCGGGGATGATGGTGAGACCTCTTCAACGTATCTTCCCTTTGGAAATCAGGTCAGAAGAAGCTGTTGAACAGAATGTACTTAAGAGAAGACTGGTGGTACGAGAACCGAGAAGTGAAACTGATCAATGTGAAGGTGAAAAGGAATCTCAAATTATCACTACTAGAACTGGAAGAGCTGTGAAACCTCCCAAAAGATTGTCTCTTTTTACGTATTGTAATCCACAGTTTTAATGATGGGATGGTTGAGTCACTAGTTCCCTTACGTGACTCAAGGTGGGAGGATGTTGGGAATAGGAGCTGGCAACTTTGTGCCTTGTTTACAGTTCAGCTGCTAGAAGAAGAAGAAGGACTAGAAAGTTGTGACCGCATGGTGCTTGTAGAAGCTATTTTTTCTTGTGTTACGTTCTTTTGTGGAAATAAAAGTGAATAGCTGGAAATAAAAAGGTTTCATTCCTCTAAAGTGTAGATCTTTTGATTTCTAACAGGCACCATGTCTTGGCGGCCATCTTGAATACGGTGACCAATATGAAAAATCTTTTGCCACAACGCTTTTTACTTTTTAAAGATCTATGGAACGAGGTATTATTCTGCCCATGTTTCTATTTAAAATTTTAAAGTTTGGCCCTGGTACCCCATGAAGGGCGGCCCCGGGAGGCGCCGCGACAACACCATTCGGTGTGCCGCATGGCATTTCCTATTTGAGTTTTTGTTCGGTTCATTTATGTTCAACCGTTTTCGAGATATCTCCGTGGAAAGATTAAAATGGGCCAAAATACTATCTCTCTCTCTCTCTCTCTCTCTCTCTCTCTATATATATATATATATATATATATATATATATATATAGCCGCGGACCCAGTATATGATCAAGGGAGGGGCTAAACCATGGTTTGCCGCTTTATACAGTGTAAAGAAAGTAGGATTGAAACCTATTTTATTAAGTGTATACCTGAGCGTTAAGAGGGCTAAAATCCCTATAGCCCTCCCCTATTATGTGATATATATATATATATATATATATATATATATATATATATATATATATATATTAAAAATGCTGAAATTTTGTACCAAGTTGGGAAATTCTTCTAGATACTCTGCAATATCACTAGATAAACAATGTTGCTAAAAGCAAAATAAAGTTGTATTTTCTCAAATTGCGCTACGTAAAGTATTACATATTTCTAATTTAGTTATTTAACAAAACCACAATAGCCCATACATTATTTAGTGTAACAAAGGACAATACAGTATCATTAACATCAACAATTTTAAAATCTCTAATAACTCAAATGGCATGGACGGTGCAATGCGCATCAACTGTATCTTAGCGTCAAATACTGTGATCATGGTATAATATAGTTCGAATGAATGAGGGAACAAAGTTACAAGAAACGGAAAATTTAAATGTTTCTAAAGATTTTACTTCGAAAACGCGCTGACATATCAAGTATCATCATGCAGATGCTTCCAAAAGACTTAAATGCTTATAACGCCATTTACAACAATTGTTATTTCAAATCGTTTCAGAGATACCAAACACATTGGTAGTGATTATTATACTGCGTAAAATGACGTATTTGTATTAATTTTTTATAATGATTATTGCTTTCCTTTGCTTCTATAACATTACAACCATAGTTTTTGGTGGTTTTAATTACAAGTGGCAGTTACATTATTTTAAGCAGCGTTGCCCACTTAAATAAATAGCTAAATATTATTCTAAATATGTGCAAATAACGTAGATGAACTGCAAGATATTTTAAAATTAATCGTAGTTTGTTTTATGGTGCAAGAATGCTTTCAAGAGAAGACGTTTTTCATGGTCTTTGGGCTACTTATAATGTTAATGTTTAAGTCTTCGTTCCAGCAATAGATGTAAATGCAAATTGTAACTGAAATTAAATGTAACATTTTCAGTAACACTAGTTGTTCCCCCTAAGCCTTAGGCCTGGTGTACTCTTTAGATTAAGACCGTGCTTAATTAAAAGTTCTAATTACACACTAATTATATTTCACTTCCTTTAGTTTGACCACCGATCACCTCAAACTCGATCCATACCATACAGCTATATGCAATTATTCAAGGACTTACAGTTAGTAATACACAGTGTTCACTTTTCTTTTGTTTTGTTTTAGTTTAACGTCCCACAGTTATGCTAGGGCGGCTAAAGGAGACGTGGAGCTAATGATTATACTGGAATCCGAACCACTTCAGTCGTTCAACTTTACCCCTACCGGAAATCGAACTCGAGACCACGTGAACCGAAATCAAGAGTGCTAGCCGCTAGACCAAATGGGGGTTCTCACATTATGTTGATTTAAATCATTCAGTCAGCGTTGCCAGATCCGAAGATTAAAAAGTAGCGTGTCTGTACACCGAAAGTAGCGATTTCGAATTATTTGTAGCCCAAATATATAGAAATGAATACTGATGATGCTAATGAAATAATTTAATATGAGTTGGAAAATGTACTGGACATATTGCAAGAAGAAATTATGATCGACGGACGAAAACAATTCTAGACTGGACACTACAAGACAAAAACAGCCTAGTAAACCTCCGCATACAAGAAGGTGTGACGAAATGAAGAGCCACTGAGGAGTAACCTGGAAAAGAATTGCCCAAGTTAGATAGTTGTGAAGACTTGGAAATACCTTCATCCAGTAATGGATTGATAATGATTGATTATGATGATGGTGATGATTTTATTATATCTAAACCTCGGAGGTAAACTAAACCAAGTCATAATTTCGTAATTTTACAGAAGCGAAAAACCGGTTCCTCAACTAAGACTAAATATATAACTTTTACTAGGTAAGGTAGGGTAAAAATGGATCCAAAATTTAATGACAATCATAGAGCGAAAAAAATATTTTTGACTATTCAATCCATCATGCTGCAGAAAAACTACGAAAATTAATACAAAAGAAAACTATAAAGTTAAGAATCACTTGTTTTGGCGAGTGAGAAAAAATAGATACAGATAACTCGAATTACATATATACTTATATAATATGTATGTCCATGTTTCGCAAGTAATTTTTAATCAATATAAGATTTCAACGTAATGAACGCAAGATTAGTTTTCTCGAATAAAGATTGCATGCACCGCTGAGAGCTCAGGAATAAGATTAATTTATCTGGCGGCACTGGATATGTGCTTACGTAATGCATTACGACATTATGAACTTGTATAAGAAACATAATGCACTTAAAATGAGACGTGAACTATGCGAAACATCGGACTTTGAATCTAACTTGTTTTGTGATCCAACTCGAGACCTCACATAGCAAAGATGAGTGTAGTAGCTCCCACCACAAGGTTCAGGACGTTCGTGTTATAAAGTGTCAATTAAACAAGGAGATGTGAAATGGTAATAAAGCATTTCATCAATTTCAAACAAAATACGTATATTATAGTAATAATTTACCCTATTTGTTAAGATAATGAACGTTATATTTTGTTTTTAAAATGACAGTCAAAGCAGAATGTATTGAATAATAAATGAGAAATTGTAAAGTTTCAATTTCGGTACAATTAAATACATTCGTGCTGCTATGTGTTGTGTTATCCGTTAGGAGGTATTGAACAATTCTGATTCAAAGGAAGGAAATAAACTACTGTATAGTACTGGAGTTAATTTAATAGAGTTTAAATGTATAGGCAGTTTTGAGGCTATATGAGACAAAGTCTATTGCTGAAAGTGAAATATGGGTTATATTAGGGCTTTAGGGTGATATACCCACTGATCACTGAACCTGGACTACGCGCATAGAAAGCATTAGCACTAGCAAATTAGCTATGAAGAGGTACACCATACCAAAATTCTAAGTCAAAATGAAAGGAAAAAATAAGCGGAAACGACAAACTGTACGATAATAATACTTTCATTATTTTAGTTTCACACTATTTATTTCGAGACTTTCGAGACGAGACCGAGACTTGGTACTCGAGACCGACACCGAGATCGAGACAAGCATCTGTTGACCGAGACGAGACCGAGACCGAGACGGTGATTTTTTACTCGAGACGAGACCGAGACCGTTATTTATCAATCGAGACGAGACCGAGACTGTACAAAGTCTCGTCTCGTCTCGTCTCGATACCATCCCTAGCTGTCTCGTATCGAAAAAGTATCGTAAAAGTGGTGGTCTCTTAGGAAGTGTATATGTACCTGGAAACGTATGACTTCATGCCCACCATCACCCATCCTTTGCAGAATTAAGTGAATGAGAGGCTATTTATTTATTACTAAGCTACCAGATACAATCTCAGAAACCATTTTAGACTGGAGCAATCAACAAATCATCAATAATAACAACATTGGGAAAGGAAGTGGAAGGATGGCGGCCAGGGTCTGTACTTTAAGGTACCATTTCAACATTGACCTGGTGTAGCTGAGGGAAAGCCTGGTAAACCTCAGTCAGGATACTGAACTCTGGATTCGAGCATGGGACCTCCCGATTGCGAAGCAAAAACGCTGCAATAATAATAAATCTTTGATTTTTACGTCCCACGATTATGCCGGCTAAGCTAAAGGAGACGGGGATGACGGGAAATGAATGAAATCGTGGAACGATGAAAGTGGGAGAAAACGGGAGAGCCCCGAGGAAACCCATGCACACGGTGTTCGTCCACCACAAGGTTCACTTGGCGGGAGCAGAAATGGAACCCGGGTCCCCATGCACCAGAGGTGAACGCTCTACCACTGAGCTCTACCCTTATAATAATAATAATAATAATAATAATAATAATAATAATAATAATAATAATAATAATAATAATAATAATAATTTGTAGTAGTAGTAGTAGTAGTAGTCATGTCATTGATAATAATTGCATTGTGTATGTAATATACTTGAAGAGAGTACTTGAACTACACACACGATTCGGCTCGATTTGGCTCGACTCGACTGGAAACTCGAACCAAATTCGAGTAGAGTTTCGAGTCGAGTTGGAGAAAATTTTTCGAGTCGAGTTCAAAGATGTCTGTTTCGTGTCGAGTCGAGTTTCAAAGAAAACTCGCTCGAAGTCGCTCGTGCCCATCCCTAAACTTGCGTGGCCGGGATCGAACAGAGACCTTCTCATCAGATGTGAGAGCTCTATCACTGAGCCAGCGTCCCTGCACTAACGTTTGTTTTGCGTGCTAGCTGTGCTAGTTCGATAGATTTTCACAGACAAATTCATCAATTTAAATTATAAAATTGGATGTTCTTGCAAAACGTAAATGAATAGGAATAACCCATTATACATGTATTTCAAACTGTAGCCAAATAACATATTTTCAACAAAACTTTGACTTGATACTGTTAACACCTTATTTTTTTTCTATTTAAATTTGCTGATAAAGTAAGTTGTGTTTCACGCATAATTTGTGGTTCGATGCTAAATCGAGTAAGATAAAACAAGGGAAAAGGCATGTGTGGCCAGCTCTGCTAGCGATCATTTCCCTCTTTCTAAAACAAAGAACAAGCTCCTCTCCAAAATGTCAAACGATCAATCAGCATCCTTCTACCCCATTCCACATAGATTGACCTTAAACGCCCTCAAATGCGACGACGTTATCAAAGATTTCCCTAGGTACTGTCTCCCTTCCTCATTCAAACAATCACTAACCTTTTCTGTTTATATTGCAGTTGCGTGTAACATGGGAACATCTACACAGTCAGGGTGGAGTCAGTTTTTGCGTAGTGAACCCTCGTTTTACAAAATCTAGTGTTTATAATAATGCAACAAACATGTAAATATATACATGTATACATGCATAGATATATATTCAATACGAGAAATATGGCAATATCTTTCAAATAAATTAAATTAAATTTGTGAAATATCCTACAGATTTCTCAATAATTCTATTGTGTATGAAGAAATATGCGAGTGGGTTTTTAAAAACTGTTCCAATTATGTTTATGTAAGGATAAATCAGGCGATAGTTTTCGGTATAGCACTGATGCCTTAAAGTTCATTTTGACTTTCTATGATCACGATGCAAGTTTCCTATACATCATCGAAACCAATGGAAATAAACGTTACAGGCTTCAAGTACCGATACTCTTTTCGATGTAAGTTGAACATTCCAGCTAACCAGACACATCGTCCAGGTAAGATAGTTTTGTTTATGCGTTATTGTATTATGTTAAGAGTATATTTTTACAAATTAGTGTATGTTGTTATAACTATGTTATTAGAGTTTCTCTCCCTCTACTCAGCTTTCCATATTTTTTTCTGTAACAGTGTAACTACCATAATTAATCTCCATGGCTTAAGAAACAGGGTAAAATTTCCTTATTGAATAATCTAACCTTTTCCAATCCAACTAAATCAATCAATATGATTGTTTTTACATTCCTAAGGTGTGACCTTATAAGCTCATCCAGTCGTTTTCATGATCCACTCAAAACGTTCGTTTGCGAAAACTTTGGAGTTAAACTCTATGCACTCATTCGTTTTGCGAGAAAGTACTTCGCTAACTTTAGCATCAATTGCATAACTAACATGCTGTTCCGTGAAGCTCATGAACCGTTTATTCGCCTTTTCGGATAATCTTTTATCGCTTGACATTTGTTTTATAATTGACACTCGGCCAACGGAGATCGGGTCATTTTTCACCCATAAATGTTTTATTTTAACTTTTCCCTATTTCTTCTTCCTTTTTCCGATCATCGGCCTAGATATGCTTATTTTAACCTACGTATCATGCAGTAGCATTTCTATTACAGTAACATTCTTTATGATATTTGTCAACCCCAAATAAACCATTCTTAGTCTGGGTCTTGAATGACCCAGTCTTCGCTGTTTACGTGAAGGATATTTTATTTGTCTTGTCTCCCTCACACCGTCCGGTTGTTGTTGTTTTTCTCACTCTGCATGATCACTTTTAATCTTTAATCATTTCTTTAGCATGTTCCAACATGTCAGTAGTCTTGCCAGGTGCTAAGAAAACATCCCACAAAACGAGAAATTTAGAGTTTAGGAATGCGGAACATTTCCTTCCAAATATGTACCAATGGAAATGCATGGTACAACTTTTGTATATATATATATATATATATATATATATATATATATATATATATATATATATATATATATATATATATGCAAATAAACAAATAAGTTTTGTATATATGCGATATGCATATCTGGGTGTTTTTGTGTGCATTATTTATTTGCATGTATAACACTCAATCATATTGAAAACTGTCTTGTCTACAAACGGGAAATTTCTCTTCACGAACTGGTAACACTAGAAGCCAAAGTAAATAGTGGGGGGATCCCAGACTCTCCACTATTTCAAGTGACAAAAATAATTGAATATATTATTTATGTAGTTTTGAAAGTTTATAGTAAGCTATCATAGTCTGGGTTTTAGCTCGCTCCACTTTTTACCTTCTAAATCCGCCACTGAAGACCAATATGCTCATCACTAGTATCAAGTTTTAAATTAATTGGAAATCTAGTAATAGTTCTATATTTTCCTGACCCTACCTTCGTCAGAAGCTTTTTTTTTTTTTTTTAGTATCTTTCCTGGGTGGGTGTTAATGCAAAACATGGTTGCATTCACAGTCACCAAATTTTTCACAGTAATAGTGGCTATTTATGACTAGGTTTTATCGCAAAGAAATCGATTATCACTAATGCTCATAGAAATTATCATAAAGAAACTGCGACAGAGACACATTGCGACGGCGGTTTTTATTGTTAGGTCAGCATTTATTTACATGTTTCAAAGCGTAAAAGGCTATTAATCGTGGAGAAACTCTCCCACTTTTGCTGCAAGTTTTACTGTTTTGGCATACTTCAACCACAACTTTCTATTTGTATTGGAATATTACTATTCTATATATATATATATATATATATATATATATATATATATATATATATATATATATATATATATTTGAAGTGTGATTTCAGGTGCTGAAATACAGTCGTCCTCTAATTCTGGGGTTGGAATTCTTCAACGTATGTAATAAATAAATGAGTGGTTATAACACAAATAAGCAGTGAGTTTGTTTGTTGTTGTAAATCCATTTAGTTCAATTATGAATTTAATTCAAGTCAAATATAATGTAGTAGTTTATTTTCTAGTCTAAATATTTTCCTCACAACTTAATTTTTGAAAATTGTCAAGATAACAGCAACTTTCAAATTCATTCAGCATGAAAATAAGCTTACCACAAAGTATTATTCTGTAGGCTCTGTATTAGCCTTATAAATTCTACCTATATACTCTATTATTTGTGCTTATTATTTTCAAATATATACAACTAGCTTAAAGCAGCTTAAAGATGAGAGACGTGGGCATTGAGAAAATCTGAAATATCCAAGCTGGAAGCATTTGAAATGTGGTGTTGGAACAGAATGCTGCGCCTGTAATGGACCGAAAGGAAAAGGAATGAGGACGTACTAAAGGAAGCTAATGAAGGACGACAGATGATGAAGATAATAGGAAAAAGAAGTAACAGCATTCCTGGCCATTTTATTCGACACTCTGATTGGATTACCGTGCTGATAGAGGGAAAGACAGAAGAAAAACCAGGAAAAGGAAGACCAAGGATAGAACATCTAGATGCAGTTACGAAGAAGAGGCGTTATCAAAATATAAAACAGCTCTCCCAAGCGAGAGAAAAGTTTTAAAATTTGCATGTTGTCCACCAACCCATGGTTGAGGTGAACAAGAAGAAGAAGAAGCTTAAAGCAGGGATTTTGGTGTTGCAAGAAATACAAAACGAACATATCAACTAAATCTATGTGTTAAGGAAACTGAAGATTCATTGTGCAGAAAAAAAAATATATATATCCATTAGATTCCATCCTGCCTCAACCTGATCTGCTTTGAGTTGTTATTCTCCACTTCCTTAACATTTTGCTTTGTACCGGTCATCCTCTTTCTTCTCCGTCTCCCTAAAAATATTTTATTCATATATTTCCTCATTCGAACTCAAAAGATACGACCATATGCTATATCTATGAGAGTGATGTACCTCACATGTATAGATATTTCGATTTTATTATATATGGAAAAGCTTCATTTCTAAACGCACTATGCACATAAAACACTTTTTTCTTAGTGTGATGTTCCAAATGAGTCAATATTTTATTTCTTCTTTTTAAATCTGTTATGCGTATTAAATCCGTGCAAGAGAATGACACATTTCCTGAAACAAAAAGCAAACCAAACATGTTGACATCATGTCCGGTGGTTCAAAAGTTACTTCTAGTTGGTCAGAAGAATGACTCTTGATCAAGAAATAACATCTCGCAGCTTGTACTGAATTTGATACACAACGTAATACAAGGATCATCTATTTATGTTTATGTTTATGAGGTCTGCGTGGACTTGAGAAAAGCATGTGGGTCGAGCTTAAATCGAAATATCTAATAATTTTGGGTCCAGATCAGGTTTCAATGCTCAGTATTCAAATTGAAGGGAAGAAACACAAGAGGGAAAGTGGGAGGAAGAAGTTAGCCTATGGTTCGGTGACAATTAGCGCGAACCTATCGCATGGAAGGGTTGCTCACCCCTTTCTGCAAGTTGATTTGTCTATTTCTCCCATGCTGAAAAAGGGGTGTCAGCAGTTACAATCAAGTATGCATAGAAACATGACGATGTCCGCTTCTATCTATGGAAGCATTGTATCGATTTTCCTGAAACTATTATTTTGTTTTAAATAGGAGTTTAAACTTTAATTGGTTGGTATTATGCAAAAATCCACTTTGTTTTTTATGTCTAGTAATGAATGTAAAATTTCTATACCTCTCATGTGTCTTTATGAGTATATCTTGTTGTGTCCTTACTTTCTAAAAGGAGGGGCATTGACAAAGCAACCATATTTTGATTCTATGTGTTTCTTGCTCGATTCCAGGTTATGTAAGTATGTTGTTTTGCATTAAAGTGTCTCTTTCAGGACAAAGTCTATGTAAGTCGTGGACGTACAGCTTAACATAGGGTTCTAAGCATATAAACTTGAAAGGAGCCAGCTTAGGGAATACAATGTTTCGCTTTTACGTTTCACCCATTATCTAGGAAATGGAAGTGTTTCATATCTATATCTATATCTATATATATATATATATATATATATATATATATATATATATATATATATATATATATATATATATTAGGGATGGCCAGATCCGGATATTTTTGGATCCGGATATCCGGACACTGGATCCGGATCCGAGATTTCGGATCTTGGATCCGGATCCGAAATTTCGGATCTTAGATCCGGATCCGAAAAAAACGGATCTTGGATCCGGATCCGAAATTTCGGATCTTGGATCCGGATCCGAAAAACCGGATCTTGGATCCGGATCCGAAATTTCGAATCTTGGATCCGGATTCGAAACTCCGTGTCAGAAAATTCGGGTGTTCCGAATCAGCAAAATTTTCGAAATTATTGACAAAGTGATTTTCATTCCTATGCTTAAAATAAGATTTTAAGACACTTTTGGTTTCTGATCGTGTGACAGCCTTGCGTTCCCTTCATTCTGTTGATATTTGGTTTTCGTGCCTTAATATGTCACAATTACTTCAAATTTGATTGAGTAAAACTGTCGAGTTAGGTGAGAGTAATCTCATTGTCAGATTAGATTCTAGTGGAAATACTTGACCGAAAAGGTAGTAAATCTTTTTTAAAGCTGTCGTCCTGATGAAAATTTGTCCTTTGTTTTCTGTAACATTAGTCAAATGCTGGGATGAAACCTTAGTCTCAAGCCCAAGCTTCTTCATTAGACTCTGGCTGCTTACTTTTCTAATTCTTTCTGAGTTATTGTGGTCACTGAATGAGGCCATTTCCTAGTCGTGATGGGCTAGGACATTGCTAATAGAACAGCCCATAAAATATAGATCAAATCAAATTAAGGAGCAACTTCCTTTTCTTGCTCTTGATGAGCATTTCTTTTCTTCCCTTAAAAATACCTTCTCTGTGACCCTACCACTCCAGTTAGAATTAAGAATTGTAGTAGAGATGAAGTTCTAAATGGCAATTAATGTATCAAAATCAATGTATTAATGTACTGTATGTGTATACAAAATACCATATGGAGCCTCGAGCAGTAACACGTATCTTTGTAATTAGTAATCCACTACTATTAACTCTGCATAGGTTGTATAAGGAGCTATATCATTCATGCAAACACATAGGCGGATGCAGGGGGAGGGCGAAAAGTCGTTCGCCCCTACCCAGCGCCACCATTAACAGTGTACTTTAGTAGTAATTTGTGGCAATTTCAGATCATCTAAGTATTTTTTCACTGCTAGCATCCCCAACCGCCCCCTAAGAATCCATCCGCCCCCTCCAAGAGTCCGTTCTGGATTCGCCCCTGCGCAAACATAATTTTATACAACTCATTCAAGAGTACATTTTGGTAGCTTTTTAAAATTTTTATCTTAAAGGATTGTCATTTCTCGTGGCTACTTATGCAATTTTGTCCACAGGCATACATGCAATTTCCAGTCATTACGCAAATACATTTATATACTTAATAGACCTCGGCTAGTTGGGGGCTTCGCCACTAGACCCCCGTTACTAGGGCCTCGCACCACAAAAGCCTCTAATCGTAATCAATTTAAAAAGAAATGTCTGGGGATTTGCCCTTAGATCCTCTGATATCTCATTTGATCGGCCTATGACCTCGTACCACGTAAACCTACAACCATACCGAATCTCAGTTCAAATATCAAATTGTATGTAATAACATTCCGGTATCCCGAGACATACCGAATTTCAGTGCGAGTACATGGGGGCTTTTCCCCCAGCCCACACATTTGCTCGGTCTACGGCCTCGCACATCATACGCCTGCAAACATAACGAATTTTTAAGGGGCCGCGGTGGCTCAGTGGTAGAGCGTTCACCTCCGGTGCTTGGGGTCCCTGTTTCGATCCCAGCTTGCACCGTGTGGACTTTGTGGTGGACAAACACCGTGTTCGTGGGTTTTCTCGGGGTTTTCCCGTTTCCTCCTACTTTCTTCATTTCATTTATTTCTCATAATCACCGTCTCCTTTAGCCTAACCGGCATAAACGTGGGATGTAAAACAGAAGCATTTCATTTCACAAGATAACGAATTTTTGTTCAAATAACAAGTTTCATTTCTCTAACATTCCAGGATTCCGAGATATAAAAGTATTTTCTCCCCGCCCCTTTACTTCCCCTCTAAGACATACATCAAAAAACGCTTAAGTACATACCTAATTATTTCAAATGTAAAGTCCAAATACCAAATTCTATGCTCCTAACCTTCAGAGGTTCCCAGATATCGACATGTTATTATAATAATTACAATCCCCACCCTCTTTCCTTTCCATCTCTTTTCTTTTCCTTTTTACTAAAACGTCAAAAAACACTGAAACACATGTCAAATTATTTTCAATGAGAAGTGCAAATACCAAATTTCAAGTCTCTAACCTTAAAGGATATAACATATTAATACAATAATTGTAATCCCCACTTAATTTTTTTCTCGCCCCTTTTCTTCCCTTCTGGGCCACACATAAAAAAACGTTGAAATACGTATCTAATTATTTTAAGTGAGAAGTCCAAATACCAAATTCCATGTTTCTAACCATTTAAGTTTCGGAGATATAGGAATATTATTATACTAATTGCAATAATTGCAATTACCACCCGTTCTTTTACTTTCTACATCTTCCCTGCCCCTTCTAATTTAAATATCAAAAAGCACTTTAACAAGCATCAAATTATTTTCAATGAGAAACCCAAATACCAAATTTGAAGTATCTAACGTCAAGAATCATCATTATTTTCCACCCCATTTCCCCCCTTCCTCGTCGAATTTCCCAAAGTCCTTCCTTAGTGGTATCCTACGTCACAAACCCTATAAACTGTCCAAATTTCAAGTTTGTAGCTTAAGCGATTTGGTCTGTACGGTGATCTGTCACTCAGTCATTCAGGACTTTGCCCTTTTTATATAGAGATATTTAAGATTTTATGGGAAAGCCATGGATTTTGTCCTAAGGCCGCCAGTGTCTTAGAAATGTAATAGCTTTGCTATAAACTTTAAGCAATCAACTGACTGATCTGCGTCTATATGTATTATGTAAAATACCGCTTATGATATTTATTTTGCTCGTAATAAAAAAAAAATAGAAATGATGACGAAAATTCAAGGACATCCATGATTTTAGCGTAATGCTGCAGGAGTTCAGATCATTGAATGAATCATAAGAGCCGATTGTATAAGATAGACTACATTAAATTCCAATGTGGCAAAAGAAAATATGCAGCATTACTATGCAGTTTTTCAACGTTATAACTCATTCTGAAAATATTATCATAGGTCTCACAAACAATCGAATTTTAATCCTAACTCGATTAATATATAAAAAAGGCAGATCTATACAACTACTGACTTCAGATGAAAGTGGCATACTTGTAGTACGTTTAAAGAATACTAAAGACTAAATGATGGGGTGTGCGGAACAATGGTCTAACCCCGACAAATGTGAAAATGAGATTTTGATGTAATCTTTTGTCATTTAAATTGAATTGTCTTCCCAATGAGTTAGATAAAATTCACCTAGTAAATTTTATACATATGGATATTTTAGTTCTGGGTCTCAATCTAAGGCCTAAAATATTCAAAACAGGAGTACGAATCTGAACTTCGAAATTTCGGGTGTGGATCCAGGAACCGGATACGGACCCAATATTCAAAACTTCGGATCCGGATCCAAGATACAAAACTTCGGATCCGGGTCCAAGATCCGAAATTCCGGATCCGGATCCAAGATCCGAAACTTCGGATCCGGATCCAAGATCCGAAATTCCGGATCCGGATCCAAGATCCGAAATTCCGGATCCGGATCCGTCTGGCCATCCCTAATATATATATATATATATATATATATATATATATATATATATATATATATATATATATATATATATGCTAACTTCCAATTACAAGGGAAAACATTTCTTCTTAAGCACTATAAATTTCAGTTTACGTTTTTAGTTTACATGTGTAACAGTAACGTGTTTTCAAATAACTACCTTTGACTCTTTTACTAGTAAATGCAAGTAAAAATTATAAACTTGAGATTTTATTTTAATAAGTTACTTTTCGAATTATATGTCTTCACCAGGAGTGTAGCCACGGGGGGCCCGTCGGAGCCAGCCCCCCAAATGAGTTCTTGACCCCCCAAATGACCAGTTTATAAAACATCATCGTAAGATTACCTCGCTTCAATCATTTAAAAATAACAAAATATACATATAATTAATGTGTTACGGTAAAATAGTATGGAAAATAGTATTTTACCAAACCGATCGAAAAATAGTGTGGTATCCAGGGGCGTCGTTAAGGGGGATAAGAGTGGAGCTTTCCTCCCCCCAAAGTTCCCAATTTCTCAACAAGTTGGCAAATTAAAATACGTAGTTGGCAATTTGAAGAATGCCGTTTTGTTCGTGCTGCAAATCATTATCAATTCTTTTATAGACTTGGCATAAATTTTGTGTAGTTTCCTTTCTTGAAATAAATTGATATATTCGTTGAAAGCTTCTTTACTTGTTGCAAGTGATCAGTGCCGTATTTACGTATAAGTTAAACAAGCTATAGCTTAGGGCCAAACTGTCTTGGGGGTCCCGAAAACCTGAAGAAAACTGGATATCCAATTCCAAAGTATAAGAAAATCAATCATTAAAATAAAATTTGCATATACGTAGGACGTAGCAACAGTGCTTCCTGTTGTGTAGGCTACTATGATGTAAGTAATGGTATCCCTTCTGCTAGTCTCCTTCCTAAAATAGCATTATTTTATCAATTTCTGTATATAGGGTGTCTACGTTCACCTGGACACGTAAAGGGCCCCATTACCTTCAACAGCTTAGGGCCCCATTAAACCTAAATCCGACTCTGCAAGTGATCACACTTCACTTTTATTCATTTGACATTCCTAAACATTTTGAAGAATCTTGAATGAAAAATCGGAAACTTGTACCACTGACACAAGCTGAACAGAGATGGAGTGCAAAATTAAAACAAAAACAGAAGGAGCTTTTCGGTTGCAGGTAGAGCATTGGATGCATTATCATTTGATAGAAGACAACAAGCGGAGATTAATAAGAATTAATAGGCCTATTAATAAAATAAGAACAAGGCAGTGACTGGTTAGTATAAACTTTTCACTATGTATAGTATGTAAATGTGACAAATTTAAGAGTCTTTTCCTAATAGTAAAATATCAAAAGGAAGCAGGTTTTGATACCAGAGTGAATATTTTGTGTAACCGTTTGTGCTTTGTCTGTGAGTAGACCTTTCCCTTTGAAACAAGACGTGATCATATTAATACGGAGGAAAACATAAGATTATTTCGATTGTTTAGCAGTAAGACTCTATTTACAGGGCTTTTCGAGTAGAGAGAATTGAACAAAATGTGTTTTGGGAGTGGTATCACAGTAGATTTCTAGGGGTGTTGTTTGGTAGGGAGAAAAGCTACAATGGATGTCAAGCAGTGCTGTGTCTTGGGGTGGAGAGACCGCCTCGGGTGCAGATGTAAGGGGGTAAAAACTTCGGGAGGAAAATGCATGTGCGTACACATGTATAAAATGCAAGGAAAAAGTAATTAAAAATGCTCAAAATAAAGAAAAAGCAGGGTTTAATTTTGAAAATTTTCTATCACTTCGCGCCAAGCATGGTGGCACTTCGCGGCTGGTCTGTCGATCTCATCGATATGTACGGGGGCGCCGTCGTATACTCTCTTCCTGGGTGCCGAGTTACCACGGCACGGCACTGGAATCAAGTCATTTCGTCGCTTCCGCTGTAAATCTAAGTGCAAGATTCCAAAAGTCATATTTTGGGGTTCAAAACAATACGTCTGCAGGGTGAAAACATACACCAGTGTGTGTTTCACTTCATTTTCATACAAATGTGTTACCTTTCCTACCTTATTTTTAACTCTGTAATTGCTTCTTTCGAAAGTTTAACAAAAATTGCAATTCTTCCTTTCTTTATAGCATTTGGAAGTCAAAGCATTACATATACAACTGCATGTTACTTATGTAGCTCACAGGGTCGCAACTATGCGGGAGGAAGCGAGGCACGTGCCCCGGGCGCGTGGTTGGAGGGACGCTTAAAAGGGAGGTTCTATATTTATTTTTCCTGCCGGTATTTAATATATTTCATCAGGGTGAGAAAACATGAAATCAAAGTGGGAGGAGACTGAAGGACTGACGAGTTAAGAAAATAAAAAAGCTTACCGCATTTTTATGCTTCAAAGTTTCGATATAGAAAGTTCACGTATTTGGGCATCCAGAAGTAGTAAACTATACAAAGTTAGGTATTACGAGTATACCGCTGATCACTACTTCATCTAATAATTAAATATGAAATAGACGTTGATTACATATGAGTTACGGTAATTACTTTGGAAACTTCTGACATTATTTCACTGTATTATCCCCCCAGCAAGGATTTAGTGAGGGAATTTTGTCCAAAAATATTCAGTGGGGGAGTTTCCCTGTTCCCCAAGGATTCACACCCTGTTTTTTACAATAAATTTCTCTATTTCAGTTCAATAAAAATAATGAATTTAATGTAGAATCAAATCTCATATTTTAATATGTATTATAGTGCATTTTTTTAACGTTTCTAACTACATACATTATTCATTTTGGTAGAAAACCATTCTACAAAGGCATTCTCTCAGGCTTTCTCCCCCTTCTCTGCCGGAGCCTTTTTCCGCACCCTACCCAACAAGATCCGGCGTTTTACCAAACGTCCTTAAAATATGAAGTAGATCAGCTAAGGAGGTATTTGTGTGCAGGTTAGCCTGGTCTCTCACTGAACCTCTCAATTGAATGTTTATATAAATTATATATCCCTATATCACAATCAGTGAATATAGCCTACCTTATTCTACGTTTTTTAATGCATTTCTACAAGAGATTATAGCTTTAGAGGTTCTAATGAGAATTAGGTGACGCGGATTACCTAACCTAGCCATAAGTTGTCAAATTAGCAGTTGTGCATCGTGCATGGTGATAATGATCCTGAGTTGAGGTGTAAAATTGCACTCGAAAGCGGAACAAGTGTTGTTCGTATTCGTATCTCAGTCAGACGAATATGGAATGGGACGAATATGAAAATAAGGTTGCTGTAATAGATTTCCACAGGGTTGGTAAAAGTGAGACTAAGATTTTCGAAACACTTTTCAATTTTTTTTATTAAGACTTGGCAATTTTTAAAATCAGGACTTGGCAATGTCAAGTTTCACCCCACCCCCCAATCTTGTAATGCTCGCTACGGCGCTAATGGTATCTATTCCTTATACCAATCCGAAAGTAGCATGGTATACTTTTTTGTGACAACATATTAAACAATTTACTGTGATTTGTATTTGACATTTTGATGACAAACGTTTTAACAAGGTACTATAAATACTACCATAAAACATTGGCATTAAATTAATTTGTAACACATTACATTTTATGTACTCTATCTAGTGTTTTATAAAACATATTTTTATCAGATGAAAAATTTGGTGAAATACAACGTTTTTATTCAATTTTTCAGTTTGGATTTCATTCGCTTTTTTTAAAATGCTACTTAGTGCTACTTAGTGCTACTAAAATGCTGCTAATAGTGTAAAACAGGAAGTAAGATACAGCTGTTAATAAAATAATTGTTTGTTAAGTCACGAATAATAAACGAATATTTTTGTTAGGAAATCTTGAAATTAAGTGCAATTTCAAAGAAAATCAATTTTATGTAGATAGGTTCTGTGTACTGTACAAGGGCTTAAACTGAAATAGTTACGCTCAAAGGTATGACATTTGGTCCAGGGCAATAGTTCTGGGTTAAATATAATAAAAAACTATCTGGAATATAATTTATGGAGAAATAATAATAATAATAATAATAATAATAATAATAATAATAATAATAATAATAATAATAATAATAATAATAATAAAAGTGGTTTTAGTTTTCTGGAAGGAAACCAAAATTTTCCGTTTTATTTCAGGCCTCAAAAACACTAGCTGCAACACTTTTTTTTTTTGGGCTTGGTCTCCTTTAGAAAGACGGGACCCTCCTGTATTAACCTGCTGGCTACACCCTTGGGCTTCACTAAAAGAAGCTTGTGGTGCAATGTTAATTTTAAGCCGAACAAATAACTGACTTCTCTACATTTCTTATTTAAACACTGAGTTAGGTTCGGAAGACTGTTGGAAGACAATGCTTTAGATAGTTGTGACTGATGACCTTGGACAGATAGCATATTTACTGCACAACAACGCTGAGTAATTACCGTGTAATTATCTACGGCTATGTGGGGTCGCAAAAATTTAGTTACATAGCGTGCATTGTAATGAATTCTTAGCAGTTTCAGATTTTCCCATCGAGTTATTTTTATTACTGAAAGCTGACAGTTTGATAAAGATGGGTACACTACAAGCTATTTCTTCATTTCTAGGGAAGGGACTATTCCCTAACGTCACTTGGTAATTAATAACACTTGAAACAAGATGTCAAGAAAAGTAGTGTTGATATTATTTCAAGTGAAATGTATCTAACGAAGACAAACGAGATTTTAAAATGGAAATACAACACTTAATTAGACAACGTATCAAGACTTGTTCGCGCTTTATTTAGTTTCATTTTATATAGACTACGTTGGGATTGAAATATAGATAGAGGCTAATAACTTCTATCCATCAACACATGAGCAAAATCTTGTTTTAATGTCAGAACTAGACAATGTATATAAACAAGTTAGCAAGTCAGCTGTGTATATAAGAGTACAGATTTTTTTTTTTCAATGAAGAAAACAAATATGGTAGAAGCAATATTCCAACACCAGGTCATGTCAAAGTAACTCTCTGCTTTTCTGTTGTTATTACTTGAACAACTTATTATTAACTATTTCTTCTCGTTTTGTTTTCTGTCCAACATATTTCAAGTTTGCATCGCCAGAGAATTAGCATAGTGTACGTAGTAAAACCAATAAAATTTGAACTTCAATTGTTACAAGTCTTCAACGATACAAGAAATTGTATATATACATAATGCATTAATATAAAAGTGTTCATTTATTCAACTGAAGGTTGACCAGGTGACTGTACACACACACACACACACACACACACACACACACATATATATATATATATATATATATATATATATATATATATATATATATATATGTGTGTGTGTGTAGATAGATAGATAGATAGATAGATAGATAGATAGATAGATAGATAGATAGATAGATAGATAGATAGATAGATATACTGCTCCACAAAACTTAAGCAACTCGAAGAAAGTGGTAGAAAATAAAACGACACGATCACTGCATCAAGTATAATGAACAAACAAACGGTCCAGATTCATAATGCAACACAAATGAAGACGAGCAATACAGTTAGGATGTACAGAGTGGCCAAAAAGTTCAGCACAACGATACCTCAACAGGTGAAGCTGGATTGTGCGAGGGCATAGACAGTCAATATGGCGTGTGACCACCACGAATAGCTATACGGATATGACATCTGGCCTCCATGCTGCAAATAAGAGTGTTGCTCAAATCTTGCGGCAGATGGCGCCACTCCTCGAGGAGAGCTGTTCTCAGGTCAGGGAGAGTGCGTGCTGGTGGACTGCACTGTGCTATTCCCCGCCCAAGAGCATCGCACACATGCTCGATGGGATTCAAGTCCGGCGAATATGCAGGACATGCAGTACGCGTAAAGTCTTCACTCTCCGGATACTCGGACACAAGATGTGCACGGTGTGGGCGGGAATTATCATCCATGGACAGGAAGTCTGGGCCAAATGCTCTGCGAAAATTGCGCACATGTGTATTGTGAATTTCTCTCCGGTACCGTTGTGCTGTCAAAGTGCCATGTTGCACAATATGGAGGTCCGTTTTCCCATCCAGCATAATTCCACCCCACACCATAATGGAACCACCGCCATAGGACGGCAGTTCAGCAATGAAGTTTGGATGATAGCGTGTTCTTGGCTCTCTCCACACTAAAGTCGACCAGAATCTGACGACAGGTTGAATTTCGACTCATCGGAGAACATGACACGCATCCACTGGTATTCCCCCCATACAACATGTTCCTGCCACCATGTGTAACGTGCACGTTTGTTCTCCAGTTTCAATGGCACACAATCACAGGCTTTCTTGCATACAGTCCTTCTATATTGAGCCGCCGACAAACAGTTTCACGACTCACACGTTGTCCTGTAGCCCGAAACAACTCATTGATCAGTTGAGACCATGAAACTTCACGGCTACGTTTGGCAGAAACTGTGATAAATCGGTCATCAACAGCCGACGTCTTCTTCGGACGGCCTCCTCCATGATGTCTACTGACTTCATCTCCAGTTTGGAAGCGACTCCACAGCCTCGACACAACACTTTTGTTCACGTTGAATTCCTGCGCCACTTCCACTTGCGATCGGCCTAATTCCAATCGCCTAATTATTCACCCGCGGTCAAAGTCACTCAAATGTCGTCTACCAGCAATTGCAAGGTGTGTATCCCACACAAGAACCACTAGCTCAATGCTTGGAGCCTCGAACACTACTGGGCTGTGGTGTACGCCTCATGGCATAATTTGATCACCGCGCTCGCAACGGGGCTGCTTATGCTATAGAGTGGGTACTCGCCTTGCCTGTGTCTCTGTGTATGTGCATGCCACTAACCAGTGTTGAATGGGCCCCACACGTCACTTATACCACGTTCTCTAGGGTTGCTTAAGTTTTGTGGAGCAGTGTATATATAGGTTCTGTACTGTATGTTTCTCAGTCCTTTTACAGTACAGGGCCAGTTTCTCAACCTGGAGATCGGGACTCCTAGGAGGCAGTGTTGGCCAAATTTCAATTGAATTAACAATTAACGATTAATCTGTAAATTTAATTGTTAATTGCAATTAACAATTGAAGTATGTAATGGTTATTTTTTAATTGCAGTTGGCCATTAATAAAGATGAATCAATTGCAATTAATCAATCGATTCAAAGTAATTGCACTGGAAATTAATTGCAATTGAATTCAGTTATTCAATTGCAATTGAGATTAATTGGCAATTAATTCAATTGCAATTGATTTCCAAAGCAATTACTTTCAATTGATTGATCAACTGCAATTGATTTTCACTGATTAATTTTCAGCACTGTAGTTCAGAGACGGCCTGGGGCAATGGAAACTTTAGCCACGACCATTTGACCCACCACCCACCGTGACCCACTCTGACCCACCATCCACCATGAACTACTCTCCCCCACTGTGACCCATAGACCTACCAAAACCCATTGTCACCAAATTTGACTCATGATTCATGCCCTCTTCTTTGGTGACTAAAGAGTTTAAACTTGTAATAAAACAAGCTTATGAAATTATCAGTCATCGGAGTTTGAATTTCTACGACCAATCGTTCAAGCACCGCTCTGTTACAATAACAGTGGATCAGACCTTTCTAATATAAATAAAATAAAGAGTTTGCTTGTGTGTGTGTCTGTCTATCTATGTGCGGCCTGTGGACTAGACAAGTGGACCGAAAGTTTCCACACGGGTAGCTTGGTCTAGGCCCCAGATCAAGACGAAGAGTTTTTTTTTTATTTCGAACTAGAGGGATCTCAGGGGGACGCTTACCAGGACCGACCTGGGGACCAGACAAGTTGACCAAAAGTTACCAAATTTTGGTCAAAAATAGTGTAAGGGGGTACAATTTCGAACAGGTACAATTCTGAACGCAGTAAGGTTTTACATCATTTTTCGAAATGCAAGAGTTTCCAACACTGAGTGAAGAATATGGCGTTCACAGTGACTCCTGCGCTTGTTTGTTTCTGATAGAGTTGTGTGTTTAGGTGTTTGGTGAGGCCGGACAGAAATTATTCTTCAAGTAAAGGTATGTATACCAACCATAGAAAATGTCGTACTATAAACTAGCTCATCGTTTGACGTTGTATTGTTGCTTTAAATTGCGAAATGTTGGTTATTAATTTCCTGTAGCATGTTGCACGGTCCATGGTGGAAACGAGCATGGTACACCAGATGCCATCTATGAGCAACACTGGTAACTGTTTAGTCGCAGATAAACTATAGCGAAAGGTACAATTTTGAACACTAATATGGGACAATTCTGAACACTAGGTTGAAGGTACATATCAGCCAGTTGTGCTACCATTCTCAGTGTGCCTTTCGTGTTTTGTCATTACAGATGCCACGAAGGAAAACTGAAAAGAAGAAGGTCGTTTTTGAGATTCTTCTAATATGGCAACAGCAGTGAAGAGAGTCATATTGGGTGATTTATCGTTAAGAGGAGCATCGGTATTGTATCACATTCCACTAGGCAGCCTTCATGACCGTGTAGGCAAGGAAAAGGAAAGGCAGATGGACTTACTCCACGGGTGACAGGAAAAACTGGACATCCCACAGTACTATCGGATGAAATGGAGAAGGCTTTGGTGAATAGGATAGTGTATTTCGAGAACAGAGGATTAGGACTTACACCCTTGCAAGTAAAACGTGCTGCTTTTGATGTGGATCTGGCCTGTGGAGTTCGGCACCCATGGAATCCAGATGTGAAGATAGCTGGTGATGACTGGTTCAAAGCCTTTATGAAAAGGCACCCAAACATAAGTTTGAGGAAACCAGAAGGACTATCGAGAGCTAGAGCTGCAGGTATGAATGAAGAAGAAGTGAGGAACTACTTTAGAATTCTGAAAGGTGTAATGAATGACTTTAATTTGTTTGATAAGCCTCAATGCATATACAACATGGATGAGACAGGGATTCCCTTGAATAACAGACCCATGAAAATAGTAAGTCAAAAAGGAAAGCATGAGATCGTGTCACTAACCAACGTTGAAAAGGGGGAAAACGTGACGGTCGTTGTTTGCTGCAATGCTTCTGGCTCTTACATTCCACCGATCATCATTTTCAAAGGTGTCAGATTGCGCCCGGAATTCAATGATGGTTTGCCACCTTGCACAGTTGTGGAGTTTACCGAGTCTGGTTACACCAGCGAAAGGCTTTTCCTTAGGTGGTTGGAACATTTTTTTACATACATAACTCCTGGTAGAGTTTTGCTTATACTGGACAATCATGGAAGCCACACCAATTTCAATGCCTTGAAATTCTGTCAGGAGAATGAGATCGAGCTCGTGGGTTTACTACCTCATAATACGCACGTTCTTCCACCTTTAGGTAGAACTTTGTTCAAGTCTCTCAAGGCACACTTCCACAGGAAAGCAACAAGCTGGCAACATCGCCATCCCAACAAGGCTTTGTCGAAGCTCAGATTTAATCCTCTCTTTTGCGAGGCTTGGAACGAGGTAGCTTCTGTTGACTTGGCCATAAAAGGTTCTGCGTGTACTGGAATCATGCGCTTTTTGGACGGCATTGTTCCAAAGTCCAAATTTGCTCCTTCCCTCCTGTCCATATCACCTTCGGAAGAAAAAAATCAGTCTAGGAGCAACACTGAAACTAATGGCATATGTGCACCAGGAACATCGAAAATTGATGATTCACCTCCATCACAAGATCAAGATAGGCCCACTATTATCTCACCTACACCAAATACCTCAGGTTCTCCTATGGCACAAGATGAAGACAAACCTACCATTCTCTTACCTTCACCAAAACCCTCCGATTCTCCGGAAAATGCTTTGGTTCGTAACATCCTCAAAAACCCTGAGAATAAACCTTCTACACGTAAAAGAAAACTCCTAACTTTGCTCCATCTGACAAGCAACGCTTACATTGTTGAAGTACAGGCTAAGAAATCCTGTGTTGTTACCTTGCCTACTCCAGGAAAGAAGCTTGAAGTTACAAGACAGCTGCAAAGAAGTAGGGCATTAACTCCAACAAATGAGGACATATGTGGCTTTTGCCAGTTGAGCTATTACAGTGAAGAGTCCCTCGTGAAAGGCGACTGGATACGATGCCAGTCTTGCCAAGTGGGGTATCATGAAGTGGGTGTAGGTGCACAAGCTAAGAAACAATTTATTTGTGGAAAATGTATGTGATCGAAATTGTACCTACCAGTGTTCGGAATTGTACCTGATGTGGTACAAATCTGAACGTTTCTCTGATAACAAAAATATTATGTTTATGGACATTGTAACAGAGCTTTTTTCTTAATATTTCTGTAACGCAACACATAGATTACAAACTTTGTATTTACCAAAAATTGTCATGTTCTTACGTCTAGTTTGTACAAAAATAAAGTAAGGTTCTAAAATGTTCGAAATTGGACCCTCTTACCCTACCGTGGTCCAGGTCCCAGACCAAGCCGAAGCGTTTTTGACCAAATTTGATCCAGGGGGTTCTCAGAGGGGCGTTTACCGGGATATTTAAAAGTAGTAGAAAATGGCCGACATTAGTGTCGATTTCATAATTTTTGCGGTCGCTGAGATCAATGGTGAAACTCCGGTTGCATTAACTTCCAAATTCACCCTATTCGGCTGAGGGCCGGGGTCAACGGGGGTGAAGGAGGATACCGAAACGTAAAAGTAATCCAAGATGACCGATATTAGTGTCAAATCCATAGTTTTTACTGTCGCTGAGATGAATGGCGATACTCCCACAGGCGTTGACTTCCAAATACAGCCCCCATTGGCTGGGGGGCAGAGGCGTTGTTTTTTTTTTAATTGGAACCAGAGGATCATAGGGGTTTTTATAGGGATATGTAAAAGTATTAGAAAATGGCAGATGTTAGTGTCACATTCATAGTTTTCGCGGTTTCGGCTGGTGGTCAGAGGCGACTTTTTTACAATTCGAACCAAGGGGATCTGAGGGGGTGTTTACCAGGACATGTAAAAGTAGTAGAAAATGACCAATATTTGTGTCTAATCCATATTTATCGGGATTGCTCAGATGTATAGTGACACCCCCGTTAGCGTTCACGTTCAAATTCAGCCCCCATCGGCCTTCCCAATGAAAACACATGTACGTTGTTGGATATATATTGACACAAAATATATCCAATTTTAGAAATATTTCTTAATTGTTCTTCCGTTGTTCAGTTTGTTTAGATTGATATTTTATCTGATCCGTGCGAAGAACGGGCATAACAGCTAGTACGATATGGTAAAGTGTTTGTCATGGATGAAATTACAATTAATTCAATTATATAGATAATTATTATAATTATCATTGATAATTATTTCCTTCTTGAATTATAGACACTTTTCAGTGGAAAAAAAAATAAAATTTGAAAATCCCGAATCAAGGTAAAGTAAACCAACGTAAAGGAAAAAAAGTATAAAATTTTCCATACATATAAGCGTACCGTACAAACTTAAAATTTCCATGAAATTAAGTTTGCAATACTAATTTTATGTCTGTTTTTCTCACAACTTGATTTCCTTGTGCTCTGAACGCTAAACACAAGCTTCAGCAATTATAATAATAGAAAGCAGTGGATATATAATGCGAAGCACTGTATATTTTTGTTTCTCAATTTGTTTCTAAACTACTATCCATCGTTTTCGATTATTTTTTACAAATCAACCCACTACCAATTTCCCATACGTAGAAAGTCCCCCTTCCAGAAAAGAGATTTTTAAAAAATGCAAGGACACGTTCTGTTTATTTGTAGCTCCATAAATTGATGTCGAGTTGCGTGTCGAGCCGAGTTTGACAAATACAGTAGCTCCCTCGTGCAGCTCGTTTTAACTCGTTTTGAAATCATGATCTGACTAGACTAGAAAGCGAAAGTCATGAGAAATGTAAGCAGTGATGTGGAATACCTTTAGTGATACTCATGACAGGGTTGCTTTTTGTCTCGTACTTTTAGTGCATCTCGAGGGGCACTTTTAGTGCATCTCGTCTTGTCTTTATAGCGAAACGACTATAGATTTTTATAACAAGACAGCGTCAAATGCCGTGAGCAACGGCGTCATTAACTTGTTCCGCCACCAACGAATTTCAAGGTGGTTTCTTTTGCATGGTTTTGTGCCATTTTGTACGCATATTCTCACTTTTTGTGCGTCACCGGATCAAAATGGGCCTACAAATATGGCGAAACAAGTTAATGCAGTTCCGCCACCAACGAATTTCGAGGTCGCTTCCTTCACATCGTTTTATGCCGTTTCGTGCCACCATGGTGAAACAATAATAACCCACTGTTCCGCCACCAACGAATTTCGAGGTGCATTCTTTCGCAGAACTTTGTGCGTGCTTTCTGCCGTTTTATGCGCTTATTCCCACGTTTTGTGCGTCACCGGAAATGAGTCAAAATGGGCCTACATGTATTTCGGAACAAGTTAATGCTGTTCCGCCACCAACTAATTTCGAGGTCTTCAATCGCCTATTATGTGCGGTTTTGTGCACCTATTTCCACGTTTTGTGCGTCACCAGAAGTGGGTCAAAATGGACTTCCAAGATTGGACGAAAATGACCAACAGTTCCGCCACTATCGAATTTCGAGGTCGTTAATTTCACATCCTTTCATGCTTGTTTTGTGCCGTTTTGTGCGCCTATTTCCACGTTTTGTGCGTCACCAAAAGTGGGTCAAAATGGACTTCCAAGATTGGACGAAAATGACCAACAGTTCCGCCACTATCGAATTTCGAGGTCGTTAATTTCACATCCTTTCATGCTTGTTTTGTGCCGTTTTGTGCTCCTATTTCGACGTTTTGTGAGTCACTGGAAGAGGATCAAAATGGGCCTCCAAGATGGGATGAAAATGACCAACAGTTACACCACTATCAAATTTCGAGGTCGTTAATTTCACATCCTATCATGCTTGTTTTGTGCCGTTTTGTGCGCCTATTTCGACGTTTTGTGAGTCACTGGAAGAGGGTCAAAATTTGCCTCCAAGGTGTGACGAAAATGACCCACTGTTCCGGCACTATCGAATTTCTAGGTCGTTTCTTTCCCAACGTTTATTGCCATTTTTGTGTCATTTTGTGAGCCTATTTCCATGGTTTGTGCATCACCGGAAATGGGTCAATGTTTTTTTTTTTTAATATGGCGGAAGAAGTTAATACTGTTCCGTCAGGAACGATTTCGAGGTCGCTTTCTTCACATCGTCTTGTGCGTGTTTTCTACCGTCTTGTAAGCCTATTTCCACGTTTTGTGAATCAATGGTAGTGGGTCAAAATGGGCATTCAATGTGAGAAGAAAAATGATCCACTGTCCCACCAGTATAGAATTTTGAGGTATCTTCTTTGCCATGGTTTAGTGCATGTTTTGTACCGTTTCTGCGCATATTTTCACGTTTTGTGCGCCACAGAAAGTGGGTCAAAGAGGACCTACAAATATGTCAATATTCATCCCACTTTCAAAGCTCATTTTGGCCCACTTCCACTGATGCACAAACCGACACAAATCACGCGCAAAAATGTGAAGGAAATGACCTCGACATTCGATGTTGACGTTACAGCATTAACCTATTCCGCTATACTTATAGGCCATTTTGACCCATTTTCGTTGTCGCTAAAGTAGAAATAGGCGCACAAAACGGTACAAAACAGGCACTATACGATGTGAAAGAAACGACCTCCAAGTTTGATAGTGGCGGAACAATGGCTTTTTTCCCTCACACTTGATGGACCATTTTGACCCATTTCTGGTGATGCTTAAAACGTGGAAGTGGGCCAACAGAACCGTGCAAAATACAGACTTAACGATGTGAAGGAAATGTCCTCCAAATTCGTTGGTGGTGGAACAGCACTAACTTGATTCGTTATATTTGTAGGTCCATTTTGATCCACTTCCAGTGACGCACAAAACGTACAAAACAGGCATCAAACGATGCGAAAGAAACGACTTCGAAATTCGGTAGTGGCGGAACAGTGAGCTATTTAACTCCAACTTTAAAGGCCCGTTTAACTCACCTCGGGTGATGACAAGACGAGAAAAGGTGTAGAAAACATTTATTTAAATGACCAAACGATGCGAAAGATACGACCTAGAAATTCTATAGTGCCAGAACAGTGTGTTATTTTCGTCACGCCTTAGAGGCCCATTTTGACACACTTCTGGTTACGCACAAAACGTGGAAATAGGGGCACAAAATGGCACAAAACAGGCACTAGTCAATGCGTAAGGAACGACCTCAAAATTCGGTAGTGGCGGATCAGTGGGTCATTTTCGCCCCACCTTTGAGGCTCATTCTGACCTCTTCTAGTGACGCACAGAACATCGAAATAGGCGCACAAAAGTGTACGCGATGTGAACTTAATGACCTCGATATTCGATAGTGGCGGAACTCTTGGTCATTTTCGTCCCATCTTGGAAGCCCATTTTGACCCACTTCTAGTGACGCACAAAATGTGAAAATACGCGCTCAAAACGGCAAGAAATTGGCACTAAAAGATGCAAAAGAAGGACCTCGAAATATTGTATTTATTGAACCAAGTGTTACCAATCACTAGTAAATTCTGTCTACAAAAACTAACAAGTCCATCTCTCCTTTCATTTATTTCATCTAAATCATATTTTTATTGCGATACCATCCTCCTGTTTTTCTCGCACAACTGCATTGAAATCTCCCATTATTATCATTACGCATGCACCCTCTTCTCTCTATATATAATTTATTCTATTTGCTCAAAATTTTTCTCTATTTTTTAGTTGTATGCTACTAGGTAGTATTACTAACCTAGGTAGTATTATTAAATAAGATATGAAATGTAAACAATAAACAGAAAGGAATGTGATAAATGGTGAAACGTATTTAAGATAGTAGTGGTGACAATGATGAGAATCACATCATGTGAGTCATTGTATGAAGAGTTATATAAAAAAAAAAGAATTCATATGTAGAGTACTGAAATGCAGAGAGGAAAAACATGAAAATTATGAAAGAAAACAACAAAAATATTATACTTAAGAAAATTCTCATGTTACGAAGAACGAAAAAATAGCTGATTGGAACTATAAACCAGTGAGTGACATTAAGAATAATAGAGATAAAAGAATATAACGCGAAATAATCATAAAAATGTTAGGATATAACTAGAAGAAAAAATTGTGCCCTGAGTGGCGTGGTAGAGGGTATGATACAAGGAAAATGAGGAAGGTAGATAAATATGGAATTAATGGTATAATTCCTACATCAAGACGAAGTTCTCCAAGGATCATAGTACATGGAAACTTCTACATATATAGCAAGTGAATTATCAGTGCTGGAAGAAAATTATGATTAACTGTATTGGTAGAAGTAGAAACCAGATCTTGCTTGCTCTAAATTTAAGTAGCGTCTCTATTTACTTCACAATTTTTACCTCACTTTCGATGTCATTTAAGTTCACGTTCAATCTTTATGAGCAACCCTATAGATAAAAAACGTGATATGTAAAAATAATTTTAAAAAATGGCCTATATTAGAGTCAAATCAATAGTTTCACTGGTCGCTGAGATGAATAGTCACAACCTCGATATCGTTAAAGTCCACATTCAGCACCCGTCAGTGTTAGGGTGAGAAGGAGTGAAAAATAAAATATGTAAAATAACCGACATTACTGTCGAATACATCTGATCCATCGTCGAATAATGTGTTTTCGGGGTCACCAAACTTTAGGCGCCATTCCCCATGACATCTAAGCAAGGACGGAAATGTCTGTTGACTCAGGAATTTAAAAGGCCTAAAGGCTTCGACATTGTCTGCTGTCGATCCCTTATAGTGCGACAGAGGCAATGCCGAATGCGTTCACATACATGTTGGACCGGGATTGACAGAGGCAACGCCAGATACGTTTCTCATCATTATTCATTCTACTCTGTTCCTTGGTGTTGATCGTACATCTTTGTGCATATATAAACCCCAGCCTTTGGCTAGCTGGAGGCTCCGCCCGCAGACGCCCGCATTTGCTCGGCCTACGGCCTCACGTGTCTTCCGTATCAGCCTCTGCATCAAGAGTGAATTTCGTGGATTTGCATTTAATAAATTTGTCCTAGCTGGGGGTTTCGCCCCCTTTACAGTGACAGGTTTCCATACTTCTACAACAATGAACCCTCTCGGTAATTAGAACTGATGTTAACCGCCAACATTATAGCCAAAATACAGTTAGATTTTCTATCTTATGATGGCAGTTGAAACTTCGTCTTTACTGTTCATGGTTTTACCAACAGAGGGCTGTGAAACTCTTTTCATATTTGTGCAAAATATCCCCTAATGTGCAAAGTAACCCCGTCTTACGGTATTGTAGCAGTTGCCTTGCTTCCTTTGTTAGAGTTGGAATTTCGGAAAACGATGGACCACGTGGTCCATATTTGTAAGGAGGAGCTTAAATGCCGAGTTTCATCTTCCTATGATGACAGATTCGTTAGAAGCTCTCATTCTTGGAGTATATTTTAATACTCCCTTCCTCGCTTAGAATATGTATTGTATGAAAGCAGCATGAGAAAAGTCTGGTGGGAGTTAACTAACGAGGGAAAAGCAGACTTTGGTAAATGAACTTCGAGGCCATCCTTCGTGAGGCAGTAGTGCACATTTAAAGTCTTAATATTACAAACTGGAAGAGCGCAATAGCCAGGAATAGTGGGGAAAAGCGTCTTAAAGATTCCAACTCGCTGCATGTATGCCACGACACGAAAACTTATCAAGTGACGGCGTGGAAAAGTTGGAAGATCCTCGGCTCGATTCCTGCTCGAGGATTTTTTTTTTTTTTGTTTTTGCTTTAACCAATAAAGTAGCCATTTGCAACTACAAGTAAAACATTAATTCATCATATGTTTATAATACATGAAACAATAGAAATGTTCATGAGAGCAGGAGGGGCAATTGCCCTCAAGAGTTTGAGGAATAAATATACTTTAATTGATTGTCTACTAATATACTAGCACAGAACGTGAAAGTCTTATGTCGGTGGTACTCCTGCCCCTAAAAGCGAAGTCTGAAATGACGCCGCTGGTTATAGCATACATTCAGTACTACCAAAGGGAATTTCCTCTTTATTCTCCTTGTAATTCGAACACTGTCCACAGATATATACACGAAAATCAAGAACATTTTTACACAACGACTGTGCAAACCATAATATAGCTCGTGATATCAATATATCTAGTGAATAAGTTTGTTGCTAGTTAACATGGAAAGTTGAAAGATTCTACAGCTGATTTGAACATTTCTATTGTTTTATGCGTTATAAGCATATGGATTCCGCTCGAATTAATATTTTATGGCTACTTTATTGGTTAAAGCAATAAACAAACAAAGTTGATTCGATCGGGAATCCAATCCGGGACCATTTGCACAGGGATCGTATATGCTCCTAACTCTGCCATGTCGTCACTTGATAACTTTACGCGTCGTATCATATGCGGGAGTTCGAACCTTTAGGACGATTTTTCTCCACTATTTCTTGCTATTGTGCTCTCCCAGTTCGTAATATAAACACTTTGAATGTGTGCTACTACATCGCGAAGGATGGACAAGAAGTTCATTTACCAAAGTCTACCTTCTCCTTGTAAGAAATGATCACCTGGCGCACGCTGGCGAACTTGGACACTATTTAAAGAATGATCAGCTATGCCTGAATGAAAAGAAAAATCAAGTGGAAATATGGAGATTGAAGTGAAGTTTAGTAATGAAACTCAATAAGAAACAAATTTTAATGAACCGCAATCAGTCAGCACCAATTGAGAGCGCAACTAAGCACTTCAGATACGCGTAAGAAATAGTCGATTCGTTGGGATAAATAATGTATTAATCATGTCTTCAAATCTTATAAAAAGTTACTTTTTTTCGTTTGCGCACATCACATTCTGTTTTTTCAATGATTTTCAATGCTAACTTAAATCCGCTATTATTTCTTTCCTCGTGTTCACTTCCACCTGAAATGTTATATTTAAGCATGGTTGACCATCCTCTAAATTGTATCGAAGTTTTGTCAAGTTTCCAGTGGACGTCAACTAACCATTTTCCTCCAAGTATTAAATGTATTCAAATATTCACTTCAAAGGGTTCATTCGATTTCACGCTATGATCGGACAGACAATCACGATGTCACTTTTACATATTGACCGCGTATTTTGGGGCGTGTCCTTTTTTCCCCTCAAAAGCGGATTTTTATGGATAACGGAAGATGGGCGCACATATTTTAAAATAAGGTGTTTATGTTCATCTTTTCCTCTTATGATATACGTGTTAATGAATTATATAAACCCTACTGGACCAAATGCTAAATAAAGTATATTAAAGAGATGATTGCATGTGCTTCATCCGTTTTCCTGTGATGACAAGACACAACCTCGATGTTTTCATTCTTAAATATTGAGCAAAAATGATAGAAATTACTCCTATTCTCCACTTAATACCGAAATTTCTAAACACGGTCGGACAGGTGCATACTCCTTTTAAAATAAGTTTCTAATATATCAAGTTTCATCTCTCAAACGTTAGATATTCTATTTTTGGCATCATTTTTAACTCCTTCTCCTTCTCTGTTAAAATAAGTAATTTAATAAAAATGGCGTGACAACAACCTAGTCGGAGGTAGATGTTAATTATGTTTATACAGTTCATTTCAAACGGGTCAGCCATTTTTCGTTATGATAGACAATGTATGTTTAATGTATATACTATATATATATATATAGATTAATATTATTGTTACTGTCATTTATTTGTTTAAGTTATTTGTCGTTATAAAAATGAGGTGTTATGTTTAATGTTTAACAATACTTTGCATTTTCCATGTTATCAAGTCAAGTAGCGAATTTTGTGTGCCATATTTATATTACTTTGAATTTAATGTCACGCAAGTAGCAAATTAAGCATAAGTGCTAAAATTGTTCAGTTTCAGTTCTCAAGAGATTTTCTTTCCTGTCTTTCTATTATTTTGTCAATAGCTTACAAAACATCGGCACCTGACTTTTGCATGTATAAACTTTAACATTTTTTTATATACTTCTCTCAACGTTTAAGTCCTTTAGGATAAAGAGACGGATGATTAATGAAAATAAATTCTACTTAAAGTAAGATTTTAATTGACCATTAACGGGAATGGAACACCAGACTACAAGAACCAAAAACGCACACGCTTACCACTAGACCAGCAGAAAACATAATTTTTAATAACAGTATCATACAAATTTTCCGTGTGTATGACGACGTTTGGTTGTCTCCAGGTCTGTTCCGGTTATACCGGGACACGAGTGCGACTGCTTCCAAGTTACGAAATGGTTAACCAGTTTCATCACTGCTTCCCAATGCTAGTATAATAATAGGGTCTGTTCTAACCCCAACGGATAAGAACTGACTGTGGTCAGATACTTTTTTTTTCTAAAAACGGAGTTTTATTCTTGGCGGGAGCTCATGTGTTTCGGATCCCACTTTAAGCTATAAGTCCATATCTCATAAAACCTCGCTGTTGAATGGGACGCTAAAATCAAATCAACCACTACAACTAATAACAGTCATTCTAGAAAAAGCTCTACAGACCATTTTCTCCATAATAAACTTTTTTCGTACCAAACAACAAACATATATGTATAATAACAAGAATTCTGTAAAACCTTCTGAACAACTAAACATGTAGGAACTTCCACCAAAAATAGGTTCTAGCAAGCAAAGTATGATATTTTTGGCATTATTCAATTTGATCAGTTGCTACATTTCCTAATGAAACGTTGACATTACATGTTCTTCCTGAAATATATGCAAAGGGAAAAAATATATTTTGATCAAAAATCCGGCGTTAGATACGTTAATTTATATAAATAACCGGAAAACAGGAGCTGATTTAGTGACCTACTCCCTGTATTTATCGCTAGTTTAGTCAGTTTGTAACGAGAATATTATAACCATGGGACGTCAAACTTGTGTTGCATTCTTCAAGGTTTAAAGTTCTTAACATATTTCAGATTCTATCGAGAGTCAAATTAATGGTGTATATTTCAAGGTGAAGTTTATCCATTCAAGAAACTTTACTTCAGCATATAAGGGCAAATATTTTTTTTAACTTCAAATATCCTGTATTTCGTTGCAGTTTGCTTTATTATAAACCATTGCTTAATTCAATTATAGAACTGTTCATAATATTTGTCATATTATCTTCGACATTTTCAAATATAAATATATTACTTTTTCATTTGTTTATATAAGGAAATGCAAACCCATAGTGACATTTTGCACTATGCTCTCTCCTTCGTTAAGAACTAAAGGTGAGCATTTTATATCTCAACGAAAAATAAAATTAGTTATATTTAGTTCCAGAAATAAAGATGATGGAAGCCAATGTGCTGACCACACACAAAACAACTTAAATTTATCTCCTCGACCATAACTAGTTATTGACTACACTTGAAGAAAATTCAATTTATTTTTAAGCTGTAAACTTATTCATAGATTTTATTAATAATAAAACTAGAACGGATTTATGCTTTTAAAATTCTACTTCATCTTGTTCGCTTGACAATAAATACTTGCACAATATATAAATAAATACTTGCAGAATATCGAATCACACCTTAAACTGTAACCATATTTTTCCATTTTACTGGAGTCCTACCTGATCAATGACAAAATAAAAATAAAAAAAAGAAATAAGACGAAGGTTCGAACACAGGTCGCGGAATGGGAATTTTACACGGATCCAACGAGCTACGGAACAAGATACACAAGCCATCCACTCTATAAATATTTGGCAATAACCGTAAGCTTCACTCTGGGAAAGAACATTGTTTTTTATTAAGTTTTTCGATATTTCTGTAGAGTCTTGCGTTAACTGCAAAGAGAGAGATGATGCAGTTATCGATTTGGTTAGGGATTGAGCTTATAAAACTCTTAAAACGTTTAATTAAATCGCGAGGTGGTAGCAAGGAATGTGTACCGATTTCATTCTCATAGTAAGGGCCAAAAGATACTATCCCGCGGAAAACATGCATTTACCTATGAGACAGAAAATAGACTTGATAAACTGTATATCACAAAAGAGTAGTTGCATGTAAACAACACTGACGTCACAAAGTAAAGTAGCTCCTCATACCATCCTACGTAAGAACATACTGTACCTTGTGTAACGATAGAAAGTTGTAAAAGCTAGATCAATGGAAATTCGGACAACCACCATTTTTAGATTTTTTTTTTCATTTTATTTGACATGATGATGCTCTTATTCGATTCAGCGTACCAAGAATCCTATTCATAGACACCTTACACGCCTATTTCAGGCAACAATGGAACCCCGTTAATTTCGTCTTCCCCATCCAAAACCTTCTTCCTCTAGTATTTTTATGGATTCTTCGGTTTTGTAACCCTTATGTCTAAGGCGACGTATTACTGAAGTTTCTTGGATGAAGGAATTTTTCATTTTTTAAAAGTCTCCTTTGCTAGTACTGTCGTTACATATTCAAAAAAAAATCGCAAAATATCGGAGCACCAGCCTCATGCTTATTCTTCTGTATCTCCGGAACGGTTGAGATCGGTGGCTTTTTCCTTCAATGGGTTTAATTGTACACAAAAACACTTGTTTGCGCATAAACTCGTCCACAATTTCGTGCCACACTTGAATCGGTTTCCTTGTAAGATGAATACTGGCGCTGTCTGTGCCGTTTAAGTCCACGCTCAGCCTCCATCGTCATGGTAGGTGAGAAAGGGTGAAAACTAAAATGTCGAAAATGATCGAGAATAGTGTGAAATCCATAATTTTCGGAGTTGGGAAAACGACTCATCTACATGAAATAACTTTTGGAACATCGTTAGTATCTAGGGCCTACCCGAAAGTGTGTTTTTATCAGGTCTCTTCAATTAAAATTCGTATTTTATGGGGTAAAATGTATAAAAAATGTATACCAAAAGTAGAGTATCTTACAGATTGCCATCATTAGAGTTTCATTAAAAAAGGGAACACGGGAAATCAAACATTTCCCCATACTTCTTTTCTCCTTGTGCAAAGAAAGGGTATTTAAGCTAATTGAAAATAAGGTAATACTTGTCTCAACGTTTACAAAAATTCAGATCCTAAGAGAGAGAATTAGAGTCTACTCCATAAAATCTGTATTTTCCTTTCTTTCATGAGAAAGCATCCAATGTGAGGATTCACTAAAGATGAAGATGCTGAACTCTAACTACTGTATATCTAAAACTGCATGAACTCACATAAATAAACGGGTACTTCCGGTTGACGTACAAAGTTGAAATTTGGCATGATTGTAGCTTTCCAAAATTAACCCACAAGAAAATTGCCAATAGTAAATTTTTATGGAGTTTAAAGGGGGGTGAAGAAATTTCCTATATTATTTAAATTGACCTTTTTGAACCTATAATCTCATGTTTTAGGTACTTGGAATTGAAATTAAAACTTGAAATTTGGTACGCATATACGTAATCGTTAGCGTTACATAAGTAAATCACCAAAAATAAAACAAATCCAAATTTAGTGTTTTATGGGGAACTGAAAAATCTTCCAAATGTTGTTTATAAGGGACGTCTACTACACCCCAAAATGTTTAGGCACTTCCGGCAGGATTAGAATAGTAAAACTTGGCATGGTTGTAGCCTTCTAGGACTAACCCACAGGAAATTGGCCAAAAGTGAATACGTGTAGTTTTTGAGGGTTCTAAAGGGAGACGAATAAATTCCCATGTTATTTTAATGTGCGTTTTTTTGGGATACTAAATCTTATTTTTAGATAGTTGAAATTTGAAAAGAAACTTAAAATTTGGTAAAATTGTGGATATAAGAGGTGTGAGGCCGTAGTCTGAGTAAAGGCGTGGGTCGTGGGTCACTTGTGACGCAAAGGCTGATATATAAGGGACGCGAGTCTCAGGCCGAGCAAACGCGGGGGAATGGGAGCGGAGCCTCCTGCTGGCCATAGATAAGTTCAGTATATAAACTCATATAAACATATGGGGAAACATATGTAAGTGTTTTTATTTATTTTCTTCTTCTTCTTCTTCTTCTTCTTCTTATTATTATTATTATTATTATTATTATTATTATTATTATTATTATTATTATTATTATTATTATTATTATTATTATTATTATTATTATTATTATTATTATTATTAGTTTGAAAATTCCGCTCTTGAGAGAGAAATCTGGGATCAATTCCATGGCATAACAATTTCCTTTCTTTATTGAGAAAGTGCCCAATATGATTTTTCACTAAAGTTGAAAGTGTGAAATTCGGTACATAAACTTCTATATAAAAACAAATGAATACTTGGTTTAGCAGCTAAAAAAAAAAAATCTACGAGGGAAAGAGGAGATACTTATCTAGTATTGCAGTTAATCTTTCTTTATTCACAAAGTGCCATCCAGGCCATATGGTTAAATTAGAGACTTAAAATTCGGTGTATAAACTCTTAAATACAAATAATGGGGGCCGCGATGGCTCAGTGGTAGAGCGTTCACTTCTGGTGTTTGCGGTCCCCGGTTCGTTTCCCGCCCCTGCCAAGTGAAATTTGTGGTGGACAAACACCGTGTGCATGAGTTTCCTCGGGGTTCTCCCGTTTTCTCCCACCATTTCATTCATTACTCATCATCACCGTCTCCTTTAGCCTAACCGGCATAACCGTGGGACGTAACCGTCAAAGATTTCATTTCATTTCATTTCAAATAATGGAACATGTGTTTTAGCATTTTGAAAAAGAAATCGTGAAATATATATGCAGGGTGTTAACGAACTATACCAACGAACGGTAAGAGCTGATTCCTTACATCAAAATAAGAGAAAAAGTTCATATTGACCTATTGCGAAAAGTGCATAGTTTCAGAGCTAAGGCTGTCCAAAATCTCGAAAAAGCGAAATTTCTTGAGGCCATATTTCGAATTCCAGAAACTGTTGATCCCAGTCCTTACCAGCGTAAAGGGAGCAACGCATACGCAATTCAAAAGTGCATATTTCGTCAATTTTCAATGAGTGTACAGGATATTCCGTACAGGGTGTAATTCTCAGTTATGCTCTCAATAGAGTTTTCGATATACCCTGATTTCAAGGAGGGTCCAAAGTAGGCAGGAGGTAAGTCTTAACAACAATGGACATCCATTGGTTCGGAGGGAAGTCGGAAATGTTAGGAACCGGAAGCTCCATTTTGTGTGTGTGTGTGTGTGTGTGTGTGTTTGGAATAACGTGTGATGTGATGTATTTCGTTACGGTATATTTCACGTTTTCTTCATTTATAAGCGTGAAAGAAAACATTGCATCATGCTTTTCCCTAGTACGAGAGACCATGCTGCTGACGGACATAGCGCCAAAGGATTCCGTGTTCAATGTTATTAAGGCTTATCATTTGCCTACTTTGGACCAATCATAAAATCAGAGCATATCTCAAAATTCGGTTAATGGCATGTCATGGTTTTTCACCCTTATGAAATACTCTGTACACCCATTGAACATTAATGAAATGTGCATTTTTGGATTGCGTATTCGTGACTCCCTTTACGCTTATAAGGACCACCATCCATAGTTTCTCGAATTCTAAATAGGACCTCTTGAATTTTGCCTTTTTCGTGATTTTTGACAGCCCTAGCTCTGAAAATATGCACTTTTGCCTACAGGTCCTTATGGACTTTTTTTCTTATTTTGATGTAAGGAACCATCTCTTACAGTTTGTCGGTATAGTTCATTAACACCCTATATATATATATATCCCACATCTTCCCAAATTATTTTTTTTTCTCGATTTGTTGTAGTTTTTCGTTTTAATTAGTCTATTTAGATTTCAAATCATATCAAGAAAGCGACAATTTATTTTTCTGACCGTTTATCTGTGCACAGTAGACCGCCCCAAAAAAGGGTCAGTGGGCACCGGAAGGTAGGTGAGATTAAAAGTGCTAGTGAAGGCTAACTGCACTTTTAGTATATATTTACAAGCAAAAAAAAAAAAAAAAAAAAAAAGACGAATTTACACATTTTGTTCTATTTAGCACCTTATTTCTTATATTTAGAAACTGGAGTAAAAAAATATTAATAGCACACAACTAAGTGAAAAAGTATATATGTGTATATACATATATGTGCATATCTATGTATGTGTATATATAAATCAATGTAAATACACATCACTAAATAATGTAATTAATTTATACATTTCTGTAGGCAGACCAGTGGCGGATCTAGCCCAGGGCTGAAGGAACCTAAACCCTCACTTTTTCAGTAACAAAAATAATTGAAACTATTACCTATATAATTTTGAAAGTTTATAGTAAACTCATGATATAGCTACCATAGTCCAGGTCTGGCGCCCCCCCGTTTTTACCTTCTAGATCCGCCTCTGAAGCAGACACGTGTATCACGATTCGTAACTCCATTAATCTTTTGGAGGGAAAGTTTATGAAACAATTAGCATGAAGTCTGACATTACACTTTGCTCATGCTTTAGTAATATTTTTATGAATTTCTCTACACCTTTTTTGTGTTACACTTTTCCCTATTGGATGTCTGCCCTTGTCTAGCCGAACGCAGTCAGGAATACGTTTGTTGGTTGCCTTCCGGATTTCTTCCTAGAGAAAGTCGTTGTGTATATGTTCCTATATATGATTGGATTGCTGTTTCTGCACATGTCAAAAAGTCCGTGCTATTCCTTCGGGGGCCTTCAACTATGTGTTAACTTGTATAAATGATGTGCGTTGCATATCGTTGCATTGAGAGGATACATTCGAAAATATTGGTACCATTCCTTCATACGAATGTGGATTCCATAAGTAGCAATATTTTCATCTAACGTGTCAACACCCCTATCAACATAATGTATACTGCAGTGGAAGTTGGTTGACCTATATCAATTTTTCTTGTTAGTGGTTCACTCAAATGCTTTGTTTTCCCTAATCGAGATATGCCTACCTTATTTATAGCAGCATTAACAATACTATTATCTCTGTGCCTTACAATTGTTACGCCTGATTGTATATCTGTTATCTGATTATATGAGCCACTTAGCATTTTCTTCATTTTTTGCGCTTGGTTTAGAGTTGAAATAATAAAGGGTTGTAACAAAAAAAAAAAAAAAAGAGAGAAACAATATGGAAGATATTGGGTGTAATTCCATAGCAGTTTACGTTGACTCAAAACAAAATTCGGGTTTTAGTTTGCGTAATCTTAATGGACATAACTATTATAATTGTTTATTTTTTTTTTTTTATTGTTTGCGATATGTTGCAACACGCAAATTTTTGCGTTAACTGATACGGACTGTTGTCTATTATTTCATTTGTGTGTGTGTGTGTCTTAAGTTATCTTAAACGTAGGCAATGCAGATAGTATACAAGAAGCAAATATTGTAAATATCCTTTTCTATTCACGTCCAGATTGCAAGTATCAGGTACAGTTATGTAAATCAACAACTTCTTTAGGTTATACTCCCACCATGCCTACAGTTCCCATTGCCCCATTATTGGGGCGTCTGAGTTTTATATTAGTTAACAACATAAATATATAATATCCGTAGAAGATATATGGGCAACCAGGGCAAGCGAAACACGAAATATCTCTTTGATGTGAAAGCCTTTTATCTCTAATAACATATGCAGTCTAATTGCGACAAAGCAAGCAGAGGATACAGAGGAGTAACATAATTTTGGCGAAGGAAAAATCTTCTACTCTTGCCCCATGTGGTGGGGTAAGAGTAAACAATGGTTGGAGCAACACTGTACAGTCGAATGAAAACGTAGAAGCGTAGACATAATCGCCAAGAAACACGTTGAATCATAGATGCGTATGTACTGGTTACATGGAACTACAGGAAGTTATAAAATACAACACATTAGTGACAAATAGAACTGCCAACAAAAGTTACAGTAATATATCATACGTGTTATAATGACAAAATATGAAAATAGGAGGAATCAGCTCAACATTCGTCACAAAACTGTTACGTGCGGTGCTACATACGTACACAGTGGTCACACGCGTACACATACTTCCTTTGATCAAAATTGAAATATTGTTCGTGAGACCACTCATTGCATGTGATAGAGGAAATTATATTTCAACGTTTGGGGTATCTGAAAAATAGTTCCCCATAGAATTGGCAGGGCATATCCATGTCGTCCGGTACATGTATATTTGACTGATGAGTGATGCTTTGTGATTGGTTGGATGACTTTGATGGAAATTGCTTGTCTTCTATTCC
Organism: Thermobia domestica; assembly: GCF_964235325.1. NCBI lineage: Eukaryota > Metazoa > Arthropoda > Insecta > Zygentoma > Lepismatidae > Thermobia > Thermobia domestica. The sequence goes on along the minus strand of NC_137459.1, from coordinate 294,682,819 downwards.
TAGCTTCTTTTGTGTTACAGCGCAACATTGCCTGTCGACATTCCCATGCGGTATGGCATGTGCTTAGGCTGTGAAATTCTAAACGATAATGCAAACTTTTATTAGTAGTCTATGACCGCCAATTTCTCTTACCTCTGCAAATGTATTTTACTCAATGTTACATGTTGGCTCCTATTTTTTTTTACCCAACTATATCACAAAGAACAAGAGTGAACGTTCACTCTTGCCCCTTACACTGTTGCCCCACCTCAGGCATATTCCAATCATTGCCCGCCATCCCCCGTCTAAGCACTTTTTCTTCTTGCGTACTACTGATAAGAAATACGAACCGATGCAGCTTTCCCATGAAATATTTCCATTCCTGTACCTTCAACTGAAACTACATTACATACTGTGACACGACCTGCGAATCTTTTACTGCTTTCCTTCTAAAACAAACTTTCCACTCTGCTGCTCTTTACACTGCACGCACACGGCTCATTTCCTTTTCTGTTCTGACATGTGCCATGCCGAACTAGTTTTCAATATTCGCTTATTTACCGACGTTGCCACTTCTCCGTAAATAGTGTTTTCACTTTTGCCCGGCGTTCACTCTTGCCCTGGTTACCCATATATTGCTTTTTTCAATATGAAAGGACCTAATACAATGAGAAATTGAAATTGATCGAATTTAAAATAATAGAAGATATATAAAACAATTCACTTTTTCCTGCTTAATATTCTGTTGAGTTTCCGCGAAATTCACTCCTTTCCCTAAGTACTAAATAAACAAATGACAAACGGAAATTGCAGTCCTGTGTTGTCACATACCAAACCCATACAACAGTACAATAATTACTTTTAAAAATAATATAATAGGTAAAAGGAAAAAAATAAAATATAGACCACCTAATTTTTGGGGCAATGGGAAGATATGGGATATATATATATATATATATATATATATATATATATATATATATATATAGGGTGTTTCAAAACCACACCGACAACGTGTGGAATGTTATTTCTGACACCGAGGGATATATACAGAATGTCCACATGAAACCTCCATGATTAAAAATATTAATTGCATGGAAACTGTTAGTGGCAGAGAATAACGGTTCGTTGCATCTTGAAGAGCAACTCAGTTTTTTTTTTTTTATCTATATAATATACATTTCTATATGAGCCCTATTAGTAGCTCATAGAATGTCCACATACAGGTGGAATATCATGTACAGGTTATGACCGTTGAACGTGTGATGTTCAGCTCGCGTGATGCTCTGCTAACTGACATCGTTGGGTTTCTAGTGAAGGCCTCCGTAACCTCATCCACAGTTTCCTCAGATGTTCGTGCTTTGCCCGAGCCGGGCTGTCGCTTGACATTCATCGTGGCTAAACATTTCTCAAACCATGTCTTCATGGTCTTGACGTCTGGTGGTTCCCGTTAGTACTTTAGTCTGAAGTTCCTTTGAACGGTAATTGGTGATTTAGTCTCAGTCAACCACACCACACACTGCGCTCTCTCTTGTGCTGTTGTCATCTTTGTTCATGAACACCTGCAGAAAATAACAAAAATTAACAATCAACAATAAAAAACTGTTTCAGTTACTCTTCAAGATGCCGCAAACCGTTGTTCTCTGACACTAACAGTTTCCATGCAATTCATATTTGTAATCGGGGAGATTTCATGTCAACTCTCTCTCTCTCTCTCTTTCTCTCTTTCTCTCTCTCTCTCTCTCTCTCTCTCTCTCTCTATATATATATATATATATATATATATATATATATATATATATATCGACCCCAGAGAGCAGAAACGTGCTAAGCGCCAAACTGCAAATTTCTCAGGAGAGCATAAAAACGAATAAAATACTAATGAATTCCGATTCTTTGATTCTTCTATAGAATTCAGTTTTTACTGCAGACCTTTCATATTGTCTCCTTTCTGCCAACATTAAACATGAAATGAGAAGTCAGAATATGCCCTTAGTTGGAAAGGGAAGTGGCGCTTAGCACCTTTCTGCTTTCCAGGGGCGACATATATTCACATTGAAAGTTATGTTGCCTGTTGTTTGTGATCACATCACAGAGAAACGATTGAACAGTTTGAAATGAATATTGGAATGGTGTTAGTACCTACATTGAGCTGGAATTTTAATATGATACTTTGATTAGAGGAGAATAAAGGGGTAGAAAATATTCAAAATTTCAGTCCAAAATATAGTTTCATGAGTCCGCCAAGTTAGGAAAATGAAGCTATGTATATACACTCTTCATTAAAAAATAAATTGACACGTCTCTCCTCATTTTTGAAAACTTTTCTTTTAAGGGCTATAGGACAAAACTTCCTACAATTTCCTTCATCACATGGGAATTATGTTTTCTGAAGTTTGTGGTCACGTCGAACGGAAATGATTCAACAGTTTGAAGTTACTTTCTGAAAGTGGTTATTACCTACTTCAAGCTGAGATTTTATCGTGCAACTTTGATTAAAAGCTGTATGCTGAGAGGTAGAGGTTCAAAATTTATGAAAAAAATTGTACAACTTAAGTTTCCTTTTTTATTGTTACACTTTCATTGATCATTGATATGCGTATGCTAAGAGGAAGAGGAACCTCAAATATTTTTTTCATAAACCTACTTTCCCCATGCGAAAAACTGGTATTTCACCTAGTACATATATTTTATTTGGTGGTGGAAAATAGAGTTGTTTCTACTCGATACATTGTGTATGAACCTACTTGTCTGTACCCAAGTTTTATCCATAGTTAAAATTTGAGCAAGGAAGTCGTTTGTGTCCGCACAAAACTTGCGAAGGAGTTCGCATCTAATAAGCACACCGGTCAGCTTCTGTTCTGTGGTGTGGTTCCGAAAGATCCATCATGCATATTTATTTTCCTTTATAAAAGTTTGTGCAAGTATGGTTTAAGCAGTGCAATATGAGAGGCTACACATCTCATCAATTTAACGGATAGTGACTCGACGATTTTCCAACAAAATGTCATCGAATTTCTTGATATTTTCGTTCGTCGTGAAAGTTTCTGGTCCTCCACTTATGTTATACTCACATGATTCTCTAACCCATGACACCATGTGTTCATCGTACTATTTAATGAAGGAGATTTGACTTGGGTCTCTACCAAGTACTCATGAATTTTGGACTACCAATTACTTGGTTTAGTCCCAGCTTTTAATTTCAACATCTCTTGATTTGCTCACAGTACCTTCAACAGTTGTCGATGTGCACTTATAAATTTTGTACAACTGATATGAGAAGCATGTGGTCTCTTTGTGTTCGATTCGTGCTTATAACATATCAAAAATCCTCCAGATTTTGAACCCTTATGCCCAGTAGTTCAGAAAATGAAGCATATTCCTGAACTGTGTCACTCTTTTGCTCATTCGTTCGGGAAAGGAATTTTCAAATTCATGCAATTGAATGTGCTATTCATGAACTCTGAAGGAAGAAAGCTCCAGGAAGCTCCAGGAAGAAAGCTATATACCAGGTTTTATGCATGTTCTATCCAGGAAAAGGAGAAAAAATAATGCTTTTTCTTCCCCCGTGTTCACCATATGATAGAACATTTTCATTTTCTCTCAAGTAAGAGGACCCCATGCAGCATTTTTCTTGCCTTTATGTCTAAGGACACAGAAAAGCATGTACTGTACGTACGAGGCATTCTCAGTAGTAACGGATTTACTTCCTCTAAATGCACTCTTAATGGTGAAAACAATCCTCAGTCTATTTTAAAATTGTATTTTCCAACAGGAAGAAACACTACTTTCTCAACTAGGGCTATCCGGAACACCTCATATAATGGTAAACTTATAAATAAAATTATATTTCCTTTTCTTTTATTTTAATAACAATAAATTCTGACCAAATTTAACATTTATCGTTAGTAATCTGTGTTACATTTCGGCAATGCATTATTGCCTATATCAGGTGGTGTCTGAAGATAACATGTCTGGTGAAGGCAATGATACAAATTGCTGATACTATCGCCAATTTAAAGCGTAGGCACAGTCGATGGCATGTGAGCTAGACGAATGAAATTTAAGCTGTAACGCAACGTTACCATGTGGCGAAAGAGTGTGGATGTCCTATAGCAGACGCACTACAGTGCAGGTAGGTAACAAATACATCCCGTTTCATGTTTTAACAGTGTAGACAAGACGTTGCAAGACGATAGCCCTCTCCTTTGCTAATAACATTTAAAGGAAACTAGGAAGACCTCCTTCAAACACCAGAAATAGGACCCCTTAGAATAGGAATAAAACAATTTGTTTTGGCCAGATTATACTTTTATGAAAGTTGCACATAATCCTAAGACTATAATATACAGTATTCAGAGCAATTTAATGCCAATTTCCCTGTACCTTTTAAACTAGCACCTTAAGTCAAAGCGTAATAATTGTGGCATATATTTACTCTGAGATCTCAGTGAAGGTATGGTTGAAGATTTCATAGGAAATAGTGTAGGTCGAACAGTCATTGAGCTATTGAAGTCAACACACACACACACACATATATATATATATATATATATATATATATATATATATATATATATATATATATATATATATATATACGTAATCCTAGTAATTGCAAATAAATTAAGCAATTATAGTATTTAAAACATAGTAAATTAAACTTGTCTCACCATTAAAGTAATGAAATTATCCTTGGTAAATGTTTGTTCTTCATGGAAGCTAAAACTTATTTTCTGTTCATCTTACTTCGTATTCATCCTATACAAACAATTCATGGCTCGCTTCAGTAGTTAGACGTCTACCTTAGACAGCGTATGATAGAATCGATTTGTGACCTCCGGAAATTACAGGGAAGCACATGAAAGCGTTTATCGACCCAAGGTTGGTGAGAAAAAAAACAGTGGGAGGAGAAATTGATTCACGAGGTGAATTCGGGAAATCATGTGAGCTGCACGTACAGGATATCAGTCTTCACAGTTGCGTGAGGAAGTTACCTCCTGTTTCTCCCTGCTTGTATTTTATCTTCCATTATTAAGAGGAGGTATTGGTCACCCTTCCTAAATTATATTTCACAATTAACAAAATAATAAAACTAACCAAAGATAATCAGATGTTATTCCCAGGAAAAAAGACCTTTATCGTTCCATGTTTTCACATTGTCACTAAGAGATGTATATAATGGAAGCATTAATGGAGATAATGGGGGGATACTGGATAAATACAGTGCACAATGCTATCCGCCTTAAGTGTTCGTTCCCATCCGTGACTTTTCTAGGTGCTTCCCATTTCTCCCACATTCTCATTTCACCATTTATTTCATAATAATGCACTATAATTAACAATTCCTCTCCCTTAGTGTACAGAGCACAATGTGGGACGTAAAACTTGAAATTTCATTTCAAGTATGTACAACCTTGTGAATGAAATTAAGCATTCCATACTTTGCCACTAAGCCACCATATTCTTTGCATTTAGAATAGTTTTGTAATTACTCTACGAGTATTATTCTATGCAGTAAAAAGTAATAATACTTTCAATATGTATAGTACGAGTGAATTCTAAAATCATACATGAAGATGAAAATTTTCTTAGTTAGCTGTAATGAATGAAGTCCACAGGAGAAAAAAAAGAGGTAAGTCAAGAAATGGTCGAAATTGTAAGTAAAATTATGTAGCATGAAAGGTGTAGTTTGCATGAACTAAATCCCACAGTAAGAAGAAAGTTAGTAAGTAAGAAATTTAATGCTAAACATTTCGCCTACAGGGGAAGAAGGAAGGGGAGTCAGTGGAAAACAGGACAATTGTGTAAACTTATAAAAAAAACTGACCTGCTACCTTTTTCCCCTGTAGTCTTCAAATGTAGCCCTATCAAAAATATCGGTTTATTAATTGAACACAGTTGGATATTATTTATTAGAATTATTTTGCTACATGAAGAAAAACACACTAATGAATGCTAGTACTGCGAAGCATTATGGAAGTGAGAAATACATTTCATAGAAATATACAGGGTAGCCGTAATGTAGGGATACATCCCTGCATTAATCAAGTATAACATTCTAGTTTATGGATTTATTTGCTTCGACAGGCTTAAGTTATAAGTAAAAAGACGTTAAGAACAAGTAATAAAGAAATTAGGTCTACATGGTTGATAACAGTAAGAAATTATATCAAATACGGGACGGGACTGTATATCTACTTTTGGGCCACCCTGGTCCAAAAGTGTGGAAACACACTAATAAGTGGTAGACACTTCAAAATATAACCAGTTACAATGTATGTGTAGAATAAGGATTGCGAAAAAATGTTTGAGGACACGTCAAAATGACGTTCGCCATCTTGAATTTTACGTAATTGTCTTAAATGGAAACCATATTATATGGCATTCCATTTTAATAGGAAATTTTCGTAGAAATTGAACAGAGTTATTTTTGAATAAGATCATTACGAAGTTACGATTATTTCTTCGTTTATATTGGGGCAAGGTGGCTCAGTAGTAGACCGCTTATTTATCGTGTGTGATATCCCTTGTTCATCCTCAGTCAAGTAAGTTTGTGATGGACAACATCGTGTTGTGAGTTTTCTCGGGGTATTCCCGTTTCCTTCCACTTTTTCATTCCACCAATTCTTCCATAAACTTTCAGTTGCCTAAATCATCCGTCTCCTTTAGCCTAACATGCATCATCGTGGGAAGATAAACTGAAAGATTTCATTTTTCTTTGTTTATATCATTGCAGGTGACTTAACTAGCAGAATATTGCTATGACACATGCAGAGCTCATTGAGTTTGTACTGCAGAACGAAGCAATAGGGTGATTGCAGACGATTTTAGCCGCTGTCATCCAAAAAGGACTCCCATAAACAATAGTTGTGTTGAAAATGTTAAAGAAATTCCGAGATACCGGATCTGTGGCAGATCGACCCAAGACCGGTGGACCAGGCACGACAGACGAGGCAATAAATGTGGCAGTGTTGGGATAATTCACTAAAAGTACCAATAGAAGCACACGTGGTTTAGCCCGTGAAAATGGAGTTAGTCGATCCTCAATCATGCACATTATGTCTGTCAGTGTATAACTGACACCCTTATAAGTTGCAAGTTCACCAGTAGCGTCCAGAAGATGATCAAGATCGTTGTGTAGAATTTGTTTAATTAGCCACAGAACAGCTACGGAAAGATCTCACCCTCACCTCTGACGTATTGTTTAGTAATGAGACAAACTTTTACATGTCGGGCAAGGTTAACAAATAGAACGTGCAGTACTGGTCAGATAGTAATTCTTGTTGGTTTCATGCATCCGTAGATATTTCTGGCAAAGCGAATGTAGTGTAGCGTGTGAGGGACTCGCGTTGTGGGTCGATTCTTCATCGATGGGAAGCTAACGACAATGGGTTATCAGCGCATATCATAAAACGACGCTTTTCCATCTTTGCTGTCGGCGGATGGGTCATTTACTATGTTTTTCAAGCTCTATGACTCCCCACTCCATCACACTACCAGTGTCCGTGAGTACTTCAATCAGTAACTTCTTAATGAGTCAATTGATGGGCGGGATGTTGTGGAATAGCCCCTCGTTCACTTGACCTAACGCCAATGGACTATTTGTGGGGCCACGTGAAGTCTGTTGTGTATACAGTGAAACTTAGCAATGTTCAACACCTCAAAGAAATAATCGTGGACTCATGTTTCAACATTACAGACTACACGTAACTGGGAACTCTAGAACTCTACCGGAATGAAGAACACATTAAACATTCCCCGTAACTGTGCGTGATCCTTGCCGTATGACTAGCACCTTCTGTTGGTGACACAACAAAATAATAGTCATAAGTTAGTAATGGTTAGCGCTAGAGCAAAAATAACCATGTTGTTAATTTCTACGAAAATTTATTATTAAAATGACATAACACATACTATAGTTTTCATTTAAGATAATTGTGTAAAATTAAAGATGGCGAACGTCATTGTGATGTGTTCTCAAACATTTTCCTCGAATCTCTATCCCCAACCTACATTATTACTTTGGTTATATTTCGCAGTGTTTACAATTTATTAGGTATCTCCACACTTTTTTGAATTACCATATATATATATATATATATATATATATATATATATATATATATATCCTTCCTAACTATATATAAAACTACATGAGCTGACATACATTATTGAGCACTTCCTGTAGGGCTACAATGATTAAATTCGACATGATTGTAGCTTTCTGGAACTAACCGACAGTAAAATTGTCAAAAGTGAATATTTTTAATTTTTAGGGGGTCTAAAGAGGGGATGAATAATTTCCCCATGTTATACAAATGGGCCCTTTTTTGGATCTATAATCTCGTGTTTTAGGTACGTAGAATTGGAATAAAAACTTGAAACTCGGTATGCTTGTACGTTTTTGTTAGCACTATCCAAGTAAATCAGTAAAACTAATTAATTCCAAATTTAGAGCGGTTTTATAGAATACTGAAATATTTTTCCCATGTTATCTATAAGGGACACCTTTTACCCCCAAATTATTGAACACTTCCTGTAGGGCTACAATGATTAAATTTGACATGAATGTAGCTTTTCTGGACAAACCCATAGGAAAATTGCCAAAAGTGAGTATTTTTAATTTTTATGGTGTTTAAAGATTGGATGAAAAATTTCCCCATGTTATTTAAATGGGCCTTTTTGGACCTATAATTTCATGCTTTAGGTACTTAGAATTGGGATAAAAACTTGAAATTTGGTATGCTTGTACGTTTTTGTTAACGTTACCTAAGTGAATCATCAGAAATAAAAAAAAAATCCAGCCGTAGAGTGCTTTATGTGGAACTGAAAATCTTCCCGTGTTATTTATATGGGACGTCTTCTACACCCCAAAATGTTTAGGCACTTCCGGCATGATTAGAATGTTGAAATTTGGCATGATAGTAGCCTTCCAGGACTAACCGACAGGAAGATTGCCAAAAGTAAATATTATTAATGTTTTAGGGGTTTAGAGGGCGATGAAGGAATCCTCATGTTATTTAAATGATCATTTTCTTGAGATACAAAATCTTATCTTTTAGATAGTTGACATAGGAAAATAAACGATAGAATTATGGGTTCAAGAGGTGCGAGACTGTAGGCTGAGCAAAGACAGTGTATAGGGCGAATAGTGTTATAAATAAAGAAAACGTTCGCATTTTTTTTTCAGAAATGTACATTTAAAAAAATCCTCTCGTTTTTTTTTCTAAATTTCGTTTTTTTTTTTTCAAATAGTCATTTATAACACATCTTACGTCTATTTAAGTATGAAATATTTTTTATGTGGGTGTAGTTACCGTAAAATTCAACATAAATTAAACGCTACAAATATTTTTCAGTTTACATGTGTTGCAAACCTACTAACAATTCGGTTTTCAGCAGTTTTCATCAATATCAACTAAGAAATAAAAGTAGAAATGAAATTTTGTTTTTTCGTGAAACCAGGCCTTTAATAAGTACTAAAATAATGTCACGAACAGTATAAATTTCAAATAACTTGTCTAAAGGTAAAAAACTAATAATAATTTGCCTAGTAGTATTTTTCTAAATATCATATATAAATAATTTGTAGACTATATATATAATATGCAGAGCCGGCTCTACCATATGTGTAACACGTGGATTTGCATGGAGCGGAAAGTTTGGAGGGTTCGACAAAATCTGTCGTAAGTATATTATTTAAATTAAATATTTCTTGTTGGAAATAAACTTCATGATGATGATAGTTACACTTACTAAGCTGACCTATTTGAATATTACATTCAAAAATTTATGCTTACGTCACATTAGTTTGAGGTCACGTGGACAATGCTAAAGCAAATGGTTAAATAAATCCCAGTACAAATTGCTTCATTGTTGCCAAATGCAAGGACTCAATTCTCGAACACCTCTTCTATTTAGTTAGTTATCACAGTTCTAATCTAGTCTTTTCTTTGTCAAAAACAAGTTCCTTATAACTGAAGGTGGAAACAAGTTTAAAAAAAACATATGTAGAGTTAAAATCAAGAAATAAAGATAAAAAAGCTAGTTCCATTTTAATTGCGAATTGATATATTGAGATTGAAGCTCGATATTAAATTCTATAAAAAGGGTTACCATTTTTTTTAGATATGTTTACTTTATCTTCACTAACACAATATATTATTATTTAAAGAAAGAAACAGACACAACGAGATTGAATTTGTAGTATATAAACCTTTCTGAGTGCGAGTGCATTTTTCTTCCTCCTCTTCGCTGTTCATGCTGGAATAGTATACTTAAAATCGTGAGTTTTAAGAATTGTTCTTTCTGGAGAAAGGGGAATTCCGCAAATGATGCCGTTCCATTTAAATTCCCTAGGGCCAACCCTGATATGTACAGTCATGTCCAAAATGATTGTCGCATATCTATAACTGTCTTCTTGTAAGAATATAATTTAATAATGATTTTGCAGGGTACTTTTAATATTGATACTGCAGTTTTCTCTGTCTGCCGTTAGAAAGAGCTAGTAGTAGCAAACATGGAGACTAGAGAGCAGAAAGCTTTTTGTGTTTCAATAAAGACTGAATCTGTAGTTACAGTTCAACCGTCTGTGTGAAGAATATTAAGGAGACGCTTGCAACTACGTCTTATCGTTTGCAGTTGCTACAGGTCTAAAGCCTACAGACTACGGATTACGTGCCAATTTTGCAAATAAAATATTGCTGCATAACAATGAAGATTTTGTAGATCGTGTCGTCTTCAGTGATAAATCGACCTTTCACCTAAGAGCTAATGTGAACACTCATGATGTTTGCATCTGGCCGGAAGCAAATCCTCAGATGATACAGGTGAAACCAGACTCCCCTAAATTGAATGTGTTTTGTGCCATATGGCGGAAAGTTTATGGGCCTTTCTCGCCTATCGACTAGATGTGTGCCGTGTGATGAATGAATCTCACATTTAACACTCGTAGCAAAGTCTGTTTGAAGTGCTCTTTCACTTCATGTATTGTTTATATTTGTACGTAAAATGTAATAAGTACTACGAAGACTTAAAACCTCAATATTCATTTCGAAACACCCTGCATTTCTGACCAACAGTGTTGGAACTAAGATGTAAAAAGGAGAGAAAATTTTCCCTATAATGTCATTGTTTACAACAACAATATTGATATTAGTCAAGACTATAACTACTAGAACAACACGAGTTAGTATTAAAAAAAATGTAATCAAATGTCACTCGTAACCCTATCGGACCCAGGTGGGCAAAGTTCCACACACGGGTGTGTAATTTTTTAATCCGCTCCTGTGTGGACACTAATTAAGATATCAGAACATTGTTTTTGCCAAATGTAGTTCTACCATAGTTTATCATATTAATTTCTTTTTCTTCTGGGTGTCGAATTTCCTTCTCAAATTTCACCCCAGTCAAGAATTCGAGAATTTTCGAATTTCGAATTTCCCTCACTTCATTTTCCCTGTAGCTTCCTTCGTTGAAGAGAGACCGCCTTACAGCTTGCCCGGTAGATAACTCGGATGGATACCTAATTGTTGACATCAATTGGATGGGCCTGTGCACAATGTTGCCAGTTAGGGAAATTAAAATTTCCGTAAGTTTTGGCAAACAATTCGAAATTTTTGTTTATATATCCGTACTTATACGTCCGAGTGCAAGTCAACTTACGCCAGTCGAGCGTTTGTCCTTACTGAACAAACGCGGTTACAGATCGTTAAAATGGAGTAATTAGGGAGCGCGCGAAAAATTCGTAATTAGGTTCTAACCCTTGATTTTTCTAGTTTCTCCCTACTTTTCTGTTTACCGTAATATATTTTTGGTAATTAGAAGCTTTGTTCCTTAAATATCACCATGATACTTGCAGGATATATCATTGGTGTAAAAATGTTTAATTTAAGATAGTTTGAGCCTGTCTAGTAGCAGTGTTTCCAGCTACAGAAAATTTTAATGCCAGATTTTAGGGGGATTTTGTCGCTATTATTTCCCTCTTGTTGGCTACATCGGAACAAACGTACCAGTCAGAGTTGGCGTGGGTCAATGAAAACTTGACCACTGACCAATTGAAAACTGACCACCACCCACCGTGACCCACGACCCACCGTGACCCACTCTGACCCACGACCCACCGTGACCCACTCTGACCCACCACCCACCATGGCCCACTCTGTCCCACCACCCACGGCGACCCACTGTCATCCACTTTGACCTGCTCTGACTCACCAAAATCCATCGTCATCAACTCTGAACACGATACACGGCCTCTTCTGAACTGACTAAAGAGTTTACACTTGTAATAAAACAAGACTGTGAAATTCTCACTAAGCGGAGTTTGAATTTCTAGTCAATCGCTCAAGCACCACTCTGTTACAATAACGGTGGATCTGACCTTTACGATATAAAATGGTAAAGTGTTTGTCAGTGAGGAAATTGAAACACTTCGAGGTGGGAGGAAATTAGTGTGTGCCTAAAATATACTTGTACTAAGAGAGTATTCTTTCAAGTGTTAATTTCTGAACGCATTCCACAAGAAACTTCTATTCGCAGGAAAATACCCCTGTACAATATGGAAAAGATTATGGTTTCAGGTCACAGTATTTTTCTCACAAAATACTTAAACAATCAGTTTTTCATAGTGTATAAAGGTGCTCGGGTACCCTCTGTGAGAGCGTCTGCATAAAGTATGCTCATAATTGTAATTTGTGTAATCACTAAAACACCACGTTAAATTTAAGTTACAAATATGCATAATTGCAGTTATTATGAATATTTGTTCAAAGTACGAAAGAAGAGACTTACTAAAAATTAGGTACAAAGCTGAATAACACAAATAAGCCATTAGTAATACAAGTATACATTTTCCGTAACTCGTAATTTTCGACCTTAAAACAAATTTGAAATCGGATTTATTTCCTGTTGGTAGCTTTTTGGCGGTAAATCATCCGCAGTGGAATGATGTCCATCCTTCAGCCAAGAAATAACTAGCTTGTCTACTTTGAACTTGTCTAGCGGTGGGACATTAACATTGATGAACAACAAGTTAGACAATGTTTGAGCACTTAATCTATTTCTAATATCAGTCATCTGTAAATTCATAAGGGGAAATCCCCGTTCGTACTCTGTCGTGGAAATTGATAATACTTTACCCGATTTCTGCAACTTCTCTTCGACAATCTACTTGTTAGACTTAAGTCTGATAACGATTTTTCTTGGCCAGTTTTGAAATACTCAGCAAGAAGTATCATCTCTCCATCACCATACAACATCTTTTCCATATCGACCATGTCAGTTGGCAATGTCTACCCATGTAGAACAAAAACTTCTACTACCACGCCCTTGATAGGGAATCTTGTGAATAAATTATCAATTAAAGCCTGATAAACTGATGATTTCTTATTTGTTTATAAATTTAATTTTTGTAATTACACATGAAGGTTTGATACCATTACCAAGTTCCCTCCCCCGTCTAGAAAGCGAAAGCGAACGAGGTTACTGGAAGGTATTCAGAGGTGAATGGGAATTTCCCTTCTTCTCCAACTTCAATTACCACACTGCTATTTGCCATGTGCCAAATTACGATGAATTTCAATTAAATTATCATAGTATAATTATTTCCTTGTTGAATTATCAATACTTTTCAGTGGAAAAAATGATGAAATTTGAAAGTTTCAAATCAAAGTAAGTAGACCAACGTAAAGGGAAAAAAGTGTAAAATTTTCCATACAATTATGCGTACAATCCAAACTTCAAATTTTCGTGTAATTAAGCTTACACTACAAATTGTATGGCTATTTTTCTCACAACTTTATGGGTTGATTGTCCTGTGCTGTGAGCGCTCCATATAATAAACATAAGCTTCAGCAATTATTATAGCAGAAAGCAATGGATATATGGAGCCAAGCACTGTATTTTTTGTTTCTGATTTTTTTCTTAAATAACATCGATCGTTTTCGATTATTTTTACAAACGAACTCACTACCAATTTTCCATATATAGAAAGTGTCCCCCACATAAAGAAGAATTTTTAAAAATGCTAGTACACATTCTGTTTATTTTCAATAAAGAGTTAATACACTGAATTTCAGCTCCGTAAGTTTAACGGCTTGCAAGATACCCATTTTTTCGCAAAAATTTGTATCCTCACTAGGGTGCAGCGTTTTACCACTTTCTTTTCGGAACGAAATGTAATACCTGGCAAAAGTGGCCCGCCCACATGGACATTACAGGTATAGATTTTCTTTCAAATCGGATAATATCTTCTGTGAGAACTATTGCCTCAAAGTTACAAAATTTCATTGAAAATTAGAAAAAAATACCAAAGTTCTTCATGAATTTTAGTTATGTTAAAGTAAACATTTTTTGGTTAAATACATGTCAGTTGCTTAGAAAACTGACATTCAAGTATAAAAATGCCAGTTATGTGTCCTTGGGGGGGATAGGGATGCCTCCTCTAGGACCAGAAAAAAGGGCAAATTCAGTAATTACATTTAAGCAGTTGTCAGGTCCTCGCTCACCTGGTCATATAGCCTGTCCAAGCGTCCCAGAGTCTACCACGTGGAGGTGGCTGCACCTAAGGCTGCTGCGCCAGCCCTATCCAACCAACTAACCATACATAGGGACGGATGAACTAATCCAATTCGTCACTGTCAGGAAAAATTGTAACAAATTGGGACTTTGATTGAAATTTAGATAAAGCTTGCCTAGAAAGTAAGATTGACCTGATCACCCCGTTCCTAGCATCACTGCCACATACTTCAGAGGCTGCTTCAGTGACTAATTTCACTATCCGTTCTACTGCCACCGTGTGGTATGGATAGACGGTGGATTACTATTCTGGCACAGTGTTGTCCGAAAGTGAAAGTTTTGTCCATGAGCTATTTGTTTGATACCGTCCTTAGAACTGGTGGTACAGTCATTGACACATCAGTGCTTTCCCAAAAGATCATTTCAGTGTAATCTTTCGCCTCAAAATTCAGTATGGGAATGATGTTTTATCTAATAGTGTTATGAAGATTCTCTGCTTCGTGTTTTCGAGCACTAAGAATCTTATGTAAATCATCTTGTCGGACAGCAAGTAGACCATCAGTCATCATGACGAAAAGAACATTCTCTGGGAGTGCGGGAAATACATTCGTCTGAATGGATGAACGGATTACAGCCTGGTATTCATTTGGTAAGTATCTAGACCTATGAATGGTCTCAAAGACGTGACGAGGACCATTAGCAATGGAAGACTTGAAATAAGTATTTCAGGTCATTACTGAGTTATCTGAGTCTTCTGACTATGATGAGGTAAGTCACATTTTATTGGTTTGAATCACACCACTGGAAGCTTTTCACAGTCAGATAGTTTTGAACCTATGGGACCTGTGTAAGAATAGAGGCTTGAATTAGCGCCAATATGCGTGAAGAGAGCTCGGGAAGGCAGTTCATTAAAATGCAAGACACAAATAGCCTGTTAGTTCCTTTAATTTTCGACGAATACCTCCCTTCCAACCAGTGTTAGTGTTTGCTCCATCACACCCAAGAACCTCAAGAACCATAAAACTTCATCAAAGCCACCTTCGATTTCGTTCATGATGTACTGGAAAATAGCCGTGGTCTTGTCATGGCCAGAGCCAGAGGATGGTGTCACGTCACCAACGTATCGAGAGTTAGGTTCAGCCACAAGTGATAAGTGCTCTTCTCTAACGATGCCTGCGTGTGTTTTAGTGTCTTCCCTTTGACCATCAAAGTATAAGCTTTTAATGGGATCATTATTTCTAGAACTTTCTTTTAAATTCTGAGCAATTTTAATTTTCGCACGTCTTATTTTGCTCCTGTCCACAATTAAAGGAGATTTTATGTCGCTATATTGTTGAGATGTTATAATTCCAGCCTTTAAAGCTGCCTGAAGCACAGTTGATGTTATATGTGCCGCAGCACTTTCGCTTACAATGTATCTCTGAGCAATCATAGCAGTTTCAGTCAAATCTAGCTTCGGTTTAGATGTTCTGCCTTTGGGTTCGATCTCTTCCTCAGAAGAGCTTTCGTCTGCTTTCTCTTCAAGGTCTGCTTCATTGTCACTGAAGTCATTTTTGTGATATAATAAATAATATTGACTTTTTAAAAAAAGAAATACAGAATTTTCTGTGAAAATAGTGTTTAGCAAACTATTATCTGTAACGGCCAATTCATATAAGCTGAAGGCAACAGTAACCAAATATAGCGCTTGAGAAATGGCGCCCAATTTGAAGCATAATATACTCGTTCCTGATAATGACGCTGAGTTACGCAGATCGGGACAGAAGAAGGGCGATGCAGTATTGTGAGGTGGAGGGGGAGTGTCATGGTGCAAAATAACAATGCTCTGCTACCACCATGAACCACCAGTAGAAGGAAAAGGCAAGGACGAAAATAGCTGTAGAAAGACTTAATTGTACTGAATTTGTCCCCTTTGCCGGCCCCAGAGGAGGCACCCCTATCCCACCGCAGGGGCATATAACTGACATTTTGAGACTTGAATGTCAGTTTTCATAGCATCTGGCATGTAAAATCCAAAAATATGTTTACTTTAACATAACTAAAAATAATGAACAATTTTGGTATTTTTTGTAATTTTCAGTGAAATTTTGAAACTTTGAGGCAATAGTTCTCACAGAAGATATTATCTGATTTAAAAAAAATATATACCTTTAATGTCCGTGTACATGGGCCACTTTTGCCAGGTATTACATTTCGTTCCGAAAAAAAAGTGGCAAAACGACCCACCCTAATCCTCACTACTTCCTTAGGATATTATGCATTTTAATAAAAGCAATATAACATCCCAATTTGGATTAAGGCCTAACTATATACCAAAAGTAATTTCATTTGACTTTGCAATTTGACCGTGATGATCAGGCACATATAGTTACATTCCATTTTTTATAAATAATTTATATATTACAGTGATTCAAAAATGTATTTTTTCCAGTAGTTAGCTCTAAAAACCCACAGGTCTCGAAAGCCAAGTTGTAGTGTAAGTCCTATTGCTATTATTACTATTAAAAATATCAATATTCAAAAGTGCCTGAAGTTCTTTTTTCACTTGGTTAGATATACTCACCTCAGGTAAGTAGACAGAAACAAGTGGAAAAGAAAGGAAAATGGTCTTGAAAGTAAAACGGTGACAAATTTACCAGTCTTCAGAAGATACTCTCTACAATGCAGTGAGCAGAGAGGGTCGGTAGATCATACTGAGTCGGTGGGTGGTGGGTCACAGTGAGTCACATGCTGTTGACCCACGACCCACTGACCCACTCAGAAAACTTGATCCACTTGACCCACTGACCCACTCCATCTCTGGTACCAGTATCTGAAAAACTCGTCTTTGCCCTACACAGCGCATTATAGTAAGTTTCAATAGGATAATTAGGGAAAGTACAGTTAAGGTTTGCAGTATACTTTGTTCTCTAAGTAGAAAGATAACTGTGATTTTTTTTAGGTAGAATGAGATATTTTTATTGACATGCTTACTTTATTACATATCGTCACAATACTTGTAGGATATATTAGAGGGATACCAAAGCTTATTTAGGATAGTTTATGTGTGTCTGATAGCAGTGTTCCCAGCTACAGAAAATTTTAATTTTAGATTTTAGGAGGAAATTTTGGAAAACTTCCCTTTTCTGTCTTTATTATTTCCCTCTAGTTGGCTAGATTCAAAGAAACGTACCAGTGTCTAAAAGCCTCGTCCTTAGCCTACACAGCGCACCATAAAATGTTTCACTAAAATAATTAGGGAAGTACAGTTGAGGTTTATAATAAACTATGTTCTGTAAATGGTTAAAAAAAATGGTGATACTCTGAGGTAGAATAAGATATATATATATATATATATATATATATATATATATATATATATATATATATATAATTTCATGCTTACTTTGTTAGACATCGCCATGATACTTGTAGTATATATTACTGGTGTATCATTTTTTTTAGATACTTTTCGTCTGTCTGATGGCAGCGTTTTCAGCCAAAACAATTAATTCCCGATTTTAGGTGAAAATTTCCGAAAATTGCCCTTTTTCCCTTAATTATTTCCCCCTTGATGGCTACATTGAAACAAACGTACCACTATCTGAAAGATTCCTCTTTGGCCTACAAAGCAGACCATAAAAAGTTCCAATAGGATAATTAGGGAAGCTGTAGCCCCGGCATCTGTTGATTTTTACTTCTGAGGCGTAAAAGTTGTCAAAATGTCATGTGTATGATGACAGAGATTTTTTTCTTTTCCCTCTTTGTATGGAAGCCAGCGACTTCAGGATTTCACTGTACCTTGTCAACACACCAAAGACTGTTTTTAGGTGACTTGAACTCACATGGTATATACATGATATATACATGGTATATACTTGATACAAAATAAATTTGAAATTCGGCTAGGGAATTTGTTATAAATTTTCATCCCTACATTTCCCTCAATATTTTCCCACCTGTTGGGAACAGTGTAATGTAATATACACCAAAAAATAACCACATCCATTTTCTAGTAAACAAGACCTTAACCGTATCAATCGAATAAATGGTTTTTGAGCAATAAGTCACTAACTGAAAATGTAGGAAAACGCCAAAAATGACCTGGGTTCGAAAGAGATACCCACACAATTTTGCTCATATAGGTACAAAGAAATAAACGATTTGTAAGTTAACTCAAGTGCTGTTGATTATTTCAATAATCTGCAACATAAATCAATAAATAATAGTTGCGAGAAAAAAACAGACATTTGAAAAAAAAGCAAGAAAAAGAACGATGTTTTATATTAAAAAAAAAAACTTCATAGAAAAAAATACACTTATTTTTACAACACTAGCGGCGAAGCCCCTGATAGGCAGATTCAAGAAATATGAAGAGCAAGTTCACGAAATTCACTGTTGATACAAAGAGCGACAGATAACAAATGCAAGGCCGTAGGCCGAGCAAACTCGGGTCTGAGGGCGGAGCCCCCAGCTAGCCAAAAGCTAGTCTATATTATACAGGGTGAGCACAGAAACAGTCCCAGGTTTCAAATTAGTGTAAATTTAATATGGGAAGGAATATTTTGCTGAAATTTGAACAGTGATACATAAACTCAAAAAGTTTTTGTAGCAATAATTGAAATCACAAACACTCGATGTGCCCACCACCTGTAACGCGGGAAATATCGAGTCGGTAATCTAGCTCCAACCACACGTTGTGAAGCATATCCGGTGTGATGGAGTTGACAGCATCACTGATGCGTTCTTGGAGATCGTTCAGAGTAGCGGGTAGTGGAGGTGCATACACTTTGTCCTTCACAAACCCCCACAGAAAGAAGTCACAAACAGTGAGGTCAGATGATCTTGGAGACCACTTGCAAAGAACTTGATCATTGACTCCAGAGCGCTCTATCCATCGGTTTGGGAGGTTCTCGTTTAGAAACCTGCGTACAGCACGATGCCAGTGTGGCGGCGCTCCATCTTGTAGAACAAAGTCGTCTATCTCTGCATTATTAAGTTGCGGAAAACAACCAGTTACGTAGCAATACTAAGTAACTTTCACCTGTAATTGTTTGTTCCTGAAAGAAGAACGGACCGTGTACCCGACGCTCTGATAATGCACAAAAAACATTGATTTTTGGTGAGTCACGTTCCACATTTACAGTTGCATGAGGATTCTGGGTTCCCCATATCCTTACATTGTGTCTATTCACCTTTCCACTTAAGTGAAATGTCGGCTCATCGCTGAAAATGATCTTCGTCAGAAAGTTTTCGCCGTCCTCCATGAAATTTTGCATAGTCTGACAGAACTCACGGCGCTTTACCTTGTCTTGTGGGTATAACTTCTGAACCAACTGAGTCGGTACGGGTAACACCGCAAACGCTTGCGTAAGATCTTGCTTACTGTTGTTTGTGGCATCTGCAACTCTCTGCTAGCTTTACGTGTAGACTTCTGTGGGCTGTGTAGGAAGGCTGCTCTTACGCGCTCCACAGTTTCCTCGGAGAGTGGACGTCGCCCTGAATGTCCTTTTCTTTGATCACAAATGCACCCCGTCTCAATAAACGTTCTATGCCACTTCACACTGGATTTGTGTGTGGGTGGATCAGCTTTAAATTGTCGTTTGAAATCACGCTGCACTCTCACAAAATTGCTTGTTTTTGCAAATTGTAAAACGCACCAGATTCGGTGCTGTGGGGTGAACGCCATTTTCGATGTTACTGCCCTTTAGCTGCCCTGGTCAGAACTAGGATTCTGAAAAGATAGATGGGAAAATACTTTGAGTTTACTGAGCTCTGTACAAAATTTCATGTAAATATTCAATTAAATGTTAATTATATGGCACTTTAAAATCAGGTACTGTTTCTGTATCCACCCTGTAAAATTGAAAGTGACCATGTTTCTTACTCTTAATCTCGATCAAATTTTCAACGTAGATGCGGATCTGGCCTGGGAGTGTTTCTAGCTATGTACTTTGACGATACAGCTTAGGGTGGGGGAGGGGGGGTCATAGAAAGAATAAAACGTAATAACTCTTGAACCACCCAACCGATCTTGATCAAATTTTCAATGTAGATCCGGGACGATTTTTATCATTTCACGTTGACGGAGTAACGTAGGGGAGGGGTTGGGGAAGATATACAAAAATCAATAAATATAAAAATAGAAGGGACTATGTTCGTAAATTAATTAATTTTGAACCACCCCACAGTGCGTCGACCAATGGACAAAAATGAGAGAAGAAACAATTTTCTTCGGACTTGCAAATAGCACTGAATGAAGCATAAATGATTCACAAGACAGAAATCCTTAGCCACAAACTGATGTCAACCCGTCATCCTACAGAGGACGCACGCAAAGTTACCACATTAGACTGACCCGAGTCGAGATGACACTCTTACAGATAGCAATTAGCATGCACAACTACTATATTAGACCGACCTGAGTCATTATCTCCACAGCGATTGCATTGGTGTTTCAGACCAAAGCAAAAGGTGAGACTTTTTGTCACTAGTGGGCAGTTATAGCACAGGTACGTTCTTTCCTTTACGAAGAACGATTGGTAATCATTTTTTACTGGTATATTTGGAATATCTCAAAAAAGCCTAAACATGTCTTGAGATCTCTGCAGGAATATCTTCCTTTAATGATTTCCTTTGGAATCAGTAATAGTGTGTGTGCAAGTGTCCGCAATATTGATTGTAATTAGTGAAATTGCGAAGGAAGATGCCATGAAAAACAAGGACATTTTTGAAAGATGGAGAACAACCACCAGTACTAGTCGGAAGAAAGCGGAAACTATGCAGACTATTTGTAGTCGTTATAAACTTGAAGACGCCGTGGAAGATGTGTACAACAGTTTAGAGAAATTTAGTAATTTATTAATATGACCTTGAGCAAAAAAAATGGAGGATGTCGCAACAGAGTTTGGTCAGTTTTCCTAGCTAAAAATAAAGAGTGGTTTCATCGTGCATGTACATTTCCGGACTATGTCTCAACAGTGATAACTGCTCGGTATCAGCAACGTGAAAACCGATGTAGCTTGCTCTATTCGAAGTAGAACCAGTAAACAGTTCGGAGAGTGTTCAGTGAAAACAAAGAAGAGGCGCTTAGATCTTGTAGCGAATAAATCGGCAGAGGAGCTTGCCTTTGTTGTCAAGAAGCAACAGCGAAATTAAATACACCAAGAAATGACGAATAGTCCAAAGGATTGCCCGTTATGCGGAAGAAGCTTTAGAAGCTCTCCACAAAGTCTTCCGTCACACTAGGCTACATCTTATACGGAAAACGTCTCTCTTCAATAATATTTAGACTTGACGAAGCATATGCTTATTCTATCTGACCCTATTGTCTCTTCCAAGATACAGATTCACGCAAAGAAAAGGAGGACAGATACAGATCTAGAAAGTTATTTCAAAACTGATGCTGTCCAGCTTCATAAATTCTATAGCTATGGAATTTGATAATTTAGGCAGTGATGGTACTGACTGATCTAAAAAAAAAAAATTAGAACTGTTTCAGTCATTTCATGCACTGCTCTTCATTATATTTAGTGTTATGTAGTTTTGAGTCGTATGGGTTCGTGTTTACGAGTGCCGTAAACAGTAAGGGCCTTATGCAGAGTCGTTTTGACGTATGTTTAGCGTCATGCTAAAAGCCTGACTACTACAGGAAACATATGTTAGTCGAACTCTTTAGTATGGGACTAATCACACGTCAGAACTAATCTGCATAAGGCTTTAAATGTCTAACGTAGTTTTTTTACGTCCACGACCGGGATACTATTTTCTATATAAGTACAGTTGTCAAGTTCGATAACTTCAAGAACAACTTTGCTTCAGTCTAAGTGAGCAAAGAACGCCCTGCGACACAATAAACATGTGATAAAAACTTCAGTATGATTTGTTTTATTTTTGTCCATTACTTCCATATGCTCGACGCACTGTGACCCGATCGATTTCAACCAAATCTTCAACATATATGAAGTTGAAACCTGGAAAGTTTTTTAATCATATCATTTTGACAGTAGATCTTAGGGTAGGGGGATAAGAGGAGGGGAAATATATAAAAATGAATAAAACTTAATAACTCTTGAACCACCCGATCGATATCGATCAAACTTTCAACATAGATAAGATTCGGGCCCCGGGGTGTTTTATTCATTTCACTTTTACAGTGGAACGAAGGGGACGGGGCAGGAGGAGGTATAAATGTAAAAAGAATAAAAATAAAAGTGACCGTCTTTGCGGGTTCATCACGCTTTAATCACAGGACCGATCTTAATCAAATTTTCAATATGGATGAAGTTCAGACCTGGGGGTGGATTTTATCATATCACTTTGACGGTAGACCTTACGGTAGGGGGAGGGGAGGGGACAGATGTATAAAAATAAATAAAAGTTAATAACTCTTGATTCTTGAACCACCCAACCGTTCTCGATCGAATTTTTAACATAGATAACGTACGTACTTGGGATAATTTTTATCATTTAACTTTGACGGTGCAGCATAGGGAAGGGGGAGAAGGTGGCGGAGATATATGGAAAAAAATAAAAATGAAACTGATTGTATATGTGGCTTCATTCTTGAACCACCTGACCGATCTCGATCAAAGTTTCAACCCAAATGAAGTTTGAACATGAGATAATTTTTGTCATATCACGTTGACGACGTAATTTAAAAAGGGAGGAAAGATATTCGAACGATTGAAAATGATCGAAAATGTCCGATATTATTGTTGATTGTCGAGTTTTTGAGGTCGCTCAGATGAACAGACACTTATGGTGCCATTCAAATCAAAATTTAGCCCAGCAAAAATCGTGGGAGGGCAGGGGTATATATATATATATATATATATATATATATATATATATATATATATATATATATATCAGTGTTGGGCAAAATCAATTGAAATCAATTGAAAGTAATTGCTCTGAAAATTAATTGCAATTAATTTGAATTGCAATTGAATTCAATCATAAAATTTGCAATTAAATTTTCGTCAATTGTTAATTGTTAATTGGTCACCAGGCAATTGAAACATTTAATTGTTAATTGTCAATTGCAAAGGGTGCAATTGAAACATTTAATTGTTAATTGTCACTTGCAAAGGGCGCAATTGAAACATTTAATTGTTAATTGCAATTGGCAATTGAAAGTTGTATTTGTTAATTGTAATTGCAATTGAAATCAGCAATTAAAACTGAAGATAAGAAGATGTGTATATATTTTGTTGTCCACTTGTTACTGCTTTACATATTTCAAATAAAGGTACTTATAAGAAATGCTGGATAATAACCATCCCTTTGCCCCCCTGGAAAGCAAGCCGTGAAACTAAGTATTTTTTTTTTAAAAATATATTATGTTTATGGTTCTATCCCTCTCGAAAGAAGTCTATATGCCCCTCATGCATACAATAGAAATGGGCACGAGCGAGTCCGAGCGAGTTTTCTATAAAACTCGACTCGACTCGAAGCAGACATCATTGACCTCGAATCGAGAACTCGGCTCGAAAACTTTACCCCAACTCTACTCGATTTCGGCTCGAGTTTCCAGTCGAGTCGAGCCAAAACGAGCCAATCCGAGCTAAATCCTTTGTGTAGTTCCAAGTACTACGTCTTCAAATATCCTACATAGACAATATTATAAGATACAACAATCACATATTTTCAAGACGAGAATGCTTTGCACGAGAGGACACAACCTGTTTTACTTTGACTAGTTTCAATCTCAAACAATAAAGCTGTCTTAAATTTTAGAACACACACTATGTTTTATCAGATCGGAAAAGTGTTAAACTATTGTGAAATACAGTACATTCCCTTATAAAGGGGATATTAATTTACCATTCACTTTTGAGCGATTCTAATCACACCAATGGCTGTTTTCTGTCCTTTGTCCTTGAGCGATGTCAATCCCAAGAGATAGTTTGATTTGGGATCCTTTAATAAATAATTTGGAATGCTTCTTGAAAATGTTATAATTTCTTGGCAGTACTTATTTAATGTGACTTTACTCGATATGAGATGAATTCACCTCCTTCTTGACTCAAATGCCTGTGCGACGAGTTTGAACCCAGAATTTTTATCAGGTAATGAATATGAAGGGGGATAGCATTTTAGAAATGGAATCTATTCTGGCGGAGACAAACAGAGTTATTCGCTGATGTATACCCCGAAAGCATGACTAGAACAGACATACAAATGTCGCTTGAGTCCAGTGGTAGAAGTTTGCTTCTCGCATGAACAATTAAGACAAACGGAATGTGAGGTAAATTGAAGGGTAAGGGAAAAAAGAAGGAATGTCACAAAACTGCATTTTCGAGAAAACGACGTTTTAATATGGAAAACAGTATAAGAAGAATAGGGTTAGTTAAATCTTTTGTCCCTTTTTAAATGGACATTTCTACATTTACGCATGCATGGTATATCCAGTCAAATAGTACCAAGTGCCACCAACAGATAGGACAAAGCACCCGAGAAAGCACATACATGGACATTCCTGTTTTTTCCCCGTACCCTTCAATTGGTTTGGTATCTAAATATACACATCCAAACGTAAATAAGATATCATGCAAAAATAGTAATACGAAATATGAAAAGTTGATTCTAAAGTAAGTTCAAGGGCAAAATTAGTTAAGAAATATCAGACACTTTCACAACAGGAGGACGAAGTTTAATTTTAACCCTTGATTACTGTGGTAGAAACGTATAATTCCGTTACTGTGCTTGGATCTGATTAACACCAATCAATAATTTTAATTTTACATACGGTTATTTAAAGTTTGATTGCAAAATATGACTTACACAATTAAAAGTTCGTCACTAGCAATTGTGCGTGAATTTAAGCAAATTAGACGTAGCAAACCTACGCAATATGCCTTTAGATGTAGTATCAAACATCTAAAAACACCACAAAACGTCAATCTTAATCAGAAGACAATTTTGTTTCATTGATGCCCGGTTGCACCAACCGAAGATTAAGATCGGATAAGATAATCCATTGATTATTTTTATCTTTGGATAAGAATCTTACATCGTTGCACCAACAGTTTGTGAGAAAGGATTAACTTATCCACGAGTAATCGGAAGCTGTATAAAACTATGACGTTTATGGCATGACGTCATGCGATATCATGCATTTGATTGGCTAAAACAGTGCAGTAACAACTGAAAACTGATTCGCGTAGCATGTGGTAACTTTTGTACTAGATATCCTCTTCAGTCCCCTTGTCGAGCCAGCTGAACAAATTTCAAGGTCACGTTGTATTATCGCAAACGGGGCAAATGCATTCAAGTTCCGTCACCGAGCTCGTTGAACATTGTACTTTATCTGTATGTATGAGTAGTGCGAGTGTCGCTTTTCTTTTGTTCGTTTTGTGTTTGAGAGTATGGCTGGACGTCCAGAGAAGCGGGAAGCTGCATCGTCCTTACACAAAGGTACGTCTATTCATTATAAAACCTATTTTAGGGAATACATTTCGCTTCTTTCTTATCAAGAAAAGTCTGGTGTGTATTATTAGTAAGAAATTTCATTGATATGAACTAAAGTCTGTAAATATAAGACGCCATTGTTGGTGTGTTCAGCCGGCTGAACAATCGTACGCAACTGATAAAATTCTGGCTAATCCTTGTACTACTGCGTCGTATTTCATTTTTATTGTTACTTCCTAGAAACATTGAACAATTGTTTGTATAATTGTTTAGGCTTGTAGTCAGGGTTGGGTGCTTAACTAGCTGGAATTGTTGCTGTACTTATTTAATGTTGTAGTTAATTTGGCGTTTCTTTTCAACGAATTAACTCTAGAACTTGACAATTCTGGTTAATTAAAGAGAAAACTTGTTTCGATTTCTATTTCAGGTCGAGGCCTTGACCAAGATGATGTACTTCAAATGATTGAAGAAAGCGATATTGACGCTTATGAAAGTGATGTATCGAGAATGAAAGAGTTAGAATTTAAGTATTAAGCTCTGAAGAGGAAGAGGAAAAAATAATGTTGCTCCACATGTTTTTAATTTTTGAATTTAGGCTGCATTCATTGAGGGGATGAGTGTACCCAGCTTATTAATATTTGTAATTTACCAGTTTAGTAATTTGTATGTATGACTCAGTTGGGGGGGGGCGTATGGGGACATCAGCATTGAGGCCGTATGCCCATGTCACGATTGGCACGGCTGCTCGCACAAGTACTGTATCAATAGAAGAGCAAAGGAAAGCTAAAACAAAAAGTGCTGCAAAATTAAAAACAAAAAATAATGATAAAAGAATAAATATATAGAATAAAAATAGATAACAACAATAAATATAGAAAAAAATAAAAAGATAGAACAATAGCTAAAAGCGTAGCAGCAATTAAAGAATAAAGAGACTAGAAAGCACAGAGAATGTATGCAACCTCAGAAGCATGAAGAAAATGAAGTACCAAGCTAACAATACCATCATCATCCACCAAAGCGCAGGTAAAGGTACAAGGCAATCCGTGACGTTCTCTGAGATCTGAATATTCAGAACATTCCACAAGAATCTGCTGAATACTCAGAGGGACAATACACTCCTCACAATATGGACGGCCCAAACCACGCAGCAAATACTCATGTGTCAGGTGAGAATGTCCGATACGAAAACACGTCAGAAGACACTTCATCTAGATGACTAGAGTGAGAAGATGTATGTCACTTTCCTAGGAGCGGCTTAACTGCGTACATTTTCATTAGGCTGGTCCCAAACTGCTTGCCAATGAGTGCGTATCAAGGTGGAAAAATTAGTAAAGATCGCAGTAAGGAAGGATATGCTCCAATGCAACTTCAGCCAAGGCGCCGTTCTTGGCGATTGTGGCAGCACATTCGTTTCCCCGGATGCCAACATGACCCGGCACCCAAGAGACAACGATGACACAGTCCTGGTGTTAGAGCTGATGGCTGGATCTCAGAAGAATGTCTTCAACGAAGGCGTGCTTAATGAAGACTTGTGGAGGCCCCTAATTATGCTCTGAGAATCGATGCAAACCAGCTCACGACGGAACGAGAGCGTGAGAGCATGTTCACGGGCAAGCATAATGGCAGTAAATCAAGCAGTATATACGGAACACATGCGATGTAAGCTATATTCTGTGTTGCTCTCATCAATGACAAAGGCACAGCCAACAGAATTTCCCTCTTTAAACAATCCGTAAAGAACACATTAAAATTAGGGTACTGTTCTGAGAGTGTTGTAAACTGTTGCTGGTACAGCTGGGAATTAGTATGCTGCTTGAGGTGTGAAGATTAGCGTAATTCAAACCGTGGTGATCGAAACAGCCTTATTGGGACAACAAAAAATTGAAGCAACGAAAGAGAGGGCCACACAAATTCGTCAAAAAGGAGACTATCACACACATGGATATACCATGGACGGACCATGTGTACAGCGACGACGTGCAGCATAGAGGTCGTAAATCCTACAGAGGTGATTAGAAATACAGAGCACGTGTGCAGAATAATTAAAGAGAAGCCTCCTACGACGATATATTAATGAATGTTCGTTGGCTTCAACACAAGGGCTGGCAACAGGACTAGTACGAAGCGCGCCAGTAGCTAGTCGAATGTCCAGGTAAAGAACTCTTTCTAGTTGTTTCACCAGAGAAGAGCGAGTGGACATATAAACAATAAACAAGGGTGTTCAAAATCAACAGGTCCCAAATGTATCTAGTGCAATATTATACTGCATTCAGGAAAACAGGAACTATTTCTATGATTTCTATGGAAAGTGAACCGGATAATGGAGTGCAGAAAGGGAAATGAAATGGAATGAACTAATAGTTCACAAATTATCAATGTAAACACATTATAAATATTGTACACATCAGGGGCGGATCCAGGGGGTCGATCGCCCCCCCCAGAAGACGAAACTTTCTTTTATATATATATATATATATATATATATATATAACCCATCCCAAAGTTCGGAGCACTTAAAAGTTGCGGTATGACCTCCCACCGCCCCCTCAGAAGTAAGTCCTGGATCCGCCCCTGGTACACATTCTATATTAGTTTAACATAGTCAACATACATAACTGAATGTACGATAAATATAGGAATAAATTTACTCAAAATTTAAGAAGGTGAATCTCACTGTTCTTCCAAAAATAAATATCCGATTATGGACAGAAATGTAGTGCCTTGTTACAAATGTTCAGCCGGCTGAACAGGGCCCCCACCCCACCCCGTCAACCCTACTCCAACGAAACTGTCATTTATGTGTTTCATAGCACCTCAATATCATAATATATAAAACTCCTATCTCTGCGATTCCAACTAACAGCTTGGGACTCAAGAGGATATGGGAAAAAAGCGGGTAAAGTTTACTGCTCGGGAAGGCAAATATGTTTTAATGCTTTTGGACAAACATATCCTTTAACAAATAATAATAATAATAATAAAGTCATATCAAATACTAAAAAGAAGCTGTTTCTGATATTCCAAAATATATCGCTTTTTTTTTGGATAAGCGGAATGACGTGGAAGATCAACCGGCGAGAGCTCATGTAGTTCGGATCTTACATTAAGCTGTAGGACCGCATCTTATATAGCTTCGCTGCTGAAAGGGGTGCTAAACTCCAAACCAAATCCAATATAGATATCTAAGGTCCAAATATTAAATTGAAAAAAAAAAAAAAATAGAAGAATAGCTTTTTTCTAGCAGATCAAACTCCTTTATCCGGCTGTTAAGAGACATTTTCAAGTAAGGGTGGTTAGTCCATTTTTCTTAAATAATTTTTGACTACAAACTACGCTAAGCTTCACACAAATACCGTCTTGTTTAAAATCCAACGTTCGGTATTTGCACTGAAGTATAGGATAGGATAGGATAGGGAGAAGTAGAGAATATTAGGATAGAATACGGTAGCGTAGGGTAAGTTAGATTACGTTAGCTCAATGCTTTGCCAATTTTTTCAAATGTAGGGTAGGGTAGAGTAGGTTAGGTTACGTTAGCTCAATGTTTAACCACTATTTTAAAATTTAGGGCAGAAAAATGAAATGAAATCTTTAACGTCCCACGTTTATGCCACTTAGGCTAAGGAAGACAAGTGAATGATAGAAAAATTGGTGGAATGAGAATTGGAAGAAATAGGAGTACCCTGAGAAAACCTACGGACACGATCTTGTCCAAAACAAATTTACTTAGCCTGCAATCGAACAAGAGACCCCACGCACCAGAGGTAAGCGCTCCAAATGTAGAGTAGAGTAAGTTATGTTACATTACGTTAGGTTACCTTACAATCAATATTTAGGCCATTATTTTGAAGTGTAGAGAAGAGTAGGAAAGGTTAGGTTAGGTTAACTCATCATATTGCCGTGTCTCACCATCACACTGTATTTAACAGTTATATGAGTATGAGTGGGGGAATAATAGGGACATCAACAATGAGGTTATGTGTCCCCGTCTCGCCCCCCACGACTCTGTTCGAACCACCTTTTTAAAATCCAAATTTTGATATAGATTTACATCTACATCGCCTCGCCAGTTCCGCTAAAAAAAAAAAAAGGTTTAACTTTACATTTGCGTCGCCAGTTGGTTATACTTCATTCCAGAAAGTAGCACTGGTGTACGTAAATATCGTCATCTTTATAAAGTAAAGTTTATTTTAGTAATTGACTGTCGGGTTTGCATAATGTTACCAATTCGCGATGCGGTGCTGATTTACGTATGGATCCAGCACTAATTTCTTGCATATATTTACTTCTTTTTCAGTAAATCGACTTTTTGTATCTTAAATAATCATTCTTGGGTGAGGCATTCCCTTGTACAGATTCATTTTAGGGGAACTTCAGTGTATGTATACGATAAGAACTATTGCGCAAAAGACATTAACCAACTCTTGCTAGATGGTCACTAAAAGCATGAATGCTATTTAAGCAAGTTACGGTAGGAGCGCAGAGGAGTGACCCGATCGGTAACGAGGGTGTGCGTTAGCGAAGGTGGGTATAGATATAAACGAGGATAGTGCAAACACTATATATGGCATCAAATTACCTTACATGTTGAATAATGTATTTGTTCGTTAGTAAAAACGTTATAGGTAATATCCCGATTTTTTATTGCTTGTATATTTGTGTTCCAAATTAAGGGTTAAGTGCTGTATCGCCGGACCAGTTTTAGGAAATTTACCGGGTAAATTGGTTAATTTATTTTGATTTCTGATGAAGAATTATTGAAAGTCATGCGATGGGAAAAGTTGAAGTTAAGGAAGTGTTTGTTGTTGGTTGTTTTCGATGTAACCGGCATTACATATGTAGGCGGAAGGGACTATTTGGCGGATAAGTACACTTGCTATGATTTATGGCGCGTATGTGTCAAAGTTCAGACACTCATATTTGAGTTTTATCGAATTATATCTTAACTAAATGTAAGTTAACCAACCTAACCTGCTAGGTGGCCACTACGACAATGTGTTTCTGCAAACAGTGCAGATAGTTATTAGTATGAACCCATGACAAGTGCTATTGAAACTCGTATCATTACCAAAATTCACATGTTTTCACTCCCTCACTTGCGCGCGTACACGCCACTCCGCGCCCGCTCCTTTCGGATACACTTCTTCGCTATCGTGTGAGTCCACTAGCTTCGCCTTGCCCCGACTGGGTTGGTAGCATTTCTGCTTTATAGTGGCCACCTAGTACAAGTTGTTTTGTTTTTTGCATTGTAGTTTTTATGCCATACCTATATCCGGACTCCATATTTATACGAATATATTGATTTTTCATTCCAAGCTGTAAAAGTTTATACGTATCTGTTTTTCGAGATAATTGACTTGTAACTCAACCTAACCTAACCTAAGGCTTAAGTTTAGAGTTGCTCCTCCAGTTTCATACCTACAAAAAAGCAGTAAAAACATCAAAACGTGCAATTTTACTATCCGGATCCACAGTATAAGCAGTAGTAGTAGTGAGAGTAGGAGTAGGAACGGGTTAGAAGGGTTCTGCTCTTGACATAAAATGGGCACGCTGCTGAATCATCAAACCTTCCGCGTCTTGCAAATAGTATCCACTTCCACATATCTTTTCTCGTATTAAACATAACTTTACTGCCAAAGTTACATACCTAAACAACGCATAAAAACTTCAAATCATCATTTCTTACTGCATTTCTCCTGTAAATTTTCCTAATTTTTATATAAAAAAACGGAGGGGTAAGTCTAAACTTAACACTAACCTAATATAATGTAATCTAATCTAATCTAACGAAATGTATTTTTTTTTGCTTCGATTTTCGTGTAGTCCGGCGATACAGCACAAATGCTCAAATTAACATAACACATTACTAACGTAAATTTCACAATTATGTGAACCTCTTAAGCTCAGACATTTGTCGTTGCGCAGTATGAATTGTCTTGTCTTCAGATACTTTACTTCATATACTGTGATTAATAGCTACCTTATAGGAAAGTCCACGGGGAAGGTTCTAGATTACTGGTCCCCCATGTAGGTTAGTAGCTCGGTTGATTTCTTTCTGTACTAAAGTATATACATTTAATTTACACAGTACAGCCGAGCGAGCGTTAGCAAGTGAAGGCAGGTTAGAGCCCCGCACGGCACGTTGATTTCTGTCTTTATTACTGATCAATGGGAAGGGGGACCAGTAATCTAGAATCTTGCCAAGTCCGCGAATAACAGGTTCGACTTTCACTAATATATTTTTACGTAGCTATGTATTTGGGATGTCTTCAGGTAAGAAGAAAACATATTTCGATTAGTAACACATTAGTCTGTTAAAATATTATTACAAATTTGTTCTGTAAATTTTACAAATCTATGGATCCGTGCAGTAAAGGTGCACCGGAAATTATAATGAAAATTTGCTTATATTTTTTAAAAATATATATACACATCAAGTATAGGGGCACGATTATTGGTAGAAGCACGATGGCAGCAATCAATAGTTTTTATTGTAAAATTTGCAGAACATGCTAGCAGATTTAATGTAAGGATGAGAGCAATTCTAGTGTATGACATACAAAGTTAATGTTCCAATTTTCTGCTTCGGTTTATTACTTTTCTTTTCACACTTATTTCTGCAGTATTTAATATACAAGGGCATATTCAGCCCAAATAAACCAAAATTGTAAAGATTTAAAATGCCAATAGACCTGTTAAATGAACGAATGTTGCAGTGTATACCATAAAATATAATTGACCCCAACAGAGCGTCTTGCAGCAAGGTCGAATCTTATAAATATAATTACCTTAAATGTTAGGTAAATTTAACCTACATTGTCCAACTCTACTAGGTAGCCACTAAAAACTACACTTCTTCAATTCACAAACTATAATAAATAAGTCAATGAATATAATGAATTAGTGCAAGTATGCTACTTTAATCGGTCCATTGTAGTAATGACAGATATTTATTGATACAAATGTCACTTTCTTGCTTTAGGAACAATTGAAATAAGCACAGTAACACCATTTATAGCCACATAACCACATAAATAGCCAAATTATTGATATCTTCTGCAAGCAATCCTGCAACAAAACAGAGTACTTCGACGGGAGAAAACAATTACAAAATGCATCATCGTTGAAGTATTCAAAAGGATTTTCCTTGTCTCATTATTCTTCTAGGTCGGATAGCATATTCTATCTGTTCGAGCACTTCAGATTCACCTAAAATATCCAAATCTTTTGCAAGCATATTCACTCTACTCACAGCTGATCCATTCCATTCCATTCCATTCGGCATCTGTAAAATGCCGTGTAGTTTGGCCCAAACATATATTCAAATGACCTGTTCCCTATAAATGTCCAAAATAGGATTGTATTAATAGTACTGTATCACATTTGAATGCTAGAGGAAAAAAACTGGGAGTTTAAACGTTACACAGCTGATCACGACGTTATCAAGGATTAAACTCCCGTTTTCGATGGCTAATCTTAATTCGACGATCTGGCAATATAATCTTCAGATCAGTGTTGGTGCAACACATTATCCTCACTTGGATGATTAACTTTAGTTTAATCCCTATCCACGTATTAATCCTCGGTTGGTGCAACCGGGCATGAGTGACACACAGATGGGCAGAAAATTATTTGAGTGCGTGCGAAATATTCGATAAAACATATTTAACATAGCAATGTATCATGATTTGTCAAATTTTGTTAAATCAACCTAAAATCATGAAAATAAATCTATGAAACTCCGCTTCAAGATCATGTTGATTCCACATCTTAGCAATAGTTTGTATTCTGGTTTGTTATGAAGATAAGGTTTTCATTCGGGCTTTATAAAGGGTATGCCGTAAAGGAATAATAATAATAATAATATTAATAATGTTGTTTTTTTTTTTTCAATTTCACCTTGTTGAATAGAAATAAGAATACATTTATTTTATTCAATTATTTAGGTCCTATGAAACTCCAAAACTCAAATTGTATTACAGTGTTGTGAATGAAATGTCCACTTTCGAGTCTGGTCGAAATCTAACTTCAGCAACACAACACAGCATTAGACCAAGGTCATGCATCTAACGATACAAAATCAATACTTTTCCAGCAAACAGACTGAAATAACTTTACAGAAGTAGTGCGGTAGTGCGTTCTTGAAGAGGGTCGTATAAGTTTGTAATTCGAAGAACATACAATTCCCATACATTTTTCTTTGTAGGGATCAACTGTCCATCTATATATCTGTATTTATCAAGTTTTTTTTTAATGCAATTATTTTATGTCTATTTTGGAGATTATGTGCGGTCATTTTATTATTCAGAGTTAGCAACTCTAGGAGCTCCTTAGGAATACAGTTGAAGTTCAGGAGCCTCAGAAAAGTGCCTGTGCTATTGTAGACATAATTTATATCGTTACCAAACATGTTTAGTGTCATCAAATCAAGGAGGCTCAGGTGGGCAGGTCATGTAGCCAGAATGGAAGAAAGTAGGAGCTTTTTTTCAAAGTTTTAAGTGGAAGTTCAATCAAAAAACGTTCATTAGAAAGACCTAGGCGCAGATGGGAGGACAATATTCAGATGGGTCTCCAAAGTAGAATAGGAATTTTAAGTAGAAATTGGATCCAGTTAGCTACGGGTAGAAGTCAGTGCCGAGCTTTTGTGAACGCGGCATTGGACCTCCGGCTTTCATAGGCCATAAAGTTAGTTAGTTTTAGTTAGCTATTGTAATTGAGTTAGACACAAACCATAGCACTGTCGCTCTGTGTGTCCATGCAACCGGTAATATGAGAAAGTTGGACTAATGAGACAGGGTACTCTGGAACAGGGAGTACTCTGAGAAAACCCATGGACACGATGATGTCAACCTCAAACTTACTTAGCCAGGAATCGAACCAGAAATCACGGACCTTTGGTCGATGGGGTTTTGGTTCGATCCCCGGCCAAGTGAGTTTGTGGTGGACAACATGGTGTCCGTGGATTTTCGCGGGGTATTTTCGTTTCTTCCCACATTCTTATTCCACCAATTATTCTACCATTATTTTTTTTATCTAAATAATCTTATCCCTTAACCTAAAGGACATAAACGTGGAATGTTAAACTGAAATATTTCAATTCAGTGATATCCAAAAGTCACACTAAAATTGAAATGAAATGTTTACATTTCATAAAGATAGGAAGCAAGTAATAGGTTCTTCCGAGCACTTATTCTGTATAGTAAAAGGTGCAGAAACTGTTCGTGTATTCTAGGGCAGGGCCGTGCCGTGGGGGGACGAGCGGGGCGATGGCCCCGGGAGGCGAAGTAAGGGGGCGAAAAAATCGGGATAAAATGGGCAAAAGAAAGGGAAAAAAATACTTGGAGTATGTGTATGGGGCGCCGTCGTATACTCTAGGAAACACTTTTGGATTTTCCACGGCACGGCACTGTTCTAGAGTCAGTACACGCAACTTAACACTCATCACCTCCGGTACCTGGACTCAGCGGGTTGATTCTAGAACATGCCATTGTGGTGGACAACATCGTGTTAGCCGTTTGCTCTCATATTCCCCAGGTCATATGCGATAGAAGTTAACAGCTTACTTTTAATTCCATTTTGCAAAAACTCATTATCACTTTCCACGGCGACGAAGCGGTTGGTGTCTAATTTAGGAGTAGGAGAGGAAAACCGAACAGGTGACTAATTTCCGATACCTGGGTAGTATTATTAGTGATAATGCGAAGTGCGAACGTGAAATTAAATCAAGTATATTAATGGCGATAGGAGGAGGAAAATATTATTTTGTGGGATCTTGAGTAGAGTTGAGCAAATAACTCACAAAATGCTTCGTGCGGAGTACTGTACTGTATGGGGCAGAAACATGGATATTATGCAAAAGTGATAAAAAATAATTGGAAGCTTTCGAAATGTGGATGTGGAGAAAAATGGATAGAACTAGCTGGGTCGAACGGAAAACGAATAAAAGGATCTTAGAAATGCTGAGGGAGAAAGGAACAGTTTTAGATATTATTAAGAAGAGGAAGAGGAGCTGGTTGGGACATTAGCTAAGAAGGAATTGTATCTTGAGGGACGTGCTGGAGGGTATGGTGGCAGGAAAGAGAGGTTGGGACAAAAGAGGCTACAATTAATGGACGATATCAAAACAGAAAAATCGTATGTGAAGACGAAGAAGTTAGCGGAATACCGTGCAACATGGAAGCTTCTCAGTTGTAGCTATATTGGCAGAATGCCTATGAAAATAACAAACAAACAAATAATAGCTCTTCCAAAAGTATTTCCTAGAATTATTTTTGACAGGAATGCATGGCATAACCGAATTCAACGGATTATCTAGATTGAGTCACTAAGTATGACACGACCCTTAAACGATTCCATCTACCATTCACATTTCGATCTTTGAGTTGAATGTTTGTGGGAGCGCAGAGGTTCAGTGGTAGAGCACTTACCTTCAGCGTGTAGGATACGTGATTCGATTCCCGACCAAGTAAGTTTCTGGTGAATAACATTGTGTCCGTGGGTTTTCTCGGGGTACTTCCGTTTTCTCTAGCATTGTCATTCCACCAATTCTTCCATCATCATTCACTAGCCTTAATCATCTATCTCCCTTAGCCTAAAGGGCGTGATCATGGGGTATTTAAACTGAAAGATTTCATTTCATTTGACTTTATGCTCTTTACAGTGTACAAAATCGTGTTATGTTTCTGTTAGCTTACGCGTTAGAGCAGCGTTTCCCAACCTTTTTCAACTTGCGGCACACTACAGGTGTAACTTGAATTTTTTGCGGCACACTCATATAGATATTATTATTATTTGTAAATATAAAACACAGTGGTACTTTTTTCTCTGTGATTACTGATCTCACAGAGAAGAAAGCTCGATCACTGGTTTTCCTCCGTGATAAATCATTATGCACATTTTCCATTCTAATTTAAAACTTGACAACAATTGCAATGAAATATAGGAATCAGGTTTCTAAAAGTACAATTCTTTTTTTTTTTTTTTTTTTTTGAAAACTGTATCCAACCTTTCACAAAGAAGCAAGATCACTAGATAATGAACGAACAAACAAATCTCTTTTACTTTTAAAACACAAATGTAGGTAATTTGTATGCACGTTTGCTTTATCGAAAGGATTCAATGATATTTTAAAATTTCAAGTTACGAAATTGTCTGCAACAATAAAGAAGCAATAATGGTCATAACAATGATAACAAATACTTTTTTCAACATAAAAAATGTACAGAAAAGTAAGTCAGTATAAAACTTAAAATTGTAGATTCATAGTAGAGGTTCATAGTAATGTGAAATACAATTATATTTTTTTTCCCTATGTCTTGCAATTTCATTCCTATAGAATTCATAGTTTTGTTTTAATTTCCTCGCGGCACACCAGCGGCCTACTCGCGGCACACCAGTTGGGAAACTCTGCGTTAGAGCAAAAGGGTTGCTGGAACAAGAAAGCGAGTATATTCATGGTTCCCGTGACCCGCTCCTGACCTTGATCGGTCTACCTTAACGCACAACTGTCACGAAAAGACCGGAAAGACAGAAACACAAGTCACAAGCAATACTTTGTCCTTTCCTTCCTGTGCAATTTGTGACATTGAAGTTAAAAAAAAAAAAAACAGACTAAATCAAAAAAGTCATTGGATTGTCATTATGATTCTGTGAAAGGATAAAATAAAGTGCAGAACATAAATCTAGAATTAAGTCATCTTATACTCTCAAAACACTTAAAAATTGCTTATCCTATGCGTTTCAAATTTCAATGATTTTCCCATTATATGTACAGCCAGCCACAAAAGTAATTCCCCCCTAAGCGCTCTAATTCCATTACTTGTGGTCCAGGTCTTTGTTGTGAGAACGCCTAGACAGATGCAGCCCAACTTACACGTAACTTTTCTCGGCACTGACAGCAGTTGGTAACACTGAGTCAAGTATGTATGGAAGTAAAATAGTGAGTAGATGACGCACGAAACATTTTTCCAATCTGAGATCAATCTCTCTGGTTCAGAGCGTGTTCTCCAATGAACATCATATGCTAATCTCACTATTGCTGTGGATGTAATGCATTTTTTTTCATTGTGTACGGTATAATCAAAGAAATAAAAACACTGATCACATATGAATCAGAAAATGCTTGAAAGTAGCTGGAAATATCAAATCTAGAACAACTGCTGGAAATAACTTTGTAATAATAATTCCAACACATTCTTCTTTCTGGAGATGAGAAGAACCTGCTTATCACACCGAGTATGCATTTGAAATTGAAATTGAAACAATAAAACTTGAAAAAGCTTCAGCTTGGCCGGGACTCGAACCCGGATCCACAAAATGGAATTCAATGCACTAACCACTCACCCACCGCGCCATTTAAACTTCCACATAAACTAATACCCAGTTAAAATCGTTTCATGGAAAAACATACCAAGATACTCAAATATAACAAAAATAAATAAATATAAACAAAATATAAATAAAAATATAAATAAGAAAATATAAGCAACTTGTGTGAGTGTCTTAATGACTTACTCGAGATTTCCTTGTTTAACTCAAAAACACGTTATATAGACGTTCCTCAATGAGGAAAATATCACGAAACGTACTTCAAGTTGAGGCTACGCCATTGGCGAGCCATAACTTGTGGGGGGAGGGAGCAACTGCCCCCACAGAGAAGCTCCTCGCCGTTCGAGGGGGCCCATTTTCAGACAAAATTTTCTTTCTCCGTATACAATACGAACATGAAATTAGAAATGAAGCATCGAATAGGGTCGCTACATTACATAAACAAAACAGCACACAAAAGGTAAATAGAACAAAAATGAGTCGTGGACCCATTTGAGTAATA
Source organism: Thermobia domestica (assembly GCF_964235325.1). NCBI lineage: Eukaryota > Metazoa > Arthropoda > Insecta > Zygentoma > Lepismatidae > Thermobia > Thermobia domestica. The sequence goes on along the minus strand of NC_137459.1, from coordinate 294,644,097 downwards.
TTTATTTGTATGGCTTTGAGATTTATCAATATTGTTCCCTTAATACTTTTGCCATGTATGGAATGGACCCAGGGAATAACTAACGGAACCGCAGACCTTGCCGTGCGGGAGGGCCCACACGCTCCGGGAGGCCCATAAAGATTAAAAGAAAGTTGGAAAGAGGAGACCCAAGAATCAGAAGAACAACTTTTTCTAGGGGGCCCAAATAAGCTTATTAATGCTTGCCCCTTCAGAAAAAATCTAAGTTACGGCGCTGGTCATCGGTTGCAGGGATTGTCCTGATTTACATTACATTTCGTCTTTTACATAACTTCTAACTTCGAAAGAAGAAAATACGACAGAAATTATTTTTACATTCTTTAAATTGCAACACGTGTAGAAATAGACAGTTCTATGTTTATGTTCCATAACTACTAGTTTATTTTCTTATGGTCATATGAGGAATTTATGGCAAATTGAGGCCACATGATCATGAGGCGCAATCCACTAGGGGTCCGAATTCCTCTGAAGAGCAAGGTCGGAATTTTAATTGTCCTCAGTATTTCTGTGTTTGTGTTCCTGTAGTGTTTGGAATACGTCGAAAGGACATGAGGTGCAAGTGACGAACAATACTCCGGTTGGGGCGATTTGTATAAAAGAAATTGTGAAAGCAGGAAACTCCCATTGCAGCTATCTGGGTTCAAATCCCGTTGTAGCAATTATTATTTTTTTCTGAATGGGAAAATAATGCTTATGAAATTGGTGTTGTAGATTTTCATTCCTTTATTATTATTATTATTATTATTATTATTATTATTATTATTATTATTATTATTATTATTATTATTATTATTACCACAATGGAAAGAAAAAAAATAACATAGTCGAAGATATTCATAGGAGCAGAAAAGATATAGAGAATTTAAGATGTTTCTTAGGTTTACACATGAACACAATAATATTATTACGTTTATGGAGTTGAATATGAAGATGAATATGAAGAAATGGAATATGAAGATTTTTTAGCTGATAACAGTAATGTATTTTGTTTCGCCCTTCTTCTGAGTAGAAAGTTGATGTGACATCTTAAATGGGATCATTCCCGTGACTAGCGTTGTAAGTTCGATCGCAATTTGTGCACAGCTACGAATAATTCCTTGGAACTCATTTTTGGCCCATACTACAGCAGTAAGGACGTGTTCAGCCCTTATGTATTCATTAATTCTTGTCCAAACACGTTACTGGCCAGACGGTTACGAATGAAATTGATACGAATGGTGTAATTTTGTGTTGTTGGCATTTAACTTGTGAAGGAGGTCGTCTCAACTTTTAGATCCGGAGAAATTGAGTATTTTTTCATGTTAGTATACATCAGAAGTATCAGTTTTGTAGATGGTAAAAATTTACTGAATTGCCACACCCGGAATCGAACTCGCGTCCACAACTTTTCGATACTAACGCTTAAGCCACTACTCTAAGACATCCCTGTTCTGAGAGAAGGAAAAAATGGAGCTGTAATGAATTCAGTAATTATACACTTTTACGATTCCAGTGTAGTAATGCTGAAACTTTCTGATTTCAGTCATGATAAAATAGTAAAGTATTATGCAGAAAGAATAGTCCAGGGAAGTCAACTTTAAATTGACAACTCATATGTACGGAGGCGCTGCCATAAGCTCTCGCCTCGGGCTCTTATTTTTCAAGGCACAGCATTGGACATATACTTATAAAGATTGGAATCCGGTTTTTCAGGGTACTGGATTATTTTTTTAAGTTAATTAATTTAACGAACCTTCCTCCGTACCTTGTTTCCTATTTTTACGCGTTTTAATCACTTTTACAGTTTTTCCACTAACTCTTTAAGAAGAGGGACAAAAGCACAGAAGCATTGTGGAGAGTAAAAGTCACAAACACTATTCGCGCTTTCTTCCCTTGCCTGAAGTAAAGCAATAAATTATGGAGAATATACAAGTTTTGGTCTTCCATCTTCTATGTGTTGTCAAATGTATAAAAGCAAACCAAACAAGAACAATACTGCTACACAAAACGCTCAACATGTTAGCTATTCATGACATAACTATTGCATGATCCGAATAACTCCAGTATATCCACAAATCATAATTTGTCATATTTTACCGAAACACGTCATGACTTTTCTGACAACCTGATACTTTAAATGTTGTTAATACGCTAAGTTCATTGATCTCAGCACTAATTCACTTACTCTCTTATAATCATCACAACGTTTAGGGTACTTCCCGTAGATATAGAAAGGTGAAATGTAGTATCCAGGCTTGGTGTAGCATGCAAGTAAACAAATAAAAGGCAACAGGATGATATTTCCCTCCGCCAAGTCCCCTTCAGTGGAGTGTGTTGTTTATTCAACAAAAAGACGTGAAATCCAATCAGAAACTTCATAAAATATATAATATGTAGCCAAGTCTCGACTTTGCCATAACAACAACAACAACAACAACAATAATAATAATAATAATAATAATAATAATAATAATAATAATAATAATAATAATAATAATAATAATAATAATAATAATAATAATAAAGGAATAACAGAATTACATTATCAATTACGTAAACAATACATTCCAATCAAGAAAAATAATAAATGCCACACCGGGAATCGAACCTGGGTGACTGTAATCGCAGTTCACTGCTCTCACACTTTGCCATCAATTCCTCACACAAAGATAAGAAAATAAACTAGTAGTTATGTTAGATAATCATAGCACACACTATTTCTACACGTGTTGATAAAATTCAAAGGTTGTGAAAATAATTTCTATCGTCTTTTCTTCTTTGGAAACTAGAAGGTAAAGAACAATTGTGGGGATGGGCACGAGCGAGTTCGAGCAAATTTTCACTTAAACTCGAGTCGACAAAAACAGACATCTTTGAGCTCGACTCGAGAACTCAACTCGAAAAATTTCCTTCTACTTCACTCGAATTTGACTCGAATTTGAGTCGAGTCAAAACGAAGAAAATCGAGCCAAATGCTGTGCGTACTTTCAAGTACTTTCTTCAATATCCTGCATAAACTATATAATTATTATCAATGATGCTACTACTACTACTTCTACTTATTATTATTATTATTATTATTATTATTATTATTATTATTATTACTTTTACTATGGATCCGTATAGGAAAACTGCAAGGTTATTTTAATGAAAAAAAGTGTTATGAAAATTTAAAAATTCTTTGGGAACTTTTCTCCATGTTTCATTCACTTTCTTTGTGCTTCCCCTGGCGCCGCCACTGTTTCGCCATCACTTATACATAATTGGATTCTTCAGATGGCATTTCCTTTGATATCTTTTGACCCGACATTCCTATTTCTCACCATTACAAAGATACTGTATTCCTACAATCCGCCTCCCATAAAGTCCCTACAGACTAGCCGTTGTTGCCTTTGTTCATTAACATTTGTTGTTGCATATTCCAAGTAACATCCCCTCCTACAATTTTTCAGTGTAAATTGTTCACTTTTCTCCATGTTTCATTCACTTTCTTTGTGCCCCCTCTAGCGCCGCCACTGTTTCGCCACCACTTATGCATAATTGGATTCTTCGGATGCTGTTTCCTTTGATATGTTTTGACCCGACATTCGTATTTCTGTCCGCTCTTGAGATATTGCAAATTGCCGCTTCGGAAGGTGACATTTCAGACGCCTCTAGCGTCCAAACGAAGCCGCATTCACCCAATGTTCATATGACATTTTTTGCTTGTTTTTACCTGTAGATTCATCTCACGAATTTTCCGACATTCATGCACGACCACCCTGTATACATATGCTGTATTTCATAACTGGAAACCGGATGTTTATATACTAAAGTATGAAAATAAACACTGGAAATTTCAAAAAAAAAAAAAAAAAAAAAAAAAAAAAAACTTCCACAACAATTTTGCAAAAACTAAAAATAACATCTTCAATACAGCAAAGTTCTTGCACATTATGCACAACTTATCTCTACCAGTTAAAAAAATGCAGCAAATTCTCGACTACCCGTATCGCTAGTATCCGATCTCCGTACTATGCAGCATAGTTTAGGAAGATTATATGTTTTCAATAAATTAAGACATGCAGTAAAGACATGTAATTTGTGTAAAAAAAAACTTTTTTCTTAATGTTCAGTTATTTTAAAAAAATGTGACTTCAAATGTGTACAGTACTGCACGTATTTTCATTTTTTGCATTTTCTTTTTCTATAATAAATTATTAAAACGAACGGTACAAATCATACGAAATATTTATTAAGTACTGGTCTGTACCAAGAGATGAGAAAAAAAATGAATAAGATCTGTTTTTTTGGAATAAATATGGCGTTTTTAATGCTATGGATGGGTGGTTCAGGAAGTGAGTATTTATTGAATGGTTCTTTGTTATTCAATTTGCCCATTAGGCCGGATAGTTGAGACACTATTGTATTAACAGAAATTTATTTCAGATTTCATAAAAACAGGCACTAACAATACATTGAAATAGGAGGAGTAGTCCAAATAAAATTTACTATAGGCAGCCTGTGACACCCCAAAATAAACTTCTGTTCTTTGAGCCAACCTCCCGCCCAGCGGGCGGTAAATATATCTAACATAAAGGAACGATATTGGTCGACCTGGCGGTTTATTGATGCACTTCGAAGGACAGAAAAGAAAAGCAGGATTTAGTGTACGAGGCAATGCTTCGAGGGGAGGACCCTCCCAAGGAAAGAATAAAATATATTCGGGCAGAGGAAAAAAATGCACTATTGTACAGACATTTTGAAACTATTGATATTGTAGAATACTTGCTGGGCTTGGCCCATAACTCCGTCATGTAATGATAATGTCATGGTAAATGTAACATAAGATTTTTCCTTTCTCCGTTATGTAAAATTGAGTATAACAAAACTAGCCCTAAGCATTTAATGCAATTGAGACTTTCAGTGACTGCTTTCCATAGGGCATACTGTAAAGTAACAAAAATTTAGTTTCTGAAGATTTTTTAAAGAAATTTGATGTCAAATTTCATCTTTCTGAATTTCTTAACTTGTGCAGTTATTTTCTATGACAGAGTATTTGTGATATTAGTGCCTATTTTCAGGGCCTTTAGTGCTGAAACATCCGGGTTCTCGTTATGAAATACATTATAACCCATTTAAGTAGATTAACCTATTTAGATATACGGCTTTGCGCCCAAACGTCCTCCTCCGGATGGTGAGAGGCAAGGGAACTCGCATTTAAAAAGCATCCCGAAGGGAACAAATTATGAATACGTCCACGTCGTTGTTTCTGGGAAACACTAAAACTAAATTTTATACAATGATAAAAACAAACCTTTAATATTTTCAACTGCTGTGCATTTAAGCGACATCTGTGACAGAAATTACACCAACAATTTGGACAAAGTAATGTATTAAGTTCTGGACAATCAACTGTTTTTGCTATAAAACACCGATTTCTCATTACAGATTTCAGAATAACTGCCTTTCTTACCTGAGATGGTAGTGGGGGATAAACTATTGTGTATTTTGATAGCATTTGGGAAGATATCAGAGGTGTTAATTTTTCTAATCTGATTTGTATTTTTGAGATATTATTTTCCAACTGTTTGTCTCATTTTGATTTTGCCAACTGTTGGTAAGCCATTTTGCTTTTGGTTGATTACAGCGCCATCTATCGCGCAACGAAAAAATGTTCAATACAAAAGTTAAATATTTTTTCGCGGAGAATCGGAATATGCAATAAAAAATAGGTTTTCTATCTGATCTCCAAGTTGAACCCTTTCCGCCCCTGGGGGTGGGGATAGGGTTCCGAGTAGTAGATGTCCCCGCGTATAGACGGCTGAGTCAGCAAAAAAATTATCTTGCTTTCCTAGAATTCGGAGGCAAGTTTCAACACGCCTTTAGTTGTTATGCTCATAGCATTTTAGCGCTACCACCAGGAGCCCCGTGGGAAAATTTTGGTTGTGGGACCCTGCTGTTGCTATGCTCATAGTCTTGGACGCCTACCAGATGTAGAAATAAGCTGAAACATGCCTTTTTGTGTTCTTGTGTATTGGCTAGTAATTTGAATCCCCAAACCCTCACCTTTCCTGCGAAGAGCGTAAGCGGAACGTATGTGCTTCTGTAGATCATTCTGTTAGCAGCTGTTGCAAACGAAGAAACGTCAAATTTAAAGGTGCCATCGTCAATGAGTTTATTAGATAAGCTTAATAAGCCATCAATTATACCGTTTACAAAAATGCGAGATTTGGAGATTGGAGTACTATTTCGTATTCTAAACTGTGAGATAATTACAACGGTATATGGTTGTAATGTATATGGTAGGCATGTGTGACATTTGAAGGAGGCGAAAAAGTGATTTTACCAGGCCGCTGTACTGAAAAATTGGAAGCAGATAATGGTGCATTATTAACATATTTACAAAGTGGAAATGTCTGTCTAATATATAAAGGAATGAAGATTAATGTATCTCGGCGTAACATGCACGATATTGAATTTACTGAACTGGTATACTCATCGTAAGTGTATGGTGGCATGTACAAACAAGATGAAATATGAAGTTTCCTCTTCGCCCCCCTTCCTCTTCATGCATGCGCAGTCATCTGTATGCATAGTGTCGTTATTCTGTGTTGAGCAGCTACTGGAGTAACATGTCTTTGAGTGCTTGTGCATCAACTATGGATACCAAGAAAGAGTAGTTGTTAAATGTGGAATATGGACTTAATTCAATGAAAACCAAATTAATTTGTATTGGACTGGATAGTGATACATTTGAGCCAGTGATTCGTGTTGGTAAAGGACTTGTGTTTGGAGTGGAGTTCAATTCGGCTGAGTGGTCGAAACTTGTACATTTGATCCCGTTTGTTATGGACTATTTAAATTCTCAAGTGGAAATTACATTTATAAAATCTCTTGGTCGAAAAAACGAACTGGTGGTGCAAAAAATAATGGGTGAAAAATTAGTGATGTTAGAGAAGAAAGGAACAATTCATGCTCTTCGAAACACTGTTTACTTAACTTCAAGTGATTTGCTTTATTTCTTGGAAATATTACCGTGTATTGAACATGCTGTGAAAAACAGTAAAGTTTGCAGTGTTGTGCTACGCGAATATTTTGACTTGTGTACAGATACTATTCGTAATCATGTACAATCGCAGTGTCTTACATGCCGAGGACTTGCCGGAATCCATACCTGTGTAGATGAACAGAGTATTATTAATGGTATGAACATCAGTTTTCCAAGTGTCTCTCTTGATAAGAACAGTGATGTGAACATTGATGGTGAAAGATTAAAATTGGAAATGAAAGTATTTTGCAAACAAAAACTCATAGATTCAATTATGGCTCATTTATTTGATAGTGTACAGGCACAACGATGGTGCGGGGAAACCGATACTCAAACTTCGGAGGGTATCAATGAAGTGGACGTCTCTTCATAAAGAAGAAGAAAATTGATTTGTTTTTTATGTATACTAAACAACGTGATATCAAATATAATAAAAATATATAGTGAAAATGAAATGTTTTATTTGTGTGCGTTTTGCGTTCGTTTCATACACCTCAATATGATAGGGTTTTTAATGAGTGTACTAATTTTTTATGATAAAAACTCCTAACATATTTTTTCTCGTATACTATAAGTGATATGTATAATAATAATAATAATAATAATAATAATAATAATAATAATAATAATGAATTGAAATTCTTGAAATGAACGTTAAAATAAAAGTTAGTATTTGAAATTATTATTATTATTATACAACTCGGTCTTAAGTATGATAGGACTTTTTGTTTTTTTTAAAAAAGGAACAAATAATGAATATTAAATTTTTAAAAGCAAAAGTTTTATCATAATAATATTGAATTCATATACTTGGTTTAATTTACGAAAGAATAACTGATTAAGTATGTGAATTCATTATTATTTTTATTATTTAGTTATGTGGTTACTCATTGAATTAAAAACCAGTTTTAAATTCTTTTAAAAAAACAGTATGAAATTATTAATTCAATGAGTTACAAAAATATGTTTTATGATATGTGTATTTAATTACATAGTTGATCATAAAATATATTTATTTATTAGGAAATGGAAATAAAACATGTGTTTTCAAAGAGAAAAAAGAAGAATACAAAGTATTTATTGATGTTGATGATGTTATTTACACAATCAAAAAGACGGTAAGTATAGTACATTTTTAAAAGGCATTACGTTAGATTTTTTCATTGTCCAGTTGATGATAACTCCACAGTTGCCATATACTGTTCACTGACACTGTCCATACACACGTACACAGTTGTGTTGTTTTTTACACAGTTCAATTAATGATAACTTCACATATTATACTACTGCTGTTGATGGTGATGAAACGTAGATAGAAGTTATACTGTACAATGATGTTGACCATACACACGTTGACGATCTTTTATTCTTTGATATGAAAAAAATTGGAAAACATAACTTAAAATTTATTTTATCTAAATTCTTGAACAAATAAAAAACAACAAATGATAATATATACAAACACATTATATTAAAGAAGGAGAAATGACTACCTGCAATAATAATAGCTAGAATTTTATCTATAATGAAAAAAGTATTCAAAAAACGAAGAAGAAGTGAAGAAGAATGAAGACATGATGATATGTATACAGGAGAAATAATTACCTGTAAAAGTAAATAAAGCAAGCGGCGATCATTTTTTCGGGAGGTGATGAGAAAGTGTAATGAAATTCATTTAAGGACTTTCCTTTAGCTTTGAAGCATAGGAAAAGGTATGAATAATGTCCACATAGGGACGATTTCACACTTTGAATTTCTTTATTATTAAATGTTTAAGAAATGGAATTTCTACGTAGAAATTGAATATGTTGCATTATAGATGGAGAAAATCCAAATGTGTCGAAGTAGTGGGCACGTCCATCAGTATGAATATACACGGAAATCCAGTGTTTGCCAAGTTTGTTCGAAGGATCTGTATTTAAGATGATAGCTGCAGGTAGTAGAATATGTGTTGGTAATTGTTTGGCTGCATATACGCCAAGGAAATGATTGTGAAATAAAGAATTTGTTTGCAAAGCATTCAGTAAATCTAGTGTAGAGGACATCATATATAAAAATGCAGACATATACATATATGATACGGTATTTATATAACGTACCTTTAAAAATCCATGATGATGTTCCTCTGATGATCCACTTCTAAGAGAGGTTGGAACTCGCCATATGTGATGAACGAGACATGCTGGTAGAGGATTCTTAAAATGAACTTCCATACGAACACATCCATGTTTGATGAGATTCCAATGCTGCAGAGGTCTGGCTTCTCCATCTTGAGTAAAGTCGAAAACAAAGATAGTGTACCCTTGAGGAAAGGCAAGACGAGGAATGTTGTTGCCATGATTGGAATACCTGATCCACAGAATAAGGTATTTAATATGATATGAGGAAACATAGAGGTTGTATTCGAAATTTGGTTGTAATGGTTTTGAAGGTACAGGTTTTCCATCAATATATATAGAGAAGAAATTGATGTCAAAATGTTTGAAACGAAATGTTTGAAGTTGTTGTTCCTGCGAAGGCATCATTTTGTGTAAACGCCACAATCACTCGAGTTGGTAATACTCCCATAAAGAAATTATCAATTGTTTTTGATTGAAGATCCTTTGGAATGACGAATGGCTACATTTGCACTCTTGTGAGAGGATATTTGGATGTTGTTGATTGCAGAAGGTTGTTATGTGCAAGTTTTATTGTAGGACTAACATTAATATTTTTAATTTGTAAAGCAGCGTCTAAAATATTCACTTTAGCCTCAACAGACGAATCACTAGCGATGAGACAAAAGTTTGGCTTTGCAGGAATTAACTTGAGTCGTAATTCTACTCCTTGGATTACAAATTTATCTTGATTAAAAATATCACAATGAAGATGTCCAAGCATGTCGAATTTTGCACTTTTTTGTTAATTTATAACGTTGTTGAAATCCTCTATTACCGCTAGATGTTGCATCCATATGTCCAGCAGTATCTTGAATCCAGTATGCACATTGAAGATGAGTATTTTTAGCAGAATCATCATAATTTAACAGTTTTTCAATGTATGATCGATATGGATGATTATGAGATGGAAATGAAATCAGTTTGTTATTTAAATACACTTCCAATTCACTGAACATAGAATTTAAAAAGTCATTAATAGGAGCCACAGCTTTATCACTTTCAATAAATGCTGATCCATCAGGTTAACGATTTGAGCTTCGATGTAAAGAAGAGTATGTGGTAGATCTATGTGTTCATCACTTGTTCCTGGGATGACAAATTCTATAGGAACATTATCAGCTAGTGAACTGATTGGTTTGTATGTAACAACATGATTATCCAATATACTGGTTTGCGTTGGTTTTGTAGAAAAAAAATATCTAGTTCACTTTTTACACACTCGCAGGATTGATGATGTAAGAAAGCCATGATGGTGATGATTGAATGAAAAATATCGTGTGATAGCTTCCTCTTCTTATAAGACTGATTTTTCTTTGTTTTCTGTGTACGTTCCGTCTTTCCCTTCTTCTTGCGCTTGATGATGTGTAATGATGAAGGGTTGAAGAAGGAATGATGTGTAGTTCTTCTTTTCCTTCGTTGATATCCAGATCCTAGCATAGATTTCAGTTTATTTTTTTGCTTTGTCTTGCAAGACGGATCTCGCTTCACCCATTCGTTGATGAAAAGATTCGTTAATAGGTTGTTTATCGACGATGACATCAGTAATAACGTTTGCTCCAGATTTTAATAAATCCTTTCCTACTGTTTTAGCTCCTTGTTTTACTAATGGCATGACAGAACGAAATAATCCTCCAAGGAATCTTCCAATACAATGTCGAACTTGATAAAGAGATCCAACATAAACGTTTTCAGTTCCAGTTATAATATTGTAAATATGGATTATTCATATTTGATGATGTTGGCATACTGGTCGAAAATGTAGTTTAACGCATACAGTTCCGAAAGTGAATGCCAGTGGACAGCCTGTACTATCTCTTATATCTATTTTGGTGTGTTCAAAATGCATCTTCTCTATAGACACGTAATGTGGAGGATTAAAAATTTCTATAACACTACTTCCAAATGTATGATTCACAGAATTCATATTTATGAAACGTAATAATGGTGCTACTGTATCTCCAACAAATACAGATTGAATTATATCACAATACACATACATTGTAAATGGAAGCCATAAACGTAAATTTGGAATGCTTTGGCCTTGTTGCATATCCTTTAAATCAACGTTTGGATCAAATCCCAGCATCGCACTAACCCTTGGTGATAATGCAGCGTCTACATCTATGTCTTTATGAAGACGTCGTATAAAAAAGTTATTACTCTCACGAGTATAGGAAATAAGTAAATTTGTGAATCTGTTGTACGTACTAATTATCTTTATCAATTCTGATATGTCAGTGTAATAACGTACAGAAATAGATATAAATTTCCATTCATCACTTTTTGCAGGTTTGTAAAAAATATTATTTTCTTCATTAATATTTCATATTGAATTAGCATAATGAATTGCAACAATAGCCACTTCCCACTTTTCATGGAATTCCATTCTTTGATGAAGTTTCGTAGTGTATGATGTTATGGTGTTGTCAGGAAAATATTCCATAGAACTATTACTTGGGAGCGTAACGTAAAAATCTCCATCAGGTTCCATTGTACTTTTCGATCTTCTTTACCGCTGATGCAGGTATCCAGGAATCGAAAGAAGAAGGATATCCTTTCCAATGAACAAGATATTATTTTCTGTTGCCTTTTCGTCTTGTACGTATAATTTTATCTATGAAAAACGTCTTTGATAACGTCACAGGTTGTAATTCCTCTGTATAAAATAATCCATCCAGTGGTTCCTTGTTTAAATCTTCAATTTCATGAACAGGTGGATCTCTTGGTATTATCTTCTTCACTTTAAATATTTCCCAAGTCCAGTTTTGTATTTATGCTTTATCAAATGTACGTTTAGCTTTACTAATTCGTACTGTATCACCAATCTTAAGATGTTTTGAGAAATTTGGATTATTCTCTTTCTCCTTCTTTATTTTATTATCGTACTGATTATGCCATACTTGTAATAGGTTATTTTGAGAAACATTTGCAGGTGAGATCTTTATGCTTGAATGATATCCTTCATTGTATGATTTCACAAGAAGAGGTAATACATATAAATAATTATACGTTTGATATTTTGTAAAATACTTCCACATTTTTTTTCTTTTAGAGTTTTGTTAAAACGTTCTACAATACTAGCTTTTAGATCAGGATTTTTAGTTGTAATATGTTTTATTTTGTTGTCCTCTAAGTACTTCTGTATTGTTTTATTAGTAAACTCACTTCCTTTATCTGTTCGGAATGTAATTGGTTTTCTGTCTTTGAACACAAGTTTCAATGCTTTTAAGACATCATTTGCACTTTTAGATTTTAATGGCACAGCCCAGACATATCGACTGAACACATCTATCGCTGTAAGAATATAAGGATATCCATCATTAAATTTATGTAGAGATTGAAGATCATTAATATCACTTTCCCACCCATCATCAATGTTGTTCACTACATAGAAATCTCTTTTAAAACGACGACGTACAGGTTTGTGTAACGTATATGTTGTTTGTTGCAATAACCATTTTCTATACAATGTATAGGAATTTTCTTCTTTGAAGCTATCCACAGTTTTGTAAAAGTTGAAAACGATGCAGGATGTGAAAGGTTGTAGTAAATTTTGCTTAACTGTTTGTTTATGGTTTCTTGACCATACTGGACGTTTACAGGCACGTTTCCTTTCCCTTAGGAGATACTACTTTGCTTTTTTCTTCTTCTTCTTCTTCGTCGTCGTCTTCTGGAAACGATTTCAGAGCGTTTTTTCCCTTGACGATGATGCTGCCGGTGATGCTTTAATTCGTCGTAAAATATATGACAAATGTTTTGGATTTCCAATGAGTTCTTGAGGTGTGTTATTAGAAGATAAATCATTACTAACTTTATCCCATCCCGGTGGATTTGTGTTTCCGGGGTCGCGACACATCAGAAATTAAATCTACAATGTGAGATCCTTCTAGTTTATCACCTCTGATGTAAACAGTTCCTTTATTATCCCACGTGATATTATCATCATGTTTCATTCTTTGTAGTAGTAATTCAGCTCTTTTACGAAACATTTTGGGTATAGATAATATTTCTTCTTCTACTTCAGGCTTCTCTGATTTAGTTGACGCAATCAGAAGTGTCACAGGTTCTGCTTGTTTTCGTATTAAATGAAAATATTTTTGAAGAATATTATTATATTGATTCCACTTTTCTTCATCGTGAAGCGATGATAACTGTAAAATCTCTTGCATTTCTTGATCCAAATTAGATTCGCGTTTCTCCAGGGCTGATGATGATGATGCTGTTGTTTGTATACGATTAAGAACTTCACGTGGAACTAAAATCATCTTCTTTGCGTGTTCCATTGCACTAACGGAATAATAAACTTGATAATGCACCAGTTAAAATAGGAGCTAATAATGCCGGTAGGAATCCACCCTGCTGTTGCACTAATAAATGATTCTTCTTCTTTTGGATGGTGTTTCCTCTCTTCACAAGATATCGAAGCGTTCTCTTGTATCGCTTTCATCTTGCTTTATGTGTCTTTTTTAAGAGGTACATTCCCTTTTAATGCATTATAACAACATTCGCAAATACTTCGAATCACTGAAGAGTCTGCTTTGGCCACTATAGCTTTACGTAATTTAGGATTTGCTTTGCTCAGCATACGAAGAAGATCTCCGTGTTTTACTGTTGGAGACATATTATCAGAATGAACAAACACAGTTTAAAACTAACATTATAAACACATCTTCTATTTCGTTGGAGCATAAACGTAATGATAAATATCATCAGGAAAGATATTTGTTTGAAAACGAAGTTCATCTCGCGTATCCTGTTTTAAATCAATAAGCAAATATCCATATGGTAACTTTCTTGCGTCGTTGAAACTTTCTTGAAGAAATTTTGGATTCTCAGGAGTTAGTTGATAACTCAAACGTTTAATTTGTGATTTATCTCTTGGATTTTTAAATAATACGATATAAGAACAATTCAAGCTCGTATCTCTGCTTCCTTTTCCCTGATGAAATATGTTTTGTGTAATAAATAGTACACTAAGATTTCTATAATGAGAACCCTTTGTAAAGAAATCAACTATATCGCGGTTCACTTCACACATTTGATCATCAATAATAATACGATGTGGTCCAGTTTCAGGTAAAAAGTCTTTTGTTCGCGGTAATCCTTCAATAAATATTACTTTTGTCGAAATTTCTCTGTATGTATTTTGCCATTCTGCATAGTACCAATAAATATTACGAAACGATGTATTATCCATACGTGATAAATTGGACAGGAATCGTATTACAAAGGAAGTTTTTCCACATCAACTTGGTCCGGCAACAATACATGAAAAGGGATGTTTCCACGTAGTATCCATGTTAAAGAGTAGGATCATTCTTTCTTCATACGTATATTTATAAAGGGCCTTATAACATTTCTCTTCTTCTTTTGTTGGAAGTAGTGTAGCCATATCTAAGAGTATCATATGAATTTGGTATTCTACGTCGTTTTATATAATTTATCTTATTAATGTTTGTTTCGGGCATGCTGACGATAGTATGGTCTTTCCTGCGGCAATTTTTTTCTCATTGGTAATTTTGACTTCGGTGGGACGAGATTCTTATTCTTCTTCTTCCGCTTCCTCTTCATTATCTACTATCATTTTCTTCATTACATCAAAATTTAGGTGTTTTGAGGATTCACAGTTTAATGAAAAGCCCCGTATCTTGCATACTTAAAACTCCTTCTTCGTACTGTTATCAAAAATACGTAACCCATAGTTCTTGGGTCCAGCCGAGACGTATTCTGAAATATAGGCCTCTTTACCATACTCGAGTACTTCATTTGTTAAATTACCTAAAAAGTCACCAGTTGGAATTGTACTTTCACCAGGTTTTTGCGTATAAATGACTGAATCTGTATCAAAATTCAATACTCTTTATTGCAGTTGATCTAAATATTTGTACAATTCTAATCTTGCTTGTGCTGTTGTGTATGCGGCTATGACGACGTTTACTGTTGGTAGTGAAACAGAAATTTCATCTGTGTATTGCCAACATACATATATCATCATTTACTGGAAATATTTGATGAACGTCTATATCATGAGATGCTAACTTCTCATATAATTCCTTTGGATCATTAATAATGCTTACATGACCCATGTTTTCACGTTGTCCAAATTTTCTCCAAAATGAATTTAGCATTAATTTAGCTTAACTCCTAAGTGCTGGATTATGTTGAATTTTATTTTCATCAAGACGTATTCTTTCCTTTTCATAAAATTGCTGAATGTACTTCTCCTTTCGTTCATCTGTTTCACACCATGATGGCCATCCACTTGCTTCCGTTTTTGCTTTCAGGAAGGTGTTTATGTACTCTGCAAATAAGCCGCCACTGTGTTGTTGTTTTGTTTCTTCATCATATTCAACAACATCATATGCCCAAATTTCATGAATATATATTATTTTGTATCCCTTTTCTAATGCTTTTCTTACTTCATCTGCTACACATGTACCATGTAGAACTCGGTCTTCATCGTTGTGATTACAAGATGATTGGTTTTATTCATCACAACATGTACGACAAAGAGGAAACATCAATTTATCATTTGATTTGTAAGGGAGTACTTCGTGTAAGAGATTTTTTGGAGGTAGAATACTTAGTTTAACTAATCCTTCTACTTCTTCAATGCTGGGAATATTTGAATCTCCAGGCAGATAGATAGTAGGATGACGAATTGGAAATTTCTTAGTCTTACAGATATATGGATAAAACGATATAACATCTTTATTTTAGATTGCTTCTCCTTCAGATTCTTGTGCTTTATGATACAAACGTATGGCATTCACACGTCCTCCATAAAAAGTGTCCTGAGGATTTAATGGTGATTTCTTTGTATACGGATGATTACTAACATATTTCTTCATGTCTTCATTCCCTGCCAATTGTTTTTTAAATTCACAGCCCCATATTTCGTGCACTTCACAGCCAGAATCTTTTAATTTTTGAATTTTCTTCTTTGTTGCTTCATATCGAAATTCCATGGTATCTGTAGCATTGTTATAGATGGGTTTATCTCTGTCGTTAGGGTAACAAAATATAGCCATGTGTAAAATCGCCCTCATATTCCCACACGTGTATTCTTCCTGTGTTGGGATCTGTCCATACACCATCTACTTTCATTGATGCAATTCGTTTTTCCTTACTACGTGCGGCATTGGTAATTTGTATGTTTCTTGTTTTTTCTTCCCAAGCTATCCATTGTACTGCTTCAACTGATTGGACATCTCTCCATCGATACCCGTTCTTTGGTATGATACCAATCGTATTTTCCTTCAAGAAATTTCTACGATACACCAAATTACATGCACTGGCGATTGTAATGCATTCAAGTAAGGGAATTACATTTGTTTCAGATTCAAATGTGTTCATAAAGGAAATACATGCTTGGCATAATACTTCAACATCCTGTACACAATATTTGATGAGCTCTTCTTTCATTTTAAAGGTATCGTTTCAATGTTCAGTATACCATTGGAGAAACTTGCGTCTTTCGTCTACTTTCATGGTATCTGCTCCATAATATCTAATGTCTGGAAGTGTACCTTCATATGTAGACATTTTATAATTCACTAACTATCAATCAATTATAGATAACTGAACATATTAATACTTCGGACAGCACAGTGCTTAGGTGTGAGTGAGGGACCGAGCCAATACCTTCCCAAAAACGGTTCGATGAGAGGTGCTGAAATGTCAGAGGCACCTTTTGGGTAGAAAAAAGCCATCGTTTTGCTGTTCTGCGAATTTCGACTAGTTAAGCGCTAATTTCAAGAATTCATCTTGTGAATACGAAGGATGGTTAAAGAGTACACAACTTTAGAATTACATCTGGAGTCCGGAGGGAATGTCCACTGGTTGGGTGCAGTAAATGGGTAAGAACCCTGAGTTCCATTCTTCAACGTTTGCACTTCGCCAAAAGAACACAATCACAGCACTCTTCGGTGGCCCATCCCAGTAGTCAACAAAGGGTTAAAATTCACGCATACTGAAGTATTATAGTTCGTTAGTTCAGTTTTAAACACGAAAATTTGGATGATAATACACAGGTGAGCCATCTACGATAACGCGAGGGCCGTTTCATGAATGTCTTTAAGTCCATTAGAAATTACCCACATATTATATATATATATATATATATATATATATATATATATATATATATATATATATATATATATATATATATATAATTGTTTGAAAATGTAAATACAAACAGAAATCGGAATACTTAAATATAAAGTAACTATATTATGTTTAGCAAACATATTATTTAACACAGGTAAATAATTTAGTACGAATGCCATGTTTTAGAAACTTCATATAAATTAGAAATTACATATATAATGACCAATAAAAGTTGTGTATATTCGATGCAATTTTACCATTGACAACTCATAGTAAAATAATTTAAATATATAAATTCTAACATAGGTATTCAAAAATGACCAAATATGTCATTACAATAATTAACACATCACTATTAAAAAAAATACCATTTATCTTTGTAAAGTATGGCTACACATTGATTTTTTTAAACATTATGAGTCACTTATTGCGTGAATATTATAAAAAATATTAGTAAATGATTCATTATAAGTAACTACCATTTTGCATTTCATAAAAGTAAATATATGGTTCCTTTATTCAACATATAACGAAACTTTTTAATACTACTTCATACTAACAAAACATTCAATATACCCGTACCATTCATAAAAATTTTTAAGAACACATATTTAAAAGTAGTTTTTAAATATCATAAAAGCAATATGTTTTAATATAACTAAGACGTCGCATACTACAAACATATTTAATGTAATATTCATAAAAATTACAAGTTACGATACGATTTAAAACATATCCTTCTAAGAAATAATATTTCATTTATCTAAAATGAAATATGACTAGGCTAATGCGAGAACATCAAACTCGAAGCATGAATCCGCCTGCATGAAATATGGAAGAATCTACCCCAAACTTTTATTTACTTTTCCCCTCCCCGAAGCAAAGTGTAAATGATAGAAAATAAGGTTAATGATTAAAATAATATAGATGGGACAAATTAGAAAATTGCGTCGCAGACGCGTTACAAAATATGATTGAACCTGGAACTTGAGAGGGAACTTTGTTTCCATGATTTCAAGTTTAACTTATGTTTTTCGTTTTAAACGAAAAGATTAACATAAAATACGTGTATAGTAACAAGCGTTTACAATAAATGTATAAGTGTTTTACATCACAGATAAATCTATTTGAAATTACTGAAATCTTTTTTTTGTACTTTCGCGTATGACTCAGTGGTTCACCACGTAGGCATGTTTAGATGGAAAACAAGGCTGCGGCAGCCCACCACACAAGTAGGGGTCAATCACCCAAAGATGATCACTGTCATCTTACCAGAGTGCTAATTAAACAAAAGGAAAGATTTATTGAAATTCACTAATGCAAATTCCAAATTATCGACACTGCACCATCGAGATTCGGTAAGATATTTCAAGTACAAGTCTAATTCCAAAATTTCGTCGATAATTTTGTAGATTCCGTTTTGATAAATTTTAGAATTACATTGGATTAAAATATTTACAATTACAGCATTAATAGCATCGTACGTAACCTCCTCAATACATCTATTTAACTCTGAGTTTTTGGTTTGTTTTAAAATTTCACAGCTTTTATTTCCACAATGTTTAGTAGCCAAATTGAGCCAAATATTTTTAGTTTCCTTAGTAGGTTTCCAAACTTTTAAACTGCTTACAGAATGTAATCCTATACATTTACCTGTGAGTGGATCTGTTAGTTCAAACACCTTCTAAGAGACATTTTTATAACATACCAGGGGGCCTTATACAAATGAAGAAATTTTGAGATTCTTTTGTGTATTGCTAAACTCAAATTTGTTTGTTTTAAGAAGACTAGGTCATTTTCTTATACCTTATACTTAGTTTCTTGTTTCTGGTTATGCTTAACATTTCGTTTACGAATAATCTCAATTCTTTTCAAGTCTGCCATGACCAATTTATTGGCCCACAATACATGTTCGTCTTCATTTTTTTCATTTACGACAATACCAAAATGTTTAAAACTGGATTCAGATGGTTTTATGTTTAAATGCAGACTAGCAGGACTTACACCTAAACTACTAGAAACTGAATAATTTAGCAAAATTACGATTTGGGGAATGAACTATTCCCAAGCTGTGTGGTCTTCACTAGGGTGGGTCGTTTTGCCACTTTTTCTTCGGAACGAAATGTAATACCTGACAAAAGTGGCCAATTCACATGGACATTTCAGGCATAGATTTTTTTTAAAATCAGATAATATCTTCTGTGAGAACTATTGCATCAAAGTTTCAAAATTTCACTGAAAATTGCAAAAAATACCAAAATTGTTCATTTTTTGTTATGTTAAAGTAAACATATTTTTGGGTTCATACATGCCAGATGCTATGAAAACTGACATACCAGTCTCAAAATGTCAGTTATATGCGCTTGGGGGGTATAGGGGTGCCTCCTCTGGGGCTGGAAAAGAGGGTAAATTCAGTATAATTAAGCGTTTCTACAACTTTTTTCGTCCTTGCCTTTTCCTTCGGGACCTGGTGGACCAATATGAAGATGAACGTGACAATTTTTTGGATACCATTGTCACTGGAGATGATACGTGGTGTTATCACTACGAGCCGGAATCCAGAAGACAGTCCACGGAATGCCGATTTTTACAGGCGCGACATGCAGGCTCTGGTTCATTGTTGGCAAAAGTGCATAACAAATGGTGAGAACTATCTGGAAAAATGAGTCTGTAGCTTAAATATTGCTCTGTTTACCTGTGCTGTTGTTATTTATATATCTCCATTAGTTTCCATAAAAAAGACGCATTACTTTGGGAACGACTTTCGTAGATTTGACTGAAACTGTTATGATTGCTCAGAGATACAATGTAAGCGAGAGAGCTACGGCACATATAACAACTGTGCTTTAGGAAGTTCAAAGGCTGGAATTATAACTTCTCAAAAATCTAGCGACATAACATCTGCATTAACTTTAGACAGAAACAAAATAAGGCTTGCGAAACTTAAACTTGCTCGGAATTTAAAAGAAAGTTCTAAAAAATATGATCCCATTAAAATCCTGTACTTTGATGATAGAAGGAAATGAAATGAAATTTTTGAGTTTTACGTCCTATGGTTATGCCGGTTAGGCTAAAGGAGACGGTGATAATGAGCGATGAATGAAATGGTTGAATGAAGAAAGTGGGAGGAAACGAGAGAACCCCGAGAAAACCCACGCACACGGTGTATGTCCACCAAAAAGTTCACTTGGCGGGAGCAGTGTTTGAACCCGAGACCCCTAGCACCAGAGGTGAACACTCTACCACTGAGCCACCGCGGCCCTCTGATGATAGAAGGGATGACACTAAAACATACACAGGCATCGTTAGAGAAGAGCACTCATCACTTGTGGCTGAACGTAACTCTCAATATGTTGGTCACGTCACACCATCCTCTGGCTCTGCACATGACGAGACCAGAGCTATTTTCGAATACATCATTAACCAACTCAGAGTTGGCTTTGATAAAGTTGAGGTTTTTAGGTGTGATGGAACATGGAGTTGTTCTTCGAAAATTAGAGGAACTAACAGGAAAATAAATGCAATGGGCTATTTGTCTCTTGCATTTTAATGAACTGCTGTTTCGAGCTCTCTTCAGGCATATCCACGGCGCTTATTCAAGCCCCTATTCTTACACACGTCCCATAGTTTCAAAACTATCTAACTGTGAAAAAGCTTTCAGTGTTGCTATTCAAACCAATAAAATGTGCTTTACCTCATCATAGTCCAGAAGAGCACAGAAAACTCAGTAAGGACCTGAGATGCTTGTTCCAGATATCTCAAGCCATTGACTCCAGAGCATGCCCGGAAGAGCTTGTTTCTATGTTCCCTGACAAACTAAACAAAGCTAGCTGGTTGACTAGTGCAAAAAGAATTTTAACATTGTATATTGCAACAAAAAACCTACAAAGAAATTAATAAAAATTGCGACATTCATACTTAGAGTCTGTGTGGTTATGCAATGCCGTATCAGAACATAGTCTTCCATTGCTGATGGTCCTCTCACGCCTTTGAGGTCATTCAAGGTCTAGATACTTACCAAGGGAATACCAGGTTGTAATCCGTTCATCCATTCAGACGAATGCACTCTTTGCACTCCCAGAAAAATTCTTCTCGCCATGATGACTGATAGTCGACTTGCTGTTCGACAAGATGCATTACATAATATTCTTAGTGCTGGAGAATACGAAGCAGGGAATCTCCATAACTCCATTAGATATAACATCATTCCCAGACTAAATTTTGAGGCAAACGATTACACTGCAATGATCTTTTGGGAAAGCACTGATGTTTCAATAACTGTACTACCAGTAAGTTCTATGGACGGTACCAAACAAACAGCTCATGGTCAAACTTTCACTTCCTGACAACACTGTGCCAGAATGGTCCTTCACCGTCCATCCGTGCCACATGGTGGAAGTAGAACGGATAGTGAATTTGTCACTAAAGAAGCCTCCCGAGTATGTGCCAGTGATGCTAGAGGCGGAATAATCAGGTCAACCTTACTTTCTAGGCAAGCTGCGTCTAAATTTCAATCAAAGTCCCAATTTGTGACAATTTTTCCTGACAGTGACTAATCGGATCAGTTCATCCGGCCCAACATATGGTTGGTTGATTGGATAGGCCTAGCAGAGAAGCCCTAGGTGCAGCCATCTCTACATGGTGGGCTCTGGGTCACTTGGCCAGGCTATATTGCCAGGTGAGCGAGGAGCTGTACAACCGCTTAACTGTACTGATTTTGCCCCCTTTTCTGGCCCCAGAGGAGGCACCCCTATTCCCCCCAAGGGCATATAACTGGCATTTTTATACTTGAATGTCAGTTTTAATAGCAACTGACATGTATTGAACCAAAAATATGTTTACTTTAACATAACTAAAATTAATGAACAACTTTGGTATTTTTTGTAATTTTCAGTGAAATTTTGAAATTTTGAGGCAATAGTTCTCACAGAAGATATTATCTGATTTGAAAAAAAATCTATACCTGAAATGTCCATGTGGATTGGCCACTTTTGCCAGGTATTACATTTCGTTCCGAGAAAAAAGTGGTAAAACGCTGCACCCTAGTCTTCACTACAAAACAATTTGAACAAACGATTAGTTTCATGCTAAATGGTATGAACTGGATTAGAAGATGCGTGATAAGGCGTTACGTAATGTACCTAAATTCCATATTCTGATATTTGTCGTTAAATTTTCGGGAAAGAAACACCTACCATTATCAAACAAAATAGTACTAAGAATGCCTAAATGCAAAAAAAATACAATGATTCTATACAACGTAAGACACATTTAATGGTAGCATTTCGCATTGGATACAATGCATAATATCTTGTAAAAAATCCATGATTGACAATGGATATCTATTACGTGATGGAGAAGAAACATATGGTCCTAGAATATCAATTGAAGCAAGTGTAGGCGGGCTGTTAGCAATAATATTTTCCATTGGTCTTGCAGGAGGTGAGGTTTCTACTTTCGTTTCCTCACATACAGTACAAACATTAATGAAATTACTAATATATTTTATCATTGTTTTCCAATAATAAATTTAATTTACGAAACCAAAAGTTTTTTTTTTTCAATTCCAAAATGTCCTCGTTTACAATGCATATGCTCTACAACAATTGGGACTAATGAAGGTGGAATACAAATTCTCCAAGAATCAGGAAAATGAAAATTGTTATGCAAAAGTACACCATTGTCTAATTTATAATATATTTCAAGATTTCTGTTTCTCACCTTACAATATGGATCGTTAGGATTTTGAAGAAATTTGCTAACCGAATTGTATTCTGAATGCTCACCTTGTTTTTCGATTCGTTCCTGTATGGTCATATTTCTGAAAAAGAATGGTGACACTTGAAAGTTATTCACCGTATGAATTTCAATTTTAGGTTCTAAAACAATACGTGACAAAGCATCACTGGCCTTATTATTAATTCCTCGAATATGTACAATTTCCAGGTTGAAATCTTGCAATTCCAGGCTCAAACGTACCAAACGGGAATTCCAGTTTCTAATTTTATGCAAATACACCAAAGAGTTATGATCTGTGTACACCTTGACGTGTTTACCATACAGTAAATGTCCCCATTTACGAATAGAAGTCGCTACAGCAAGTGCCTCATGTTCTGTTGTAGTATAGGAGCGTTGAGCTTTATTCAAAGTTTTGCTGTAAAATCCAATAATGTTACGTTTGCCATAAATTTCCTGAAAAAGTACACCAGCTACCGCAACTTTTGAACTGTCTGTGATTAACGAAAAATCAGAGTCAAGTGTCTGATGGGTGAGAAGGACGTCTTGGACTTAACTGTGTTTACGAGACTGGAAACTACTTTCACATTCTGGAGTACAAATCCATTTTTTCCCTTTCTTGGTAAGCTCAAACAAAGGAGAAGCTAATTAAGCAAACTTATGCACAAACTTCGAACACCATTCAAAAAGACCTAATACTTTCTGTAATTGTTTCATATTGGTAGGACGACGTAACTGACGAATGACTTCAACATAAGAAGGATCCTTATTAATACCTTCAGGTGTTACAACAAGACCTAAGAAATTAAATGTAGTTTTACAAAATGAAGATTTTGAAAGATTGACAGCCATATTGGCATCATGTAATTTAGTAAACAACTAGTACAGTAAATGTAATTGATCTTCAAAAGAAAACGTTGGGATACTAAGGTCATCAATATACGGTAGAATTTTATCGTACAAATCATAACCTAACACCTTTTGTAGCGCATCAATTAAAGGAGCAGAACAATTTATGTATCCAAATGGAATTATAGTGAACATATACATGTGCCTATTCCACGAAAAGGCAATGAAATCACAAGATTTTTCAGAGACAACAACTTGTGAATAAGACGACACAAGGTCAATTGTGCTTACGTATTCAGCACCTTGGAACTTCAGCAATAAATGATTAATTATATTTACTTTTAATTGTTTCAATTTAACATGCCGATTCAATCACTCATGTAAACTAGGACTCTAGGTTTATTCTTATTTTTCTTAGGAACACAAAAAATAGGATGTTTATGTCCCGAAACAGCTTTTTCAATAACACCTAATTTTCACTATTCTTCGATTTGTTTGTCAATATTCTCTTTAAAATGAAAAGGAAATGTATATTGTCGTTTGACAATGGGATCAGTAGTATCAACATCAATGGAATATTCATATTGATTACATCTACCTGGATAATCAGTAAAAACTTTTCAATGTTATACCAACAAATCAAATAATTGTTGTTTCTGCTCACCATTTAGGTGATCACATTCATGTACCTTTGTTTAATTTATTGGTAGTTGCTAGAGCACGTACAATTTCGAAAACATTAATTTTTCTAACACATTATCCCCACTAATTTTATGTTTTTCCTGCCTATTGCAGTGTGCATTTCTAATTTCGGAATTTCAGGTATTTGTAAACCGTAATATTCAAACAAGATTTTTTTCTGCAGCTTGATTAATATTCAAATCTTTTACTCTAAAATATTTAGAATCTTTTCTAAATTGAGAGTATGCTTGGTCTGGCTCATTTAAAGCAGGGATCCACTCTTGCTTTAATTTTTTTTCTATTAATAACACCAAATTCTTAATTACATGACATACTGAAGATGAGTAATTGTGATCAAATTCGAACTCAGAATTTTCATGTCAAAAATTTCAATTTCCAACAGAAAGGCTAGAATTAACATCAACAGGTTTATGTACTTGGTCAGCATGTGTCAACATTTTCTTAGGTCGATATTTATTGGCTTCCTTACTACACAACTTTTCGGTGAGCATTGGGACAACAACAACTTCCTTCCTCTTAGAAAAACTAATTACGTTTATCGAAAACTCTATCATAGCTTGGGCAGGTGTAAGGAAATTACGTCCTAACAAACAGTCAGTTTTCAGTTCAGATACAACCAAAACTCTTGTACGGAACATCAAATGCTGTATTTCCACACATTTATTTCGCCCTTCACCCGCTTTTTTCGTTTACCTGAATAATCTACCAGGAAAATATGGGGTGCAGGTTTCAATTGCGGATGGGAAATTAGGGAAGAAATGCGTTTCCACGATGCAAAACCAAGAGATTCCCGGCGGGAGCTCATGTGGTTCGAATTCTATGTTAATCAGTAGGTCCACATCTCATATAGCCTCGCTGCTGAAGGGAACACTAAACTAAAAATCAATCACCCAAAACTAAGAGACACGGACGCAGCTGTACCACACAACGCTTTTAATTGTGTACTCAATATTTTACAACAAATACCTGCAGTTCGAATATAATTACTATAGTTCATACATTCTGATATTTAAGTTTCATCTTTGGAGATTTCTATGTCCCATTTGATGACATTGTTGGAAATTTTACTTAACACTACGTATTGTACAGAAAAAGTTGGGGTGAGTGCGTTTTCGAGACAAAACATTACCAACACTTTCATTAGCCCTACCAGAAGCACTTTCTTGGCAGAGCATTTCTAGCTTAACGGTGTATGTCTGTTTCGGTTACTTGATAGTGAAGAAGGAGGAAAGGTATGATGTTGATTAAAATTTGGAACAAGAGGTGGTTGGTTACCGAAAAGAGGGATTGAAAAAAGTTGAGACGTATGCCCACCATCACTAATATTCCCTTCATTAGTAAAATTTTCAGCCTCCTGACCTCTTTACGAATTATGAGTACCTTCACTTTCAGAATACTGCTGAGAATAAGTATTTTTAGGTTTTACCCTTATGCTTAGAACTTTGATTTATATCTTTACCTTGAAAATACTTTTTGTTTTTCTTTTTACTTTGATCCTGCGGTTGATTCGTTTGTTTTTCATTGAGTTGATTCTCACACTCATTAACCTGATTTACACGTATTGCTTTTTGTGAAATGCATTATTTGTTTTAGAATTTTCATTGTTCTTTGACAATATTTCTAGGTTTTGAATAACATTTAACATAGTCTGTAAATCCAGAGATGGCAAAAAAACTAACTGAATTACTTTTTGAAAGTAATTTGGCAACAACAGCTTTATTGTGTTTAATATGAATGCCTCACTAACATTCTTATTCAACTCCTTGATTCTGTGGTGACGATCAGCTACAAATTGGTAAACTGTACCATCAATACCATCAACTTTGGAATCATACCTTTTTGATTGCAACAGAGGCATTTTCCTTGGTACAACTTGATGAGATTCGAACTGTTGTTTAAAACCAAGTGCAAATTCATTGTACGATTTTAAGTCGGGTTTACGAGTAATAAACCACGATTTAGAAGGTCCTTGCATTAGAAAATGTAAAATATCTAAGTACTGTGTTTTGCATTAATTTGACATTTTTCTCAAATCATTCCAGGAAATTAGATGTAGTAATTTCACTTTCATGACTTAAAACTTTTTCAAAATACTCAATGTCACTGTGCTTAATGGGCCTAGCAATCTTAATCTGCACCAGTTCCCTTAGATGGGTACGATTACAGTTTTTACTTTTAGATTTTAATTTAAAATAGTTTCATAGTTGCTGTTAGTGCTCTCACTACTCCTGCGACTAATAGAACTACGAGTTAGGGGAGTACTGGTTACACTATCATATAGTGAATTAGTTACACTACGAGTGTTGATTACACTACTAGGTCTGGATTCAACGTGAAAATTCAAAATTTGTTTCTGCATTAATGACATTTGAGTTTGTATCATTTGCAATTCTTGTCTGAGGTTGCTAATTTCTTTTTTAACCTCCAAAACAGTACTC
Source organism: Thermobia domestica (assembly GCF_964235325.1). Taxonomy (NCBI): domain Eukaryota; kingdom Metazoa; phylum Arthropoda; class Insecta; order Zygentoma; family Lepismatidae; genus Thermobia; species Thermobia domestica. The sequence continues at coordinate 294,617,053 of NC_137459.1, read as the reverse complement.
TGAATTTTAACATACTGTGTTGATTCCTTTTATCTACCTCTAGTTAGTTCTGCTACACTACTGCTATAGCGATCTACTGTGTTTTTGAGAAAAAGTAACAACTAATTAATGGGGTCAATTTCCATGCCACTATTGTTTACGCTACTTTCATTCAATGCTACCTTTTGCATGCACTCGATAACCTGCGCTTGGTGGGTTTGAATCCTGCCCTCAATATCTGCTAGCATGCTTTCATTATAACATATCTCCTTTTCAAGAACTATAATCCTAGGATCACGCATTGCATAGATTTGTTGAAATCCATGCCTTACTTGTGTTAGAAACCACTACTTTGGATTTCATCTTTCTTGATCGCGACTAACAACTCATCCCGCATTTCTATCAAATGATCACATGTTTGAGTTTTAGATTCACCGAAACTATCATCTACTTCCGTTTTAAACTTCCTAAGCTCTTGCTTCACGCTTTCAATTTCCGCTCTAATCCCTAATTTAAATGTATTGAACTCAGTTCGTATTCCTTGGATACCGCCAGTAATTTCTTGGATAGACGCGTCATGTTTTCCACGTAATTCAGCTAGTTCTGTTTTCAAAATATCGACTTGTTTCACTAACTCAACGTTATTGTTTGCATAAGTTGGTTAGTTTCACTCAGTTCCACAGATAACTTTTTCACTACCTCAAGCAGTGTTTCTAATTCGCTAGTTGCTGCCATTATAAAACTGAATATCACACTATGAAAATATACTCTAAACTATGGCATCGAATATGCACTAACACAATACAACACTTCACCATCACTCAGAGAAACAAAGGTCCACGGGAAGGAACGCGATTCTATGAGTTCGGTGTCAAGTTATTTAAATAGACTAGGGTTTTTCTCCAAATACCCACTGTCGCTGACGAGACCACCCGGTATGATTGCGTCTGAACTACAAGTTTCAACAACAAATCGTCCCAAATAGCATTGGTTCGGGTAATACAAATGTCTCATGTAGACTAAAGGGGAAAATATACCAAAAATAATAAAAAATAACCTGAACACACAATGGTTGTCTAAGAGATAAGCGTGGTGTCGTACCGTATTCCATTATCACCATAGCCGGCAACCCTCAACATATAATCGTCACAAGCACTTCAAATCCTTACCTGTATTGTTTTCATTCATAGGATATTACGAATACATTCCAATAATAAATAAACAACAGAACACTTACGAAACTTATTAATGACACAATGCATGCAAATTAGAGAATTGATTTTACACTGCTCTTGATAAAAAATATTTTAAAATGATATAGAATATATTGATTTATTATTAATATTTAACATTCACAGACAACACTTAGATTTTACACAATAACCATGTATTATGCGAGAGTTTCACTCGGTGGTCCATATATGAACGAGATGCGGTCGCGTTATTCGTGGCGTGTAAGTAAAAACAAAATGAAATCAATGATGCGAAAATGCAGAAATAATCCATCTATGGTTCTATACTGAAAAGTCCCAAATTTATTCTCCGCCCTGCTGTTTTCACATTCTGGATAGCTTATCACTTGCCCATAGTTTGAAAGTACACAGATATATAAAACATATATCAACTTGTGGCTTGTTATGATATTTGTTCCGGAACGAATTTTAAATACAATTGAGAAAATATATATATATATATATATATATATATATATATATATATATATATATATCACTGCTGTTTTACTAATCACTACATAACTTATAAAACGAATTATCCTGCCAGATATTGAGTATTGTCCTCTTTTTGCGTATTTTCTGGCAGTGAGTGCAGATAACTTGTTGATCGATTTGAGTCCTTAAAATGCACTGCTTGCCTCTTTTGCTTCAACGCTTTTCTGCAGACAAAGAGAGATGATTTATACGAATGCTACTATGATATAGTTCCTATGAAACTACACATTATTATTAAATATTTTAGCCAGTTAAACACCACTAGGAAAATTATATGTCTATTAATTGAATGACTGATATGTAGACATTTTATAATTCACTATCAATCAATTACTGATAATTGAACACATTGATACTTTGGACAGCAGAGTGCGTAGGTGTGAGTGAGGGACCGAGCCGATACCTTCCAAAAACGGTTCGACGAGAGGTGCTGAAATGTCTTGAGAAGAGAGGCACCTTCTGGGTAGAAAAATTCATAGTTTAGCTCTTCTGCGATTTTCTGACTGGTTAAGCACTAATTCCAAGAATTCCTCTCGTGAATACGAGGGATGGTTAAAGAGTACACAACTTTAGCGTCAAACCATCGATTCTCTTTTACAGTCACTAAAACATATTTTCTGAGGATAATAGTCCAGGTTTCTCTCTGTTTGCATTATTTCATCCGAGATGAGAAATCTTTCTGTCTCAGCTCCTGCAGAAGATTGAAAAAGTAAGCCGAACGTACAAGATAGAAAATTTCATTTCTCAGGCAGAATGCTGGTTTGATTTGTGGAGACATAGAAATCTGGAATCTGGCAATTTAGAAAAAAAACTCACTCTTGTTAACTTGATGGACCAAACTACATTTTACCCAGCAATAAAAGAGGCAATTCAAATTTCTATTACACTTCCTGTTACAACTTGTACTGCTGAAATAAGTTTTAGTACATTAAGGCGTGTTAAAACTTGATTAAGATATGCCATGTCTGAAGAACGATTAACAGGATTATGCATAATGAGACTCCATCGAGAAACTGTACAAAAGAACAAAACAGAATTTACATCCGCTGTGTTGGATGCCTTCGAAAAAGAGCCAAGACGTGTACAATATTTGTTAAAAAAGTAACGCATATAAAGTATTGATTGGTTATTAGTCGTGTGTTATGTGAATCTTGTTTAATATTTATTAAAGTAATTTAGATGAAGCAAATTTAGTGATTTTCTTTAATTTACCACGTGAGTTTTAAAAGACCCATTATCAAACAAACTTCCCAAATATGCAAAATTTCTGCATTAGTATTACTTCATTAACTGCGATTCGTATAATGAATAATAAATGATAGAAATTCGTACTTCAAATCATACTTAGTAAATAATTTAGTTGTGTGAGTGAAATCTGAAATTGTTTTAGTTACCAGAAATATGAGGACGTTGGCAGACTGTCAGTGATCTATATTGTGATAATCCTGAATGAGGTCTCTCCTGTTGTTGGTAAGTAATATATACTTTTTTTTTTAATTTTCTGTTCAGCGTTGATAAAAGTTCATGTTGCTCTTATATGAATAAAACGTATTTCCATTTGACTCGAAGTGCATATGTCATATTGACTTGTTAAATAACAAGAGAAAGGGATACATATTTTAAAAGAGGACTCTGGGATAGGTTGTGCTACATAAATTTTGAAGTAGTCTGTACAATCTTGGTGTACAATGTATATAGATTAATTTTATGTAATGGATTTTGTCATCTAATTTCATTTCGTACTTGTTGTCTTTCGTACACCATTACAAGCTTTCCCCTCATACCTATTATGTCTATCAATACAAACCATGGTACACACATTTCCTATCCCCTATAGTATTTTTCGAGATACATTTGGGTTGTGTGCTTTTACCGGAGGGACACACCAGGGGAGTCCAAAGTTGATTGGAGGGATTTCTGAAAGGAATTTCCCCGACATTATCCCAATTTTATGTGTTCAAGTACATTATGGGCCCAATATATAGCACCTGAGTAGGTTGTTGTATAATTCTACTCACTCATGAATATTCATGAGTATATAACTTCTTCACAGTGATTAATGGCCTTGAATTTCATATTCCGTGGAGATTCTTTACATTTGACAGTTTTTAATGATGCATAATAATTGTTTTCACGGGCGGTCTTTTTATAGTATGACAGTTTGGGTAATTGACACACCTTCCTCCGCATATTAATGATCTTGTAAATGACACAGGATAAATACGATAATATATGCAGCTGCGTACAGATGTTGTATATGGGAAGAAATGTCACGTATAATAAATGTTTTCCATTCTTAGAATGTTAAGAAATGCTAATGCGACAAGCAGAATATAAAAATACCTTAAGAAATAAATTATACAGATCACACACGTACAGTGTGCGAATTAAACATTGTTCAGCGTAAGCTCTAAACTCCGATAAACAAAATATTTGTATCCTTCCGCTTGTCACAAATACGATTGGCTAGTGATGTGCAATTTGACAATAATGTCTCGTGTTGTCCGGATACTTACAGCAGCAGCAGAAAAGAAAGAAAAGAAACTCGAAAGATTAAAAAAAAAGTATTTGAATTTCGCTCGTAAGCAATTGTTGCTTAGTGAGTAAAGGTTTGCCTTGGTGTTTCACCACAACACTCGCGGAACCGGGATTCATGCCAGTCATCTTTCAGACTTTAAAAGCAGAACACCCGTCCACAGTTGAGTTGGCGCTATAATTACTGCGCATGCTTAGTGTTTATTTCTATTGTTTCATTAGCCACACTCGATTGCAGTCTTATTAGATAATCCGTATTATATTTTTGTCATTTATAATAATATATCAGTTTTATATGAAGCTTCATAGTAAAAGTAATAATGCAATCACATGAACTATTTTGCGGAGGAGTACAAGCGTCGGTAGGACAACAGCAAAGCAGCGAGATTTAGTTTCACGTGGCTTTGTTTATCGCAGTTTAGAGCTTACGCCGAACAATGTATAGATAATCTATATTGGGGGGAGGGGATAAAATTAGGCCAACATGGCGTAAAGTCTCAAGGTGTAACAATTCAAAATGAGACAATAATGCCTTACCCCGCCCAAACACACACACCCATAAATGTGACATCTGCAATGAATAAGAGATTTATTAATTCAACAAATCTACCGACAATAACTATGTACGTATATATTGTCTGACATGCCCGCACCACACCTAACATTTCTCAATGTGTCTAAATGTACTCACTCTTGTGCCCGTAGCTCTTTAAGGTTTATTTGCTTAATAATTCGGCCCGAGCGATAGCCATGATCACAAGCATATGTTAATTTTTCCACTCATGTTGAACTCTTCCATTTTGTCTTATTACACATAGCCTTTCAAAAATCTAACCTACTTCAATATTATCAAAACCACAAAAATTATCAGTTAAAGCGGACTTACTTTTTTTTAGTCGACGTATTAACCAATCATACGAGAAATGGATTGTTGCTGGTCCCAATTTCTGACATGAAAGTCAAATCGAAGACCAAATAATTAAAAACTCTCAATTCAAGTTTCGAGCTTGTGCTTCTACTCCTTGCTAATGTTGCGTTCACCACGACAGTTATATTCAAATATTAATTCCGTGACGGAGCTCAGAAAGTCAACACTTACAATTACTTTACTGTTAGGTTACAGCTGAGTTGATTCACTATGTGCTACGTTATCAAATGAAGTATAAACATTTTATTGAAGATTCTCCAGACAACATTATTGGTATGGACAACAAACTGTACAGCTAAATGAAAGATGAAAAATGAAGGGTCAACTTTAAAAAGCCTGCTCCAGTTGAAGTGCTTCTACAGACACAGACAATGACACGGAGAACTAGTCGTATGAGCAAATGCTGAAACAAATCTTCAATTATGCGCTTACTCACGTTCACTAACATGTCTGTTAACTAGAGGCGCATCCCCAGCGTGTACGTTAACATATAACCACAAGAGAATATATCTCAGATTTTGAGTACAGTTTCAAAGTTCATCTGCGTAAAGTGTAAACGGCAGTGATTACTATGCTAACTGCCACAAATTAAATGCAACTTTCGAGTTGCATACACGCAAACTACTAGGGAATGAGGATCATGCACTAACAAAGAATACACTGGAAAATGAAATATAACAAAAATTAAAATAAGATGATAATCGATACAAATGTAGAGGATGAATATGACATGCTGGACCATCGCCAAGTATGGTGGAAAAGGCTATTTCTTTACTTCTTCTTCCCCAACCACTAAGAGCATTTATAAATCCATATGTGACTTTGTAATGAGCAATTAGTACATTCACATTCACGATGACGAACTGAAGGGTAGAAAGGTACGGTTACAAGTAACAACCGTAGTCACAGTAATATAGTTCAACTAAACAACGGTGAAAATAATAGGGATATAGAAATGACGAAAACTGAATAGTTTACATCGTTCATTTCGAAATACAAAAATACAGATAGAAGATTAAACTTACAAGAAATGAAAAAAATCAGAGAAATTTGACGTTATACTAAGCATATTTTGAGGGGGAAAGCGAGCATCCCCGGTGGGGATACTTCAGCTGACTTCTTTGCTGGGGGACAAAATGTGATTGAGGGGGAAAATCCCCCTCATCACCCCGGTAATTCGCACCCTGCACACGTATAACAAGGTAATATATTGTGTTTTTCATTTATATGCATGACATGTAACACGGCAGCGGATGTTGGTCGTTGGAGAATATTCTGGAATTTTGGTCGTTGGAATGGGATATCACGTGATGGACGAAGCATATTAAATACCCAGTGTTTTTTTTTTTTTTTTTTTTTTTTTTTTACTGAAAAGAAGTTATAGATTGGTTTTAAAACATGGATTTACCGAAACCTTTGAATCTTAGTACAAGAGGTGAAAGTGATTTCACAGAATCGTCATCTTTGCCGAGGACAGAGTGTTTAACATTGCCGGAAGTGACCCCGCAGTTTCTGCCATTGGAAACAGAAGTTACTCCGTCTAAATTGGATGTATTAACGTCTTTACCGGGAACAGTTTTCATCCCAAACGGTGGTGAGCCCGCAACCTCCGCCACTGGAAACAGAATTTAGCCGGGCCAACTTAGATGTATTGACGTCTTTACCACAAACATCCCAACCGGTGGTGAGCCCTCAACCTCCGCCACTGGAAACAGAAGTTTTCCGTCACTTGATGTCGATCATAAAATAGAAGAATATCCCCCTACATCCACACCAACAGTGAGTAATTCCCCATTGCAGAATTGGGAGTTGGAAGAATTTTTAATTTACCATGTGAGTGTACTGTAGAACGAATATCATTGGGATTGTACAGTGCGTCCCACTAGCTTTCGAACCCGAAAAAAAAGGTATAATTTCCGAACAAATATGCATAGGAAAATGAAATTTACAATACACGTACATTGTTTCATGCTGAATACATGACCGTCACAGCAGGTGCTGAAAGTGTCCTCCCTGGACGTCAAGACATGTTTGTACACGGCGTTCCATATTGTGAAAAGTCCGATGTAGAGTCTCCGGTGTGATCTCATGAATCGCATTCTCAATGTTGTTTCGCAACTCTTGCAGTGATCGCGGGTTGTTTCTGTAGACACAACCTTTAAGAAAACCCCATAAGAAGAAATCTGGTGGTGTCAAATCCGGGGATCTTGGCTGCCACAATCCTTTGGAGATTATCCTGTCACCAAAAAATGACTCAATTTCTGCCATGGCCACGTTGGAAGTATGGCATGTTGCTCCGTCTTGTTGGAAATAACCGCGACGCAGTTCTTGATCGTCCAGCTGATTTACAAATTCACTGAAGATGTGTAAGTAAACTTGTGTGTTTACTGTATCTTCAAAGAAGATGGATCCAATGATACGCTGTCGGGAAATTGCACACCAAACTCCCACCTTCAAGGGATGAAGTGGAATCTCATGGTACACATGCAGATTTTCAACGGCCCACATCTGAGTATTCTGCGAGTTCACATAACCGGAGAGATGGAACCAAGCTTCATCTGTGAACCAAGTATAGTCTAGGATTCCTGGATTATCATGCAACAAAGCTTGCAACCAATGGCAATACATCACGCGCTTTTCCCAATCTGTAGTCTTCAACTCCTGGACGACTGTAACGCGATAGGGAAACAACGTGGCTCGTTTGGTGGCTCTTTGCACAGTTGACTTTGACATCCCTACCTCTTGTGATAATCGACGCAGGCTCTTCTTAGGGGACTGCAGAAGACGTTGCCGCACATTCTGTACTGTCTCCTCGGACATCCGTGGACACGCGCCTCCATGTCCCGTAATCAACGTTCCTGTTGTTTCGAACTTGTTCACTAAATGATGTACTGATGATTTCGATGGTCCTTTACGGCATCCAAATTCACGGCAAAATTCACGTTGAACGGTCTGATACGATCCCGATATCCAATATTTTTTACAATGAAGACGCGTCCCTGTACGGTATACAGAATCATCCTCGCGATGCAGCGACTAGAGTCACACTAACACACGCGCACCACGCCAAGCAGTACTTCCCTGGCGCCACCTATCGTCTTTGTTTTGACGTGTGCGCTTCTGTTCAACCCTTTCTCGTATTTAGCATGAAACAAGATACGTGTATTGTGAATTTTATTTTCTTATGTACATTTGTTCGGAAATTATAACGTTTTCTTCGGGTGTGAAAGCTAGTGGGACGCACTGTATAAAAGACTGTATAATATACTGGAAACCAGATGATATATGTATTTGTTTTTCTTGCGGGTAAGGGACGGCAGTCAATGTACACATGATTGCTTGGTGTTGGATACGGAATCTCTTGAACGAAAAGCTATAGATGCCGTAACAAAATATGAGGTTCGTGAAGAATTATTATCAATTTACAGAAAAAAGCATGGACAGCTTTTTGCGATGATATGGAATTTCGTTGAACGTTTCCGAGATCTTGTGTGGGACTTTGAATACAGGCCCACGCTATTGAAACTTTTACTAGAGAAAAATTATGGGAAATACGTGAACATATGGTGAATTGTGTCTTGTTTTCAATTTTAATTGTTTGATTTCCTTTTATTATTATTATTATTAATCATGTATTGTGATAGTGAGAATTATGGACAAAACATTAGTGAAAGTTGAGTTAGAAACTATAACTGTATACTTACGCTCAAATGGAATAAGTAGTATGCAGCATAATCCTGGAAATTTTCTTGAAACGCACTTGTTGAATGATAAGACTTCAGTAGAAATCTTTGAAATCTTTCATAAACGCCATCGTGAAATTTCAATCACAAACTTTATGTTGAAAGCTGGAGATTGTTTAAAAAATACTGAATTTATTGGACAACTTATTCCAGTTGTCATGGAGCGTTCGTGTGAAATTTCAGTTTGCCATAATATGTATATTGTAGACATACAGGGATTTAAGATTTCCTCAAATGAATTCGTGATACGTGAATTTTGTCTTACTGCGTGTGATGATACATTAAATTTCCAGTGTTTAGTAAAAGTACCATATTAATATAACGATTTACCAATAGATTGCCAATAAACAAGCGGGCCGCGGTGGCGTTCACCTCTGGTTCTTGGCGTCCTGGGTTCAAACCCTCTTCCCGCCAAGTGAACTTTGTGGTGGACAAACACCGTGTGCGTGGGTTTTCTCGGGGTTCTCCCGTTTCCTCCCACTTTCTTCATTCCACCATTTCATTCATCTCTCATCATCACCGTCTCCTTTAGCCTAACCGTCATAAACGTGGGACGTAAAACTCAAAAATTTCATTGCCAATAAACAAATCGATTGGCTTACAAAGCACTTGCATGGCTTGGCGTGGTCTAGTAAGACTGGCTATTTCGTATCACATATTCGGAATATTATGTAAGATTTTTGTGCATCAGATGCAAGTTTCCTTTGTAAAGTTGGGGAAAAATCAATTTGAATAAAGAAAATCTTTGCGTTAGCAAACGTTGTGGATCTCGAAAGAAAAGGTTGTCCACCATTAGCAGAATTACAACGTGCCGTTTGTAATGAAATTTGTTCATTTCATAAGCAAGTAGAATCAAAATCGGCATGTGCATATCGAAATGCAGAGCAATTGAATTATTGGTGGAAAAATGAACGATCCACAACCCTTACTAAGGGCATAGCAAGTTTAATGTTTTCATTGTAACAATAAAATTATTGTAAGAAAGAAATATTTTATGGAGAAATAGAAATATATATATATATATATATATATATATATATATATATATATATATATATATTTAAAATGGTATTTATCTATCTATTAAAATGCTACAGTACCAATTAAGAGCGTTGTTGTTGTTGTTGTTGTTGTTGTTAAGGAGGAAGAGACAGTATGCTTCACTAGTAGAGTTGAAGTCTATGATAAAAGGATTTCCATCCTCCTGTCTCTCAGAGGGTTACGCCCTCTCTTTGGCATGCGATTCTTATACACAAAATAGGCGCAAGGAAAGGTAGGGGATGGGCTAGGAGATATTCCTTATTAACTGCTGAAGTGGAGCATCTATTAAAAGGGTTGTGACACATCGTCATTTAATTTTATATTATCGTTTTACAGTTATTTTAATTTATGCTGAAATATATAATACATAGTGCAACAATACCTGTAAGATTGAATAATTATATAGTGAAAAAGGAGAAAAGATGAAATAAATGCAAAAGAAGAAAAGAAACATGTTTAATCATCAGTGCAACAAAATCAAAAATATAGAATAGGTGCAATGTGTGGCCAATGAAATTATGAGGAGTGAAAATGATAAATGAGATGAAGTGCTAGCACGTCACAAACATAAATGTGTTAATCAGACAGATGAAGGGTTATATCTTCTGTCCCGGCGCGACTCGGGACTAATGAACACAAGGGGAAGCCCTTGTTAATGGTGAGGATCTTTAAGCAATAATGGAAAAATATGAGGAATGTGACCGGCAATGAAATAAATGTCGTAGATTTCTCGTTCGTCTGGAGTCAAGTGTGTGCTGTTGATATATAGAGATATAAAGATGTTTAATGGTGAAAGTATGAACCGATAGGCGGAGTCTGTGAGAGCATCGGAGTGAAGAATGTCTAAAAAGAGAGTATGGCATGTGTGTATGCGAGAGTTGATGTATCTAATACGGAGTTCTGAAAGATGTTCTGTAATTTTCGGAAACGAGATATATATTCATAGGTGAGCCATGTGGGATATGGTAGCTTAAGGCGATAAGCTAGACGAATAACATGTCTCTCCAGTATGCAGAGCTTTTCGTAATAAGAAGCAGAAGCATTACACCAGGCAGTATGTCCATAAGTGAGGATAGGACGGAGGAACGCCTTATAGGTGTGAAGCAAAACATCCGCTTTTAAGCCCCAAGTTGTTCCAGTGAGTCTGCGTAAGAGATTCAATCGATTTTTAGCCTTAGCTGTTAGCCTCTTTAGGTGGGTGTTCCAGGTGAGCTTAGAATCGAAGACCACGCCTGAGTAGGTGACAGTTGGTGTAGGATGTATAAGATATCCATCGAGAAGAGTTGGGTTCCTGTGAACTCTGGAACGTCTTTTAGGTAGTAAGAACACTACTGCTTGTGTTTTTCTTTGTTGATAGTTAGATGCCATTTTTTGCCAGGTGATGAAATTATTGAGTGTAGTTTGAAGAGCAGTATTAAGTTGATGTACAGTTTTGCCAAGAGCGAGGAAAGCCGTATCGTCTGCATATTGAAAAGTGAATACATTGAGCGGAGTGGTAGGTATGTCGGAAGCATAAAGTATATACAGTAAGGGCCTAAGTGCTGATCCCTAGGGAACTCCAGTAAACGAAAATACAGGCTGTGGAGGGCGTTCTATAAGAGAACTTCCACTGAAGAAAGATGGTAGTGTGACGAGGGAATAATTTAATATTTAAATTTTTATTAGATGATAAATAATTAATGCACTTTCCAGAATGCCAGAATGCAACAGATGACTTCCTTCTGGAGCCGCCACTACCACGCTTAATACCTTCATTGAGCATGAGAAACAAAATAATGGTATAATATCTCAGGGATTTGAATAATTTATCTCAGGGATTTTTTATGTTACCTTCACCTATGGTCACAGATGCTACCTGTAAAGGAGCATACATGAATTTCAACTAGTTAAAAAAAAAAAAAACTTAAATTTTGTTTATTCTCAAGATGAACAGGTAGCATCCTGTGAGATTCTCCTTTACACTCATAACTGAGGAATTCAATGGTTCTATGGGGCGATACCTTCCCGAGCCCCAACCAGGAAGGTTGTCAGAATACTATAGTTAAGTTCTGGAATGTTTCCTTAACTCTCCATCCTGTAAGAAAAAAAATCTGAAAATCAGCACTTGGGTACTTACCAAACAGGAAAAAGGAAACCCTCTGGCTACAATTAGATGGTACGATTTATTTCATAAATACTGCAGGTTGTTGCACATGAAGGATGATTACACACTTTCACAGACACTAAGATGCGAAAACTCTGAAATGGTGCACCACTGAGCACTGATTAAAAATTATATATTTCACACTTTGTTATTTCGATGTTTAAATATTTGTAATCGGATAAAAACAAATATATACTAGTTAAATATATACGTATTAGATGAATTTACAGGTTCGAACATTTTATATAGCATAAAAAAATGAATTCTATTTTCTCATTTGCTGACAGTTTATTTGTCTGTCTCTTTCATTCCTTCGGTATGAAGATAACCAAGATAAACAAACTAAATACAATCATATGGCGTTGCACAGTTCCATTTTTATATGAAGATAAAGTTCCACTTTCCTGGATAGTCTCTGCACTCTAAAATGAGATTGGACAGTTTATGTGACGATTTACACACTGAATCCTGTTACATCATACTAAGCTCAGTCCAAGGAAATAATGGACAGTCCTCGTCGTACCCAGAATGGTGGTGATAAACTTTAGTGCTCTCAATAGGCACGATAGTGTTATACAGCACAAATACAAATATTCTTACTCTGTCTCCTTCATTAAAAGTTCAGGAGATTCCTGTCCATAGGAGCGGACAGGAAACTAGCTCTTTTGAGACATGCTTGTAAAAATTAAAGATCTTCACTTATGAAGATAAAACATTTGTGCGTTGCACTATGTAAAAATCAACTTACAATACGTTGTACTGCAATTTCCAATATATTAGTGGCCATTGTAGCCTACAGTTTTCTGAAGAAAGCTAGCAGAAACATTTTCACTTCAATATATGTTGGTGTGTGTGAGCACTGAGAACGTTGTATCACAGTTTTAAATTCTTTATATAAAACCACACATGATGATAATGGTTGTAGGATATCAAACAACTGAGTATGTATACACACACACGACTCACGGTATAGAACTTCTGTTCTATACAAATCAACGGAAGTCCACGCAGGTCGTCGTGCTGACGCTTCCGGGTTTCGATCACAACTAACTCTCTGTTTTGCTCTTTTTCTCATCATATCTCTGGAACTTCACCAAAAAGAAAGAGACTCGCTCTTCTCGGAATTGATTTTGGAATTCTCAGTAGCCGGAGGCTAAATCCTGGGTGGTCTCTGCAGTCACAAGCGGCCAGGACCGGCAAAACTGCACATATATATCTCAACACACTTGATAGGTGCTGCCCTCTCTGCAACTAGCGCCAGTTCTGAAAGTTTTTGGACTATAATGTGTCCATTGCAGCGACAAAGGTAAACAAATACATATTTTGTTATTACACACTATATATACAAGATAGTAAACCACCGTAAAACATACACAAAGATATGAAAGGTAAAATCGGATATAATTACACATATATTTACATATTACACTCCATAGTTATAGTATAGGGATTCATTTTTCCATGGCGTTCCCATTCTCGTCTGCAATTTCCGTCTACCATTTCTCCAAGAAGGAGAGAGAAGGAGAATTTGCTGATGCAGACAAATTTTGAAATAAACCAAAGATCTAAATGTCTTTGACGAAAGGAATCACGATTAAAAATCAAAATATGAATTATGACGTACTTTCCAAGAACTTCTGAGCGTAATACGATAGTATTAGTAAAATATATATGGAAATAGTCAAAATAAAATACACAATTTCAAACAAGCAATGCATCTCCGGAAAAGTAGAAAAAGGTCCGCTGGCTTACGACCAAACGACTGACGCTCAACGCCAGAGAGATGAGACATTCTTTTGAAAGGTGTGAAAAGCACACGTATAGAAATTCAAAATACAGCATATCGATGCTAAAATTTTTATGATTTTTGAAACAAAGAGTACAGTGCTTTGTGCGCTCAATGCTTCAAACTAGGGTTTCTTTACAGAGGAAGTCTCCTGCATGTTTCCTACACCATATTCTCTTCCTATTCATAGTTACCCTAGACATTTCTTCTTACTCATAGTAGCAAACATTTTTCAACAGACTTTCAGGACAGAACGCTGTCGCCAAGAAAAAAAATTCGCTGTACACGCTCTTGTTGACTCAAGAACTGCAAGTCTGCGTTATACGAAGTAAATGATATTTTATTTTATTTCCTATATCTTGTATGCAGAATAATCAATAAAATCTCACATTAAGCTATTTACATACTACTTCCCGGTAATGAGATGCATGAGAAAAACATAATCACCTAAATACACCTAAGATAAATACACACATAAAAAATAAGATGAATATCAAAAGAGTATTAATACTACCGTATTTCGCTCTGTGGTGTTTACCAAATATCATATGTTAAATATTACATAATATTTATAATGAAGCTAATTATAAAGCAATTAATTTAATCACAAAATTAACATATTGATATGGAAATGTGCACTCATCTGCATTTTGATATGCAGATGAAGCAGAGGGCACTCGGCTTCACACCAGGCCAAGAAAGCACATTACCAACAGTGACATAAGCATTACGATTTGTAAGAAAAGAGTGAATTAGCCTCAAATAGCACATGAGAAGGTTGAACGACTGAAGTTTTTTAATTAGTCCATAATGCCAAACCTTAAAAAAAAGCCTTTTCTAAATCTTGAGTATAAGACATGAGGGGAATGCTTTGTTATACTGGTTGGTGATGATAGTGTTAAGGCGAAGCAATTGGTCATTTATTGAGAAACGTGGTCTGAAGCCTGCTTGATGAATAGGTGGTACGTTACGTGCTTCCAGGTATGAATGAAGCCGGAACACGAGAATTTTCTCTAGTAGCTTACTGAACACTGATGTATGTTGGATTGGTCTATAAGAGCTGACAGAATGTATAGACTTATTTGCTTTATGAAACATATAAACTTTTGATACTTTCCATTCCAATGGATAGATACCAGTTTGTAGGATGAAATTGTAGATTGCAACAAGGAGGAGCAGCAGCGATTGTGGAGATTCTTGAATATGACGATAACAGACGTTATTAATTCCTGGTGCTGTATTCTTTTTCCTCTTTAGTGCGGTTTGAAGTTCAGCAGTGTTGATAGGTGATGTGAGAGGATGCTCCGGATCAATGACACGCTCTGTGGAAGGCTGCCTAGCATTGATGCTAGATAGGTTTATCCGTTCGGAACGTGTGGAAGTGGCAGGAGGAGTAAATACAGTCTGTAACTGAGTATCAAAGACGTTCTCTTTATCATGATCTGAAAATAGAGGTGTGCCATGGTCAATGAGTGGGTAGGTAGTTTTGGTGTTCTTTTCAGCAAGTTGATTGAAACGCTTCCAATATCTAGAAGGATGTGCATCCCCAGATAAATTATTACATGTTTTAATCCAATTCCTACGTCTATATGCATTCAGATAGTTTTTAACTCTGCGTTGCGACTGACGGTGGCGCTGACGAGACTCATGGTTGCCTGTTCGATAATAGTCGCGAAGATGTTGTCGCGCTTTCTGTGCAAGTGCAAGGTAGGTAGGAGGCAATCTCGGCTTATAAGGGTGTACTTGATTTTCCGGAATATGATGCTGAGAGCTGCGTTGTATTGCAGTAATGATAGTATTGAGACAAGAAGCGAGGTTAATGTCATTAGTAGGTGGTGTTACACTATGAAGTGTATCCTCAATTTCTTGTCGGAATTCAGGCCAATGAGCCTTATCATATCTCAGGACAGAGCGAGACGCAAGTACAGGGCGCGTTGGAAGCCCATGTGTTAATGTTAGTTTTACTGGATGATGGTCACTACCAATAGAGTCGAGCACCTCAAGCTGACATTTATTGATGAGATTCAGAGAAGTAATAACAACATCTGGTGTAGTTTGGTTGTCTTATAGGTCTAGTGTGCTTAGGAAGAACATGAATATAGAGCTCAAGATGGTCAGTTATATACTCTTGAAATTCATCTTTTTCCCTACAACTCCTACTATGGATGTTAATATCTGCCATGATAACGATATTGGAAAAGGTATTCGCTATATATCGGAAATATTCTAACGGTAAAGGTTGGCGTGGTCTAATATAGATTGTACTGAAATTTATAGTTATTGGTGGGAAGTGTATGGAACGAAGTAGGTACTCCGGGATATTATCGAAAGCTTGTGGGGTATATGTTCTAATTGGATACTTTGGAGAATGTCCTATAGCGACTCCACCTTGGCCACGAGCCATGTGGTCGTGATAATCGTGACGTAGTAATAGATATCCAGGAATGCGAGCTAATATATTTGGTTTTAATGCGGTTTCGTTGAGAGCAAATACAGTGATCTGTTCCTCGAGTAACAGAGCTTTTAACAAACGTCGGTGTTGTAAAAATGATCGTATATTAACAAAGAGGAAACTATCTCCATAATGAAATATATATATATATATATATATATATATATATATATGAGTTTATACTGCAGTTTCCAGTGACCCAACATGGAAATGAACATAATTGTTGGAATAGGTGGAATGAAGATTTATATGAAAAAATTGATTTTGCGGCAGAAATGATATGTTGAGTAATATGGGCTCTCTGAAATGGAAAGATGTTTTGAAGTACTAAACTGGTAAAGCGGAGAAAGTCTCCTACTGTTAGTGGAGGTAATATGAATTGATTAGGTTGAACTGTAGTGTCTGTCGTTTTTAATGGTACAGTTAATTCCGGACGTTCAGGTGTTGGTGCTGGTTTAGCTTTGCAACGGTAGCTGCACGTACGATGAAGCCCACTACCACATGTGTTGCATTTAGGTGGTCCTTGTAGAATAGGACAAGTTTTGGTGTCCAATAGCCGCATTTCGGTTGATTAGGACAGTTTGCTGTAGTGTGGTCATTGTATATCTGACACTTTTCGCAGCGAATCGGTAATGGTCCATTAGTCTTAGACGGTTCCACGCGATGTATTCGCTTATATATAGGTGCACCAAATCGAAGGAGGTAATCAATAGTGTCCTGTCGCTGAGATAGAACGCATACTAGATAGGTCGGACCAATATTATTTCTAATGCGAATGCATTTATCAACTGAAATTCCTTCTTGTTTATGTTCCTCCTGAATTTCCGCATCTGTTAGATCGGGTGAAACACCTTTAATTGCAACAGAGAGAAAAGGTAGCTCTCTAGGTGGCGGTGATTGTTTCTGTCTTTTATCCGTTAGCTTAGTAAGTTTAGCGTTCTTACCAAAGATTTCGTTAGAAGCTTTATTGCGTACAGTTTTTCCAAAGTTTGGATCTTTCGATTTTAGTATGTAGCCATTTTTGGTTTTAACTATTTGATCGAGAGTATCCCGGACCCGAGGAACATACTTCATTATTTGGAGAAAGATCATTTTTGGATTGGTGTATTTAGCGTCGTAATCAGTGGGAAGGAAGTGATAAAGTTCGATATGACCTTGTGATGAAAGATTTGGAGACACCGTAGTGGAATTTTTTTGTGGATCGACCTCGATATCCATGGAAGACAGTGGTAAACGGGACCGTATACGTTTCGCAGACTGAGTAGATTCGTTAGATGGATGTCGATCTTTAGATGTATTTGACAAAGGCTCGTTTCCCCATGATAAATGCAGGTTGCGAGTGGATGGCCCGCGGTGTGCCGGTTGTGGTAGAGAAGTACTTGGATTAGAATGAATAGTTTGTGGTAAGCCAGTATGTCGTCCGAGTCTCGATTGTCCAAGTGAGCTGTCAGAGTCCGCCATAGTGATGAAATATCCTAGGGCCGAAGCCAAAATGAGGACGAAGGCGAAAGAAAGTATTATAAGATGACGTTCAAAACGCAAGATGCACTCCGAAAGTGAAAACTTTCGTCAATCCTCTGAGTGCAGTACGTGTGCTTTGCTAACAAATGCGTATTGCAACACTTGATCCTCGCTCGCACATTAACTCACACAAGAGAGGTTTGGCCTCTTGATTCAGTATGATGATTAAGAGCGTTTTCTTTATTTTTTAAGGGTGCGGGAATAGGGTTAATTTCATAATTCTTTATTCATCAATTATTTTACAGGAGCAAAGAGACCTCTACTCCCAGCCACTAGAGGGTTACGCCCTCTCTTTGGCATAGATTCTTGAATAATTTCTACTGATGATAAGATAAATGGAGATGGGCTAAGAGCAGAAAGTATGAACATAAGGAATAGTAATCATAATGTCACAATTTATATTGAAGAAAAAGTAAAGTTGAGGGCAGATATATGATTGAGGTGCTAAGGTGCTAATAGGAATTCAAATACATATAATAAAGAACAATGATGATGGTGATAATGAATGAGGTGAAGTGGTAACATGTCACAGAGTTTGATTAGTGAGAGAGATGCAGGGTTAAATCTTCTGTCCCGGGGCGACTCGGGACTAATGAACACATGGGGAAGCCCTTGTTAATGGTGAGGATCTAGTGCTGAGATGGAAAAAAGATGCGGTATATGATGATCAATGACGTATATATCATATATTTCCCTTTCAGCCGCACGAAGGTGCTCGTGTTTCACATATAGAGATACAAAAATGTTTAAAGGTGAATGTTTGTATCGAGTTTCTCATAGAAAGAAACAGAAGCATTGCACCAAGCGGTATGCCCAAAAGTAAGGATCGGACGGAGGAAGGCTTTATATGTATGAAGCAAAACATCTGCTTTTAGTCCCCAAGATGTTCCTGTGAGACGTCGCAAAATATTTAATCTAAGATTGGCCTTGTCCGTTAGTTATTTCAAGTGGGCATTCCAGCTGAGCTTCGAATCGAAAACAACACCTAGATAGGTAGCAGTGGTGGAAGGGCGTACATGATATCCATCAACAGTTAGTTGTAACAGAGTTGGGTTTCTACGGACTTTGGAACGACGGTTAGGTGGTAGAAATACCAGAGCTTGCGTTTTCTCGGAGTTGATCGTTAACTGCCATTTCTTGCACCACTTGACAAAATTATCGATTGTTGTTTGTAAAGCAATGTTAAGCTGATGCACAGTTTTGCCGAGAGTAAGAAAAGCTGTGTCGTCAGCATATTGAAAAATAAAGACATTACGTGGTACAGAAGGGATATCGGAAGCATACAGTATATATAGTAAAGGACTGAGAGCTGATCCTTGGGGCACTCCAGTAAGAGGAAAAATCGGCCAGGAGAGTGCCGTACCAACTGTAACATAAGCAATGCGATTTGAAATAAAAGAATATATTAACCTGAGATAGCATATAGGAAGATCAAACGACTGCATTTTTTAATGAGGCCATAATGCCAAACCTTATCGAATGCGTTCTCTAAATCCATGAGAATGAGACAGAATGGAAAAGCTTTGTTATATTGATTAGTAATTATTGAGCTGGTCATTTATGGAAAAAACAGGGCGAAATCACGCTTGATGAACAGGTAGCAGAGAAGTGGCGTCAAGATACTTATGGAGTCGGCACACTAGAATTTTTTCCAGTATCTTACTGAAAACTGAGGTGAGTTGGATTGGTCTGTAAGAAGCTACTAAATGTACAGGTTTATTCGGTTAATGGAACCTACATATTTTGGAGACTTTCCAATCTGAGGGGTGAAACCCAGTTCTGAGGATGAAATTATATATTGTGACGAGGAGCAACAAGAGAGATGGCGGTGCTTCTTTGATATGTCTGTAAGATGTATCGATTCCAGGTGCTGTATTCCTTTTCCGTTTTAGAACAGAGTTCAGTTCATCGACAGTGATGGATGAAGTAAGAGGATGCTCTAGGTCTATGATATTCTCCGTGGAAGGTTGTAAGGTAGGAAGACAAGAGATATCTATCCGTTCACAACTTTTGGAAACAGCTGTGGGGGTAAAAACATCATGTAACTGAGCAGCAAAAGCGTTTGCTTTGTCTTCGTCAGAGAAGAGAGGAGTACCGTCGGCTATGAGAGGATAGGTGATTTTAGTGCTTTTGCCAATAAGTTGGTGAAACCGCTTCCAATAGCGAGAAGGATGTGCTTCCTCGGATAAGGTGTTACAAGATTTTATCCAGTTGCGACGTTTATAAGCAACAAGATAATTACGCACCGCTCCTTGCCATTGGTGATGTAGGCGTAAATATGCCTCGTTCCCAGTTCTTTAATATTCTCGAAGATGTCGGCGAGCTTGCTGGATGAGTGGAACGTATGTCAGCGGTAATTTCGGTTTGTGCGGATGCACTTGTTCGGTTGGAATACGATGCTTAGCACTAGTTTGTATTGCCGTAGTGATAGTTGTAAGACATGAAGCTAACTCTGTTTCGTTAGTTGGAGGCGTTTCACTATGAAGTGCGCCCTCCAGCTCTTGCCGGAAAAGAGGCCAATTTGCTTTATCATATCTCGGGACATAATGAGGTGAGATTTCTTGGAGTGGTCGTTGTCCTCGAGTTAGTGTTAGTTTCACTGGATGGTGATCGCTCCCAATTGAGTCTAGAACTTCAAGCTGGCAGTCAGTAAGAAGATTCAGAGACGTAATGACAACATCAGGTGTAGTCTGACTTATAGGGCTGGTGTGCGAAGGTATGACATGAAGATGGAGCTGCAGATTGTCAGTTAAATACTGTTGAAAAGCTACTTTTTCCCGATCACTACGACTATGAATATTAATGTCTGCCATGATAATAATATTCCGGTAATTATTGGCAATGTATCAGAAATACTCTAACGGGATAGGTTGTCGTGATCGAATGAAGATCGTACTAAAATTGATGACTATGGACGGAAAGTAGATAGAGCAAAGGAGGAATTCCGGGAAAGTTCTAAAAGCTGGTGGGTTATACGAGCGAACTGGATACTTAGGAAAAAAGCCTATTGCAACCCCACGAACCAGGTGATCATGATAGTCATGACGTTCTAGTTGATAGCCAGGAATGCGGGCTACCATGCTCGGTTTTAAAGCAGTTTCATTAAGAGCAAAGACATTGATATGTTCCTCCAACAACATTGCTTCTAATAACAGTTTATGCTGCGAAAAGGATCGAATATTGACAAATAAGAAAGTAATCCTTATAATGAAAGATACTATGCAGGTTGTACTAAACTGCAGTTTCCAGAGATCCAATATGAAAATGGACATAGTTGTTGGAATACGTTGCATGTAGATTGATATGGAAGATATATTTTGCGGCAGAAATGATGTGATGAAGAATATTGGCTCGCTGAAAGGGAAATATATTTAGAAGCACAAGACTGATGTAGCGGAGAAATTCTTCGATTGTTAGCGGTGGTAAGATGGATTGGTTTGGTTTAGTGGTCGTGTCAGTAGTTTTTAGCGGTACTGTTATATCCGGATGCTCGGGAGTTGGCTCTGGTTTAGCTTTACAACGATAACTTAGGTTGGGTGAAGTGTTACACTTGGGTGGTCCTTTTAAGTTTGGACATGCTTTGGTTTCATGTAGACCCGAGCAGTATCCACACTTAGAATTTGCTGTAATGTGGTCATTGTACACCTGAAATTTTTCGCAGCGTATAGGTAAAGGTCCCTGAGTTTTAGATGGGTCGACACGGTGTATTTTCTTCTAAATTGGTGCACCGAATTGTAACAGATAATCAATTGTCTCCTGTTGCTTAGAAAGCACCCGGACCATGTAGGTCGGACCATTATTATTTCGAATACGAAAGCATCTGTCTACTGTAATCCCCTCCTGTTTTAGCTCCTCTTGGATTTCAGCATCGGTAAGTTCAGGGGAAACACCCCTAATAACAACCGAGAGATATGGTGGTTTGCGAGGTGGTGGAGGTTGTTTCTGCCGTTTATCTGTTAATTTTGTAAGTTTGACGCTCTTACCGAAGATTTCGTAGGATGCTTTGTTGCGAATGGTAATTCCAAAATTAGGATCTTTCGATTTCAGAATATAGCCGTTTCTAGTGGGGACGATTTGAACGAGAGTATCTCGTACCCGTGGAACGTATTTCATGATTGTAGAAAAATCATTTTAGGATTGGTGAACTTTGTATCGTAGTCTGTAAGAATGAAATGATAAAGAGGATTGGTATTTGACTGTGCAGCGGTAGTAGTTAGAAGCTCTGTAACAGTATTGTTACACTGTTGATTGACTTGAATGTTCATAGATTCCATTGGAGACCGAGACCGTATCCGTTTTGCTGAGTGTATTGAATCATTTGATGGATGTCTCTCTATAGATGTAGACGTTATTGGTTGACTTCCCCAAGAAAAGTGCCGAGTGCGATTAGAAGGTACAATGGGTGCCGTTTGTGCAAGTGCAGAGCTTGAGTTTGCAAGAAGTGTAGCAGGTAATCCGGAATGTCGTCCTAGAATCGATTGTCCGTTAGTGTTGCCAGAGTCTGCCATCGTAATAAGGCAGCCAAGGGCCGAAGCCCAAATGAAAATGAAAGTGAAGAAAAAGATGATGAGATGAGATGAAGTTCAAAAAAGCAAGTCGCCCTCCGAAAGTGAGAACTTCCGTGAACCCTCTAAGTGTTGTATGTGTGCTTTGCTCCCAAATGCGTATTACAACACTTGACCCTTGCTGACACACTAACTAGCACAAGAGAGGTTAGGCTTCTTGATTAGGTGTGATTAAGAGCGTTGAAGTCTATTATATAAGCATTTTCATCCTCCTGCCTCTCAGAGGGTTACGCCCTCTCTTTGGCATGCGATTCTTATACACAAAATAGGCGCAAGGAAAGGTAGGGGATGGGCTAGGAGATATACATTATTAACTGCTGAAGTGGAGCATCTATTAAAAGGGCTGTGACACATCGTCATTTAATTTTATATTATCGTACAGTTATTTTAATTTATTATGAAATATATAATACATAGTGCAACAATACCTGTAAGATTGAATAATTATATAGTGAAAAAGGAGAAAAGATGAAATAAATGCAAAAGAAGAAAAGAAAACTAACATGTTTAATCATCAGTGCAACTAAATCAAAAATATAGAATAGGTGCAATGTGTGGCCAATGAAATTATGCGGAGTTAAAATGATAAATGAGATGAAGTGCTAGCACGTCACAAACATAAATGTGTTAATCAGACAGATGAAGGGTTATATCTTCTGTCTCGGGGCGACTCGGGACTAATGAACATAAGGGGAAGCCCTTGTTAATGGTGAGGATCTTTAAGCAATAATGGAAAAATATGAGGAATGTGATCGGCAATGAAATAAATGTCGTAGATTTCTCGTTCGTCTGGAGTCAAGTGTGTGCTGTTGATATATAGAGATATAAAGATGTTTAATGGTGAAAGTATGAACCGATAGGCGGAGTCTGTGAGAGCATCGGAGTGAAGAATGTCTAAAAAGAGAGTATGGCATGTGTGTATGCGAGAGTTGATGTATCTAATACGGAGTTCTGCTAGATGTTCTGTAATTTTCGGAAACGAGATATATTCATAGGTGAGCCATGTGGGATATGGTAGCTTAAGGCGATAAGCTAGACGAATAACATGTCTCTCCAGTATGCAGAGCTTTTCGTAATAAGAAGCAGAAGCATTACACCAGGCAGTATGTCCATAAGTGAGGATAGGACGGAGGAACGCCTTATAGGTGTGAAGCAAGACATCCGCTTTTAAGCCCCAAGTTGTTCCAGTGAGTCTGCGTAAGAGATTCAATCGATTTTTAGCCTTAGCTGTTAGCCTTTTCAGGTGGGCGTTCCAGGTGAGCTTAGAATCGAAGACCACGCCTGAGTAGGTGACAGTGGGTGTAGGATGTATAAGATATCCATCGATAGCGACTCGGAGAAGAGTTGGGTTCATGTGAACTGTGGAACATCTTTTAGGTGGTAAGAACACTACTGCTTGTGTTTTTTCTTCGTTGATAGTTAGATGCTACTTCTTGCGCCAGGTGATGAAATTATTGAGTGTAGTTTGAAGAGCAGTATTAAGTTGATGTACAGTTTTTCCAAGAGCGAGGAAAGCCGTATCGTCTGCATATTGAAAAGTGAATACATTGAGCGGAGTGGTAGGTATGTCGGAAGCATAAAGTATATACAGTAAGGGCCTAAGTGCTGATTCCTAGGGAACGCCAGTAAACGGAAATACAGGCCAAGAGAGCACATTACCAACAGTTACATAAGCAATACGATTTGTTAGAAAAGAGTGAATGAGCCTCAAATAGCACATGGGAAGGTTGAACGACTGTAGTTTTTAAATTAGTCCATAATACCAAACCTTATCAAAAGCCTTTTCTAAATCCATTAGTATAAGACATGAGGGGAATGCTTTGTTATACTGGTTGGTGATGATAGTGTTAAGGCGAAGCAATTTTTCATTTATTGAGAAACGTGGTCTGAAGCCTGCTTGATGAATATGTAGTTCGTTACGTGCTTCCAGGTATGAATGAAGCCGGCACACGGGAATTTTCTCTAGTAGCTTACTGAACACTGATGTAAGTTGGATTGGTCTATAAGAGCTAACAGAATGTATAGGCTTATTTGGTTTATGAAACATACAAACTTTTGATACTTTCCATTCCAATGGATAGATGCCAGTTTGTAGGATGAAATTGTAGATTGCAACAAGGAGGACCAGCAGCGATTGTGGAGCTTCTTGAATTATTAAGAGCACGGTCACGGTCACGGTCACGGTAATTTTCAAGTTTTGAGTAGAGTATCGGGCCGAATCCCCTGACTCCATGAGTTAGATGGTATAAAATATATGCAACATGTGCAGGTGGTTTGTTGGGTAGTACTATTGTTTTGTTAGGCGTGGTAGACTACATCGGCAACTGTCGCAGAGTAGCTGATAATGATATCAGTGCGAACGCTGGGAAGATATTAAATGCGTGGCGTGCGATAGATATTTCGTAGAGCAAATTCGGTGCCGATGTTAGCTATTGCTGGGTTAATGTGTCTGGGTAAAGTACGCCAGAACTTACTGTGAAGATGTCGCAGTAGTTCTCTAACAGTAGGAAGTTCTAAATCTTTTAGAATTTGTCTGTTTGGTGTATATCTGTCGTAACCAGTGATTATACGACCAGCTCTAGTTTGCACACTTTCAAATGTTTGAAGGTGACTGTATGAATCGTGTTGCCAAGCAGGGCATGCATATGAGAGGGTGGACAGGACTATCATCTTAAGTATGTGAACGCGGACCTCATTAGAAATTGAACTCCAGCGAAAGATGGGATATAACGCTGAGATTTTTCGTAAAGCTCTTTGCTTGATGTCGCTGATATGTGCGGCGAATGTTAGCCCACGGTCTAAAGTCACTCCCAAGTATTTGGCGTGGGTGGCGTGAGGAATGTGTGCGTTCTCATAGATAAGATGTCGAGGGACGCGGATGCGTCTTCGACTGTGGATGACAGCACTACTTTTGTCTGTATTTACTTTAATCCTCCAACGTCTTGCCCATTCCTGAAAACTTGTTTGTTGACGTTGCATATAGATGTAGCATTGTGCAAGGGAGCTACTGGTCGTGAAAAAGGCAGTATCATCGGCGTACGTTGCGACAAAGCAATGTGGTAGGGTCGGAAGATCTGCTGTATATAGAGTATATAAAAGCGGTGAAAGTACAGCGCCCTGTGGAACACCTGCTTCGATAGTCCTAGAGGAGGATTTGACACCGTCAACAGACACATGAAATTTTCTGCCAATGAGGTAAGAACGAAGTAAATGCAGAAGACGATCTGGAAGACCTTGGGTGTATAGTTTATATAGTAAACCTGCAAACCAGACTTTATCAAATGCTTTTGAGACATCCAGATACACTCCAAGGGTGTGTTGTTTTCTGTTGAAAGCCACTGTTAAGTGATCTACTACGCGTACGAGTTGCGTAGTAGTACTATGTTGTGCACGAAACCCAAACTGATGGGATGGTATGAGATCATTATTGACTACATACTGCCTCAGCCTCCAGAGTAACACACGCTCAAATAATTTACTTAAATGTGACAAAAGACTGATCGGCCTATAGTTTTCTGGGAGCAGCGGACTTTTTCCAGGTTTGGGTACAGTAATGATACGAGCTTCCTTCCAGGCCTTTGGGAAGTAGCATAGTTAAAGGATGGCATTAATAAATAGGTTAAGAAGACCAGTAATTTCCTTGTTGGGTGTTTCAGTATCTCAGTTCTAATCCCATCAGGCCCAGATGCTGTCCTTGCCGGCAGACGTTTGATATGTCTTTTTATTTCCCGAGGTGTTACTAAAGTGATATCATCTACAGGGTTTTGTTTAGTTATGGTATATAATGTGGTTCGGATGTGCTGTTGGAAATAAGGATTGAGAATTGCTCTATTGGGCTGAAACTGTTCTTCCAAAGAGTCGGCGAAAATATCCGCTTGTGACTGAGGGTCTTGAGTCAGTCCTTGAGGTCCTTGTATGACTCTAGCTTTTGAAGCGTTTGTAGTACATTGGAATGCTTTGGAGTACGTCCAGATTTTGCGATCATTTACGGTAACATTGCGAAAAGTGTCTTCTCAGTATTGTTGGTTTTGTCGCATAGTAAGCACCTTGAGCTTTGCACGCAGTTTGTTCCATAGTGTCTTATATGCTGGATGTAGTGTGTGCTGCTATCGACGCCTAGCCCATCGTTTTAGATGAATATACAGGTGTAGATGAAAACTGTCGCATTGACCGGTTTGGGTTGAAGAGATTTTGATGGTGGTACTTGCTGTCTGTGCAGTACGGAGTGCTAAAGTGACGTGGGAAACTGCTTGTTCTATGTCCTCAATGGTGGCGGGTCTATCTCGTAGATCGATCATAGTGTTTAGTTCCCGTTTAAATACATCCCAATCAGTTTCTATTTGTTTGATGAGAGGGGTGGTGTGTTCGAGGCTGCGGTGTGAAACGTGGAAAATGGCAGGGTCATGATCAGAGTCTAAATCCGAGATGACATAAGGATGTATAGTAAAGGATACGTCTTTGCAAAGAGCGACATCAAGCACATCGGGTTGACCACCGAATTTTGTATGGTGAGTCGGGTCTCGTGGGGCACTGATGATGAAATTGGACGTTAGAATATATTGGTGTAAGGCGTCTCCTGCGTTGTTAGGTTTAATTGAGTGCCATTCGCCATGCTTAGCATTAAGATCTCCAGCCAAGATGACTTTTGCTCCTAAGCTAGCTATGATATCAAAGTCTGTGGGCTCTAGTTGTGTGGCTGGTGACCTGTACCCAGTGACCAATATTAGTGGAACGCGTGGAGTTATTAGCTCAACAGCAAGGGCCTCCAAAGTAAGTAGGGATGGTATTGTAAACAACCTGACTGGGAATGACTTTTTGATTATATGTAATAATCCTTCTTTCTGTCTACCCACTCTATCCTGTCTGTACACAATGTAGTTAGGTAAGCGCCAACTAGTGATTCGAGCAGTAAAATGCGTTTCTTGTATAAACATAATATCAACTTTATGTTGGATGAGAAATCTAATAAGCAGGTGTTTCTGCCCTTCGAGACCATCTGCATTCCACGTAGCAAGAATAAGGGAATGATGGAGAACCTTGGATTTAGAAGCAGCCATCGTCAACAATTTCCGCTATAGTTTCTATTACAACTGCAGCCTTAGAAGCTGAATCGACTGCTTGTCGGAATCGCGTAATTCCATGTTTGATATGTTTGATATGAGTTATTATTTAACGGAAAAGTAATTCCTTGAGGAAGGAAAGAACGGACTTTAACTCCAGATCTTCTTTAGAGTTCTCTTGATTGAGTGCAGAAGTTGACTGGATGTTGGAAGAAATGGGAGCTTCAGGATCATTATCTGCAGCCATTGGCTGGTTATTAACAGAAGTGGGAATGGAGATTTTCTCTGTCGTTGGTTCTTGTAAATTTTTCTTGGGTGCTTCAGGGTGTTTCTTCGGCTGCTTTGCCGGTAATTTTAGTGCTTCAGTGTAAGACTTAAATACCGGGCAAC
This sequence comes from Thermobia domestica, assembly GCF_964235325.1. Classification (NCBI taxonomy): domain Eukaryota; kingdom Metazoa; phylum Arthropoda; class Insecta; order Zygentoma; family Lepismatidae; genus Thermobia; species Thermobia domestica. Next base: position 294,589,180 of record NC_137459.1, on the reverse strand, counting down.
CACGGTAATTTGCCGGGTGATCCCCCTGACAATTTGCACAAGTGACGGGTGTTGATGTGTCTGGTTTACTGCAAGACTGTGTGAAATGCAGTTGTCCACATTTGAGACACCTCGGGTGAGCTTGGCAGGTATCTTGAGAATGCCCCAAGCGTTGGTACCTGTAACATTGCAGCACTGAAGGAGGCTTATAGTGTTCGATCTGAACCTTGTAGTGTAGCAAGTTATTAATTACATTTATCTCTTTAACAGCTGCAGTTCTCTCCAAAGCTACCAAGAACAGTGGCATCAGTATTTTCTTATCATCAGTCTTGCTTTTGCGAGACATTTGGTGGACACTTATTGGTGTGAAGCCTAATCGTATAAGTTCTTCCTTCAGGTCATCTAGTTCGGTGTCAATAGGCAGTTTACGGACAACTATCTTTATGGGCCTTTCATTTTTTGCTACTCCTGTGGCATATTCAGTATTGTCTGTTTGTTCGGGTGACAAAACAGCGAACTTATTGCTAGTGGGAAGAGGTGGATATTCTTGGGTGCTATTAAATTGTTTTTCAGCCTTGTTGAGATTTTCCAAAGAAGACCTACGCCGGTTAAGTGTTCCCACTACTGTGAAATCCATATCTTCAGTGTTTTTCGGCCTTTTTCTCAGATTGGGCTTTTTTCTCAGATTTGACTGGTCTCTTCGGAGAGACCATCTTTATACTTAAAGTAGGAGATGGCTCCAGCTTAGCAGAAAAGGGGGTAGCGATGTACCTCTTAAATGGGTTGTTCTTAGAGCAATGCTCTAAGTTTGTAGGTTACTAATCTGCTTCCTCCAAAGAGGAAGCACAAAAAGTAATCGATAACCAGTAGAGATGCCTAAGTCGACAACTAATTTCGCTTGTCTCTACCTCCGAAGAGGAGAGTAACAAAATAAATCGTGAAACCAAAAGAAAAAGCAAGGTCGTCCACAGTGTAAGATCAAGTTGGTGGTAGCCTCCGTGGAGGCTTAAAATCAATTCGACGGTTGTTTCCTTGAACTCAAAGAGCCAAGTAATCCAACCGTATAAGATGTTCGCGACTACAATAAACCAATGGAGATGGAATACCTAAGTGACTTGGTTATTTTTCTCCGCCAGCTACGGATACCCTATTTTTTTACCTGGTTAGAGATTCCAGGTGGCCAGTTCATTAAGAGCTTAGCTTAGCTTAGCTTAGCTTGAAAGTGTGGTTTTGTGTCGAGTATCGGACAAAAGTCCCTGACTCGATGACAGCTATAGAAAAGAAAATGATTAGACCTGTGGGGGTGAGTTAGAATATGAGATACGACGACGTCATGTGACCTTCAGCTACAACTGTCGCAGTGATGGGGAGAGTGTGGGTAAAGAGTTATGCTACAACCGTGGCGTCCTGTAAGTTCGTCAGTGTGTATGCGCTGTGCCAATGGCTGCTATAGCGGGGTTGAAGTGGCGGAGGAGGTTGGCCCAAAAACGAGTATGGTGTTGATGTAACACGTCCCGGATAGGATATATGTTTAAGTCCTCTAAAAGTTGACGATTACGCGTATATCGGTCATGGCCTGTTGTGATACGAGCTGCCCTGGTTTGCACACTCTCGACCGTGCGCAAGTGACTGAGTGCCGCATGTTGCCATGCTGGACATGCGTAGATGATTGTGGACAAAATTACCATTTTAAAGACGTGGAGTCTTGTTTCATGACTTAAGGCACTGCAACGCAGAATAGTATAGAGGGCAGACAATTTTCGAAGGGCTCGGTGTTTAATGTCCCTGATATGAAGACCAAAAGTAGGGCCTCGATCTAATATAACTCCCAAGTATTTAGCATGCAGACGGTGCAGAACTTCAATGTTGTCATAGTATAAACGATGGATGGCTCTGCTGCGTCTTTTGCTATAGCAGACTGCAACGCTCTTATCCGCGTTGATTTTTAGGTGCCAGATGGTAGCCCAACGTTGAAAGACATTGAGTTGGCACTGCATGCAGTGGTAGGAAAGACGAAGATTGCTGCTGTTCGTAAAGAAAGCAGTGTCATCAGCGTATGTTGCAGGAAAACAGTGTGGCACAATGGGTAAGTCTGCGGTGTATAAGGTGTAAAGCAGAGGCGAAAGAACCGCGCCTTGAGGCACACCAGCTTGAATTGGTTTGGGAGCAGACTTGATCTCTCCCACAGAGAAATGGAAAAAGCGATGAAAGAGGTATGAAGTGAGGAGTTTGAGATAAGGTAAAGAGAAGCCTTGTAAGCGAAGTTTATAAATGAGGTCTGGTAACCACACTTTATCAAACGCCTTCGAGATATCAAGATATACACCCACAACATATTGTCGTCGATTAAAAGAGGTAGTCAGGTGGTCGACTACCCTCACTAATTGGCTTGTTGTGTTGTGGTTAACACGAAAACCAAATTGATGGTGGGGGAGTATATCTAGAGTGGTGACGTGCTCGTGAAGTCGGGCGAGAAGCACTCGTTCGAAGAGTTTGCTCACATGAGATAATAGGCTAATTGGTGTATAGTTTTCTGGGAGAGTCGGATTTTTACCTTGTTTAGGGAGAAGAATGACTTTCGCTTCTTTCCAAGCACGGGGAAAGTAGCAAACCTGAAGGATGCCTGTAAATAAAGCAGGAAGATAAAGGAGTAGCTTCTGTGTCCCATGTTTTAGTAGTTCGGGGCGGATCTGATCAACTCCAGGCGCTTTTTTGTTGGGCAAGTGACAAATTTGACGCTCAACTTCCCTTGGTGTTACGACCTCAGGCAGGGGAAGTATTGGTTGAAAATGGAGCATGCACATAGTGGCCCGAATGTCCTGCCGAATGTGAGGAACGACAGGAGTCGCATTAGGTGTAAACTGGCGCTCTATAGATTCAGCAAATAGGTCTGCTTGCCCTTGGTCGTCATGTATGACCCCATGCGGACCTTGCAGTATTTGAGTTTGACTAGAAGTCTCTCGGCGCTGGAAAAGGCGGGAATACTGCCAGATTTTAATGTCATTAAGTGTGACCTCACGAAAAAGTGTCTCCCGGTACTGCTCGTTTTGTCGTCTAGTGATGGTCTTGATTTTGCGGCTTAAGGTGTTCCATAGTGTTTTGTAGAGTGGATGTCTGGTGCGCTGCCAAGTACTTCGAGACCAGCGTTTGAGATGGATATAAAGACGAAGTAATGGAGAGTCACAGTGTGGATCGGACTGCGAGTCAGGAATTTTTGATGTGCTGAGGGAGTCAGCCGTACGTAGAGCAAGTGTGAGATGGGCGACCGCCTGATCAATTTCCGCAGGAGTATTTGGACGAGCGGCTATGTCGAGGAAAGAGTTTAATTCCTGCTTATAGACATCCCAGTTCGTAGTTCGGGAGATATGAGCGGGTGAAGGACGGGAGATATGAAGATGCGAAATTTTGAAAAGGATCGGATCATGATCTGAGTCCAGTGCTGAGATCACGTAAGGACGTGTAGCTAAGATGGTATCTTTGCTTAGAACTATGTCCAACACATCCGGTTCTCCGCCTGCTTTAGGATGGTGAGTTGGATCAGGTGGCCCATAGGCAATGAATGGAGATGTGTGCAGATACCGGTGTAATATTCGTCCGTTTTCGTTGGAACGTCTGGAGTGCCATTTCCCATGTTTTGCATTGAAGTCCCCTTCCAATATGATTTTGGGGCCCAAAGTCGAGATGGCGTCGAAATCATTGGGATCTAAGACATGTGCTGGAGAACGGTAGCCCGTGACCAATATGAGAGGAATCCCGGGAAAGAAGACTTATATAGCAAGAGCTTCTAGTGTGTGTAACGGGGGTAAGAGAAGTTGTCTAGCCTTGAAACTTCGTTTCAGGGCAATCAGTAATCCTCCTTTCCGTCCTTGAACTCGATCGAGGCGAAATAATTGGTAGTTGGGCAGTCTCCAGTGTGTAACCTGGGCAGTGAAGTGAGTTTCCTGTATAAGTATGATATCTACCTGATGTCCTGCTAGAAAACGAATTAGGAGACGCTTCTGGTCGGTAAGACCATCTGCATTCTAGGTTACAACAGTTATAGTGTGATGAATGAGTGGTTGGTTAGAAGCAGCCATCAGCAATCATATCAGCAAATGTCTCTATGACGACAGCAGCCTTGGACGCAAGAGCCGTGGCTTCCCGAAGTCTAGTAAATCCTTTCTTGATATGAGAGATAATGCGGCCAAAGTTGAAGGTTTTGATGTAAGTGAGGAGTGAGTGGAGATTAAAGTCATTAACGGATGGTGTAGACGCACTATCTGGTGTGCCGGACGTAGAGGGAGCATCCTGATTTGGTGGTGGAGGTCGGTCGCTGCGAGGTGCCTTATTGTCCAGTGAAGTTGATACAGTAGGACCGGAGCTGCGGCCAGAAGGAGTTGATTTCTTGAGAGCATCTGAGTAGGAGCGAAAGACGGGACAACCGCGATAAATGGCTGGATGGTCCCCTCCGCAGTTTGCACAGGTTGCTGGCGTAGATGCATCTGGTTTGGCACAGGCTTTCTTAAAATGACTTTGCCCACACTTGACACACTTAGGTTGAGCTTTGCAAGTATCTTGTGAATGACCAAGACGTTGGCAGCGGTAACACTGCAGAACACTCGGCGGCCGATAGGGCTCAAATGAAACTTTATAATGAAGCAATCCAGATATGTTGTAGATCTCCTGTATATTTGGAATTTTCTCGAGGGAGATGAGAAAAAGTGGCATGAGGACTCTATCTCCACCAGTGGGGCCCAGACGAGACATTTGATGAATCGTGAGCGGCTTAAAGCCTAAAGTGAATAGTGCAGACTGAAGATCAGGGACGTCGGTATCGATGGGTAATTTGCGAACGACAACCTTTACGGGTCGGTCACTTTTGGCGATGCCAGTAGCGTATTTAGTTTTCGTTTGTTCGCAGTAGTTTTTTATAGTTGTGAAATCGTCCCTAGAAGATACCTGAATCACGATACGTTCTTTGTTATGCCGAACCTGAGGCGATTCTCTGAAGGTCTTGCAAAGCCTTTTGGTAAAGTTGTAAGTATTTTGGATGCCGTAAATGTAAATAGGTGGTGGTTTAACCTCTTTGGTGGGTTTGGGTCTTGGCTCTATCACAGGAGACCCGTCAGCTGTAAGAGTAGAGAGAGGCTCAAATCTGTTGCTCATTGGTAAAGCAGGGAAGTCTGATGATTGTTGTTGGCTCAGTGTGGACTCCAAGGACGAGCGACGTCGCTTCGGTGTAGTAACCAGGGTAAAGTCCATAGCATTGTCGTCCTGCGGTGGAGCAAGGGATGGAACGTCAGGCGCTGACAGGTTAGTTGATGATCGTCGTGGCTCGGTAGTAGCGCCGGAGGTGGTGGGCCGCCCCAGTGGGACAAGAAAGTCCTCAGGCCGGTATTGAGATCTGCTGACTTTCTTCGTGGGTATCTTAGTCTTCTTTTTCGAGATGACTGGGTTGGACGTAGCCATCATAGGAGCAGAGATGATGAGTGAAAATGATATGTCACAAATATAGGCTACCCTCTGAAAAGGAGAGTAACTTAATAAATCGTTTAGCCAAGAGAAATAGCAGGGTCGTCAACATATAATAACAATTTGGTGTGCCAACCTCCGTGGAGGTTTAAAAATAATTCGACGGTTGCTTCCTTCACCTCTACGAGGTAAGTAATTCAACCGTATATACGAAGATCGCGACTAAATTCAACCAATGGGCATGGAATGCCTAAATGACTCGCTTATTTTTCTCCGCCAGCTACAGATACCCTATTTTTTACCTGGTTAGAGATTCCAGGTGGCTAGTTCTCATTAAGAGCGTTTTTTTAAAGGAGAATAGGAATATTGACTTTTATCAATGCAATATGTTACTGGAAAATTATATAATTCTCCTGCCTCTCAGAGGGTTACGCCCTCTCTGTGGCATGTGATTTTCTATACAAATGTAGTTATGAAAAGAATGGGATGGGCTAAGTGAAGTTTGTTATTAACATCGGTATCTGGGCATCAGTTTTCAAAAGGGTTATAGCATCATTTTTTTAACACTTTATTTATTTTCATTTATATTTTTATGATACAATGAAAATATAAATAAGTTTATGATACAAGAAGTTAGTACAATGAAAATACCACATGTGAATATACAATGAAGGATAAAGAAATTAAATAAGGTAAGAAAATGATAAGTACAGGTTATCCCGCGAATAGCGAAATATAATTGAGGAGAAAATAGGTGCAAATATGCAAGAATACCAATATACTGTGAGATAGTGCTTGTGTGAAAATGTACGATAATGAAAATGAAAGATGAGATGAAGTGCTTTCACATCACAAACAGATAGAAATTAGTCAGACAGATGCAGGTTAAATCTTCTGTCCCGGGGCGACTCGGAACTAATGATCACAGGGGGAAGCCCTCTGTGTTAAGATGGAAAAACATGAGGAATATGAGCATGAATGACATAAATGGCATAAGTGTCGCGTTCTGCTACTGTGAGGTTTGTATGGCGGACATATAAGGAAATGAGTATATTCAATGGGGTATGCTTGTAACGAAATGCAGCATCAGTGAGAGCATCAGTTCGAAGAATATCCAGGAATAGTGGATGGCCCGTTTCGATTCGAGATGTAATGTACCGATTACGAAGTGGTGCAATCTGGTCTGTGATCTTCGGAAAGTCGATATATTCATACGTGAGCCACGTAGGATACGGAAATTTAATTCGATGAGCTAGTCGAATAGCATGACGCTCCAATATGCAAAGTTTTTCGTAGAAGGAAGTAGAAGCATTGCAACAGGCCGTATGTCCGAAAGTGAGAATAGGTCTGAGAAACATCTTATAAGTATGGAGTAGGACATCGGGTTTGAGGCCCCAAGATATGCCTGTAAGACGACGTAAAAGATTTAATCTAATAGTAGCCTTAGCTCTCAGTTTTTGCAAGTGTGCATTCCAAGTCAGTTTTGAATCGAAAACTACACCCAAGTACGTAGCAGTGTTGGTAGGGCGTACAAGATACCCATCGACAGTTACTCGCAAGAGTGTCGGATTTCGGTAGACTCTGGAACGTCTGTTAGGTGGTAGGAAGACCAGGGCTTGCGTTTTGTCATTGTTGATAGTTAAATGCCATCTCTGGCACCACTTGATGAAGTTATCGAGAGTTGTTTGTAGAGCTCGGCTAATATTCTGGACAGTGCTGCCAAGTGCAAGAAAAGCTGTATCGTCTGCATATTGGAAAGTGAAAACATTACGTGGTACTGAAGGAATGTCAGAAGCGTATAGAATATATAATAATGGGCTGAGTGCATATCCTTGTGGAAGTCCAGTAAGTGGAAATATAGGCCAAGAGAGTGTATTGCCAACTGCGACATACGCAATCCGATTTGTAATGAAAGAGTAGATTAACCTTAAATAGCAGATAGGAAGTTTAAATGACTGCAGTTTCTTAATTAGACCATAGTGCCAAACTTTATCGAAAGCCTTCTCCAAGTCCATTAGTATGAGGCAGGAAGGAAAGCCTTTGTTAAACTGATTTGCAATTAAGGTGCTGAGACGTAGGAGTTGATCATAGATGGAGAATCTAGGTCGAAATCCTGCTTGATGAATAGGTAGGAGACTAGTAGTTTCAAGGTATTTATGAAGTCGGCAGACGAGAATTTTTTCCAAGAGTTTGCTGAATACAGAGGTGAGTTGAATTGGTCTGTATGAAGAAACAGAATGTACAGGCTTATTTGGTTTATGAAACATGCAAACTTTTGATACTTTCCAATCAGGGGGATAGAAACCAGTTTGAAGAATGAAAGTATATATTGTTGCCAGGATGAGGAGAAAGGAGTATGGAGCTTCTTTTATGTGTCGATAAGATATATTGTCAATCCCAGGCGCTGTGTTCTTCTTCCTCTTTAATGCAGTATGGAGTTCATCTATAGTAATGGGTGCAGTGAGTGGATGCTCAGTATCAATGACATGATTTGTTGAAGGTTGTAAAGCGGGAACGCAAGAGAGATCTTTTCGTTTAGAGCGTTTTGAGGCCGCTGTTGGTGTAAAAACAGTCTGGAGCTGTGAAGCAAAGGCATTTGCTTTTTCTTCGTCGGAGAAAAGAGGAATGCCATCTGCAACTAACGGATAGGTTATTGTGGTGTTCTTGTCAGTCAGTTGATTAAATCGCTTCCAGTAGCGAGATGGATGCGCTTCCTCGGATAAGGTGTTACATGTTTTGATCCAATTGCGGCGTTTATATGTAACAAGGTAGCTATGAACAGCTCATTGCCATTGGCGATGCTGCATGCCTCATTCCCGGTTCGATAATATTCCCGAAGATGTTTTCGGGCTTTCTGGATGAGCGTAAGATATGATGGTGGTAGGGCCGGTTTATGAGGCTGTACTTGCTACGTCGGAATGTGCTGAAGGGCACTGGTTTGAATTGATGTAGTAATAGTAGAAAGACAGGAAGCAAGTTCAGGTTCAGTAGTTGGAGACTTTATACTAGAAATAGAGTGCTCTAGATCTTCCCGGAAATGAGGCCAATTTGCTTTATCATACCTCGGAACTAGACGAGGTGCATGTACTGGGCGTGGGGGTTGTCCCCGAGTGAATGTTAGTTTAACTGGATGGTGATCACTGCCAATAGAGTCTAGTACTGCAAGTTGACAATCGTCAAGGAGATTCATAGAGGTAATGACGACATCCGGTGTAGTTTGACTGATAGGTCTGGTGTGTGCAGGCAAAATATGAAGATGGAGCTGAAGATCGTTACTTAAGTACTCCTGAAAGTCTGATTTTTCGCGATTAGTTCGACTATGGATATTAATGTCCGCCATGATTATAATATTTCGAAAATTGTTGACTATGTATCGGAAATATTCTAATGGTATAGGTTGACGTGGTCTGACATAGATTGTACTAAAATTGATAATGATTGATGGAAAGTATATGCTGAGTAGTAGGTACTCCGGGAGATAAGCCAAGGCATGTGGAGTATATGCTCGAACTGGATACTTAGGAAAATATCCTAATGCTACTCCTCCTTGAGCCCGTAGAGCTTCATCTTGGAAGTCGCAGCGCTTTAGTTCATACCCAGGAATACGAGCAAACATACTCGGTTTTAAGGCGGTTTCGTTTAAAGCAAAAACATTAATTTGTTCTTCTAGTAATAAAGCTTCTAGTAATAGCTTATGTTGACAAAAAGATCGAATATTAACAAATAGAAATGAAATCCCCATTATGGAGAAGACTGTGCAGATGGTTTTAAACAGCGGTTTCCAGGGTTCCAATGTGAAAATGCACATAATTGTTAGAGTAAGTTGCATGAAGATTAACGTTAAAAAATTGATTTAGCAGCAGAAATGATGTGTTGAATAATAAGAGCTCGCTGGAAAGGAAAGATGTTTTGTAGCACCAGGGTAACGTAGCGTATCAGGTCTTCGACAGTTAGAGGAGGTAATATTGATTGTGTAGGTGGTGTGGTTTTCTCGGGTGTTTTTAATGGGACAGTTAGTTCCGGATGCTCAGGTGTGGGTGCTGGTTTACCCTTACACCGATAACTATATGTAGGATGAAGCCCACTGCCACACGTATTGCATTTTGGTGGTCCTTTTAAGTTGGGGCAGGTTTTAGTGTCATGAAGCCCAGAGCAGTAACCACATTTAGGTTGATTACGACAATTGGCCGTAGTGTGGTCATTGTATAACTGACACTTTTCGCAACGAATTGGTAGTGGACCCTGCGTTCTAGATGGTTCGACGAGATGAATTTTCTTATATATGGGTGCACCAAATCTCAGAAGATAGTCAATAGAATCTTGCCGTTGCGATAGAATTCATACCATATATGTTGATCCATTATTATTCCGAATACGAATACACTTATCAACTGAAATCCCCTCTTGTGCTAATTCGTCTTGAATTTCTTCATCAGTTAAATCGGGGGAGACACCCCTAATGACAACTGACAGGTAAGGTGGCTTTCTAGGAGGTGGCTGCTGTTTCGGTCGCTTATCGGTGAGTTTGGTAAGCTTAACGTTCTTGCCAAAAATTTCGTGAGAAGCATTATTTCGGACTGTGATACCAAAATTCGGATCTTTAGACTTCAATATATAGCCATTTTTGGTTTTGACGATTTGAACTAGGGTGTCACGTACCCGAGGAACACACTTTACGATTTGCAGAAAAATCATTTTAGGGTTTGTGTACTTAGCATCAAAATCGGTAAGATGTAATGAAAAAGAGTGGCGTGAGATGAAATAGTAGTAGATACAGCAGACGATGCACCTGTATGTTGTCGTTGATCGACTTCGATGTCCATTGATGCTACTGGTGATCGAGACCTGATGCGTTTCGCGGATTGCGTAGATTCGTTAGATGGATGCCTATCTCGCGATACACTAATTGGTTCATGACCCCAAGAAAAGTGTCTGGTACGAGTGCGACTGGATTGACCGGTATGTGCAGGTTGTGATAATGAAGTACTGGGAATAGGAGATATAGCTGGTAAGCCCGAGTGTCTGCCAAGATTCGTTTGTCCATTGATATTGCCAGAGTCTGCCATCGTGATGATACAGCCTAGGGCCGTAGCCCAAATGAAAATGAAAATGAAAGAGATGATGAAATGAGGTTCAAAAGACAAGATGCCCTCCGAAAGTGAAAACTTCCGTCAACCCTCTGAGTGCCGTATGTGTGCTGTGCTCACAAATGCGTATTACAACACTTGGTCCTCGCTAGCACATTAACTAACACAGGAGAGGTTAGACTACTTGATTCAGTATGATTAAGAGCACGGTCATGGTCACGGTCACGGTAATTTTGTGGTTATGTATAGAGTATTGGGCCGGAGCCCCTGACTCCATGAGTAATATGGTATAAAGAATATATCAAGATGTGCTGGTGGTTTGCTGGATGTTACTATTGTTTTGGTATGTATGGAAGACTACATCTGCAACTGTCGCAGAGTAGCTGATTATGACATTTTTACCAGTTCTGGAGAGATTTTAAATGCGTGGTGTTCGATGGACGTGCCGATGTGCGCATTCGGTGCCGATATTAGCTATAGGCGGATTTATATGTCTGGGTAAAGTACGCCAGAGCTTATTGTGGAGATGCCGTAGAACGTCTCTGACAGTGGGTAGCTCTAAGTCTTCCAGGATCTGGCTGTTTCGTGTATATCTGTCGTGACCAGTGATTATACGACCAGCTCGAGTTTGCACACTTTCCAGAGCTTGTACGTGACTATGGGAAGCATGTTGCCAGGCAGGGCATGCATAAGAGATGGAAGACAGGATTATCATTTTGAAGATGTGAACTCTGACCTCGTGAGAAATGGAGCTACAGCGCAAGATGGGGTACAACGCTGAGATTTTTCGTAATGCTCTCTGTTTTATGTCTCTAATGTGTGTGGCGAACGTTAGACCACGATCTAAAGTTACACCCAAATATTTGGCGTGCGTAGCATGAGGAATGCGTGTGTTCTCATAGTTTAGATTTCGATGGACGCGGATGCGTCTCCGACTGTGGATGACAGCACAGCTTTTGTCGGCATTAATTTTGATTCTCCAACGTCTTGCCCATTCTTGAAAACCTATGAGTTGGCGTTGCATGTATATGTAACACTGTGCAAGTGAGCTACTGGTCGTGAAAAAGGCAGTATCGTCGGCGTAAGTTGCAACAAAGCAATGGGGTAAGATCGGGATATCTGCTGTGTACAGATTATATAAAAGCGGTGAAAGTACAGCGCCTTGTGGAACACCTGCTTTAATAGGTCTAGACGTGGATTTAACACCGTCAACAGACACATGGAATTTTCTGCCAATGAGGTAGGAACGCAGTAAATGCAGAAAACGATCTGAAAAACCTTGCGTGTATAGTTTGTATAAAAGTCCAGCTAACCATACTTTATAAAAAGCTTTTGAGACATCCAGGTAGACTCCAAGGGTGTGTTGTTTCCTGTTGAAAGCCACTGTTAAATGATCCACTACTCGCACGAGTTGTGTAGTAGTGCTATGTTGTGCACGAAACCCGAACTGATGAAATGGTAGAAGGTCTCCAGTAGCTGCATGCTGTTTCAGCCTCCAGAGAAACACACGTTCAAAGAGTTTACTTATGTGTGACAAAAGACTTATTGGCCTATAGTTTTCCGGGAGAAGTGGATTCTTCCCGGGCTAGGGGATGGTAATAATACGAGCTTCCTTCCAGGTCTTCGGGAAATAGCATAAGTGAAAGATGGCATTGAATTAATACGTTAGAAAACCAGTAGTTTTCTGGTTGGATGTTTTAGGATATCAGATCGAATTCTGTCGGGCCCGGATGCTGTCTTCGCCGGCAGACATTTGATATGTCTTTCTATTTCTCGAGGTGTAACTAAGATGATGCCATGTATAGGGTTTTGTGTAGTTAGGCTATGTAGTGTGGTTTGGATGTGCTGTTTGAGATAGGGATCAAGACGTGATCTGTTAGGCTGGAACTGTTCTTCCAGGGAGTCAATGAAAATATCCGCTTGCGTCTGTGGGTCTTGAGTCAGTCCTTGTGGGCCTTGAATTACTCTAGCTCTGGAAGCATTTGTAGCACGCTGAAAGGATTTAGAGAATGTCCAAATTTTTCGATCATTTGCTGTGATATTTCGAAAAGTATCTTCCCAGTACTGTTGATTTTGTCGCTGTGTGAGCATCTTGAGCTTCGCACGCAGTTTATTCCATAATGTTTTGTATGCTGGATGTAGTGTGTGCTGCCATCGGCGTCTAGCCCAACGTTTTAAATGAAGATAGATCTGCAGATGTAGACTGTCGCATTGTCCTGTGTGCGTTGGAGAGATTTTGGTAGTGGAGCTCGCTGCCTCTGCTATTCGAAGTGCTAATGTGATGTGAGAAACCGCTTGGTCGATGTCCTCAATAGTAGCTGGCCGATCTCGGGGATCGATCATAGTGTTTAGTTTTTGTTTAAAGATATCCCAATCGGTTTTTATTTGCTTAAAAATAGGGGCACAATGGGCAATGCTGCGGTGTGAGACGTGAAAATGATTGGATCATGGTCAGAGTCTAAATCTGAGATGACATAAGGATGGACAGTAAAGGACACGTCTTTACAAAGAGCGACGTCAAGCACATCGGGTTGTCCACCGAACTTTGGATGATGAGTTGGGTCTGGCGGAGCACTGATGTTGAAGTTGGACGTGAGGAGGTATTGGTGTAAATCGTCTCCAGCACTGTTTGAAGTAATCGAGTTCCATTCTCCATGCTTAGCATTAAGATCTCCAGCTAAAATAACCTTTGGCCCAAAGTTTGCGATGACATCGAAGTCTGTGGGCTCTAGTTGTGTGGCCGGGGACCTGTACTCGGTAACCAATATTAATGGAACTCCTGGAGTTATTAGCTCAACAGCAAGTGCCTCTAAAGTAAGTAGGGGTGGTATTGTAACCAACCTGACTGGGAAAGCCTTTTTGATTATAAGTAGTAATCCTCCTTTCTATTTGCCCACTCTATCCTGCCGATAGACAATGTAATTGGGGAGTCGCCAAGTAATGATCCGAGCAGTAAAGTGTGTTTCTTGTACAAACATGACATCAACTCTATGGTGTGTGAGAAATCTGATTAGCATTTGTTTCTGCCCCTCGAGACCATCTGCATTCCATGTAGCAAGGATAAGTGTATGATGTAGGACGCTGGAGTTAGAAACAGCCATCGTCAACAATTTCTGCTATTGTTTCTATTACTGATGCAGCCTTGGAAGCTGAGTCTGCTGCTTGACGGAAACGGGTAATACCACGTTTAATATGCGTTATGATTTTGTGGAAATGTAACCCCTTGAGGAATGAAAGAATAGACTTTAGGTCCAGGTCTTCTTTGGGGTTCTCCTGTTTTTCGGCAGAAGTTGGTTGGATGTGGGAAGCAGGAGGGGCTGCAGCGTCTTCATTGTCCGTAGCCATAGGTTGGACATTAATAATAGTGGGGTCGGGAACTGTCTCTGCTGCTGGTTTGTTGACAGTTTTCTCCGCTTTATCTTGAAGTTTTCTCGGCTGTTGTGCCGGCAATTTAAGAGCCTCAGAATAGGATTTGAATACTGGACGTCCACGGTAATTTGCCGGGTGATCGCCCTGACAATTTGCACAAGTGGCGGGTGTGGAGGAGTCGGATTTACTACAGGACTAAGTGAAATGAAATTGCCCACATTTGATACAGCGCGGATGCGCTTGGCAGGTGTCCTGTGAATGCCCCAAGCGTTGGCATCTGTAACACTGTAGCACCGAGGGAGGCTTATATGGTTCGATTTGGAACTTGTAATGAAGTAGGTTGTTGATAGCATAGATCTCTTTAATAGCTGCACTTCGTTCCAGAGCAATCAAAAACAGTGGCATCATAATTTTCTTGTTATCTGTCTTGCTTTTGCGAGACATTTGATGAACGCTTGTTGGTTTGTAGCCCAGTCGGATAAATTCATCCTTCAGATCGTCTAAGTCAGTGTCAATAGGCAGTTTTCGGACAACCACCTTAATAGGCCTTTCATTTTTTGCTACCCCTGTGGCATACTCAGTTTTCGTTTGATCGCAGTAAACCTTGATAGAATTGTAGTCATCTTTGTTTGCCGCTTGAATCCGAATGCGCTCCTTAGTTGACTGAGCTAGAGGGGGCTCCTTCAATGCTCGTGACCAGGTCTTAATAAATGTATAGGTGTTGGTAATTCCGTAAATGAAAATCGGAGGAGGCTTGAAACTGGGTGGCTGATTTGTCGTGGCAGTTTTAGTGCTAGTACTAGCATTATCTGATTGTGCTGGGGACAAGACCTCGAACTTATTACTGAGTGGAAGAGGTGGATAGTCGGAGACACTATTAGTGAGGTGATCTGTCTTGATGTTTGCTAAAGAAGACCTACGTCGCTTCAGCGTTCCTACTACCGTGAAGTCCATGTCTTCAGGCTTACTCGAAGTGGATGGTTGTGAAGCACTGGACTGCTTAAGTGCAGTGGATTTCGATTTCGCTGGGGCGGCTACTTGCTTCTTTTTGCCTAATGGCACTAGAAAATCTTCTGGTTTGTACGTTGGTTTTGCTATTTTGCCCCTGAGACCTGGAATCCGGGGTGATTGTACTTTTTTATCTGACTTTGCTGCTGGCTTCTGAGAAGCCATCTTAATAACTAAACTGGGAGATGGCGCCAGCTTACCACAAAAGAGGGTACTGATCGCCCCTGTATACTGTGGTGTCTTAGAGCAATGCTCTAAGGGTGATTTAATTAATGTACCTACTCCTCCGAAGAGGAAGCACTAATATAAATAGTTATCCGGTAGATATGCCAAAGTCGTCAACTAGTTTTTGGTGATATCAGCCTCCGAAGAGGAGAATATCGAAAACAAATCGTTAACCAAGAGAATAGCAAGTTCGTCAACAGTAAAAATCAATTAGGAGTATTAGCCTCCGTAGAGGCTTAAAACCAATTCGACGGTTGTTTCCTTAATCCTCAGAGAGGCAAGTAATCCAACCGTAATTATGAAGTTCGCGATTTAATCAATGAGGATGGACACATTAAATGACTTGCTTATTTTTCTCTGCCAGCTACGGATACCCTATTTTTTTTACCTGGTTAGAGATTCCAGGTAGCCAGTTCGATGATTAAGAGCGTTTTTTTTTGTTACGGGAATAGGGTAATATTGAAATCTTTATTTATCTAATTGTTTTATCCTTATAAAATAAGTTCCTACTCCCAGCCATTAGAGGGTTACGCCCTCTCTTTGGCATAGGTTACAATACGTATTGGTGTTGCTAATACAAGTACAATAGATGGTCTAAGTGCAATTTGGTTACACGGGGAGTTAATCATCATTTTATTCAGGTTCTATTTTATTTGATCATGGTAAAAAAGAAAAATAGAAGTAAATGAAAAAGAGGAACATGAAGTGCACTGTCTCAACACAACACAGACGTGATAGTGTACCAGATGAATGTATGTTCTGTCCAACTTTGGACGTGATGAAGACCAACGGTGTCCTAGTAAGACATGAGGTTGCTATTGTGCAGAGGATGAAGGGGCTATGTAATGAGGAACGACGGATGATGAAAAAGCTGCAACTGCGTCTAAATCCGGATGATTAGGAGGTAGGGTATAGCGGTAAAGTGCAAAAAGTAGCGACAAAGGTGTATCCTGTAATTGGCGAGGTGGATTGAACGGGATGTCTGCTTGCATTGTGGTGAGGAGTAACGGATGCCGGGACTCGAATCGGTTAGTAATATACTTCGTCCGTAAAGCTTCAAGATGGAATAGAAGATGTGGAAAAGGCATAATGTCGTAAAGATCTTGAGTAGGACTAGGAAGTTTTATTCTGTAGGCTATTCGTATGGCATGTCGTTCTAGTATTTTCAGTTTTTCATAATGACGCTGGAGTGCGGCTATCCATGCAGTGAATCCGTAGGTCAGGACTGGTCGTAAGAATACTTTGTAGGTATTAAGAATGGCATTTGCTCGTGGTCCCCAAGTAGTACCCGTGAGGCGTTTGAGGAGGTTAATCCTGTTATATGCTTTCTGTATTACATTCTGAAGGTGAGGGCGCCAAGTGAGATGGTGGTCAAAAATAATTCCCAGATACGTTACATGTTTAGCTGGATGAACCCGCATGTTATCTACTTGGATATTGAGAAGTGAAGGATTTCGATGTACCCATGATCTGCGTTTTGGCGGGAGAAAGACTATTGCTTGTGTTTTATCTGGGTTGAGTTTCAGACGCCACTTCGTACACCAGGTGAGAAAAGTTTGAATTGCTGCATTAATTTCAGTACTTATACGGTGAATAGTCCGGCCTAATGTAAGAAATGCAGTGTCGTCTGCATACTGAAAGATATGTGTGTTTGGCGGCAATGGTGGCATATCTGCTACATATAGAAGATACGGCAAAGGTGATAAGGCAGACCCTTGTGGTACTCCAGAGAGAATAAATATCGGGTGCGAGAGAGTGTCATTAAGAGCAACATAAGCAATACGGTTGTGAAGAAAATTATAGATAAACCTGGTGTATGATATGGGAAGTGTCAGACGGATAAGTTTATATATGAGAGCTTCATGCCATACCTTATCGAATGCCTTTTCCAGGTCGAAGACCACTAGACAAGATGGAAATTATGTATTAAACTGATTAGTAATTATATTAGACAGACGAAGCAACTGATCATTGATACTAAAACCGGGGCGGAAACCAGCCTGATGCAAAGGGATTATATCACGTTCTCTTAGATAAGAATGAAGGCGTCGAACAAGGATTCTTTCAAGAATTTTGCAATACACAGAGGTAAGTTGAATAGGCCGGTAAGAAGAAACAGTATTTGGTGGTTTGTGTGGTTTTAGGAACATCAGTGTTTTGGAAGTCTTCCACTCACAAGGAACAAAGGCTGTACGAAGGATGAATGTATAAATGAGAGAAAGAAGGTAAAGCAACTGATAAGGCGCTTCTTTAATATGTCGATAAGTAATCCCATCGAAACCAGGTGCAGTATTTTTCTTGTTCCGGACAGTTCGAGTTATATCCGTTACTGTAATTGGTTGTGTAAGAGCAGTCTTGTGCGAGAGAGTGTGATAGATGTTAGGTTGAAGACAAAAGGTGTCGAAATTAACTTTCTCAACCGGATGAAGACGCTGAGAGTATGCAGGTGGTAACGGGGTAAAGATTCCCTGGAGATATATTGCAAAAGCGTCGGTTTTATCCTTGTCACCTTGTAGTGGGGAATCTTTATCTATTAACGGATATGAAGTACGAGTGGATTGTCCTGTGAGCTGATGGAAGCGCTTCCAGTATTGTGTTAGATGAGCTGTTTCGGCTAAGGAATTACAAGCTTTTATCCAGTTGCGTAATTTATAAGCTTTAAGGTAATTGGAGACGGTGCGTTGAAGTTGACGATGTTGACGAAGAGCTTCTTCGTTTCTCGTATGGATATATTCGTTGTAAAGGGCTCTGGAACATTGTATGAGAGGTAAGTATTGCGGAGGTACCGGAGGACGGCATGGAGAAGTAAGCTTGGTAGTAGGGATGTGTTTATTCCCGGCATTTTGAAGTGCTGTGTTGATAGTATCTAGTGTAGTATAAAGTGCTTCCTCGGTTTCGGGACTAGGAGTTTCCGCCAACGCAGTAGCTATATCAGTTCTATAATCTTCCCAGTTTGCTTTATCGAATCGCAGGATACGTCGAGCAGTATGACTGGATAGATTTTGAGAAGATTTTAAACATGTGATTGTTAACTTAATTGGTAAATGAACGCTACCTAGATTACCCAGAACTGTAACATTACAGCGATTATGAAGGGAGCGGAGGTAATAACAATGTCTGGGTTGGTTTGTGAGATGGGCCGTGTGTGCGCTGGAAGTTGATGAATGATGCCTGTCGTGTTTGTTTCAATGAAGTTAATGAACTGGTGTTTCTCTCGCTCTGACCGACTATGAATGTTAATATCTGTCATAATGATATAATTACGAAAGTTATTGGAGATATAATGAAAGAAGTTAAGAGGAATATGGTGACCTGGACGGATATAGATGGTTGCAAGAGTGACATACAGTTGGCGAAAATACGTCGTGACCATAAGGTATTCCGGGAGTCGAAATGTGAGGAAATGTTGTCGAATGGCAAGAGTAACAGGATAGCCAATAGCTACGCCGCCATTTACGCGATGTGCTGGAACAGTGTTGTCGTGACGTAGTAGTTGATACTGTGGTATTTTACAGCTTTGCTTGGACGTAAGATATGTTTCATTCAATAGAAATACGTTAGCTTTTTCTTCAAGAAGAAGATGCTCGAACAAAAGCTTGTGCGTTAGTAGCGATCGGATATTAAGAAATATAAACACAAGTTCCATGGCCACTTTATGCTTAGACTGCTGTTTCGAGGGGGGCAGCGTGGAAATAGACAGATTGTCCGGAGTATGTAGCATTGAGGTTAATATGAAAAACATTTCGGGCAGCATATTGGATTTGTTGAAGAACATGTGGCCTATCCAATGGATGTATGTTTTGAAGAGCGATGGTTATGAAGGAGAGTAGCTGAGCTACAGTTACAGTTTGTTGCGTTTGTGTAGGAGATTAAGAGCTTTTTTAGGTGAGGGGGTAGAGGTATAAAATATGTATCTTTATTCATCATTTTGAGCATCCATTTTGAGGAAGAGATGTTGCACTCCCAGCCATTAGAGGGTTACGCCCTCTCTTTGGCACAGATGTTAAGACAAGTTAATTGAAGTTAAACTATTGTAGTTGGTCTAAGTGCGACTATGAGTAGATTAATATTTAACACAAAATACAAATACATTAATCTTGATGAGAAAAAATGTTTATAATAACAATAATAATAATAATAATAACAAGAATAATAATAAGAATAATAAGAATAAGAATAATGAGAAAACATAAGCGCAGGAAATACATTCAAGGTACTAAGGTGCTGGATATGAAAAATAATACATTTAAAAGTGTAAATAAATATAATGTGGATATGAATAGATGAAATGAAGTGCATTCACGCCACAATCACAATGGGTAAGTTAGTTTAAACACATGAGGGTTATATCTTCTGTCTCGGGGCGACTCGAGACTGATCTAGACAGGATGAAAGCCCAATGTTAATTATGAATGAAAAAACAAGTGCTAAGATGGTAGAATGTGAGGTAAATGTTCGTGAATCATGTAAATGGCAAAGATATCTCTTTCAGCTGCGTCCAGATTCGATGTTTGAATATATATCGTTGTTAGAATGTTGAGTGGCGAGTATAGAAATCTGTACGGTGCGTCGGTAAGGGCATCAACTCGTAATGTATCGAGATATAAGGGATGAGAAGTAGTGATTCGAGACTGTATATATCGTGCCCTAAGAGTAGAGAGATGATCAATGATGTTGGGAAAATCAATGTGTTCATACGTGAGGTAATTTGGATATGGTATTTTAATACGATATGCAAGGCGAATAACATGGCGTTCGAGAATTGCAAGCTTTTCGTATAGCGTAGGTGAGGCATGGCACCAGGCAATGTTACCAAATGTTAATATAGGCCGTAAAAATGCTTTATAGGTATTGAGTAGTAACTTTGCATTTTGCCCCCAAGTTGTGGCAGTGAGACGACGGATGAGATTTAATCTGCGCTTTGCTTGCAACGCAAGTTTTTGGAAGTGAGGTTTCCAAGAGAGTTTCGAATCAAAGACAACTCCTAAGTATGTTGCAGAAACTGCTGGTCTTAGGAAATGACCATCTACTGACACACTAAGATTTCCAGGATATCTGTGTACTTTGCTGCGTCGTTTTGAAGGGAGGAAAACAAGAGCTTGTGTTTTCGCAGTGTTAACAGTTAATTTCCATTTACTGCACCAATTAAGAAAGTTGTTTAAGGTTATTTGTAGGTTTCTGCTGACCTGAAGGATTGTTTTCCCAAGCGATAAAAAGGCAGTATCGTCTGCGTATTGAAAGATGTACACATTAGGCGGTGGGCTCGGCATGTCGGAAGCGTATAATATATGCAATAATGGACTAAGGGCGGAACCTTGTGGTACACCTGCATGTGGGAAAATGGGCCTTGATAGTACATTTCCTATTGAAACATATGCGATAGGGTTACTTATAAAGGAGTATATGTGTCGAAGGTAACAAGTGGGCAAGCGGAGTGACTGTAGTTTACGTAGTAAGCCATAATGCCACACTTTATCGAATGCCTTTTCTAAGTCCATGAGGACTAGACAGGATGGAAGTCCTTTATTGTACTGATTTGTGATGACTGTAGTTAAACGAAGCAGTTGATCACTGATAGAGAAGTTAGGTCGAAAACCTGCTTGATGTATTGGTAATAGATCATATGCCTTAAGATGTGCATGAAGTCTATTTACTAGAATCTTTTCGAATAGTTTAATAAATACGGAAGTCAACTGAATCGGCCGATATGAGCTGACATCATGAATGGGCTTATTTGGTTTATGGAACATACATACTTTGGAAACCTTCCACTGTAACGGGTAATAACCAGTTGAGAGGATGAAATTATAAACGGAAATTAACAAAGTGATAAACGAGACCGGTGATTCTTTTATCATCCTATAAGAAATTCCGTCCATGCCTGGTGCTGTGTTTCGTTTTCTACTAAGAGCTGCATGAAATTCATTCGATGTAATAGGCCTTGTAAGAGGATGATTGTGATCAATGTGATGTGATGTAGAAGGCTGTAGAGAACATATGGTGGAGAGATCAATCCGCTCATCACGACAAGGCGATTCTGATGGAGTAAAGACTGTCTGTAATTGGTCAGCGAAAGCATTTGCCTTATCGATATCAGTGTGAATTGGTACATCATTAAGTTGAAGCGGATACGTATTTATTGTACTTTTACCCATTAGTTGGTGAAATTTCTTCCAGTATCGGGTTGGATGTACTTCGTCTCGCAGTTTGTTGCAAGTACTAATCCAGTGCTTCCGTTTGTATGCAATACGGTAGTTGCTAACTGATCTTTGCCATTTCCTGTGGTAAAGGAGCTCTTCCACATTACCAGTTCGGTGATATTCTCTAATGTGTTGACGTGAGCGCTTTACAAGTGCAAGATATTGAGGTGGCAATTTTGGTTTGTACGCGCTTATTTTGTCTTCAGGAATACTTACACGTGCGTTTGTTGTTAAGGTGTCAGTAGGATGAGTGAGAGTATTATATAATTCGTGTTCGCTACTTGGTGCAGCAATATCCGTAATATCTCTGTCAATATTATGCCTATATGTGCTCCAGTTTGCTCGATCATATCGCTTGACAGTACGGTATTCGGTTTTAGACTGTGGACAATGGCCCCTAGTCAATGATAGCTTAATTGGTGCATGATCGCTGCCTATAGTGTCAAGAATTTGTATAGTGCAGTCACTGACTAGATTAAGAGATGTTATCACTACATCAGGTGTTGTTTGACTAATTGGTCGTGAATGCCTAGGTAAACGACGTACATGTAAATTCAAATTTTGAGTTACATAGTCAAAGAAGTGTTGCTTCTCTCGGTCGCCTCGACTATGAATGTTCATATCGGCCATAATGATGACATTTCGGAAGTTATGTGCTATGTAATGAAGAAAATCATATGGGATGGGGTTTCGCGGCCGTATATAGATTGTAGCGATATTGATAACAAGTGATGGGTAATAAATTGACAGAAGAAGTTGCTCCGGGTGATTGATGAAAATCTGTGGATGATATTGGCGAAACGATACCTTAGGGGAAAACCCAACTGCGACCCTACCCTGTGCTCTTGCACCATGCCCTGAATAGTCATGGCGATATATTTGATAACCTGGTAGACGTACTGTGGTGGTAGGTTTGAGTGCAGTTTCATTTAATGCAAATAGATCAATGTGTTCTTCTAGCAGTAGCTGTTCCAGTAGAAGTTTATGTTGTAGAAACGATCAAATATTAAGAAATATAATATTCATAATTATCATAATGAGAAATACGAGTGCCATGGTTTTATACGGTTGTTTCAAGTGGTGCGATTTGAAAATGGGCATATTGTCTGGAGTAGGTAGCATGGAGATTAATATTGAAGAGGGATTTAGCTGTGTCACTAATAGTGCGAAGGATATGATCACGTTGAAAAGGCAGTATGTTTTGAAGCACAATAGTTAAACAGCGGAGAAGATCCTCAACACTGACAGGGTGTAAAATTGATTGCGCTGGTGGCGTTCGCTTGTCAGAACTTCGGTGGGGTGCTGTAAACTCTGGACGAGTAGGTTCTGCCTGAGGTTTTGCCTTGCAGCGATAGCTGTAAGTGGGGTGTAAGTCTCCGCACGTGGCACATTTTGAAGGTTGCTGTTGGTTTTTACACAATCTAGTGTTATGTTGTTCACCGCAATAGCCACATTTAGGTTGATTAGGGCACGAGTTCGTAAAATGAGAATTATAAACTTGACATTTCTCACATCTAATAGGCACTGGTCCAGGAGTCTTTGACGGTTTTACCTTGTGGATCTTTTTGCAAATGGGTGCACCGTAGGCTAATAAGTGATCAATAGCTTGTTGGTTTTGGGATAATACCGAACCATATAAGTAGGTCCTGAATTATTCTTGATACGAATGCATTTGTCAACATTGATGCCCTCTTGAATAAGTTCTTCACGAACTTCTTCATCGGTAAATTCAGGTAGGACGTCACGAATGACCACAGCCAGCATTGGTATCTTCTTCGGAGGTGGAGGTTGTTTGATCCTAGAATCCGTTTTCTTAGCAAGTTTGGCATTTTTCCCAAAGATTTCACAGGATGCCTTGTTTCTCAAGTAGGTTCCAAAGTTCGGGTCTTTTGATTTTATGATATAGCCATTTCTAGTGTGAACTATTTGCTCAACATTAGCACGTGGGACGTATTTAATGATCTGCAGAAAGATCACCTTTGGATGTGTATATTTAGCGTCAAAATCGGTAAGTAGAAAGTTATAAACCGGGTCTGGAGTTCTGCCGAGAAAAGCTGATGATGACTCTGTACATGGTGGTCCCGTGTCCATGGCGTTGTCGACATGAGTTGGTTGAATGTTAGCAGGATGTGGTCCACCGCGGAATCTTTTTGCAGACTGGGTAGAATCACTGGATGGATGTCTATCCCTAGATAAATTCGCTACCGGCTGACTATCCCATGAGAAATGTCTAGTACGTCTGGAAGGTCCAACGGATGCAGCTTGAGCAAGCGAAGAGCTTGTGTTTGTAGGAACAGATGCTGGTAATCCTATGTGTTTACCGAGAATCGATTGCCCGTTAGTGATGCCAGAGTCCGCCATCGTAAGAAGGTAACCTAGGGCCGAAGCCCAAATGAAGATGAATGTGAAAGAAAAGATGATGAGATGAAGTTCAAAAAGCAAGTTTGCCCTCCGAAAGTGAAAACTTCCGTCAATCCTCTAAGTGCTGTATACGTGCTTTGCTCACAAATGCGTATTGCAACACTTGGTCTTAGCTAGCACATTAACTGACACAAGAGAGGTTAGGCTCCTTGATACCAGGAAAGAATGTGAGATTAAGAGCGATTTTTTTTACAATGCAAGAACCCGTAGAAGGGAATACCTTCTCTTGGGAGTGGAGTTATGCGTAAGGGGAACAAAGGATAAGTTGGATGGACAAAGAGGTTTAATTTCATTTATTTATTTATTGTTTTTATTCATTCATAATTGGGATTTTTATTCATCAATTGATCAGGAATCGTTATTTATTGTACGTACAATATCTATCGAAATGTATGTGTGATGAGATGAAAGATGAGGTGCAAGTTAGACGCCACAACACAGTGGCATTCTTAGTTAGACAGGTGAAGGGTTATCTTCTTGTGTCG
Organism: Thermobia domestica; assembly: GCF_964235325.1. NCBI lineage: Eukaryota > Metazoa > Arthropoda > Insecta > Zygentoma > Lepismatidae > Thermobia > Thermobia domestica. The sequence continues at coordinate 294,564,955 of NC_137459.1, read as the reverse complement.
GGGCGACTAGACACATGATGAGAGACATAATGATGCCCTTGTAAGTGCGAATTAAAGTGCAAAAGATGGATAAATGTTTGGTGATAAGTCTGGTGGTTGATATGCTAATAGAAATTCGTCTATTTGTTCGTCAGGATGTGTGAGAAGGTACAGTGTAACTAAGTGCTGAAGTGGTGTAGATTGTAGACGGGGTGGAACATCTTGATCTGCATCGATGCGTATACAACTGCGAAGGATGGAATGGCCTTGAGTCCAACGGGTAGTGATGTACCTGGTACGCAGTTTTTCTAGATGAAGAAGAAGATGTGGAAATGGAATACGCTCATAGAGTAGCCGGGTAGGGCTAGGCAGTTTGATACGATATGCAAGGCGTAGTGCATGTCTTTCAATGATCTGGAGGCGAGTGTAGAATTTGTTACTGGCATTAAGCCATGCGATGTGTCCATGGAGTATGGATGGTCGCAAGAAGACTTTGTAAGTGTTTAACACAGTCTCTTGATGAAGGCCCCAGGAAGTTCCGACTGATCTCTTCAAAAGGTTTAGTTTATTTTGCGCTAGACTTATAAGATGCTGAAGGTGTCCACGCCATGAAAGATGGTCATCAAAGATAACACCCAAATATCTCGCTGTACGGGTGACGGAAATGCGTGTGCCAGCTATAGTAAGATGTAAGAGAGATCTATTGCGTCGGACCCTACTGGTACGTCCTGATGGTATGATGACAAGTGCCTGTGTTTTAGTGGAGTTTACTCGGAATCGCCAAGTATCACACCAGTCACAGAACTTATTTATTGCCTCTTGAAGTATACTATTGATATGCTGAATAGATTTTCCACAGGCAAGATAAGCAGTATCATCTGCAAAGGTAAAGGTGTAGATAGGATCAGGAGGAACAGGCAAATCTCGAACATATAGTATATATAGCAGTGGAGATAACGCTGACCCTTGGGGTACACCACTGAGCGGAAAAATAGGAAATGATAAAGATGAATTAATGCAGACATATGCTATGCGATTGGTGAGGTAGTGATAAATTATTCTGATATATGCGAATGGTAATCGTAGAAGATGAAGTTTGTAAAGTAACCCATCGTGCCAAACTGAATCGAAAGCCTTCTCTAAGTCAAATAATAATAAACAGGAAGGTTGGATGCTATTGAAGTGGTTGGTAAGAATAGTGGTAAGTTTGAGTAGATTATCATTGAGACTGCATTTAGGACGAAAACCAGTTTGGTGTAGAGGAATTTGATTATGGAAGAAGTGAGTATGTAGACGCCGAACTAAGATGCGTTCGAGGATCTTTCCCAGTGTAGACGTGAGTTGTATTGGACGGTATGACTCTGCCTTGGTGTTATCTTTATGCGGTTTCAGAAACATTAAGATTTTTGAAGTTTTCCAAGAAGCCGGATAATCACCTGTTCGAAGTATAAGGTTATAAATAGCGGACAGTAGTAGCAGAACCACCAGTGGAGCCTCTTTAATATGGCGGTAAGTGACACCGTCAAACCCTGGAGCTGTATTCTTCTTATTGGCTAAGACTACGGTAATCTCCAAAGGTGTAATTGGACGAGTAAGAGGATTATTCGAGTCTAATTCGTGACTAGAACTAATACGAAGTTGTGATTGATGCGGATCTGTTACGTTGCTTATTCTGGTGCGTAAACGTTCAGGAGTATAGGTGATGAGTGGTGGCGTAAAAATGCTTTGAAGTGATTGAGCAAACACATTAGCCTTCTCTGTATCAGTTTGTACTGAGGTCTGGTTGACGATGAGAGGGTAAGAGAGAGAAGAGCGTGTTCCACAGAGTCTATGAAAGGCATTCCAGAATTTGGTAAAATTATATTCTTGATCAAGATGGTTAACTGTTTGAATCCACTTGCGTCTTTTATAGGCGATGATATAATTATGAACTTGCCGTAAATATTGGCGCTGTAGTTGTAAAAGCCCTGGATCACGTGTGCGAAGATATTCATGGTATGCCTGCCGTGCAAGAGCAACTAGTGTGCGATATTGAGGAGGAAGTGCGGGTCGAACATAATTAGATTTAATCGTGGGTATATGTTGATGGCTACTATGTTATATAGCAGTAGTAAGTCTATCAAGCGTGTTATGTAAGTCAGAGTGATGTACTGGAGTAGGCACGTTAGATAAGGCAGTAGTCAAATCTTCTCGATATTTGTTCCAGTCGGCACGGTCATAAAAGAGAACGGTACGTGGTGGAGTGTCAGGAGCTTGACGGTGGTTTGGAAAATGTAATGTCAATTTAACTGGGTCATGGTCACTACCGATGGAAGATAGAACATGACAATTTACGAATGGTTGTAATGTAGAGGAAACAATGACTGCGTCAGGTGTTGTATTTGAGGAAGGCCGGGTATGTCTTGGTAATGCGCATAGTTCGGCATTTGTGTGCAGCATAAGAAATTGATAGAAGTTCCGTCGTTGCGTAAGAGTGCGACTGGATAGATTGGGATCAGTCATAATAATATAATGACGAAACGAGGTGTCCATGTATTGGAAGAATGTCAAGGGAATTTGAACATTGGGTCTAACATATATAGTAGCAAAGGCAATAGTACGTAAAGGAAAATAGATCAGAGTGATATTGTGTTCCGGAAGAGGGGCCTGAAAGTGATGCGTGATCGTGCGTTGAGGTAGTCTGCTTCGATTTAAGAGCGTTTTTTTTGCCAGCTAGCCGACGCTAGCTACTACCCGAAGAGGGTTACGCCCTCTGTAGGGGAAGAGATTTTTAAATAGATTGTGCTGTTCAGGAAGCCGTGGTTGGGATATGGGTTGATACATAAACTTTATTGTTCAATTGTGATGGTCATTATGGCCTTTAACCATAATCATGAGGTAAAGGAAATACATAAGCTTCAGTGAAGGAAAAGCATAACTGTAAAATGATATGAGATGAGAAGATGGAATGAAGTGCGAAACTCACTACAACACATAGGTTCTGTTAGTGGAACAAATGCAGGTTATCTTCTCGCCTAGGGGCGGCGCTAGGCATCAATGAAGACAGAGGAGCCCTGTTAGTACAGAAGGTATTACTGTGCATATGATGGCCATATGTGAGGTAGATGAGCGTCTGTAGAGTATGGTTCGTAATACGCGGTGTCAGGGTGGTCTGGAGGTACAGTGTAACGGTATAGAGTAAACAGTAATGAGAGCGGCGGGAAAAGAGCAGCAGTAGGGGAGATGCTTCGGGCGTGGTCTTCAAACGTTTTCTGGAGAAGTGGATGATTGCTGTGCAGGCGCTGGGTGATGTATTTGGTCCGGAGTGTTTCTAAATGATACAAGATGTGTGGAAACGTAAGTCTGTCATAAAGATCTTGAGTGGGACTTGGTAATTTGATACGGAAAGCGATTCGCAAAGCATGACGTTCCAGGATGCGTAATTTCTCATAGTAGAGGATCGGAGCAGATATCCAAGCCGTAAATCCGTACGTTAGAATAGGACGGAGAAAGACCTTGTATGTGTTGAGAATTGTATGAGCATTGAGTCCCCAAGTAGTTCCAGCAAGACGTTTCAGGAGATTGAGGCGAGAGTAAGCCTTCTTGGAGATATCTTTTAGGTGTGCTGTCCAGGTTAGATGCTGATCGAAAGTGACTCCAAGATATTTGACACTGCGAGTAGGGTTGAGCAATACATCTTGCACTGTGAGGTGCAGAAGTCTTGGATTGCTGTGGACACGGGAACGATGCTTCGGAGCAAGAAAGAGAATTGCTTGAGTTTTTCCAGCGTTTATTTTTAGTCTCCAGTGAGAGCACCAATCAACAAAGGCATTGAAAGAATCCTGTAGAGCGAGATTGAGTTGGTGAATGGTTTTCCCTGTCGCAAAGAAAGCAGTGTCATCGGCATACTGGAAGAGTTTAACTGTAGCTGGAACAGGTGGAAAGTCGGAAACAAAGAGAATATATAATAACGGCGACAAAGCCGATCCTTGGGGAACTCCGGAATGGAGAAAAATGGGAAATGAAAAACTGGAGTTGATACAGACGTATGCCAGTCGACATGAGAGAAAATTAAAAATGAATCTGATGTAAGCAATAGGAGCTGTTTGAGTTTATAAATGAGAGCGGGATGCCAGACCTTGTCGAATGCCTTTTCGAGGTCAAACAGGACCAAACATTTTAAGAGCGACCGGGCTCTAACTTATAACCTTAGCTTTCAAAACTCTGATTTACGGTTATTTGTGATTTCACGTTTATAACAAAGACAAATATATTTTAAAGAGTGTACGTTAAATAAATTACTTAACGAAATATTTTTCACAATGTTTACCCTTTTAAATTATTGTTCAAACGCCTTTGCCTTTAATAAGCCTTCTCCGAAATAAATGTAAATGAATTGTGCTGCCATCTTTGGAGCTCTTTTAAACTACGTTTATCTTTCGACAATGAGATCTCGAAAACTACAGGCTCTAGAAAGATGACGTTTTTACTGATCGATTGCAAATTTCTTGTAGATTGTCCAGTTCTAATTGAATATTTAAAAAACACGTCCATTGTTTCTTTATTTTTCTAGGGTACGCTGGAAGCGTTGAAATTCAAAACAAAGCAAGAAAAGAAAAAAGAAACTAAAGCATCATATACTATGCGTTATATATTCCAACACCACAATGTTGTATATTGGGGTTTTATACGTCTCAGGCGTTTGTTCCATGACCAAATAATAGTGAAAAAGGAAGGATAACCATTTCTCGAGTCTTAAGATAAATCTTTATTTTCTGAGTGTTCTGCCCAATGACCACCATACATAACTGAGATTATGATTAATTGTATATGTAATGTATTTGCTTATTACATACTGCATGCAAGAAGAAAAAAACTCTGGTCATACATGAACTAGAAACTCCAAACGGAAGTAGGCTCAAATCTTGCAATCGGTGCGAGATATTGAAAAAAAAATAATCGAAAAAATCTCCCCTTTATGACACTCCTTGTTGATTTTCTTTAAATGAAGACGTCTTTCACTTGTGTCTGTAAAGAGACATGTACATATGTTGTGAGGAATGAGAAGAATATTTTTGCTCATATGCGAATGATGCGCTGTGTAGAGAGAGCAGGTTCAGCTTGTTTATTTTTAAAAATCTACAAACATCTACTTTTTAATGATGTTTTCTTCATGTTTTTTGCAAGCTTATCATTATTTTTTTTATTTTTTTAAGATTAAACATTGCAATTCATTTTTTAAATTAAACACCACGTGTCAGATAATACAGAAAATATAATACAACATATCCACACATGATAGAATGATTATCTTGAACTTGTACAGTATTTACAAAATAGAATATACGATTCCTTTGTAGGAACTGCTGAATTAGTTTATGCACACCATGTGCCAGAGAATCAAAATAGTACCCATGTTTATTGTTATCGATATAGATCGCTACCCAATGGCTACCAGTTAAATCAGGCTTGTACAAATTAATAATCAGCCCTACTGGGTGTTGAACAAGTATATGTAAACGATCAATGGGATAAATTCCAGTCACATTCGCACCACTAATACAGTCCTTTAGTAACACTTGTAATAATTGATGGCTATACATGTTGATTAGTCTATTTCGTCCTTACTGTCTTCTTCTTTTTTATTTTTGATGGAACAGACGTTGCACTATTTGGATTTACGTATAAAACATAACCATAGATTTTTAAGTATTCGGCATGTGATAAAGCTTCACGCACACAACACTTAAATTGTCCAAATCTGTGTTTTAAACAAGCACAAGAGTAGACATGAAATAGCAAGGAAGAAGCTTTCCAATAGTTGCTGCAGATAGTCCTGACGTGTCTTACCATACGTATATGAGGTACAGGTATTAGCACAATATTGTTTCAATACAGTAGGTAACAATGAATAATCTACATCACCATCATACCGATCAATACCATAATCATGTTATACTAAATGTTTATTCGAAAGTATGAGCGGCACACATAATTCGTGTAATGGATATAGTGGTTTAAAAATCCAAATTTGTACAGAGGGGATATAAGGATTTACAATTGCAAGTTCCTTAATAATAATATGATTATCGTTATCGCTGTATGCGGAGAAGTGAACAATAACCCTCATGGCACTCAAATGACGAAATTTTACATTGCATGATCAATACATACATTCTTGTCTTTATCGATTTGAATGAGAGAATAAAGTTGAGCGTACCCAATACCTGTAATGGAATTTGTAGAGGTTGAGGAAATGGTAATTTTCAATTGACAGGGAATCACGTATAACATACCATACAGAATCGTCTAATGTTCCTGTTGGTGATAGAATGAACGGGTACAAAGTGTATCCATGTCGAAATTCATCACGGGAAATCGTATGTGAATGATCTTGATAATATATACCTGTACCGGAAAATAGAGTGGAATATGTTTGAACATATAATCCGTTTCCAAAATCAGGAGTGAGAGGTATCGGTGGAAATGATTTTGAAACAACTTGTAATTGCAACTTGTTAACGTTAAAATGTTGAAATTCAAAAAGGTTTTTACAAGTGGTTGACCATTAAATGCAGCGTTTGATACAAAACCTATAACAACATTTTTTGGTAATTTACTCAAAAATAAATTATCGAGATTATATGAACTTACTTCTGCGGGAATGGTATTTGTGCGAGTTCCAACACGGGTAAGAGGTACGCTGGTTGGAATGTGTTCCATATCAGCATTGATTTGCATAGCTAAGTCGGCAACAATATCTAGACGCACCTGAAGTGTTACGTCTTCAAATTTGACTTTATATGCTGTATTTTCAGCAGACATTAAAGAAAATGTATCTTTTGTACGATGTAATTGTACACATAAGCTTACTTTATTAGGAAGCATACATCCCACACCGGCAATATCAGCATGAATACGGCCATACATATCGAATGATTCACTATTTCTAACATACTGGGCACGATTTGTAAATCCAGTATTCGCATTGCCTAATACATTAAATTGGTTTGCAGTATCTTTATACCATAATCCCCCAGTTAAATGGGTTCGAGCGGCATCGCTACCATAATTTAATAAAGTTTCAATATAAGCACGGTACGGATATGAACGAGATGATGAACTAATTAATTTATCGTTTCATAAAACATGGACTTGACTAAATAAGGAATGAAGAAAATTATTTACAGGTCTAACAATATCCGCCTCATCTAAATTTGTATTATCGATTTTTGCAATTTTACATTTTACACAGAGATACAAGTATGTAGTGTGAATAAAATCACCAGTTTCACCAGTTACAACAAATTCAATTGGTCCTTCTGACGATAAAGTAGAAACCGGACGATGTTCAACAGTGGAAGATGACTCAATATCAGTTTGAGTCATTGGAATAGTAAACAAATCAAGTTCACTTGTACAACATTCAGGACTACTTCCAATGAGTAAAGCCATAATTAACTAAATATATCACCGGATCATTTTCGAGGACCGGAGGACCGAATTGTACAATAGCAGGAGCCCTACGTTTCCGTGGACATCTCTTACCATTACCAGTTAACACCTGACTTTCGTTTTCAATGTTTCTCCAGCATCTTCTACGCGAGCACAAACGGATTCTTTAAATGGATGGTCTTCCATTATATCACCTGCAACTTGTATTCCTGTTTGTAACGGCTGCCGGCCTACAGCTTTGACACCTTGCTTTAATAAGGGTAATGCAAAACTAAATAAACCTTTAAAGAAACTACCAATCCGATGATCCCGTTGATAAACTGGACCTGAAAAGAAGAGGAGCCCACGTCCCGGCTGATGATACGTATGCTACTTTTTCATTTTCCAGGAGAATGTTTAAAGTGAAGTGTCAAGTTCTAAGTTCCAAAACGAAATGGTAAGTTTATTCCGTGTTCATCTTTAAACCTTACTTCTATCGTATCAAATTATTTCTTTTCGACTTTCACGTACTGCGGATTATGGAATAAAATGTATTTTGATACGTCCATACCGCTCGTAAATTATACTAATTTAACGAAATAAGGTCCAATTTCTTCTTGTTGTTTTACAATATCCACACATACGTTAACTTCTGTTGGAATATTATAATCAAAGTTACAGGGATATTTTCCCTGAGGTGTTAGGAATCCTTCCCTATTTTGATCTTTTATATACACCACTGAATTATAAAAAATTGAATTTTCATTCATAAAACCGCGTATATGTTGTAAACATTTTGTTATGTCTAAAATACACCGATCACGTGACCGGAAGGAATGTTGAATACACTTCATTCTTAAAATAATTATATTTTATTATGCGTACCTTCTCGGGAATTACATTTAAGATGGCTTTAATGAATGCATAATATCCCTCCGTTAATTTAACAGGATATCGAATATATTTACCATCAATAAATGTATCGATTGTAATTTGTTCACCCGGACCGACATTATAAAACTCCACAGTATATTAATTTGTGATAAGCCCACAGCCCACTCTCCGTCAGTTAAATCTGTGGCTCGTAAAAGTTTTACTCGAAATGAGGATGTTGTATTATTAAAAAGAGTTCTACTTGCATTGGAGGGGAACGTCACGTAAAATCCGTGTTTCAAAGACAAATTCATTATGCAGACTGAATACTAGATACTCTAGCCCACGAATTCATACTTTCTGGGTAGCCTAACCATTTTACGAAAACCCACCCCTTCTTACGTTGAAGAACTCTTACAATTAATAGGTCTTGTTTGAGCTTAGATTTTTTTTTTTTTTTTTTTTTGTAATTCTTCAGCATAAAATATTCGTTTAATTTCATCACCATTCCAGTCTTTTAATCTATGTTACATGATTTGATTTCATACACTTATCAACGATAAATATTTCTCGAGACCAATTCGGCAAATAACCCTTTTCAACTTTATGTTTATATTTAGTAATGCAAACATAATCTCCTGCTCCAAATTTACACGCTAATTTCTTTTTATTTACAGTCTTTCCGTACAGCGTATTCCACACTTGATTGATATTTGAATCATTTACTTCTGCGGGTGCCATTTTAATAGTTGAATGATAGCTATGATTATAATTGTGTACAATTTGATCTAACACATCAATGTACCGATATATATTTTCTGCAGTAAAGTAACGATATATTTTACTTTTAATGGTACGGATCACTATTTCTACTAACGCACATTTCGTTTCCGAATGTACACTATAATGATTAATTCCGAATGTACACTATAATCTTTAAACACTTTCTTTACATGGCGATTATAAAATTCTGACCCTAAATCAGTTTGAACGTGAACCAATGATGGCAGTTGGTTTAAAATTGAAGTTATTGCAATAGCTATTTCAGGTCTTTTCTTTGTTTCCACAGGAATGCAATACAAGTACCGCGAAAAAAATGTCAATTGCAAATAAAATATAGCGATATCCGTCATTATACTTTGCAACATCTTGCATGTCCGCCAATTTGCATTGTAATGTTTCATTAGGACCACTAACATAATATTGCTTCCGTGAAAATGTTTTTCGTATCGGTGCGTGCAGTGTATATGCATCTTGTGATGCTAATCATTCTTTAATTTTCAATCGGGATAATTTTGTTCTACGTTCTAATGTGCTAACACTGGATAAAGATGCAGGATCTGAATACTTGTAATAGATTTTTAATAATTTTGTTCATTTTTATTTACATTTTATATTCTTTCCAATACCGAAATACGTTAGCTGCAATTGCAGGAGATACTGCAGTGGAAGAATAATGTCTGCAGTAGAAGGATTTTGATGAAATTTGGCACACAAGTACCTACATCCTTCGTAAAAAAGTATGTAATGTTTTATTTTCCTGTCGCTACTTGTTCCTGAGAAATTGACCTAGAAGTTAGGCAGTCCGCATCGTGACTTGCAGAACACGCTGTAAGTTTGTAAAGAGCAAGAACTCGGTTACTAATTATGTTATATGGATCAAAGTTTTTCTGCAACAAATATACGCATCGTTGTAATGAAGTAATATGTTGAAAGCGGTATAATCATTTTGTATTCTGATATATAAACTATCAAATTCAGCACTTTCTTATATTACCGTTTATAAAGCTCATTTTTTAACATGTCACAGATTTCCTACATAAAACAACAAATGCCTGTGTTTGTATGCAGTACCTTACAGGGTAGTGAACTATATGCGTCAGCAATGCAGAGTTGTTTACACTTTATTTACAGGATTTATGGGAAGTTAAAGTTGTATCATTGTAAAAACACAAACTTTTTGCTTATTTTCAGAGCCCTGTTTAACTATGTTGACAGTTGATTATGAGTGTGATATTTTGAATGAACATTGGTTCTTGTGTAGCAAACAACTTGTGTGAATTTCAAAACCCTGATGTATTTCATTCCATTTCAAATCATCGCCTTTGTCAACAGGTGTGGGTAGTCTTTCAGGTTTAGAACGGATATTGAGAATGGAAGTAAAGAAGGACGTATGCGCCAGGTGAAATCATTTACACTGATTGAGCACTTGAAAACATATATTGTAAGACTATAAGAAGAAACAATCTGCCACATAATGAAATTAACTGTTACAAAATAGTAGAGTTCTGTGGGTCAAAATTACAGTTCAGTATTACATATTAGTAATAATAAATTGAGCGTTCAAATAAATAAACATGCACACAAAGTGAAAAGTAACATAATAAACCTGTGGAATAGGTTACGTAAACAAATAATACGTTCATGTTGTGAAACATAAATGATTTCAAATTGTGAAAACTTATATGAACTAACACTTTGCAAAACAACATACCTTTCTTTAGTTTCTAAGACATGCTAGTACGTTTTGGTATCTATTATCACCCAGTCTGTATGTTCGTCTACTGCAATTTTGTAATAAAGATATTTCCATGGTGCAGATAACATTGTGAAATGGTATCCAGACTTCATCTTTTCGCAGTGGTATGACAGCACAGAGGACTCAGTTGGTACCATGAAATTCACATGTACATCTTTATTTTCACATGACACTTCGTTGACCATACCAACGTAACTCTTATTGTCATACATGCATGCAACGTACACACCACTAAGAAGCTTATGTTGTCATTCTTCTCTTGCTTCCACCAGACACTGATACCAAACTCGTCTGCAGAAATTATCTTCATAAGGACTGTGTTTGCCTCAGTTGGTATAAATGCATGGTGAGAGCGAGTTCCAGGAATGGTCTTCAAGTATGTGTATTGCTTTTTTATACATTCACTTTCCCTCGAGATATCTTCAGCAAACACATAAAACTAGTGTATGTCTTTAATGCTGCTGTCAGCCCATTCGTACATCCCCTGTGCAGTAACAATTGGTCTAGTGGGTGACTGAAGAGTGGCTCTGGCCGTCAATCTTATTGTAGTTGCTCCTATACCATCACATGAGCTTTTGCCGTGGAATGTTGCAAAATAGTGCTATTCTGCTTTGTTCCGAAGACAGTTTCATGCTGATATTGATTGTAAATGTTCTTTTAATTTTTATATTGTGATCCAGCACCATCACTGGAGTAAATTATCTTATTTATCTGCCTATCTTGAAGGATTTGTCGGGTGTATCATGAAATGCCTTAGGGATATACAGGCAGTAGTAGCATTATGCTGTAAACTGTCTGATATGCAACATAAAGTGATACATTGCAGCAGGGGTGGATCCAGGATATGATCAAGGGAGGGGCTAAACCATATTTTGCCGTTTTATCCAGTGTAAAGCAGGATTGAAGTCCATTTTATCCCGTGTATACCTGAGCTTCAAGGGGGGGCATTGCAGGGTTTCATTACCATTATAGTACACCAGGAAAGGATGTACAGTTGGCTGGGATTTCTCCCAATGGTACCCGTGAACCTCGTTCTGTATAACGAATGTGTAATTTTAAGCAAAATCCAGTAAAACAATTAGCTCTGCTTTCTGAAGTGAAGTTTTTATATTACTCAGGTGTGCATCTTGAGCCTTGGCTATGTAATGGTGCTGTCTAAGACTATCAATTCCCTGAGTCAATGTGTCACAAAACTAATTCACAGAGAGCTCTAGGATTTGCAATGTCAACCTGTCTGTGTGAACCCAGTTTTTAAATTTAACACAGTCATCACCTTCAAGTAAGTGATCATCAAAACGTTTTACTAGATAATCTCGCACAGACTCCTTCCTTCCACAGTTGCCACAGTAATGTAACCTACACTGTCTGTTCGTTGCATCACATACTGCAATGTTCATCAGTGTCTTGTAGTTGTGTCCTGATCCAGGAACGGCATCGATCATCAGTTTCATGTTTTGATGATACTGACACATACATACACAAACACACTCACTGAATGAGTGCATTTTGTCTTAACTGCAATGCACCACTTCGGCCTTAAGGCACAAAACTTGGCAAACCCAACTTTAAACTGTGGTTTTTGTTATCAGAATTCAACATATGTTTCATGTATATTCATTAGTAGTATCCTTTTTTTAACTTGAACTTTACCTTCATCTGTAAGCACATACATACATTCTTTCATTCCAGTACAGATTCTGGAACACCCATCGCTTTCATAAACAAAACTACTTCATTCACTGTTACCTGGAGAATTATTTTCTTGAAGTGATAGGATTCTTTTCTCATCTTAAGTTCTTTGCTTTTCGCACTAAATAATCTGAGGCCCTAAAACTCTGTGCAGTTTTTCTGATACTCCAAGTTGCAGTTTTTCTGATAGCAAAATGTTTTGTGATACTTTTCTATAAGCTGCTGTATAAGCATAGAAAAATCAGCACTCCATGTCACATGCCTTTTCAGTAGAGGAACGTAGTGCTCGGTGTTCCAAGAACATCTTCTCCTGTACGACATTTGTTATCTGCTTCACTTTTCTCTTGCTGTATTCTCTGTCTCTCTTACTCACATTCTTTAGTGGTGAGCAGCCTACAGATTTGAGAGACACGTTTAGTTGCTCCTGGTGAACAGTGTGTGGTGTGTAGCTAGGATCATACTTATCATCATCATCACTGCTGTTTCTAGCACTGGCACATCTAACACATGTTCAGCACAACTTCTGTCCTGGCACGAGGTTAACACGAAGCTCATTGATTTTGTCCTCATCCAGAATGGAGAAGGACTTTGAAAGTAAAATTACTTCCATCCTCCATATCCGTTCTAAACCTGAAAGACTACCCACACCTGTTGAGAAAGGCGATGATTTGAAATGGAATGAAATACATCAGGGTTTTGAAATTCACACCAGTTGTTTGCTACATAAGTAACAATGTTACATACATAGCGATAACGGAGGGGACTGACAAGCACTACAGTTATCTAACTTAGGTTCAAATCCTGCTCACGTCCAAGTGTTTATTTTAACAAAGTGATCGTGAAGAATCGGCTTCTCATACTAGACAAGCAATCATTAAGAACGTGGAAGCAAATACCTGAATAATGATAGAGACGATTTACGAATATTGATTGAGAAACGGCAAGGAAATTACAAGCACATTCGAAACACATCATTGATTATGTTATCGTTCTCAGAAAGAAATCCCACACCATTTGTTAAGCAAAGTTTCGGTAGAGCAATCGGTGGAGTGGTGATTATCGTGCAAGGCTTCCACGTGGTAAATCTCGGTCCGACTCCCCGCCAAGTAGTATCGGTTCTTCGCATACAGCAATGGTTGCAACTGTGGGAATTACAACGCTATATCATAATAGATGAAATCGACACTGGATGTTCCTAACATATAACTCTTCCGAGATACCTAGAAGATGTTCTCCTCTTTGCTTACTTCAAAACAAGACTTTATTTCTATTAGTTCGACACAAAATTTCTTTCAATCCTATAATGAAATGTCTTTTATTCACATTTGAAAGTTGAAACATGCAAGCACTGCTACATCTATAAGAAACATCCAGTTTTCCTTTCGAACATTTGTAACTTTTCATTATGATACAGTTTGGACCTTTAATATAGGAAGTTTCTGACAGAAATTTAGCAGTAAAGTTACACGCATTCATTTTATCTTTCTTTCTTTTTCGTTTCTTTTCTGTCTTCCTTTCTTTTTGTTCAGTATGCATCAGTAGCCTGGAATGAAAGGTACGACTCACGCTACCTACTTGGTTTAATAAAATGTATTTCAGATCAGCACGTCCAATGAACACTACCGAATTTGAACCGAACCACGTTGAAACAATAATGTGTTGAATGTTTGACATTATCCTAGATGTGTCTCGGAGATCTACAATTCTACTGGAAATTGAGTATTTTATTTGATAACCAAGTTTCGTATTCATTTTGAAAGTGACTTAATAAAATGTTTCAAGCATCCTCTATATTCATATTCATATTCATATTCATATTTATATTCATATTCGTATTTTTATTTTTATTATTATTATTATTGCATCATTTCTCGGATCTAGGTTGTGTGATATGTCGATATATTGATATCGTCGATATTGATATCAACTTTCGATATCGCGAATATATCGATATATATATATATATCAACGTTCTGAATATTCGATATCGATATTCTGGGAGCAAGGTAGAGTGGGCTCCTAAGACTTGCGATGGATGAAGAAATAAAACTTAATTTTTACAATAATGTCTTCTAATGACAAGATCTTTACGACCATAAATTGCAATGTAAATAAATCCACTTTCAAAGTTGCAATATTATGTACTGTAACTTCTTACCCGCCAGAACTTCTCTTTTTCCAAAAAAAAAAAAAAAAGAGAAACAAAAAAGCCCCTCTCAAAAGCTTCGAACTTTCACCTAGAATTTATGTTAAGATTATTTTTGTTCCTCTCTCTCTGGGAGATTTCTATTCGTTTTGGCCTTTGGTACCGCCCATTGACAAAAAATGACGTCTGTCAAGATATCCCCCCGATTTTAGAAAATTGAAACAATGACTAGGTCATTCGTATGTACTACGTTTGTACCGTTTGTACCAAAAATATTTTCGTTTGTACCATTTTCCTTATAGGGTTATTGGAGAGGTTAACTGGGGGCTATCTTGGCGCCAAGATAGCCCCCCGTATCACAGCACAAAAATTGAAATACACAATTTGAAAGCAAATCATTTTTACCGTTTGTACCGAAAATAGTTGTGTTTATACCCTGTTAGTTTTCGAGAAAGAGGGGATGACATTTGAGGGGCTATCTTTTACACAAAATTGGCCCCGTAATGTGTACTTTTTCCATGCCCATTAATAAGTATTATGTGTTTATTCGTGTGAATTTATGCGTATTTTGAACTCTGGTTGTGCATATCCAAATTAAAAAAGAACTTTTGGGGAATAACTCAACGTTAGAATTGAATAGGCGAGTGAGAAAACAGTGTGAGTCCAAAACAAGCTATTTTGAGGTAAAGGCAAACATAACACTAAAGATGTAGAACTACAAGTTGTAATGAAAAGCAGTACAATTTGCAAAACCTCGCACTTTATAGCAGAAAGCTATAATGTCGACTACGCATTTGTGGCATTAACAAACGAAAAACTTTTTTGCCAATAGATATCTGAAAATTCGTTTTGTAGATTAGTAGTGTTTCTCCACTCACCGATTCAATTACATTGTCTCTATTTCTACCCTTTTCCGTAAGTAAATACCGTAAAAAGAATAACGAAGTATGTACAAATTCAGAAAGTAACTGGATTGACAGAAATAATTTTAAACAAAGAAAAAATATGAAATGTTTACTCACCTAAACTGTATCCTAACACGTTTCAGCTTTAAACCAACTGAAGAAATCAACTGTATATCCGTCACATTAGCGGCTCGAGAAGCTCATCGCTTTCATAGACAAAAGCCGAAAACAAGTAGGCCATTGTTGAATAATACGGTACTTATTTAAGGAAAAATGCAGAAATAGAGAAAATATAATCAAATCAGTGAGTGTAAAAACACTACCAGTCCACAAAACGCATTTTTAGATATTTGAAGAAACAACTTTCGTTTGTTTATGCCACAAATGTACAATCGACATTATAGCATTCTGCTATAACGTGCGAGGTCTTGCAAATTGTACTGCTCTTCATTACAACTTGTAGTTTTTTACATCTTTAGTGTTATTTTTGCCATCATCTCAAAATAGCTTATTTTGGACTCACAATGTTTTCCCACTCCCCGATTCAATTTTAACATTATTTCCGAAAAGTTCTTTGTTTGTTTTATTTGGTAATGCACAACCAGAATCCTAAATACACATAAGTTCAAATGAATAAACACATAATACTTATTAATGCGCATGGAAAAAGTACACATTACGAGGCCTATCTTGTGTATGAGATAGTACCCCAAATGTCAAACCCTCTTTCTCGAAAACTATCATGGTACAAACTTTTTTTTTTCTGTGCAAATGGTACAAACAACTTGGTTTCGAATGGTGTATTGCAATTTTTGTGCTGTGATACGGGTTAGCTCTCTTGACGCCAAGATAGCCCCCCATATATTAGCCCCTCTTTCTCGAAAACTATCATGGTACAAACAAAACTTTTTTTGGTACAAACGATATTTTTTCGAATAGTGTATTTCAATTTTTTTGTGCTGTGATACGTGGGGCAATCTTGGCGCCAAGATAGCCCCCCCATTTAACCTCTCAAGTAACTCAATAAGGAAAATGGTACAAACGAAAATATTTTTGGTATAAACGTAGTGCAAACGAATGACCTAGTCATTGTTTCAATTTTCCAATGTCGGGGGGGATCTTGCCAGACGTCAAACAATGCAAACATGAACGCTATATACAAACACGCTATTAGGCAAAGTCAGAAAATTTGAAAAGGAAATGAGTTTTAATAATAATAATAATAATAATAATAATAATAATAATAATTATTATTATTATTATTATTATTATTATTATTATTATTATTATTATTATTATTATTATTACTATTATTATTATTATGACAATTGGGTTTACAACTAGGGTTTCATCTCTTTATCTTGCATGGGAGGCCCGAGGCCTGCTATGCAACTAGTGTTCTTTATTCTGTGTTTGTCTCTTTCCGTTTTGTGTGGATGTTTATTTTTGTGCTGTTAGGCTTTTATATTAAGCCTTTACGTTATGTAACCCTTTTCTTTTTTACGAGATTTTTTTTTTTAAATTAGATAAATTGCTTTCCTCTTATATCTATTTCTTACCATTTGTCTTGTTTGAACTGCTTGGGTAAGGGCATTTTGTAACTGTTTATGTCATCCACTTCCCTCAGGTGAAAAAAAAGTATTTCCTGACTATTTTATTCTCTTTTTTGCAGTTTGCCACACTACTATATTTTTTAACAAAATTAGGTTTGGTCCAATGCCTTTCTAATACTCAACCACCCTAACAGTCGCGTTCTCTGGGTTGTCTACTCTTGCAGGAAAGAGAATTGCAGGTGGTAAAGCACTTTTAGAGCTGTCCATACATTTCCCAAATAAAAAATACCTAATACTGTTCTGTGGTCCAATACCAACCTATGTCACCGAGTACTTTAATATCACCTGAAGAGGCGCTTACAATTGTTTTTTCCCAGATGCTCATACATGTATTCATCACGTTAACTGAATCGGTACTTGTCCACTAATCAGAAATTTGTCCAGATTGAAAATTTCGACTACATATATCGATACTATTCTAGTGTTTATTTCATTTTCAACTAAATTGTGCACCCTTATTGGAATAAATGTAAATGTACTAGAAAAATAACATTTTTTCTAGAAGTAGATAGATTTCTCCTTTTCAAAATTTCGCATATTTATACTATCTCCTTTGTACCGGCAACTTATCAACCTGCATGTTGGGAAGTTTGGTGGATTAAATGTCAATATAGCTTACATTAGTTATGTGATGTCTACGTTATCGTTTTGCGTACAGTTTTTGGACTTGTAGAAATATATGTTCCTCTTCTTTATGCTTTACTAGACTTTATTCGTAAGTTTTCTAGACGATGGTCTCAGATTCTTAATCTGTACATTTTTATATACATATTATTTCATCTTCAAAATCTTCTAGAATTGCGAATAACTTTACAGACATTATTTTTTATACTATACTTCGCAATGCTTGTTTTGCTTCACGGATGTGGATAGAAACTAAAAACATAACGAGTACCATACCAATGGAGAGGAAATGACATCACTCTCTCAGTCTATTGGCACTTCTAGGAAATATTCCTGGATTTTGAATTCTATATTTCGGTTTCTTTGATGATCCATTCAGTAATGTTTTGCAAATGGTTAATGTTTTCTTTTGTTGCGCCTGTTATATTGAGACGTCGACATTCAATTAAGTAAAACCCCAACCACACGTACTTCCATTAAGAAACAAAGTTTTTGTCTCCCGTAAAGAAGGCAGTTTTTTTAACCACAAGATAGTTGTTAAAATTAATTTGGGCACTTAGTTGATGACAATTAACTTCCATGTATGTAAAATATTAATCCCTTGGATCAAAATTAAGGCAAATCGTGTCTCTATTCAAAATATCCTGCCGTTGTAAACAACATAGGGACCACTTCGCATTAGGTTCATGCGAATTGAACTAGCCTCTGCAAATGAAGAGTAACAATACTCCTACAACTTACCCCATAATTAAAATAAAAGGTGATGAAATAATACAACTATATACAAAAACAATTTTCGGAACAATTTACTGATGTGTGAAATATTGTAAAGATCACCTAGACTGTGACAAACATAAATGAATTGTTAACTGGATTTTTTCATTAAGAATGCAGTGTCTATTATAACAATGTCAAGTGCCATACATTATTCTCCAAAGAATCAAAAGTGTTCGGGCTCTGTCAAGCAATACAGAAAAAAGGTGTTTTCCTTTTTAGATTTTATGGTGGGACCGGATTTTGGCTTCTATTGAATTCCCGATACACGTGTCTATGCTCATACGAAGATCAATGCAACACACTTCCAGTAAAAAGAAGCGTGCCCTTTTGTATACTATTCATATTACAAATTTATTCAGCGGTGATGCTTCTAAGATATTCCCATCACAAGAACAATAACATAATACTTTGCGCAAAGCTTTCGGGTTAAATACAATGCCAAATTTAGTCTGTAATCACTTGATGCCTATTCATGTCAAGTGTTTTAACACTTCAATAAGATTTTACTAGCTAAGTTAGCCTAATATTTTTTTTAAATGTCGCATTATAATTGAGAGACTTCTGGAAACATATGGGAAAATTTAGAACAAGCTAGTTTTGTTTCACAGTGTGAAACTACAGTACAGTAGACTTCCAAACTATGGAAATTAAATACTCAAACTTGAAGTAGTACATCTATAAGTAAGATCAAAGATAGAACCTGTTCCTCGGACGCTGAATACATATTTTAAAAAAAAACTATTATTTGAACCATTTTAGCATTTAATAGTGGTTAAGGAAGGAGATAAAACCTGCTCTTGGGAAGCTGTATCTATTCCAAACAACTGCATTTCCGTTTCTCTCACCCTTTTCTGTTCTATGGGAATTAGTAATGAAACCAGAAGTACTAGTAAATCTCAACCACTTCAACTTTTTCGTAGAGTGTTATTTGTTGTGATGGTATGTACTCTTGAGACTCTGAATAGATTGCAGAAAACCGCTTGTGGCTATCAGTTTCAACATTTGTTTTATGACAATAAATGTTGAAACTGTAAATTATTAATTTGAAGAACTTCGGATTTAATAGAGAATTAAGGGAGATAATACAGCCTACACTTGGAAAGCTGAATCGATCGCAAAAACTGCATCTCGATACCTATTACTGCATCTCGATATTTCTTAGTTTTTTTTTCTTCTCTATGGAAATCAATATTGAAATCGGAAGTAATAATAAATTTGAATCATTTCCAATTTAGTAGAGAGTTCGAGATTGTTGTGGTAAGTTAACTTTAGACGCTAAATCGTCTGAAAGAATCACTCCTCGCTATCTGTTACAGTTTTTGTTCTATGAAAAAAAAGGTTGAAACCGGAAATTACTCATTTGAACCACTTCTGGTTTCAATAGGAACTAACGAAGGACATGGAAGCTTTTCTTGCGGTGCTGAATCGATTAAAAAATTGATCTCGATGTCTATTATTACCATTTTTGTGCTGACACCTGTCGACAGACAGATAAAGCCGTTCTATGAAACTTCCAACACTTATGCATAGCATAGGTTGGAAGCCTAATAATTTGGAATATGTGGTTTGCACTTCACATTCGCCAACTTCAATTAACGAATTTTACAATGGAAATTGTGATTTAGAAGTATATGAATAGACAAATTTCGTAGGCATTACATGGAGCACAACAGAAGGAAACAAGATACATTCATGAATACCTAAAGACTGAACTTGTACATTTACAGGAGAGTCAATGATGAATAAAGTAGGTAAATACTATTAAAAATAAAAACAAGCATGTTTCAATGACAAAATTCTTTTCGAGCGTTCTTCTTCATTTGTTTTTTCATTTACTTCCTTCCTTTTCCTCTGTATTTTGCAGGCAAAGACATCACTTACATCTATTAACAAGATATTTATTCTAATTTAACACGGGCAAAAGTGTACACATGTAAGTAATGATACCCAATTAACAGTTGAAAGAAGGGCGATCCGAGATCCAAATTATGTTAATATAAGTAGTTTTCCTATTTTCTGGAAATAAAGAGATTATACTGCGGAGGTTAAGTGGGCAATTTTATAAGAATTGTGTACTTCTGAAAAAAAAAGTCAAGCTTACAGGAATACATGTTTACACCCGGCAGAAGAAATCTAGATGTAGAGCCCAAAGTTTTTGGCCGCCATATTGAAAAATGGCCGCCATCTTCAAAAATAGGGATAGTTTTCAGAATATCTATTTTAAGTAGCAACTGCTTCAACACTATTCATTTAAATTTCATGGTTGATACGTCATTCTCTTCAGAATAAAACAGGCTTTTAAATGCAACATGACACATGTCGGTATGACATACGAAGAAAGGGAAATTTGGAGGCAATCGGGAACTTTTCTTTAAAAACGTATCGTTTGAGCCCCCTAAAGTTGTCCCAGATGAGAGTATGCGACCCTAATATACTCTGAAATAATAAAAAGGGGTTATGGTGTATTTTTGCCAAATAACATTGGAACATCGTACATAATGACCTGAAAAAAAAATATTTCCTAATCCTGTTTGAAAGTAGGAAATTCACACTAAGACGGAAAATTGCGATCTAAAATTTCTGAATAAATTAATATTCCGACGAATTTCATGGCTAATACTTAATTTTCTTTAAAATGATACAATTTATTAATTGCAATACTGTTCATTCCCCTGTGAGGTATGAAAAAAAGGGAAATTTGGGGGAAATCGGGAAATATATTTGAAAACTTTTTTTAACGTTTCTTGCTCCTAGAATGATCTCGGGTAAAAGCACGTTTCCTTAATGTACCCTGAAAAATATATTGAAGTATTCGTAATGTTTCTACCAATTGCCATAATGATGTCATACATAGTAGGGTTGTGAAATTAATTTCCTAATCTTGGAAATGAAAATGAAATGAAATCTTTGAGTTTTACGTCCCACGATTATGCCGGTTAGGCTAAAGAAGACGGTGATGATGAGTGATGAATGAAATGGTGGAATGAAGAAAGTAGGAGGAAACTGGAGAACGCCGAGAAAACCCACTCACACGGCGTATGTCCATCACAAAGTTCACATGGCAGGGGCTGGGATCGAACCCGGGACCCCAAGCACCAGAGGTGAACGCTCTACCACTGAATTTCCTAATTTTGTTTTCTAGAACAAAATATCACTTTTTAACAGGACTTCATAAGAGTTACGTCTGATGTAAAGTAGATAAAAACACTTAACTCATTGTGAATTACTGCCTATGTTTCCAAACGTTGCGCATCTATCTGCTATGATTAGACATTCATCCCAATGAAGGACAAACACCCGGTATTACTTGTGATGCTTCCCTGTATGCAATTGCAAAACGTATTCAGTGGATATGTCCTGAAGAGGTTCGGGGCCCTACATCTGGAGAAGGCTATCATGAGTGTATACGGAGTTCTTTTAGATGGCAGTAGATGAGTTGAATGCATCATTGAGGCTGGGTTAAAATCTATGGGTAGAGCTCAGTCTTAAATCAAAATGCATAATATTTCAAGGGCAGGGTATGCACATCAGGTGACATTATGTGCTCTGTTTATCTTATCAAAACAATATATTAATGGTCATGAAATAAAACATTGTACTTGTGAGCCTCTTCAGTTTAAGGAATGGGGTAAAAACAATTGTCAAAAAAATCCAAGTTTCGCATATGGGAGTGCAGTGATGGAACTAGAGAATTAGTTCTGAAATTTTTGATATCAATCTGAAGTTCAAACTTTGAGCTCTATGTGAACTCTCTGATAAAATGGGCTCCTTGGCCCTTTTTATTTAACCACCAAAATTATGCCAGATGGCTTCCAATGCATTGGCGTGACATGGAAAATCTGCCAGAGATACACCCAAGAATTCATGAGCAATTTTTAACTGGGAAGTTTACTGCCAACATTAGTGCGAGATTATTTTCTGCAATGTCATTGGACCAGGCGCATGAACAGTACAATGCTTACATTCACCCTTTGGAGATCCCATGGTACAATTTGTACCACACGGGGTGTTTCATGGTACATTGCGTTATAACTCTCCTATTTGAGCTTTTTCGTCCGCTTTTTTTTTTCACGTCCAGAGGCATTGTAGAAGACCCTACGTATGGTTTCACACCTTCCTGGTAATTAGGGAAGTGTCAGGGAATTTTTATCAAAATATACTTCTGTATAGGGGAATTTTGGACATTTTCGGTATTATTTTTTGCAGGCTTATTTTTGCACCTAGAAGATTGAAATTGTGCACAAACATTCAGTCCACCGAGGAGCATTTACCAAATTTGTTTTCGTTCTTCTGTGTTTAAACAAGGGAGTACATAGGGGCTAAAGGCTGAAAAAGGGAAATTTTTACCAAAAATCCCTTTCACGGGAGTTTCTCGCCTTAGATACATGATGGAGACAAGTGAATGATACCGGCTGAAAGGCACTTCTATTCTAAAGAGAATGATGTGCGAACCATGATCCTAGGGTGATTAGGGATGTCTCAGAGAATGTTTAAACATTTCCCTCTTTATACGGGAATATGGGACATTGTCGGTATATATATTTTTGGCGGGCTTACTTTTGTACCTGGAAAATTGGAATTGTGCATAAACATTCAGCCCACCTAGTAGCATTTATCAGATTTTTTTCAGATCTCTGCCTTAAAACAGGGGGGTCCAGAGGGGATAAAAGTTGAAAAAAGGATATTTAGACCCAAACAATTCTTTTTTCGGGATTTTCAAGCCTTAGATACATGATTGAGACACGTGAGTCATACCGCCTGAAAGACAGTTCTAAGCTGAAGAGAATGATGGGCGAAACATGACCCTAGGTTAATTAGGGATGTCTCAGGAAATTTTTTTCCTGAGATCGTGGTGTTTTACGGTAATTTGGGGCATGGTGGGAATTCCTGATAAAATTTCTCCCGCCCTTAGTATTCAAGATAGAAACTTGAAATTTGGCACACGCATTCAATATACTAAGTACTATTTATCGGATTTTTTTAGATGACTACGTTCACACAGGGCCGCTCCAGAGGGGCCCAAATTCCGAGAAAAAAATCCTCCGAAATTTTCCTTTGACATTTTCCCCGCTCCTGATATATGGTATGAGCATGCAAGTGGTACCATTTGAAAGTCAGCTCCATTCTGAAGAGAATAAGGTATGAACCATGATCGTAGGATAAATAGTGACGATGCAGTAACTGCTTGACTGAAAGCCTAAAAAATAGTCCAAAAAGCCGGGTACCGGAAAGGGTTAAGGGAGATGGAGGTGCAGTGGGATTAACAGAAAACCCAGACGTTTTGAGGCGATGGAAGGTAGCTAGTTTTGAAGTAACAAGATTGGTAAAAAATTTGGAGAAGGGTTTAAAAACACTAACATATCCTCAAAGGAACACCATGAATGCTCACCAAAAACCCAGTCTTTCTTTTTCAAATATGTAAATAATTTGAAATACACTATTGAAGATTTAGGCAATCTGTCTGAAGATATCAGCCAAGACTTGCGAATTGCGTCATTGTTTCTCAAAGTGGAATTGCGAATTTACCTTCGAACACATCAATTTAAAGAATTTGTCAAACACAGACTTGAACAACAGGTAGTATGTATCAATTGAGAAACAGATCAAACGCAATCAAGTGAAATTGTTCAAAACAAAAACTCCAACCAAGAGCAAATCCCAGTTCCTGAACAGAAGAGCAAGAAATGATGCCTGCCTCTTTTCAAAATTATATATCGGGTTTCAGCAGAGATTCTGATCTTGACGACTTTTTAGCCATGAAAAACAGCCATTGTCATCATCTTTTTCGGGCTATGTTCGTCTTCGAAAATATAAGAAATCTGATCTTCTTCAATGTTTCAGAAATGTTTGTGACTATCCCTGCGACAAACCATCAGCATCATGTGCCATACTGGATGACCCAACCTTAGTCCAGATGATACCAGAAATGCCAAGACTTTTGATGTGTACGCAGAAATTTGCCAGCATAGTTTACGAATGGCACAGTATAAACAGAACTGACATTGACTGGAATGACTACAATCCTGAGAGTTTGAAAGCTGAGACCACGATGTTTAGAGGTACTGACATAAGACGAAAAGTTTGTAGTAATACGCCTATGTCTAGAACTTCGAAGAACGTTTTGTTCAATAGTGAAAACAAGAAGGAAATTTTCGATCTACTTGCAACTAAACTCTTATCTCGATTCGGGAAAGAAGCCTTGACTACGAAAGGAGAAGCAATATTATGCAATATAGCATTATGTACCCATGAAGATCATCAGCCATGCAGTCAAGAGGAAGCGGATACAAGAATTTTGCTTTATGCTAAGGAGGCGTATCAACCAAGACACAAATCTATCATCATTCGGGGAGTGGACTCTGATGTTGTAGTGGGGGGCGCGGTGGCTCAGTGGTAGAGCGTTCATTTCTGGTGCTTGGGTTTCCTGGTACTATCCCAGCTCGCTCCGTGTGGACTTTGTGGTAGACTAAACCGTGCTCGTGGGTTTTCTCGGGGTTCTTCCGTTTCCTCCCACTTTCTTCATTCCAACATTTCATTCATTTCTCATCATCACCGTCTCCTTTAGCCTAACCGGCATATTCGTGGGACGTAAAACTTAAAGATTTCATTTCATTTCAGTTTCTGATGTTGTAGTGCTTTCTTTGTCAACATTTAATCAACTGCAAGCAGACTTCTTATGGATTGTATTTGGCACTGGAAAGAATTCAGAGTATATCCCAAATCATCTACTATTTACCAAGCTTGGAGTCAAAAAAACGACTTCCCTTTTTTTCCATGCATTGTCGGGTTGCAACACAAATTCCTCGTTTACTGCTTATGAAAAAAAACGCTTGAGAAATCTCCCGAACATCATACAGACATTCCAGATTTTGCCCAAGCAACCTGCAGAAATTGAGATGTTTATGGATGAAGTTGACAAATTTGTTGTTTTGATGTATGATAAGTCATCATGTTATAGCACATTTAATGAGTGTAGAAAATAAGTTTACAAACAAAAAACGTTCCATGGCAAGAATACCACCAACAAATCAGCTTTATTTTAACATGCCTTGAAGAGTGCATATCAAGCTGGCTATTGTTGGAGACAGTGTTTTTTTTTTTTTTTTGTTTTTTTTTTTTTTTTTTTTTTTTTAAGTACCTTATCTGATCCAGGACTTTGGGGTTGGCACAGAAATGAGACTGGGAGTTTTGATCCAACCTGTACAACTCTTCCTAAAACAGCACGGGCATGTAGGGAATTATTCAGTTGTTCATGCAAAAAGTGCAAAACTCGTTGTATGTACAAAATGCAATGTAAAATGCTCACGATACAATGTACAATGCTTTGTAAGTGTACTGACTGTGGAAAGGAAAGGGAATAATTCGAGCTTCCTACTTTTGTTGACAGTTGTGATGATGACTTTGACGACTTTGAGACTGACATTTAATGTGGATTGTTACAAGATATCAGTTTTACCTAAAAGTAGTAGTAGTAATAATAATAATAATAATAATAATAATAATAATAATAATAATAATAATAATAATAATAATAATAATAATAATAATAATAATATCTAATATTTCTTCTCGTTTTCTTTCAACTTGTAAGATAGGAGCAAAGGTGTTTGTTATGTTAAAGTAAAAAAAAAAAAAAAAAAAGAATGATTAAGTACAATAATGTAAAATTAAGTGAAACACAAACTTAAACAAATGGAATGTTATAGATAATTTCCCATTATATCTCCAGGTTTCAAAACCAAGGGTGTCAAAAGAACCACCATAATAAACAACTGTATAATTAAGAGGATTGGGATATTATTTTTCACAACGTTACTACTGTATGATATCGGTATGATATTTGGTAGAAAGATTACCAACACTCCTGTGTATTTTTCAGGGTACATTAAGGACACGTGCTGTAATCCGGGATCATTTCAGGAGCAAGAAACCTTTTTAAAAAAAAGTTTTCAAATACATTTTACGATTTCCCCCAAATTTCCCTTTTACCATACCTCACAGGACCATGGACAGTATTGCAATTGATAAACTGTATAATTTTAAAGAAAATTAAGTATTATCCATGGAATTTATTGGAATATTAATTTATCCAGAAATTTTAGATCGCAATTTTTCCTCTTAGTGTAAATTTCCTACTTTCAAAAAGGATTAGGGAATATTTTTCTCAGGTCCTTATGTGCGATACTCCAATGTTATTTGGCAAAGAGATACCATATCCTCTTTGTTATTATTTCAGAGTATATTAGGGTCGCGTACACTGACCTGGGACGGCTGTAGGGGGGTCAAACTTTCAAAAACGATATTTTTTAAAGAAAAAATCCCGATTTCCTCACAACTTCACGTTTCCTTTACCCCATACGGACATGTGCTATGCTGCATTTAAAAGCCTGTTTTATTCTGAAGACAATGATGTATCAACCATGAAAGTCGGGTGAATAGTGTTGAAGCAGTAGCTACTTAAAATAGATGTTCTGAAAACTAGCCCTATTTTTCAAGATGGCGGAAAAACCTTTGGGTCCTACCTGTAGATTTATTCTGCCGTGTGTAAACAGGTATTCCTGAAAGTTTCATCTTTTTTTTCAGAAGTGCACAATTTTTATATTAACTTCCCTACTATTAACCCTTTTGGGATCTTGTGTTTTTGGGCTATTTTTTAGACTTTCAGTCAAGCAGCTACTGCATCGTCTATATTTATGCTAGAATCATGGTTCATACCTCATTCTCTTCAGAATAGAGCTGGCTTTCAAATGGTATCACTTGCATGCTCATACCGTATACCAGAAGCGGGAAAAAATGTCAAAGTTAAAATTTCGGAGGGATTTTTTTTCTCGAAATTTGGCCCCCCTGGACCCCCCCCTGTGTGAACGTAGCCATCTAAAAAATCTGAGAAATAGTACTTGGTATACTGAATGCGTGTGCCAAATTTCAAGTTTCTATCTTGAATACCAAGGACGAGAGAAATGTTATCAGGAATTCCCACCATGAACCAAATTACCGTAAAACACCATGATCTCAGGTAAAAAATTTCCTGAGACATCCCTAATTAAGCTAGGGTCATGTTTCGCCCATCATTCTCTTCAGATTAGAACTGCCTTTCAGGCGGTATGACTCGTGTGTCTCCATCGTGTATCTTAGGCGAGAAAATGAGGAAAAACGGGATTTTTTGGGTCTATATATCCTTTTTTCAACTTTTAGCCCCCCCTGGACCCCCCTGTTTTAACGCAGAGATCTGAAGAAAAAATCTGGTAAATACTACTCGGTGGGCTGAATGTTTATGCACAATTCCAATTTTCCAGGTGTAAAAGTAAGCCCGCCAAAAAAAAAATATATATATATACCGACAATGTCCCATATTCCCGTATACAGAAGGAAATTTTTAAACATTCCTTGATACATCCCTAATTATCCTAGGGTCATGTCTCGCCCATCATTCTCTTCAGAGTAGAACTGCCTTTCAGGCAATACCATTCACTTGTCCCCATCATGTATCTAAGGCGGAAAAATTCCGTGAAAGGGAATTTTTGGTAAAAATTTCCCTTTTCAAGGTTTAGGCCCTCTGTACCCCCTGTTTTAACGCAGAAATCTGGTAAAAAAAATCTGGTAGATACTACTTGGTGGACTGAATGTTTGTGTACAATTTCAATCTTCTACGTGCAAAAATAAGCCCACAAAAAATAATACCGAAAATGTCCAATATTCCCTTATACAGAAGTATATTTTGGTAAAAATTCCCTGACACTTCCCTAATTACCCTAGGGCCATGTGTCGCACATCGTTCTTTTCAGAATAGAACTGCCTTTCAGGCGGTACCATTCACTTGTCTCCATCATGTATCTAAGTCGGGAAAATGATGAAAAACGGGATTTTTGGGTAAAAATATCCCTTTTTTCAACTTTTTGACCCTCTGGATCCCCCCTGTTTTAACGCAGAAATCTGAAAAAAATCTGGTAGATACAACTCGGTGGACTGCACGTTTGTGCAAAATTTCAATCTTCTACGTGCAAAAGTAAGCCCGCCAAAAATACTTTACATAACCCCACCCCAAAAAGTATTACACGAAAATATAAATTTTAGACTTATGACGTCATCAGCTCCTATGTCTCGACGCAGGAAGGTGTGAAACCATACGTAATGTCTTCTACAATGCCTCTGGACTTGAAAAAAAAACGGACGAAAAAGCTCAAATAGGAGAGTTATAATGCAATGTACCATGAAACACTCCGTATGGTACAAAAGTTACCATAAGATCCCCAAAGGTTAATGATGCAAAAATATTTGAGTTGTTCGAATAATTTACTTCTTATAACTCGAAAATTTCTTTTCTCCAATAATTACTCAAATGAATTACTTGATAAAATGTTTGCCGTTGGAACGCTTATTCGTTAAATAATTCGAGTTATTGGTGAACTTCAAATATCTATCTTAAAATGCTACAATAGCAATTAGAAGCTTTTTTTTTGCTAGCCGAAGGCTAGCTCCCTTGCGAGGGTTACGCCCTCTATCCGGGGTGAGGAGTGCAGAGACTGGTGAAGGAAGGATATTGGAGGTGGTCTATGGGAACTCAAGAGAAACGGAAAGAATCATTTATTTTATTTTAGATCATAATTTCTGTTTGTAGTTTTTATTGCATTTTATTCAATTTATTGGACATTATGAACTTCGTTCATAATCACGAGGACAGGGGAAAAAATGACAATGAAGTGCATATGACAGGATAACACAAGGATATGTTAGTTAGACGAATGCAGATTATCTTCTTGTCCAGGGGCTGCTCTGGACAGTGATGTGGACAAGTGGAGTCCTGTTAGCACAATAGGTTACGGTGCAGCATATGTAGGCGATATATGAAGTGGAAGATGATCAGAAGAATAAGCTGAAGCGACAAAATGATCTGGATGGTCTGGTGGAATGGTTTTCAGATATAAAGAGAAGAGGAGGGATAGAGGGCAAGTAGAAAATTTATATCCTAAATCATAGTGGCGGTCGGCATCCATAGTATCCAGAAGTAATAGATGACGTTGCTGAAACCGGTTGGTGATGAACTTTACTCGTAACTGTTCAAGATGACGGAGAATGGTAGGAAAAGTGATGCGGTCGTAAAGCTCCTGCGTCGGACTGGGAAGCTTGATCCTATAAGCCAGACGAAATGCGTGCCTTTCAAGAACTTGTAATTTCTGATACAAAACAGGTAGTGCAGCAATCCAAGCGGGATGACCATATGTTAGAACTGGGCGTAAGAAGACATACGTATTAAGGATTGTAGTGGGTTGCAATCCCCAGGTGGTACCAACTAGACGTTTTAGTAAATTTAGCCGAGTATACGCTTTGCGAATGATTGCTTAAAGATGGGGCCGCCAAGTTAAGTGATGATCGATGATGATACCAAGGTAGGTAACCTGTTTAGTAGGTGATATTCGTGTGCCGTGAACCTCGAGAGTGAGTAGATTGGGGTTTTTCTGAACCCGAGAACGTTTTCGAGGTGGTATGAAAACGATAGCTTGAGTCTTAGTCGAGTTAATATGAAAGCGCCACTGAGTACACCATCGGAGGAAAGAATCTATTGCTAGGCGAAGAGCAGAATTGATTTGTTGAATAGTTCTGGCCGTGCAAAGAAAGGCAGTGTCATCTGCATATTGAAAAGTATGAACATTGGGAGGAAGGGTTGGCATATCAGCTACAAACAGAAGGTATAGAAGAGGCCAGAGAGCGGAGCCTTGAGGTACACCAGAATGGATAAAGATAGGATGTGATGAGGAACTATTGATGGTAACATAAGATAGGCGGTTAGAAAGAAAATGGAAAATGAAACGGAGGTAGCAGAGTGGAAGCCTAAAACGGTGATGTTTGAACATGAGGGCTAAATGCCACACTTTATCAAAAGCCTTCTCTAGGTCAAAAAGAATGAGGCATGAAGGCCGAGCAGTGTTATAATGATTTGTGATTAGGTTGAGAAGTCTGAGCAATTGATCATTGATGCTGAAATTAGGTCGGAAACCAGCTTGGTGTACAGGCAAGAGATTATATTGAGAAAGATGGTGATGTAGTCTGATGACAATGATGCGCTCAAGAATTTTGCTAAATACGGAGGTTAATTGTATTGGACGGTAAGAAGCAACAGAATCTGGAGGTTTGTTGGGCTTAAGAAACATGAAAGTGGAAGAAGTCTTCCAGTCACAGGGGATGTAGCCGGTCCGGAGAATAAAAGAATATATATATGAAAGAAGCAGAAGAAGACAATAAGGAGCCTCTTTGATATGACGATAAGTTATGTGGTCGATACCAGGAGCTGTGTTGCGCTTGCGGTTTACGACGGTCGCGATATCAGATGTAGAAATTGGAGCTGTGAGAGGATTGTCGTCTGGAAGAATGTGTGCTGCACTGGGTTGTAGATATGGAGATGATAAGTTCAAGCGATCAGTAGGATGTCTTTGAACAGAATCAGATGAGAATTGGGTGAAGGTAGTCTGCAGGTGGTCTGCAAAGGCGTTTGCTTTCTATTCGTCTGTGTGTAATGGTTGGTTATTTACTAACAGCGGATATGGTGTGCGAGTAAGCTTCCCAGTCAACATATGAAATCGCTTCCAATACTTAGTAGGGTGTGAAATTTCAGCTAAGTTGTTACACGTCTTCACCCAGTTGCGAAGATTATGTGCCTTGACGTAGTTACGCACAGTGCGCTGAAGTTGGCGATGATGACGAAGAGCTTCTAGGTTACCAGTGCGCTGATATTCGCGAAAGAATTCGTGAGAACGATGTATGAGAGGTAGGTAGTTTGGCGGTAAACGTGGTTGGTACCTGGATATTTCAGTTGTGGGTATATGAAGGTCAGAAGCGTGATGAATGGAATGAGTGATTTCAGAGACCCGTGCGTAGAGATCATCTTCGATGGTAGGAGGCTCAATGGTAACCAACTCTTCAACAATAGTAGTGCGATAGTCATCCCACTTGGCTTGATCAAATCGTGGAACACGACGAGGTTCAGGGAGCAAACGAAGAGTAGGAGCCTGCGGTTGATCGATATGAAGTTTGATAGGAAGGTGATCACTACCTATGGAATCGAGCACTTCAAGAGTGCAACGCTGGAAGAGATTGCCAGAAGAAATAACTACGTCAGGTGTGGTATTCGTGATGGGTCTGGTTGCTTTAGGTATATCAAAAACATGGCCGGTGGTATGAGTAGTAATGAAGTCAAAGAAGCTTTGTTTCTGATTATCTGGACGGCTGTGAATATTGATGTCGGCCATTATGATATAATATTTAAAGTTATTGGAGATGTAAAGAAAGAATGAGCGTGGGATGGGGTGTCCAGGGCGTACATATATGGTAGCTATGGTAACGTAAAGGGAGTGGAAGTACAACGTAGTAATGAGATACTCTGGATCATTAATCAATGCAGGATGATATTGGCGGTGACTAATCGAAGGATGGAAGCCAATGGCCACTCCCCCGTTTGCTCGGCGTGCTGCGATGGTAGAATCTGAACGGAGTAGGGTATAGCGAGGTATCCTGAACGTCATAGATGGAGTAAGGAGAGTTTCGTTCAGAAGGAAAGCCTGAATAGTTTCTTCTAGAAGTAGCTGTTCGAAGAGAGTGTACTGGGAAGTAAGTGACCGAATATTAAGAAACAGTAATGAAATACCCATGATTAAGGTGCAGGTGTAGTGTTGGAAGTGGCGGAGGAGACATGTAATTCGTCAAGAGGGGTGGCATGAAAATAGACATGAGGTCCAGAGTAAGTAGCTTGGAAAGAATATTTAAAGATGATGCGGGCTGCGTGATTGACCACCTGGAGAATATGTTGACGTAGAAAAGGATGAATATTTTGCAATGCGATGGTAAAGAATGAAAGGAGTTGTTGGATGGAAATTGCTTCGCCAAGAGGTTGGGGTGGTACATTGTGTTAAATGTCAGGCAGGATGGGTCGCAGCGGAACAGTGAGCTCCGGATTTAAAGGTTCGGCCGTTGGCCGTGCTTTGCAGCGATAGCTATATGTGGGGTGTTGTTCCGGGCACGTAGAGCATTGAGGTGGCTTCGTTAGGTTAGTGCAAGCTTTTGTTTCGTGGTTTCCCCTGCAGTACCCACACTTGCTTGGCTTTGTGCATTTCGATGTCGGATGTGAATTGTATGCTTGGCAGCGCTCACACCTTAATGGTAAAGGTGGCGGCGATTTCGATGGCTCTACGCGATGTTTCTTTTTATAAATAAGGGCGCCATGAGTAAGAAGATCATCAATAGTGGTTTGAGAATTGGTTAATATTCGTAACATATAGGTAGCTCCTTGATCGTTTTTAATACGAAGGCATTTTAGAATGGAGTGTAGCTCAAGAGTAAGTTCTTCCATTACCTCGTCGTCGGTTAGAGAAGGGTCAACCCCTCTAATGACAACCGAAAGAGCCGGTGCTTTACGTGGTGGCGGTGCTTGACGAAATGTCTTAGGTTCGAGGCGCTTCATATTGGCATGCTTACCAAAAATTTCAAAGCTGCACTTATTTCGCACAGTAGTTAAGAAAGTAGAATCGTAAGATTTGAAAATGATTCCGTTTTGAGTGCGAACTATCTGTGCTACAGAAGCGCGTGGCAGATATTTTATAAGTTGTTGGAAGGCTAGCTTTGTATTGTCAAACTTGGTGTCAAAATTGGTGAGCAGAAATGAATAGAGACACGGTTTGGAGGTATCCTGAATAGATGGGAATTCTTTGTCGTCGTCTAGATTCATTGAACTAACAGACTGTTCGGAGTCACTAACAGTGTGATGACGTTTAAACGGCGGCTGATAAGAAGTGATGTTAGTTTTGTCGGGAGTGCGAGAGCGGGATCTACCGGTATTCTTGCCTTGAGATGAAGTTTTGTGCTTGCGGTCGGCCCCCTTGCCCACCGAGGTCGGTTCGAGAGACGGACCCGGAGGTTGCGGCGGTAGTCCCGGATGGCCACCTGAAGCCATCCCTTGAGATGTTAGACAACTCTGACACTGAAGATGAGAGGAAATGCAATGAGATGAGGTGCTAGGGGAAGCCCACTATGGCTCTCACTTGAGGAAGCAATACGTCCTCGCGGAGATGTCGGTCAGTACTAGCACTGGCCCTCCACAAAAATAGATGAATAAAAGAATAGGTGATGATGGCCACGGGCTCCCACTTGAGTCAACAATACGGACTGCAAAGGGATGTCGATTGTCTGTACCAGAACAATCCTCCAACAGAATGAACAAAAATTATTAGTTGCTCGCGGAGCGTTAGAAATCGTTCTCAGACCTTGAATCGATGATCGATTCTAAATGCTGAGTTAAGAATCTTCGAATTAGAAGCGTCTGAGCTCCAACCTATAACTTTAGTTTTCAAATCTTTCATTTACAGTTATGTGTGATTTCACGTTTAACAGAGACAAACATTTTAAGTATTTGTACTTTAAATAGTCTAAATTAGTTTACTATATCTTTTTCATAAAGTTTGATATAAAATTATTGTTCAAAGCCTTTGTATTTTAATAAGCCTTCTCTAAAATGAATGCATGTGAATTGTGCTTCCATCTTCCGAATTCCTTTAAACTATATGTTGAAGACGTTTATATGTTTGTGGTCAATCCTTTCGACAATGAGATCTCGGAAACTACAGGCTCTAGAAAGATGACGTTTTCACTGATCGATTGGAAATTTTGCGTAGATTGTCCAGTTCTAATTGAAAGTTTTTAAAAAATGGCCATTATTTCCTTATTACATTTTCAGGGTACACTGGAAATTAAAAGAAAACTAAAGCATCATATCCTATGTGATATATATTCCAACACCACGTTGTTGTATATTGGTGTTATATATGTCTCAGGCGTTTGTTTCATGGCCAAATAATAATGAAAAAGGAAGGATAGCCATTTCTTGAGTCTAAGATAACTCTTTATTTATTGAATGTTTTGCCCAATGAACACCATATATAACTGACATTATAATTAATTGTATATGTAAGGTATTTGCTTATTACATACTGCATGCAAGAAGAAAGAAAACACTGATCATACATGAATTAGAAACTCCAAGCGGAAGTAGGCTCAAATCTTGCAAGCGGTGCAAGATATTAAGAAAAATAATCGAAAAAAAATATCCCCTTTATGATGATACCCTTTGCCGATGTTTTTCTTTTTTTTTTATCAAGACGTCTTTCTCTTGTGTCTGTAAAGGGACATGCACATTTGTTGTGAGGAATGATAAGAATATTTATGCTCACATGCGAATGATGCGCTGTGTAGAGAGCGCAGGTTCAGCTAGTACAAGTAACAACATGGTTAAATAATATCGTGTTTCAATATTTAAATATAGTATGAGTTGAACTTTAAGAACACTAGTAAAACCACTTTTACAATTTGTACTTTTTACTGAAAAGAACAAAACATGAAATAAGCCTTGCAAAAGCATTTCTAAAAAGCGCCGTTCTCCAACTTGGAATGATAAATTAGGTTCAGATTTATACGACGTTTAACGAGGATTTGGATCTCAATCTGATCTAACCAAAAATCAAATTCATAATCTACATATATTATAAAATTTAAAGTGACTATGTTTGTGACTCTTAATCTCTTGAACCACCCAACCGATCACAATCAAATTTTCAACGTAGATGCGGTTCTGGACTGGGAGTGATTTTAGTTATTTACTTCGACTGTACAACTTAGGGGAGAGGAGGAGGACATAGAAAAAATAAATAAAACTTAACCCTTGCCCGGGCAAGACATTTTTGTAACGTAAACGGGCAACCGGGACCTGTCAGGCCCAGTATATATTTTAAGTGCAGAACACTCAAAATTCAATGTCTGTTGCCCCATACTGTTCCGACTAAAGGTTACAATAGTCACGTGTTCAATATATAATTATGTGACAATTTGATCTAATATTTGACAGGAATTTCACTAAAGTTATACGGGGCCTCCTAGGCCCCGGTTGCCCGGTTACGTCAGGAAAAGATTTTCAAATTAAAAAACAAGCTTTACCAAGTCGATATGTTCATGATTTTAACATCGACGAAAGATAGAAGAATTCAGTATTTTATGTCTTCGAAATATGTATGGTTATTGAGAAATTTTAGAAAAATGAAGGTACTGGGCCTGGGAGGCCCCGGTTGCCCGGATAAGGGTTAATAACTCTTGAACCTCCTGATCGATCATGTTCAAATTTTCAATGTATATGAGATTTGGGACTTGGATGAGTTTTGTCATTTCACTTTGACCTAGTAACGTAAGGAAGGGGATGGAGGGGGAGATATACAAAGATCAATAAATATAAAAACAAAAGTGACTCTGCTCGTGAATTAATCACTTTTGAACCACCCGGTCGATCTCAATCAAACTTTCAACATACATGAAGTTCAAACCTGGGAAGTTTTTATCATTTCATTTTGACAGTATATCTTAGAGGAGGAGAGGGGTGGAGGGGAAAATATATAAAAATAAATAAATCTTAATAATTCTTGAACCACCCGACCGATCTCAATCAAAATTTCAACATAGATAAGGTTCGGGCCTGGGATATTTTCCTCATTTTGCTTTAACAGTGCAACGAAGGGGAGGGGATAGATATATGTCAAAATGTAAAAATAAAAGAGTCTGTTTTTGTGAGTTCATCACGTTTACACCACCCGACCGATCTTAACCATATTTTCAACATAGATGTTATTTAGATATGAGGTGGTTTTTATCATATCACCTTAACTGTAGAAAGGGGAGGGAGTGGTAGGGGGATATCTATAAAGATAAATGAAACTTAATAAATCTTGAACCACCCAACCGATTACGATCAAACTTTCAACATATATAAGGTTCGGGCCTGGGATGTTTTTAATTTCATGTTACAGTGAAACGAAAGGGAGGGAGGGGGGACATATGTAAAAAAGTAAAATAAAAGTGACTGTCTTTGTGACTTCATCACGCTTTAACCACAGGACCGATATTAATCTTAATCTTTTCAATATGAATGAAGTTCGTACCTGGGGTGTTTTTTATCATATCATTTTGACGATAGACCTTACGGAAGAGAGAAAGGCAAGTATATATATAAAATAAAACCTAATAGCTCTTGAACCACCTACCTGATCTCGATCAAATTTTCAACACAGATTACGTTCGAGCCTGGGATAACTTTTATCATTTAACTTTGACGGTGCAAAGTAGGGAAGCGGGAGGGGGATGCGGAGATATATATGTAAAAAAATAAAAACAAAAGTGACTGTTTATGTGACTTCACTCTTGAACCACCTGACCAAGCAAGATCAAATTTTCAACACAGATGACGTTCGGGCCTGGGATGGTATTTATCTATTCACTTTGACGATAGAACTTATGGGTGTAGGTAGGAGGGGGAAATACATAAAAAATAAATAAAACTTAATAGCTCTTGGGCCACCGGACCGATCTGGATCAAATTTTCAACCTAGATTAAGTCCGAACATTGGATGATTTTTGTTATATCACTTTGACGATGTAACTTAAAGAAGGGGAGGGGCCG
The DNA here is from genome assembly GCF_964235325.1 of Thermobia domestica. Lineage (NCBI taxonomy): Eukaryota > Metazoa > Arthropoda > Insecta > Zygentoma > Lepismatidae > Thermobia > Thermobia domestica. The sequence goes on along the minus strand of NC_137459.1, from coordinate 294,527,913 downwards.
CGGGGGCTCAGTGGTAGAGCGTTCACCTCTGGTGTCTGGGGTCCCGGGTTCGGGGTTCTCCCGTTTCCTCCCACTATCTTCATTCCACCATTTCATTCGTCACTCATCATCACCGTCTCCTTTAGCCTAACCGGCATAACCATGGGACGTAAAACTCAAAGATTTCATTTCATATTTTAAAGGAGGGGGAAATGTATTTACAAATAATAGACAATGACCGACATTAATGTCGAATCTATAGTTTTTGAGGTTGCTGAGATGAACAGTGACACGTCTGATTCCATTTAAATCCAAATTGAGCCCCGCAAAAATTTTAGGAGGGGAGGGGAATATATATATATATATATATATATATATATATATATATATATATATATATATATATATATAGGGTGGGCCATTTTAATTAATCCACGGAAATATCTGAAAAATGATAAAACATAGAAGAAATTTTTGAAGTACAAGCTATATATTGCTAAGGGGGAAAACCAATTCCGCCAAAAGTACCCCTCCCCGCCTGCCGTAAATGGGGGTAACGGGGGGTAATTTTGAAATGTCAAATCGGAACATGGGTCAAGTAATACCTCGTTCGAAAGGTCTTGGAAAACTAAGTAACGCTGTACCAAAAGATGTTTCAAATTGTGCACCAGTTTCAAAATGGCCGCCATGATATGGTTCGGAAACTCCAGTACCCGTAGTATGAAAACCATGGAAGGTAAATGAATGAAACAAAATTGAAATACGTAAATATCATAGGGCATATCGAACGGTGTGGTCTCTGTGATCCCAGTGGCCTCCCTGAAGGGGTCTTGTGGGCTAACTTCAAAATTTCAATGTCCGACCGGACAATGGTTCGGGCGTACGCTTGACCTACCCAATGCTGTTTGGAAGGCAGACTTCATGCATAGAGAATTGGTGCACTAAGTTAACGCGGATGGCCACAGTTACATTTTGATTAACTATTAGCATTCATGTCATATTGTGAGCTTGAGGGACGAAACGGTGTGTACGTATATCCCCGAAATGCTTTCTGAATAACCAGCACGCATTGCATAAAAGTTTCTCTTTTTTTTAGTCACTACAGCGTCATCCTTACAAACAAATGTTTCAACCACACCATACCTATTTGTAGCGTATCTTTAATTTACGAATTAGCGTTCTCGTTTGAACTTTCACTTTACTTTCCACCCCACTCACATACACAGCGCAGGGAGAGATTATTTTGCAGGACTTGGATTTCTCTCTATACATTATGGCAATTTTACTCTAATATTTTTATCTCTGTTGTATTATTCTCGAGCCTTGGAACGCCTCCGTGCTTTTCCTATTTAATTTTCGTTATTTTCATTTATGTCTAACCGTATTCATACTATGGGCACTAGACGTTTTCTTAGACACAGTCACCATGTCTTTGCGATCATTTTGAAAACGGTGTCTCATGTCGAAAATTTTCTTACAGAAGCTGTTTGATATTAATTTGTCTATGTAACGTGATGTTACTCGCTTCAAGCTGCTATTTGAAGTTTTCAAGTTGGCATCGGATACCTTTCAGTTGGCCCTTGGAGACACCCCGACAACACCTCTCGATGTGCCTTACGTCAGTTAGCTACTCCAGTTTTTCTTTTGTTGATTTATCTCTAATTGCTTTCATACTACGGGTACTAAACATTTTCTCTGACACGGATACTATGTTTCGGCGGCCTTTAGAGAACACTGCCATTTCACATCAATCGTTTTCTCCTGCAATATGTTAGATCTTGCAAGATTTATCGAACGAGGTACCACTCGACTCATGTTACTATTTGAAATTTTGAAGTTAGCCCCCAAGACCCCTTTAGGGAGGCCACTGGGATCACAGGGACCACACCGTTCGATATGCCCTATGATATTTACGTATTTCAATTTTGTTTCATTCATTTACCTTCCATGGTTTTCACACTTCGGGTACTGTAGTTTCCGAACCATATTATGGCGGCCATTTTGAAACCGGTGCACAATATGGAACATCTTTTGGTACAGCGTTACTTAGTTTTCCAAGACCTTTCGAATGAGGTATTACTCGACCCATATTCCCATTTGACATTTCAAAGTCAAAAACAGAAATTCCAATAAGTTTTCCATTAGTATAATCTTATATTCTGCAATCTTTTCAACATTTAAAACTAAGTTTTGTTTATTAGTCAAAGCTTAAGTCTAAATTTCTGATATTTGAATCATCTTATATACAGTTGAGTATACAGTTCCGTCTGTCGAGTATCGTGAGCACAAAATTCCAACTTTCACCAATAGATGTGTCTTTGGTACTGGAAACGTTTTCAGACATAGCAGATAGCTCGGTGTACACGCGTTTGTACCAAATAGAAAGTTGTATTCGTGATGTGTCGCCGTAGCCTTATCGGTAAGATGACGGACTAGTAATACAAATGTAATAAGTTAAAATCTTCTCCAACCCAATCAAAAATTTTCATATAATTTAATGTTAGGATCGTTACAAACAACAACAGTAATAATAATAATAATAATAATAATAATAATAATAATAATAATAATAATAATAATAATAATAATAATAATAATAATAATAATAATAAATGTCAAATAATCATCCAATTCAAATACTAAGTCAATGTAAAGCTATACGAAGTTCCAAATGGAATCCACGTATATATGCGCCACGTCGAGTAATTCCAAGTCCATAAAGCCAGCCGTAGCCGGTGTGGCTAGGCGTGATCATACAAAACGGTTACTAATGTATAAAAAACCTGCAACGAAAACCAGACAGTAATGGCACCAGCAACAAGATCTTAGACATGTCATCAACCTCATCATAATGTCATTCACCCATAACAGGAAAAACCGTCACCTATTTTGATCATCCATTACTAAAGTTTATCATGATTGTGAAACTTGTTGAAACATACTTGATGACATGATTAAGCAATTATCGATGTTCAAACACACTAGTTGAGAGGATATCCATTTGTCTAAACTATATTTATCAGGGTTACAAACAGCAAGTCTGATGTCATACCGCTGCAACGGTAAATCAATTAACACGACATCGATTTCTCTAGTCTATATTTATCTGGGTTGCAAGCGGCAAATCTTTGACGTTTAGAAATCTAACTCATCACTACTGACGTACCTTCGCTAATCAAGAGTTACTTCCAGTTGCCTTTCAACTCTCAACTCACTTCTTATTTTGCATCACGTATAGTTCTTGCAAACCAACTTTTGTAACTCATGTCCGATGACCTAGTTTCTGCTCCATAAACTGCAATGCTGTACGTGAATCATTAGTGGAATCTTTTTGTTTATCATTTTAAAAGAACAATAACAACAAATACAGACGGTTTGAAAGTAACTCTACAAAAACAGAAGAAAGAAGTAGAAAAGGCGGACAATTTTCAGTATTTAAGTAATTTAAGTAATATTATAATGTATATCCATAGTTCGATATACATTATATTCTCGTATTTAAGTAATATTATAATGTATATCCATAGTTCGATAATAACTAAAACTAACTAACTAACTCTATGGCCTATGGAACCCGGAGGTTCAATGCCGCGTTCACAAAAGCTCTCCACTGACTTCTATCCTTAGCTAACTGCATCCAGTTCCTACTCCGTATTCCAATCTCTGCGAGATCCATCTTAATATTGTCCTCCCATCTGCGCCTAGGTCTTCCTAATGGTCGTTTTCCGATTGGTCTTCCAATCAAAACTTTGAAAGCGTCTCTACTTTCTTCCATTCTAGCTACATGACCCGCCCATCTAAGCCTCCTAGACTTGACGACCCTAACAATGTTGGGTAAACCATATAAATTATGTAGTTCCTCGTTATGAAGTTTCCGCCATTCCCCATTCCCGTTCCTCTTGGGTCCGAATATTCGTCTCAGGATCTTGTTCTCAAATACTTTCAGTCTATGTTCTTCCCTCAGAGTAAGTGACCATGTTTCGCAGCCATACAGAACAACAGGCATGATTATCGTTTTGTATATTTTAAGTTTCAAATTCCTCGACAGAATTCGCGACGACAAGAGATTTTGAACCGAATAGTAACACGAATTCCCTGCTTTTAGTCGACATTTAATTTCTCCGTGAATATGATTTTCCTCTGTTAATATTGATCCTAGATATTTGAAAGTATCCACTTTATCAAAAGTATTATTTAGTATTTTAACGCATCCATAATTTGCTGTATTCCGGTCCCGACGCACTTCCATGTATTTAGTTTTCTCTGCATTTACTTCTAAACCCATGTCCCTGCAAGCGTTTAATAAGATCTCTGCATTTCTTTCTATTATTCTAGTATCATCTCCTATTAAATTTACATCATCAGCATATGTCATAACCTGGTTCGATAATAATTTCGTGAATTTATTTTAGGAGTTGTGTAAGAGGAAAACTATAAACAACGTGTTATAAAGTGAAATACGAGAATTAACATAGGTGCTGCATCATAGGAATATGAAGTATTCTAGCAAGAATATACACCGTAACAAATCCGAACTAAGCACTACTCTTCAAGTAGGAAGTTCTAGGAAGCTCGTGAATTCAGGAAAGGGGGGGGGTATTGCATGATCACAATTCAGTATGTGATGAGTCCATAAGGTAATCATCACAACCATCATCATAGGTATTCTGCCATTATTGACAGGTCGCTTACTGCAAGTGGGAAACTTCTACATAGGTGTTCCACGGTGTCCCGCTGACCACTTCGTCTTCATGTAGGGATTTCTCTGTTTTCATAACGTCCATTAATGGCATTATCCTTCATCCCCTCTCTCTCTTTCCTGCCGCCATACCCTCTAAAATGTCCCAAATGCTACATTTCCTTCTTAGACAATGTCCCAACTAGTTTCTCTTCCTCTTCTTTATAATATCTAAAATTGTTTTTTTTTTCTTCCTCGACATTTCTGGCACCCTCTCTTTCGTTTACTCCTCGATTCTGCTAATCCTGTCCATTCTTCTCCACACCCGCATTTCGAAAGCATTCAGTTGTTTTATCATTTTTGTGTAATGTCCATGTTTCTGACCCGTACGCCACAATATTCCACATGGAGTATTTATGAGTCTTTTTTCCTCAAGTCTTTGATCAAGATCCCACAAAATAGTATTTTATGTTTCCTAAAGGTTTCTTTCGTCATTCCTATCCTTTCATTTCCTATATTTCTCCTATTTGACGTTCGCACTTCTGATCACTAAGAATACTACCCAGATATCGAAAATTAGTTACTTCTTCCAATGTCTCCCCTCCTACTTGTATATTTGACACTGACCCCTTCGTACCTATCATCATTGTTTTTGTCTTTCTAACATTTATTTTCATCCCATATTCTTAACAACCTTTCTTTAAGTTTTCTAATATGTTACTCATTTTCTCTTCAGATTCCGCAGCAAACCATATCATCTTCAAACCGTAAACGTCTAATCATTCTACCTCCTAGTGAAATGTCGTCTTCATTTTGTAGGCTCTTTTTCACTATTTCTTCTAGATAGATATTAAATAATGTTGACCAAGGACAGCATCGCTATCGAATTCCCCTTCCAATTGCACTGCCCTCTGTGATTTCCACTCCTGCTTTAACACTTACTTGTTGGTTCATATAAAAGTTTCTTATGAGTCTCCGATCCTTCCATTCTAACTCAATTTTCTTTAGAATTTCCAACAACAATTCCCAATTCACATGGTCTGAAGCCTTTCCAGATCAACAAATGCCACATAAACTTGTTTCCTTTTTTTCTACAAACCCTTCGCCAATCACCCTTATTAACCCAACTGCATCTCTTGTGCCCTTACCTTTCTTCAACCTAAACTGTTACAATTACACAAATCAATAAACACAGTGTATTTAATATTTCTCACTGTGAAATACGGTTACTTCCTTGCCCGAAACTCTCTACTTTTTCTTCGGTTTCTACCAGGGGCAGATCCAATCGGGGCGATCGCTCCCCCCAGAAGAGAAAACTTTCTTATTTTATTTATAAACCCATCCCAGAGTTTGGAGCTCTTAAAAGTAGCTGTAAGTTGTAGTATTACAACCTACCGCTTCCCCCAGAAGTCCGTTCCGGATACGCCCCTGGTTTCTACAAACTATTTCATCTCAGAAGCCTTTTGTGTAAGTTGCAGAAAGAATAAAGTTTTACACGACTTCCCTGTAATGTTTTATTTCTTTTTTTTTTTTAATATTTGCCGGTATAGTTTTGATTCACTCGAATGATATACGACATTTCGTTATATAATGAACTTTGTGTAATTAGTATGTTAAAAACATTACGACATAATTTTGTATTGTTTTGTTTATTTTCTGGTAGCAGTATTAAATTATGGTCAAACTCTTTAATACTGTTCTGAACTTCAAAATATTATGCGGTATTGACCAAGGCTGTAGTGCAACTGTAGAAACTGAAAATGAAGAGTTATCTTCCTCAGTTACGATTAGATCCGAGTACTAAAAGGTATTTCCTATAAATAGGATTACACCAATTACAAAGACGTGAATGAGTATTATCAAAGATCCTGAAAAAATATTGAAGAAATTGGGAGCATATTCAGAGAACTATTTACGAAAACTTTCACGGTCCAGTTGTGTCACGTCTTTGGTGGTTTCCGGACTATTTCACCGCAGGTCCATTCTCCTTGAAAGGATAGTAGGTTACAAAGACATTTGAAGTGTCGAAGAAGCATGTTGGGAACTGTGAAGCATGAAAGTTCTAAAAAAAAATAAATCTACACAAGAGATTCGTATGGCTTAGGATAGTAACCTTACACTTTTCTTCACATTCAAAGAACTATCGTTGATTTATTCAGTAATGGAACGCTGTGATATTCTTAAATACACAATGGCAATTGCTATACCCTTCGTACGGCAACTTCCTATTGCAAAACATTCTAGCCTTAATTCAGTTTCTACAAACTAAGTGATATTCTTAAAATTAATTTATCTATTTGAATAAAATGATGCTCACGAAACAGACAATATTGGTATTGCATACTGCTTTAACAAAATGAATCCTACTCTTTTTATTATTAAATGTTTAAATATATAATATATTTAAAAAATATTTTCTACCCTACAACAAAGTAAAATCGTGTTGTGTTTATTAACAGTGGTTTCACAGAAAATTAACCCTATTGTTTGTAAGGCATCAATAATAGCATATACTGTACCTTGCAACGTTGTCTGTAGCATTGAAACAAATTACTCAACTTAAGTAAAATTTCAAGCTGAGGCGGGCCTTAACCCTAACAGCACCAGATGTCCTAGGCATGTGCCATTTAGGTGTCCCAGCTACTTTTTAGGTACCCGCACTTGGCACATATGATATGCATGTGCTAATTATGTACACTCATGTCCAAAATTATCATTGCATGTCTATAAATATTTTTGTATTATTATAGTTTGATAACGAATTCGCCTGGTATTTCTTATAACGTTATTATGTGTATAATCGGCAAAGACATGTATGTGGAAAATTTCATGTCAAAAGAGCAGTAAATAATAACAATAAAACGAGCATAAAAACTTCTTGTCCATTTAGCAACATTTTGTTTTACTCACTCAAATTTTAGTATTTATAATTCTATGTTCTATGAAATTTATCACAAATGTACATTTCCCGATTATACACATAGTATCAGTATTGAAAGTACCCTGCAAAACAATTATCAAATTATATTCTTACAAGAAGACAGTTATAGATATGCAATAATCATTTGGACATGAGTGTACTTCAGCTACCTACAATTTTAGGTACTTGTTACACCTAATTGATATTTGCACCTATGTATCACGAATATAGTATTTATATACTTGGCTCAGTTTCGCACTCTAACAGTCATTTGTTTTGATGTCGTCACTTGGGACATATATCTGTCATGTTCTAGGTACGTCCTTTAGGTACATATTGCTTCAGATACCCTAACAGCACAAGATGTGCTAGGCATTCGCGATTTAGGTGATCATCTCCCACATTTGATGCATTTGCTGTTTCTTTTTCTAAGCGATTGTGTACTAGAAGCAATGAACGCATCAACTTTATTATATAGCAACTGTCGCCGATCATTTGAAAGTGAATATGGAAGAACCAAGAAATAAAGTAAATAGACACTCGTCCATTTGTTATAAAATTACATGGCGAGCAGATTTTATCTGATCCCAAACGGTTATACTCGAATATATAAGGTTAAAATAGCACTCTGATTAGCCGAATGCAAAAGACCTCAATAATTTATCCCTCTACAAGCCACGATCTCTTCACCCCTCTGTGGCCAAGTCGAAAGAGCACACGGCTAGTAATCCAAAGGTTGGTGTTTCGCGCACACTCTGGGCAAGGCCTTTTTTTTTACTTGTTTAAAGTGTTGCTTAGACTTACCTTAATGTAAACACATTACGCATATAAGAGATTTAACATATTTTGGGGGAGTAATTTTGTGGTTCATTGACGCTTATGGCATGGGGAACATATCTAGAATATACTAGCAACGTTCCCCAGGTACATGTCAGGCATGTGCGTAGGAGCGGACATAGATGTGGCTATCAATTGCCATCCATGTGATTTCTTTCTCAGAAACATGTAACGCACATACTGGACACATTCCCATGTAGCTCATGGAACATGATAGGCTTATGCGTGCTATACAATTGTGCTGCTAGAGGAATGAACTCATATAGGAAAAAAATAACTTTCAAACCATGAAACCAAGGGGGAAAATGTCGTCCAATGTACTAATTATTGAATACAAGAACTGGAATATTAAGTAACTTTTCTTCCCTTAGTTTAAATGATGAAATGTATTTTTTACCTATGGATTTCACTCAAGAGCCACCGATGGTTTTGAAAAACTGCGTTGCCTCTCTGTGTTGTTATATATATATATATATATATATATATATATATATATATATATATATATATACATAGATAGATAGATAGATAGATAGATACACAGACCCAGTTTAATCCTTCCACGAAAATATCTCGAAAACGGTCTCGAGTAAACGAAGCAAACAAAATGTCAAATAAAAAATGGCATGAGACACATCGAACGGTGTTGCTGAGGTGCCGCCCCATCAAATTGGCCCAGGGCCCAACATTAAAATTTTAAATAGAAACATTGGTCGAGTCATAATACTTTCGATAGATCTTCAAACACGAAACAGAGTTGTTGCAAAAGATTTTTCATATCGGTCCCGGTGAGTAGGATTGGAGCTACTTCTACACTTGAATAGCCCAGGAGGTGGTCTAACTAAACCGGTATTTTGTGTATTTTCTTGTCAGAGGGACCGCACCGTCACTGGGCAGGTCCCTGCGGGAGGAAGATTTATTACCTCGGAAATAGAAGGGGTTGTGTTGGTCGTGGAAAGTGGAATAAATGTTTTTTTATGTTTGAAACATGATCCTGCACGATTCTTTAATCGAAATTTTAAAAATTATGATCAAATTAAAATTAAAATTTGTTTCAGATTATTGGAACTCAACTATAAGGATTAACTCTTTCCGGATCCGGGATTTTCGGGCTATTTTTTAGACTTTCAGTCAAGCAGCTACTGAATCGTCACTATTTATCCTAGGATCATGGTTCATACCTTATTCGCTTCAGAATTGAGCTGGCTTTCAAATGGTACCACTTGCATGCTCATACCATATATCAGGAGCGGCAAAAATGATGTCAAAGGAAAATTTCGGAGGGAATTTATTCCCTCGCACTTTCAACCCCTCTTGAGCCATGAGCTCAAAATACCATGATCTCAGGTAAAAAGTTTCCTGAGACATCCCTAATTAAGCTAGGGTCATGTTTCGCCCATCATTCTCTTCAGAATAGAACTGCCTTTCAGACGGTATCACTCACGTCTCACCATCATGCATCTAAAGCGGGAAAATGAGGAAAAAGCGGATTTTTTTGGGGTCTAAATATCCTTTTTTCAACTTTTAACCCTCTTCGACCCCCCTGTTTTAACGCAGAGTTCTGAAAAGAATCTGGTAAATACTACTCGGTGGTCTGAATGTTCATGAACAATTCCAATTTTCCAGGTGCAAAAGTAAGCCCACAAAAAAAAATATACCGACAATTTCCCATATTCCCGTATACAGAGGGAAATTTTTAAACATTACCTGAGACATCCCTAATTACCCTAGGGCCATGTTTCGCCCATCATTCTTTTCAGAATAGAACTGCCTTTCAGGCGGTACCATTCGGCTGTCCCCATCATGTATCTAAGGTGGGAAAATCCCGTGAAAGTGATTTTTGATAAAAAATTTCCCTTCTCCAACATTTAGCCCCTCTGTACCTCCCTGTTTTAACGCAGAAATCTGAAAAAATCTGGTAAATAGTACTCAGTGGACTGAATGTTTGTGCATAATTTCAATCTTGTAGATGCAAAAATAAGCCCCCAAAAAACAATACCGAAAATGTCCAAAATTCCCCCATACAGAAGTATATTTTGATAAAAAAAAATCCCTGACACTTCCCTAATTACACTACGGCCATTTGTCGCACATCATTCTCTTCAGAATAGAACTGCCTTTCAGACAGTATGACTCACGTGTCTCCAACATGTATCTAAGGCGGGAAAATGAGGAAAAACGGGATTTTTTGGTAAAAATATCCCTTTTCCAACTTTTTCCCCTCTGGTTCCCCTGTTTTAACGCAGAAATCTGAAAAAATCTGGTAAATACTACTCGGTGGACTGAATGTTTGTGCAAAATTTCAATCTTCTACGTGCAAAAGAAGCCCGCCAAAAATACTTTACATAAACCCCCCAAAAAATATTACACGAAAATATATATTTTAGACTTATGACGTCATCACCTCCTATGTCTCGACGCAGGAAGGTGTGAAACCATACGTAATGTCTTCTACAATGCCTCTGGACTTGAAAAACAAAGAAAACCGGACGAAAAAGCTCTAAAAGGAGAGTTATAACTCAATGTACGATGAAACACCCCGTATGGTACAGATTGTACCATGGGATCCCCAAATGGTTAAAACGCGATTCCTAACGCCATCAAGCTTTTTTCCCCTTAATTATGATCCTACTAAAATAGCTCGTAACTACTTGAACTCTCTTATTTGACTTGTAATTTTAAAAATTATTTGCTGTTAAAATTCCATAGAAAACTCAGCTTATATAATAGTTCGTATGACAGAGCATATTCCTTGTAAAAATTTTTCGAAAAATTTTAAAAAGTATGATTTTTAGTAGATTACTTCTATAGCAATTTTAGTTGCTTAGGTTGTTACACAAAGTTACTGTTAAAATGTTGGAAACATAAGAAGACCTACGCAGTGATTCTACAAATAATTTGGCTGTTAAAATGTTGCGAACTTTGAAAAAAAATCTGAAAGATGAGCACTATGTGTGTGCGTGCTAAGATGTATGAAGAGAAATGAGATGTGGAGGAACGGGAAAGGAAAGGAAAGCATTGGATATTTATTTATTAATTTTTCATCTTTTTCGTTGCTACTGCGAGTTGTGAAAAAACATCCTTCTCCAGAAACGAGCATAAATCTATCCGTCATTCAGCTCAGCGTTCTCTCAACTGAAAGGTTTTCTTTCTAAGTCCTACACTGCCTCCACTACAGAAACCAACGGTGGTATCCGATTGATAAGACAAATGCAGTATAGCCACAGCCCAACCAAGGTAGAAACTTGCCAATGACTTCCCCCTCAATGCTTACAGTTTCTTCTTGTGGACAGGTAAGCCCCTCCCTTCTTCGCGATAATTGACCATCTATATCACTCTCTCTCTTTTTCTTTTCCCCTGGGTGAGCACGCATTTTTTGTTGCGAATGAAAGAATACATTTCTCCCCTCTTTGACCATGTTTCTGTCTGCCGACAAGCCATTCTGCAACTTGAAGTGCTTTCCTCCCTCCACTCCCTTCTCCCGCTGGACGACGAAGTGCATTCGTAGGGGAACGGTCCGGATGGTCGAATTATTTTACCCCCCGGCCGCTCGCTGAGTGACTAGCTTTGACTCCGAAAACAGCTGAAAAGTTTGGCGGTAAGTTGAATTTATTGCACCTTTTTGTCTCTCTCATGCCAATAACTTGGATAAATGTTTAGGTTTCTTGCACCTGACTTTGGGCGCCTAATTGGAGGACATTGAACAGTGTTTTATATAGTTTTATCTTTTGCTGAATGGCTTTATTGCCATAGGCTATTAGTCTTTGTGGATTCAGATTCAAGATTTTCTTTTCGGCAAAATACAACATTTATTGAGATATACGTACGTCGAAATGAAGGCAATAAATTCAAAGAGTATAAAAATAACAGCGATTTTCATTTTTATTTGAAATGTGTGGGTTATTAAATTTAAATTAGTAGCTGCATACTGAAAGAAAATTGGGACTACACCCCGCCTTAGCATTGTTCGCTACCTTTTGTAGTTATCAGCTTGAATGTGTGGTGACACGACATGTGTTATCAAACCCCGTCAGCTTGTCTTCTGTTGGTGGCTATGCGCCCCAAAAACTTTAGACATACTGGAGCTTAGTAAATAAACCTGGCGACCAGAGTTTTTATGTGCACTGTAAAACTGTTTAGTAAATGGTTAATACTTTGAAAAAAATTATATTTAATAAGCATCTCCCACCATAAGTATTTTGCGAACATTTCTCTGGAATTATGAAAAAGGAAAAAAAATTGCTTATTTCTGAATGTATTCTTTGAACTGGTTATTATCGTTCCGACAAGATCTGTGGAAACGAGATATCCCTTCTTTTTGTCTTTGCACAATGAGATTTATTACTACCCAATCGGCATTTACACAAGGACAAACGGAAATTCATTTACCTTATTTCTCTTTTATCCCCATATATCCTCAATAAATATTATATAAATTGAGTGTACATCCAATTTTTCTATAACTAACTTTACTGTTCTGAGGCGACTAACTAGTGCTTATCGCAGTCTGAAAAAAATTGTGTGTGTGTTTTTAGCGTGTCTCTCGCGTGTTTTTGAGTATTCATCAAAAGAAGATATCAAATCCAAGTAAGTGTATTATTATTATTATTATTATTATTATTATTATTATTATTATTATTATTATTATTATTATTATTATTATTATTGGTTTTTATATATGTTTGTATGGAAAGTGCAGGGAACCTTAGAAAATTTACATATATTGCGTTTGTCCACCACAAACTTATTTGCACAAGGATTGAGGCTGGAACCGCTAGGAAATTGAGACACATTTTATTTCTTATGAAAATAATTGAGAGGGAGCTAGAATAGAACTATGAAATACCAAGCATCAGAGATATGTATTCTGTCACTGAGCCATTATGTTTTAAACCGGGGGAATGTTGTCAATATATATTTGTTCATGCACTGTTTTATCCCTAGCCATATTATTGTTTGAATACTATGTGTTTTTCTCGTCTCCTGGGCAACTTAAGCAGCAAACTGTTGTGTGAAGTGTGTTTCGTCTCGTCTCGTGGGTAACTTAACCAAGAAAGCCCAGAAAAGGAAACTATTATTACGGGTGTACATATTTGCATGTGTGTATGCATTTCTAAACATTTGAAACATTGGGTAAGAGTGATCTGTCCTATTATAACTAAGGATATGTGAGGATCTAAAACTTCGCATTATACTTTTTGAACAATATCCAAATAGTTACGAAAAGAAGTTAGAAAATGTATGGTGATGTCCCTTAAGAGCCGCCAATGAAGATTGAAAATGATTTATTTATAGTTCATAGTTTACTGCTGAACCAAGTGCGGATTTTCTTGTGATTTTTTATAACTGAATGCTTTTCCGTAATCGTGAAAGCGATATTAAACATAATTGCGTACTGCCGAACATTTTTTTAAATTTAATTGATTCGTTTGGTATAATTACTACTCTGATTAAAAATTATTTGGTGCGCTTTTTCGTAATTACTCAATGAGCAATTTTTAAATTGTTATCCTACTAAAAAGTTTTCCTATACTGAAAAAATGTAGATATATTAAGGCAGACATACAGAAAAAAAGAAAGCGGTTTCAGTATGCAGTGGACAGTTTCCCGAGATAGATTTGATTATCGCAGATGTGCAGTCTTTCTTGTAGATGTGTGGTACTTTTCCACTGTTAGACTCGAAAGAAAGAAACACCTCAGTTTATTTTTATCATGGAAGTGCTCGGTAGGCTCCCCTTGGATTTGCCTTCGAATAGTATTACCGTCGAAAGTTTTCCGAAAGTGATGAGACCAGTTTCGTGGCTACCGCAATATCAATTGTAAAATTTACGAAAAAGGGAATGAATAATCACTTATTTTCCATAACGCACGCAAAATCGGTGTGTAAATTGGTGAGAAAAATGTTGTTAGATGTTGTTTGTCGTTGGGTAAGCATTGACGACAAACCCTCTAACAATGTAAGAAACATGGACTTGCGTATTTTAAACATATGGGGCGGTATTCAGAGGGTAATCGTTAATCGAGGGTTAGTTACAGATTTGTTAGTGACATACTAACTCTTTACTAAGGAAGGTGCACTGTTTGGTATTCAGAGTCTACTTTAAGTACAACTAAAAAGCTGATTTAGGTATGACTAACTTATATAACCCCAATGTATCGGGTGAGAAAAATAAATGATGCAACTACGGAAAATTATGTGAGCGCATGCGTAGTCTGTAAAAAATGAAAAAAACATGAAATACGAAACATGAAATGTTGCGTCGCACGCTAAACCGTGGGTAAAAGATTATCCTCTGCTCTAGATTAATTAGTCACATGTGATTAATTTTGTCAAATATTAGTCCTAATCAGAGACTCTGAATGCAATTTTGATAACCATCCGTTAGTCAACCCCATAGTATGGTGTTAATAAGACTTCAAAACTAATCTTCATAAGGCCAATGAAATGTTGTTAGGATTGGTTTAAGGATATGAAAGGAAACGCGAGAAGAGCATCCATGCATCGCTGAAAGATACGGGGCTTTACCCGTGTTTAACAGTAAATTTTCCTTTAGTTTTTTGCATCAATTAGCACCATTTGTTTTATAGTCGGATTCCCCAAAGCGAACGCTCCCTTTCGCACTGAGAGAGAGGGTGCTTTGCCCATGTTTGACAGTAAATTTCCCCTAGACTTTTGCTTCACCGAAGACGATGCACTCCATCTTTTTGGTAATAGGATTGCAAACGAAACGTTTATTGCAATAGTGCTAAGGGAGCTATGCGGGTAGGGTCCCCCAACTAAATACTCATTGCTTTACTGTGGGGCTATTGAAAATGTCTTAATCTTGTGTATAAAAGAGAACCTAAGGCATGGAAGATATGTTATGCTTCTGTTAGTATTAACTAATGCATCACATTAAGATTGAAATTGCGAATATGTATTAGGGCTTTATCACGCATTGAAACAAATGTAATACAAATATGATATACTCAACTTAAAATATATAGAAATATACCGGACAATCACGCATATACGTGTGCACTGAAGAACACTTATCGCCCCACTAAACTCTAATTTAGAATTCTGCCACTAGATGTCTCTGATAGTAGCAATGTTGCTATATATGATAGTTTTATTATTAAAATACTATAAGATTACTATAAGATTACTATTGTCAGAGTAGTGGACTTGATAATTTGCTAGGAAACAAATGTTTTCCGTATCTTGAGTATCTTTTGAAATAGTTGCTTGGAACAATCTTGTTTTTTGTTGGTGTTTGCCAATGAGACTATATTTTATATTTGAATAAATAAAATGAAATATTTGAATTTACGTCCCACACTTATGCTGGTTACATTTAAGTTAAAAAAAACATGAAGAAAGCATAAGTAAACCATAGACATAGTGTTTGTTCAGTTGGCATGATCCGGGATCGAACTCCAGGCTCCCAGATATATATGAAGTGAACGCTTTACCCTTTTTAAATAAATAATTTTGTATGAAGTTTGCTTTTATGGTATCAAAACCTTGTTTGCTGTTGGAGAAAATTCAAATCATATGCGTTTTCGTTAGGATTGCAATACGGAATATTTTTACAACTGCGAGAGTTTTTGTGAGCGTTCATGTTGGGAATTAGATTTAGCTTTTATACTTCGGTGAAAGATTGAGTTGATTTTGATTAGGATTTCATATTTTTGGGCTCTAGGCATTGAAGAATTTTAACTCGTTAAGTTATGAGGGATGACGTCCCTCGGCGAGCACACAATCCGGGGAGAGTGAAAGAAGGACGGAAGCGGTCTGTGACCTATAAGTACCACGCAAAGCATTTGACCGGTGTGAATGAGAAAAAAAACTCATTCAGGGTGAGTTTTCTGAAAGTATTTTTACACTTTTTCGACCGAGTGCCCCGCCGATAATCGAACCCGGGGCCGTTTGCAGCGAACGTGAAAGCGTTAACGAGTACGCTGCGTGGGACCACAAGTTCCCCACTGGGAATGGATCCCGGGACTGTTCGCACGCAATGATGGGACGACTAGAGTTGATTTTGAGTTTAACGTCATGTTTAACAGTGATATTTCTTGTAGATTCTCAGAAAAATATTCTTCGTAACGGGCAAATCGAATTATATTAACATTTGTTTTGGAAATTAGGCATAGTCTCACACAACATGTATAGTTTCTTTGTCCAGATTTATCGAGAATCCGAAAATGTATGAAGTATTGTCCAGTATCCTACACAGGTCTTGCAAACTAAAGATATTTTATAGGTTTTGAACGCTAAAGAAACTGATTCTCATACATGATTAGAATAACAGTAGTTTGTGACTGATCTTTCTTACGTACTATTATTTGTACTAAGTATATATTGTCTATATTAAATAATTGTAATTTGTCCTATTTTGATGAAAATATCTTGTGCTAATGACACTCTTATTTCTTTATTTGCAGAAGAAATGGAACCACAACACCAACCAACAAGATCAAATGGAGCATTTATTGACGATGAATGGTTTACAAAGCTTGACGAACTATTATTGCCTATTGAGAAAAAGAATACCGTTGCTAAGGGAAAGAAGAGAGCACGGAGAAATGATGAAATGAGGGAGGGGAAGGATAGGAACAGGTACCCACCATTAAATGTGGAAGTACGAAAGCGGATACCAGGGGGAAAAGTAGCAGAACCGATACCAATGGTTGAACAAAAATAGGATGTGTAGCCGGTGCAAGAAGTGCAACCAGGGCATGTTGTATCTGCAGTTGAAATAGTGGGGGAGCGGAGTAATAACGAAGTTGACATATATTTAAACGATGGGGAAGATTGTGTTATAGTAAAGGTGAGGGAAAAGTTCGAAATACTAGAGAGGGTGAGAGAATTAAAAGAAAAATTTGCAAAATAAAATTTAAAAAGGTTGTAAATATTTTGTAAATAAATTGTGTATTGGTGATGGGTGCTGGGAAAAATTTGTGTTGTCGTCTTCTGAATTTTTAAACCTTCTTAACAGCGGTGAGGTGTTTTGATAATAGTGTCAGTAAATATTGTGTAATGAAAATTCATTTTGTACAGGACGTATAAGTTTTTTCTTTCATATACTTGAAATTATGATATTTTTGCAGGATACATGAATGGATTTTTTGAGTTTTTTTTTCCTTTTCAGCACTGAGGCTCTATGAGACGTGGTCCTAAATGATTAAAATGTAATCCGAGCCATATGACTTTCACCGGGAATCCAAGCCAAAGTGTGGTTCACTAACCACTTAGCCAAAGCCATGGGCACTAACCACTTAGCCGTGAAAGAACTTGGTAAATATTTTTATTTTGTTTGTTTTACAGATCTTTACACGATTCAACACTAGAAAACAAGCTATGATTTTTTAAAAATCGTGTCCATATGAAACATATACCTTCAATAAAAATTGAAGTAATATTTGCTAAATGCTTAATTGATTTTTTCAGCAGTAATATTTCTTCCTCCTGTATTAAACGAATCAGACTTTCAACCCGCTTAGGCTAAAGGAGACAGTGATTATGAGGAATGAATGAAGTGCTGGAATGTAGAAAAGTTGAAGGAAACGGGAAAACTCCAAGAAAGTCCACGGACACGATGTTGATCACCACAAAGTCTAACTGGTATAAACAGGGACCCCCAGCACCGGAGAAAACTAGCACTGACCCATTGCTGCCCCTATATTGAAATTTGAAATCACGTTTTTTCATTAGCTGAATGAACAATTAGCGATCTCCTTTTGGGTTTGAAGTTCTGGATTTGATTTCCCTTGGCTATGTATTAAAATGAAACGAAATCTGTTAGTTTAACATTCCAAGATTATGTCGGTTAGGCTAAAATAGACGGTGATGATAAGAAATGAAGAAACTGGGGGAGGAAACGGAAGAATCTCCAAGAAAACTAGCAGCCACGAAATTGTCCACCACAATTTTATTTTGCCAAGGATCGAACCTGGGATCCCAACCATCTAGGGTGAAGTATACTTAAATATTTAGTTTCAAATATGCATTACTGGAAACGGAGGTCAGAAAAGTAGGGTATAAATTATATGTTAAGTCTCATTCTAACATTTAATTGGTGAAAACGTACCTTGGTTTTGAACTTGTGACCACTTGCACGTAAGGTGTAAACTATTTTCTTTTATTTGATATCGCATTTGCGTGATAGGATTAAGGAACATGTCAGTTAAGATAGTCTATGATAGTGGTAGTAGTGGTGTGTGGAGTTTAGCGTTCTGTTCACCATTAAGGCTATTTTGTAGTCCTTATACAGTAAACTGTTAGACTTTGAACTTTTTTAAAACTTTCACGAGAATATGAGCTTCCACCGGGAATCGAACCCTCATTGACGGTGAACAATGGAAAGCAACATTAGAAAGTGTATCGTACGAATGAAAATTAGATGTCAAAGGCGCGTGCGCTAACCGTTTAACCATAACGTAACTCTTTCATCGTCTCCTCTCATAGACAGGCTTGACATTAAAGATCGAAGAAAAAGCTATTATTATTGTTTTTACTTTTAGTACTGAGGTTATATGAGACGTGGACCTTCGCATTAACCAACGTTGGAATTGTGTTTCCATACAAAGGACCTGGACACCAACACATTAATTTTGTTTTTTTAAAGCTTGAATTGATTTGCGTACTTTTAGCAGCTAGACTATGTGAGACGTGGACCTAAAGTGGAATCTAAGCTTTTGCCGGGAACTGGCATGGGCTTCTTATGCTAAAATCATGTACGCTAACCATTTAGCTACGGAAGAAATCTGATGGTGTTTTGGAATTATCCTGAGTGCTCTACCAATTAACTTACATTGCTCATTCAGTTTAAAGTACCAGTGCTTATGTTCTTTAAGCTAAGAGAGATGGATAATGCTGACAAATGAATGCCAATCAGAACAAGATGCAGAAGAGATGTACACTTTACCAGTGAGCCATTGCAGTCTACAAAAACTTTGAATTCAGTAAACTCGATGTTTTTTGCGAAGCATGTCGCTATTTCTCTCTACAAAAAATTGATAGTCCTCATTATAATTTTTAGTATTCAAAACAATTTTAACAAAGAGTATGCTATGCACACGAACCCTAAAAAATAATGCGGAGAATAAAAGATAGGAATTGAATTCCTCAAAGCAATATTAGGCTATGGCTAACATGGTGATAGATTTGTCAACAATTCTTTGGGAAACTCGCGTGGGAGACCCGGGTTCGATTCCCGGCGGGAGCTCATGTGGTTCGGATACCATGTTAATCAGTAGGTTCACGTCTAATATAACCTCGCTGCTGAAAGGGACGCTAAACTAAAATCACCTCAACTCTTTGGAAAACTTTTAAGATCAATTACAAATGTTGTCTATCTTTTCTGTTTTGAACGCTAAATATGTGATAAGTAAGCACTTCAAAAGTTACACGAAATATACAATGTAAGTCAAATAGCTTAAGCTATTAAATACCAACAAGATTAATGATCTCAAGAACGTAAACTCAGAAAGTGTACTTGAACTGAAATCTCTGTTTCTAACAGGTATGAAGGACTCCTCTAAGACAAGTGGACAAATGAATAAATGAAGAAAGACGTGAGTGTTAAGGATCGAATCAGAAACCACCACATCAGAGATGTCTAACCTATTACAAATATTACACCTATTACACCTATTACAAAAGTGATTTCTCGAAAAATGTATATTTCCCTATTGGAAGAGCCGTGTCTGACTCGAATTTTATCAGGGAAATCCTGTCTCAATTGGCCTTGTGCGCATCCCTATTGAATAAGTACTTGTTCTTTGAATGTATAACATACATGTTCGAGAAAACAGATAAATAGGAGATATACTACACTTTATCCGTAAAAATAAATTCCAATTTAATGAAACAATTATTCGGACGTGAGAAGGAGGAGGGGCCGTTGTTGGAACTTTATAATTTCACCGTTTACTAAAATGTTGTTAGGTACCGGTATTAGATTGTTTCTCTCTTTCTTTGAGCTTACCAGCATTTAAGGATATGTTACTTATGAAAGTTTCAGTATCTATCTATCGATAAAAAGCGTACTGTGCTGGGATTAACATTAGTATTCGGAGATTTATCAAGTGAACACGAGAATTTGCATGTGTTTGTAGCAAAGGCAAAATAGTTGGTTTGGGCACAATTGCAACATATATTCGCAACCTATACAATGCAAACCCAACAAACACTGTCATGGTTCTTAACCCTTAAACAAGTTATTGTTACCATTTGATTATACCTATTGCGTTTGAACGGTATTATTTTCAGATATTGTGCGTTGTAGTTATATGTGTATATACTTTTCTGCGGTAATAAAACAGCTATTGCCTCCTGGTGACAACTCTGCTGAATTTTACGCAGGAAATAATGTGTGAATATATATATTGTTTTGCAAGGAAAGCCAAAAGCAAACAGAAAAGGGAGTAATCCGCTACGGGTTAAATGTAAGATGCTCAAAGTACAAAAAAAAAATGAATATTAGGATGGGATGAGCTTGGTCAAAGCAGGAAGTTCAGCATTAGAGAGACCTAAGCATATACAAAAATAAGAAAATAATGAGTAGGTGCAGCTTAGGATAATCGAAGTGGGAAAATGACAAATGGAAAGACCTAAGTATAGGAGAATCTATTAGACGAGAATTAGAAAGTCATCTCCTTTAACTTTTAAATGTTTTATACTACACTATATGCGGGATTGTCTTTACTAAAATGAAAACAAATTAAAATATATTATTATTGGTTAACCATATAATGCGAATTCAACCTGTGATCACATATACATTTGAAAAATAATTATGGTGAATACAGTGAACGGTTTTGAAACCTGTGAAAGCGAAAATGTGAGTATTCTGTGGCTGAAATATGTAATTGAACTTAGAAAAGTAGTCTTAATCTAAACATAAGAATACAAGAACACTCCATAATCATGAAATAATCTAGCTTATTGGTAATACAAAATAGAAACTGAAGTTTCAAGGTTATTTTCCGTTTCACACTTGTTGATACATGTTTTAAGTATTCGTTCCAAATAAAACAATAAAAGATCCAGTGAAAGTTGTACAATGAGGTCACTAAAAAAACACTATAAACACCACAGCTAAGAAAATATAAATCTATGTGTGAGTGTGCATTTCATGCACTGTGCTCATCTCTCTTCGTACTATTTTACAAATATACGTAAAAACACAATATTTTCTAAAGTGTTCGAATAGGGGATCTTCTATTTCTTCTTTTTTTGTGGGTGCTGAAATTTAGAAGTCAAAATGTCTAATGAAAATATTAGTGAAGATGTGCGCGTCTGTCACTGCAATAACATTCACATAAGAATTCAATGTACAATAAACACGTTTCAAATATGGGAATCTAAAAGAAGAAGTTTCCTTCTTTGCACTGGATGTACAAGAGGATTAAAAGACAAAGTAAACCATGACTGCATTCTGTTAGATAAAAATATATTATCGACAAATGTGATAAGCATTATTACTAATATGGACATACAAGATAAAATTCTGCATCAGTTTCAGAAGATGCATGACCGTACTTTATGAATCAGTTCATATTAATACATTTCTTAAACAACTATTCTTGCAAAAAGGTTTTAAGTTATGAACATTCTGAATAGCATCCAGTGTGCTTAAAAAACTTTGAAATGTGTTAGTGATTGATAGAACTGTGTTTCATTGAAAAAATGAAAAATGAAATGAAATTTTTAAGTTTTACGTCCCACGTTTATGCTGGTTAGGCTAAAGGAGAGAGTGATAATGAAAAATGAGTGAAATAGTGGAACGAAGAAAGCGGAAGGAAACGGGAGGACCCCGAGAAAAACCACGAGGGTCCACCAAAAAGTCCACACGGTGCGAGCTGGGATCGAACCAGAGACCCCAAGCACCGGAGGTGAACGCTCTACCACTTTTTTTTTGAATTGTATTTATTTAGAGCAATATAGAATACATTCTGTGCTACAGTTGCGTGAGAGACATATTTACATGGATATGCTTAAATCTAAAGACTAATATGAACACCGAAAATATATGTGCAAGGAGAATATACAAAACAAACAATATTACAGCTTAAGAATAAACATCGAGAGTCACCTGGAGAAATCGAGCGAACAATCGTTGCTCGTCTAGGTGAGTAAACTGTTTTTCCGAACTCGGTTCAAGTATGTCAGGTATAGATGTCGGTCACAGATAGGTCGGTAGTTGTCTATAAATAAAATAGTAGCGCAGATGAGCCAGGTAACCGCTCGTTGTTTGGTAGGCGGGAACCACTGAAATTCCGGAAATAAAAGGAGATCAAAGGTGAAATGTCTCCCTGAACCGCGACAAATCAGCCCAAAAAAGGAACACAGAGTTTGCCACGCAGGTCGCGTAGCCGTGCATTGTGTATAACGGTGTTCTAAAGTGTCCACCTGCGGACAAAAGTCACATATGTCGGACGCACTCCTACCAATCTGTAACAGTCTGGTTTTTGTGACAGTCAAGTTATTTACTAGACGATACCAGGCTTCTCTCATTGGGGATGTAAGATACGGCGCTTGAATGGTACGCCAAATAGCAGGCCAATTATGGTGCGATTCTCGGACTTCACATAGGGGGTGACATCTGTCAATTCAGATTGCAACAGTGCGATATAGAGAGATTTTGGAGTCCAAGACGTGGAAGGATTGTCACTCGGAACCATCGACCAGGCCAGGATGACCTGTAAGATGTATGTTGGACACGATTCAGGAAAATGAACATGGGCAGGATTGTTCCCTGGCCAAAGGCGATCTACCCAGCATTGAAACCATTGCGCAGTGTGAGAGGAGGCATGTTCCAAATGATGTAGGGCGGTGAGCATGTAAAGAGCTCGACATTTATGACGTACACTGATGAGATTTAAACCGCCACGCGCAGTCGGAAGATATAAAACGCGTCGTTGCACGCGGAACATGTAGCCTTTCCATATGAACCAACCGAATAATGACTCAATTTGGCGCGCATATTTATCGGGCAGTGGAAAAAGACGCGCTAGGAACCAGAGTTTGGAACTAATGTAAATATTCAGATAGTGAATGCGTTGAGCTAGAGTGAAACTTCTTGAGCGGCACAGTGCTAAATTCATACGCAGCACCTGGAGTAATGGTTGTCAAATATGGTCGTAAGACAAGCGGCATACGGGTTGAAATCGGACGCCTAAAATGAGGGATTCTGTCGTGCAGGTCAGAGAGGTTACGACGTCCCTGGGAAGCAAGGTCTGAAAGTTATTGACCGTCAGAAGAGTTGTTTTGTGTAGGTTAAGTTGCAAACCGCTCGCTAGGGAAAAGTCTTCGACTTTTCGTAACGCTGAGACAAGTTGAGCAGTGGTAGCACAGAGGAACGTTAGATCATCCATATACGAAATGGCTGTCAATTGCTTGAAGCTGTGAAGAGCCGATGTAGGGGGGGTGCTTGAAATGATGGAGGAAAGGATCTAGTGCAAGGCAGAACAATATTCCCGAGAGAGCGCAACCTTGTCTGACCCCTTTATGAATCCCAAAAGGGGAAAGAAGATGGCCATTAAGTTGTAACTGGGAAGTAGCGTTGTGATAAAGCTGGTGCAGAACGGTAAGTATCTGAGGAGGGAAGTGATACTGTTGTAAGACTTCAAACAAATAAGAGTGGTTTAGGGTGTCAAAGGCTTTCCGAAAATCGCATGCAAGAACTCCTACGGGAAGAGATTGAAATTGGGCATAAGCAAGGAAGTCGCGAATGGTCGCAAGTGCGGTATGAATATTGTGGGAGGGGTGTAAAGCCGTTTGAGCGGGGCAGATGTACGGAAGGATAACATGCTTAATGCGAGTGGCTAAAAGCTTAGTAAAAAGTTTGTAATCTGTGTTTAGAAGTGTAATCGGGCGATAGTCCGCCACGCTTGTGGGGTTCCCGCCTTTTGGTAGTAGAATGATAACGCCTGCATTTTGATAGACCGGTCCACCTTGCAACAGAAAATTAAATAATTCACAGAGTATTGGACCGACTAGTGGAAAAAAGCTTGAGTAAAAGCGGTACCCGATCCCATCTCTGCCCGGGGATGTACTTCGTTTAACTTGGGAGAGGTTGTCTCGATTTCGGAAAGAGTGATGGGCGCAAGTAAAGAAGTGCAGTCTTGTTCGGATAGGCACGATGGGATCTTGGTAAGGAAAGGGGGAGGTACTGTATTAACGTCGGGTAATGCGTACAATGACGTGTAATATTCCTGAAAATGCTCGTATAAGGCGTCTTTGATAGTGAGCTGTTGCCCATCCGAAGTGGACACATGAGAGATAAACTGATGTTGTTGGCGATTGAGGCGTTTAACATAATGATACAAAGACGAAGGTTCAGAAACAAGTCTATCTGCCGTCCCGTCGTCAATGTGAACGCTCAGCGATTGAGTATGTTGGAGCTGTTTCAATTGGTGCTTAACACGCATGATCGCCGCCATATTGGAAACGCTACTTGGTTGGTTCCACAGTTCACATAGGACGCTGTATAAGAATTCGTGCATCTCGCGATAGTTTTGGCGATGTAATTTCCCCATGCCTTGAAAGAAAGTTCGAATTTGGGGTTTAATGTAGCGACACCACCACATGTTAATATTAGGATAGATCGTACGAGCTCGTAGCCATCGTGTCCAACTAGCATGAAATAAACACCGGACGTGGTCGATGGTTAAAAGTTGATTGTTTAATTTCCAATAACCACGACCATACAATTTGGGAAGTTGCGTCGGAAAGCGTAAGATCAGCTTAATACCTGTATGGTCTGTAAAGCAAGCCGCATATTGCTGTATATCAAATACTCTGCTTAGGAGGCTTGCCGGGAGATAGCAGCGGTCCAAGCGTGAGCCCACTTGGGCTGATTTGAAAGTAAAAGTGTGATTCTTATGAAAATGAAGCCAAATGTCTTTTAAGCCCAAATGTGTAATAAAACGATGAAAAGCTGGAGATGGATGATATTCACCGCTCGTATCTTGAGGAAACATGTGACAATTCATGTCTCCAAGAAACAAAATTGGATATCGTGTAATAGGTAGCATGTCAACAACTTCTTCGGGGATAAAAACGTTCGCGGGCCATACGCTGATTTGTCCCTGAGGGGCCGTAGACAGCCAAAATACATATACCATCAATAACACATCGAATGGCCCGCCCTGACGAGGATAGTTGGATATGCGTAGCGTGGAGGCCTCGTTTCACAAGTAAAGCAGTGCCCAATGATGGGGGCGCAATATTGACAATAGCAGTATAATTAGACACAAAGGATAGGTCGGGATCCTTTACCTCCTGCAAACAATAAATATCAGCATCGTGAAGCGCTATGAAGTTCGCTAATAGCTGTTTATTCGAGATGCTGCTTATAGAATTAATGTTTAAAGTGAAATACGAACGGGAGTTGACCCCAGCGTTCATTAGGTAAAACACAAGAAGCGTACCCACAAGATAAATGCGTACCTTACAAGGCTGTAAAAATCTCCAGGACACATACCTGCAAGTGTACCTCGCCCACAGAACAACACACACACTGACTAAATCTGCGAAACGCCATACATATTGTTGACCACACACACACACACACAAAAATAAGCACTGAATTGTAAACACAAAACCATGAACTTCTCGAAAATAGGTTAATATCTTTGCTATACACAAGCAGGAAAATTCCAAGTTGACATAGCTTTCCCACATAACACAAATAACACAAGCAGGAAGCAAAACACCAGAACAGCATACAACCCGTGATGACGAGACGAAACAAAGAAACCAGTGAAGTCTTACCACAGTTGCTATTCCACAAGGTCAGGCGTTTGGAGGTCACTCACACTTTCTCGTATATTCGGTTTAAGTTTTTTCACGTGTTTTACTGATAATATAGGCGAAAAACAGGTTGTATCCTCATTAAAGACGTCAGCGTGCAAAGGTACAGCTGGACGAAGCACTATATCCTGGGTCATTCCATGCTTAGCAGAAGGAACTCCTGTCACTGGATCCTGACGTACAACTGTCGCATATGAAGCGAGAGCTGCGGGTGGTGTACCTGGGGGGACCTCGGGGGGGCATGGTACCCCGTCATCCAAATCCGTGGGAACTGAAGGTTGCTTAGCTGGTAATATGCTAGCGGATGAGTCATTTGATGGCAATTGGGGAAAATCAGTTTCTGAAGTAGACAGCGGTGTTGACACTTGTTGGGACGTAGCGTCGGAATTTGTAGCACTAACAGAGGATGTCAAGGGCACAGGTCGTTCGGGTACATGACGTGTAGTTTTTGTAACATGACGTAGATCTGTCATTACAGGGGTGTCCCCTTCCAGCCGCGTGGACCGGGCAGGACGTCGCCGCAGTTTACACGTGGAAATCAGGTGATCGAGTGATCCACAAGCGTGGCAAGTTTGTAACTGTCCTGGATAGGAGACATTGCCTTTAATAGTGTCAAAATGTAATCGAGTAGGGATATGTTTTTTTAACGTCATCGAAAAAATCCTGTTACCATTATAAAGGCGTGTAGGAAACACAGTTTTCCAGACTTCATACTCCACACGTTTAATTTCACCATAATTACACAATACCTGAGACACTTGTTCATTAGGAAAATCGAATGGCAAATCCATAATTTTAACTCTCGTGAGATTAACTTGTGCGTCCATAATATACACATCGCTGACAGATTGATCAAAATGGGTAAAAGATAATTTGTCTGGAGCCTTAGACATAAACTTTTCGTAACTTTCACTATTTTTGAATTGAACAAACATGCAATACTCTTCGTTATGGAGCTGTAAAGCTTGGATATCCTCAAATATGTTGGGAAAATGTACACATAACCAGGCATGTAATTCAGCCGGGCTAGGGCGTATCGTGCGTGTGGTTTTGTCAAAACCAAATTTTACACTATTCTTACGAAGTTCTTGCATGGTACCACTAACACTGGAGCCACACAACACTACCAAAACTTGCAAACAATGTTCAGTTATAGTAATGCCGAAAGAAAGGCGAAGCTCGCAAATACAAATCACTATTCCCGGAGCTTTACTGTCAACGTCTACTCCCGGCAACAGCCAGTCAGCGAATCCCACCACTGAACCACTGCGCCCCCTTGTGTTTCATTGAATGAACTTGTCAGTGTTCTGTAGGTGTATTACACATAAAAAGTGTAAATAGGAATGGTATGACTTGATTTTTCTGTGAGCATAAAACTGATAACAAATCAATTTTACTGTTGTAATTGTCTAAATTAGTTACTGTGTAGTGCAGTGCAGTGCAATAGTACTAAATATTTCTTTTGATAATCAGGTGAAGGAAGTGGTAAATGTTGAAAAAAGAATTGATCAACGCCATTACAAAATGAAAACTGTGTACAAACCAATTTAAGATTTTGAAAGATACTCCTTTGGTACAATCATTATTATAGCAAATAAGTGTTTTTAAGTCTCCAGGGGATGTTGGTGATTCTTAAAAGTTTTATAATGTAAGAATGAATGAGCAATTTTAATAAATAAGTATAGTAAGATGTTCACTAAAATAATAATAATAATAAATTTCAGATTTATTGCTCTCCTGCAAGCAATAATCACAAAAACATCGGTTTCCAAAAGTTTAGGGACACTAGTTATCAATTGGTAATAGTTTTCCTCATACAAGATGTAAATTTGTTTGCCAGCTTTAATTACCGGATTTATTTTATTATACTCCCGACTCATTTTGTTCTTCTCATAGATGACGACCTGGTATTCAGGGGTTAGTTTGTTTTGGAATTTTTTGCATCATCAATAGTACTACAATTTTGACGCTTACTGGTAACATCAACATAATCACACAAATCCTTAGCCTGCTTCAATAATCGTTCAGGATGATTTTCAACTTGTATACTTGTCTAGTTTTGATCGGTCCTAGCCTTACCGAGGATGATAGCCTTGGGAAGGCAATGGATATTTCTTTCCATCGGAATGGTACACTTTTCCAAAAGAGTGGTTTAATCCTCATACTTGGTCGATTCATGGGTTCGATTCTTACCGCTTTACTTTCAGACATACACACTGCGCACCTTAAATGTTACACTACCTTCGATGAAGTATGTCTCATTATTGTTAAGGGTGTCTTCTACTATGGAAAAGAGGAACTCCGAGTTCAATTCCGATTTGCCTTTCCATGAGACATATAGAGAATTGTTCAGCTATGAAGTTGAGCTATCAGTTGTTATTCTTTCAACACTGTTCTTATTATTGTGTTTGAACGAATATCGTATTACAAAATCAAATAGTGCCCGGATATGGGATTCAGGGTTTATATTTCATTTCCACTCGAACACTTAATACTTATTTTTTTCCCTTTAGCACCCTGTACGTATAATTAAAAAATGTTGTCTTTTCTATTACAAACTATGATACCATACATTGTATTTGACCTGTCCTAATCTTGCTAACTTCATAGCTTTTACCTAGCAATATCAATTGAACTTTTTCAAGTCTAATTCTTTATCCTAAGGATCTTACCAACATTACGATAAAGATCAGTGATATCAAATACTAATTTACACACTGCTAAAATAATAATATCCTCTCCACCTTTAAAATGTCTCTACAGTTCGATCAACAAATGTTGATATTTTTTGTTAGGTACACGTATCCCCTTGGAATGGTAATTTTCAACTATTCATGCCCGTGTACAGTACAGTAGGTTAGGAAAATTTATGACCTCATGAGCTTGCTTGACCAATTCCATGAGCTTGTTTGACAATTGTAATAACGAAATTATATTGTTGTAATGAGACGATAATATATCACCTTACTTGAACTTCACTACTCAGTTAGTTAGTTCCCCTAAGTAAAAAAACGAATTGTAAGTTTGAACTTTGCACAAATCTAATGTCCGTGTAATATTACAATAATTCAAACTGTTGTCAATACGTTATATACCTTTAGCATTACCAATGTCTTTACCATTTCCATTTAAACTGTAACGAATTGTTTTCCTTTTCGATGTCCATGTATGTGACAATCAAATGTTCGTCACCAAAGATGTACTACTGTTTACACCGCATAATGTGCTGACAGTAAGTAGGTCAAAATTTTATCTGCAGCAAGTTTGATCGTTGTGTCCATTTTCCGTAAATTGAATTGTAAAATGTTTTTGCAATATACCTCAGACCAGGGCCCGTCCAATTGTTATTTTATTTCAATTGTTGCCTTCGTGTGCATGATACTCTTCAATATATTTTTGATTCTCTCCTTCCGTTTTACACCATGCAGAAAATCCTAAAGATTTCTGCTTTATTTAAAGGAAATAATTCACGTAGTCGCGGAAAAAACTACGCGAATTACGATCCTTCGAACCTTCGAGTTCGAATTCCCAAATTTCCGTTATTTTAAGTATATTATATCCACATTATATAGCCTTATGCAATTCTGGGGTGCAGAATGTGCCAGTAATGGCACGATCATTTTCACTATGCAAACACTCGCTGACACTTTCTTCAGTAAGGCATGTGCGGCATTAGCCACACGTAAGTCGACCGTTATACGTAAAAGACAACATTATTCCTTTGATATTGCTTTACTTTGTGTATATGTATTGTATTATGAAACATTACTCTTGGATATAGTGCTGTAACATCCAAATACGGTATTGTCACCCAATTACATTTGTATAAATAATCATTCATGTCTTCTCACAGTATATCTTCATGTGATCATGTATATACTTAATGTGATTCTTAAATTATTATATTTAATCAGAATAAAACAACAAAAGTGAAGTTATTCTGATCTATCAAATTAAATATTTTTGCTATTTAAAATACATGGAATGTAATTTATTACGTAAAAGTATTGCGTTGAAAAAAACTTTCAATATATTCATACTTATTTTCTGCGCATTTGTTTTAGCGCAGTCCCTACCCTTGCACTATAAATTCCGCGCATGCGTGTACTTGGGCAAATAAAGTGTGTGAGAGGGTGTTAAAATGCAAGGTCAGAAGCAAGCTGTTTCAGCGTTTGCAAAGCGAAAAAAATCGAGTTGCAAAATGTTAAACATGTAGGAACATATTCTTCTTCTCATAATAAGAAAAGGAAAGGTGAAATTGAAACTAATATTTCCCTATCGCAAATTAAACACGCAAAGTCTAAGTATACTTCACCACGTGAGAAACGTTTTGAACTTGAAAAACAAAAGAAAATTATTCTTATACATCCAAATTGTCCTAACATTCCTGAAGAAGAACCTGAAGCATATAATATTATTTTTCCCACAGAAGATATAATACGTGATGCTGTGTATAGACGAAATTTCAGATACCCAAATGAAATACCCTTTGAAGAGGATGTAGTAGTAGATCAAAATAAAATTTCTAATGACATTCTGATATTCAATGATGTGAAGTGTTGTTGTACTGCTAATGAAGTGAGTGAAATTTGTCTAAAACAGTTACTAGGAAAATATAAACATTCCGAACCATTACTTTGTGAAAGTTGTGCAATTCGTAGTTGTGCAAAAAGAAACTGGGCATAAATGTGTAAGTGAAAGTGAGGGAGTATTAAATACCATTGTGTGTAATCCCCTAATTAAAAAATCAACATGTAAAGAAAATATTAAAAGAGTATCTAAAAGTAATGGGAAATATATAGATGCAAACATTATTCCACATCATATAAACAAAATTAACTATACATATCAGGAGATTAATTTTAATGATTATCATATTTCTGATTTAAGAGAAGCATATCTTGAACAGGATAAGCATATATATCAACAAAAGTTAGTATGAGTATCAATGTGTTCCCTAATTGTGTTCAACCAGTGCGAATATCAGTGTTCTTCTTTTTTCTGTGAATGAACAACGTGTGTTCCTGTGCATTGCACCATGGAAACCACAGCATAAACTTTTGTGTTACGGTTGTTTTGAAAATCGCAGTATTTTACATGAAAATGAGTGTATTACTTTAGACTATGATATCATACGCTATAATGCCTGGCGCGCTATGGTAAATGTGCAAACTTTTGATGACTTACATAAAGAATTTGTATCAGCGCGTAGTGTTATTGAAATTGATGATTGGACATTTACATATGAATTATATAACATATTGTCAAACAAAGAAAACATTCAGTGAATTACAGAGTTATTTTCACAAAAAGATTTACACCATAATCTGCAATTTTAAACTTATAAAAAATAATACGAATGGAAAATAAAAATTCTTCTGTTAATCAATTACAAAATCATACAATCAAAGTGTGTAAATTAACAAAAACAAGTAATAAAAGACTTTCGGTATTAAATTGGCCAACATGTAATTGTACATATCATAATATAAATATTGAATGTATTAAACAATATTTCAAAGAATGTTAAAATTTTAAAATCACTATTTTTGTATGTAAAATATATTAAAATTTGTAAACAAAATTATGACTACCTTATATTACTTGTTTTTATTATTATTTCCTTACATTTATGTATTTAAAATTTTCCTTGTGTGCAAATACGTTTTGCATTATCATACTTAAATATTCTGTAAAAAAATATATCTTACATTCAAAACTTTTAACATGTGTCTATGAAAAACAACTTTCAGCATTTTACAATGCGTGTATATGAAAAAATAAGTTTCTGCATTTTATGCTTTGCATATTTAAAAAGATTTTCTCCATTTTACAACGCATGTATGTGAAAACATTTTGCATTTTTATAACGTGAAAAATCTACATTTTATGATTCGCGTATGTAAAATAAGTTTGTGCATTTTTATGATTCTCGCTTGCAAAAACAATCTATGCATTTTATAACGCACGTATGTGAAAAAACTTTTTTCATCTTTATGTGAAAAATAACTTTCTGTCTTTTATGATTCGCGTATGTAAAAACACTTTCTGGATTTCATATCGCATGCATGTTAAAAATTGCATTTTATAAGGTAAGTACATAAAATAAAAACCACACTATAGTATTAAAGAGTTTTTAAAATAAATTTTTTGTTTAGTTTCAATTTTGTTGATTTGCTTGATTTAGAAGCTTTTAAGAAAACTTACAGTGTGAACTTAGAAAAAACGTTTCAACAATGGAAACTCGGTGTCAAATTTTAGATTATCAATGTTTTATTATTTCGTATTATTTACAATAATTCTTTTAGAGCAACATAGTTGTGTACTGTTAAATAATAACTACGCAAAGTCCTAAGAACACTTACAGTGTGATTATTTTATTCGTTTGTTTGCTGTTCAAACTCATAGCAACATAGTTGCGAGAATATTAACATTCTTGTAGAAACTCAGCTTATGTCCTGTTGAAACCTTAACAAAACACTTACAGTGCGAACTTGCAAAAATTCGTTTTCATTTATGAAATTTGTAAAAGCATATTTCATTTGCGAACTTGTAAATACTTGAATGTAAAATTTTCAAGAAAGTAAAAAAAAAACATCAAAACTTTAAATACTTCAAAGTAATAGTAAAAATTTTCAAAAACATAAAAAACATCAAATATCATTTTTTAAAAAAAAACGAGTTTCCAAAAGGAAATGATAGAATACATAAATAAATTTCACCTTGTAAAACACCAATGTTACCTTTTATTTAGGAAAAGTTTTTATTAAATATAAATCAAGAAATGAATTTTCTTTATATACTTATTTTCATATAAAGATATATACAAGTATACAGACGTAATAATAATAATACCTATAGCTGTCACATCTATAGAAAAAATTATATATATATATATATATATATATATATATATATATATATATGTGTGTGTATGTATGTATGTATGTATGTATGTATATATGTATATACAGCTATAAAAATAATATTTATATACACAGAAAAAAGAAACGTGCAAATCATAATACAAAAATACAAATCAGAACTTTGATTTCTGTCTTTCCCCAGGAGTACATTTTCTAAACCATCAATATATTTTGGATTTCTTAATAAGTGATCATATTTTTTATCAAACAAGTGTTCATTTGTTTTACTATTAAAATGTGATCTCACATAATCAGCATATACATCATTTCTCACTTTTTTCAGGTCATAATTTTTCAGGCTTCTACCTCAAGTGTTAATTTATTTGTAAAGACACGCCTATGGCAAAACTGATAGAAATAATTTAATTTACAACCTTGGCAAAGTAAAACACTCTTTTCTGTCCAATTTACAACATTGTTTTTATATAATATGCATCTATAAAGTCATACTTGCACTCGCATTTGCACTTTTCTTCTTCTTTGCGCCGCACTGATAAATCTAGTGGATATTTTTGCCGTGAACATACAAAATCCACTGGTGAAACACTGTGGTAGAGTGTCCGCTTTGCAATCGTCTAGGTCATTAAATAAATTACAAGTTTATTCCTCCTTTTTTCGCTAAATAGGTCTATAGATAGTGGTCTTTAATCTTTTTCCATTAAGATCCATCGAATTGAATGAATTTTGAATATTGATGATACTGCTGATGTCAATGCTGGAGCAAGTGAAGCCTTTGGTCACACATCTGAATATGCTACTGGTAATGTTGGATCTATTGCCAATAATGATGGAGATCCTACTGGATATGTAGGAACTAAAACTGGATCTTTCCTTAAATTAATAATTTCCTCCTCTATAATGACATCTGGAGAAGCCGGCGGAAAATAGCAGGTTTCCTCCTCGGTAAACAATTCCGGAGATGGTGGGTTTTGAATTTTTCTTGGGGGATTCAACAAACTCAAAAGATGAATTTCAGTCTATTTCCTTGCAGAGCTCAACTTCTCTCTGTAGCTGACTGTCAAACGACTCCATCATCACACTATGTCAGTCTTCTCTTCATACCCCATATATAAGGAATACTTTACCTACGACGTCATATCACGTGGTACTTTAAAACAATTTTCCATACACTCCCCCTAAAACAATTATAATATTTTTTCATGTACTTTCACAATTCTCTATACAATTCTCATAGCTATAGGTGCGGAGAATACATGTAATTACATTTCATTTATGTTCTCATGTATCATTTAGATCATCATAACATTCTTTTGAAACAACTTCATTAATGTTATTTACATTGTGTCAGGATCATTCACATCTTACAACACTATTTCTTCAATAATATTATTCATATTCCGTACTAATCAATCAGTTGTCATCTACGTAAAAAGAAAAAAAATCATGGTCCGTGCGCTAATAAATAGTTTACATGTTTTTTTAAAGTAAACCTATGTTATTCATGTAGTCATTTACATCTTCTATTACAACAACATTCCATCATAATTGTTATTCCCGTGTACACAACATCTACCATGCAATCACATATCATCTACTTAAAAATAAAAGGATTACAACTAATATTCTACTATACCAAACTTCTTTTGTATTCGCATTCGCTATCACATCAATGTGACAATCATCTTTTCTATTCACATTCAGTACCGCATCATGTTTCAACAGGATCAACAGTTCTTTTGTATTCGCGTTCAGTGTCGCGTCATGTTCCACCATTCGTGGTGCCACACTTCTTTTGTATTCTCCATTGACAATGTCTTATTTCATCTACCATGCCATTAAACTTCTTTTATTACTCTGACGGTATTCTGTGATGTTTATCTACCGAGACATTAATATTCTTTTCTATTCTCCGCCGACGATATCCAATTTTCATCTGCTGCACCATCAAACTTGTTTTTATTACTGTGTCGGTATTCTGTGATGTTTATATACTGCAACCCCAATATTCTTTGTATTCTCCGCCGACAATGTCTTGTGTTCATCTACCGCGGCACCAAACTTGGTTTTATTACTCTGTCGGCATTCTGTGGTGTTCACCCGACGCTGTGTCGGTTTTCTTTTGTATTTCTCCCCATGTTTTAAGACGTACCTTTAAGGTTATTACCCGAAAACGCCATCTTTCACTCTCACCCAACCGGTTTCCAAGAAGAGCGCGAAAATTTTAGTTCCTGTCTTAAGTTCACCAACGAAAGACCTACGAAAGCCACGCTCCGTATATGTGCCAACATAGCGTATCATAGCAGAGTATACGTACACCGCACACAACGTGTTTCAAACGGAGAATCCACAATGTGTCCCGCATGAATAAACTATATTCCCTCCCCCATTTTAATATGATCACGATCAGCGATTGTTCGACGACCAATTACGAGAAAATAAATAATTAATATGATCACGGCGTAGCTGTTCTTCGCGTTTTTAATTTTCGGAACATTTTAGCACGCTCACACAAGGTGTTCGACTAATCTATTATGAGAGAAATAATTTTAATGAAAACGAAAGAATAAAAAAGGTAAAATCGAATTTAAAATAATTAATATGAACACATCATAGCTGTTCTACGGAGTATGCTTTTGCATACAATAAAATTAAAAATTAATATGATCACAGCATAGCAGTTGTACGGAGTATGTTATGCATACGAACGAATAAAATAAAATAATTTCCCAATAGTATGTTCTGCATATTTTAACAAGCCTTTCTAGAAACTACACACCATTACTGCTAACGGTCAAACTTTCCAGGAACTAGTCTGACCACCTAACGGTCTAGCAATAAATATTTCCCCTCCTAATGACCTCTCCGACCACATCTGGCCTACCGACAAGAAATTACACATAATACCAATTTAATTAGATCCCCTGCGGTTCAATTCATGTGTAGAAGTAACTCCAACCCTACTTGCGTATTCAAAATGGCAGCCAAGACATGACGCCTATACATATAAAACGTGCAGTACCACTAATATGAAAATAGTTGGATATAAATGGACAGAACAAAAAGCGAAACATGAAAATGGCATGGGCATGTCGAATGATGTCGCCGTAACCCCCAGGGTTGCTCTTCATGGGGCCCAGGACCCAACTCCAAAATTTTAAATGGAAACATGGGGCGAGTTATGCCTCGTTCGATAGATCTTGGAGGTGTGTGCACTCTGGCAAGAGATTATTCATATAGGTTACTGCTTTCAAAATAACCACCAAGACATGGTACCTGTATCAGATAAAACGTCTAGTGCCCATACAATGAAAAGGGTTAGAGATAAAGGCAGGGGCGGATCCAGGTCGGACTTCTGGGGGCAATTGATTGTAATTGTGCTACTTAGAAATACTTTTAACAGCTCCAAACTTTGGTATGGGTTATATTTATATATAAAATAAGAAAGTTTCCTCTTCTAGGGGGTGATCGCCCCCTGGATCCTCCCATGGATAAAGGAACAGAACAACAATTCGAATATTAAGTTACACAGTCTACTTATTGTTCCACGGCTAGAGAATGTTACTTCAGGAGAAAAGATGATAGAGTAAAAGTGCCATAAATCAAAGGAGGAAATCTAATTCCTAAAATATTATCATTGCAACCTCCCTCCTTAAGTGGGTGAAGCGGGAAGGAACGGTGAAATTTCAAACCAGAACCTTAGGTTTTGCAAATTGAATATACGCAACAAAATTATCTTACATGTGTTTTTATAAGAGATAGATATCTCTGTAATAGGAAAAAGTAGCTAAAAATCGTTTTAGATAGTACCTTAATTTTTTATTGCAGGCAATGATTTGACGCAAAAATCAATCCATTTGAATTCTAAAAAAATGGACGAACAATGGAGTTTTTAGGACAATATGTACAAATGTTGGTTTTGCTCAAACGTCGTGTGCACAACATTGCTTGGATTCTTGTAATGGATCCGTTAATGTAAATGTTGTTGGCAACAGTGATGATGAATCGGAATGTTTATTTGAGATTGGAAAGATAAATGTAGAATGTCCAATAGTAAATAATTTGGTAAGTGAAAAGCGTAAATTGGAAAAGAAATGGGTTAATCATGTTGTTCCCTCTAACCAAGCTTACGATAAAATTCGAAATTCTTGTAGTGATAAAAAAGAAATGGAATTTTTAAATTTAGAAATTGCTAATGAAAATAAATTTTTGTTCGGTTATTATTCACAACAAATTTCAGAGATTGATAGTGAGATCGAAAAATCGCATTGTAAGTCGTTAGATAGAGTTGGAGTTTGTAATACGAATGACAGTCAAACAGAAAGTTAATTTGTTTCAATTTCAGAAATACGGGAAAAGTTAAGGAAGCAAAACTGTCTGATTTTGAGAAGGATAAATTGTTCAAGCCGTTGTTTAAACATAGGAAAATTTTTAAAAATATTCCCGGACGCTGTAATAAATTTGAGTAGATACTGATCAACCTTTAGTTAAAAGGCAATATACATTAACATACAAATTCATAGAACATATTGATTCACAAATTGATGAGTGGTTACGATGTGGAGTAATAGAACCTTGCGTATCAATTCATTGTCACCCAATTTTCTGTGTCCCAAAGAAAAACACTAGTAAGGTCCGTGTAGTAGTGGATTTAACGATTTTGAATTCCCATGTAAAAATAAAACAATTCAAAGTAAACAAAATAGATGACTTGTTGTTGAAGCTTCAGGGTGCAAAGTATGTAACAAATATTGATCTAGTAGGAAGTTACACGCAAGTTCCAATTTCTGAATATTTGCGGCCACCTTGAAAACGGTGGCCCAAATCGAAAATTGTTTCCTACAAAAGTTGTTTCGTTTTTCAGGGACTATTGAATGAGGTATGATTGAATACATATTCCCATTTGAAACATTGAAGTTGGCCCCCTTGAAGGAGGGCCCTGGGGGTCACCACAACAATACCCTGTTATGTGCCTTATGACATTTTCCTATCTCAATTATTGTTTCATCTTCATATTCTCAGCCGTTTCGGATTTATAAGCACTGGTCGTTTTATCTGAAACGGGATCCACTTTTGCGGCCATTTTGAAAACGGTGGCCCAAATCGAAAATTGTTTCGTACAAAAGACGTTTCGTTTTTTATGGACTATTGAATGCGGTATGATTCAATACATGTTCCCTTTTAAAAATTTGAAGCTGGCCCCTGGACCCCTTTGAAGGAGGGCCCTGGGGATCAACACAACAACACCATGCGATGTGCCCTATGGCATTTTCCTATCTCAGTTTTTGTTTCATCTTTTTATCCTCAGCCCTTTCGGATTTATAAGCACTGGACGTTTCATCTGAAACACCCTATATATATATATATATATATATATATATATAGAAAGAGAGAGAGAAAAGTTGGGTTATGTGGAATATCAGTGTTGCAACGGTGGTAGTGGGGACGTCTAGAGAAAGTGCCGTGTACTACCCTGCCAAGGGCAATGTAGGTCGCCATGAAAATATGAGCTTGCTGTTATTGTAAGCTTCGCAGTTCGAGAATAAATCTAATTTGTCAGAAATACTAAACTTTTGAAGGCATTTATATTTTACTTACATAATGTAATTTCTTATGCATGAGTGGACGTCATAATTATGGGGCTAAGTAAGGAAAGTTTGACGTAAGAAACGGATAATGTTTGATGTGGATTCTGCCAATCACTTGAAAGTGAGGGGTTAAGATACCAATATGGTGGAGGGAGGGTTTAGTGAAATACTATTCCACATTACCCGTTAGTTATCCCTTACAGTACCGGGAGCAAATGTTTTACTCATTTTCATTGTGTACATGATTTATTTTATTGTTCTTTTATAAATAAACTGAAATCCATGAATTTGTGGTTTCTTCAGTGATGGTTCATCAATAGCATCACCCTAAAAAGTAAATCAGATGACCCTTGAGAGTGTGGCAAAACAGCCGTCGAATATTCACGCCAGCTTCCGACAATATTTTCTGGGGAAATTCCATCTACCTCAGGAACAGTTTCTCCTGACATTCCATTTACGTCACGAACAAGTCTTCCTTCTGCTTCATATAGTTCCTCTGCGTCAACACATACAAAAATATTTCCAAGCGTGTTCTCTCAGTTTCGCCCCAAGCTATTTCACTTGCACCCTCATTAACGAGAAGCAACTGAACTCGAAGCAGATCCAAGTCAGAGCAGCTGTAATATCATCGCCTTTCATGAAGAAACTGCAGACGAGTCTTAAGCCTACAAAACGTCCGTTTAGGGGCAAACGTTTCTTTTTATCTACAGTGGAACAGCGAGAAGTCTAATTTCAACTCAGAATGAAGAACCAGGTGACTGTCATGACAGTGATGCAACCGAAAGGACAAATGCACAGTGCACTTATTGCTATGGGAATATTTTCGAAGACAATTCAGGTGAACAATGGAATAGGTGCGTTGGATGATACAGAGTGGACTTCATTTGTGATGACTGCTCGTAAATTTCACACACCACGCAGTATTGTGCGTGTTCTTCTTCACAATTCGTTTATTGTTTTGGGTATTGCTTGCTTCTTTTTCCAAGCTCTCTTTTTACATTGTGTATTCATATGTACTCCTTAAATTGGACAAAAGTACAAGTTGACGTCCCATTCTTTCTTTGTCGATTTTCTATTTCAGTAGTCATGAAAATATAGATTCTAATATCAATATTTTTTTTGGAACAGGTGAAGGATAATGTGGAATACTATTCCACATTACCCTTTACTTTTGCATGACCTCAAATTCTGTCATTTTTGAAAATGCTTGCCAAAATCAGAGAATGTAAAGTGTGTAGTTTCTGCAGCATTGTTTTCTTAAAGAGCATACATCACAGCATATTTTAGCATAAAACTTATTATTGTAAGTTCATTCATGTCTCTTGTATCATTAAAAATAAAAACAGTATTCCACAATACCCGACTTTCCTCTCTATATATATTCAAAAACCTCGAGAGGGAGTCAAAGATAAAAGTAAATACCTACGTTTATTTGGAGGAGAGAGCATCTTATCCTTGGATCAGCAACCTGTCGATTAGTTTGACGCAGCTTTACAGTCTTTCCTATCCTGAGCTAGACTTACCGCTGCCTTGTATTTTTATTTCACTTGTAGCTTGTATTATTTAGTCTGTGTATTTGAGTCGCAAACTTCCTCTAGCATTTTTCACATTGCCAATTTCTCCATATAGCCAATAGTGTGATTCTTCTATTACTCATAATGTGTACAATGATCCATTAGCTTTTCTTTTGGAAACAGTCTTCAGTATACTCCTTTATTCCCCTACCGTTTTCAACATTCTTTCAGCTGATATACCTTATCCATGCAGTATTGAGGAATAATTGAATAAGCTAGCAACAAATAGCTTCATACTATAAACTAAAATGTCAAATGTCAAACCTATCTCTTACAATTTTTATCCTATGGCGATAGACTTTGGAACCAGAAATAGGTAAGTTCAACCACTTCCGGTTCGAATAGGAGGTTAATGCAGGAGAAGGAGCTATTAATGGGACTCTCAATCGACGAAAAATAAAAATAGCTTCTTGATATCTCTTACCGTTCTTGCTCTGATACCTGTCGACAGACGGACGGACAGTCGTTTTATAGGACTTTCAACTCTTACGCACAGCATAGTTTGAAAGTCTGAAAATTCAAAATAGACTGATTTCGTCAAAGATAGATTGAAATAATATATTTCTTTTCCACGTTACTTCAGACGTGCTCAGTTAGGGTTCAGTAAAAGTGGCTGAATCAACTCCAACTGGCCCAATCACTTTTTGCGAATCTATTTTCACGTCAGAAATTATGGCTGAGTTAGTGATAATTAATGTCTGGTTTCCTGAATTAGTGCTTGCCTCGTTGTGAAGTTAAAGCCCAGAAAGTATGACTGCATCAACTTTACACTGGCCGAAATACTTTCCCCAATTCGATTTTTTTGTTTGTTTCGCCTCAGGAATTAGTACTGAATTGTGATAATTGGTGTGTGTGTGTGTCTGTGTGTGTGTTGTGTGTCACACAACTCTGTAACACTTTTTTCGTGAAAAATGCTGAACAACGAAAACATGACGTATGCCTTGTCGCAGCAGACGAATTTATCCACTTAAGCCTACGACTAACGAAATCACCTACAGCCGAACAGCTGCAATTCATTCATTAGTCATGGCTCGTCGTGGTCAGAATGTTCGCGAGCATCTTACTGCTCTTGTTGAATATGGTGGTATGAGCGTGACAAGCTAGCGAACGTCTTGGTGCTCCCTGTTGTACAGCATATATTTGGTGGAAGAAATACTCAGAAACAGGTAACGTGTCTAAAAAAAAACTGGCACTGGCCTTCAAAAGGTTTCAACCCCACAACAAGATCGGGCACTAGTTGATGTAAGCCGTCGCAATCCTTTCGTGTCATGCCGGCAGTTAATGACAGCGTCTCGTTTTCCTGGCTCCTTCCTCACCGCTCGGCGACGCCTTAAAAATGCAGGCCATCACGCATATCGAGCCGCGTGTAAGGAGCAATTGACGGGAAGTCATAAAGTTGATCGACTAGCATTTGCTGAGGCAAATATTGGTCGTAACTGGGATCATGTAATCTTCACAGAAGAAAAGATATTCTCTTCAGCAAATGATGGTCCTCGACTTGTGTATAGACCCACAGGTAAACGTTACGATCCGTAGTACATGCACAGAACGCATCGAATGGGGCATGTTGCTATTCACTGCTGGGGATGGCTGTGTAAGGATACAGTTGGTGAATTACACCGTACAGAAGGTCGATTGAACAGCCAGAAGTATCTGGATATTGTGCAGTATGACTTGCTCCTCGCTGCGAGAAATTTATTTGAAGACGGCATTGTAGAAGTTCAACAAAATCATAGCTCAATACATGATTTTCATCTAGTTCAAGCCTGGTTTCAAGAGGAACCCAATGTTGAGCTAGTCGACTGGGTTCCAAGAGGATCTGACTTGATCCCAATGGAAAATCTATGGGCGGAAGTTACAAGAACTCTACTCGAAAATTGGCCTGATTCCCCACCAAGGACAGCTGACGCACTTTGGGAGCTAGCTTCTGACACGTGGGAAGAAATAGCACAGGGACATCAATATGTCGCTAGCTTGGTTAACTCATTACCAACAAGATTAAGATGCGTCATCGAAGCTAACAGCGATTGTACGAGATATTAATACCTAAATAAGGATTTGTCTTCATACCCAGGTGACCTTCGAGCACTTTCAAGAGCTCACTAAGTTTTTCCATTTTTTTCCTTTAATATTGCTTTCATTGGGACGTTTGCGTTTTGTCGGAATGTGCAATATATATTTATTTCTGCTCCTTTGTTTACTCTACACACATAGTCCAGTGCTTAGCACGTGTGCCTTTGGTGTACGGGGTACCGGGTTCTATTCCCACTGGGAGAGGCTTGTGTTTTTACCTATCTGTGATAATTCTGTGTTCGTGCCCCTGTTCTTAAAGAGGTACTGCTGAACTATAAAACCGAGTAAAACAATTACAAATAAAAAAATCAGTTACTGAGGAACGTTCGGTAAGTCAGTTTTGTTTTAATATATAATGTCTAACGCGTTCGTTGTTGGGTCTTATGGTCGGGGGTTCAATTCCCGTTAAGGGTTCATCAAAATTTTACTTGAACTAGAATTTATTTGCATGAATCACTCGTTTTCTTTAGCCTAAAGGATTTAAACGTTGAGAAAAGTATACGGTAAAAGTGAAATAAATAATAAGACAGTACTGTATCTATCTACATAGGATATAAATGAAAAGACGTCGTCTATCAGAACAAAAAAAAATGGCGTAACTGTTTGAAATGATTTTCATTAGTTAACACTTTCACCTACCTCTGACTCATGGAAACCCGAAGGGGGCAGGGTGGGCCGCCCTCTGACTCACGAAATGTATACAAACAGAAATACCAAACATAATATGTAGCAACCATGAAGATAGTACCTCCTAGAACATTTAGTGTGGAACATTTAGTGTGTCATGCGCGGACTGGCTTGTTGTCACGCCGTTTTTATTAAGATGTGTATCCTAACAGAAGAGAGGAGTTAAAATTTATGCCAAAAATAGAATATCTCACATTT
The DNA here is from genome assembly GCF_964235325.1 of Thermobia domestica. NCBI lineage: Eukaryota > Metazoa > Arthropoda > Insecta > Zygentoma > Lepismatidae > Thermobia > Thermobia domestica. The sequence continues at coordinate 294,484,692 of NC_137459.1, read as the reverse complement.
GTGAGATGAAACTTGACCCCATGCCGTTAACGTCGCCAATATCTAGTGGCCCACTTGCCGGTAAATATCGATCGTCGATATAGCGACGCATCGAAAGATTGCCGCTAGTGTGTCCCTGGCGGAAGGGTTTCGTCGTGTCGAAAGAGACATCTAGAGTAGGGGTGTTGCAGTTACCACCACGTAGCGGCGATGACTTCTTTTCGGTCCGTCTTTCGATTCGTCGCGGAGAATCGGCGAAGGGACCGAAACGACTTATCGCCAGTCATGAGCATGCGTTTATTAATATATATTTGTTTTTTTTCCTGACGAATGTTCCTAAAGTGAGCTCCGGGGTCGAGATTAACCCATGCTTCTACTGTTTTGCGCCATTCCGGGAGAACTTTATATATTTTTTGTAAGTGCTTTTTAGAATCATCTCAATGTAAATGAATCATGCATATAGGCTATTTAACATATTTTCGTGGAGTAATTTTGTAATTCATGGGCATTTCGTCGCGTCTCTGCCACCGGTGGTATAATTTTCAAAACGGAAGTGGGGCCACCGCAGATCGTTGCAGTGGGGCCATCAGTCTTTGGCGAGAGGTCCCTAGTTACCCATCGATGGTCCACCGACACTTACGGCACGGGGTAACTCAAATTAAATTTAATTAGGAAATCACTGTATAGTTGCTATAAGAACTAGTTTTTGAACTTGGACTGTGTAATATTGGTCTTTTGAGGCAAACATTTCCTAAGTTCAATTTCGAGTATCTTCGGAAAACAGCAAACCAAAGATGATAGGTTCGAACCCACAATCCAACGTTCACAATCGAATACATTCTGTAAATCTGTACTTTCCTCTTTTAAGTGTAATAAGATATGTCGATCCGTTATTAACTGTACTGTAGAAACAATTCATCATTGTAATACTTAAGGATAAAATATTTTGAAATTATATATACATGGGAGCACATGGTAGTTGCCTCAATCCAGCTATAATCAATGCCCTCAATTTCCTTCGTGCAGTTCAAACCGATTTTTCTGCAGCTGTTACACAACTACAATTAGTCTAGTTGTCTACTTGTCGAACTGCTGAGCCAAAGGACGAGGGATCGAATCTCGGAGATGGACATGTAAAATTTTATTACTTGTAGAATTATACATTTCATCCATAATAAAATGAGCATTAAAACAGTTTGTGTTTCCGTGCAAAGGTCAGGATTTATTTCAAGTTAAACTTGTGAGCAGTGAAGCAAAACAAATTGGGCTCATGGTTGTCTGAATATCTGACAATTTGAATAAATCATACGGCACGCCTTTAGTATGGAGTTAAAGAGTTTTCTGATACGTATAAAAAAATCTCACTGACCTAAAATCCTTTACGAAATAGGACCTACCAGAAGCTTCAACACCACGTCTGCGTCACTTCGGTGAACGCTGTATCGAAACTTTCTATATAAATTTCACTCACTTGACGTCTAGTCAGTCGACCGTACTTGGTTTGTTAGCTAACTATATTGAAGGGATATAGACGAACAATATGCAAAATCCATTTTTCAGTTTTGTCAGGAAAGGAAGAAAATGTGACGACCTTATGTTTCAAAATTGTTGAACTTTTTTGGGGACGGGGTAGATTTCACTCATCTGCTGTAAGTAGTGACTGCTGCTGTTAACCATTGTTTTCTTTCATTTTTCATTTACACATCCTATTCTCTTTCAAGTTCGGTTCCAGATGCCATTCCATTTAGTTTCATATATTCTGTTCGATTAAATACACATTCCTCAATCTCCTATAATATGTCCAAATTAACAAAACTGTTCTCTTGCTTTCTTTCTAATAATAATGATTTAGATTTCAAGAGAGTTGATTTTAAATAAACTTGCAACCAATTTGTTAATTATTACGAGCATTGAACTCTTCCTCTTCCTCATATATATTCTTCAGTGTTTACATTCTAATAATAGTAAATATTTACGCCAGAATTAGATATAATTGCAGTATATGAAGGTTAAGCGGGTAATAAAGCAGATCGAGCCAATATCTTACTTCAATCTGTATCGTAGATTACAATTATCGTTAAAAGAAATTGAATATTCGCATCCAAAATTGATTTTATCTAGGTAGGATGTATAGGGATGCGCACGAAACAAGATTTGAGGCCGTCTCGTCTCGACAATATGCTGTAAAAGTGATGTCTCGACTCGACAAATGCATATTTTTTCTGTTGGAAGAGCTGTGTCGAATTTTGTCAGGAAAATTCTGTCTCGACTCGACTCTGCGCATCCCTAAGGATGGACAGTTTGAAGAACCCAGTATTACAAAGCTGTCGGGGTAACTAATTATACCATTACGCAATATCTGTTTCAGATAAAACTATTATTATACACTTCATTTTCACAAGCTTCTTCTTATAATAACTATATAAACTTCCTACTTAAATTCAATTATAGATAATTGTTTCTTACGTAGCAGCTGATATTCATGCTATACAGTACCGGTATAAAAGAAGTACACACTCAATGTAAATAAATACAAATGTAAGATATTACAGATTACTGGCATTGCGAATTAATCCGATTTTAAGCAGTTCATATTTTCTAAATAATTATTCAAATTGCTTTATATATATATATATATATATATATATATATATATATATATATATATATATATATGTGTGTGTGTGTGTGTGTGTGTGTTTTAGAGGACTTCCGGGTTTGATCCCCCCGAAATTTTATGTTTATTCAAATAAAATATTGTAAAGTGAATGAAATATATTGTAGAATGTTCACATTTCCAAGAATGAAGTTAGTAAAGACCCCCGATATATATATATATATATATATATATATATATATATATATATATATATATATATGAATAATTTTCATGTTGGACGTGTGGTTTTAGGTATTCAACTGTGTTCACATTTCTCATTTTAGCGTTTTCGTACATGAATTATGGACAGGCGGGCTAGTAAATGTGACAGGGATTTGAAAAGTGAAGTTCGTCGGATAATGTGTTTCGAATCATTTCACAGTAGAAATTTATATTTTAAAAAAAGTTCTTACATATTTAAAAAGCGAAGAAAAACTTTAACTTCTTTAACTTTCCGCACGGTGGCTCGAACCGTCGCCCTTCGTTTCAGAAATGTCAGTAGCAGTATTAAACCCGCTTGACCAAGACGCAACTTACAAGAGATTGTGTTATAATGTTGATAATAGATCGCTCCAAGCACAGGTTCCTACTTGGAGGTTTAAATATCCATCTTCTGTCGTTTTCAGCAATTTCTACTTAAGATAATGGTTGATTTTGCATATTGGAACTGTGCATGAGGTGTGTAATCAATATTAATTTCAGAAATAAGTACTGTAGTTTGATTTTGCTTTTACATTTTCACATCGCTCGGATGACATTACGGTTTGCAGCTAGTGTCTATATAAAGGACGGCGGGAACACGCAATTCCCTGTGTATAGATCTGTGGGAATTGTGCGGATCTAGGCTCACTTTTCCGGACTTAGTTTCTGAACGAGTTTCGAGCTTTTTGTGAACGGGTGTGTACCATGTTTGTCTCTGCTTACAGCTTTGCAATGTTTCTTCGACCGTCCTTTCTACGGATGACTGCTATGTTGGCTAGGGACACGCTAGTGACATGCAGTTTCCAGAACTGGCCTTTACACGTGATTACCTTCCAAAGAGGTACCACATGATGGGGTTGTTATTTGAAATTTTGGAGTTACCCCCTGTAGCCCCCTTGTTCTCCCCTCATGAGGAATTCTCCTTATCAGCATAATGTTGTCTTTTATGTTCCATGAAGGTTACAGAAGGTTTCACGTTTCTCTCTCTCTCTCTCTCGCTATATATATATATATATATATATATATATATATATATATATATATATATATATATATATATATATATATATATATATATATATATATATACTATATCAACTGACAAAATAAACGGGTACTTCCACTTGACGTGGACAGTTGAAATTTTGGAGGGCTTAAAGGAGGAATGAAGAAATTTCCCATGTTATTTAATTTGACATTTTTCTGGACCCATAATCTCATGTTTTACATACTTGGAATTGGACCAAAAACTTGAAATTAGGTATGCTTGTGCGTTTTCGTTAAAGGTGTACCTAAGTGAATCACTACAAATAAAAATTTTCAACTATAGAGTGGTTTTTGGGAGAACTGAAAATCTTCTCCATGTTGTTTATAAGCGGTATATTTTACACTTCCTGTAAGGCTGTATTGATTAAATTTGACATGATTGTAGCTTTTCGGGACTATCCGATAGGAAAATTGCCATATATATATATATATATATATATATATATATATATATATATATATATATATATATATATATATATATATATATATATATATATATATATATATATTGCAGTTTTAGGGCTTCTAAAGAGGCGATGAAGAAATTGCTCATGTTATTTAGATAAATTGACATGTTTTTGGACTTATAATTTCATAGTTTAGGTACTTGAAATTAGAATACAAACTTGGAATTTTGTATGCTTATACGTTTTCGTTAGCGTTAACTAACAAAATCGCCAAAAATAAACATTTCCATCTGTAGAATGGTTTTATGGGGAACTGGAAAATCTTTCCCATGCTATTTATAAGGGACATCTTCTACACTCCAAATGTTTATTAGAATGATGAAGTTTTGCATGATTGTAACCTTCCGGGACTAAACCACAGGAAAATTGTAACAAGTGAATGTTTTTAGTTTTAAGGGATCTAAAGGGAGATTAATATATTCCCATGTTATGTAAATGGGTGTTTTTTGGATACAAAATCTTACCTATTAGACAGTTGATGTAGGAAAAGAAAATTGAAATTTGGTAGAATTGTGAGTTTATTTAAAAATTGCGAGGCTTTTGGCCGAGGAAACGCAGGGGTCAGGGGCGAAGTCTCTAGCTGGACCAAACTAAGGAAATGTAATTAAAGAGCAAATGCATGAAATTCACTGTTGATGCAAAGGCTTATACATAAGAGATGCGAGGTCGTAGGTCAAGCAAACGCTGGGGACTGGGGGTGGAGGCCCCAGCTATCCAATGGCTAGTATATATATATATATATATATATATATATATATATATATATATATATATATATATATATATATATATAACCCCAAGATCTCTCGTGCGTACGCCATTGATAATAATGCAAGACTACAATTTTCTATGAAGTAGTAACATTATGTAGTACCGGGCATTATTACAGCCGTTGGAGACGTTGACTGGTGCAATCTGTCTCAAAACTGATTCTAACTAATTGGTTTATTAAATTCTAAAATTCACATCTGGTTTCGATAACCGGTGGAGGCATTCGGTCGAAAAGATGTAACAACTTTTTTAACCTGCCTTCCTTCCACAGTCCTTTCTTTCTTACCCAGATAATGTGCTTGACGAGCATTTCATCCCTCATACTTGGTGGGCTTAAGGCCATGGATTACTGTAATGTCTAAAAATAAGTATGTACAAGTATAAGTTGTAAAATTTCTCAACACACCCAATGGGACCGCGCGACACACTGGTTAGGAATCACTAGTTTGTAAGGGTATGTAATGACGGTATCATGATAGTTCATATTTTATGCCGAACTATTGTACTTGCGTGATAGTGCAGTAAATGAAGCTCAAATTTTAATGAAGAAAGGAAAAAATTAGTTACAAGCTGAAAATTACTGTAGATGTTGGGAATGATGTTCTAAACAACATACTAAAAGTCATCTGAAATCCCAACTGATCTTCGCCCCCATATTGGAATATGGCTGCTGGAACAAAACCCAAATAAAAATAGCAATATATTCGCTATAGTTGAACATAAGAGATCAATTTAGTGTAGTTTTATAGAACATGGATAACACAATATTATTTATAGAGAAACATTTTTTTATAAAACGCATACTTTTAGAAATATTTAGCACTAATTTCTAAAATTTCGAAAACTACCGTCAAACTGATTTAAAGTTTTATTGAACTTAGGAAGTAATTATTAACAAGTTGAAATTTGACATAGATGTTGGTAAAGATTATTTAAATGACATACCAAAATTCCACAACTTCTTTATTCACCATATTTGAAAATGTCCAAATTTCCGAAGTAATTGAAAAATTATATTTTTTAAAGTGAAACACAAAATCTGGAGTGAGCTAAATATTTGGAAAACTGTAAATGTAGTCGATCCGAAGTCAATTGGGGTCAATTTTGGTGGGAGGGGGAAACATTATGACGTGACTAAGGTTATCGTCCGCCATCTTGGTGGCCTCCATTTTAGGGAATCAACTTGTTTGTTTCCAATTTCTACATGGTCGAATGATATATTAAACCACATGCTCGTTCGAAAAGAAACCCAAGGGTAAAGTTGTTTTTCCAAAATCCGCAACTCTTTTGAAGTTGTGAATAGATTTAGGATAGGTTATGTGTGAAATTCTGTGAAATATGCTGTGCGATGTTTCAAATTAAAGGAAAAAGTGAAAAACAAGCTTTGTAACAACTCACATTACATTTGTTTTAATAACCAGGAAAATAGAGAGCTAGCATACACGAGACAAATACAATCACATGAGCTGATCAACATGTCCATTGTTCTCTTGTATGCACATCTTTAACCGTGCGATCCAGTGCTTGTGCACTATGCGTAGCATTGTCGATTATGTATTTTCAGAGGCCGTAATGATTCTCCTTTTCAGGTGGCAAATGAAATTTATTTTACACTGGTAGACAATAGCTTTAAGGTGTCCCGAATATAAGAACCTAACGCAATGAGGTCGGAGGACTTTACTGGCCACTCAACTGGTCCATGCCGACTTATCCAGCAACCGGGAAAGTGTTCCTTGAGCCATCGATTACATTACGACCGTTATGTGGCGGTGCCCCATCTTGTTGCCAATATTGAGGGAATCTCCCTCGTTCAACAAAACCGGCATAACAGTGTTTTCAAGCACATCTCTGTATTGTGCTGCATCAAAAATCCCATCTATGAAAACAGGTCCAATAAGTTTTTCGACCCATATTCCACACCATACCATTACCTTATCTACGCTTCGAATCTTTGAGACATATATCCAATTAGGATTTGTATCAGCCCAGTACTGAACATTTTGGTTAACCACACCTGTTACGTAGAAATTTTCCTCATCACTTAGAACAATATTATGAGGAAATACTGGATCACAAGATATCTGAGCCAACGACTACTCACGAAATGCAATTGGTCTCTCAGGATCACTCTCTGACACTTTTTATTTCAACTGTAATTTGTAAGGGTGAAACTTTTCCCTTTTTAAGATTCTTTGAGAACATTTGACACTAGCATTATGTTCACTTGATTCCTCATAGGGCTATTCACCAATACACCCAACTCAATTGCTGTCTATATCAGTTGCATTTCGTGGGCGTCCTGATCGAGTTAAATCATAAACATTTCCCGTTGTCTTGAATTTGCGGATGAGTATTCGTACAGCAGTGTCTGTCACCGGCTCGCAATTGGGATGTCGCTCATTGAAGACGACTATTTTTATTGCTAAATTGCGTTCCCTAGCCAAAATGATAATTTCGATTATTTTCCCTCGAGTTAGCATCCCGTCCTACCTACAAGAAAAAAAATAAAGAACAGTCAGTTTCCGTCCATACAATGCTCCACACATAATAAAATTTAAGTCTAAAATATAACATAACCTATCCTTAATCCATTCACGACTTCAAAACTGTTGCAGGTTAAAAAAAACGTTATTGTGGGATTTCTCGATACTGAGCAAAATGTTCGGTACTCGGTTACCGAGCTAATAAAAGTATTAATTGGATAGATGCATCAAAGATACAATGTGCAGGTAAGGTAACGGTGTGGAGGGGAATATGGGGCGAAAAACTTATTGGACCTGTTTTCATTCATGGGACCTTGGATGCTGCTTAATATGGGGATATGCTTGAAAACACTATTATACTACTTTTGTTGAACGAGGAAGGGAGATTTCCTCAATATTGGCAACAAGATGGGGCACTGCCACATTGTGATCGTAATGTAATCGATGGCTCAATGAACAGTTTCCAGGTTGCTGGAAAGGTCGACATGGGTGGCCAGCAAGGTCTCCCGAAATAACTCCGTTGGATTTTTACCTTTGGGGGCACATTAAAACTGGCATTGTCTACAAGATTAAAATGAATGACATTGGCTACCTGGAAAGCAGAATCATTACGATCTGTGAACAAATATCACAATGTTTCGCAGAGTGCACAAGCACTAGGTCGCACGGTTAAAGATGTGCATGCAAGAGAACAATGGACATGTTGATCAGCTCATGTGATTGTATTTGTCTCGTGTATGCTAGCTCTCTATTTTCCTGGTTATTAAAAAAATGTAATGTGAGTTGTTACAAAGCTTGTTTTTCACTTTTTCCTTTAATTTGAAACATCCCACAGCACATTTCACAGAATTTCACGCATAACCTATCCTAAATCTATTCACAACTTCAAAAAGAGTTGCGGATTTTGGAAAGACAACTTTACAATTGGGTTTCTCTCCGAAGGAGCGTGTTGTTTAATATATCATACGACCACGTTGAAAGTGAAAACAAACAAGTTGATTCCCTATAATGGAGGCCACCAAGATGGCGGACGATAACCTTAGTCACGTCATAATGTTTCCCCCTCCCACCAACATTGATCCCAATTGACTTCGGATCGACTACATTTACAGTTTTCCAAATATTTAGCTCACTCCAGACTTTGTGTTTCACTTTAAAAAATATCATCTTCCAATTACTTCGGAAATTTGGACATTTTCTAATATGGTGAATAAAGAAGTTGTGGAATTTTGGTATGTCATTTAAATAATCTTTACCAACATCTATATCAAATTTCAACTTGTTAATAATTACTTCCTAAGTTCAATAAAACTTTAAATCAGTTTGACGGTAGTTTTCGAAATTTTAGAAATTAGTGCTAAATATTTCTAAAGGTATGCGTTTTATGAAAAATTGATTCTCTATAAATAATATTGTGTTATCCATGTTCTATAAAACTACACTAAATTGATCTCTTATGTTCAACTATAGCGAATATTTTGCTATTTTTATTTGGGTTTTGTACAGCAGCCATTTTTCAATATGGGGGCGAAGATCAGTTGGGATTTCAGATGACTTTTAGTATGTAGTTTAAAACACCATTTCGAACATCTGTACCAATTTCCAGCTTGTTGCTAAGTTGGTCGTTATTACCTGGTAATTTGACTACACTATGATGCTAATAATGCAGCACTTGGTGAAATGATCTATTTGGAGATAACAAAATTTAATATTCGGCCTGACATATGAGGACTATCGGAAAAGTATCCGAATGGTCCCGAAAAATTAATATACTCAGTTGACGTTTTCTTCGTCGTAATCCCCTTCAAATTAGTTCCCCCATACTTCTTCCATACACCTAGTTTGATAGACTCTCTACTATTGGAAACATCCTCTAACTTCTAATCGGGAAGTTCTACGAGAGCAGTCGTCGTGTTGTACTAGTAGCCCAGTCATTTTAGGTTTCAACCGTGCGAAAGATAGTCTAAAGTTGAAAATTGGAAGATTTGGTCCAATGGGTGTCCTGAACAACATATCGAAAGCCTCACATGGTCGCTTCCTGGAATTACAGGCGGTTAAAGTCTGAAGTGCTGGAAAAGCAGAAGTTATCACTTCAATGGCTGTTACACTCAAGCGGCAAAACCCACAAAGTTAAAATACGTCTCAAATGAAATATAAATAATAGGGCTTCAGTTCAAGCTCCATATTGTTTTAGTTACACAGAATCCAGGGCCGCGCGAAACGATTGAATCCCTCAGAAGTCGAAATGATGCAAACTCGCTTTTTCTTTGCTTAGTTATGGGCGTTTTGTTGTCGCAGATATCGTAAAACTACCCGAGTAAAAAACAAAGTTTTATCGAACTTTCATTTTTCCATCGGTGTCTTTGTACTGCATATATGGCTAATAGTTACGGAGCTACGTGCGTTTAACTGATGCGGGCTGCACTATTGCCCGCCATTCTCGCGACCATTATGTGAGCACCTATAGGTCAGACACTTTGCATAATAATGTTAAAAATAATTGTGTGTAGCTGAAAATTGGTAAATTTGCTCTACTTGATGTTCTGAACAATATATCAAAAGTCCCCTAATCTCCCGTTGTCGTTTGATGAAATTCCAAGAAGCTGAACTGCTGGAACGTTGGAGAAATGCTAGATATCATTGGAATCGCTCTTAAATCCGAACGAATACGCCTACGAAGTTCAAATAAGACTTAATTGAAAGGTGAAAGAATTTGTATTATTCTGAGGTGTTCATTTTACATCCTATAGTGTCACACAAAGAAATAAAACAACTAAAATAACCCCTTTAAAAGAAATGGAAGCCTTAGTATCGCAGGTATTACAGAAACTAGATATAAATCCAATGGCATATCTTTCCAATGGCATTATATATTTTATATGTAGGATCAGTAGTTGAGTGTATATAAACATTTAAACAAAATATGTCGCGCTTTCACCTAATTCGCGTAACCACTGAGTTCCCGATTTTATCTGACGGTAGGTTGCATCATCTTCTTCTCCACTTTCTCGTTTCTGATTTTATAAGATAAGTAGAGTGTATATTTATAATAATCATTAGGTAATTGTAAAATTATGTTCCTTATAGGTTATATGTTGAGCTAGGTTGAATAATTGAGCGTCTGGAATCGACTCCCACTACCAGTTTATTTACAAATCCTCAAAATAGGTTACAATAGTATTCACAAATACTAATATACAATTATCTAACTTAATATTCTGGGTAAATACAGGCGTCCCTCAACCTGACTGCGTCGGGAAGGAAACCTCAGTAACGAGCTACTTGAGGGATTGTAGTACGCACTCTACTCCACTGCAAGTAGAGGGAGTTAAGATACCAGTCAAGGCTCCGCTGCAAGCCCAGGCCGGGTTGTGGTTAGGATTATCCTGCTGGTCCACTGCAACCAGCAAAGAGAGGTAAAGTATATGAACTGTTAGCTCCACTGCAAGCTAAGGCTTTGGGATAGGGCACGTGCCTTTTAGACCTCACTGCAAGTCTATGGAGAGGAGACCAAAAAACCGGTGAAGGTCTGCCGGCTACGTTCCATTATATAGGCGCTACTGCTTTTCAGTTGTGGCGCTACTGCTCTCATGTCGTCATGTGAATCGTAGTAGACGCTGGAAGTCTGTCGTCTGCTTCTTATAGTAAATCCACGTGGCGTGTAATACTCTGTCGTAAATCCATGTGGTGATGTTTACAAACAATAGCGTACCGTATTGTTTCCATCAGTGTTGGGCAAATTTCAATTGAATTAACAATTAACAATTAATCTGTAAATTTAATTGTTAATTGCAATTAACAATTGAAATAAGTAATGGTTAATTGTTAATTGCAGTTGGCCATTGAAAAAGGAGAATCAATTGCAATTGATCAATTGATTGAAAGTAATTGCAGTGGAAAGTAATTGCAATTGAATTCTGTAATTCAATTACAATTGAAATTAATTGGCAATTGATTCAATTGCAATTGATTTCCACAGCAATTACTTTCAATTGATTGATCAATTGCAATTGATTTTCACTGATTAATTTTCAACACAGTAGTTCAGAAAGGGCGTGGGGCAATGAAAACTTTAGCCACGACCAATTGACTCACCACCCGTCGTGACTACGACCCACCGTGACCCACTCTGACCCACCACCCACCATAAACCACTCTTACCCACTGTGACCCACAGACCCACCAAAACCCATTGTCATCAACTCTGACCCATGATTCACGACCTCTTCTCTACTGACTAAAGAGTTTAAACTTGTAATAAAACAAGCCTATAAAATTATCACTCATCGGAGTTTGAATTTCTACGATCAATCGTCATGTGGTTCGGATTCCACGTTAATCAGTAGGTCCACGTCTCATATAGCCTTGCTGCTGAACGAGACGTAAAACTCAAAATCAACTCAACTACGATCAATCGCTCAAGCACCGCACTAATACAATAACGGCGGATCTGACTTTTCTAATATAAATAAAATAGAGTTTCTTCGTGTGTCTGTCTGTCTATCTTTGTGCGGCCTGTGGACGATACGAGTGGACCGAAACTTTTCAAAATTTGGTCACGGGTAGCTTGGTCTAGGCCCCAGACCAAGACGAAGAGTTTTTTTTTTTAATTCCTTACTAGGGGGGTCTCCATGGGACGCTTACCGGGACCGGCCTGGGGACCAGAAAAGTCGACCGAGAGTTACCAAATTTTGGTCAAAGATACCTTGGTCCAGGTCCCACACCAAGGCAAAGCGTTTTCAACAAAATTCGAACCAGGGGGTCTCAGGGGGGCGTTTACCGGGACATGTAAAAGTAGAACGATATCAGTGTCGATTTCATAGTTTTCGCGGTCGCTAAGATCCATGGTGAAACTCCGATCGCATTAACTTCCAAATTCACCGTGTTCGGCTGCGGGCCGTGGGTCAACGGGGAGGATACCGAAACGTAAAAGTAATCCAAAATGACCGATATTAGTGTCAAATCCATAGTTTTCGCGATTGCTGATATCAATGACGACACTACCATTAGCGATGACTTTCAAATTCATCCACCGTTGTATGCGGGCCTTGGGTCACCAGAGGGGGGAATTCCGAGACATGTAAAAATAATCGAAAATGACCGATATTAATGTCAAATCCATAGTTTTCGGGATAGCTGAGCTCAATGGTGATACTCAAGACCACGTTTACTTTCATATTTAGCCCCCATTAGCCAAGAAAGGGGGGGCATTATAAAGGGGGTCACGAGACGTAAAAATAATCCACAATGACCAATGTCAAATCCGTAGTTTTCGCGGTGGCTGAGATCAATGGTGATACTTTCATTAGCGATGATTTTCAAATTTAGCCACCATTGTATGCGGGCGGGGAGTCACCGGGGTTGGGGAATTGCGAGACATGTAAAAATAATGGAAAGTGACCGATATTAGTGTCAAATCCATAGTTTTCGCTGTCGCTGAGATGAATGGTGATACTTCCACAGGCGTTGACTTCCAAATACAGCCCCCATCGGCTGTGGGCCAGAGGCATTGTTTTTTTTTTTTTAATTGGAACCAGAGGATTATAGGGACTTTTACCGGCATATGTAAAAAGTAGTAGAAAATGGCAGATGCTAGTGTCACATTCATAGTTTTCGCGGTATTGGTTGGGGGTTGGTGGGGGCCAGAGGAGATTTTTTCACAATACGAACCAAGGGGATCTGAGGGGTGGTTCACCGGGCCATGTAAAAGTAGTAGAATTTGTGTCGAATCCATATTTATTGGGGTTGCTCAGACGTATAGTGACACCCCCGATAGCGTATACGTTCAAATTCAGCCCCCATCGACCTTCCCAATGAAAACACATGTACGTTGTTGGATATATATTCACACAAAATATATCCAATTTTAGAAATGTTTCTTAATTGTTCTCCCGTTGTTCAGTTCGTTTACATTGATATTTTATCTGATCCATGCGAAGAACGGGCATAACAGCTAGTACGAAATGGTAAAGTGTTTGTTATGGAACAAATTACAATGAATTCAATTATATAGATAATAATTATAATTAATAAATTATTTCCTTGTTGAATTATAGATACTTTTCAGTGGAAAACTGAATGAAATTTAAAAGTCCCAAATCAACGTAAAGTAGACCAACGTAAAGGAAAAATGTATAAAATTTTCCATATAATTAAGCTTACAAACTTAAATGGAAATTTAGCTTAATTACATGGATTTTTTGTGTCGTTTTGTGCGCCTATTTCATCGTTTTCTGCGTCACCGGAAATGGGTCAATGTTATCCTACAAATATGGTGGAACAAGTTAATGCTGTTCCGTCAGGAACGATTTCAAGGTCGTTTCCTTCACATCATCTTGTGCGTGTTTTCTACCGTTTTGTAAAGCTATTTCCACGTTTTGCGAATCAATGGTAGTGGGTCAAAATGGGCATTCAATGTGGGAAGAAAAATGATCCACTCTCCCACCAGTATCGAATTTCAAGGTCGCTTTTTCGCATTGTTTAGTGCATGTTTTTACCGTTACTGCGCATATTTTCACGTTTTGTAGGCCAACGAAAGTGGGTCAAAGACGACCTACAAATATGGCAGAAAAAGACATATCCATTCCACTTTCAAGGTCCATTTTGACCCTCTCCCACTGATGCACAAAGCGACACAAATCATGCAAAAAAAAAAGTGGAGAAAACGACCTCGACATTCGATGGTGACGGAACAGCATTAAGTTATTCCGCTATACTTGCAGGGGCGGATCCAGGACCGACTTCTGGGGGGGGCGGTGGGTTGTCATACAGCTACTTTTAAGGGCTCCAAACTTTGCGATGAGTTTTATTTATATATATAAAATAGGAAAGTTTCCTCTTCTGGGGGGGGGCGATCGCCCCCCCTGGATCCGCCCCTGTATACTTGTAGGCCATTTGGCCCATTTTCGTTGTCGCACTAAAGTGGAAATAGGAGCACAAAACAGTACAATGCAGGCACTATACGATGCGAAAGAAACGACCTCCAAATTCGATAGTGGCGGAACAATGGCTCTATATCCTCACACATTGATCGACCATTTTGACGCATTTCTGGTGATGCTCAAAACGTGGAAGTAGGCGAACAGAACTGTACAAAATACACACTAAACGATGCGAAAGAACCAACCCCGAAATTCGATAGTGGCGGAACAGTGAGCCATTTAACTCCCACTTTAAAGCCCCGTTTAACTCACCTCGGGTGATGCACAAGACGAGAAATAGGCGCAGAAAACTTTAAAAAAAGGCACTAAACGATGGGGAAGTAACGATCTAGAAATTCGATAGTGTCGGAACAGTGGGTCATTTTCGTCACACCTTGGAGGCTCATCTTGACACACTTCTAGTAACGAACAAAACGTGGAAATAGGGGCAAAACGTAACAAAACAGGCATTAGTCAATGCGAAAGGAAGGAACTCGAAATTCGGTAGTGGCGGAGGAGTGAGTTATTTTCGTCACACTTTGGAGGCTCATTTTGACACACTTCTTGTGACGCGCAAAACGTGGAAATAAGGGCACAAAACGGCACGAAACATTCACTAGTCGATGCGAAAGGAAGGACCACGAAATTTGGGAATGACGGAGAAGTGGGTCATTTTCGTCACACTTTGGAAGCCCATTTTGACACACTTCTGGTGACGCACAAAACGTACAAACCAGGCACTAAACGATGCGAAAGAACCGACCCCGAAATTCGATAGTGGCGGAACAGTGAGCCATTTAACTCCCACTTTAAAGGCCTGTTTAACTCACTTCCGGTGACACACAAGACGAGGAAGTAGGTACAGAAAACTTTTTTAAAAAATAGGCACTAAACGATGCAAAAGAAACGACCTAGAAATTCGATAGTGTCGGAACAATGGGTCATTTTGGTCACACCTTGGAGGCTCATCTTAACACACTTCTAGTGACGAACAAAACGTGGAAATAGGGGCAAAACGAAAAAAAACAGGCACTAGTCAATGCGAAAGGAAGGACCTCGAAATTCGGTAGTGGCGGAGGAGTGAGTCATTTTCGTCACACTTTGGAGGCCCATTTTGACACACTTCTGGTGACGTACAAAACGTGGAAATGGGGGCACGAAACAGCACGAAAATTCAGTAGTCGATGCAAAAGGAAGGACCTCGAAATTCGGTAGTGGCGGAGAAGTGGGTCATTTTCGTCCCACCTTCGAGGCCCATTTTGACCGTCTTCCAGTGACGCACAAAACGTCGAAATAGGCGCACAAAAGGGTACGCGGTGTGAAATTAACGACCTCGAAATTCGATAATGGCGGAACAGTGGGTCATTTTCGTCCCATCTTGGAAGCCCATTTTGACCCACTTCTGGTGACACACAAAACGTGGAAATGGGGGCACGAAACAGCACGAAAATTCAGTAGTCGATGCAAAAGGAAGGACCTCGAAATTCGGTAGTGGCGGAGAAGTGGGCCATTTTCGTCGCACCTTCGAGGCCCATTTTGACCGTCTTCCAGTGACGCACAAAACGTCGAAATAGGCGCACAAAAGGGTACGCGGTGTGAAATCAACGACCTCGAAATTCGATAGTAGCGGAACTCTTGGTCATTTTCGTCCCATCTTGGAAGCCCATTTTGACCCACTTTTGGTGACGCACAAAACGTGGAAATGGGGGCACGAAACAGCACGAAAATTCAGTAGTCGATGCAAAAGGAAGGACCTCGAAATTCGGTAGTGGCGGAGAAGTGGGTCATTTTCGTCCCACCTTCGAGACCCATTTTAACCGTCTTCCAGTGACGCACAGAACGTCGAAATAGGCGCACAAAAGGCTACGCGGTGTGAAATTAACGACCTTGAAATTCGATAGTAGCGGAACTCTTGGTCATTTTCGTCCCATCTTGGAAGCCCATTTTGACCCACTTCTGGTGACGCACAAAACGGAAGTAGACGCACAAAACGGCACAAAACGATGTGAAGGAAACGACCTCGAAATTCATTGGTAGCGGAAGAGCAATAATTTGTTCCGTCATATTTGTAGACCCATTTTGACCCACTTCCGGTGATGCACAAAATGTGGGAATAGGCGCACAAAGCGACACAAAACACGCACAAAAGATGCAAAACAAAGTTTCTCGAAATTCGTTGGTGGTGGATCAAGTTAATGACGCCGTGAGCACCAATATAAGTATATACTGTAGTTCTTACCAGGGGGCGCGGTGGGTCAGTGGTAGAACGTTCACCTCCGGTGCTTAGGTCCCTGGTTCGATCCCAGCTCGCGCAGTTTGAACTTTGTGGTGGACAAACACCGTGCTCGTGGATTTTCTCGGGGTTCTCCCGTTTCCTCCCACTTTCTTCATTTCATTCATTTTCCATCATCACCGTCTCCTTTAGCCTAACCGGCATAATCGTGGGACGTAATTCTAAAGATTTCATATAATTTTTTTTGTAGTTCTTACCATCATAGCTGAGAACTGCACGGTCCAGTTTTTTTAGCCAAAGTAGAAGCCCAACCGGAATAGTGATGTCAACCAGCCCGGCTCGGTTCAACTGAGCGTACAGCTTGAGCTGGCTTGGTTGGGATTACCCATCGACTGGGCTCAATTGAGCCAATGGCTTGAATCGGCTCGATTGGAGCCAATGGCTCAAACCAGCTCCGTTGAAACGAGTCCATAGGCTGGGTTCGAGTTAGCTTAACTGAGCCAATGGCTCGAACCGGCTCGGTTGGGGTAAGCAATCAGCTCGGTTCGGTTCGGCTCGTGTGAGCCTTCAGCTCGAGCTGGCTCTGTCGGATGAGCTGTTGGCTCGGCTCACTTCTCGGTTCGGCTCGATAAGTGAATGAGCTGTGAGCGAGCCGCTTGAGTCGTTGACAACCCTAAACCCGGGTCGAGCAGTTTTAAACATGTTTGGCTCTAGTCCCATAACTTCTAACAATTTTTGGCTCGAGCCCGAATACTTGCTCCTCCTGAACTCAAGCCAAGAACCTCGTGACCGATGTCCTTGCCTCCTGAAGATTTCTTGACTACCGAGATCGACAGTTAACTAATTTTTAGTATTCCGATACAAACCGCCTATATTCCATGTTTATAAAGGTACACGGTGTTATAATAATAATTAGTTATAGTAGTAGTAGTCACATTGATAATTATATTGTCTATGTAGGATACTTGAAGATAGTAGTACTTGGAACTACACAATGAATTTATAACCGCTACCAGGTTATAGAAGGATTTTTTGTGGACGCTCTGTATATTTCGTGAAGACAGTGATTATTATTTTCGATTTATACTTTATTCTGCAACGCATATAAGTTCTTTCTTTGGTGGGAATTGCTTCTTTCCCACACAATTGGACAAAGAAGTCTTTCATCGTTTTTTCATATATATATTTAAAACGTTGCTTTTGCTGAGAACATTTCGGTTAGTGACTAACCATTTCAGTGTTTCTCCCTGACTTATTATATGCACAGTATATATTCTGCAGTTATTTGGAACTGAATTAAGTGCTTTCTTTAATCGCTTATGGAAACATTATAATAGATTAGAGAAATACGGGCTGACCAGATGTCCCAGTAGCCGAAGTGGCACCAACTGCGTTGTATTCCAGCCCGTTATCTGTACTTTCTCACGCCAGTGTTATCGCCGTGTCTAGTGCATTATGGGCAGTTGACTAAAATTAACATAAATTGTTTTCCGTATTCTGTTTGTATGTGCATACAGGTGAGTAACTGAGTAATTTTTGAAATGAACTGCCAACACTATTCCGTTGACCATTGCAACCCGTAGCTTGAGCTTGGACGCTCGAGGAGTTTGACTCCAGGTCTGGAAGATGCAACCACGCATCTCGCGTTGAACTTCAAACATAAGTTGTGTTAAGGGGCACAAGCTATTTAGCCGGTGAAGGACGATTTCTTACGGCTAGCCCCAATCAGTGAAATCCCAGGTCCTCAGACCTTGTGCGTTTAAAAAGTTATATACGCGCCCACCAATATCAGTATCCCACTGGGCAGATCTTTTTTTTCGAAGATTCACCTTTACGCTGCAGGGCTGTTCAGCGTAACAACTGGATTCATCGTGGGACGATCCAGACAACTTTTCCCCAGTGCTAATCCCCCAAGTGTGTTAATGGTGTGAGCAAAGTATTTATAGTGATACCTGAATTATAATCATATACATAGAAAGGGCTCTATTTCCCGAAAAGGGCAAAACGTAATTTCAGCGGCAAAATTTATTAGTGTCCAGTGTTGTGTTCATTTCTCTTCGTTATTTATTTTTTTTCAAAATAGTGTTCTAATAAATAAGTATAGTGTCAATTAATCCAGTGTGTTTTCGTTGTTTGTATGAGTGATGTTTGTGTGCGTTATGGTCTGGATGACCGTCTGATCGTCCGTGAGGTTTTCGAGACGAGACACCCGAACCTCTCGGCGCCTAATGCTCATCTCATTATTGAGACCGACGAGCTTTTTGGGAAACAGTTTGTAACCTTTCTTGGAGAGGTCTTCGTCGTCCTGTCCAGGTAAGTTAAAGTATCAGGAGTATACTTATTGGTAATACCACGAGCCGAGGACAGCGAACATGGACCACGAACTTGAGTTGGTTACAAATAAATGACAGCCCGAACAGCGAACAGAACTCCTGTTGGTTATAAATAAATGTTCGCCCGAACAGTGACCCGCACTCCAGATGGTTACAAATAAATGACGCCCGAACTACCGACCCGAATCGAGACCGTTGGTGCTCGAATATACATATAAGATTAATATTTTAATATATCATTTCTCTTTCAGCTTAGTACCAGTAGTCTGAAAAAAAAAAACTTCTCTTTCAGGTGATTTTAATCATGTTTTTGTGATAGCCTAGCTTATTTTGTTCAAGATGCCATATACGCAAGCAGAATTAGCTTTATTTAATGAGAAACTAGATTTACTTTTACAAAAAGCAGATAAAAACGAAGAAAAGTTTGCTAAATTGTTAAAGCAAAGTCAAGACTACCATGCTGAAATTAAAGAGACTTTTGCTGAGGTAAAGGGCGAATTAGGTCAGAAGATAGACGGTTTACGAGATGTGTTTCGTGAAAATAGGCAAGAAACAGAAAGCGCCGAAAACAAAATACCGGAATGTAAACCCCAAGTACAATCAGATGTTCCTACTGAATACGAAACACCGGAAATTGAACCTCAGTTAGTGACTGTTATTCCTAGTGTAAACAAAACATTGGAATTGAAACCTGAGCTACAAACTAACACTCCTAATGAAAAGGAAACGCAGGAATCTGAACTCCAACCAGAGACAGGTAGTCTAAACCAACCTCGTAACAAATCTGATAACGATTTTATCTATTCAGAATCTAGTGACGCCGCTTGTAGTAGAAGTAGTGAAATCCACGAACATATAATTGTAGACGACAGAGGTCGTAAGCGCATAAAAACAGCTGTCACAAACCACAGAGAGAAAAAGCGTAAACGAAGTTACAGTTATAGCAATAAGCAAAGATACCAAGATCAGATCGTAAACAATACAAAATTTAAAGGGAATCAGAACCAAGAGCGCACACGAAAGAATAACAGATACAAAAGAAGTCGTAAATCACGGCCACGTAACTCGAGTTATCACATACTAGACAGGAACCGCAATTTGTGTGACATTAAACATAGATTTGTACATAGAGGTAACCATCGTAGAAATAGACGAACAAACCGTAATTATCAAAGCAGAAACAGTAATCATAGGAAAAGAAAAAAAAAAGGGGGCAACCAAAACTTTGTATGCTGATACGAATTTTTCTCCTAGGAGCGCGACGCATTTCTAAGCGATAAACATGTATTCATTTTCTTCCTTTTTGCTTTTAGTTTTTGATCAGAACACCTGGACACGAAAAGAAGAACTACGCATTTCTTTCAAACTCATTTTTGCTTCCAGCTTTTAACTGTCCGGCAAAGAGTAGATAACATGTTTTTCTTTCTTTTTCTTGTTTCGATAAGGCAGTCGCCAGACTGTAGAACCACTTGTGTTTATGGTTACGAATAACGGGTGATATACAGCTGATTAATTCTTTTCTTTTTTCTGTCTTTGCTCCGTGTAGCACTTCACACCTCAGTCAGCTGTGTATGAGTGTTGCAAACCTTATCATTGACTTACTATTAGTTTAATGTCATTAATTTTTTCTTGTTTTCATTTCAGATGTTTGAATTTAGATTTTTTAGTAAATAATTAACGTATCCAATACGTAGGGAGATTGCATTTATCCAAAAGCAATCTTGAACTAGTGGCGCAGTTCCGTATTCCCAGCTAGTGGGAAGATATTTTGGCGTTATAATATATATATTTTTATTGTTTTCAAATTAAAAAAAAAAATTTTTTTTTTAGAATCCCTTCCCACTTTCCAAATCCTTAAACATGTTATCATACATATGACTCACAATTAATGTTTGATTTTCTTTTCAAAAAAAAAAAAAAAAAAAATATCGAGATGCTCAGGATAAGAAAATTTTTAGTTGTTAGTTACGTATATATTTCTGTATTTGTAAATGAAACTTAGTATGTAATCTCATGCGTAGAATATGAAACTTTACATTTATAATCAATGTTAAATTTATTTTTCAGTGTTAATCTTAGATTTTCGTTTTCATTTTGAAGTGTTTACTGTAATTTTATTGAACCTCATTTACGTCATTTACCCGATTTTGACTTATTTGAATTTCCAGGATGTGACATGATATATTTTGTTCGAAGAGAAAAGTTTAGAACGGAAAGTAGGCTAAGCCTTAAACAAGTGATAACAGACATTTCCTTGTTGGTAATAGAATGTGCAGGAATGTCGTGTGAATAGTATAATTCTCCGAACGAAAGCAGTAATCTTTTATTGTAGAAGGAACTATATGAACAGATATTCTGATGGTGAACGGTCGTTTTTCCCCTCATATTAATATATATGCGGAAATATGTTTAACTTCTATATTTTCTTGTAATTTCTAATTAACATTTTTTTTCGTCTTCTCTAGACCACTGAACGACCGTAGGGGAACTTCTTCGGGTAGGACATTTTATGGGGATAAATATTTTTTTTTTTTCAGGGAGGCAATATTTCCTGGAATTGCAGATCTCTTGCAAAAATGGATGTAGCTAATCCATTGGATATTCCATAGCTAACTGTATTTTCGCCATCAATCGCAAAATATAGTTTTTCATTTCTCTTCTTCCTTTATGGTACCCGTAACTAAGCATGCGTATTCTTAGGTTAGATTTTTAGAGTATATTTTAATGTCTAGTAACATTTCAGTGAATATTTTAATGTTTATGAATCGTAACTATATTGTGTACTTGTATGCTAATGAGTTGTAATGTTTATTTTTCATGTTAATTTTGAGAAAATTGTATTTTAGTTCCAGTATGTCCTAGAAACTATTCGAATTCGATATAGATCCTGGAAAATAAACTTATTTTCTTTCTTTCCAACAGCATGAAGCCATAATGTTTTATGAAAATGACTTTGTCAATTATTTCGTATGCTCGATGACTGAATTTTAATGTGTTAATAAGACCATTTTGAATATTTGTAGCGAAGATGCCTAAGGAAGCTTGTTACAGCTGTTTTGTAGGGAATTTAATTGGATGTTTCGGACTGACCAGAAAGTTGTAATGTCGTTGACTATATTCTTGTTTGTATCTCATGTTTTTCTCTTAGTAGGTCTCATGTATTTTGTCTTATAGAGACATATCTTTACGATGCTACGAGAGCATTTGTATTTTGTGTGTTTACACATTTTTTCTAGGTGGAAGACGTATGTTATGTTCCAGGGAACATACGCGTAGTTTACTGAATATTAATGTTTATATTTCAGTTTTGTGCAGAAACAATTTTGTAAGTGCCTAGGGTTGCAGGCCTTCCTCGTTTCTAGTTTTTTTGCCTCGCAGGTGTCGATGGCATATTGTGTGTGTAAGTACGTGTAGTATTACACATTTTCCCACCTATGGTTTTGGTCAATTCATGGTGTAATGACCATTTATTTTCAGGAATGTTTGGACTAGTGAGTCAACTTCCTTGATTCAGACCTTTGAAAAACTTGGATCAACACCGTATAGTTTTCAACGCTGCATTAATAAGTTCTTTTGCAGATAATACCCATATGTTCGAGTAACCCTACAATGTTTACGTTTATGGAAGTGAACAACAACCATTATTTTAGGCTTAAGCTAATAATAACTTTGTTTCAGAATAAAATCATTTGTTGTATTGAGCATTACTAAATTAAAGTCTCGATTTTCACGACGAGCAGATGGCATTTGATCTTATGGCGTGCCGAATTTTCTTCATACATGTCAACGAAATTACGATCTTTTCTTTGATATGTAGAATCATGCTTATTTCTTGGGATTACTATGAACGTCAATTTTGACACTTAAGTTTATTTTTTTTTATTTTTGAAAAACGATTTTTCGTTCTTTTCTGCCAAACAACACGAGGCACAGTTAAAAAAAAAAAGGGGGGACATACAGGTGAAAATCTTATTTTGTTTATATATTGTCAGTTTATCATGTGTTTACATTTCCATTCATTTTACTTTTTCAACGATTTTCATATTTTTCAAATATATTAGAGTGATATCGAAACTTTAACAATAATTTTAATATTTTAGTACCTTTAACATGTTTTGCTATTTGCTTATTCATTCACATTTTGATATTTTAAATACAGATATCAGTATATTTACTAATTTTTATTGAGATATTTGATAATTCTTCAAGTCGATGTTTTCAAGAATAGTTATCGTGTGTGTATATTTATTTCATATTACACAAAATAAAGTGATCGAAACGGAACACTTAAACATTTTATGAAAAGAATTTATTAGTGTTAAAAAAAAACAAAAAAAAGCATTTAAATAGCCCTATAACGTATTTACTTCATATTATATCAAATAAAGTGATCGAAACGGAACACTTAAACATTTTACAAAAAGTATTTGTGTTTTTTTTTTTTAATAAGAATTTTAATAGCCCTATAAACGCTTTCTGCGAACTTAAAAAAAAAAAAAAGTTATCATACAGGTGTTATAACCATGTCTCGTTTCTCACACCAGTGTTAAAAAAAAAAAACTCCCCTTCTCCCCTCATCAACTCATCGTTGGAGAATCGCGGAGGATACTCAACACAGGAAGACAGCATGGTTTCAACATGTGAAGAAACGGAAGATAAGGAAACCCAACTGCACCAACTGTTCAAGAGGATCTTATTACTTTATGGAACATTTGGATTGGACATTGCTCATGCAGGAACCTCATCATGTTGTAGTGAGTGAACAAGTTCTTTAACTATTTTAAATAGCCCTTTTTCAGGTGAAAGACCATTCATCGTTTATGCACGTAAGTCTCACACCATATCACAGTGTTGCCAACTAACTAATTTTAAATTTTCAGGTGAAAAACCTAATTTTATTCATACTTCGTCAGACGACCAAGGGTTCTCAACCTGTCCACGTGTGCACTTGACAGGTCGTTCCACTTTCGGACACCATATATAACCGCTACCAGGTTATAGAAGGATTTTTTGTGGACGCTCTGTATATTTCGTGAAGACAGTGATTATTATTTTCGATTTATACTTTATTCTGCAACGCATATAAGTTCTTTCTTTGGTGGGAATTGCTTCTTTCCCACACAATTGGACAAAGAAGTCTTTCATCGTTTTTTCATATATATATTTAAAACGTTGCTTTTGCTGAGAACATTTCGGTTAGTGACTAACCATTTCAGTGTTTCTCCCTGACTTATTATATGCACAGTATATATTCTGCAGTTATTTGGAACTGAATTAAGTGCTTTCTTTAATCGCTTATGGAAACATTATAATAGATTAGAGAAATACGGGCTGACCAGATGTCCCAGTAGCCGAAGTGGCACCAACTGCGTTGTATTCCAGCCCGTTATCTGTACTTTCTCACGCCAGTGTTATCGCCGTGTCTAGTGCATTATGGGCAGTTGACTAAAATTAACATAAATTGTTTTCCGTATTCTGTTTGTATGTGCATACAGGTGAGTAACTGAGTAATTTTTGAAATGAACTGCCAACACTATTCCGTTGACCATTGCAACCCGTAGCTTGAGCTTGGACGCTCGAGGAGTTTGACTCCAGGTCTGGAAGATGCAACCACGCATCTCGCGTTGAACTTCAAACATAAGTTGTGTTAAGGGGCACAAGCTATTTAGCCGGTGAAGGACGATTTCTTACGGCTAGCCCCAATCAGTGAAATCCCAGGTCCTCAGACCTTGTGCGTTTAAAAAGTTATATACGCGCCCACCAATATCAGTATCCCACTGGGCAGATCTTTTTTTTCGAAGATTCACCTTTACGCTGCAGGGCTGTTCAGCGTAACAACTGGATTCATCGTGGGACGATCCAGACAACTTTTCCCCAGTGCTAATCCCCCAAGTGTGTTAATGGTGTGAGCAAAGTATTTATAGTGATACCTGAATTATAATCATATACATAGAAAGGGCTCTATTTCCCGAAAAGGGCAAAACGTAATTTCAGCGGCAAAATTTATTAGTGTCCAGTGTTGTGTTCATTTCTCTTCGTTATTTATTTTTTTTCAAAATAGTGTTCTAATAAATAAGTATAGTGTCAATTAATCCAGTGTGTTTTCGTTGTTTGTATGAGTGATGTTTGTGTGCGTTATGGTCTGGATGACCGTCTGATCGTCCGTGAGGTTTTCGAGACGAGACACCCGAACCTCTCGGCGCCTAATGCTCATCTCATTATTGAGACCGACGAGCTTTTTGGGAAACAGTTTGTAACCTTTCTTGGAGAGGTCTTCGTCGTCCTGTCCAGGTAAGTTAAAGTATCAGGAGTATACTTATTGGTAATACCACGAGCCGAGGACAGCGAACATGGACCACGAACTTGAGTTGGTTACAAATAAATGACAGCCCGAACAGCGAACAGAACTCCTGTTGGTTATAAATAAATGTTCGCCCGAACAGTGACCCGCACTCCAGATGGTTACAAATTTAGCTCGAATTGGCTCGACTCGACTGGAAACTCGATCCGAATTCGAGTCGAGTTGGGGGAAATTTTTCGAGCCGAGATGTCGAGTCGAACTCAAAAATGTCTGCTTCGAGTCGAGTCTAATTTTTAAAGAAAACTTGCTCGAACTCGCTCGTGCTCATTCCTATTGTATGCATGACGGACATATAGAGTTCGTTCGAGGGGGATAGAACCATAAACATAATATATTTAAAAAAATACTTAGTTTCACGGCTTTCTTCCCAGGGGGGAAAGGGATGGTAGGTATCCAGCATTTCTTATAAGTACCTTATTTGAAATATGTAAAACAGTAACAAGTTGACAATACAATATACACACATCTTCTTATCTTCAGTTTTAATTGCTGATTTCAATTGCAATTAACAATTACAAGTTTCAATTGTCAATTGCAATTAACAATTGAATGTTTCAATTGCACCCTTTGCAATTGACAATTAACAATTAAAAGTTTCAATTGCCTGGAGACCAATTAACAATTAACAATTGACGAAAATTTAATTGCGAATTTTATGATTGAATTCAATTGCAATTTAAATTAATTGTCAATTACAAATTGAAATCAATTGCAATTGATTTTCAGAGCAATTACTTTCAATTGATTGATCAATTGCAATTGATTTCAATTGATTTTGCCCAACACTGGTTTGCATACAGTACCACGTGGTGCATTACACTATTCATTATTAAGTATAGGGTTGCTTTAACGTAATTCTACGGGTGCTTAAAGAAGCACTGTTACAGTGGTGTGCAAAGCAAAAATGAACATTTTAAAGATAAATATTTTCTTTCCTTATTTGATTAGAGGCGAAGTTCGACCTCTTCTGCTTCATCTTCATATTCAGCTACCTTATTTGGACACAACTTATAAAATTGTCCTCATATTTTGCAGCATGGGAGGCTAGCCTTTCTGAATTTGCAGTTCCTTCTTTCGGTGCAGCCTCCTTTGCAGTTGCAGGATACGATGTATAGTAGCTCCTCGGGTGCAGGCGGTAGTGTGGTGGACTAAGAAATATACTTCCCATTTAAAAGTCTCCATCCCCATTGTGAAGCGTCCAGATCATTTCCTAGCCGCTGTTGTATTTTATGGTAAACTCGGAAAAAATGTTGACGTGCTGAAGCTGACGTTGGAGGCAGCGTTGCTAAATTAATTGAGGTAGTCATTGTCGTCTTGGCCACAAGTCTGTTGTTCTTGTAAATCCTAAGTTGATTTAATGATTTAGAATCACGACAGTTATAAAGTGCAATGAGGAACTTCTAAGAGTAATACAAATTTTTTCACCTTTCATTTAAGTCTTATTTGAACTTCGTAGGCCTATTCGTTCGGATTTAAGAGCGATTCCAATGATATCTAGCATTTCTCCAACGTTCCAGCAGTTCAGCTTCTTGGAATTTCATCAAACGACAACGGGAGATTAGGGGACTTTTGATATATTGTTCAGAACATGAAATAGAGCAAATTTACCAATTTTCAGCTACACACAATTATTTTTAACATTATTATGCAAAGTATCTGACCTACAGGTGCTCACATAATGGTCGCGTGAATGGCGGGCAATAGTGCAGCCCGCATCAGTTAAACGCACGTAGCTCCGTAACTATTAGTCGTATATGCACTACAAAGACACCGATGGAAAGATGAAATTTCGATAAAACTTTTTTTTATCCCAGGTAGTTTTACGATATCCGCGACAACAAAACGCCCATAACTAAGCAAAGAAAGAGCGAGTTTGCATCATTTCGACTTTTGAGGGATTCAATCGTTTCACGCGGCCCTGGATTGTGTGTAATTAAAACAATATGCAGCTTGAACTGAAGCCCTATTGCTTATGTTTCATTTCAGACGTATTTTAACTTTGTAGGTTTTGCCGCTTGTATGTAACAGCCATTGAAGTGATAACTTCTGCTTTTCCAGCACTTCAGAATTTAACCGCCTGGAATTCCAGGAAGCGACCATGGGAGATTAGGAGTCTTTTGATATGTTGTTTAGAACATCCAATAGAACAATTCTTCAAATTTTCAGCTTTAGACTATTTGTCGCACAGTTTGGCCCAAAGTTTGTCTAAAATGACTAGGCTATAGACCTTCTCTCGAGTAGGGGTGTTCGATAAGGCTGAGGACCTATCGAACTTCGTGAGTGAAATTTTATCGAGTTGTCATTGGTTACCCGAAACCGTTCGAGTATTTGAACTTATCGAAGTTTCCGGTATTATCGAAATTTCAGGTATTATCGAAATTTCCAGTATTATCAAAGCTTCGGGTGTTATCAAAAGTAGTGATGGACAGTTCGGTCCCTTCACCTCTCCAATGATTGATTCTTGCAGCCAAACTAGTCAAATAACTTATTTCATCTGATAAGTTATTGCAAAGTTGTATTTGTGAGGAGAAAGGGATTGCTTTTTCGGCCGACACACACACACACACACACACGCATATATATATATATATATATATATATATATATATATATACGAAGTTCAATTTCTTCCTGAATTTTATCTCTTGCTTGTTATTTGCTGACAGCTATTATATCAGTGATACAAGACATACGGTCTTAAACGTACAAATAGGGTAATTTGCTCTTCATATGATACAATATACGCCCAACACCTCAACCATATTAATCACGCACGGTGTTGCTAAAATGTTGTAGCAAAATTTTATTTTTAAGCCAAATGTGTTATCTTCTGTCGTGTTTGCTTTCCCTTAATGGCCACTAGTTCACACATTGCCGCAATCAGATATGATGATGCTTTGGGCGGAAACTCCCTTTTTAGCCTTTCAGTAAAATAAATGTTAATCAAATCAGTGGTGATTTCAGGGTTTGTTCAGGAGGAATATTCCCCCACAAACATAGACTATATCTGATCATGCTCACCGTTGCTTACCAGTATTTTTGGTACTTTCACCGGATAGGTGCTGATTGCCACGGGTGCTGACTGCCACAGCCAATTATTGGTGCTGACTGCCACGACTGGCGCTGATTGCAAATATGAAGGTGCTGACTGCCACGACGGCGTGCTGACTGCCACGAGCCTGGGAGAAACTGTATTTGGAAAGAGAGGAATTAATCCCTCATACTAAATTTATGATTATTAATTAATTTTGTAGAGACTAATTTAGTAATCATCACAGCAAATTTATGTGGCATCCTATAAGTTACAAAGTTACTCATTAAATGGAACGACATATACTTGGATGTTTATAAAGGGATTGTCTTTTCTGTTATGTGTACAATTTGCTCATTTCATTGTTTATATTAATTGTTTTATTGTATTATTTAATGGATATGATGGTCTGAAGCCAGCTGACAAGGGAAGTTTGGAAGAAGCACTCGCCTGCAAAGAAATAAGCATGTCATTTGAAGGACCAATTCATGTTGATTACAACAGGTAATAAAACTCCTGTACGTTGAGAACTGTTCGAGATATTCAGCTTGTAAATTTATATGAGAAAATTAGTGGATACACGTTTCAATGCGTTAAGTATTCTCACCCATGGAGAAGCCCGATGGTTTGAACTTGGTATTGCTTGATCACTAGGGTCCATTCACAGACAAATTGTCCATTACAAGTTGCATGACGGATGGCAAAGACCTAATGGTTGAGAAGATACCAAAGAATTGCACACGATTTGTGCAACCATTTGATGTGTTTTGATTCCGATCAATCAAAGATTATGGCAGGAGATTTGTACATAGTATGAATCTTCTTCATCTGGACATTATAATGTACCAACGAAACAATCAAATAAAGTTCGTGTTCATACAAATCACTTCCGATCACCGCGATACATTGGATTGTTTCAGTTTGCGTTCTGCGAGGCAGGTTACGAACAAATTATAGGCCTATAACTTTTGAATCACTTGTCGAATTTGCTTTTTGCTTTGGTTCTGCGAACTGTTCTCTTGATGGATGCAACACAATTGCACATATAAAATGTTCATGGTGCAAGGGAGTATTTTGCCTGCGTCATTTCTTCATAAAACAGAACAACAGTGATCAATTTTCATCTCTAACCTATGATTATTGTGAACAATGTAATGACTAATTGTATCTAACAAACCCGTTAGTTATTGCGAAACACTTTTTTCTGTTACTTGTATGTCGTATGTCAATATTCGTTACTAATTATGTTGTACTTAACGCGTATAAATGCGTATTACCTCATTTTCTCAAATAAACTTCCAAGTTGAATATCTCGAACCGTTCTCAACCATACAGGAATTTTATTAGCTTGTTATAATCAGCATGAATTGGGACTTCAAATGACATGCTTAGTTTCTCTGCAGGCGAGTGTTTTCTCCTGAACTTCCCTTGTGAGGTACAGCCAGCAGTGCTTTTTTGATGGAACTTTCAAGAGCTGCTCGAAACAATTTGCACAGCTGTACACAGTTCATGCTGACATAGGGAGTTCAAGTGAAAATACATAAATCGTACCAATTTTGTACGCACCGCTCCCTGACAAAACTGAAAGTACACTCATGTCCGAAATTATTGTCGCATATCTATAACTGTCTTCTTGTAAGAATATAATTTGATAATTTTGCAGAGTACTTTTAATACTTATATTATGTGTATAATCAGGAAATTTATATTTGTGATAAATTTCATAGGAAAAGAATTATAAATACGAAAATCATAATGAGTAAAATAAAATGTAACTAAATGGACAAGAAAATTTTATTTTCGTTTTATTGTTCTTTACTGCTCTTTTGACATGAAATTTACCACATACTTGTCTTTACCGATTATACACATACTAACAGTATAAGAAATACCTGGCGAATTCGTTATCAAATTATATTACTAGAACAACATATTTATAATCATGTGAGAATAATTTTGGACATGAGTGTACATACAGAGACTGTTTACCTTTGTTAGGTGTTGGTCTGAACAACACGATCCTGAGGATCATCTAGTTTCTTTCATGCTTCTTGGCGTCCGGTAATGTTACGTCTAGCAACTTTCTCTCTGGCTCGTGGCAATCAGCACGCTATCGTGGCAGTCAGCACTTTGATATTGGCTATCAGCGCCAGTCGTGGCAATCAGCACCAATAATTGGCTGTGGCAGTCAGCACCCCAGCCCTTTCACCCTCCGTGTATTCAAAATCCCCCGGGGTAGGAATACCATAATTTCTTGATATTTTTAAGAATGGTGTTTGTTTATTGAGAAGAAAAGTCTAATCTTAAGTTCCAAAAATGGTTATCCTCATTTTCTATACTTAAAATATATTTTTATATTATGGTCTTAATTATTTTCCTGAGTAAAGTATTCTTGCGAAGAACACCTGATCGCTATTGATTTTTTTCATAAATATCAGCACAATACAGAATTGCAAGCCAAGCACTTAACCAAACAACGAAACTTCCCAGTCTTCCATTTTCCCTAAAATTCCGGGCATTAGTTAATCCTAGACAATTTTCCGGACCGGGCTTGAATCTAGGACGTATGTAAGCCTACCCGGGGGAAACCTTGAAATCATCACTAAGTTTAATGAATATGGAAAACGGAAATAAATCTATTAGCTTGACAATGAATATGCAGTGTAGCATATGTTCTATACAGTCAATTTGTATATACATTATGATGAATTCACACATTAGCGGATCCAGAAGCGTCGTTTGGTGGAGGCGGATTGCTTCCTGGACGATTGCATCCAGTAGGCTTTAAAAACGTAAGAGTTTTTCATCAATTCAGAATAACGTGGTGCCTTATTTTATGCAGAGTGTTTCAAAACAACACCGCCAACGATTCCTGACATAGGGTTGCCATATTACCTAATTTTAGCGGATACCACCAAATTTTCAGGTCTTATATTCGTCCCCCGCTTAATTATCTCTTAGTCACGAAAAACCACCCACTTTTTTGAATTGGAGAAAAATTTAAGACGACTTTGTTGATAAAGTGTTATATTCAACGTAAACCGCTACATTTCTGTGTCAATCTCAATCGCGAGTGGACAGATGACAGAAAGAAGATGAACGTACAAACTGTCATATTATTACTACCGGTTTTGTACAATATGAAAGACGTATCATGCGTAGAATTTTATGATAAGGTTTTATGCAATTAGGATTTTTAAAAGAAAGTTGAAGTGAATGAAAAATGTAAAAAAAAAGAAAAAAATGGCATAATCATACAGATTTTGGTTCAACCCATGAATACTAATGTATGAGCTCATGGGTGCGTAATTTCTTTGATAACATTCTGTCCAGTTCAACTGAACAAGTCTATGTTGTTACGTAATCTATATGTTCAACTAGTCTTTATATATTCGGAAATAATTGGAAATTGAACTACGGTATCCTTAGCATTTTGTTTAGACTAGATTCATTATTAGTATTTTTATTTTATTTTAAAATGTTCATACTGTATTTCATATATTGTGAAACTGTAGTAATTTCGTATGTTAGTATGATTTCAAGTAGAAATCTTTGATAATGTTTAGAAATTTTATAAGAGATGGACCAATACTTCTAAATATGTTTTAGCTTTCTTACGATAGAAGTTTAGAAATTATTTTGTATTTCTTAGAGAGAAAACCGTATGAACAACATCTGCCATGTATAGCTTTTTAAAAAAAAAAAAAACTTGTCTTACATATATCTCTATTAGAGATATCTGTATATCAAAAGTATCCGTACACCTGGCTGAAAGTGACTTACAAGTGCGTGGCGTCCTACATCGGTACTGCTGCAATTCAATATGGTATTGGCCCACCCTTAGCCTTGATTACAGCTTCCACTCTTGCAGGCATACTTTCAATCAGATGCTGGGAGTTTTCTTGGGGAATAGCAGCCCATTCTTCACGGAGTGTTAAACTGAGGAGAGGTATCGACGTAGATCGGTGAGGCCTGGCACGAAGTCGGCGTTCCAAAACATCCCAATGGAGTTCTATAGAATTCAAATCAGGACTCTGTGCAGGCCAGCCCATTACAGGGATGTTATGGTCGTGTAACCACTCCGCCACAGGCCGTGCAGTACGAACAGGTGCTCGATCGTGTTGAAAGATGCAATCGCCCTCCCAGAATTGGTCCTCAACAGTGGGAAGAAAGAAGGTCATTAAAACATCAATGTAGGCGTGCGCTGTGAAAGTGCCACGCAAAACAACAAGGAGTGCAAGCCCCCTCCTAGAACAAAACGACCACACCATAACACCACAACCTCCGAATTTTACTGTTGGTGTTACACACGCTTACAGATGACGTTCACCGGGCATTCGCCATACCCACACCCTGCCATCGGATCGCTACATTATGTACTGTGATTGGTCACTGCACACAACGTTTTTCCACTGTTCAATCGTCCAATGTTTACGCTCCTTACACCAAGCGAGGCGTCGTTTGACACTTACCTGCGTAATGTGTGGCTTATGAGCAGCCGTTCGACAATGAAATCCAAGTTTTCTCTCCTCGTGCCTGTCATAGTACTTGGAGTGGATCCTGATGCAGTTTGGAATTCCTGTGTGATGGTTTGTATAGATTTTTATTTATTTATTTATTTAAAGAAGAAAATTAATATATTGGATGTATCCAATATATTAAAGAATATACATAAAAATACATAAGCATATTAAATTATAAAATAACAATATACAAAATTTACAAAATAGATGTCTGCCTATTACACTTTACGACCCTCTTCAACTGTCGGTGGTCTCTGTCAATCAACAGACGAGGTCGGCCTGTACGCTTTTGTGCTGTACATGTCCCTTCACGTTTCTACTTCACTATCACATGAGACACAGAGGACCTAGGGATGTTTAGGAGTGTGGAAATATCGCGTACAGACTTCTGACGCAAGTGACACTGAATCACCTGACCACGTTCGAAGTTCGTGAGTTTCGCGGAGCGCCCCATTCTGCTTTCTCACGAAGTCTAATGACTACTGAGATCGCTGATTATGAGTACCTGGCAGTAGGTGGCAGCACACTGCACCTAACATGAAAACGTATATTTTTCGGGTGTCCGGTTTCTTCAGATCACATATATATATATATATATATATATATATATATATATATATATATATATAAACTTTCTAGGCTTGAACGTAATCTATGCTGAAAATTAGATCGAGATCTTGCTTTCTTCAATCGTTTATGGAAATATTGCAGTAGATTAGAGCAGATCAGAGTAGACTAGGTGTTCAAGCGTCAGACCGTCGCCAGCCACATCGCTTTACCAGTTCCACCAGTTTATCTGCATGTTCCCACAGTCAAGTTATCCCAATGTCTCGTGCGTCGTGGCCAGTGGACTAAAATTAAAATCAATTCTTTTTCCATATTCTGTTTGCATGTACATACAGGTGATTTAACCTGAGTGCTTTTAAGAATGAACTGCCAACATTGATTAATGGACCAATACAGCTCGTATCTCGAACCTCTTGGTTCGGGGAGTGTTACCCCACGTTTCGAGGTAGCAACCACGCACGTCGCGTCGAGCTTCAAGTATAATATTGTGCTAAGAGGCATAAGCTATTAGGCGGTGAAGGATGTTTTCTTACGGCTAGCCCCAATCAATAAGACCAAGGTTCATATACCTAGTGCGCTGAAAAGTTATAACCGCGCCCTCCAACATTAGCATTCCACTTTGTAGACTATTTAATTTTGCTGAAGACTCATGTCGACTCTTCAGGACTGTTTGGAGCAGCAACTAGATTACTACGTGGGATTTCCCGGCGATACTTCCCCCAGTGCAAATCCCCAAGTGCGTCAATGGTGTGAGAAAATTATTTATAGTGAAATCTGAATTATAATCTTATATATATATATATATATATATATATATATATATATATATATATATATATATATATATATATATATATATATATATATATATATATATATCAAAGTGATAAGGGCTACAG
Organism: Thermobia domestica; assembly: GCF_964235325.1. Lineage (NCBI taxonomy): Eukaryota > Metazoa > Arthropoda > Insecta > Zygentoma > Lepismatidae > Thermobia > Thermobia domestica. Next base: position 294,450,215 of record NC_137459.1, on the reverse strand, counting down.
TATAGTGAAAAGTAAAGTGTGATTTTAATAAAGCAAATACTTATACATAATCATTGTTGTGTTGTGATCGTTTCTCTTCGTTATTTTTTCTTTTTAATAGTATTTTAATAAATAAGTATAATGTCATTCAACCCAGTGTGATTTCGTTGTGTGTGTGAGTGATGTTTGTGTGCGTTATGGTCTGGATGACCGTTTGATCGTCCGTGAGGTTTTCGAGACGAGACATCCGAACCTCTCGGCGCCTAATGCTCATCTCATCATTCAGACCGGCGAACAATTTGGGAACAATTTTGTAATCCCTACTTGGAGAGGTCCTTCAATGTCCTACTCAGGTAATTCCAGGTCTCAGGAGAATACTCATTGGCAGGACCTCGGAGGACAACGGAGGACAAACTATGATGAGGCGATTACAAATAAATGGTACCGTTTATGATGGCGAAGGGCATCTGGATTATGTGTTCGAGTATATTCGCGATATAGCTGTCAAGAACGTGTTACCATGGTGAGATAGTTTGGCGGCAAAGTGGGCTGATATGCAACGTGTACTAGCTTCTTGGATTGCGACAGTTATAGTGTCTATTGCAGTGTAAAGCTCGTCTTCCGTTGTAGGTTCTGTGAGGTGATCTGTGTTGGTAGAAAGATATGATCTGTAGTTCTTCCAGTTTGCTTTATCAAAACGAAGGCTGGTGAAGAAAATTGGTTGCGCTTGAGTTGTGTTAGAGCTGTGAGTGTTAATGGTAAGTTTTACTGTTAATGGTAATTTTACATGATCACTACCAAGTGGGTCTAAACTTTCGACAAGACTATGGGAGACTAGAGTTGTTGATAAAATGACTATGTCCGGCGTTGTATTTGAAATGGGCCTAGTATGTTTTGGTAGATCTTGTATGATACCGGTCGTGTGGGTGGTAAGGAAATTTTTGAAGTTAGTTCTTTCGTGATCGGGGCGGCTATGCATATTAAAATCGACCATAATGATGTACTGATGGAATGTGTTGGATATAAATTGAACAAACGCTGTTGGTAATGGGTGTCCAGGACGAATGTAAATAGTTGCGACGGTGATTGTGATGTTTCGAAAATATAGAGAAGTAAGGACGTATTCTGGTAGATGAAGAGTATTGCAAATATGTCGTCGATGCGGAATTTTATGAAGGAAGCCAACGGCCGTACCACCATGAGCGCGTTGGGCAAGTAATTTGCAATCCTCACGCAGTAAGGTATAGCCAGGTACACGAAAAAACATTGATGGTGTTAAGAACGTTTCGTTCAACAAAAAGGCTGTAACGTGTTCTTCAAGGAGCAACGTTTCAAAGAGAACTTTGTTTTGACGAAATGAACGGATATTAAGAAACAGGAAAACTAGAACCATGAGAATGAGAATCTGGCAATAAGGTGTGAAAATGGACGGTGTTCCTAGAATAAGTGGCAGTAAAGTTAACATGGAATGTGGACTTTGCGGCTTGAATGATTTGCTGGAGAATGTGAGGTCGTTGGAATGGTTGGATGTTCTGCATAGCCAAAGTGAAGAAGGTCAGAAGCTGGTCAAGGGTTATCGGAGCGTCTGTAGAATGATGATGTGTGCTAGGTTGTTCTGGTGTACGAAGAGGTACTACCAATTCAGGATGGTCCCGTTGTGGATCTGGTTTGCCCTTGCATTTATAGCTATAAGCAGGATGTTGCTCCTGACAAGTGGGACAAGTCGGAGGAGACTTTAGGTTTGTGCAGGCACGGGTAGAATGTGGGCCGGAGCAATAACCACACTTGTGCGCCTTCCGACATTCGGAAGTTGAATGTTTGTTATATTGCTGGCATTTTTCGCAGCGCACGGGCAAAGGTGGGGGTGAACGTGATGGTTCCACGCGATGCTTATGTTGATAGATGACAGCACCATTCGCTAGCAAATCGTCGATGGTTGTTTGGTGTGATGTCAACACCCGAACCATGTATGTGGGGCCTCGATCATTCTTGATCCTAATGGCCTTTGTGATGGTGTGCCCTTCGTATTTTAGTTCTTCTAGCACTTCTTCATCGGTGTATGAGGGATCTACCCCTCTAATAACAACGGAAAGTAATGGTGTGCGTCTAGGAGAAGGCATCTGCTTACGGCGAGTGTCTTGAGGTGAGGTTAATTGCCCGTTTTTGCCAAAAAATGTCAATAGGCACTTTGTTTCTGATGGTTTGGAATGGTGCTTGATCAGTAGTCTTCAGTATGATGCCATTGCGGGTATGGACGATCTCGGAGATGGCCGCGCGTGGTAAATACTTCCGAAGTTGAAGTGCAACAAATTTGGAATTTGAAAACTTGCTGTCAAAATTGGTTAGAAGCATAGAATGATTAGTTTGCTGTGGAGTACGTTTAGAGTTCTCGTCTGAAGAATCGGCAATGACCATTTCATCTGAGTCTGAATCGGAGTGCAGATGTTGTTTTTTCGATAGAGGCGAAGTGCTGAGGCGGGCGGCATAGCTTTCTTTCTCTGGAGGTGAACGAGAACGAACAGAGCCACTAGAAACAATAGAACCTACAGATGTCTGTGAAGTTCGCCGCTTGGCGTCTATGTGTAGCACCAGAGTCCTTCCGTGTTTCTGCCCTTCCGGCACGAAAGGATGGCCCGGCTACGACGCGCGGGAGACTAGAATGACGACCTTTGCTCTTTAAGCCAGATGTCTTGCCTGAGTCCGGCTTCGTAATATCCAAATCGGTGGGCAAAAGCCCAGGAGGTATGATCAGAGAGTTCTAGATGTAGAAGATGATAATGAAGTAATGTATGATAAAGGTCTGACTACCCGTTCGGATAGTAATCAAGGTGGAGTAGAATCCCCTACCAAATCTGTAGCACTGCACACCCTTGGCTTGATCAGTCTGGACTACAGTGCTCGAAGAAATGGCGTGGAGAAGCACCCAGGATGAGGAACGGGAAGGAATTCAAAAACAGCTGTTCTGACGTCTGGTACGTCACAGCTGGTATTAATCGATTGGTTGAACAATCGATCGGAAGTATGAACGTCCTGGAAATTTCTCCCGAAACAAATTCTTTGTTTTCACAAAAGATCCAGTGAGAATGAACCCTTCAACAATGGCAACACGCTCGGGTATCGAATACGGCATTATCACACACTGACACTCACCCGGCTTAACACAACGAGGCTTTTTTTTCTCAACTGGTTTCGACAAGTTTCACTGGCTGCGGCTGCACGTGACTGCTGCACGTCACGTAAGTCGACCCAACCTCTACACGCCATCTCTTGGTAGGAAGGTAGATTATTTAAGTGTTGCCAAAAACACAATATACCAGAATATCACGACGGACCGGTTTTACGTGCCGCACCCTGTATTGTATATATATACTATATGATCAAAATATCCGGACACCCGAAAAATATACCTTTTCATATTAGGTGCAGTGTGCTGCCACCTACTGCCAGGTACTCATAATCAGTGACCTCAATAGTCATTAGACATCGTGGGAAAGCAGAATGGGGCGCTCCGCGAAACTCACGAACTTCGAACGTGAACAGGTGATTCGGTGTCACTTGTGTCAGAAGTCTGTACGCGAGATTTCCACACTCCTAGACATGCCTAGGTCCTCTGTGTCTCATGTGATAGTGAAGTAGAAACGTGAAGGGACATGTACTACCATGAGCAAAATAAATGACGCGTCTCTTTATTTTGAATTTTTTGTAAATATCTCTGTTTTCTTTATATGTTCGAAATTTCGGAAGGTTTCCCCAGCAGGACAGGTTAATAACAAACCCGTTTTTAATATTTGTGTTAGATATTAGCTTAAAATAAATAAATTAGAAGCAAAAAATATTAAATCGACAGAAATCTCGAGAATTACCAACTCTGCTAAAGTGGGAAATTTTCAAGAACGTGAGGGAATTCTGCAGTTCAACACGAAGCAGCAACATCTATGTCACTGAGAGAAATGTGGATAAAATCTACAAACGAAACTTTTAACGAAATATTTCTAATATGTCTTATTTCGTGCATTATCTGCAAACTCCAAATATATGAATCTATGCCAAGTATTAACGTAAAGATAGAGCAAAAAGTGGAAATTGTCTATGGAAAAGGACGAATTGGTAGCGCGACCGTAATGAAAAATCGTCTTTACCGTAGAACAGGGTCAGTTCACGTAAGGAAACAAGTAGCTCAGTGATCGCTCGTCTGCTATGTGCTTGTAAGCTGTGTGCAGTTGCGAACGCTTCGTTTTTGTTCCTCGTGTTTTGCACATTTGTGTGTGGTATTGGACTGTGAACGTCTTTATTACGACCCAGTGCTATTCTTTTGGTCTTTTGATAACGGTTTTGCGACATGGTTAGTTTACGAGTGAATACTATACGAATTAATTTTCGTCCTGTCAGTAATCGTCCCACGTCGATTAAACTCCATGAGTGGATTGCTTCAACCTTCAAATTATCCCCGGACCAGGTTATCTCAATAGAAATGGACTTCAACAGGAAAATATTGTATATTAAACTCTTAAACCAGATTACTTATGAGCAAATACTACGTGATTCACAAGGTAAAGTTGTGTACAAAGATGATGACAGTGAATTTGTTCTGGACCTTGATTCTGCTAGTAATATGTCGCAATTAGTTAAACTACACGTATGTCCTAGTGAACTAGATAATGCTAAAATCATCAGTGTGCTTTCTAAGTACGGCGAGGTGCAACATATTGAAAACGAATACTATGATGCAGGTCACATTTATAAAACTCGTACTGGCAGGAAGTTGATACGCATGAACATTAAGCATTCCATACCTTCCTATGTGACAATCGCAGGTTTACGATTGTGGGTCACATATAATGGTCAAATCAAGACATGCAGTTTCTGTGATAGTCCTCTACATTTTTTCCAAGATTGTGATAAGCGTCGCTCTAGTACCCTTCCCCTATCCTCTCGTCCCGTACTCCGATCTTCCCCTTTGTCACGCCCTGCTCCTGTTAATCTTCCTTCCGCAACGCCCACACCAGAATTACTTAATTTCAACACCTTCCCAATTTTGACCTCGCCTCGTGACATTCCTGCTGTCAAATCGCCCGATCCTCCCGTGCACCTTCCTTGTGATTCCATGATGCATACAGCTCCGTCGACTTCTGATACTATGGATTCTGCCAACGGCACAGTGAATATTGAAGAGGCCCCTCCCATTAGTGATGACCATATTGTTGAGCCTCCACAGGAACCTGATACAGGTTTATGTTCACTTTCTGACCAACATGTTCTCAACAGTGATGACGTTCCTTCTGTGCACCGCCAATCTGATGTGACAACTCTCACCTCTCTGTCCCCTTCTGGTGCCCCACCTAGTGTCAACGCCCCACCTACTAGTGATAGTGTTTTGCCCAGTGATGTGGTTGTTTCTACTGCTAGTAACCTTAGTGCAAGTGAAAATGTGTTTTTGTCCCAAACCCGGCGCAAGAAAAAGAAAACAAAGTGGCGACAGTGATTTTTCTTTGAAGTTAATAGTCACAAGATAGTTATATTGTAGAGTCCGCTCGTACCCGTTCAAAGTCTCGTCCTAGGAAAGGGATTGACAGTGCATCGGATCTTTCGTAATATCCCTTCTCTCTCTAATGTCCTCTTCTTTCTCCATTCTACATTTTTTTCTTTGGTGGATCCAAATGGATAGTTTTCGTATCGCCACTCTAAACTTAAACGGTTTAAGTTCCTTTGTTAAGCAACATGCTTTGAGTGATTTCATCCGTAAAGCAGAGATAGATATCCTCTTCACACAGGAAGTGGCTCTGCCTGAATTTTCCAACCTCTTTACTCACTCCTGGTGCTCTAATTTTAATCCCCAAGGCTTAGGAACTGCAATTATATATAGAAGTGATATAGACTTTCTTGAACATCCTACTCCTCTAACTGATAGACTTACTGTGGGCCAACTACGGACTATACGGTTATGTAACAGTTATGCTCCTGCTGGGAACTCTCAAACTAGGGCACGGAACAATTTCTTCGAAACTGGTCTCATGCAGGCGTTATATAATGGGTCCAACCCCTGTATCCTCGCTGGAGACTTCAATGCAGTACTTTCAGAGATAGATGCCCAGCCTCATTACTCCTTCTCACCTTCCCTACACAAAGTGATTGAAACATATGACCTCGTCGATGGGTGGCGTTTCTATTTTCCCAGCGTTCCGGTCATACTTTTTGGACATCGCATTCATCCTCGAGACTTGATCAAATTTACGTCAGCCGCATCTTATTGCCTTACGTCAAGGACATCAAAATTGAACCTGTGATTTTTAGTGATCATTATTGTGTCGTTATGACTATCAATTTACCTGTAACAAAATTCCTTAAAAGTAATTCATTGTGTTATTTTAATACGTCGATCCTCGCTGAAGCGGACTATCAATCTGTCATCCGTGCTGAGTGGGCATCCTTAATGGAGGAGAAACGCAGCTATAAAGGTACTGTTATGAACTTTTGGGAGAAACGTGTAAAACCTGTGTTTCGTTTTGTTAGTAAACAATACAGTATTCATCGTCATCAGGCTTTCTGTGAACAGTATGCATATTATTCTAAGCTTTTACGGGACTATGTGAAGGCGCAGGCTCAAGGAGAATCTGTTCGGCCTCAAATTCATCAAATCAAGGCTTTTCTTCTCTCTATGCATCGCCGACGTATGTACGGCCATATTGTTCGTAGCAAGATTCCTTCGACTGATTCCACAGAATCTGTTAGTACTGTCCACGTACAGCGAGAACGTAGTAGAGGTAAACAACAGCTGATTTCGCATCTTAAAGACCCCGATGGACATTTATATGAGGGACCTCACGTGACTGCATATCTTATAGAACATTTTAAACATCTCTATGCCACGCCTTCTTTGTTTGTCAGTGATGATACTCTTTTTGAACACATACCAGCTACTTTAACCGATGGTGACAGGGAGCGTCTTAGCCAGCCCTTCACGGTAGACGAGGTCATGACCTCCATTAAACTTGGTAAGCGAGGCAAATCCACTGGTGTCGACTCCTTGCCCGTGGAATTCTATGTCACTTTTATTGACATCCTTGCTCCCTTTCTCACTGACCTTTTTAACGAGTATCATGATAGTTGCATTTTAGGAACCTCCTTACGAACGGGTATCACTGTGTTGGTTCCCAAACATGCAAACACCCGTGACGTTGATGCCCTTCGACCTCTCAGCTTACTGTGTACGGACCTCAAAATTTTGACCCGTTGCCTCACTCTGCGAATGAAAACATACATTGAAGATCTCTTAAGCCCCTGTCAATATGGCCATGGACAGACTCGCCGTATGTATGAAGCACTATCCAATCTTCGAGATTTTATAGCATATTATGAGTGTAGAACTGATCATACAGTGGCTATTCTTTCAACAGACTACTCTAAGGCTTTTGATAGAATTCAGCATCAATATTTGTTTAATGTGTTAACTCGCTTTGGCTTTGGTGACAAATTTATCTCTATGATTAAAGGTGTCTATTCTCAGAGAATCACTAAGATGAAGATTAATGGTGGCTTAAGTGTAGCGATTCCTTTTAATAACGGAATCCTTCAAGGCGATAGCATGTCCAGTATTTTATTTAGTTTATCTCGGGCTCCTTTGTTATTTTCTGTTCAATCTCTTTTACCAGGGGTCCCTGTATATAATACTAAAATTGTTGCACAAAGCTATGTCGACGACACACATTACTTCGTGAACAGCCCTGTAGAAATTCAACATATTGTGTATTTACTAACCAAGTATCAAAGAATATCTTGTGCAAAATTAAATGACAGTAAAACGAAAATTATGTGTTTAAATGACAATTGTACACAAGAGTATGGGGTTTATTTTGCGGTTGCCGACTCTCTTAAAATACTAGGAATTGAATGGTTTCCTAATACCACACGCACGTACCATTACTATTAACTTTGCCCATGTTACTGCAAAAATTAAAAATATTCTTTATTTTCATAAACATCGTCATTTTAGTTTATTAGGCAGAATGTTGTTTCTTAAACAGACTGGGTATAGCGTACTCTGGCACCTCGCCCAGATTTATCCCCTCCCCCACAATATCGCCCGCTCCTTACATAGTTCTGCGTTGTTTTTCCTTTGGCACGGCAAATTATTACGTGTTTCTTCCACTCAGTTACGTTTACTTCCCAAGGACGGGGGCATTGGCTTTCTAGATGTAAACATTCAAGCCAAAGCTCTCTTGTTACATCGCAGCTGTCAGGTCGCGTGTTCTACTCACAGTACTGTCTCTGCAGCGGTGTTTGCAGCGTGTTTTGCCTGTATTGACCTTGAGGGACCTATCAATGCCTTCCCGTGGAGTTGGAAATATCCTCACCTGAAAGACGTCATAATAGACATGGCTTATGCACTTTTGACAAAATGTGAAATAGAATGCATGTCTGTTAAGGACTTGTATTGGTACTATTTAAACATTCATCCCGCAGTTACACCACATATAATAGTCAAGCAACCCTCTCATAACTGGTCTCGTATCTGGTGTAATGTTCATGCTAAATTTCTGAACTATACCCACACATTTCTTTGGTATGTTATTGTTAATAACGCATATGAAACAAAAGAACGTTTGTATCACTTAAACATTGGTGCTGATAACTTGTGTAATGTTTGCCAACAACCTGACTCTCTTAGTCATAGATTCGAAACTTGCTCCTCAGTCACTAGTATTTGGCAGCAGTTGTGTGTACTTTTAAACAAAATATGCCGTCTTCCTCCTTCCTCTTTTCGTGCCACTGCTTTAATACTTTACCCAGATTTTAATTACTACCCTGTTACAAAGAATAATACTGTTATTTGGTTTGTGGCACACACTATTGTCTATTTGTTAACCAGCCCCGGACCTTATCACCCTGATCTTTACCTTGCTTTCCTAAAATCCGCTGCTACCAGCATTTCTATTGTTCGTAAGCGGAAATATTTTGCTAATTTTTTAACAGTCTTAACTTAATCGTCTGGTCTTTTGTATATACTATCAATATGTATTGGTGAGTTTTTTTTTTTGTTAAACCTTCCTGTGATCTTTATGTACTACTAAGCATGTAAATAAATAGTTAAAAAAAAGTTAGTTAAAGCAACTAGTCTGTATGCCGAAGGTAGCGGATTCGAATCCAGATGGAAGTGACGTTGTCATTTTTATTATTATGGTTATTTTATTTATTTTTTATGTGGGAAAGAATCAAATTGTAACATATGTGTAAAATTCATGACGATACCAAAAAAAGAGAAAAATGTCGTTGTCGCACTTGCATTAGCATCCCTAATTTTGTTTGCAAAAAGTTTAGTAATTATTTCCCCTGTGCTCACTGCTCACTATACGTAATGCTCGCTGGCGCGTGGTTTCCCAGTAAATGTTAATCCTAATTTGGAGAATTTTATAAAGTTTCACAATATTTCTCACTAGATAGTCTTCTATCTACTTGTTTGGATATTTTGATAACAGATTTCCCTATTAAATGTTTAATTTTCCCTAGATGTTTAATTACGGAAAAGTTTTACAATGTATTTGTATTAAATTGAAATTGTTTTGAATTTACCACATGAGATAAGTAGCTCGAAGGAGGAAAACTCAAGTAATTGATATTCTACGTTAAAGCTACCTATTGTAGAATGATGATACTTCTTGCCATCAGCACATAATCTTCACGTTAGAGAGCCAGACAGAAAAAAACATTCTGGTTTTTCCTCCCTATGACCACCCATCTTAAACCTCTACATTCCATTGTTCGTCTCACAAAATTTCGGTGCTCCAAAAACATTCATGTAATAATAATAATAATAATAATAATAATAATAATAATAATAATAATAATAATAATAATAATAATAATAATAATAATAATAATCCCGAATATGCCATCCTTACATAATGTAAGGATATCTTAGTTTCTTAGTTTAAATCTTAGATATCTTAGTCTAAAGTGCTTTCTTTAGTAATTATTTGAACAACCATGTAGGAGGGGGTACGGCGTTTTATTTTGCCCCTCTCATTTCAGTACCCTTCCAACAGAAAGTAATTTCTGATAAGCAGGGTAGACAAATGAATAAGAAATATATTTACAGCATCCTCTCCCCTTTCATGATTGGAATATCACGTAGCATTTTTTTTATTCTACCAAAGATGTCCCTATGCGGTTAGGGGTAGGTAACTAAAGAAATACCTAATATATAGCGCCCCTTGATTGTAATATTACTGCTTCTTTATTTGTACGAGGGACCCCAACAAGGTGATAAAAAGAATAGGAAAAAATGTCTATTGAATCCAGTGGCGGATCCAGCACAAACTTCTAGGGGGGAATGAAAGATTCTTTTGATGATGTGAAGCTGTCACAAATTACCACTTAACTAAACTAAACATAACAGTGGGGTGAACTGGAACCCAGTCAGTTTAAATTGATGTAAAAGTTTAATTTTTGGCTTCATATTAAAGTTTTGGTTTCAAATGAGAATTTCAGTCCCAGTGGTCAAGGATCAAATCTCGTGGGGCTCTTCAGTGTAGGCTAATACGGGCCCCTTATGAAAAGGCAAAAATATTAAAATGTTTATAACGTTCGAATTTTTTGTCTATTTTAAAGAAATGTTGGGCTTCGTATTAAAGTGTTGGTTCCAAATGGCAATTTCAGTCCGATGGAGAATAATCAAATCCTGGAGTCGGGGGGGGGCTCATCAGGATAGTGTGCTACGGCTCCATTATGGGAAAAGGCAAAAATATGAAAATGCTTATAACTTTCGAATTTTCGTCTATTTTAACGAAATTATTGGCTTCATATTAAAGTCTTGTCTTCAAATGACAATTTCAGTCCTTGTGGACAATTATCAAATCTTGGAGGGCTCTTCGGTGTAGGGGTTTCGGCTTCTTTATGGGACAAGATTCACGTAATTGATATTGCAAAATTGTTTTGTATACATTAGTGTAAACTTGCACCATTTGGTTAATTTTAACTCTTATATTTTGCAGATTTCAAATTCCAAGCATAGTTACTTCTCAAAGCTAAAAGGCACTTACTTGTTTCATTAAAAGGAAATGTCTTTTATGAAAAGTTGTCATGGAGCAGACGAACGAACAGGCTCCCAAATATTGGTTGAGTCGGACGGTTGAAACTCGTTAAGCTCACTTCAATAATAATAATAATAATAATAATAATAATAATAATAATAATAATAATAATAATAATAATAATAGAGCATTCATGGGGTCCGTGGCTCGACTCCACTTCGCGCCAAGTGAAATTTGAGGTAGACAAATACCGTGTGCATGGGTATGGGTTTTCTTGGAATTTACCATTTTCCTCACACTTTCTTCATTTCATCATTTCATTCATCATCATTCTCCCTTAGCGTAGGTGCATAATCGTGCAACGTTAGACTAGATATTCCATTTAATTTTAATTTCAATAATAATAATAAACAATTAATTCAACTGAAAGAACTGTAATTTATGTTGACGGCAATTATCATAAATATGCAACCATTATAAAAACAATGCTTTGAGTAGAAAGATAATCCTTCCCAAGTGTTAACGAATGCGCACGAGATAAGACATGTCTCGAGAAAGAGACGAGACGCGCTTTGTGACATCGAAAAGAAGACGTAACAAATGTTTTGGACACGAGATAGCTTTTAAAATGTCTCGTCTTGTCTGGAATGTCTCGAAAACAAAAGTCTAAGTTTTAAAATTATTTTTAAAGATCTATTCTCTCAAAAGTAGCTCTCTGCCTTAAAATTAATAACGGCATTTGTGATTTTTTTAAAAAATAAACAATGTCTAAAGTTAATAGTTAACTTTTCGAAAAGAAGCTTCATTAAGGGTGAACCTGAAAGATGTCCACAAACTTCGGGAGGTGATTCGTGACATCAAAAGGAGACAAATAGTCCTCTTGCAGTTTTCGAGTTCAGCTTCGTTGTCGAGATACAGGGTTGCCAACTGGTCGTGTTTGAGAAACTCACTGGAAATAAATTCAACTCCAAGAATAAGCTACTACAGGTCAATTGACTTATACCATGCTGCAATGATAAATATTTGTTTATGAAGTGTGTACAAAATTTGCCAGTGTCCTTTCTGAGAACATCGTCGAAAAAAAATCACCACCAAGAATAAACTACCCCTCGTAAATTTTTCTAAGAGAAATATCTGATACTGCAATATAGGGTTGTTAATTAAATATTAATTAATGAAAAATAAACAAAATTGTTAAAACCATTTTGGAGAAAATAGCTTTTTTCGATTTTCGACTGTTAGTAAACCATACTTATTTTAGGCGGTAGGAAAAATGGGAAAATCTCCTGTATGAATACTATGTAAACCCTAAGTTTAAAATTTGGTGTAGATACGTTGAACGGTATGGCCTCTAGGCGAGTGCACAGAAAAGTGTACCGAACGGACGGACCGGAAGGACGGGTATCGAAAAATCACATTTTCGGTATGTAGACGCCATGAAGTGTGTAAATCCGTTGAAATCTGAATTTGATATACTATTTTCACAATCACCATATTTTCTTCTCTCTTTTGTCGCTCGAAAAAGAAAAGCCTGAGTTTACCACAAAAAGCTAGGGTGTTTACCAAAAAATATTCAATTACAGGGCCACCGCACTAAACTTTTTCAATTCAATTTCTTAACTGTGTTAGGCCGCAGTTGTTACTGAAGTGTGTATTTGGATAATACGAAAAAAAATATCGTATTATTCAAATACATCAAATGTCAGATTATCGAATAAAAAACTTCGATTGAAGAAAATCCACACTACAAAACTAACTCACACTTTGAGCACATTTTCATTAGACATATAATAGAGCAATTAATGCAATAATTGTTTATGAAATATGAAAAAATCAAATGAGTCATTTTCGAGAAAGTCGTTCAAAAAGAACACGTCAGAAGTAACCTACCTCTTGTGAATTGTTTCGAACAATGAGTTAAGATATACTTTTGCTTATTAATGAAATATTTATTTGCGAAATTTGAACAAAATCGCCTGTCGTTCGAGAAAATTGTTGGGAAAAACCTTGACCCCCAAAATAATCTATCCGTCGTAATTGTTTTTCATAGAAATGACTTATACTAAAATATAGGGTTATTAATGAAATATTTATTTATGAATTATCAATAAAATTGTCCGCGTAAGTTTTGAGAAAATCGTGAGGGAAAAATAACTCCCCGAATAAACTATCTCTTGAGGATTCTTTCAGGGCAAGCGAGTTGTTCCATATTATTAGGTTTTTAATGAAATATTTATTTCTGAGTACGAACAAAATTGCTTGATTCATTTTAGAAAAAAAAACGTGGAGGAAAAACACCCCCAAGAGTAAACTACCCCTCGTATATTTTTTTTCAGGACAAACGAGTTTTGCCATATTGTTCGGTTATTAACGAAATATGTATTTTTGAAATACGAATAAACTCTTTTGAGTCATTTTTGAGAAAATCGCCCAGACAACACACTCCACCAAGAATAAACTACCCCTCGCATTTTTTTTAGGGCAAACGAGTTATTTATGCCATATTGTTAAGTTATTAATGAAGTATTTATTTATGAAATATGAACGAAAACACTTGAGTCCATTTTGAGAAAATCACTGAGAAAAAACTCACCCCTAAGTATAAACTACCCCTTGTAGATTTTTCTCAGATAAATGCCTTATACCAAAAAATAGGGTTGCTATTTAAATATTGATTTATAAAAAAAGAAAGAAAACAAGATCGTTAGAGCCACTTATGAGAAAATATATTTTTTCTATTTTCATCGTACAGGAAATAACCCTTGTTTTGGGAGTAGGAGGGAAATAAAAGAAACTATAGGAAATATTATGAAAATCTTAAACTAAAATTTGGTGCAGATAAGTTGAACGGTTGGCCTCTAGGCGAGTGCACAGAAAAGTGTAGCGAACCGCCGGACGAACAGATGGACATGTATCAGAACTAACTTTTTCGGTGTTAGGGGCTATAATACGTGTAAATTCGTTGAAATCTCAAATTTGATTTTTTTTCGATCACCATACTTTCTTCTCTCATTTGTCACTTCAAAGTAAAAGGAACTCAGAACTACAGATAAGAGACACCTACTTTTACACATAGACATTTATTGATTTAAAACTGTTTTAGTTTGTCATTTCACTTCCAATTGAAAGGTTTTACCATGACTAACGGCATACCAATGACGAGACGGAAGTTTTGAGGAAGTAAATGCATTCAGAAGTCTAGACTACATTACGCCTATCAGCCGGTTTTTACTTCTGCAATTGTTGACAGTTGTAATTTCGTCCAAACGCTACATGAAATAATTCTTGGTTGACGTCATTGTGTTACTATTTTAGTATTGTTCTCTTCAGACTTGGTTGAAGTTTTGTCTTAACGGTTATACATTTTTCCTTTCTTATTTCATCGTTACACATAAGAATAAAATGTTCTGGTGAGTGGATAGATTCGAACCTACGAACATTGAGTTTTCATTCTTCCAACACTTTACCAATGGACCAAGCTTTGTCTTCACGTTAACGCACCGTTACAGGGTTTATTACGATTTAAATAAAATGACTGGCTGTTAGAGTTTCCTACCCAAATATTTCGATAAAAAATTTTCATTGCTTCGTAGATACGTAGAGCAATGTTTAGATACACATTTTAGGATAGTGCATTTTGGTATATAATAATTTAATGCCAGATAAAAGCTAGATAAGTTTTGATAAAATGTTTCATATGTAGTTCTCAATAATAGGCTTGCTGTTCGGGGTGAAGTTTCAAGGTTCAGCATTGACTATCAGTTTTTGCTATTAATATTCCTTCTAACAATATTGGCAGTGGACAAATGTTAGCCCGTGTTGAATCTTTTTGCTCCTAATTTAATTATTTTACTTTATTATTTAACGAATACATTGAAAATTGTCAGCAGGCACGTATACAGTAATTTATTTCGGAAGAGGCCCGACTTCAATATTAGGATAAATTATAATAAAATTTTAAAAGATAATCCCAAAAATTAGGCTAAATTTACAGAAAAGTTGGGATTTCAGAGGGGGTCCGGACCCCCTGTACCCACCCCTAAATGCGTCCTTGTTTGTCAGTAACGTTTCCTCATTTTGAAACCCTCAAAAACTTAGGATATATAAAGGGAAAAGAGTTATTTTTGATAAAATATCACTTCAAGGAGACGCGACAGTTTTATTGCACATGGTGGTATCCAACGTTCACAAGGGCAAGAATTCCTTCCCTTTTATTCTTTTGCTATTGTGCTCTATCGAAAGGTTAGGTTTGTAAAATATTACTCTTACAAACAAGCGTGATTGGCAGATAGGAATACTGAACAGAACTCCACAGAAATGCATGCTGAACTTACGTTTATAGCTACCCTTTGGTGATTTGGCCTCAAGGTCAATCGAGTGGTAATTCAGTTCCGTCTCTGTTCTTGAGCCATGTTCGTATTACTTCGAACAGTTTTGCTAATGGAAAGCATGCCTCGTAATATAACAGACTTCTTTCGCGTAAGAAATCGAAACTCAAGTGGTCAGAGCAACTAGTCTGTGCGAATTAGGTTGTTAGTTAGAGCCCAGTACGGGTAAGGGTTTTTATTACTATTAATTGTTTTTATCTTTTTTAGGTGAGGAAAAATCAAATTGTGACATCGCGATATCAAATGTATTTGGTTGGGTAACTTTGTCTCAGTTAAACTTTAAACATCAGTAACCGTCGAAATTATTTCACTAACCGATCAGTCACTGAACATTTCAAACACGTCAAACCAGTGGCATAATATGAAGGTTAACCTCTCCTCCGCAGTCCTTAGTTATGCGTCCGTATTTTCAGGTGCGTGCCAAGGGCCGGGCGACTGCCCGGGGCGCCAGAGAAAGAGGGGCGCCAAAACGAGCCTCAAAAATTAAATTTTAGAACGTGTTTTCTACTGACGTTTTTGGTTTATATTCTTGTAAAGTAGTGGCAATTACATAACCATGGAAGAAGAGAGTTTCATAGTAATAAGGGGGCTGTATCGAAAAATGGAGAGATGGCATGCAGAATAAAGAGTGGCGGGGGTGTAAGTATTGTTTGTTTGTTTGCTTGAGTTTAGCGTTCCACGGTTATGCCTTAATGGCCAAAGGAGATGTGGATACTAATTATAGTGGAATCTGAACCACTTTTATCGTTCAACAGTAATCCACCGGGAATTGGATCCGGTACCACAGAAGGCAGGCGTGCTAGCCACAAGACCAAGCGGGGGGCGGGGAGTTCGTATTGTTTATAGCGGGCCATATTCTTTGTGAAGTTTTCCTAGATAATGAATGTCTTTTTGAAAAATGGGTTTAAAATATTAAAAACACTATGATAAAATGTAAAATATAGGCTAGTACTAAGGGGAGGGCGCCAAAAAGTCACTTTGCCCGGGTGAAAATTTGGCCTGGTCCGCCCCTGCGTACTTTTTGTATATTTTTGGCCTTGCAGCTTGTGCGGTCCCCACGCCACAGGGTTGTGGGGGCGCCATTTACGCGTATGCTTCGAACGTAATTCAATAACTGCTTAAGAAATTCTACCATCAGCGTGGAAACGGGAATATATATTTTTCTAATAGTCCCATAGAACTTTCATTCAGAACGCCAGATGCAATTAAGTAGAAGGAGGATCTGATGTTTCCTAAGTAAGTTCCTTTCAGAAAGTTTGCTATTTCTTTAACGGTGATGTAAATAATTATACTCATCGTTATTAGCCCGACACAAAACCATCCTGGACAAATCCCTCTAGAAAACTTTATTCTGCCTAATTTTATAAGCGACTCAACGGTGAAACACTTGTTAACGAAAACAATGCTGTGTATACACTGCTTTGTTTCTGACAAAATATAAAGTGTTTTGTAATCTTTAGACACTTTTCCTATTCTTTTTGTCACCCTTGGTTATGTAGGGTGGCCTCGAACAAATAAAGAAGAGGTAATATTACAGTCAAGGGGCGCAATAAATATATTAGGTATTTCTTTTGTTACCTAACCATAACGGCCTAGGGTCATCTTCAGTAGAATAAAAAATGTTACGTGATATTCCATTCACGAAGGAGGAAAGGTTACTTTAAATATATTTCTTATTCATTTTGTCTACTCTGCTTGTCAGAAATTATATACTTTCTGTTGGGACGGTGCTGAAAAGAGAGAGGGGGGCATAAAACTTCGTGCCCCCTCATACATTTTAAATTTTGTTACATGGTTGCTCAAATTAATACTAAAGAAAGACTTTAAACCAAGATATCTAAGGATACATTATGTAAGGGCGGCATATTCAGGAATAATAATAATAATAATAATAATAATAATAATAATAATAATAATAAATGTCTTTGCAGAGCCGAAATTATGTGACACGAATCATTACATGTAGAGCTTTAAGATGAGTGGTCATAGGAGAGGAAAAAACAGGGTTTTTCTCTGTCTGACCAACGTAAAGATTATGTGCTGAAGTTAAGAAGCATAATCATTCTACAATAGGTTGCTTTCTACGTAGAATATCAGTTACTTCAGTTCTCCTCCTTCGGGCTACTTACCTCATGTGGTAAATTTAAAACAATTTCAATTTAAGACAAATACATGTAAAACTTTTCTGTAATTAAATATATATAGGGGAAATTAAACATTTAATAGGGAAATCTGTTATCAAAGTGTCCAAAAAAGTCGATAGAAGACTATCAAGCGAGAAACATTGTGAAACTTTATAAAATTCTCCAAATTGGAATTAACATTTACTGGAAAACATTCGTTATGCACCAGTGAGCATGTAGTGAGTAGTGAGCACAGGGGAAATTATTACCAAACTGTTTGCAAACAAAAATTAGAGACACTAATGCAAGTGCGAGAACGACATTTTTTTTTTGGTATCGTCATGAGTTTTACACATATGTTACAATTTGATTTTTTCCCACATAAATATAAATAAAATAATCACAGTAATAAAAATTACAACGGCACTTCTATGGGGTTCGAATCCAATACCTTCGGCATACAGACTAGTTGCTTTAACTAACTGAGCTACTTGTTTTCTTACGTGAAGTGAACCTGGTCTACGGTAAAGACGATCTTTCATTACGATTGTGCTAAGAATTCGTCTTTTTCCATAGGTAATTTCCACTATTTGCTCTATCTATACGTTAATACTTAACATAGATTCATATATTTGGAGTTCGCTGATAATGCATGTAATAAGACACATTAGAAATGTTTCGTTAAAAGTTTCGTTTGTAGATCTAATCCATGTCTCTCTCAATGACATAGATGTCGCTGCTTCGTGTTGAACTGCAGAATTCCCTCGCGTTCTTGAAAATTTCCCACTTTAGCAGAGTTGGTAATTCTCGAGATTTCTGTCGATTTAATATTTTTTGCTTCTAATTTATTTATTTTAAGCTAATATCTAACACAAATATTAAAAACGGGTTTGTTATTAACCTGTCCTGCTGGGGAAACCTTCCGAAATTTCGAACATATAAAGAAAACAGAGATATTTTAAAAAAACTTCAGAATAAAGAGACGCGTCATTTATTTTGCTCATGGTAGTACAGCACAAAAGCGTACAGGCCGACCTCGTCTGTTGATTGACAGAGACCGCCGACAGTTGAAGAGGGTCGTAAAGTGTAATAGGCAGACATCTATACAAACCATCACACAGGAATTCCAAAGTGCATCAGGATCCGCTCCAAGTACTATGACAGGCGCGAGGAGAGAAAGCTTGGATTTCATTGTTGAACGGCTGCTCATAAGCCACACATTATGCAGGTAAATGTCAAACGACGCCTCGCTTGGTGTAAGGAGCGTAAACATTGGACGATTGAACAGTGGAAAAACGTTGTGTGTAGTGACCAATCACAGTACATAATGTAGCGATCCGATGGCAGGGTGTGGGTATGGCGAATGCCCGGTGAACGTCATCTGTAAGCGTGTGTAACGCCAAAAGTAAAATTCGGAGGTGGTGGTGTTATGGTGTGGTCGTTTTTTTTCTAGGAGGGGGCTTGCACCCCTTGTTGTTTTGCGTGGCACTTTCACAGCGCAGGCCTACATTGATGTTTTAATGACCTTCTTTCTTCCCACTGTTGAGGACCAATTCTGGGAGGGCGATTACATCTTTCAACACGATCGAGCACCTGTTCATACTGCACGGCCTGTGGCGGAGTGGTTACACGACCACAACATTCCTGTAATGGAATGGCCTGCACAGAGTCCTGATTTGAATTCTATAGAACTCCTTTGGGATGTATTTGAACGCCGACTTCATGCCAGGCCTCACCGATCTACGTCGATACCTCTCCTCAGTTTAACACTCCGTGAAGAATGGGCTACCTTTCCCCAAGAAACCTTCCAGCACCTGATTGAAAGTATGCCTGCGAAAGTGGAAGCTGTCGTCAAGGCTAAGGGTGGGCCAATACCATATTGAATTGCAGCAGTACCGATGTAGGACGCCACGAACTTGTAAGTCATTTTCAGCAGGTGTACGGATACTTTTGATATATATTCAATTTGACAGTAGAACCTAGGGAGGGGGAAATTAATATATTAAAATAAATACAACTTAATTCTTGAACCACCCAACCTATCTCAATATAACTTTCAGCATACATGACGTTTCGGCCTGGAACAATTTTTATCATGCCCTGCCCCGCAACATGGGGAAGGGAGAGGGATATATAAAAATTACCGAAAATGACCAATTTCAAAGAGCGCTTTAGTAATAGTAAAAACGGAAGATATTACTATTTTTCCTTAATTTATCCCAGCGAAATCGGGGTGCGTCTTAGATTCGAGGACGTCTTAAATTCAAGTAATTATCGAGAAATTCTGAACTGAAGATATTAGCGTGTTATTAGAACTACTTTGCTAATCATAAATATTTTAAATTTTGTATCATATTCAATCATCCAGACAACGATAGTTTCTGTGCTTGCGCAGGACGTGTTTGTTTGCTAGTTATTATTATTATTATTATTATTATTATTATTATTATTATTATTATTATTATTATTATTATTATTATTATTATTATTATAATAACAATGCCGTGTATAACATGAAAAATAGGCGATTTGTCCCTGAATCCTAAAAACTAGTTGGCTGCCGATTTCGGTCGTCGAGACCTTTTCTGGAGGCAAGGACATCCTTCACTAGGTTCTGGGTTTGAATTACAGAGGACCAAGTATTCGGGCTCGAGCCAATATTTGTTGGAAGTTATAGTGCGCGGGCCAAACATGTTCAAAACTGCTCGGCCCGGGTTTAGGATTGACAAAGATTCGGCTCACAGCTCATTCACTATCGAGCCGAACAGAGAAGTGAAGCAAGCCAAGAGCTCCCCAAACAGAGCCGAACCAAACTGAGCTGATTGCAAACTCCAACTGAGCTGGTTCGAGCCTTTTGCTCAGTTGAGTTGAATCGAACAGAGCCGATGGATTGGTTTTAGCGAAGCCGTTCGAGCCATCGGCTCAATTGAGTTGAGTCGGTGGCTCATCCCAACCGAGCCGGCTCAAGCCATTGCCTCAATTGAGCGGAGCCAATGGCTCATCCCAACCAAGCCGGCTCGAACTGTTCACTCACACGTTAGTTGAACCGAGCCGAGCCTGTTGAAAGCACTACCTGGGTTGGACTTCTGCTTAGGCTGAAAAATTCGACCGTTCAGGTCTCAGCATTGATGGTAAGAATTACAATATATATTGGAGACCGGAGCTGGTTGGCAGCAGGGGCTGGTTGACGAACTGCGTCTCCTTCATTAATTAACATAATTAGCTGTTGCTGCTATCATAAAAGAGCGACCCGTGGGTGCTGCTACCACCTTCATACGGAATTTGTAAGTTACGGATAAGGGTGTCTATTAGATAAAGAGTTATTATTTTTTTTTTCTTTTTTTGCCAGACTGATTTTTCTTTTTTCAGTTCTCTGTTACATCACAGAATCGTCACTTCTTGGGGTACAGAGGTAAGTAATATAGCATTAGTTAGTTCTGAACTTTGTTTTTATTAATACTCAAACAATAAAATGTAAATTCCAAACAATTCCTGAGTAATTACGACTTTGTTGCACAACATATGCTTAAGGTTAGTTGGCGTATAGCATTTGGGGCTGGTTGGCAAGTGTGCCAACCAACCCCGTGTGGAGTTTTATGTTCTTTTACTTTTATTGTTACGTTGTTTGTTTATTGTTATGTTGTTTAGAGTTTTATATTTGTTTTTCTTCCATGTTATAAAATAACATGCGCTATTGGATTACTGTCAAAATTTCGAAATCAAGGAAAAAACTGAATTTGTGCTCTACTACCTCTGAAACGCAAATGAAAACCATATCCAGCTTCAAGTCTTTGTGTGTCTGTCTGTCCATAAATATTTCGCTAACGATAACTCGCGTGAAGTTCAATCAATTTAGTTGAAATTTGGTACATATTTTTGTGTTAGTGCCGACACAAGAAATATTGTTTTAGGTTTAATTCGGGCCATTAGGCTACTTCCGGAAATAAAGAGCGCGTAAGTGTTATTAACATGTAAGGTTCGTCAATTTCCGAAAGCTGGTGCCGGGAAAGAAGCTCGTGCTAATTCCAGAAAGAGAACATCGGTAATCTTAACCGATACGTCTGTAAAAGATGCTCTCGCTGAGAGAGCAGCAAAGTCAAGGCAAACCAAAGTAGTGATGAGCGCAAGAGTCTTGGTCTTGCAGTTTTGCAAGAGTCTTGCATGCAAGACCAAGAACAAGACCAAGGCCAAGACCAGGAATCCCGATATAAGACCAAGACCAAGACCGAGGGCTGCAAGACCAAGACCAAGACTCTTGCGCAAAAGTCTTGCACAAGTACCGGCACTACTTGATTTATTTTATATAATGTAAAAAAGAAGGAGATGGATTTCTTGGCTTCAGTAAAAATGCTGCTGGAGTGTGTGTTCCCAGCATAGGTGTCCAAACTCGCGAGCCCGACGTTCGTGAGCTCAGCACTCACGCTCAACCGGGCTCGGGCTCAATAATTGAGCGCGAGCCCGAGTGAGCCCGAGCCCCAATGAAATAAGTGAGCGCGAGCCCGATTGAGCCCGAGCCCAGTTGAGATTAGTGATCGCGAGCCCGAGTGAGCGCGAGCTCAGTTAACAGAAGTGATCGCGAGCCTGAGTGAGCGCGAGCCCAGTTGGGAGAAGTGAGCGCGAGCGCGAGTGAGTACGAGCTCAGTTGGGAGAAGTGATCGCGAGCGCGAGTGAGTGCGAGCCCAGTCCAGAGACATGAGCGTGAGCCCGAGTGAGTGCGAGCCCAGTCGAGAGAGATGAGCGCGAGCGCGAGTGAGCGCGAGCCCAGGTAAGATTAGTGAGTGCGAGCGCGAGCCCAGTTGGGAGAAGTGATCGCGAGTCCAGTTGAGACTAGTGAGCGCGAGCGCGAGTGAGTGCGAGCCCAGTCCAGAGAGATGAGCGCGAGCCCGAGTGAGTGCGAGCTCAGTTAAGTGCGAGCCCTCGCTCACTTCACACTCACATGGACTAATTTGCTTTAGAGCCAAAAAATAGGAAATTCATTCCATGTGCAGAATTGTAAAGGAAGAATTAAACAACTTTACAAAATGAAAAATCGCATTCTTGAGGTCTGAGCTGTCATTTTATTGTCCAGAGGACTTCAAACACCTTTCGATAGAGAACCGACTTTTTCATGGCTATTATGAGAGGATGGTATTTGAGGCAGGTATTTGTTTTTGTTGTTTTAGTAACAACTTCCATGACCCAAGCTTTTTGTGTGTGTCTGTGTGTGCGAGATCATAGAATAAGGAAACTACTTGACCTTCCGAAGTAGGAAATTTATTTACTAACAACTAATGAAGCTGTGCGTTCATAGAAAAGTCGAGCGAAATAATTATGTATTATTTCATTATAGCTTCTTTAAATCCCAATAAACAAGAGTAGCTCTTAGGAATGTTGCTAACTTGCATCATAATGGTTATTAAGCTCATTAATTTATATGAGGAAACAAAGAATTTTAGCCAGTTAATTTTACTGACTACTACTTCTTGAGATCTTTAAATGTATTCTATGCGAAATTTAAACACTGTATTATGTAATTTTAATATATATAAATAAAAACTAAAACAATATTACATTGAATATTTTTAAAGCAAGGAACCCTTAAATAGGCCAGAAGAAGAAATTAGTAAAATTGAATGAGTAAAATCTCGTCTATTTAAAAGAAAAATACTTCCTCATATAAGTCAGTGGGCTATTAAAAAAAGAAAGATAACAATTCAACATCAAAAAAAAAAAAAATAACACACACACACACACACACCTCCTTTCATTAAAGTCTTTTTTCGAAAGCTACCCTGAAACGATGGCCTGTCGTTTGTTGCAACCAGAGTTAAAAGTGAAGGAAAACATGGGGGACGTCATCTCCCACTTCCAAAAATATCTATGGCGTCCCTCCACTTCCTAAAAAAATATAGTGGACAAAGATAGGCACAAGGGATGACATGACGTAATGCGTTCTCCAACCTTTTCAGATTAATTTTTACCCCTGGTTACAACTCGATTTTGATGTTGTTTGACAATATTTTCATTGCGGATTTATCAAATCTTATTACCGTGAAGATTAGCACATACCTGACGAAATATCTAAGAGTTGCCAGGCACTTATTCATATTGATTCACTGTGAATAAGTGGTAAGTATTCTCATCTTCCAGACGAGCGAGATCTCATATAACATCACTGATGAAAAAGAATATTAAGCTCCAAAGAAACAAACACAAAACATTCTAAATTTCACGATAGCTTCCTAAATTGAAATAATTACATTTCCTCTTTTAACGCAGTTCTTATTATTACCTTATTTTATATAAGTTCTATTTTTCTGTTATGTTACGCCATTAAAGAACCGGCTTTTAATATACATAAGGAAATGTACAGATGAATTGAAAACTAGAACCACAATATGCTTACCATTTTCGAAAGTATTACACATAACTTCTTGACTCAAACTGATGTTATGACGTAAATTTCATTCATAAACATCTTTATTGAGCTTTCATTAACTTCTAATTTTCTTTGGTGTTGTTTTAACAAAATACAGGCTATAATCAACGCATACTTTCACATTTTCAGGTTTAATATTCTTAAACTTGCCCTAAATTAAGAAATATTCATATTTAATGTATTTTAGCATGACGATATGCTTTCAAATACATAATTAAAAGTAGTGGTTGCTCCTGAGGGAAGTCACATAGTTAAAAAATTAAAGTTTTCTTGCTTCAAAGTAAGGGGTAAAAGTAATCTAATGGACTTAGAAGATGCAGGCCCGAATGGGAACACTATTGTGGGACTCCCGGTTCCAGAAAAACAAGTAAAGAAATCGCATTAAGACTATATCATCCTGGTATTCATTGAGGTGTCATATCATTTAATAGGCCTATTTTTTCATCGGAAGTTGGAAACGTAAAGAAATAAAGAAACTACTGCAGAATTAACTTTAGAAAATATTGCTTTTAATACAAACTATTTACTCCCTCAAATTCTAGATAGAGGCCAACAGGCTATACGCTCCCTTGTTTGTGTTCATGGATGTACATGTATTACAATATGTTATTGTGAGTATTGCACAAGCCAAGAGTAAGAGCCATCCAACAGTCTGATGATCACTTGGCCGAGGGACCCGCGAGCAGAATGTATTAATTGCATGTATTACTTGCAGAATTTAGTCATAGGATCCACACTGGTTTCCACAGGGGAGCATTATGCTACTAAGACGGCACTGAATAGTAGATTACACTCTAGCGCGGGAGCCGACTGGGAACAATCGGTCCAATCCGCTGAAGTCCGGCCCTGATTGTTGTATACGACAATTAATATAGTAGGGAAGTTTTCTTCTTTTAATTTGAAGCAACAAAAAGTCTTTTAATTTTTATCGGTGTTACTTCTCTTACAAGCCCCCTCCGATTAAAAGTACATTTTAACAAAATTAGAAAATATTTTTCTACTTTTCCTTCTCTATATGTATAAAAGTTATTGCTCTGGAGTTATACACTACCAAAATTTCTCAAAAATCTCTAATTTTTAGTGCTTTGATTAGCACATCCCTGTAGGATAGGCCGGAACTCCTGCAAGTATTACTGGAGCCTATGAGATCATTGACATTGCAATACCCTCTGAAGTACTATTATTTCGTTGTGTTACATTCAAACCGATATAAAGGGATCACAGAAAGTTCCCTTTTACCTTTTGGTTTGGTTTTAGCTTCCGCAGACGTAGCTGTTTTATTATAAAATGGTTTTAACAAACACTTAGAGTCACTGATATCAAATCCTGTTACTTCCTTTACCAAACGTTTAGCAGATTTTCGGGAAACGTTTAGCTCTTGTTATTATAAGTTCTGTAATTTCACGAATGTTGAACACCTGTAATGTCTTCCTAAATTTCTACTTCTAATTTTACTTCTAAAGCTGTCTTCTCACAAAAATATAAATAAATAAAAAAATAAAACCTAAGAATCTGTGTGTTAGTTAAAAACAAGAGATATCTATGCGTAATGTGGGTGTTGGACATAAGCTCACCGGCAAAAAGCTCACCGAAAGTCTCATATTACAGGGATGGACAAAAGCTCACCGATAGCAAACATAAGCTTCCTTGAAGGACTTGTAATAAAATTCACCGAATATTGAAATTCAGGTGTTAGTTACTTCCTAAGCAGAAAATGGAGCTACTATCTTATATGACTCATCTATCAGGTATAAAAAACAATAATAAGGACGTTGTGGAGTTGCGTTGTATTAAACGTGGGCAGACCTTGAGGAACTTGTAATAAAATGCCCTGGATATTAAAATCTAGCTTTTGACTACAATTACAAATAGGCCAAATAACTCGGTAGAAAGTAGAGATACTAATGTCGTAGAGCAGTTATCAGATATCAGAATAAAATAGGGATGTTGCAAGTTTAATGTGTGAAACATGGGCGACAGTAAGCCTAATTTTGGCCCTGGAAATTTTCGAACCAAATTTTTCTTATAAGCCTGACAATTCATCAACTGCATTAAAATAATTTCATGATAAGGCATGAGTACTTACATAATAGAATTTGTTTGCTAACAGGATTGGTGTTTTTTTTTTTTTTTTTTTTCGAAATCATCATACTCAGATATATTTAGGCTTTGCTTCTTAGTGCTGCCGTCGTGCTTACAGACAAACACTCAAACAAGTTTCTTTCTTATTTAATAAAACTTTTTTTTTTTTGTTCATAAGTTGTTTTGATCTTAGTAAATAAGAAAGAGATTCATTTAATGAGTATTGGTCTGCAAGTGTGATGACAGTCTTAAGACTTGAACTCTGCAACACTCTTAATGACGTTAGTCATATAGCCTATTTTCTATTGAGAAACTAGGCCTACTAGTAGTCAAAGCCCAGATTTGAATATCAGGAGCATTTTATTTCAAGTTTCTCAAGGTCCGCCCACGTTTAATACATTAAACCCTGCAACATTTTTATTATTTTATTTTTATATCTGACAACTGATATATAGCATTAATAGCTCTATTTTCTACTGAATTAGGCCTACTGCTAGTCAAAGTCTAGATTTTAATACCTCTTTATACCCATCATATACCCGCGAGCCCAATTAAGGCAAGTGAGCGTGAGCCCGGGTGAGCGCAAGCCTATTGGAGAGAAGTGAGCGCGAGCCCGAGTAAGTGCGAGCCCAGTTGGGAGAAGTGATCGCGAACGCTAGTGATCGCAAGTCCAGTTGAGACAAGTGAGCGCGAGCCCGGTTGAGTGCAAGCCCAATGGACAGAAGTGAGCGCGAGCCCGAGTGAGTGCGAGCCCAGTTGGGAGAAGTGAGCGCGAGCGCGAGTGAGTGCGAGCTCAGTTGGGAGAAGTGATCGCGAGCGCGAGTGAGTGCGAGCCCAGTCGAGAGGCATGAGCGCGAGCCCGAGTGAGTGTGAGCTCAGTCGAGAGAGATGAGCGCGAACCCGAGTGAGTGCGAGCCCAGATAAGATTAGTGAGTGCGAGCGCGAGTGGGCGCGAGCCCAGTTGGGAGAAGTGATCGCGAGCGCTAGTGATCGCGAGTCCAGTTGAGACTGGTGAGCGCGAGCGCGAGTGAGTGCGAGCCCAGTCCAGAGAGATGAGCGCGAGCCCGAGTGAGTGCGAGATCAGTTGAGAGAAGTGATCGCGAGCGCGAGTGAGCGCGAGCCTAGCTGAGACAGGTGAGCGCGAGCCCGAGTGAGCCCAGTGGAAAATGGCCACCTTTGGTTCCCAGTAGTTTATGCAATCTGTGTGAGTCGATCTGCCCTTGTAGCATATAGCTACAGTATGTCGTTTTCTGAATTGATTGTTCGCGTTTTCTGTAGATATTGCTCGTTTTAAAACCACATTGGTGTCATCTTGCGCCATGTGAGCTTTTTATTGGTGGACAAACACCGTGTGCGTAGATTTTCTCGGCGTTTCTCCGTTTCCTCCTACTTTTTTTCTTTCCAGGATTTTAGTCATTTCTCATCATTACCGCCTCCCTTAGCCTTGGTGCATAATCGTGGGACGTTAAACTAGATACTTCATTTCATTTTAAAGCATATTGGTGGTGTTCTTCTTCCAAAACTAAAGAGAAATGAAGTATTAAATATCGGTAATACCGTACACCATAGTGTCGACTACATGGGTAATTGGGTATGGCCTTGGCTCTGAGACTCAAGCATTCGTTGGAAATTTTCAATGTGAGCTCATAAAACCAATATCGAAATAATATTTTCAAGACATTGACAAAAACTTAGTGCATGTGACCGCAAGTTTGATTTCATGGGCGGATGGTTATGCATTTAATAATTGTTTATTAATATAATTTTTAGCCTCCTTAGGTATACAACACATCGAGGATTGAACGATATAACATTATACTACAACAATAAATTTATATTATAAAATTGAAAGTGGCTATTTTTGTGACTTCTAATCTCTTGAGCCAGCCGACAATCTCGATCAAATTTTCAACATAGATGAGGTTTGGACCTGGGAGTGTTTTCCTCATTTCACTTTGACGGTAAAACTTAGGAGAGGGTAAGGGGGAGTTATAAAATAATAAATAAAAATTAATAACTCTTGAACCAAACGACCAATCTCGATCAAATTTTTAACATAGATGAGGTTCAAGCCTGCAATGTTATCTGTCAGTTCACTTTGACGGAGCAATGTAGGGAAGAAAAGGATTGGGAGATGTACAAAAATTAATATAAATAAAAATAAAAATGACTAAGTTTGTGACTTAAAAACTCTTGAACCGATCTCAATTAAATTTTTAACATGTATGAGGTTCGCTCCTGGACAGTTTTTTTTTTTTTTTACTTTGATGGTAGATCCTAGGGGAGGAGGAAGGGAGTGGTATATATATAAGTGTCGTAGATGCGGAATACTTGGACCCAATTTTGCAATAAATTCGTTCTTTGGGCCCGTTTTCACCCACGAAAACTCGAAAGTTATTGTCAAAACCCATATTAAGTTGAACTACAGGCTTTATTGTGCATATCGAGGACAGTTTTAGTTGCATATATTGAAAACAAATTACAAACTATTATTGTAAAAAATGGGTCAAACTAAGACTCGCGTTCGGGATACTTGAACCCACCCCATATTTTCCTACAGAAAAACATTGAAATCTGCTTTGAGACTAAGTAGGACGTAGGTGTTCCAAGAACAACACTTTTTATTTACTGCAAACCACAGAGAGAACATGTTAAGAGGTACTATCAAATATAATGACTGTAATAGCTGATTACGTTTTCTTCTACAGCTTCACGAGCCCTATCTGTATTAGCAGCGAATCTAGTCGTTGCCTGGAGGTGCAGTTTCTAAAATAACTTCACCCAATCTCGACTGAGAAGATTGTCTTAGAAAGCAATGACAGTTCTCCCATGCACGGCTAAATAGGACTTCACAATAAATCTGAAATCAAGTTAATTAACGAGAAATCCGAAATCACAAACTTTATCAAGATGACTAGCGAAGGCTAATTCTTTTTCTTCAGTGAACACTTTCAGATGGCCCGGATTCTGCCTTGACATGTTCTTTAATCTTCTTTCTATGGTGGAACGACTTATCTTGAAGTGAGCTTCTGTTTCTTTTTGCGACATTTTCCTCGACTGAATTGCTGATAAACATTCTTCAAGCTGTTATGAAAAATCAGCATATTTTCGACCTGCAGGCAATCTTTTATATTGATATACCATTTTGTACCGGTATCCTTAAGGAAACAATGAAAAGTTTTTACTTGTGTGGCACGTGACAACAGACCTTTATTTTTCATATATAAAGATAACAAAGGATGGGGTGGGATAAAGATAACAAAAGATGTGGTGGGACAAAATATCCATGTTTTCCAGGTCATATGTACAAACTTGATAAATAATGCAATTACGCACACATCTTATTGTATATGAAAAAGTTTACCATGTCAGTTTCATTAACCGATATGTAACTACTTCTGTGTTTACTTAGCATTGGTTCCACTTCCTTGCAAATAGTGTCCAAACATAAAAGTTTGGCGGTCAATAAATACACTGTTTCCGTCAACGACCTTTTTCCCCAATGCTGCTAAATCGTAGCCTACCACAGAACTAGTTTCAATGTGTGTAAGCCTGCATTTTGATCCTATCTAACGGATCTAACTCTGAACTCACTTATTATTGCATTGCATATGGGACTTTAAACGAATTTTTGGTATGGGTCCAAGTAGCCCCTTAAGGGTCCAAGTAGCCCGCAATTACGGTGCTGTTTTTGTGACTCCATCACTCTTGAACCAGCCAATCGATCTCAATCAAATTTTCAACATAGATGAGGTCCGGAATGTTTTTTTTTTTTTTTTTTTTTTTCTTATCAAATCACTTTGACGGTAGAACTTATGGTAAGAGGAGGGGATGGAAAATGTACAAAAATAAATAAAATTTAATAACTCTTGAACCACCTGACCGAAATTGATCTCATTTTGAACATAGATGAGGATCGGACCTGAGGTGGTTTCTGTCATATCACTTTGACGGTGCAGTATAGGGGAGCAAGAATGAAATACATTTTAAAATGATCGAAAATGACCGATATTGAAATGGAGTCTATAGTTTTAGGGGCCGCTGAGATAAACAGTGGCATTTCCAATGCTATTTAAATCCAAGTTCAGCCCCGTAGTTTGGCGGAGGAAAGAGGAGATAGGCTATATAAAAACAATTGAAAATGACAAATATTATTGTCGAATCCATAATTTTCCAGTTCACTGAGTTGAATACTGACACTTCCGATACCATTTATGACCAAATTCAGGCTCGTAACTTGGGGAGAGGAAGATACATAGTAATGATCAAAAATGACCAAATATTAGTGTCGAATCCATAGTTTTCGACGTCGCAAAAGTGAACAGTGATACTTCCGATCCTGTTTAAATGCAAATTCAGCACGGAAACTTGGGGGAGGAACGAGATATATAAAATTATTGAAAATTACCATTATCAATGTCGAACTCACGGCTTTCGAGGTTATTGAGATGAACAATGACACTTCCGATGCCGTACCTCGCAACATGGGGGAGAAGGAGATATATAAGTTTATTGCAAATGACATATATTAGTGCCGAATCCATAGTTTTAGGCGTCTCTGAGACGAACAGTGACACTTCTGATGCCGTTTAAATTCAAATTCAGCACTGCAACTTGGGGAGGAAGAGGTGTGAGAAATATAAAAATAATCGAAAGTGGCCCATATCAGAGAGCGTTTTACTAATAGTAAAAAGTGAATGACTAACGAAATATATTATTATTATTATTTTAAAGTTTAACCCAACGAAGTGGGTAATTGATGCTAGCAATCCATATTCATAAGTTATACTTCAAATAATTTGGAGTTTGATGCTGTTATTTGGTATTTCCAACAGAGATCAAAAGTATTTATATAAATTAAGTTTACACTTAAGACATAGACAGTTGAATCGTTTTCAGTTTTCACTCAAATTGTTCTAAACTAGTAAGAGGTTTGATTATAATAATTATTATTTTAATTTGTTCTCTCTTTTTTTTAGTCAATATTGATAAATATATCATCTTCAAAATAGCTTTTCTGCAATTATTGGCAGGTTACTTGCTGCAACTGAGAAGCTTCGACGTTCGGTGGTCCTCAACTAGTCTCTTCGTCTTGACGTAACAATTTTCTGTTTTAATACCTTCCTTCAACTATTCGCCTTCGCTCTCTCCCTTTCTTTCCTTCCACAATGCCCTCCAGCACGTCCCTCATAATACAGTCCGTCCTCAGCCAGTATCCTAACCAGTTCCTTTTCCTTCTCTTAACAATATCTAACATTCTTCTTTTTTTTTACCTACTGCTATTTTTTTACACCTTCTCATTCGTTGTCCGTTCAAAACAGCGAATTGTCTCTTTTTTTTCTCCATGCCCTTATATCGAAAGCCTGCAATTTTTTCATCACTTTTGCGTAATGTCAATGTTTCTGCCCCATAGAGTACATATTGGAATCAGTAAAACAAAATCTCAATACTTAATTGGAAGTTTGATTAATACAAGGATTAGCTAATCGTGGTTGAAAAGAAAAATCTGACGCCTTTAAAATGGAAAAATAATTTTGCAATTCATGGTATTCCAATAATCCGTGTCGTCTTGATTGTCTTTCATGCGTCTCAGCGGTAGCCTCCCCAGTTTAGGAACCAGAGGAGTGTTGGATCTGTTAAAAATTATTAAAAAAAGATTACAAAACGTTGTGATTTATCTTATAAGTAGTGAAGCGTGGACACCATTAAATAAAATAAAGGTCATCATCTATGTTGTGCACTATCATCATACTTACACAAAGTTAAACTATATTACATTTAGAAACATACATTGTATTTCCGTTACTATTGGCGCATTGTAGAGTTTATTATCCCTTATATCCATAGTAAAATTTACTTATGAAAAGCTTGAGATTTCTTAAATGCAAGACTTGTAAGACTCTTGCAGGCAAGACCAAGGCCAAGACCAAGACTGGGTGTACAAGACCAAGACCAAGGCCAAGTCTAAGGGTTCCAGTGCAAGACCAAGACCAAGACTGGGTGTGCAAGACTAAGACCACCCCGGTCTTGGTCTTGATCTTGCATTTGCTCATCACTAAACCAAAGCTACTGCTCCTTGCACTGAAGCAAAGAAAAGTCTTTTTGGGAAGAAAAAGAAACAGAAGAATGGAAGAAGACATCCAGAAAAAATAACAAGGAAAAAGAAGAATCTGACGAAGAAGATTTCTGCATTGTGTGCTTGGATGCATTCACCAACAGCCATCTAGGTGAGAATTGGGTCCAGTGCGTGTCTTGCAGAGCATGGACACATGCAGAGTGTAGGTCTGTTCCGATAATCGAGTAATCGATAACAATTCGATAAAATTTCAAAACCGTTTCATCGATAAAGAATTTCAATTCTATCGAATTATCGAACTTTCGAGACTCCCGAAATGTTTGAGACTCTCGAAATGATCGAGACTCCCGAAATGTTCGAGACTCCCGAAATGATCGAGAATCTCGAAATGATCGAGACTCTCGAAATGTTCGGGACTCCCGAAATGTTCTATAAGTGTTCGAGGCACTCGAAATATAGGAAACATTAGACAACTTCGAGACACTCGAACTGTTCGAGAATCTCGAATTGTTTGAAAGCAGCAAATAAAAATATATCTATATGATCGCATTTGTCGAGCCGCTTGAATATTTAGAAAACTTCGGGATTACCGAAGTGTTCGAAAGAAACGATGTATTCGAGGTTATCATAGTTGTATATAATATGCATTACATATATGCAGAGTGTTCATTTTAAAACTTCTCCCCTTAGCAATGTAGTGAAGGAAAAGTTTTTTTTTCTCCACAGATCTGTACAAGGTTTAAGCAGTCTGTCAGAAGAGAGGAAGAGAAAACATGCATCACCTGAATGGAATTGGAATCCAAGACAACATTAGTCTACTAATAGTCACTTTGGCGATTGCGCCAATAACGGGGCAGGCAGAAAAATAATTTTACATATGAGTTCGACAAATACAACTTTGCAATAACTTATCAGATGAAAAAAGTTGTTTGAATAGTTTGGCTGCAAGAAGAAATAATTGGAGAGGTGAAGGAACCGAACTGTTCATCACTACTTTTGATTATACCCGAAACTTCGATAATACTTGAAATGTTGATAATACCCGAAACTTCGATAATACTCGAAATTTCGATAATACCCGAAACTTCGATAATTTCAAATACTCGAACGGTTTCGAGAAACCGATGACAACTCGATAAATTTTCACTCCCGAAGTTCGATAGTTCTTCAGCCTTATCGAACACCCCTAGTAGAGTGCATGGATGATTCGCTATTTTACACATGCCATAACTGTGACTCTGGATTTTCTGAATAGGTCTAATTGCCAGTTGTTCAATGCTCAGTGTCAAACACAATTTGTATGTGTTCTTTTCTTACAAAAAATATAGACCTAGCTATTGCTTGTTCATTCTTTGTGAAAAGTAGAAAATAAACTGCGTTTGTTGACAGTTCAGTTATTTAAATTACATTTTGAAACAAAATTAAGAATTTGCCTACATCACATCCTGTTAAAACTGATGTGGATTGATAATCTTGCAGCTTTCGATATCATCATAACGAAGCTAGATTGAAATAAAGAAGTTTTCATATTTCATAAAGTTGATTCTTTTAAATCTGAATAAAACAGATTTCAAAATTCAAATAAATAGATTAATTCGTTCCAATATATATATATATATATATATATATATATATATATATATATATATATATATATATATTTAGAAAAATCACGTTTGTTACAAATAAATCCAATGTTTGTTTAGCTTTTCTTGCTTACGGTTTTCGAGTGTATATATATTGGCTGTATAAAAAAAAAAAAAAAAACTATGCCAACTAGCCTCACAATACTAAGCAACCAGCCCCTTACCAGAGGACAGTTGGCATTCTCCATTTTAAAAGAAAGAAAAATACATTTCTCGAAAACGGTAAGCAACAAAAACAAAAATTGGATTAACAGAGGGAACCTTGGTCTGTCCATACACGTCTTTTACATTGCATTACAGTGTACTATCTGCTCATAAAAGAAATAAAGAATAAAAATTTCGCCAGTCAGCCCTGGTTTCCCCTAATTGTATTGGCGATCACGACGTTTGAGGCTGTCTCATAATAAAAGTCTATTGTCTTCTCGCTATCGAGACGAGACGAGATGCAAGCAATGTCCCTTGTCGTGAACAAGACTAAAAATATTCTACATTACTATTTATTTATTTATTTATTTATTTATAATAGGTTTCAGATACAGCCAGGAGCGTCATTTCAGATTTTCCTTGGGGGGGGGCAAGACCCCTTGATATAAGTAAAATTTCGCGTTTTTCACTCACTTACTACTATTCTATTGATAAAATCTATATGCATCTCAAACTCAGGGGGGGGCAATTGCCCCTCCCTCCCCCCTAAATGACGCCCCTGGATACAGCACTAGGTCATTTTACACTGAAACATTTTAACAATTATGTAACATAACAATATAATAACAATTTGAAATCAAGATAGTACAGTACAATGGCAACATTAAAAAGATAGTTTATAGATGATCTGAAGGTATGCTCATTTGAAAAAAACGTCTACAGTTTCTGATAACTTATTATATATGCTAACAATTCGGTTTAGAAGGGACCTTTGGACAATATTAACTCTCGCAGCTCGAGTGTAAAAGAGATCACTAGATCGTGTTGTTCTAGCGGGTACGCGAAAATTAATCTGACTTAATAACTTTTCCCATGATATATGGCCATTTACAATTTTATGCAAAAATATTAGGTCAGATATTTTGTTTCTCACTAGGGGAGGTTTGATATTGAGAAATGTTAAAACATCGTTTTTTGGAAGTGTTCGAAGGTGAGGTACTCGGTAGGCTACAATGGCTAAAAAGAAATTAATTACATAATTTATTTTTTTCAGATGAGTAGGGCAGGCCATAGACCAGATAGGAGAACAGTACTCAATAGTGGGAGCAACATATGACTTATAGAATAAACTTAAGGAACTAGGATTTTTTATGTCAGTGAAGCGATAAAGAAGTCCTAGTTTTCTCACAGCAGTACAAGATATTGTGCTTATATGATCTGCAAAAGTAAGCTTACTGTCAATGATAACACCAAGATCTCTGAAAGAGGTGACAGGATTTATGTTCTGATGACCAATTTTGTAGATGTGGTTTATAGGGTCCTTTTTAAGAGAAATCGTAAGAGAAGCACATTTTTCGATGTTTGAATTAAGTTTCCAAGAGTTACACCAGTTGAGAAGAATAGAAGCATCATGTTGAAGCGCAAGAGCACTGTACTGTGATTTAACTTGTGTGTAGAGTTTGCAATCATCAGCAAATAGAAGAATTTTGGTAGAGCTGTTTGTGAGCAAAGAAGGCAAATCGTCCCTCTTGGCTTTCCTTTCCAGTCTAGTCAAGTCATGATTTCAAAACGAGTTAAAACGAGCTGAACCAGCAAGCAATTTATCAAACTCAGCTCGACTCGAAACTTGATTTCAAAAACAGTGACTCGACTCGACACTCGAATAGAATTCGAGTCGAGCTTCGAGTTGAGTCGAGTTTTATCTCGACTCGTGCCCATCCCTCATCGATTAATGTATCTCTCATCCTTGGCATTTATTTTCCCTTCAGTAGCTTCATATAGTGCAGAAATTTGA
Source organism: Thermobia domestica (assembly GCF_964235325.1). Classification (NCBI taxonomy): domain Eukaryota; kingdom Metazoa; phylum Arthropoda; class Insecta; order Zygentoma; family Lepismatidae; genus Thermobia; species Thermobia domestica. Next base: position 294,414,537 of record NC_137459.1, on the reverse strand, counting down.
GAGTCATACACTTGTCGTGACAAAGGTAAGGAAAGGCGAAACAAGCCTTTAGGAGGAAGAAAAGTCTGTTTCATGAGACCTTTAATTAAGAGTTGAGAAAAAAGACTGATAAAATGCTTCCCATGGAGTATTGTACTGTATGGGGAGAAACAGGGACATTACGTAGAAGGGATGAAAAACGACTATAAGCTTTTGAAATGTGGGTGTGGAGACAAGTAGATATAATTAGTTAGATCGAGATGAAAACGGATGAGGTGTTAGAAATGGTGGGAGAGAAAAGAACAGTTTTAGATTTATTTGGAAAAGAAGAGGAATTAGTTGTAACGATGCCTAAGAAAGAACTGTATTATGAGGAACGTGCTGGAGGGTATGGCGGCAGGAAAAAGAGGGAGGGGTGAAGGAGACTACAATTGATGGACGATATAGAAGCAGGGAAATCGTACGTGAAGACGAATATGTTAGCGGAAGACCGAGGGGCATGGAAGCTTCTCAGTTGCGGAAAGTGATCTGCCAATAATGACGGAATACCTCCGATGATCATGATGACCTTCATATGCTGCAGAAATGTGTTTGTTTTGTTTTGAGTTAGCGTCCTTTTCATCAGCAAGGCTATATGAGACGTGGACCTACAGCTTAACGTGGGTCCCGAAACACATGAGCTTCCACCGGCAATCGGACTCAGGTCTCCTACGCGAATGGCGCTTACACTAACCGCTTAGGCACAAGGGAGCTCTGCAGAAATCTGAGTGCCACACAGTTATGATGACAAACTGCCTACCCATAGGTTTGGCACGTTAATAATAATAATAATAATAATAATAATAATAATAATAATAATAATAATAATAATAATAAATTACTACTTAGGGATTTTGTAGACATTATCTAGTTCATCTGTGCGCGTATTTTTAAACGAAACAGAAATGTCGTGCGAAGCGTAGGAAATACCCGTAAGTTGTAGATCCACGTGTCATAGGTCTGTATATTGTAGGTATTGTAATGGGACGTCGGAACTGTATTGAATTATTTAAAAACCAACTACCAGATACACCATGTGTTTGCATGTAGAAGGGTTTTGTACTAAAAGTGCTTGTGTTCGATGCTGAACGTTCTCTAATGTTGTTATAATAGTGCACAATAAGATTACATAACGTTTTGCGCATGCCTCTTTTCAAAGTATCTTACCGTTACTGTCACAGTAACGCAACACGAGAGCGTAGAGCCATATGATAAATAAAATTAAATAATAATAATAAAAAAAGAAAAGCTTCTCGTTGTAAAACTCAACACAGGCTTCTTTCAGTTACCAGCATTTCCCTCTAATTGACATAATTGGTTTTGTTGGAATTGTTCTTTCAACCACGTGAACAATGATGACGTTAGAATAATCTACTTCTTGAGCTTCGGCCAGGTGGTATGGTAGTGAGGTAATTATCAGGGGAGGAACGATTTTACAAGAAACGAACCCTGACAGAACGCTAATTCCATTTCCTCCTCCGCTGCTTGTGACGTGTACAGGTGAGGGGTTTCTCCACCACGTTCAGACGAGGTGACATTCAGCGTTAGCAAGGTAAAGAGTGCGGAACTGGCTTCTTCCTATTGACTTGTTGAGGCTTGCTGCTGGAGTACATTGTTGGCGTCCCCCTCCCATTGGAACTGACAAATCAGCATCAGCAGCAAGGTAAGTAAATAAATCAGGCTGCTGCAATAGAATTAGTTTCTAACATCGGGAGAGGTCGTGCAGAAAGTGAATACAGAGAAACCGGTTTGCAGGTGTCAGAGTCAAGCTTCCTTTCAAAGTGCTCACCCAAACAACTGTTTGTTTTTGTTTCCGGTCCATCAAACTTAAATTTTCTAGACAGTTGAATTACAAGAACGACATCAATTGCCAACTATGAAATGAACCTTGAAACTTATTCTGAATTTGAATAGATACTTTCGTAACATTTACCGGCGTTTTCTTAACGTAAATAATAGATCATAAAATCTATTATTTAACGTTGTTAATCTTGCAGTGATCATAAAGTTTTGAATGAACTGATATGTGATTAGGGAGACATATATCAATGTATTCAACTTAATACACCATATAAAGTTAAGAGGGTATAATGTGCGGAAATATCTCGCTTCATTTGAATTTAATTTGCGAAACATTGCTTCTCGTAAGAATACTGAAAAATGTTAAGCGACTCCAATTTCTGATGTCGAATATTACTTTACTAGAAGTTATAAATATTTTCATTTGCTCAAGTGTAATGAAGTGATGTGTATTGTTTTCACGTTTGCGGATTACAGATTCATCTGGTACTATTTTACTTTTTTTTCCTCACCACATTTGATTAGCATTAGGAATTAGGGAGTAAACGTGGCATACATTGTTCTAGTTTTTATAATTTAGAAAATAAAATCTATTGAACTCAGTGCCTTACAGGAAATGCCCTGAAGTAGTTGTAACGAAAATGAATGGTAGTAAATTAGTTGATTGAATGAGGCGGGAGAAACACGAATCTCACGAGAAAATCCACGGACACGGTGTTTGTCTGCCACAAGACCACGAATCGAACCGGGAACCCTGTACAGCAGGGTGTGAGAGCTCTGCCATTAAGCAATTACGTCTGTGAACTTCATTTACGTTGAAAATATAATGATTTTATGCATTACTAATAATTCTGGCTTCATACTACTGGGGTGTTTATTTATTTATTACATAAATTCACAGCAACCATTATTTTTCAAATTAATAAATGAAAATTGCTGGAATAATGTGACAACTGTAAATAGAAGAATGATTATTGATTCCTTTTCTAAGTACTTAAATGCATGTATTGCGTACTGTTATAATGTGAAAAGTGTCCTATATGTTGTATATAGGTGGTGCAAGCGTGTATGATTTACACATGCAAATTAAGAATATAGTTACACATACGGTTGTAGTGTGCACACAAACATTGAATTATAATGAGTTTTTATTAGAGAAGGATCTTTAATTTATTTTCCGACGTTTTTTTGAGGGGGGGGTCATATAGTGTCTCAGTAAATGTGTTTACTTTCCCTTAACGCCATGCCACTACTTAAATCATAGGATTATTGATTAATTGATTGTTGGGGATGAATATCTTTCCTCCAATGATGCCACATGAGACATCGGCATGTAGTTTAACATGAACTGGCATCGAAATAATGCGATTATAGCCTATGCAACTTAAATATGTGAGCCACGGGAATCATTTATCATAGGAAATCAGAATAAAATTTGTATCAATATAAATATTACACTACTGTTGGAAGCTTAGAAATGTATTTAAGATGATGATGATGATGATGATTATTATTATTATTATTATTATTATTATTATTATTATTATTATTATTATTATTATTTGTCATCTGTGCTATCCTACTACCATATTGAATTGTAATGTTGTCGACATTCCTCTTATTTTCAATATTTTACTTGAATATGAAAAGTAAAGCCAAACTGACGCTATGACACATGGAACCTGAAGGTTGAATGCCACATTTACAGAGGCTCTCCATTGACTTCTGTCTTTAACCAATTGGATCCACTTTCTGCTTTATGTTCCTATTACTGTGACATACATATTAATATTGTCCTCACTTCCTCGCCAAATTCTTCCTAATGTTTTTTTTTTTTTCACTAGGTCTCCAGTAAAAATTTTGAAAACCTTATTCATTTCTTTCATTCTAGCTACATAGCATGTCCACCTGAGCCTCCTAGGCTTGTTGACTCCAACCATATTAGGGAATAATATAAATTATGCGCTTCCTCTTTATAAGTTTCTGTCATTCCCCATTCCCACCCCCATTGGTTCCTCATACTCGTCTCATGATTTTGTTTTCACATACTTCAGTCTGTGTTCTTCTCTAAAAGTAAGTGTTCATGGTTTGCAACCATACGGTACAACAGCATAATTCGGTTGGGTATGTAAAGTAACTCCAGAAACTTTATTTAGAGGTAAATAAAATTTGAAGTTTATTAGTCTATGTATGATCACACAGTTCAAGTAAATAATATAGTCAATGATTGCATTATTCTGCTGTATTATAGACTTCAACGATGTTTCGTATATATACATATATATATATATATATATATATATATGAATTTATTAAACAGAAAATGTAATCGTCTTGTTACATACCATGTTATGCACAAAATTGTTACGTGGCACCTCACTTAACTCATATATTTTTCTAAATTAATGATGAAAAGATATGATCTAAATCTAATTCGTTATCATATATTATTCATTGCCGACGCTGATAGACTTATACACACAATTAATTACTACAAGGGAAAAGACAAATAAATAAATCAACTACAGGCAAGTTAGGGAAGATGTAGGTTACATGAGTACTAATGTAATTACTACTAATAATTACCTTAAGATCGAATTATATCTTAATTGCACATTATTAACGACTCTAGTATAGTCTGAAATCAGGAGTTCATTCTGAATCGCAACTGTTTTCTTGTTCTATGTAAGGCAAAATGGGTTATATCGTGTCTGGTTTTAAATTCCTCATAAAACTTGACACACAGGATTAATGTAAAGAAGAAAAGTTTTTTTTTCTTTTTTGTTTTTCCAGAAGATGGAATAGATCCATTAAAATAAAATAGCATTTCTAGTTTAACACCCCACCATTATGTACCGACGCTAAAGGAGACAATGATGAGAATGAATGAAATCATGAAATGAAGAAAGCAGGTGTGTCATTTAGGGAGAGCAAGAGGGGTAATTGCCCCCCCCAAGAGTTTGAGGAATGCATATACTTAAAGGGATTGTCTACTAATATATTAGTACAAAACGTGAAAGTCGTATGTCGGTAGTGCTCCCCCCTCAAGTGAAGTCTGAAATGACGTTCCTGGAAGAAAGTGGGAGGAAATTGGATAACTCCGAGAAAACATACTTGCATGGTGTTTTTTCACCACAAATCCCACTTATCCCAAGCTGGAATCGACCAAGGACCCCAACCATCAAAGGTCAGTGTTCTACCACTAAATCACCGCGGATCCCAAATAGGTCCATTGTAGTTTTGTGGTGGTTTCAACGGTAGGTTCCTCCAGTGAATTTTCCTCTTCAGTGAAAACTGATAGCTTCAAGCTGTGAGCAATTTCAAGATCAGTCGTGTAAAACATTTTCCTGGGCGTTTTCTTATCATGACACCATTTTATGTCTACTACTTTACCTTATCCCATTTTTATTCTTCATTCTAAGTTGTCTTGGACTTTTGAGTAAAGAAGAAAACTATTTAAAATTTCCCTCTTCATTTTGGTTTTAAAACTATTTAAAATAAAAATTTGTACGATGCACTAACTGTAACAATATATGTGGTTGTACAATTGGCTTTCTGAATTTATTTTTAATCGTCTCAATTTGACTATGATCGACATTGCATTCCATGTAAGTATGACCTGGAAGGAGAAATTTGTGGTCTAATGTTTCTGAGTGTGACTTTTAAATTGCTGTCATACACATGAATGGAATGTGGCTCTCTTTGTTCTGATTTGTCCATTATCAGAATACATTGTAACAGATTTTATTAATGGATTTAGTTCTACAATACATTTGTACAAGCATGATTTAATGCCATTGGCACCCTTTCCAACCATACCTTCAAGCCACGTGAAAAATTGTGCTTTGTTCTTATCAAAATCATAAATGCTGGTGCTGAAAGTCCAAAGTTGACATTTATTAAAAGAATAATCATTAATAATAATAATAATTTAATTTAATTTAGCAACATATTTAAAGTGCTAATAACAGCTTTAGCCAAGTATAGCATTGTACAAAGTAATTAAATATGTGTGCATAATAGGATTAAAGGCTTAAAATTCAAGGTATACCATATAAGAGTACAATTGTGATATTCCACAGTTTAAAACAGTCATATAAAGTAAGACTACTAAAATACCCCTAATCTTGCTTAGTTTGTCTAATAATAAAATATACTTAGAATCATGTCTGACTTGTTACAACAGGATACAACATTATGAAAGTACTAAAAACCTAATACAAGCCTAATTTCTAAGAGTCTAGTCTTCTGTTATTATAAATAATAAGCAAGGTACTTAATATAATAATAATAATAATAATAATAATAATAATAAAGCCACTGAACTGGTAGCGACTGGTGTCAGATACAATTGTCAGCTGCACGTGGTAACAGAGATATTAACACATAGCAGTGGAACCATATGCAATTCGCAATATAAAATTCTTCCCGTAATGATTAAAACGTGAATAGAAAGATACTGTACCATCAGATTTGAAGGAACATAAATCTCTTTATATACCAAAATCGACGAAGTCGATAGTTACTCGTGATACACAGTAAAGTTCCTTCATAACCAGGAAGTATATGAGATACTTCTCTATACGTACCGGTGCTGAAGAATATTCATTTTCTTCCTAGGTAGATAACTCAGTTTTTACAATTTCGGAGGTGCCACTCTTTATACATCCACACTGAGAAAAATCCGTTCTCCGGACAGCGGTATATTGTACAGTCCGCAGCAAGAAACCTGCAACATGACCATGTAAGTTTATTGTGAAACGACGAAGTCTTTTGCTCCAAAATAAGTGTACAGGGCGCCGAGGTTTCTCCTGGCGTGATTCGTGCCACATAGACGTTGTGTTGATTCCCTGCGCTGTTAGGTGTAGTTTCAGAACAAATTTATATGCTCATGTTGCAGGTTTTTGCTGCGGACTGTACAAATATACGGAATCCTCATGCTTACTACATAAATCAGTAAGGAAAAACGTTGTCCGTATGATACATAGGCACTGTCCTTAGATGTTACATCATGCCGTTGCAGGATATCTGATATCTAACAGTCTTCCTTATATTACATACATGTAAGTATGTTACTTCCGTCAGCTATATGTTATATATGTCCATTTGCATGTGAGATCCTGACCGTCTATATTGTTTCATACGGAAAATACGTACAAATGGAACATTCATACAGAAAGTATTATAAAACACGCGTTTCCAGTTATACGCTTGCTGTACGTTAAGTAAAAAAAAAAAAAAAAAAAAAAAAAACCTACAGGATTTACAAATGTAACATACTATTTTACGTACGCCATATACATTTTTCCCCAGTGCACCCGAGAGTTATATTTTAAGCTTCAAATTCTTCGACAGAAATCGCGAAGACAATAGCATTTGCATTGACTAATAACACAAATTCCCTACCTTGAGTTGACATTTCATTTCTCCGTGGGTATGCCTTTGATCCTAGATATTTGAAAGTGTCCACTTTGTCAAAAGTATTGCTATTTTAACATATTCATAGTTCTCAGTATTACAGTCACGGCGAAGTTCCATATTTTCGTTTTCTTTCGCATTTACTTCTATATTTGTTCCTGTAGGTCGGCGTTTCCCAACCGGTGTGCCGCGGCAAACTATTGTGCCTCGAATGGGCCGCTGGTGTACCGTGAGGAGATCGAAACACAATTATTAATTCTGTGGCAACTAAATTTGAAGAGATAGGAAAAATGTATATTTGTATTTCAGATTACTATGAACCTCTACAATGAAAAAAAAATACTGTAATTGTAATATATTATTGTACTTACATTACTGTGTGAGGAAACCTTTTGCGCGTTCTGTCCTACGGTAAGCAGAATAAAATGTCCAGGAAGAAAGTGAATTTGTTGATGTGAGGAATGACCTAGGTTTGAAGCTCCAGCACTCACAGCAAGACATGGCATCATTCTGGATTTCTCTCTGGAGAAAATATCCAGCCATTTCTATACAGACTGTGAAAGTTCTCATTCAGTTTTCAAAATCCTACTTAAGTGAAGCAGGATTTTCTGCAATGAACACAACCAAGTGTAAGAACAGGTCACAACTGTTAACTCCGGGACACGATATGAGGCTGTGTTTATCAACTATCCGTCGCACATTAATTTTGCTTCGTGCACCAACTTGTTTTACTGATTTTCGAAAATTTGTAACTTTCATATATTAGTATTAAAGAATTGCAGCCTTCATAGATATTATTGAAAAATTGTTACATTACTAATATTATTGAACAATTCTAACCTTCATATATTATTTAAAAATTGTAACGTATAGTAACCATGTTAATAAATTATAAGTTTCACACTGTGTTACTTTTCTGTATATTTCTGTTGAAAAAAGTATTTGTTATCATTGTTATGACCATTAAGGCTTCTTTATTGTCGCAGACTATTTCGTAACTTGAAATTTTAAAATATCATTCAATCCTTTCGACAAAGCAAACATGCGTACAGATTACCTACGTTTGTGTCTTAAAAGTACAAGAGATTTGTTTGTTCGTTCGCTATTTAGTGATCTTCCTTCGTAATGAAAGGTTAGATACAGTTTTCGAAAAAAAAGTGTATTTTTTAAAAACCTGAGTCCTATTGTTTCATTGCAATTGTTTTCTATTTTTAAATTAGAATGAAAAGTAAGCATAATGATTTACCATGAGGGGAAAAACAGTGATCAAGCTTTCTTCTTTGTGTGAAGGAAATCAGTAATCACAGAAAAATACACAATATTTTATAGTTAATAATAATAATAATAATAATAATAATAATAATAATAATAATAATAATAATAATAATAATACAATCTATGTGTGTGCCGCGAAAATTCATGTTACACTCGTAGTGTGCCGCAAGTTGAAAAAGGTTGGGAAACTCTGCTGTAGGTGTTTAAAAAAGCCCTACAATTTCTTTCTATTGTACTCTTGTATTCATATCATCTATTAGATTGGTATCATAAGTGTAAGCCATAACCTGGTGAGTGAATTCAGCTCTAGGATTTGATTACTATCTTTACTTTTCTTTATAATGTTCCAGATCAAAATTAAACAATAATGGCAACAAGGCATCCGCCTATTTAAGCTCATTCTCGACGTGATAGTTCCCTGGTGTGTATCTGTCTACTGGGATTTTACTTTGTGTTTCATTTAAACACATCTTAATTAATCTATCTTTTTTGGTATACCGAATTCGGTAATGATGTACACCTTGTCTCAAAAAGGTTGAGCGCATTCTTTATTGCTGTTTCGAGGCAAAAATTTTCTAAGTCCAACTTCGGGTATCTTCGGGAAAAAGTAAACCAGGTTCGAACCTCGAAGCCAACCTTTGCAATCGGGAAAAATCTTGCAGATGTGTTTTTCTTCTTTTAAATATAATAAGACTTGTTACCAATTATATATAAAAAAGCAACATTGATTGAAATACTTAATGATACAATATTTCGAAACTGTATTAATGCCAGCACATGTTTGTTTGTCATTTTGCTCTCCATACTGAATGGAATATTTAGATACGTAAACGAATCTTTCCATTTGTAAAAGAATGGTGAAAGTTAAGACATAAAACATTATTCTCTCCTGAGTACTAAAATAAGAGTCAAAGTAGAACAAAAACAGCGTTTGCAGTGGATATGAATGTAATTATTATCTTAAATACCGTTATATATCGCTAGAAGTACTATTCGTGGAGCGCTTGTGTTAGCTCAGTGGTACGCCGTTGGATTTCAAATCGTAAGGTCGAGGGTTCGCTTCCCATCTGAGTCAATGTTTTTTTTATGAAATTCTATTTTCCGCAATGCATGAAAAATTATATAAAATAATTACATTAAAATACGTCAGTTGTATATATATAACATACAATCATTGCAGAACAAAGTGATTATTATGTTTAAAATATAACAGGTGATCACAGTACGTTGGTATTCTATGATAAATGTGAATGTTAAATACAAATTAAGAAAATAATATCATTGCAATGAATAAATTATGTAGTGTATTTATTTGGAGCTATTTGTCATCGGAAGTTACTTCTGAATTTTCTCATTACAGCAAGTGATTTACGCTTTCTGAAAGGTAAAGAGACTATTCAGGTATAAACATAAATTATTATACAAACTCCAATCTTCGTTACAGACACAAAACTCCCGATCCCCAAAACTATGTAAACAGGAAATTTACGAACACGAAGTCATGTCTAAGAGACTTATTTATACTCGAGAAAGAAAGCAGAATAGGATTTCTTTCCAAAGGATTTCAGTTCAATAATCTGCAAGGCTTTTGTATATGGATGTGGTCCCTTTCTCTCCGCCAATATATATAAAGTAAAAGCGACCGATATTAGTGTCGAATCCATAGTTCTCGTTGTTGCAGAAATTAATAATTACAACTCCGAAAGCGTTAAAGTCCAAATTTAACTCTCATCGTAAAGCTCCTTTGTGGTTAAGCGTATAGCGTACACGCTTTCGGTGTGGGAGACCCAGATTCGGCCCCCAGCGAGAGCTCATGTAGTTCGCGTTAATTAGTAGGTCTACGTCTCATATAGCCTCACTGCTGACGGGACGTTAAACTCAAAATCAATTCAATTGGTTCAAAACCCATTATTATGGCGGGCGATAAAGGATGAAAAATAAAATGTCTCAAGTGTCTGAAATCCATAGTTTGAGTTCGTGACACTGTTACAAACACAATGTCATTTAATGCCACGTTTTGGTATGAGCGACTATGCCTCCTGGATTTTGAATTTACAGGAGCAACATCAAAAGCATTGCTCACACAGCTCTAAATGTTTTGATGTATGTATACGTGTATATTCCAGCGAAACTCCGGAATGTCTGGAGCAACTTTTACCTAACATGGGAGACATATTACTTTCAATCTAAGGAAAAAAATATTGTGGAATTCAGATACCTCAAGGGATTGAAGTTGGGAAGAGTGGCATGTAAAAATAATGTAAAATGACTGATTGTAGAGTGTTATCCATTGTTTTCTCGGTCGTTGAGATGAGTAGTGAGGCACTCAATGGCATTATATCCAAATTCATCCCCATCTTTACAGGATGAGGGGCTTGGAGATATGATTAATAAAATGAAAACACATGAAAATTTTCATTCACAACATGAAAATTTTAGATGTCATGTTAGCAGTTATTACAGCAACATACTTCACACTACAACTTTTCCCTCACTCCTGTTGTTCGGCCATGTTGTTTTCAGGCGTTTACGTTTTTTCTGAATATCTCAGCATTATTTGTTCTATCAAAATGAAAATTGCGGAATAAATCTCTATTTCAAATTTCCTTTAGAAATAAGAAGCTACTGAGTCATAATGTTATACTGAGTCATAATGTGTTATGTTTTACTCTTCTAATAGAAACAAACCCTTGACCCCCAAGCGTTACCGGACCAAATGTTCTTTGGACGAAATGTGCTTTGAACTAAACATCCCTGGACGAAATGTCCTTTGGACCAATTCTCCTTTGGACGAAATGTCCTTTGGACCAATTGTATTTTGGACGAAATGTCATTTGGACGAATTGTCCTTTGGACCAAATGTCTTTGGATTAAATGTCTCTGGACGAAATGTTCTTTGGACGAAATATCTTTGGACTAAAAGGGTGGCCACCGGGTGGGCCAGTGTGAGTCACGGTGAGTGGTGTTTCGCAGTAGGTCACGTCCTTTTGACCCAGGATCCACTGATCCACTCACAAATCTTGACCCATTTCACCCACTTACCAACCGACCCACTGACCCACTCCATCTTTGATTTTAACATGTCTTGTTTCATTTAAAAGACGAAACATACATCCACATAATTTTTTCATCGATTGCGAAGGTTGGCTTAATATCATAATTGTAATGGTAATTTGTTCTTAAGGTGAGAAATTGATATGATTAAAAAGCCCATCTAGACGTGGGTACAAATTACCTTCCAAAGTTATTAGAAACGCTTTCTCACCCCGAAAACTATGAATTCGACAAATATTTAAGTAATTTTTGAGATTTTATTTTTAGCTCTCCCAGGCCATCATCCTGTGAAGATGGGGATGAATTTGGATGTAACCTCCATTTGGAGCATCACTATCCATCTCAACGACCGAGAAAATTATGGATAAAACACTAAGATCAGTCGTTTTACATTATTTTTACATGTCACACCTCCCAACTTCCATAACTTCATACTACTACAATATTTTCTTCTTTGATTGAAAGTAATATGTCCCCCAAGTTTGGTAAAGGTTGTCCCAGACATTCCAGAACTACGCTCTCCTTATTAGATGTGCTGGGGGATCTTACTCTTACTGGAAGTTGAACTTAAACTTAAAGGTCATCAGAGCTGCTCCCAATGAACTTGGCGTCCACGAAAGATATGGGTTGTATACTAACATTGGTTATTTTCAATTATTTCTACATGTCAAATTTCACAAACTCCTTCATTGTGTTAATGAGGGCTTAACTTACATGGCATCTGAAGTTCCAATCTTTACCTAAGAGACCCCCAAAATTATAGATTCGACACTACTGTAGGTCTTTTTTTATAATTTTGATGTCAGTCCCTTTCATTCCTCCTAGGACAGCAAACGGATACTGCCACTGCTAGGACTAAATTTGGTCTTAAATGGCATTAAAATTTCTACCAATTAATTCAGCGAACAGTGCTGCATTTAGAAGCTCGGCATCCCTACGCACTTTTGCTCTCGGCGCCCCCAATAACTACACATTTCTCCGTCCCTTGATCCCTAACTTACAAATAAAACTTAATTCGAATATGCTTAATTAGTGAATTTATTGCAGTTAAATACCACTCACTAGATGCTACAGCTACAATTACGTAACAAAAAATAAATGGGAAACATGTTCTGAATTATTTTCAGATTTCTTACGCTATCATTAAATATATTAGAATAGTAAAAGAGGGCTGCTCATGAAATAGTATATTTGCTCTCGATTTTTTTTAACTTTTTCATACGAAAAAAAATTAAAATTTTAAACTTTGCGCTCTTCAAATATGTTGCCCTCTAGGCACGGGCCTAGTTGGACTAATGGGAAATGCGGCACTGAAAACTTACGCTTCGACTCTAATATTGGTTGATTTCGATATTTTTTTGTCGCTATGTAACCACCCTGGGTGCTAATGGGAGCTTAATTGGACTTGAATTGAAAGTAGAACTGTTTACCTAAGCTACCACGAAACTATGGATTCGATACTAATATCGATCCTTTTCTAGCATTTTTGGTATATATCCCGACAGTACTCTTTTCCAGATTGTAAGAAATATGGTTAAAATTGCTCTAGACATATCAGAATTATGTCGAAACACACACATACATACACTTTCATATATATAAATACAGAGTGAGCGAGCGAGAAAGTGAGAGAGAGCGACCAAAGGCATCACCACTTCCACATTGCAAAAGCATATATCAGGTATTGAATTGAAAATCTATGTAAAGACCTTCTGCTGTGGCATGCTTCATAAGGACAATTCCAGTCTGCTCACGTGACCTTTGGGGTTCATGAATTTCTTGCGAGCGTTCCGACTTTGGATTCTCTGTTTATACCCTCTTTTTATGCCTGGGATAATTTTTCAAGAATATCAATGACATGCTGTAATACGAATGTTCAGAAGTAACCCCTATATGACAAATAGCTGCAAATAAATACACTACATAATTTATTTATTGAGATGATATTATTTTCTTAATTTGTATTTAACATTCACATTTATCATAGAATACCAACGTACTGTGAACACCTGTTATATTTTAAACATAATAGTCACTCTGTTCTGCAATGATTATATGTTATATATATACAACTGACGTATTTTAATGTAATTATTTTATATAATTTTTCATGCATTGCGGAAAATAGAATTTCATAAAAAAACATTGACTCAGATGCGAAGCGAACCCTCGACCTTACGATTTGAAATCCAACGGCGTACCACTGAGCTAACACAAGCGCTCCACGAATAGTACTTCTAGAGATATATAACGGTATTTAAGATAATAATTACATTCATATCCACTGCAAACGCTGTTTTTGTTCTACTTTGACTCTTATTTTAGTACTCAGGAGAGAATAATGTTCTGTGTTAACTTTCACCATTCTTTTACATATGGAAAGATTCGTTTACGTATCTAAATATTCCATTAAGTATGGAGAGCAAAATGACAAACAAGCATATGCTGGCATTAATACAGTTTCGAAATATTGTATCATTAAGTATTTCAATCAATGTTGCTTTTTTATATATAATTGGTAACAAGTCTTATTATATTTAAAAGAAGAAAAACACATCTGCAAGATTTTTCCCGATTGCAAAGGTTGGCTTCGAGGTTCGAACCTGGTTTACTTTTTCCCGAAGATACCCGAAGTTGGACTTAGAAAATTTTTGCCTCGAAACAGCAATAAAGAATGCGCTCAACCTTTTTGAGACAAGGTGTACAATGTTTCCCTCCTTAACGAGTCGTAGGCCTTTCTGAAATCAATAAATAACTTATGCGCCAGTGCTAAGAGGAAGCGTAAAATTACCGATCTGCACCGCTTTCTTTCCTTCTCACCTAATTTCTTGAAATCCTACCAGGTTCATTCAATATTTTTCTAACTAATTACGAATTTTAAAGCGCCTGGCCTATAAAGACCTTTTATATGTTGTGTTTCAAATCTAATATCCCTCATATTTTGTTGAGGTTGTGCAAAGTTATCAGTCCTAATCCGAGGCTTCTGTGAACATTTAAGAACTTTTTTTACGGATGGGGTTGTCAGCCTCACGCCTAACCTCCAAGCTGGAGGACCACGCTTTGCCGTCTATCCGTAACTGCTTATTCAATATATTTGCAGCTAAGTTCCATATCGAAAGGCTTTATCGATCCTCAATCTGAGGACATCCCACGTTAATTAAAAGTGAACATGTGATTCAATATTTACCTGCGAGTAATTAAGTATACGTAAAGTTTTTTGTTATAAAATAAATAAAGTCGTTGGTAATATGAACACAATACTAAAGTACATAAAATTGAATCATGCCATTAGTAAAAAAAATTATTCACAAAGAGTAAAAGGTTAATATTTAATACAGTGAATGTGTTCTCTTCCTGGGATTCTTTTCGTACCAGAGTTGAAAGGACAGCAATGCGAATAGTGAATATAGAAAGCAGGGTCTAAGTATTGTACTTTACTCCTAGGTGCAAATCTGTCACATAAAGTTTCTAGGCCAGATCAAAATAAAGTTAATTCTGAGAATAGTTTGCAGTCAATTTGTTCACTCCAGTTCTACATATAGCCTTTTGAACCATAAGAAATAAACTCGTAACTCTACTCTTGTACCGACTAAGTGACCCCATTAGTTACGTCGGCAAATGGCTAGAACATGCTTTCGAGAGAATTTCCTGGTTAATGGTTTAAAATATTGTGATGGAAATCTGTATAATTTCGTGTTTTTCATTGAGCGTTATTGGTTTAACGAGACAGGTTAATTCCCAGTTGTATTTGTTTGTTTGTTTGACAGCCACCAAGCTTATGGATTTTCAGAGCATTATTTCTTTTTATTTTCTCATTCCACCAATTATCATTTTTTTCATTATTTGCTTGACTTTATCGCTCGTCTCCTTTAATGTATGAAACGTAATGTAATACAAAATAACATTCTATTTCCTAATGACACATTTTTTTCTAAATGAAGTCAGAAAAGTAGTCACTTGGAATTTCTCTAAGTGACATATGTATTATCGGTGCAGCCTCTAAAGGGCATCAAATATTTTATTACAAGCACTTTATTTGATAAATGGAATTGCAAAATTTCATTTGCTTCGAATTAAGTCGTGTGTATTAATAAATTCATGGACAACTAAGCTCATTAAAGTTTAATTTATTTGATTTACTTTTTCATTATTTTATTATGTCAAAGTAACGAAATCTGAAATAGCTGCTCTAGTACAATTTCATATCTAATATTATTACGTTCAATATGTCTAGAAAACTTACTAACTAACTGTCTCTGTGGCCTATACAACTCGAAGTCTCAATGCCACGAAAGCTCTCCATTGACTTCTGTACTTAGCAAGCTGGATCCAGTTTCTACTTTGTATTCCTTTTTCTGCAAGATTCACCTTACTATTGTCCCCCTTTTTGCGCCAGGTTTTCTTTAATGGTCGTTTTCCGATCGGATTTCCTTACGACTTACCACAAACATATTACATATTTGTAGCTACTCGATCCATAAATGTTCATTTTGAATCACAATTGCTCATATAATTTCTTACCTTTACGTATTTTTTTTTTTTTTTTTTTTTTTTTAAGAAATCCCTTCCGCCACCATTGATTCTGAAATGTACATTTTATTTCTCTATTTATTTATTTTATATTTTATTACCTTTTGCACAGAGCAGCTTACAAGACACGGAAATATCACCTTAGCTGCATGGTAGTAGCTCTGGGAATATTTAGACCCAAACTTTATTTCTCCACGATGTTTAAACCTTCTATAGCTCTTGAAGGAAGCTATGTTCAAACATTATTTACTAAATATCTTTGTTACATCCTAACTGTACATAAAATTAGATGAACTGACATAAATTAAAGGGGTACTTCCGGTTGACGTGAAAAGCTGAAACTTGACATGATAGTAGTTTTTCGGAAGTAACCCACAGGAAAATTACTAAAAGTGAACATTTTTAATTTTTGCGTTGTCTGAAGCGGAGATAAAGAAATTAACCATTATATTTAAATGGGCCTTTCTTTGGACCTATAATCTCATATTTTAGATATTGGAATGAGAATAAAAATTTGAAATTTGGTATGCTTGTACGTTTTCGTTAGCATTGCCTAAGAGGATCAGTAAAAGTACAAATTTGTAACTTTAGAGTGGTTTTATGGAAAACTGAAAAATCTTCCCCGTGTTATTTATATGGGACGTCTTCTACACCCCAAAATGTTTAGGTACTTCCGGCAGAATTAGAATGACATTTTGCATGATTGTAGCCTTCCAGGACTAATCAACAGAAAAATTGCCAAAAGTGAATATTGTTAGTTTTTAAGGGGTCTAAAGTGGGAATGAAGAAATGCCCACGCTATTTAAAGAGCGCTTTTTTTTGGGGGGGTGGGGGTACAAAATAGGTGTTAGGATAGGTGAGTCAATTTGAAATTCGGTAGAATTGCGGATTTAGGGGTGTGAGGCCGTAGGCCGAGCAAAGGTTGGTGTGTGGGGGCGAAGCCCCCACCGTGGGCAAAGTCAACAAATATAAAGAGCAAATGCACGAAATTCACTGTTGATGCAAAGGCTGATACATAAGAGATGCGAGCTAACGCGGGGGTCTGGGAGCGGAGCCCCATCTAGACAAAGGCTAATTCTTAATAAAAGCGAGAATGCTTAAAACTCGAAAGTTCTGAGCATAATTCTTACAAAGCATGTCTTTACCAGAAGTAGGGCCTAAGTAAATTCTTGATAACATTTCATAATTTATATTTTAATATGGTTAAAGAGTTAATATGCAGTGTTAAAGTTGATATGTTCACTTTAATGAAATATGTTATCATTTCACTTATTTTTAAGAAATAACACTGCCACGTGTACATCACTTGAGGGAGTTGTTCGCATGGTTTGTCCTTTTCACAATATGGAACCGGAAATGGTAGTATATTTCTACCTCTTGCGGTTTTAATAGGAAAATAGGAAATATTCTTGAGACGCTTAATTGATTTCTGGGAACCACTTATCACTATATAGTACTGTTTTTGCTCTATAGTGGTCACCATTAAAACTGTTATACTGCTTGATATCCGTTACTTATGCTTTGAATAGAGGGTTAAAATTATATATATATTCTTAGGTCGGTAAATCGATTTAGAAAAAAAAAAACTTCTCGCTATCTCTTATTGCTTTTGCTTTATGTATATCAATATTGAGATCAGAAGCTTTGGTGACTTTGTATCGCTTCCGATTTTAGTAGAGAGTAGAAGATGTAGATGAAGTGGCTTCTTGTGATGTTTAATCAATTGCTGGAAACCTCTTCTCGTTATATGTTACCAATCTTACTCTGTGAGAACAATGCAAAACTGGAAGTGGTTGATTTATACCAGTTCTGGTTTGAATATCACCTTCACCAACGAAATGTATTTCCAACTTTAAACCCTTTACATCCTGGCCAAAATTAATTGTGACACATTCAATAGTTTTTGGATTATTTTGTCTCTCGGATGGACACACTATCAGACATGGTAAATGTATCAAGTTTTGGCAAAGCTAACTCCGTAAACAGTAATTTGTTACGTTGGCTTAGTGGTTGTCAATTTAGTATAGTCGAAAGTTTCAAAGCATTAGACTGATTTTTGGGAGCTGAAACCCGTCGTAGGTTCGAGAACCATTCAAGAGTATAGGTGTTGTTAACTATCCTCGATGTTTCTGTGTCCATGTTATTCCTGTCAAGTCTGGTTGTAGAATTCAAAGTGTAAGAAAGTGTTAAATATGAAACTGAAATATGTTTGGACGTTAAGTATATATACAACGGAGATAGTGCTTATCTGTATAATGGAAGTTTCGTGTTCGAACGAACGTTTCTTGTATACGTATATAGTAGGGTTTTGATGTACATAAATACAGATTGATTTTTACATATTTTTCTTTAACTCACAATGGCTCAGCCGAGAGATCAAATCTTGCAATCTTAGTGTAACTCATTTAGCGATGTCATAGAGTGATGAAATTTGGCAAAGAGACATAAATCAGGTTACTTTTAACTAAGGGCAATTTTTAGTTGGACCGTACGGAGATGGACCATAATATATTATTATACAAAAATAAAAGTGATCTTGTTTCGGACCAAATCATCGGAAAACGGCTGAACCGGATGAAATTGTTTCTTTCGTGGACTTTTATCCTGTTTCTTTGATTAAAATGCATATTCTACGGCGTGAGCGGAGTTATAATTCATGCAAAAAATTTAGTATCTCACGAACCATTCATGCTAGGAACATCAAACTCGGTATATAAACTCATTAAAAATAAACAGAAATGTGTCGCGGTGTTTTTGAAAATTCTAATTTTAAGGGTAAGAAGGGGTGATATACAATCAATTTGTAAAATATGGAACATTCATGCAATAATACAGAGTTACATTTTATTATTATACATGCATGCTTTCCTTTTTAGTTACGCACAAATAGATAATTTAAGGTAATTGCCTTGACAATATATACAGATGGTGATCAGAAAAATGGAAACACCTGTAGTTGGCAACACGTCAGATATATGGGTTGGCAGTGGTGTCGTGGTGCCCGCAGCGCCGGACCGCTGGTGGTGGTGTGTAGGTCGGTCGCCATACTACGTCAGGCGCAGTGGAACAGCAGTGTCCAGTGGCTGCAGCAGACGGAGGTAGTGTAAAATGGAAGACCTCTCAGATTTTCAAAGAGGGCAAATTGTTGGTGCGCGGTTATGTGGAGTGAGTGTGACGGCAGTGGCTACTGTGTTAGGTGTGTCGCGTGGGACAGTATAGAAGGTGATGATGGCCTACACAACACACGGGAAAACCACATCGGGGAAGCGGAACAGTGGGTGGAAGAAAATCATGAGTCACGCCGGGTATTAAAGCGCATTGTCACGCAGAACCGTCGTGCCACTGCGGAGCAAGTGACGGAGGAACTCAATCAGTACCTCCCCCACCCTGTTTCGACAATCACAGTCCGCCGCGAATTACATGACATGAACTTACGGGGTCGTGTTGCACGGGCCAAACCGCTCATCAGGGATCATAACGCTTTCGCACGCCGCAAATGGTGTCGCGACCATGCAATTTGGACCGTTGAGGGCTGGAAACGTGTGATATGGTCGGATGAGTCATCCTTCACCCTATTCCCAACCACGAGCAGTGTTTGTGTGGAGAACGCCCAAAGAAGCTTATGATCTGCATTGCCCCCTCCCAACTGTGAAGCACGGCGGCGGCTCGGTGATGCTGTGGACCGCCATATCATGGTTTTCATTGGTTCCTGTGGTCACACTTAGCGGACAAATCACTGCTAACGATTATGTCGAAATTTTAGGAGACCATTTGCATCCTATGGTCCGGATGTTGTTCCCGGACAATGACGCCGGGAAATATATATATAACTTTGCAAAAATACATATTTTCATATCCTCTATCAAGCACACCAAGTCTTATCCCGCAACTCGATTCATCCATTTGGACCCTTTACTTGTGAGGATTCTTAGAGGACACCTGCTAATGAGTTTTATTACACTTGTAGAGGAAAAAAAACATCCCTTTTCGGTAAACAAGAGTTTAGCCGGTTGCAGTATATAAATATATTAACACACCTCAGCAATAATATATTTATATACTGCAAGTATAAAATAAATATATATAAATATATTAGTATGGACTTCAGCAATAATATTATTTAACAGAAATTAATTTCTCCTTCATCCCTCCCAGTAATTTAAATACGTACTAAATAGGACATTTTCATATTGAATTTTACGTATTTACGCTTATATATACTGTAGGTATATTTACTGTATATTACTGCATACAATTACCGTTGTGAGAAATTAAATTTCTGTGACCTCTCTGTAACGGACAAATATTAATGTCCCATTGGTGTCCGTTATTCAGAGGTTTCACTATATATATATATTCTAGGGAAAGGGTATTTTCAAAATTTCTATTATTATTGTTTTACTGTTTCCTGTAATTTAATCATTTCACACCTTATTTTATTATAGTTGATTTATCTACGTTTATCACAGTTAGATTTAGCTTGATTCGTGCAGCTGTGAATGGCATTATCCTAATCTTAAGACTGCTTATAAATGGAATCGATTTATAATGAATTTCTTGTGAGTTTGATCTCTCTACGTGCATATATTTTGTAACTTCTGGGCAGCCGTATGAGAGAGAGAGAATAGGGATGCACGCGAGAAGTCTCGTCTCGTCTCGCATTTGCGAGACGAGACACGAAACGAGAGTGAAAGTTTTATGCGAGACGAGACCAAACCATGCGAGACGAGACGCAAGACGAGACTCGGTTAAGTCTCGCGAGACTTCTCGCAGTCTCGCAACATTTATGAATTGCATTTAATTGTATATTTAGTGATTTTACATATATTGAGTTTTCTAAGTTGAGCGTTAATGCCTCCAGGAACTAAAAAGTGATTGGGGCAATAGACATCGTATGAGATTTATTATTATTCAAGGTTGATTTTCAGAATTAAAGCCTTCTCTAGCTTCTAAACATCATTAAAAAAGAAAAAACTTTGTAAATTGGAAATTTATTACATCATCGATTTAAGACTTTATTTTGTGACACAAACACATATTCGCGGGCGCGCACGAATATATGAACTTCTGTTTTTGGTCTGAAAAGCGAATAAGACTCCCTATTGCTTCGAAATGTGATATTTCTGTTGTTTCTGTCTTTTTACATTACTACTAGCGATGAATGTTGGGGGATGGCGGGGAAATCCTTTCTCGTCAAAGTTTATCCCCGGCCCCGCTCGCAGAAATAACATATTCTTACATGGAATAAGTATTTTCTTTCTATATATTTATCAAAAACATCCCCCTCTAGTTCGGAAGTTTAATTCAAACATTGGTTTGGTACGATGGCCCTATATGTTTGGTGGGAGATGATAGGAATGGCCCTATATCTGTCAGTAATTTTATTTTCTAGATCTGGCAACACTATATAAGTCGAAAGCGAAAGTTGATAAAGTGCGACTTCTGGCAACACTGCAGTTAGTTCAACTGTATGATCAGGAAATTGATCCAGAAAGCTTTTTTCGCATCAAGTATAGTTTGTTCGATATTTTGATTCTCGCAATTGTTAACATATTGCGTTATCCACAACTCCGTTGACACAAGTAATGTTATTTCTTGGTGGTTGTTGTAAAGGAAAATAGGCGACAATAGATGGCAGCACTGTTCTTCTACACAAGTAACGTATTTTTATATTTTCTCTGCTACTTCCACAAATTTAATGCTAGAGAGTTTAAACTTTCTGAAAAGATAGTTCAAACAAATTCTAAGGGAACAATCCGTGCCAATTTGGGATATTGTGACGTAAGAGCATTCCTCGGACTAGAAACAGGCAAAGACAAGGTTGAAATCCGGTTAAATAAAGACGAAGAAATTTACATATAGATATAGTAAAAGGATCCGGGTTTGGTTCAATGAGTTCAGGAAAACATATACGGAAACGTTTTATTCTTTATATCCTAATTACATTGGCGACTTTTCTTTCCGGGGCAAAAATGTGCCCGCATGGCATACTGGAAAATATTGCTGGAGACCTCTAAGCTGGAAAACAATGTCGGATCCAGTAACAATTTATGCTGGTTTTGCTGTAAATTATGCTATTAATTTGACGAAAATTAATGGTCCAGCAATCAAATTCCAGCACAACTTTTCTTTTAATTTGGAGCGGAGGGGACACAAGTTCGGATACCATGTTGAACTCTAGGTTCCATCTCGTTCGGATGTTATGAACATTCATCCCATGGAAAGCAATGGTAAACCACCATGGACTCGCCTTGCCAAGGGACTTTTAGGTCAAATACGTGCGTTCGGACAGAATATCACATCATCATTCATTAACAGCCATAGAGTAACACAATGCAAAATTTTGTCCCAGAATATATGCGAGACTGCGAGACCATGCGAGAAAGTCTCGCGCGAGACGCGAGATGATACTCAAAATTTTATGCGAGACGCAAGACTAGACTTCACATTTGCGAGACGAGACGAGACCAACAATTGAGGCTGCGAGACGGGACGAGACTTTTCCATTTCTCGTCTCGTCTAGTCTTGCGTGCATCCCTAAGAGAGAGAGAGATGGATTTCATATATAGTTCATGTATGTTGCGGATGTGTAACTTCTGACCACATCATCAGATTGGACATTAGATAAACTACATGTTCTTTCTCTCATGTCCAGAAAGTATGTTTCTAAACAAAAAATAAAGAAAAGAAAGAAAGAAAAAAGTTGTCCTCTATTTTTGTTCGAGCTTTATGTCGTTAGATAATACTGAAGCTTGGAAAAGGATGTAATATACTATTAAACTTAATCTTACCTACAACATTTTTTTTAATGCGAGGTGGTGTACTCCTAGCAAGATTTGAACATGCGGCCACGGTCATCAGTACCGAGTACGCAACTCAGGTATGAGCCTTCAGGGACGCAGTTTATTTTTTCCACCAGTGGCCGTATGCATGAAAAGTTCTAGGATTATGGAACACGAGACAAACAAAATCTTAGATTCTAGACTTCATCGTAGTTGAGATTCCATATATGTTCGCTCCGACATCCTTGTCTATGGAATTGAATTCATTTAGCTACGATCTATAAAATTAAAAAAAAAATCAGATTAAGGTATATTTACATATACTGTATAGTCTCAACATATTGTACTATTATTATTTTAATGGGGAGTGTTTCTGTAAACAGTAGAATGCTTGAAATTAAGAAAAATTTAGATGAATATATCATTGACATTCTTTCCTTTCATTACATGAATTAGAAACCTTGTTTAAGTAAACCTTGTTAGCATGAACGCATATATGCTTTTGGTTAAACGAAATATTTGTTCTGTTTTCTAAAAATATTTTGTTTAAAAACAGTGTAAGGTTTGTGTATGATCTTCCATAGACAAGTAGCAATGATAATAACAATGCATGGCGAATTTTCGGCATTAACGGAAGTCTTAATTCAATATTTCCTTGAGGCCACGATGGTTTAGTAGTGTAGCACTCACCTCTGATGTAAGGGGCCCCTTGTTCGATCCCTGCTCATGTGGGTTTGCGGTGAGCAATTTCATGTCTGTGGATCTTTTTTGGCGTTCTGATTTCCTGTCATATTATCATTCCACCAATTATTTCATAATCATTTAATTTCGTTAAGCATGCCAATTTCAGTAATTGTGGGACGTAAAACCAGATTTCATTTCGTTTCCAATATGTTCTTGTGTAAATAAGCATAAGAAAGCAACATAGTTCCTTGTTACAATGAATACACTCATAATGTCTATAGAATAACATTATATGTGGCCATGAATTATAATACCTATATACGTTACATTTACCTGATATTCTGGTTTAGTGGTCACACGACTAGATCTTTCTTCTTGAAATAGGTATTGGGCAACGATAGATTTTACAATGAATATACAGCTTGTCTTTATTTTTCTCGCGATTTTCAAATTATTCAATCTAATGCAGACTGTGAACATAACTGTGATGATCAAATTTCTTATACTTGTTCACTTAAGGAGATTTTTTTCAACCTTTGTTATAACGTTTCGATACGAGATAACGCAATAATAATGTGGATTGTTTCCCCATGAAGCACTTCAGCAAATGTATGCATGTTAACGGTAGAATTTATGAGCCGACAATGTTATAAGGCTTGTTGATACTAACATATCAATGCAAGGATAAGTGTGCATTATTTGTGTGTCTGAAAATCATAACATTGGAACAATATACGTTTCTTTGAACCTTAATTGGTCTCTAAGAAGGTGGTCGTGTAGTTAATCTGAAATTTGTTACGCTCATATGTGCGTGTGTAAATTTTGGTTTTGTACTGCGGCAAGTTAATGTTTTGTATAATGTTGACAGGTAAATTCTTGGTCTATGCTACATTGACTTTTATGGTTTTATGTTCATGTTTCATACACGGGGTTCTTTGAGAAAGCATTGTGGGTTGTTTATTGCTCTTAGACATTGCTTCACTGAAACTTTGTATAGGTGTGAATTATTCTGCCATGAAACCTTCAAACATTTGCCCTATATGCAGTGAAGCATGTTCTTATGATTCCGCTGGAAGGCTGACTATTCTGAAAAGATTGAATTTGACAATAATATTTTATATTGAGTTTTTTTTTGTGTGTGTGTGTGAATATGAGCAAAATGGTATTGAAAAACAAATCCAACTTTGAAGATTTAAGATAAAACCGAATTTCAGTAATAGTTTATATATCGGAAATGTCAAAGTTATTATTATTATTATTATTATTATTATTATTATTATTATTATTATTATTATTATTATTATATTCTGATTTGTGATGAGCGCAAGAGTCTTGGTCTTGCAGTTTTTGCACGCAAGACCAAGACCAAGACCAGGAATTCCGATGCAAGACTAAGACCAAGACTCTTGCGCAAGTCTTGTACCGGTACTACTTGATTTTTTTATAGAATGTAAAAAAGGGGAAAAATCATTACATCTTTTACTTGAATTTCTTGGCTTCATAAAAATGCCGCTGGAGTGAATATGTTCCCAGTAGTTTATGCAATCCGTGTGAATTGATCTGCCCCTGTAGCATATAGTTACAGGATGCCATTTTCTGAATTGGTTGTTCGCGTTTTCTGTAGATATTACTCTTTTTCGAGCCACACAGGCGTCATCTTGCGCCATGTGAGCTTTGTGGTGGACAAACACCGTTTCGTGGGTTTTCTCGGGGTTTTCTTGTTTCCTCCTACTTTATTCATTCCACCATTTCAATCATTTCTCATCATCACCGTCTCCCTTAGCCTCGGTGCATAATCGTGGGACATTAAGCTAGATACTTCATTTCATTTCAAAGCATATTAGTGGTGTTCTTCTTCCAAAGCTAAAGAGAAATGTAGCATTGAACATCGGTAATTCAGTACACCATAGGTGTCGACTACATGGGTATGCCCTTGGCTCCGAGACTCAAGCATTCGTTGGAAATTTTTTAATGTGTGTTCATAAAATTAATATCGAAATATTTTCATGACATTGACAGAAACTTAATGCATGTGACTGCAGGTTTGATTTCATGGGCGGATGCTTATACGTTGAATAATTGTTTGTCAATGTAACTTTTAGCCTCCTTAAGTATATGGCACAACGAGGATTGAACGATATAACATTATATTACAACAATAAATCTATATTATAAAATTGAAATGGATTATTTTGTGACTTCTAATTTCTTGAACCACCCGACCGATCTCGATCAAATTTTCAACATAGATGAGGTTCGAACCTGAGATGGTATCTGTCATATCACTTTGACGGTGCAGCTTAGAGGAGGTTGAGGGGATATATATATATCATCGAAAATGATGAATATTAATGTCAAATCCATAGTTTTCAAGGTCGCTGAGTTGAATACTGACACTTCCGATACCGTTTACGACCAAATTCAGCCCCGTAACTTGGGGGAGGGCAGATACATAAAAATGATCAAAAATGATCAGATATTAGTATCGAATCCATAGTTTTTTGGGGTCGCTAACGTGAACAGTGATACTTCCGATCCCGTTTAAATGCAAATTCAGCACTGCACCTTGTGGTAGGTGGAGGTAGGAGATATATAAAAAGTATCGAAAATGATCATTATCAATGTCGAATCCATAGTTTCTAAGGTCATTGAGATGAACAGTGACACTTCTGATGCTGTGCCTCGCAACATGGGGCTGAAGGAAATATGTAAATCTATTGAAAATTACCGATATTTACCAGTGCCGAATCTATAGTTTTTGAGGTTTCTGAGATGAACAGTGACACTTCTGATGCCTTTTAAATCCAAATTCAGCCCCGCAACTTGGGGTGGAGGAGGGGAGAGAAGTATATAAATCATCGAAAATGGCCGATATCAAAGAGCGCTTTAGTAATAGTAAAAATGACTGACTAACGAAACATGATTTAAAAAAAAATAATAACCCAACGAAGTGGATAATTGATGCTAGTAATTCATATTCACAAACGAGACTGACTTTGTAGAGTTATTTCAAATAACTTGGAGTTTTATGCCGTTATTTTGTATTTCTAATATGAGTCAAAAGTATTTATATGAATTGAGTTTACACAAAGACATAGACCAGCGTTTCCCAACCTTTTTCAACTTGCGGCACACTACGGGTGTAACTTGAATTCTCGCGGCACACTCATAATAATAATAATAATAATAATAATAATAATAATAATAATAATAATAATAATAATAATAATATTTGTAAATATAAAAAACCGTGATATTTTTTTGTGTGTGTGATTACTGATCATCTCCTCACAGAGAACAAAGTTGATTACTGTTTTTTTCCCCGTGGCAAATCATTATGCTTATTTATCGTTCTAATTTAAAAACAGAAAACAATTGCAATGAATTCTAGGACTCAGCTTTTAAAAGTACACTTTCGTTTTCGAAAACTGTATTCAACCTTTCACTAAGAGGGGAGATCATTAAATAACGAACGAACAATTTTTTTATACTTTTAAAACGCAAATGTAGGTAATTTGTATGCATGTTTGCTTCGTCGAAAGGATTGAATGATATTTTAACATTTCAAGTTTTGATACAGTTTGCAACAATAAAGAGGCAATAATTGTCATAACGATAACAAATACTTTTTTCAACATTAAAAATGTGCAGAAAAGTAACACAGTATGAAAATTAAAATGTGTTAACATGGTTAATATATATTACATTTTTTTTTTTAAATAGTATATGAATGTTACAATTTTTCAAAAATAAGTAAAACAAGTTGGTGCACGAAGCAAAATTAATGTGCAACATGAGCTTGATGTTCTTTCTTAATCTAGTTCAATTCTGGAATGATAATTGATAAACACACCCTTATATTGTGTTCCGGAGTTAATAGCTGTGACCTGTTCTTACACTTAATTGTGTTCGTTACAGAAAATCCTGATTTATTTAAGTAGGATGTAGAAAAGGGAATGAGAACTTTCACAGCCTTTGTAGAAATAGCTGGATATTCTCTCCGGAGAGAAATACAGAATAATGCCATGTCTTGCTATGAGTACTTGAGCTTCAAACCTCGGTCAATCCTTACATCGACCAATTCACGTTCTTCCTGAACATTTAATTCTGCTGACTGTAGGACAGAAGGCGCAAAAGGTTCCCTCACCCAGTCAAATGAAGTCAACTGAAGCATCAGCATTGGTGTGTATGAGGCTCTGACAATTAAAATTGTTTCCGAAATACTATCTGCTGCACAGTAATGTATGTACAATAATGTGTTACAGTTACAGTATTTTTTTTTTTTTACGTTGTGGAAGTTAATAGCAATGTGCAATATTAATATACACTTTTTTCCTGTCTTGCGATTTGGTTGCTATAGAATTAATAATTTTGTTTCGATTTCCTCGCGGCACACCAGCGGCTCATTCGCGGCACACCGGTTGGGAAACGCTGACATAGACAGTTGAGTCGTTTCCAGTTTTCACTCGAATTATTCTAAAATATTAAGAGGTTTAGTTATAATAAGTATTATTTTAACTTTTCTCTCTTTTTTGTCAATATTGCTAAATATATCATCATCATCATCATCATAGCTATTCTGCCATTATTGGCAGGTTACTTGTTGCAACTGAGAAGCTTCGATGTACGGTGGTCCTCAGCTATTCTCTTCGTCTTGACGTAACAATTTTCTGCTTTAATACCTTCCGTCAATTACAGTCTCCTTTGCTCCCTCCCTCTCCTTATTATCCCTTATATCCAGAGTAAAATTTGCCTATGAAAAGCTTGAGATTTCGTAAAAGAAAGACTTCCAAGACTCTTGAAAGCAAGACCAAGACCAAGACCGGGTGTGCAAAACCAAGACCAAGTGTTCCAGTGCAAGACCAAGACCAATACTGGATGTAGAAGACCAAGACTAAGACCACCCGGGTCTTGTCCTTGGTCTTTCATTTACTCGTCACTAATTCTGATATTTTTACATAACCTATATGGTTCAAGAAGTACTGTAGTTTACACTCCATTTATTTGTTCTACACATCAAAATCACGAAGAGGGCTCCCTTGCACTAAATATTTAGTGTAATCGGCATTTGCGCGTATAATCCAGGTTCGATTCATGGTGAGAGCTCATGTGGTTAAGATCTACGTTAAGATGTAGATCCCAGCCTCATAACTTCGCTGGTGAAAAGGAACGGTAAAGTTTAAATAACAAACCCAATCAATAATGACTCCAAGCACAACATATAACAGAAAAGAAAAGAAAGAAAGAAAGAAAGGACAGTAGAAAAATATCCACTTCTGATCCACAGGGTTGCAGATCTCATTCAGTCATGTAAGTTTCTACTGGACAGCATATTGCCAGTTTACACGTTTTATGACGTGTTCCATTTTCGGCCTTGAGCTGTAAATACAAGTGGAATAGTATCTTAAAAAGAACTATCGGACTTGGGGTTAAGGAAGCCAAGAATAATGGCGTTGGAAGAAAATGAGTTGATCACGCGTTACTCAGTTGGTTGACGGTTTGGTTGACCATTATCATTCTTGGTCCAAAGCTGAAAGAATTATTTTTGCCCGAGTTTCTCATACTTCGTCATAATTCTAGCAATTTCATAATTTGACTATGTAAATTTACCCTACTAAGCGTAATTGTCTATTAAATGTTACGTGTTATAGGTTAAATGTATACTGAAACATATTTGATCAAGTTCTCAATTTCTGTTACACATCAGTTACAAGGGTTAGACTTCAGCATAGGCTATATGTAGATTACTTCTGACATATTAACAATGGGTAAAAATGATAAAATTACTCTGCTGATAAATGATGAATTAGAAATTATTAGAATGATTTAAGCTAAATGTCCGTGAGTATATATGTAACATAAAATATTCAATATACATTTTCTTTTATTTGAGATTAATATATATATATATATATGTGTGTGTGTGTATGTATGTATGTATGTATATAGAGAGAGAGAGTATCATTTACTTCGGAATGCACTGAGAAAAATCCGTTCTCCGGACAACGGTATGCTGTACAAATATACGGTATCCTCTTGCTTACTATAGAAATCAGTACGGAGCATACGTTATCCGTATGTAACATAGGCACTGCCCTTAGATGTTACATCATGCCGTTGCAGGATGTCTGACATCTAACAGTTTTCCGTATATCACGTCCATATACTTATGTTACATTCCTCAGCTATGTTATATACGTCCATTTGTATGAAATCCTGACCGTCTATGTTGTTTCATAAGGAAAGTACGTATAGATGGAACACTTATACAGAAAGTTATAAAACATGCGTTTTCAGTTATACGTCTGTCGTACGTTAAGTCCAAAAACTACAGAAATTACGCATGTAACCTACCTTTTTTAAATACGCCACCTACATTTTTTTTCTCAGTGTCTTCTTGTAAACTTTAAGCTACTATTTATAAATAAGTTGCAAGTAGAAAACTTAAACTCTGAAATTTTGTAAAGTGCCCATATCGAGAGCGGAACGTAATCACACTCTGCAATACTATTACAATTATAATGTTGCTTCCATGGCGTTTCTGAGGAGCTTATCTGATATTGTTAGTCGGTCCCCGCGGGGCTGATTTTGCACCGCTATATCATGGAACAAATTTGGCAAACGAATGGCGAATGGTGTGTATATGCACAATCCTAGCCCGAATACACTGTCGGCTTGCTGTGCAGAATGCTTCAATGTGAATTCATGGAAATAAATTCACTCGCAATTGTGTGTTATCCGTGGTGCACTTCCACACAGCTCTGTTCAACAACGTACTGCCTCCTGACTATCTGGGTACCCTAGCCTGTTTGCTGAACATGTACTGAGTTTGTGACGTTAGACGCGTGACCATAGGTATCTTTGTGTAGTGTGGCTGAGGAGAGTTATCCATCAAACGTTAAAGCGGGCATTTCATTCTCACAGTAGTTGATACTGTGACTGTAAGCTAATTCGTTGGAGCAGTTTTCGAGAAAATCGCGAGAAACTATAAATCGGAAGTAGTAAACTGCTAGTTAAAATTTCTAATTAGCTTACAGTGCTTCCCTGTAGTTTCCTAGAAATATGACAAGCATAGTAACTGAAATGCCTGTTCTTTGGACGGGAATAATAAGCTTATGGAAAATGTTTGAAAGACCACTGCAATTACGCGTCACATTGTTTTAAACGCATTTCTCCCTCTAGCATGTATATTAAAATATATATATTTAAAAATCCTAGTTCCGCCCACGTGCTAAATATGTTCAAAAATTCATTTCAAACGGTGTAGTTTTTATAGTTTGTGTGTGTATGTGAAAAATTTAAACTTTATTTAGTTCTCAAGATATACAGTAGGTCAAAAAAGTTTCCCTACAGATGTTTTCCGATTATGTATTGTAATATACCTTACAAAGTATAGAAAGAAAATGACAATTTCTATGAGTTTCCTGTAAAGAACTCGATAATAAGCATATATATATATAACATTTGGAATGTATAATTCAGTAGAAAATCAAATACACTCGAAATACTGACCATATTACAAAAAAAAATCCGTACACATAAAGAAATACACGTAAATAAGGGCGCCATATTGCGTTTCGACCGCAGTTTGTGATCAGTTGGTCCTCCTTTGGCTTTAAAAATTGCTCGCATTCGTTTCGGTATTGCAGTGATCAATTTTGATGTAGTTGTAGGAGGGATGTTCCTCCATTCTTCACGTAATGCATTTTTCAACTGGTCCTTGTTTCTAATATTGTGTTTAGTAATGCGTCTCCCTAATTCATCCCACAGATCAATTGGATTACAGTCAGGAGATTGTGGAGGACTTCGGATTTTGGCACATTTTACATCAACCACTCTTTCACTTTACTTGCAGTATGTTTAGGTTCGTTATCTTGCTGGAATATAAAATATACTCCCATATTCAGTTTCTTTGCACTGTCGTGGAAATTCTCTTTCTGAATGTTCAGGTAAACATGTTGGTCCATTGTACCTTTGATAAAACGCAAATTTCCTACTCCAGCTGCACTCATGCGCCCCAAACAAGCATACAACTACCTCCATGCTTTACAATAGGACACAGACGCTTCGGTTCCATGTGCTTATTTGGTTTTCTCTATACTATAACTCTTCTGTCGGATCCATGAATGTTGAACTTGCTCTCATCACTAAATAAAGCAGAGTTCCAGATGCTAATTGGCTTGTCCACATAAGCTTTTGCGAACTCTACACATTTCTTGGCGTTTGCTTTACTAACGAGTGGTTTCTTTCTGGCTACGCGACCGTTGTAGCCCACTTTTCTGATGACTGTACGAACTGTTTCAGCAACCACTTGTACACCATAGTTAGTTTCAAGCATACTAGCGAGTTTTGGAGCACTAGTTTTGGGTTCATTTCGTATAGTTCTTAAAATAACACGTTTATGATTATCCTTCAGCTTTGTTGGACGGTCACTGCGCGGTCGATCTTTGCAACTATTTGTTGCAATATACCTACTTAGAATATATTGTACTGTAGAATGTGATTTCTTTACTGTCTCTGCTATGTTTCTAAGAGACTTACCTTCCTTTCTTAATTTTACAATTAGTTCGCGTATTGGAATTGGCACTTCCATTGTGACACGTCGTTTTACTGCCTCTGTAGGTCCTCCTTGCCCAAATGTAACTGCAGTAGTACCTTATCACCAGTATAGTACGCTACTGTTATTTGTAATCACTTAAATGCTGTTTGGTGTGCACGTTGCTTCCTTCTTTTGTATATTTGTGCTGTGTACGGAAACTTTTTTGACCTCAATTTTCAGCAACTTATCTTATATTATCATGTTATATTAATGATATGTTCAATACCATCACGATAATGTGTACACATTACAAGTAGACACGAACAAATTCAGCTAATGTAATTGCGTTTTATTTCTTTTATTTACTTTAAGATGATATAACATTTTGAAATTACTAATCTCTGGTGTACGTAAACTTATTTGATCCACTGTACATCAAAATCAAAGTGTAGTGACAAAATTCCAGGTCGACTTAAGTGATAGCATTTTTTTAAAAATAAACAGTTCAACTATGTCCTTACCTCTGTTATTTTATGAATATAAAATGTGAAAATAACAGTATATAAATTGCCTTTTCTTGCCCCCTTAGAAGCGAAATTAATAATTAAAAAAAACAGTCACAAACTTCAAGGAAAAGAAGATGGGAATGATGGAGATGATAATGTTAAGATGTATGTATTGTGTGAGGAGGAAGCATAAAATAAGGAACGATTGCGTAAGAGGCACTGTTAAGGCAGGCTTGAGTAAAAAGTTTCAAAATAGACTGAGATGGTTGGAACATGTAGAACGAAGAAACTGCGCTATGTTGGGAAGAGAATTGGAACGCTGGAGGTAACAGGTGAAATGAAGGGGGAAAAAGACATACAATGCGACAGAAGGACAAGATACAAGATGAAGAATGGATGGAGAATAGAGGAAAATGGAGAGAAATAATTAAAGACGGGAATGCTTACCCCGTATAAACATGGGAAAAGGCAGATACGAATAGACATGAGCCTAGGACAGGCGCCCAATTATTTTTGAGTAATTTATGTACCAAATTACATCTTAACTTCAGGGGATCCTTAGATACTCCATTTTTGGACCAAATTTTCACTCTCTTCCCTTAGGAGATGTATTTTAATCAAGCTGACAAGATAAAAACCCAGTTCAACGTAGGTACAATGTTCCAAAATTCATTTCAAATGGTTCAACGGTGTGAATTTCTGTAACGGTTAACGTAGAAACCTGAATTCAATTTCATATGTAAGATTGAATGTTACTTAAACTTATCATTTACCACTAAAGTTCTTAGCAATGTTTCCAACACACCGATGAAAGTACGTAAAATTATCTTGTCTGCAAACTAGCCTGTGCGACGTATAAATTCACTGTCTGATGAAATCTGTATTCTTGCTGTCATGTTCATACTTACATTTTTAGCACACAAGTAAGACGTAGAGATACAGTTTAACGTGGGGTCTAAACCACATTACTAAACGTGTGAATCAAATCCAGAATCTCCCACAGTAAAGGTGAGAACATATAATATTTAACCATGAGGAAGCTTTAGTATAGTCTTATTAAATAATTTAGGTATCCAGTTTTTTTTTTCCGGAGGGGGGGGAAGAGTGCGCACGTTTATTCATATGTGGAATTAGGAAATTTAAGTATGCATTTTTCTAGAGCAAGAACGAGCTCTTTGAAAGTATTTGATGCATTAAATGTTATTTTAAGATAGAAGTACGTAAATTTTCTCCAGCATTTCCCCCTTTTTGTGGTTATTTATCCCCTTAATCCATTGGCACAGACTTATGCAAATTTTCGTATGTTCCTAAATGGACAAAAAGCAGAGCTACACAAATTTTCCGTTTCACTTCCCTCCATCCCGTTTATCCCTCCTAATTCAAATGTCTGTATGTGTGTTGCAAACTACTTAGTGATATATTTTTATGAACATATTTCATAGTAGTCTGTCATTTACGTTCGTGTAAACATTACAGGTGTATTCTTAACGTTTCAAGTAAATGATTATAAAATATAAAATGCTGCATGTCACTTTTTTTTTTCTAAAAAGAATCTCATAAAAACTGCGTGAATGCATTTTATTTTTAGAAAAAAAATACCAATGGATTAACCCGCCGGCAATATTCTTTCCTCATCTTTTACTGCGACATTTTAAATGTTATTCCAAATTTTATTGGACATCATAAATGGCAGGTACTCTTTATTGTGTAAAAATTTTGACAGATCATGCAGCTGTCTTCACTGGATTGCAGGTGTAATTTCTAAGGCCACCTAGACAGAGACGATTCGTGATTTTGTACACAGAGCTGTTTTGTATCTACAACTACATACATATGATGGTTGTCACTAAATACGTGGTACGAAGCTTTGAAAATTAATTGTGCTATCTATTTACGTAAGGCAACAGTTCAAATGGTTTTGCCAAATAAAAGCTTAAAACTAGTTTTTAGAAAAATCCGAATTTCGAATTTGTGTCATTGAAAGAGTTGCCATTCTGAGTGAATACTAAGTGGTTCCATTATTATATGTGGATATAGAAATAAACTTTATCATCCACAAAGACGTTGCAACTCCAAATAGAAACACGCTTATATTTGAGATAGGTTAATGTTGTTCGTTGCAACAGCTTTAAATTTCTCCTTCCCGTGGTGACAGCTAGATTGGGTGTTTCAACCCCTCCTAAAAATTGTAACACAGTAGCTTACGCATGTTCAATGTGAGATCCTTTTGTTACTCCGCATGCATCAATTGGGTAATCCAGTTCCTCCCAAACCTTTTATTTATTAAATCATGTTTTCATCCAAAATCCTGTTTCATCATGTTTTCAACAACAGTTTGAACTACAGCAGTAACGCTCTCTTGCAGTTCAGGGACACCTTAGGGTAGACGTGGTTTGCATGCAATGTCTTTGAAAAGTCCAGTCTGATAAAAAAAGAATCGTTGGATGTTAAGTGCGGTGATCTTGGTGGTCAATGTAAAAACTGTTGATCATTGTGAGCAGTTCGTCCAATCCAGCGGTGTGACAGTCTCTCTTTAATGTAATTCTAATCATTGCGATGAAATTGGCAAGGGGCTCTATCCAGTTGATAATGTTTGCAGTGGCATGTTCAAGCTGTAGCATAAGCCACGTAATAATCATGTGTGAAATTCTTGCAGTCCCCCAAATGCGAACATCGTGTTTGTTCAATCTTCGCGTCATATGGATTGTATCCTAGTCATTGAAACGCTGTTCAAAAAATCATCGTCACTGCACGAATCTTGGAATGACTCTCAAAGTTATTTGAAGGACGTTTGACCATTAGGTGTTAAATATTGTAACAGCTGCACTTCACTCAATAGGAATGCATTTGTAAATGCTTGCGCACTATGCCTCACACAGTTGTTCGAAACATTTGAAGTTCTCACTATAGGTTTTTGAAGGTTGCATTGAAAATAATCTCGAACTCACTCCACATCTGTCTTAGACGTGGAAGGCCTACCAAACGATTTTCCCTTGCAAATGGATCTTGCCGTGAATTGATGACACCATTTTGCAAGTGGAGTTATTTTATGGCGTTTATTTATGAAATGTCCAACAGACCAACTAACGTGAAATTGCAGTACACAAATGCTTTATCTACACCACAGCCGGAGCCATATTGAAACTTGGCACTTTGGCACATAGGGGAAGAATGTCAGTTACTATTGCCGGGCCAAATAAAGCCGGAGGATGTAATTGAAAGTATTTCAATAATCGCCGATAGAGTTTTAACGCTCATGGAACGCTTAATTATTGTTCAAATCATTTTGAAACACGTCTTAAATAAGGGAATTGTGGGTAACCCTGACATGGTAAGAGTTTTTTTGGCAAAGAAACAGAAAAGTGCAATTCTTTACAACAGTGTTTTATACTTGCAGTTGAAGTACATTATTTCACAAATGGATGACGGGGTAACCGTACATGTAGCACACCCACAACTGTGGGGAAAAATATAAAAGTAAATCATGCAACATGTCGAAGTTACCCACAATGTGTGGGTAACTTTGACAACTTCTTGGGGGAACACAGACAGCTTAGAAAGTTTAGTTTTAATGTAATACAGGCAGCATATGAAATAATCTTAATGTATACGAAAAAGCAACAAATTATAGTAATGCTATAATGCCATTTTTATTTTTATTTATTTATTTATTTTGGTTAATCAAAAGGATACAAATAAAAATCAAACAAAAGTTCGTTCTTTCTGGATCTGTTCTAATTACTTGACAGACAATTGTCATATGTAAAATAAGGGTCATCGGCATTAGAAACACATAGTTCATGATATCAGGTACTGCAACCCACACACTGTACCCTGTTCCCACCGTTAGAGCTCTCGTTGTACTGAACCTTATATATGGGACAAACGTAGTTGTTATTGCGTTTGCGCAAGGCTTGGGGTGCTTCGAAGGTTCGCTGGCTCGGTCTAGAAAATAAAAGTTTTCGAGTGCTCTCCTGGTTAGGCTTAGGGCGCGATTGTATTTTTCGAAGATCATCCATATACTCTGGAGACGTGACTATTGTTCCACCTGCATTTAAACCTATTTTTGCCGCCTTTTTCCTTTGAGACGAATCACTGTTTTTTGTAGGTACCGTTGAAGTCATGGAAAGTAATAGACGTATTTGCCTGTGAAGTTGAAAGAACACTAGTTCCTTGTCCTTCAACGGTGTCCCTTTAATGAATGAGGTGCTGATGGCAAAATGTTACTATCTGTAATTTTGAATGGATCTAGTGACTAAATTTCTGTTGATTCGAATCCACTAACCCCAGTTCCAACACATGCAGCTTTGGACCAAGCTTTGTTGAGATGATGTCCAAATTGTATTTTTGAAATTAGTTTTCCTGGATGAACATGTACGAACAGCTTACATGCGTCATTGTAATACTGCTTAAGGGGCTTAAAGAAATGCAACGTCAAGGGGCTGCATTTTCTGTGTAGCGTTGGAGGAAGGCAAATCATATGAATATCATACCCCAATGCATGTTCGAGAACTCACATCCTTGCCGTGGTACTCATGACCGTCTAACACAAGCAAAATTGGTCCTTCTGTTTTGTGAGCGACTAGGTGATCCAGAAATTTGGGGAAAATGTCGAATGTCATGTAGCCTGTCTCTGATATTTTTACTCTTGTTCCTGGTGGCATTCCTAGTAGAAATTCTTCCTTTATCTTCCCTTTCATAGTAATAAATGGTGGTAAGAATTGTCCAGTGGCTGATACACAAGCTGCAACAGTAACAGTTTCCTTCTTTTCTACATTTGTTTGAGAATGAACCTCTTTCTTTTCCGTCACTGATATTACCTTTCCTGGTTTATAAACAAGCTGCAACCCTGACTCGTCACAATTGAAGATGTTACCTGGTTTCATCCACAAATGCAAATCATCGTAGCACTTACTTAGTTGGGAGAAGAATTTACCAACATTTTCTGTTGTTATTACTTTGGCTCGAGTGAATAACAAAGCTTCGGCTTTCCGAAAACTAAGTTTTGGATATCGAGACAGGAGTGAATGAACCCACTCATATCCTGCCATTTGGACAATTTTGTTAAATCGGTGTGGCATATTATTTTTATCTGCGAACTGATAGGCTACGTGACGTAAATCATTGATCGTTAACCCATAGCCACATGAATCTAATCGTCAAAGACGTTCCTCGAGTTCCTTCTCTTGTTCAATTGTAAAGGTTCCAGCTCGCGCCGTGTGGACTTTGTGGTGGACAAACACCGTGCTCGTGGATTGTCTCGGGTTTCTCCCGTTTCTTTCCACTTTCTTCATTCCACCATTTTCACTCATTTCTCATTATCACCGTCTCCTTTAGCCTAACCGGCATAACCGTAGGACGTTAAACTTAGATTTATAATATTGGACGCGTATATCCAGGCATTATAAGGGTGTATGCAGTTTACATTAATTTGTCTTCAATTAAATAAAATAAGAGACTGTCAAAATAGTACTTTTCTTCACCTCATTTTAGCATATTTTCGTTCTTCCTTTTCGCTATAAAACTCCTCATAAATGCCTATCCCTGTTCATTAGTATAAGATTTTGACGCAATTCAGTTTGTTGGTTGTCTCTTTGACTTCCATTGCGATTTAAATCTAAATGAAGCTAATTTAAGAAAACATTTATAATTAATATATATTTCTCCATACAACGACAAGATAGACATATCTTCAGTTCCTGTTACTAGACAAGTGCCTAATTATTGCTCACAATTTCTCCGTTTCGAATAGAGCTTAACTCAGTGACGATTCTTGAGGAAAGGCAACGGTAAAAATCTAGCCTTTATTGCTACAAACTAAGGGTAGAAAACCCATGCAATGTACCCATTCTTATGTAGAGTCAGCGACAAATGTTCTTTCCGTTTGGTAAAATTTATTTTCGGAATGACGGTGACATGGCTGGAACGTACAGTAAATTTCATTCTTTTTAGTTTACTGAGAGCTGAACTTAAAATGGTCCTTCCATTCGGAAGTTATTTGCAAAACTAATTTTAAACGTAAATAACTTACATCGCTGACTGAATAATAACTAGTACATTCTGCAACCTCTCTTCCCGTAGTTTGCAGAGAGAAAATTCTATTTCTCACCAATGTGATTTCCCTCAAGATGCTCCACTTTTTAAACTACAATTGTTAGTATTAATTCAGAACGTAACAAAGGGGAAGAAATAATAGGAAACGTTGTCACATTGTGTACTACTATTAGCACTACTATTCCATTCTTCAGTGTAGCGAACACTGAACGAACACATGCTATGAAATATGAAATCACCCAATGAGATTACTGTACTATATGTATTACTCATGCATTACAATACTATATACGGTATACGTATATACAAAGATTGATATATATATATATATATATATATATATATATATATATATATATATATATATATATATATATATATATATATATATTGTAAATAATGAATAATATGCACACATATCTTGTATAGTAGAGTTTACACTTAAAACCTGAGAAATTTAGTGTGTGGCTAAAATCTCCTTAATTTGATATTCTTTATTTCTGATCTTCAGAAAAAAATATGCATCTCTTCAAGAAATAGCAAATAAAATAAAATGTTATCTGTAATATTCGTTTGTTACAGTAACGAAAGTATTTGCGATCATATGCAGGGTTGATCTTCATGAACTATTGTTGCAACATACTCTTTACCAGTGTTTGAAACATTTTCATCTGCTTTTTATATAATGTCTTTCCCAGGGGGTGAAAAGAAACGGTCTTGTGGTTTTTGATTACTAAGTTTAGCAATTCTAATTCTTACAAACCCTTACATAGTTTAGTAGATATATGTAAATTTCTTCTTCATGGATGCGAACCTTGTATTTATCTTACTTTTATGCTCCACATTCGTTAATTTTATATTTGGTCATAAAAATCCACCTTTCATCAGTATGTTACTGAATGCTTGTTTGGTATTTTAGAGAGAGACAAAATGCACATGTATATGTTCTCGTTCATTATTCTGTTTGAATTGTGCTAACTTTTGATTCAATTGATTTTTGGCAAGATATAATTTTGAAAAAAAATCGATAAATGATAGTTCAATATGTACACAACGTAATCTATAAACATTCTATCTATCTAACACACACACACACACACACACACACACACACACATATATATATATATATATATATATATATATATATATATATATATATATATATGTGTGTGTGTGTGTGTGTGTGTAATATTAAATTATGAATCTCCAGGATATGATTTTAAACTTATTTAGCTAAATAAGTTCATAAGCTCATTCACTAGTTACAGGTTATACTTACTGTTCCCATTTGCCTTATTATATATCATATGTTGAATAAGAAACACTATCACAAACAATAGGCATGTTCCTAGTGGTTTTTACAAGCTTCATAAAACGGAAATTGTTTACTTCTTTTCCAGTAGGACCAGTAATAATTTTACCATCTTGTTTCACAAGTATCTTTTTATTTTATTCGTTTTTACTATTCTTCCTTTCTTTTTAGCAATATATATATATATATATATATATATATATATATATATATATATATATATATAATATTGCTAAAAGGAAAGAAACAACAAAGGAATATGTTTTGTGCTAGTAGCTTTTTAAATGTCATCGCGTTGTTGTTTCTGAAGTACGCCATGAATTAAGTCCTTTTGATATTGTTGAATCGTATGTACTATTTTATTTTTCTCACTGACATTTTATTACGCTTTAGTTTCAAATTATCGTTTTGCTTCCTTTATTCCAAGTATTTACTTCATTGACCTCTTGCACACTGACTAAGGTTTCATATTGTTGTTTCAGATTACCGTTTAAGTATGAATTTAAATTATTGCATTTCTTTAAATTATTTCTCTTCCATTCTATTCATATCGTTTATTCTGATCACTTGCGATCAATACAATCAATCGAAATAATATTCTGAACTCATCTCCATTAATGTAAATCATATTTTTCCCCAACGAAGTATTTTACTGGTGCTTTTTGATTAAGCATCTTCCTTTAGCATGTGCCTTCTTCATTATAGAGGTTGGCGGAAAAGTCAGTTTATCCATTCAGGAGATTCAAATCGTGTAACATTCTCTGTACATTTTGACGGATTTTTTTGAAGTTGACTTTGTTTGTCTTGTCAGCGCAGGATACATTTTACAGATACTTCGTCGACCACGTCAGCCAACTGTATGTTTTCTTCCGTCCGTCCAGATCTACGTACATTGGCAACACTTCTAATTTTTTTCCCTGAATTTTACAGCTGTTGTATCAGTAAAGACGCATAAGGAAGCTTGGCACGAAAACCTTTCTGTACTTCTCATGTATGCTCATTAGACCTATGTATCTACCTCAACTGAAGCATTTTTGCACGTTGCTGTTGTTCACTTACACTCCTCGCACAGAACTATCACTATAGTCTATGAAACCCGGAGGTTCAATGCCCGTTTACAAAAGCTTGTCATTATGTTCTTAGGCAACTGGATCCAATTTACAGTTGGTATTTTTATTTATGCGAGATCCATCTTAATATTGCCCTCAGCGCCTAGGTCGTCCTAACGGTTGTTTTCCGATTGGACTTCCAGTTAAAACTTTGAAAGTGTTCCTACTTTCGTCCATTCTAGCTACATGATCTGCCCACCTGACTTGATGACTCGAACAGTGTTTGGTAAATGGTGTAAATTATAACTGCAGCGACAGAGACAGAAAAAGCCACCGACGTGCCTCCTAGCAGGTGACAGCTCGGAGACGAACCATCTGCGCGACGTCTCAAAATGCTTGGAAGTAAATGGTAACTCGCACACTGGCGACCAAACAGTTGTTCAAAGCTTCCTGCAAAGTGTGTAGAATGGAAGCCAACAATTATAAACTAATTGAAGAAATAGGTAAATATCCAGCATATATATATATATATATATATATATATATATATATATATATATATTTATATATATATATATATATATATATTTATATATATATATATATATATTTATATATATATTTATATATATATATTTATATATATATATATATATATTTATATATTTATATATATATATATTTATATATTTATATATATATATATATATATTTATATATTTATATATATATATATTTATATATATATATATATATATATATATATATATATATTTATATATATATATATATATATATTTATATATATATATATATATTTGCAAGAATATGCTGATGTAAATTTGAGTAAGAAATTGTGGGAAGAAGTGTGTTTCGCTTGTGTACGGAATCGTAATAACCTTTCCAACAAAGGAAAAAAAAAATAACTGGCGACCACACTACTCGATAAACATGGCTACTTAAAAGAGTTTAAAAAACAAAAAAAAAAGTACGCAGGAACAACGAGAAAGGCTCATTTTAGGACTTTTATCCTATGGCATCAATCTGTAGGTAGCAGCATGAAGTTTCTGGACGTATATTCATTTGTCCGAGGAAAGCTTGAAGTTCCACGTAAGACATGTTTCTTTAAAACACGGAAGATGGAAAAGCAATGAATGTCTCTACATTTGCTGAATAAACGACGAAAGTTGAATTTTCTGCTAAGTAAGAACTGTGACAATTATGATGTTTTGATCCCAGTGATAAGATTCTGATGTCTTAACAATATCTGCTTTGAAGTGGAAATATCCGCAGGAAATCCCTACACTTCTAGTCACATAATTCTCTCTGATGTTTTATTCAAACATACAGCATCGGAAATAAGCATAGACGAGATAATGTATAATTTGCGGTTATATGTGCATTGTTATGGTGAAATGTCCTCCCGATTTTTACTTTCATTTTAGAACATTTCGTCCTGTTGCATTGTAGTGATTCCTCAATTGCATCTCATCGTTTTTCATTCAATTTTCTGGGCATTGACCTTTTCCTCTGTTTTTTTCCTACTCTGTACAATATCACGCCAAATTATATCAAATGTCCATCAACTTTTCTGCTATGGCGACACAACTGTTTTGCCTTCGTGAAGCTGCTGACTGTAGGATACAGATACGAAATAGTTGCGCAACTGTTTCGTCACCAATGTGTGGATGGCATTATGTACACTCGTGTCCAAAATTATTGTCGCATGTCTGTAAATGTTGTTGTTGGAATATAATTTGATAACAAATTCGCCCGGTATTTCTTATAATGTTAGTACCTGCATAATCGGCAAGGACGTGTATGTGGCAAATTTCATGACCAAAGAGCAGTAAATAAGAACAATAAAATAAAACTTTCTTGTCCATTTAGCAACGTTTTTTCTTCATTCTAATTTTCGTATTTATAATTATTTTCCTATGAAATTTACCACAAATATACATTTTCCAATTATACATACAGTATTAGTACAAAAAATACCTGCAAAATCATTATCAAATTATACTCTTACAAGAAGACAGCTATAGATATGCGACAATCATTTTGGACATGAGTGCACAATTCCAATTTTCAACACGTCAGAAAATGACACTTGCTTCAACACAACACTCATCAAAACTAAAACTTAACTGTCGGCAAGAGAGTAACGAGTGCACTATTGCCAAGGTCACACGACAATGTGAACAATCTTCTTGCCTAAATATATCACTTTGGAATATTCATGGCATCACTTTGGTAAGTGAAATTTTATCATAAATGCCAGTTTTGGGGTAAGCTTACTTTTGCGCTATCCTGTAACATACGCATCTAAGCACCAATCCTGAAACTTGTGTTATCATATCAAGTTACAAATATTATTGGCACTTCAGCGTTGACTGTGTTCCACAACTGATGATTGTAATGATGCTTCTACCTAGTAGCGAAATCATTACTGGTTAGAATTCTTGCTTGTGATGCAAGATACTTTTTCATTAACAAAGTTACTGATATAGCCGAAAATGAATTGTTTACTGCTCACATTCA
The DNA here is from genome assembly GCF_964235325.1 of Thermobia domestica. Lineage (NCBI taxonomy): Eukaryota > Metazoa > Arthropoda > Insecta > Zygentoma > Lepismatidae > Thermobia > Thermobia domestica. Next base: position 294,370,972 of record NC_137459.1, on the reverse strand, counting down.
ATGCTGCAGAGAAACATTGACGATGGGACATGGGTACTAATAGTTAGGGGGCTCTAAACAAGGGCCAAAGCGATTGAAGGTAGCATATCATAATTTCCTGGTAGGGCTGAAAGTGAGAAAGATCCCTAAAGTCTTTTAAGATGGCCGGGTGTGGTAATCAAACACTGAATTTCTTGCGCCAGAATTCCAAAAACTAACAATCTATATGCAAAATATTTTTTTATTTTTATTTATTTATTTATTGACACATAACCTGAAGTCAAGCTTAGATTGTTCTTAAGCTTATGTTTATTTTATAATATTTTTCATCGTACAAATTTGCAATTACAGACTAAATATTCTGTAATATCATACGGATAGAAGCAGCCTAGAATTAAGAGAAGGCAATGATGGCATGCAAACAAAAACGGTATCCGGCCAAAACAGCGCATGGACAAGAACCGCGCAAGGACAAAAAGAGCGCACGCAAATACCGCTTGGACTAAAACAGCGCGTGGACAAAAAATGAGCAAGAACAAAAACAGCGCATGCAAATACAGCGTGGACAAAATAGCGTATGGACAAAAACCGCGCAAGGAAAAAAACAGCGCATGCACAAAAACAGCGCATTCACATACCGCGTGAAGAAAAACAGCCTATGGACAAAAACTGCGCAAGGACAAAAACAGCGCATACAAATACCGCGTGGGCAAAAGCATCGCATGTAAATACCGCATGGACAAAAACAGCGCGTGAATAGAAACCGCGCAAGGACAAAAACAACGCATTCAAATACCGTGTGAGCGAAAACAGCCCATGGACAAAAGCCATAGATGAACATTTTGCACTAGGCTCGCTCGCGCTCGAGCCAACTTTCAACTTTACTTGCGCTTACTTACCTCAATTGGGCTCGCGCTTCCGACCACTTCCCTCGACTGTTCTCGTAATCACTCGCGCTCGCGGTCACTCGGGCTCGTACTCACTCGGACTTGCACTCACACGAAGAGGTCAAGATAGAAATTAGGTTGAGAATCACTTCCACAGACTGTTTACAATTTTTATATACATCCTTAGGAAAGATGTCAGGAAAAATTACAGCGGAAGTCCCATAAATTTGACAACCCAAATATCTATACTGTGTTTCAGGTAGCATAATTGACAGGCACTCTTCCTAGGTAAATTGATATAATGACAAAAACCTCGCATGTACAAGAACAGTGCGTTCAAATAAAGCGTGGACAAAAATCATAGATGAGCATTTGGCACCAGGCTCGCTCGTGCTCGAGCTCACTTCTTTCAACTGGGCTCGTGCTCACTGTGGCTCGAGATCACTTATCTCAGTTGGGCTCGCACTCACCCGGGCTTGCAACCACTTCCCTGAACCGGGCTCGACCCCGCGATCACTTCTCAACTGGGCTTGCGATCACTTTTCAAAACTGGACTCACTCTCATACGGGCTCGCACTCAATTCTCTCGAATGGGCTCGCGCTCGCTTGGCCTTGCTGTCACTAATCCTAAGTAAGCTCGCGTTCACTTGGGCTTGCTCTCACTAAGCATAAGTGGGCTCGCGTTTACTCGGACTCGCGCTCACATCTCTCAACTGACGTCGCACTCACTCTGGCTCGTGCTCACTTCCCTCAACCGGGCTCGAACTCGCGATCTCTTTTCTCACCTAGACTCGTAATCACTTCCCCAAAATGGGCTTGTGATCACACTGGCTCGCACTCAATTCCTCGAATGGACATGCGCTCACTAATTCTAAGTAGACTCGCGTTCACTCGAACTCGCGCTCACTTCCCTCGACTGAGCTCGCGCTAGTGATCAATTCTCTCAACTGGACTCGCGCTCACTCGGGCTCGCGAACACTTCCCCAAACTGTTCTCGCGCTCGCACTTACATCTTTTGATTGGCCACACTCTCACTCGGACTCGCCCTCACTTATATAATTGAGGATCGGGCTCGCGCTCAATTATAGAGCCCGAGCCCGGCTAAGCACGAATAGAGTTCGCGAGCATCGGGCTCGTGAGTTTGGACACCTATGATAAAAACAGCGCATGCATGGCCCGCAATGCACATTCTTTCCCAAAGCAAACGTTGGACAATTCTTGATATCTCAATAAGTAGTATTGCGTTCATACTTTTTATATTCTGTTCTATTTACCTAGGTATAGTTCAAGTCATCGGTTCGATATCGTATATACATAGCGTATTGGTATACAACCTTTCCCTTCATATATATTCCGTCTATCTAAACGAAACTTAGTAGACTCCTTTTTTTAACCCCTGTAGAATTTCTAAAATGCATTTGGATTGTGTGTTTTTATCTGGAGCCACTCCAGAGGGGGACAAATTTGATGAAAGGTATTTTTGGAGGGATTTTTTTTCAATTTTCCGTTTTTAAATACATTATGGGCGCTAATAGATAGCATCTCTAGAGAATTTGTTTCATGCTGAAGAGAATGAACTATAAAGCATGACTTTCCAATGAACAGTGTTGATGAAATGTCTTTTTCACTGCGAATCTACAATTTGTTTTATGCTAATAGGATTAATAGGTTCCAGGGACTTATTCCATTTTCCACGACACTTAACTTTTAGTGGATGAACATATTTTTATGTTTATCGAATGAACTAAGCTTGATTCGGATGCCGGACGACACGTTCATGTATGTTTCTTGTGAGATTCGCATGTCATTGGAATACGGCAATGCGGATACTGGATTGTTCTTCCGTTCCGCGACATTTTTTTTTCATTAAAGATATATATTATTTACACAGAACACACTTTGGACACCATTCCCGACACACACACACACACACTCGACATATCCGGAGTGCGTATCCGGTTTTATCCGGGGATACAGCGAGTGCAAGCATAAAGTTTCTTTCTAGGACACGCGGAATGCCGACATTCCTGGAAGTCCTCCGGCCCAGAAAAATTCATAGTCACTGTTCCATTCATTCAGATACACTATTATAAACATAATTTCTATTTCGGTATTTCCCAGTTTGTTTACAATTTTAATCATTTGTCCTAGTATATTGTCCTCTTATTACCTCTGATTAGTCGTTTGTTATTGTGTTTGTCCTATAGTCCTCCTCATTAGCCATATTTTTGTTTATTTCTTTCGTTTTAATTTGAACTCTTCCCTCTAGCCGTTCGTCCAGTAATGGACATCATAATACGTGGTGTTCTGTTGTGCTTATTTCTTCGTATTGACATTTTGGATGCTCTATTTGTCCCATTTTGCGTAACGCGTGACTTACAGGTAACACTTCCCAAGACTACGATTTTGATAAAATTTGGCAGGTAGGTACTACACATGAAATAAACGAATACGTGTTTATTTTTTTTCCTGCGGAAAAAACTGTTTTAGGGACAAAAGCCTCCACCAAAATTTTGAAAGTTGACGGCCGAAAGGCGAAAACAAGTGGACCGAAGTAAACGAAATTATGCACAGATATTGTAGACGTAAATTGAGGGAGTAGGTGTTTCGTATTTTCCTGGAAGAAACGGTTGACTGAGGCATGGACCCCTCCAAACCTTTGATCAAGAAATATCAAAAGTGCTAATAAGAGTATGTCAGAAATGCCTAAAGGACATGAAAAATTAGGACAAAACTTTGTGTAGGGACAATAAGCAAAACATAAAGAATACGAGTTTTTTTTTTTTAAATTTTCTGTCGAAAAACCGTTTTAAGGGTAAAAGCCGCACCCAAACTTTTGAAATTTGATGCCCGAAAGGGAAAAAAATGGACCGAAGTGAACGAAATTGTGCACACATGTTGTAGAAGTAAGATGAGGGAATGCGTGTTTCGTATTTTCTGAAAAGAAAAAAAAAAGACTGCACCGAAGCAGAAAGAGTGCAGAAAGAGTGCACCGAAGCGAACGAAATTGTGTAGTTATTTTATATTTAAAATAAGGCCTTCCGTGTTTCACAAGTGTCCCCATCTTATTTTTTTTAATTTGGCAGATCAACAGTAAACATAAACAGTATCGCGTATTTTATACTATTTCAGGAGTCGCCTTTAACCAATATAATGCTTTTCCGCGTAAACAAAACACGTGTCGATTTATTTCCTCCTTGCTGTTGATGTGCCAAATTTGAAGTAAATCAGATAGGGACATTTGACTAAGACAAAGTGCCTTATTTTACATATATAATATCTACATACAATTTTATTTGCTTTGGTCCAATTCTTCCTGCAATATTGTGGTAATAAATACGTTTTTCGGAGAGGGCCTTGGCCCCAATACTTTTTTTTCGCACAAATTAAAACACGTTTCATTTATTGTTTTGCAAATTGTCTCTACACGAAGTTTCGTTGCAATTCTCCATATCCTTTAGGAACTTCTGACGTATAGTTATTTGCACTTTTGATATTTAGTAATAAACTTTCTAGAAGCTCTGAGTCCCACTCAACCTTTTTTTTAGGAAAATACGAAGCATATATTCCCTCATCTTACGTCTACAATATCTGTATACAGTTTCATTCACTTTGGTTAACTTTTTGCCTTTCGGTTGTCAACTTAATAAAAATTTGGGTGAGGTGTTTTTGCACACTAAAACAGTTTTACCTCAGAAAATAAGAAAAAAGCTTATTCGTTTATCTTTTGCGCATTGTCACTACACAATTTCGTTGCAATTCTTTATGTTCTTTAGGCACTTCTGATATATTTTATCACTTTTGATATTTCATGATCAAAATTTTGGAGGGGTCCGTGCCCCACTCAACTGTTTCTTCCAGAAAATTACGAAACACACATTCCCTCATTTTATGTCTACAATATCTCTGCACAATTTCATTCACTTTGGTGCGCTTCATATTGCCTTTCGTTCGTCAACTTTCAAAATTTTGTGTGTGAGGGCTTTTGCCCCGTAAAACAGTTTTCTCTCAGAAAATAATAAAAAAAACTATTCCACTTCGGCCCACTTGTTTTTGCCTTTCGAGCATCAAGTTCCAAAATTTTGGGTCGGGGCTTTTGCCCCATAAAACCGCTTTTTCTGCACAAGAAAACATTATTAATCTGTTTTATTTGTAGCATCTACCTGTCAAATTTTATCAAAATCGGAGTGTTACAATCATGAAGTGTTACTTGTTAATATAGTCCTGAGTGATAGGAATTAGCAGTATGATAGTCTATAGTAAAGTTTGAAATACTGCAAATCAGCGCGATCCACACAAGAGTCGGGTTTAGCGCAAGAGCTAGTGTGTTTTGCTAGATTGGTCTCACAATTATTGCCTTAATGTTTACTTTGGGAAAGGATGTGCATTGCGGGCCATGCATGCGCTGCATTTTTCATAGGTGTCCAAACTAGCGAGCTTGACACTCATGAACTTAGCATCTGCGCTCAGCCGGACTGCTGAATAATTGAACACGAGCCTCAATGAAATAAGTAAGCGCGAGTCCGACTGAGCATGAGCCCACTCGAGTGAAATGAATGCGACACCGAGTGAGCGTGGACCTCAGTGAGCGCAAGCTCAGTTGAGAGAAATGAGCGCGAGTCCGAATGAACGCGAGCTACACTGAGAGAAGTGATCCCAAGAGCGAGCCCAGTTGAGGGAAGTTAGCGTGAGCTTGGGTGAGCGCGAGTCCGAGTAAACCCGATGCCACTTAGTTATTGAAGGCGAAACCACTAAAGAAATTGGAGTGCGAGCTCGTGTGAGCGCGAGCCCATTTGAGAGATGTGATCGCGAGCTCGAATGATCTCGAGTCCAGTTAAGAATAGTGAGTGCAAGCTCGTGTGAGTTCAAGCCAGAGTGAGTATAAGCCCAGTCGACGGAAGTGAGCGAGAGCCTCATTGAGGTAAAAGATCGCGAGCCCAGTAGAAAGGAGTGAGCTCGAGCGCGGGCGAGATTAGAGCAAAATGTTCATCTATGGTCCATGGTAAAATGTCCATGGGCTGTTTTCGCTCACGCGGCATTTGCATGGGCCGTTTTTGTTCATGTGCGGTTTCTGTTCATGTGTTGTTATTTTACTTATATCTATTTAACTAGGAATAGTCCCTGTCTATTATGCAACCTGAAACACAATAAAGACATTTGGGTTGTCAAACTTAAGGGACTTCTGCTGTAATTGTTCCTAACTCATCTTTCCTAAGGATGTCTATAATAATTGTAAACAGTCTGTGGCAGTGGTTCTCAGCCTAATTCATATCCTGACCCGTTCATGTGAGTGCAATCCCGAGTGAGTACGAGCTTAGTCGAGAGAGGTGAGTGCGAGCCCAAGTGACCTCGAGCGCGAGTGATTGCGAAAACAATTGAGGGAAGCGGTCGGAAGCGCGAGCGCAATTGAGGTAAGTGATCGCGAACCCGAGTGAGGGGCAACCCAGTTGAAAGAAGTGAGCTCGAGCGCGAGCAAGCCTAGTGCCAAGTGTTCATCTATGTTTTTTGTCCATGGGTTGTTTTCGCTCACGTGGTATTTGCATGAGCTGTTTTTGTCCCTGCGCGGTTTTAGTTCATGCTCTGCTTTTGTCCACGCGGTATTTGCATGCGCTGTTATTGTCCACGCGGTATTTGCGTGCGCTGTTTTTGTCCACGCGGTATTTGCGTGCGGTTTTTTTCCTTGTGTGGTTCTTGTCCATGCGCTTTTTTTCCACGCGGTATTTGCATGCATTATTTTTGTCCTTGTGCGGTATTTGTCAATGCGCTGTTTTTATCCACGCTGTATTTACACGCGCCGGTTTCGCCCATCGCTGTTATTGTTTGCGCGGTTTTTACCTAGAACCACGAGAACATAGATGATGTTCTCGATTTTGTTATTGGCATATTGCTCGTGAGTCCATGGCTATACGTATATTGCCAATTAATTATTCCATTTTCCTTCACTATGGTCCTATTTTCTTTGCTTTTGAGTTTCTTGCAGTTATTTATCTGATTGTAAACGCCAGTTACTACGTCATACACTGGCTAATTGAAATGACTCCTACATTCAATAAAACAAACTGTAATTGTAGCATATGTTTTGTTTTTATGTATTCCCAGGCAAGGTAGTGAAAACACCTATAGTTGCATGTACCCTTTTTAGTTTATATATAATCCCAGATGCATCAAAGTAGTTAAGGTTTGACCACAAGCAGATACATTTTTAGAAAGTAATTAGATTGTCACCAAGGCATAATTAATATGTGTTAGAAGCATTATAGTTTGCATGTGGTTATGTATGTTGTGAGACACTATAGAAAAGGTATTTAATGACATGTACCTACCTACCACAGGTAAGGTTTTCTTTGTTTCCTTTGCATGCTATAGTTAATACTCTGCGTGATGTGGAATAACACCAAAACTATGCTTTACTAAAACAATTCGTACTCGCAACAGAACATCTTGGCTTTTAGCATTCTGTTTAGCATTCTGTTTTACGAGCCTAAAAAAGAAAATGAAATGAGCCGTGGATCTCGTTGATGACTATTTAAGTTCTGTTTTGAGACTTTGCAATATTGTGTGCAGTCGTATTCAAAAAAATCCACAACTTTATTTTCAAACCATTTTTGTGAGCATTACCAATCTGATTGCAAATATTATTTTACATATATTATGATTATTATCACATTAGTAGTACTACTAGTAGCAGTTATTGTAGTTGTAAACTTAATGTCCCTCAATTTCATATTTCAATTTCAGGAACTCGTAATAATAATAATAATAATAATAATAATAATAATAATATATTCAACTGCAAGGAGAATCTTCCCAGGGAATGGATAATGTAAGAATTGCACTTTGCTGCAACAAAAATTTCTCAGTGTAGAGGCACGTAGCCAGAATTTTATTTCGGGGACGGACAAGGACATAAAAATCTTTAGAAGCTTCTGAATGAAGAACTTCCTTATAGTCTATAGATCTGCATGTTGTAACTGGGAAGGACAAACACCTAAATTCAATAAATTTCAATTTATTAACTACTTATTCGTAAAAAATGAACCTCTTATTTTTTGTAACATGTATAGGCATGCAGTTCTTACAAAATACAATGAAAACAATTCGTATATCTGTTCATAAAAGTAATTTTCTTTGATCGCCAGTGGCCATATTATCAATCGCCTTCTCAACACTCGGTGACAGTTGGGAATGAATTTATAGGAGCACAAGTCCTGTAAGCCGCTCCTCACTCATTCTTTTTCAGACATGGATTTGACTATTTTCATTGAAGAAGATGGCATCTCCAGCGACACTGTTAAAACAGGCAAGCTAGCTAAAATATTGAGTAGCTCATTGATTGTTGGAAAGAAAGCTTGATTACAGGCTTCGAGCACATCCATAATTTCCACAGGTTATTTGATTCATGATGTCATTTTTCACACCACATACTATACTCAGTCTTGAGGGTGGATTTTGAAGCAAAATCAGTTCAATAGTTTCGAAATTTTGAGAAAACTCTTAGTTTTCCTTCCTCAACATGTCTTGCAACAGTATGTGTAACACTTTCTTGTTGTCAGAAAACCTTGTTTTAAGAACGCAAATTAAAACATCTAAGCATGGCAGCAAGAAATACTCTTCCGGGAAACTGATTGGTGGATTTGGTATCTTCGTTTGTTTACCCGTTACTCGAGAGGAATGAATTTCACTCTCAAGGACTTCCTTTGCTACTTTCGAGCAAGCTTACAAATACCAAAAGCATTTAAGATAAAGGTCAGGTCGTACGGCCTGAAATGTAGGCCCTCGTCTTGTTTGAACTATCCACGATACTAGCTCACAGAGCTTATGTGGTTCGGATTCCACGTTAATCAGTAGGTCCGTGTCTCATATAGCCTCGCTGCTGAAAGGGACGCTAAACTCAAAATCAATTCAACTAAACTATGCAGTCATGTACTTACCGTTCAAGGCATTCAGCATTATGTACAATTTAATCTGTTCTTAATGTAAGGTGCTTTTCTAAGCAGTCGTTCTTAAGTATTATTATGCCTAATATTTGGAAGTAAATAACTCCAAAACCACTAATAAAAATAAAAAATCACGAACTCACATTCGACAGTAAAGATTCAAATTTAAATACATATGGGCCTAACACAAATTTGTCGAACTATGTATTTCCTGTTATTACATCGAAATAGCACCAAAGAAAACAAGGAATAAATTACATTTCAGAGGAAAATTCCAACTTATGTTCAGTGATGCTCGATAGGTGCAAGTTACTATCATTATTCAACAGAAAATATTACAAATTCAGCATCATCGTCATTATCGAACAAATTTGCTCTTTCTTTGATTCATATTCCTCGTCGAATTCCATCATAAACCTAATTTTTACTAGACACATTAGTAAACACTAACCGCCTTATGCAGAGTCGTTTTAACGTATGATTAGCGTCATATTAAGAGCCTGACTACTGCAGGAAGTATATGTTAGTCGAACTCTTTAGTATGACACTGATCACAAGTCAGGATGACTCTGCATAGGCCTCTAAGTGTCTCAACTTCCCCACTGTTATCATATCTTGCAGAAATTCACACTTTGCTGGTAAATTTTGAATTTACTCACTCGAGGTGCAGTAATTGTTGTCGCTAGAGTATTCAGTTTACTCGGAGTAATCGCGCCAAGAAACACAACTGTGTCTTACTTCAGATTAAGTAGTTATTTACTTAGACTAGTAACAGCTTAAACTAGTTTGGAGGAACTCGCCCTATGAGTATTAAATTGTACTCTATCATAATACTAAATCTGTCGAGACGAGACAGGTATCTCAGGTTCGAGATGAGATAAACTTTTACAATTCGAGACGAGAAATCACTTCCACAAAACATTTTTCAGACTAGTCAGCGTGAAATATCAAATTAATAATTCTTGTTCAGGAACAAATTGTATGTTTCATACTGGACTTCACTAATTTAAAACATGACCTAATAATTCGGTTATTAATTTTCCATGTTCTGCAGCACTTACACTTCTTAATGCCATACTTCGTAATTACTTCGTACTTCCTAATATAAATCACGTTTCAAGACTACTTCTAAGGTAAAATTTGGATATTGTCCCAAGAGCTCATGAAATGTGACAAAGTTACATTCTACTAAACAAATTTATAATTATTATTCTAACTGATACTCCTCGATTAACCACCTGCCTGTTTTGTTAATGTCTGCAGGTGTTTGTTCTCTATATATAAGTATACAATGTAAATGCGAATGTTTATGGAGTATAGAGTACATAAATTTAGAATAAAAATTATGGTAGACTTTTTATTTTAATTAGTCACTTTAAGAAAAAAGTTATGCAGGATGTTTATTCGCATATCCGCAAGGTATGTGGGCCAAAATATATTAAACATTAGCATATATAGAATTCTCAATAGCATGTTTATCAAGAGATATTGAACTTTCATTTTTTGGATCAGGATTTATGTGCGAGAATGGTTAAATATAGATAAATTCAACATATTATTATTATTATTATTATTATTATTATTATTATTATTATTATTATTATTATTATTATTATTATTATCGTCATTTTGGTATTACATATACAAATGCCACGTAAGCTGAGAAATAACACATACCGGCACTGTAAAACTGAATTATGAATGCATACAGACTACAGAAGAGGTTGATAATTCGTAAGACCCGATTAGGGATTTTTATCATTCCGTAATATATTTAGAAATTATTCAATTAAGTTCAGCAGCATACGGATCCGAAGTGGCACATTTACTAACATGAATGTCCCTTGTTTGCACCAGAAGAATAAGGTTTCATGAATGTAAGTCGGACATTTGAATATTATATATATTGCCGAGATCCCTTTTTCTTTAGGAGGAGGATTTCCGAAAAGGCTGGAACACATGTTCGCTCACTTTTAATTAAGAATTTATGTAACTAAATTCATACTTCCAATTTGAATGGATTCTCACATTGAACATTTTCTGATTAAATAATCAGAAATACTAATATTATTTTTCAAAGAAAAAGTTTCCTTCTATTCTTAAAAGTAGAATGTTCGAGAATACTAAATCATGTACTAGGAATTAAAATTAAGAGTTTAATTCCTAATCTTATACCTTCAAATTAAATGAATTCTCACATTCGGTATTTTTCTGAATACAGTAAAGAATGATAATACTAAAGAAATTGTCTCGCTTTATCTCTGTAAAGTGTTTGATTTTAAGAAAGACATTGAAATACATATGCAATAACTTTTAATTAAAATCTGTTGCATATATAATTAATGTAATGTATCAGTGATCCTTCAGTGTAATTTCAGGGATTCGAGTGATCATTTATTCTTGACGAAAGACTTTGAATTATCCTTGTCTTCATGTAGGATAAATATGTTTTAAAATCATTATTATTCCATGCTTCTGTGACAAAAAGACTTTGCTGTCTTAGTTTCACATTTCTAGTTATAGTATTATGATTGTGTTACTTTTACATTTATTTTTACATATGTAATATTATAGATATGTGGTACTAAAATGTTTACACCTGTCAGTAAATGCATAATCATAGTATTCGTATTGGCAAGTGCAATTTCTGTTCCTGGTTGCGGGCATAAGTTATTAGCGTACTTAGTATGTGTGGTTGGGAAGTTTGATTTCCAGTATAATATACGAGGGGAATTCAATAAGTAAAGAGACAAATTGTTATAGCTTAATAAAGATTTATTTCAATCTTTCAAAACTAAGGCTATTTTTCAATATAATCACCCTTTACAGTTATGCATTTGTCCCATCTTTCTTGCAGATTCCTAATTCCCTTGGCGAAGAAATCTTTCGATTTACCCCGAAGCCACCTTTGCACCGCTGCCTTAACTTCCTCATTGTTAGCATTTTTTTTTTCCACGTAGGTCGTCTTTGAGTGGTCCAAACAGGTAAAAATCAGATGGGGCGAAATCTGGGCTGTAGGCAGGATTGAGGTAAGACCTCCCAACCCAATTCTTGAAGCTTATCTCGGGTCAGCTGGGCTGTATGATGGCGGGCGTTATCGTGCTGAAGAATGACTCCTTTTGACAAGAGTCCACGGCGTTTGCTCCTGATAGCTGGTTTAACTTTGTGTTCTAGCATCTCAGAATAGTATAGGCTATTGATAGTTCGCTGATCTTCAAGGAAATCGCAATAGATTGGACCCTGTGAGTCCCAAAAGATGGTGAGCAGCACTTTACCAGCGGAAGGTTGAACCTTGAATTTTTTGCGAACTGGAGAGCTAGTGTGTTTCCACTCCATACTCTGCCTTTTTGGTCTCAGGGTCGTAGTGATGGATCCAGGCTTTGTCGCAAGTCACTATTCTTTCAAAAAAAGCGTCTCCTTCAATCAAACTTCGTTGCGTTAAGGCTTGACAAATGGAAAGCCTTGATTCTTTATGAGCGTCAGTAAGCTGTGTGGAAACCCATCTGGCACACGTTTTTCTGTACTTTAAAATGTTTCTAATGACATTGTGAACAGTTCCAACACTTACTTGAACTTCATCAGCTATCATTTCGACAGTAATTCTTCTGTTATCACGAATAAGTCCGTCAATCCTCGATTCCAACGAAGAACCTGAAACTTCCACTGGACGTCCACATCGGGGTTCATCACCTACACTTGTTCGGCCACTTTTAAACCGATCAACCCACTTGTACACATTCGCACGGTTCATACAACTGTTACCGTACTGTCTCAACATTCGAGAAAAAATTTCACTTGGTTTTACACCTTCTGCGACTAAAAACCTAATTAGCTACTGAGCGCTGTTCTTCTAAGGTGCAATCTTCTAGAGGACTTGCCATGATGAATTGATATTTTTGAAGTTATGTTGACATAAAATTACGAAACAGCAGATCAGAGCATATCCCAAGGTTGCCAGCTAACACCCCTGAAACAAAACAAACAAAAATTGATTAGTGTTAAAAATATAGACTTTGTCTCTTTACTTATTGAATGATCCTCGTATTTAATTTGAATCTCATGTTAAACTTTCGGTCCACGTCTCGATGCTGAAAAAGATGTCGAACTTTCAACAAACGCACATTTCTGTATCTGATCAGTGTGGTGATTGCACTGGCGTTTGTCTGGTATTTCTTTTTACATTTCTTAATAATAAAACTATTAAGCACATTGGTTTCACAATGAAAATGTTTGTATATAATAGTAAGTACTGTGTAGTTATTGCCAAGACATGTGCGTCAAATTTTATTGTGTTTCTGTAAATTCCCGTCTCCCGGTAACTTCATTTTGCCAGAGTTATTTTTCTTTAAGTTATTCAGAAATTGGAATCATCTCCTCTGAATCTTTTCTTTTCTTTTTTATTTCATTAACTTGCGCTGTACCTTCTGTCACCTTTGTCAAAATATAGTTTCTTCTCAGCTGTGTTCGAACATATTTATGTAGCATTATCTCGCTGTTTCTAATTATTCTCCCCGTTTTCTTCCCACATCTATTCTGCTTCAATTTCTCGTTCCAATTACTTTTTTATATATATATTATTAGTCATATCAATTGACATTAGCTCTTTTCGTTGCTTATGTGTGACTCATGATTGTGATTTGTACTCCGAACAGCACATATGAAACTTGTTCTGTATTTTGCAATTTTGTGTTAATTTTATCTCGCAATGCAACGCAATGTGATCGTGAATGCCTGTTCAGTGTGAACTCTTTATATACGACTAACAGTTGATGAAGATACTGACATTTACAATTAGTGAGAGTAGTTAAAATCATCACAAATAGCATAATAAAAAATGTGCTAAATTATGGTAGCAGACAGTGCTGACATCATTATTCGTAAATTACATACGTATATATGTATTTGAATAATTATTCATTCATTCAGACTTATATATAATATTCGGGTAAATGAATTTCAGATTTTTATTTTATTTCGTGATTAATCTTGATCTAATGACACTGGTCTCCGATTTAGTTGCTCGCTCTTGATGTTATTCGATGTTGAAATAGCATTGGATATGAATTAAGCAACAATCAGTATGAAATTGTTATTTTGAATTGTTTATTGATTATATTTTAAAAAAATGAGACTCTGACCTAGATTTAAACTTAATATACTGCCACGCAAAATCTACTGGTATTTCCTTAAACCAGAGGCGAGAACTCTAAATATTTAGGTTACAAAATGTTCAACATTTTATAGTTATCAAACTTTTTAAGTCATCAAATAAACTCATTATTCTCCACTGCCATAAAGGTAAATGGATATCCAAGCTATGGCAGAATATAGTCTCAAATCTATAAATTTATTAGTGTTTATATATATATATATATATATATATATATATATATATATATATATATATATATATATATATATATATATATATATATATTGTGTGTGTGTTTGAAAAAGAAATCCCTAGTTTTAATGTGTCCTAGAATCTGTACAAAGTGACATACACTATTCTAGTTTGTAGTGTTTGATTCATAAACTCTCCAAGTTTGGCTGCCCTGCAGTTGGCAAGTCTGCTTGATCTTGAGACGGCACCAGTGCTGTTTTTTTTTTTTTTTTTTCTGTTTCATCAGTTCAGTCCAGGCAGACGTGCAGTGCAGAGCAACTCAGCAACAATGTGTACTCCGGAATAGAAAGTGCAGTGTGTTGTTTGGCTTGTGAAAACTGAGTCAGTTATAACAGTGCAACGTAATTTTAGACGTCAGTATGGTGGTGAACCACCTACAGCAAAAACTGTCCGTCATTGGCTAAAGTCTTTCAAGGAAACCGGTAGTATTTTAAAAGCAAAGTCACCAGGTAGACCGAGAACTTATGAAGATGTTGAAGAAATCCTTGTTTCTTGTGTTCGGAGCTCGAATAAGTCATTGGCCAGACGTAGTCTACAATTAGGAGTGCCTAAAGGTACTGTGTATGATGATGTGCGTAAAAGACTTAATTTGCGCGCATACAAATTGCAACTGTTACATGAAATTAAACCTACTGATAAAATTCAAAGATATGAGTTTGCTGCTGATTTTCTACACAGAATTGATGATGTCATTTTTTTTAAAGATTTTCTTTTCTGATGAGGCTACATTTCATGTCAGTGGAACAGTTAATCGTCATAGCTGCAGAATTTGGGGGGCCGAACATCCACATGAAGTTATTCAGCATCAACGTCACTCTCCCAAACTTAATGTCTGGTGCGGTTTGATAGAAGATTGTGTGATTGGTCCTTTCATTTTTGTAGAAAAAGCAATAAACAGGGACGTCTACTATAACATGCTGACAGAGTACGTCTTTCCCCAAATGGATGATATTGAGGCGGAAAAGGGGCTTGTGTTTTTCCAACAAGATGGCGCTCCACCTCATTACAATAACCATGTGCGTGAGGCTCTTGACACTCGCTTTCCAGGAAGGTAGATAGGCAGGGCTGGCCCAATACCTTGGCCACCACGAAGCCCAGACTTAACCTCACTGGACTTTTTCTTTTGGGGCCACATAAAAAATGTGTAAAGTGAAAAGATCAGAGACATCAATCATTTACAGGAAAAAATCGTCGCGGGGATTGGGACAGTTACACCTGAAATGTTGGTGAATACGTGTCGAGAAGTGGAATATCGTCTCGACGTGTGCAAAGCCACAAATGAATCCCACGTTGAAGTCTGCCAACATTAAACAAAACTTGAAGAAATTATCTTTGATATGTACTCATTGATGTAAGTTTTCATTCATTTCCCAATTCAAGTTGTACTTACAACTAGGGAGTTCTTTTTCAAACACCCTGTACAGTATAGAGGTGATTCCTGACACTAAGATAAGACAAAAATGTGTAGACCAACCTGGGTGCACAAATGCTTCCTTTTGGAGTTATAGGCTGCTTAAACATGAAAAAATGAACTTTAAAGGTTCATAACTCCAAAACTATGGGATCTACCGTAATCGGGTCAAGACTTCATTTAGAACCTAGTATGTGACCTATCCAAGTTTCAGAAACCTGCGGTTCTTCCCCAACATTTTTTTATAGTGGGAGGTAGTGAGTACTTCAAATTATACGCCCGTAGCCAAGCTCCCTCTATGAATGTCGTTGCGTAAGTATCTTTATATTTTGAAACCTGTATTTTTGGATAGTGTACATATTAATTCGTAAGTGAAGTCTGCAGGTTCATTTGAGCTGCAGGATCTACTTTAGCTCTTAAATGTGGAAATCTGAAAGTTAGTGTTCGGGAGCCTGTTGGTTCATCTGCATATTTTCCTTTTACTCTTTCTTCACGATTTCAATGGGGTGATGCATGGGTGATTGTTCTTTCAATACCCAGGACATGCTTTAGATTTACTAGATGTAGCGGCGCGAAATGCGAATTTCTTTCACTAGCATACACCCATATATGAATTACGAACTGGTCAGGTCAACAAAATGCACAATATTGACGCCGGTGAAACAAGGGGGCATTTCCTAATCGTAACTTAACGATGCCTAGTTATTTAAGTATCTTATGACATTTATATTGGAATGTACTTAATTAATGTTCGAATCTGAGCATCAGTTGCTAATGTGCAAAGTAGCAGACATTCCAAAAATTCGAACGTATTTCTGGCACCACGGCCAATAACTTTAAAATGAGCGGTTCATTCTCACCGTGCACAAACGTTACGCTATATGTAGGTAATTGTTATGCTAAATATTTTTACTTTTTTTTTTTCAAGTTAACTTTGCAAGCACTACAAAGAAAATTATGTTATCAGGAGAAAATAGGCCTATATTATAGAGCTGTGTACGGATTTCGTAATATATGGAACAAAATGTATTGTGAGAATAATAGCGATATTGTGAAGAACCGTGTGAACAATGGTTGACTTTGCAGAATTGAATCTGTTTAGCTTTTCCAGAGTTGGCCAACATTTTGCTACATCATGGTCTGCCAGACATTATTTTCTTCGCACTTTGCATGTGACGAAAGCAAAAGAGCGTTGCAGAGCAATGTACAGCAACAAGAACACGGAACATGATTTACGCTCCTTGTTCCATTAAATCGAACATTGAGTTTAATTTAATACTATTTGTAATTTGAATTCTATACTACTTTTGGTATTTTACTTGCGTTATGTGCGAGATGAATTAAGAAAAACTATCCAAGAAATGATTTGTCGAAGTATGCATCACGACTCATTTAAAAATATTTCGACTTTAACCTGAAGGGACACTTAACAATAATACATAATGAAACGGTCGCTTTTCCACTTTATCTGATGTTTAAAGTCTTTTAGTTGATATGTGCAGTTTGTTGCATTTTTTTTAAGTATCTTGCAACGTGATTGTGTGCTGCAGTTAAATTGAAACGTCATTGAGCAATTTGACACACAGTTATTTTGTTAATGTCAGTGTTTCTAGAGAAATCCTTACAAGGGACATCACCCAATTGTCCGGCTCCGATTTCAATGAAATTTTTCTAGCTAATAGAGGACATATATGTATTATTTGTGATGACAGAAATTTTTGCCATGGTGCATGTTTTCTATTTTTTATATAATTTTTAAGAGTTGTCATGTGGTTATTAGAGATTACTGCAGAAGTTCCTTACTAACCTTTGTAACGAAGTGTTAATGAAAGAACAACCTTGTAGATACATATAAGGCCTAGGGGAAGCTGTATGGTAGGTATGATCTTGATGGCAGCCATCTTGAAATCCGCCATTTTGAGTTAAGGTCAAGTTTTCTAAATGGGAGTAGGGTAATATGATACATAATTTCGGGCTAGAATTTAATCAGGAAGACAATAGGGAAGCTAGTTTTGAGATACACCTATTTGGGGAAAAGTTACAGGCATTTAATTGTTCACTTAGTACGTGCGAAAGTCCCTTACCTCCGCTTCTAACCCGCGTATTAATGATAATAAGTGGATGAAAGCTTCCGCAATACATATTATGCCTAGAGGAAAGTGATACGGTAAGGGTATCCTTAATGACAGTCATCTTGAAATCCGCCATTTTGAATTAAAGTGAAGTTTGAAAAATGAAAAACATAGCAAATGACACCTCATTTTAATAGCAAATATTCCCCAAAAGCCCATAATATGCTTATTTTTTGTTCTATAGTTAACCAGTACGAATTTAAGACGGCTTCTAATGTGCACCAAACGTTCATTATTCGATCTTTCAAATTGGCAACACTCGTAATTTTCACCGCATGTTTCAAGATTCCAACTGGCACTTTGCAATTGTTGCCATGGCTCATGTTTTCTAAATTTATTACATTTTTTAAGAGTTGCGATTTGTCAGTTCGTGAATAGTGTTGGGATAAGCATCCAGCAATCTTTATGAATTTTGAAGACTCTATTTGTAATTATTTATTTCAAATCAGAAGACATGAGAAGCCTATGTACCAACGTGACATAAAGAAATACAAATGAAATTATAACAAATTGGTGTTTTACGAACACAAAATTATCAGGAAATGTAGCCTACATGTTGCGCAAACGACAAACAATAAAATATCTATATATATAAAAGAGAACGTACAAATCCTTTGTCCGCTCATCACGCTAATACGGCTGAACCAATTTCTTTTATTTTTGGGGGGTTATTAGGATTTGGACCCTAGATGGTTTTTATCATATCACTTTAATTTTCAATTACCAGTGTCTTGAGATAATTGACCATTCAGGTGTCCATTACGTACAAATCCTTTGTTAGTTCATCATAGGTATAAAAATAAACGTATGTATATGCAACCCGCATGGCCGTGTCACTCGGCGGGTTAACATAAATGACAGGCGTTATAATGGTTTTTATCATATCACTTGAAAGCGAAAAAGTAAAAATTATCTAAGTAACAAAGTTTATTGCGTTCGGGGGTGACCGCAGCGAAGCGGGGCGGGTTAACATAAATGACAGGCGATATAATGTTAACATTTACTGCAATCTTCTATGGTTTTTATCATATCACTTGAAAGCGAAAAAGTAAAAATTATCTAAGTAACAAAGTTTATTGCGTTCCGGGGTGACCGCAGCGAAGCGGGGTGAACGCTGCTAGTTTTTAATAAATACAACTTTAAAGGAACAGCAGCAATGATAGAAAATATCAAAGAGGCATAATATAACTGTTCCCAAAACATTGTTTGTACCATGAATAATATGAAAACACGTAACTTGTTTATAAAGAGGTGTAACTTAATTGAGTTTTCGATCAATACTGATTATACATCTTACAAACATGGATCATCGACAACAATCGCTAGAAAACGAATGACTTTTTTGTCTGACTAGCTAAAAAATTGCCATAGAAAATAAATAAATAAATATACAATAAAGAAATAAATATTAAACAAAACATAAGACCCTTGATTTACACAACAATCATATTGCGTTTTCCTTTTTGAAGTGAATTTTCATTTGATTTTTCTTCTCATCTTCTATACAAGCTACGTCTTCGGTATTACCTGAATGCAAAGTTGGAGTTGTTTCGTTGTGCGATGATTCATGTCAGTAAACGAGTTTTTGAAGGGCAGGTATAGGAAATAAATAATTACATGGCAAGTCTTCAAAATTCAGAAAGATTACTGGATGCTTATCCCAACATATTTCATGAACTGACAAATCGCAACTCTTAAAAAAATGTAATAAATTTAGAACACATGAGCCATGGCAACAATTGCAAAGTGCCAGTTGGAATCTTGAAACATGCGGTGAAAATTACGAGTGTTGCCAATTTGAAAGATCGAATAATGAACGTTTGGTGCACATTAGAAGCAGTTCTAAATTCATACTGTTTAACTATAGAACAAAAATAAGCATACCAATGGCTTTTTGGAAAAATTTGCTATTAAAATGAGGTGTCACATGCTATGTTTTTCATTTTTCAAACTTCACTTTAATTCAAAATGGCGGATTTCAAGATGACTGCCATTAAGGATACCCTTACCGTATCACTTCCCTCTAGGCATAATATGTATTGCGGAAGCTTTAATCCACTTATTATCATTAATACGCGGGTTAGAAGCGGAGGTAAGGGACTTTCGCACGTACTAAGTGAACAATTAAATGCCTGTAACTTTTCCCCAAATAGGTGTATCTCAAAACTAGCTTCCCTATTGTCTTCCTGATTAAATTCTAGCCCGAAATTATGTATCATATTACCCTACTCCCATTTAGAAAACTTGACCTTAATTCAAAATGGCGGATTTCAAGATGGCTGCCATCAAGGTCATACCTACCATACAACTTCCCCTAGGCCTTATATGTATCCACAAGGTTGTTCTTTCATTAACACTTCGTTACAAAGGTTAGTAAGGGACTTCTGCAGTAATCTCTAATAACCACATGACAACTCTTAAAAATTATATAAAAAATAGAAAACATGCACCATGGCAAAAATTTGTCATCACAAATAATACATATGTGTCCTCTATCAGCTAGAAAAATTTTATTGAAATCGGAGCCGGACAATTGGGTGATGTCCCTTGTTAGAAGTTCTTGAAATACGAAGGTGTCCCGGGATATTCTTGAAATATTCCTAGGAAGAAAAACTTTTATAAATTTGTGAAATATAACAGGATTTATAATTATTATTATTATTTCCACTATCCAAGTGTCTAAACTAAACTCTACATCCATGTTTCCTATCACTTTCAAAATTTCAGAGAAAAAAAAAAAAGAATCAGTTTCCTCGATACTGTCTTCAATACGGAACTTCCTCTCAAAATATATTTAACATTTGCTTTATTGTGTGAAGAAACGATATCCAAAGTGTATTATATCGTGAAACAATGATGTCTGTTTTCGAACGTGTCATAGGTACTACTGTATTGACTCTAGGAATTTGAGTAATAGAGTATACATTCCTTATAGCGGACATATAATTTTCCTTCATATTGTTATATATATATATATATATATATATATATATATATATATATATATATATAATATAATATAGTGTTGGATCCAAGGGGGGCTATAGGGGCTATAGCCCCCCTTGACGCTCAGGTATACACCGGATAAAATGGACTTCAATCCTGCTTTACACTGGATAAAACGGTAAAATATAGTTTAGCTCCTCCCTTGATCATATCCTGGATCCGCCCCTGTATATATATATATATATATATATATATATATATATATATATATATATATATAATTTTATCTTTGCATGTGTTCGGAGTAACAGATGACACAAATAAATTTTTGCTTCACGAAGCCATTTTATAAAACGCATTAATGTGCATTAAATTAGTAGTGACAACTGAAATTTTGTTAAATAACGCTCTTTGCTGTGCTTTGTTAATTCATACTGTCTTATTTCCTGCAGTACTAATGTTTTGCTTATTTTAATAATACGTTTATATGTTTCACTTAGACAAGTTTGTTGGTTTGCCCAGTTCAGTTCTGTTATTAGTAGCAAAATTCATGTACTTGGATTTTACTTTTTTTTAAAAAATGATTGTGTTTGCCCAGACTTGTCCAATTTCATGAAAGTAGTTTCGTGGTTTTCCTTAGTGTTTTTTTTCTAAATTATTTCTAAAATATTCCTTTTTTATCCTGCTATGTTAATCCACTTTATAAATATTGTTAAGTTCTCAAAATTAGTTGCCCCAAATTACTTTATCTTTTCCGAGGACGATACTCACGCTATTTCTTCAAAAATAGTTCTCTTAAGAAACAGCTGAAGATTCTTAGTTTTAAAATATGTATTTTAGAATGAACTGTAATATGTTGTGATATTAAACTGTGACGACTTGTCATTATTACGGATCTATATGTTAGTACCATTTATTATATTTTTCATATAAACTGCATGCAAATGTTGCGCATTATTGCAAATTAGCAATTATGGAATGGCAGATAGTTTGCTGGTGATTCGTTGTAGAAGCACAGAAAGGAATAATGTAACGATGTCGTAAATTGAACTGATCTTGCATCTTGTTTTTAAGTATCTAACCCATAGTGTTGTTTATTGTTCTTATTTAAGTAGGATAAGCAAAAAATGTTCTACGTACTCGCAAAATAAATGCCAAATAGACCACAGCTACATTCTCACATAATATTTAAATATCCTAATGTTCTTATCGGATAGTACGATTTATTACTCTAATTGTAAATGTTCCCTTTTCTTCTTTTAAAGTCAAATTTTTAATATTTTATAGAGGTTAATGATTTTACTTGTAGCTAGTAGATGCGAGTTGAATTGTATTCCTCACCGAACTTTATGAGAAACAGAAAGAATTGTTCCGTGACTTTGAACTGCAAATCATGTTTCATTGTAAGGAATTCCTGGAAAGTAGGACTAGAGAACTGAAGGGTGAGGAATAGAGTGAATAACGCAAGAACGGAAGTTATAAACGGAGTGCCTGTAAAAGTGTATATATACCTGAGGAGCGAACAAAAATTACATTTTTATTGTTTTTTCTTCTTTGTAAGGGTAAAGTGCGAGAAAAGAGTGCTTATAAGTGCATTGCGAACGAATCATAATTGTTATACCTACAATCGATTTTGCTTTTTTTCCTTGATGACGTTTAAAATAGTTCTTTTTTTTGTATCATCTTTTCATTTAGAAGTATTTTTTACAATGGAACACAGGGTTAGAAGCTTGCTAAAGTTACAAACACACACACACACACACACACACACACACACACATATATATATATATATATATATATATATATTCATTATTAATGAACTGAGTGTTATATGGGGTGTTAATGAACTACCAACAAACTGTAAGAGGTGATACATGATATTAAATATAATAATAATAATAATAAGAAGAAGAAGAAGAAGAACCAAATGAACCTGTAGGGAAAAGTGCATAGTATGGGGCTGTCCAGGCTTGTCGAAAAATGCATTTCATGGGAGAAACACCTTATTCCCAGCACGTGTTTAGAGCATGAAAGAACCACATGGACTTTCCATAACCGAATTTACTATGTTCCGTGAGTCATGTACAATATTGCAAATGGTGCAGCTGAGAAGGGATCCGCCAGAAGGGCCCCAGCATTAAATGAAGAACTATGCACATACGTGTGTACAATAATAATAAGAGCACTCAGAGAATGCAAACCTCCGCCAAAAGTCATGAAATTGAAGAAGAAATCCTTCCACATAACCTAGATAAAAGGAAGGGAAACTTTATATACACTATGAAATGTGTGTATTTTCTATGCAACGTCAATGAAAAGAAGAGCACACAGACATATACAGATAATCTGTCAAAAGCAGAACCTATTTTGTGGAAATAATAATAATAATAATAATAATAATAATAATAATAATAATAATAATAATAGATAAAATGCTTGACGATTTAACTTTACAATTTAAAAAAAAATAGGAGAAAACTTTTCAAATGTAAATAATGTATAAATATACTAGGAATGCAATGGATGTACCCGATTGCAATGAAATGAGCTGAGCGAGCTTAAACTACGTAATCATTCCTGGCCATTATGCAATAATAAATGCCATTTTTAATTGTTGACAAAAAAATCGCGTGAAAACTTTTTCCCCATGTTAAGTCTATGGAAGCGTTTTTCGGTGATTATTCCTCGATGGTACATCGGATTTTTGATTTCGACCTATATTCTCACTCAGCACGACATACTCTATCAGCGTGCTAAGTTTGGTTGAGATCGGCCAAACGGTCTAGGAGGAAGTGTTTTTTCGGTGATTATTCCTCCATGGTATATCGGATTTTTTATTTCGACCTATGTTGTCACTCACCACGACATACTCTATCAGCGTGCTAAGTTTGGTTGAGATCGGCCAAACGGTCTAGGAGGAGTTCGCGGACAACCAAACGGCTAACCCGAGTATAAGAGCTTCGCTTCGCTCAGCTCAATAAAATTAAATATTTTTCGCCTTACTGTGAGTTCTGTCTAATTTAAATAAATAAAATTTTATTTTATGGTTTATTTTGAATTACATATATATGAAGGCACCAAACTCTTTCAAGTGCTTAGAGCCTCTAAGGCTTTTAATCCGGTCCTGGTTATTTCGAATACGAAGAACCGTTGAGAAACTGGTGGTCCTTAACTGCGTACAGAAGCCTTGTTTATGCTGTCCAAAAATACACGTTTCAGCAATATGTAATAGGTGCACAAGGGATTCCAAGACATGCTTGAACATAAATATACGTCTAAAGTAGGCAGAAAGTAAGCTTTGACAGCATTGAACATGGAATATATTGATGGGGAGTCAATCTTGTAACTAGAGGGAAGATGAGGAACATTTTGTATGAACTCTGCGTGGTTGCACAATAACACGTATGACTACAATTTAACGATTCCAGCTGAAGATTTTCGTGGTTACGCTCAGTCACATTAGACAAACTACAGCTGGGACTATCTGTCACATACAAAGTTTGGAGGCGTCTACAGCAGTAATAAGTAAGACTGAGGAGGCAATCCACATCCAAAGTACTTTAATGTCTACTACATTCCGATTAAATAGGAATGAAATTATAAGGGACTGAACATTTGACTTTTTTTAATAGGCTTTATTTTAGAAAAAAAAAATAGAAACTGTTTATATAAATCACATCCAATTATGTAGATAGTTTTCAATTGACGTAAAGATCATAAGCTTTTAAATATTTGGCTATTATGAATTCTTGAAACAAAATATTATTACCAAGCGGCAGTACTCGTGAAATTAATCTGCGCCTTAAGGTATTGTGTAGCAGAGTCTCTTCAAATCACCATAAAATTACATATCCACGTAATGTTACCAGAAACAACTAGGCCTACTCTCAGACCAGTATCCTATTACGTAAACTAACACTTCTCTTTCATTTTACGTTTATTGAAATAGTATATCACAGAATACTTGGATCATTCAATTTCATATTTCAAATACGTAAATACCAATTTACCACAATTATTTGTATGCATGCATAAGTCCAATTTTCCTCTGATCTTATATCAGTACGAATTAGTCAAAGACAACCGGATATGTATAACTAACCTAAAAATATCTCCACCATCTCAATAGTTGCAAAGTGCAGCTGCCTCTAAAAACTACACTCCGTTTAATGAAATATACGGAGAACTCTTTCGATTTTCGTTACCCAATCACAATCAGCTGCATGTGCCAACGATGGAAAGTTTATCTAGGATATAAGGTATAGTACATACTGTAAATAGGCTTCCTTTGTATGGCACACTCTATTGATGAGAACATGATTAATTTCAGTGTTCCTTATTGTGTATATTATGGTTTTACTTTTTGTGATGTAAAGGTGACTACTCCCGAGTGAACTAGTAAAACGTAAAACACGATATTATTTTGAAGGTTATCTATCATTTTACGATGAAACTAACTTTTCTGACGTTAAGATTTAGGAAAACTTTGTTAATACGAACTGATTTAGCTTTTGAGAGGTTATTCAGTTTTTTTTTTTTTTTTTCTTAAAAGAGTAATAACAAACCAAAAGAGGTCATCGACATTTGTTTAGATGTTTTAAGCATTGATCTAAATAAATGCGTACCTAGTGAAAACTCCATGAAAGATTGGTGAAAAGTTAAGAAAAGACAGATAATATCAGAAGACAACTACACAACGTAATAGTTTGAGAAAAGAAAAGCGGATAACAATTTAGTTCTTGTAAAAACATTTCTTTTTTGTTGTGACAAGAGTCACTTTGTTTTATTACCAAAAAAAAAAAAAAAAAAACGAAGAAAACCAAGAGGTTCGTTCTAAGGTGGATAATCAGGAGTCATGCTGTAGAAGACTCAGGTCAGAAATGGAATTGGAGGCTCCTCAAA
Organism: Thermobia domestica; assembly: GCF_964235325.1. Taxonomy (NCBI): domain Eukaryota; kingdom Metazoa; phylum Arthropoda; class Insecta; order Zygentoma; family Lepismatidae; genus Thermobia; species Thermobia domestica. The sequence goes on along the minus strand of NC_137459.1, from coordinate 294,345,371 downwards.
CTGCCGGCAATTTTACAGCCGTGCGTTGAACAACCGAGGGATAATGACAGTCCACTACCTCATCTGTCTTCCTTTTCGGAAACCATAGAATGTAGGGAAAAAGAAGACTGAAAACAAAATTAAAAAAAAAAAAAAATAGTTCACTTTCCCTTAAGCAATACTTGTGATCATTTTTGCAACGACTGCAAGAAGATATTCCTGAACAGAATGTCGCTCTTTGTTTACGTATCACATGCTGGTACTTGCCAGTCTGGTTCCAGAAGTAATGCGAATGTAGAACAGTATAATTTGAAATGACGTATTGTATTGTAATTTGGAATGATTATTTTTATAACCGTACATCATTTCTAATTAAAATTTTAATTGTGAAAATCTTCAGATTTGTATTTCACTATGATATGTGAATATTAACTAATGCTGCCACTATTTCAATCTTAATACTGTAATAGGGAACTTCACATGTGGTATATTTATTTATGTATCTGAACCATTTTCCAATGAACCATCGCAAGATGAATACAAAGCAATAGTAGTAAAAAAAAAACGTTTACGCATAATGAATCAAGAATCTCAAATTATTGAATTAAAAGCGTTACATAAGTGGCAGAACAACTAAGTGGTAACGGCTAGGAAAGGGGCGCAACCACTGGATCCCACCGGCTCCGGACCCCCCAAAATACCTTCCTAACTCAACATATATTTGTACAGTTTCTTAATAAAACCATACTTGTGTAGCATGGAAATGTTTGATGTAGAATGAATATTTGATTTTAAATTTAATCTTTTCTCTTCCTCTTATAAAAACAATATAATTCTTTTTTTTTTTTTTCTGAAAATATAAGTGGAAGTATTTTACAGTTATTTATTAGGTATAGAATAATACCCTTTCAATACTACATAGGCGTAGTGACTGCTAGTATTGACCCCCTAAACCTACAGTTTAAAATGGAATCTGAACTACTGTAGTGTATTCCATGCTCTCCCACCTGGAATCAATCCCGCGAGCTAGTGCAGCAATTGTACATGCGGGACTAGGAATGATGTTAATTGTTTATTATTGAATAAAGTAGCTGTTGATTACTTTGCATTAAATTAATGAATTCAATAACATTATGTTTAACTACTATTTTTATTTGTTTTATTTATTATTTTTATCAGAGTTGGAAATAGTATGTCCGTGAAAGCACTTTTATTGTTGTATGGCACAGCTAGGACATGAATATGAGATATGTACGTGTGAGAATGTTGTTTAATCATTCAGCATATTTGATTAAATAGCATACAGTCTTTACAAGAAATTCAACATCCTTTCTTTTGATTATACTTCGATTAATTTCCCAGAAATGCATGTGGACGTCATATCTCGAAATTAAATTTTAAGAAACAAACACAAACAGACATTGTAACAACATAGGTTATATTTTGTTGTATAGAAGACTGTAGTAGAACTAGTCAACGTAAATAACGTCATATTTAACCTGAAAAGCAATTGGGGATGGGCATGAGTCGAGTCAAAGTTAATTTTCTCAAGCAGAGTTCCGAGACGAGTCACTGTTTTGAGGTCGAGTTTTGAGTCGAGTCGAGTTTGAAAAATGGCTCGCTCGTTTCAACTTCTTTTGAAATAATTGTGTGATTAGACTGGAAAGCGAGAGCTATGAGAAATGTAAGTAGTAACGTGGAATATTTTTAGTGTTGCTCACGAGGTGAGACAGTGCTCGCATCTCGCCTCGTCTCGATTAACAAGACGACAATGAATTTTTATAACGAGACAGCCTCAAATGTCGTGAGCACTAACTTCAGTATATACTGTAGTTCTCACCACCAAGGCTGAGACCTGCACTGTGAAAGTTTTGAGCCGAAGCAGAAGCCCAGCCCGTGTAGGGATGTTAACCGGCTTAGCTCGGTTCAACTGAGCGAACAATTCAAGCCGGCGTGGTTTCGTGGTTGAGATGAGGCTCCGACTCAACTCAGGTGAGCCATCGTCTCGAGCCGGCTCGGTTGGAGTGAGCCATCAGCTCGGTTTGTTTCGGCTTGTGTCGGTCTGGGTGGGTGAGCTGTTGGCTCGGATCGATAGGGAATGAGCTGTGAGCCGAGCCGCTCGAACCGTTGAGATCCCTAAACCCGGACCAAGCAGTTTTGAACGTGTGTGGCCGGCGCCCTCTAACTTTTAACTTTTTTTGCTTCAAGCCCGGATATTTGCTCCTCCGGAACTCACACCCAGAACCTCGTGAACGATGTCCTTGCCTCCTAGACTTCATGACTACCGAGGTCAGCAGTCAACTAGTTTTTAGTATTCAGATACAAATCACCTATCTTTCACATTTATACACGGTGTTGTTATAATAATAATAATAATAATAATAATAATAATAATAATAATAATAATAATAATATAGTAGTAGTAGTAGTATCATTGGTAATAATTATATTGTCTGTGTAGGATACTTGAAGAAAGTACTTGAAACTGCGCAGAGCATTTGGCTCGTTTTGGCTCGACTCGATTCGAAACTTGAGTCAAATTCGAGTCGAGTTTCGAGTCGAGTTGGAGAAAATTTGTCGAGCCGAGTTCTCGAGTCGAGCTCAGATGTTTGTTTCGAGTCGAGTTTCAATGAAAACTCGCACGAACTCACTCGTGCCCATCCCTAGAAGTAATCTTAAACATCACAGATATCATAATTGATTTTTTGATCTGATTTCAGTTTAGCTTCCATTTCATCAGGGAGGCAATATGAGACGTGGGCCTACATCTTAACGTGGGATCCGAATCACGTGAGCTCCGCCGTGAATCGAACCTGGGTCTCCCACGCCAAAGGCGTGTACGCTAATCGATTAGCCACGAGGGAGCTCCACATATTATAATTCCGCATATGGGGTGCAATAGGGTAAATGCGTTGTTATACAGGATCTTCATGCAACTAAAACGAATTCACTTTTTCTTATAGTGTTGAAGCGATAGCATTTTGTCTCTCCCTCCTTACTTCGGACGTGTATGCATGCTTATGGTATAGAAAATTCTGTGTGCAATATTATGTACTGTATACACAAAATAGAGAGAGGTAAAAAAAAAAAAAAAAGAACTTCAAAAATCTCATAATCATTTTACTTGATGCTGTACATTATTTCGTCAATCTGCGTACACCTTGTGTTCGAAACATCAACTTTCTGTGGTTTCATCAGATCTCAATTTTAGCTTGAGATCCGTTTTACACTGACAAATTCAATTGGTATATGTGAAGGCACTGATATAAAATAAGGCGCCTACGGGAAAATATCAATATACTCAACCAACATTGTGACGTAGCCACGTCTCAGAGCTTCATGTACTGTACAAATATTGCTTAGGTGGATTAACCAGTTTCCCATTCGGATCGATCAGGTGGGTTGACGCAACGTGTTCTTCGAAATATTTTTAATATTTCTGCAACTTGGAAGTAAGCACATATCGACGAACCACGTATATCAATATTTGGTGTAAAACTATTACTTTGTTTTAGCTCGTAGTTTGCTCTTTATGGAACAGATTCGATATTAGTTCGTTTTATAAGAAAATAATAATGATTTTGAAGACATTCGCTTGATATGTCATTTTTTTTATATCTTGGAAGCTCTGTTTCGAAATTATTAATAATAATAATAATAATAATAATAATAATTTATGTTATTTGAATTTTAAATATGTTCAAAAATAATTATAAGTAAAGAAAATATGCTCGCAGTGTTTAGTTGCATAATTTAACATATTGAAAGATGAATGTTTCCCTTTCAGGTACTTTCATATCTAACGATAAATGACAAATGATGACACTACAGATGTTCTGGAATACAGTGCGAATTTTTCATTGCAGCTGTTTAACTAAAGCAGAGTTTCTACCTGACGTCATTAACGTCATTAAAAACAAGCCTTTATTTAATGAGCATCGTAAGCATTTACGAAATACGAGGGTCGTTCAAAAAGTTTGTTGCCTTCACATGAACAGAGAAAGCTTTCAAATAATATGATAAATTTGATTGATTTACATAAATGTACCGTATAAAAATACTTTTCTACACCATGTTTGTTTAAATGTTTGTCATAGCGTGGCATGAGTTTAGAGACTGCTTGTTCGATGAACTTCGTCCAATATTCCGAAGTTATATCGCTGCTTTGCTTATTCTGTCCTATATCCCGTCCACTATGAGCGCTTGTTTCCATGAAAATGTCTTAAAGAGCTTTCGTGTTCTCACTATAGTGCTGAAAAATGTCTTGAGCCGTGGCAAAAATGTGAACTAAAGCTCACACCTTCGAGAAACCCACGCGTTGAGCCAATAAGGGTTCAGCTGTTGCTAAGCGAGAGAGCCTTATCGAACGGGACGGGAGTGGAATTCCTTCAGACGATAGCAGCGCTTGAAACGGAAGGTTAGGTGTCAAGTCAATGCGATATATCTATAGTCATGGCAGATAATGGCTTTCCCGACCTGTAATTGTCCTCGATCTTTCTACGCCCAATCTCTAATTCCATAACATTTTGCAATCGCCCGATGCGACATTGTTGTATCAGTATTACCATGTATTTATTAGTATTGGTATTGAACACCAGTGAGACTACATCTTCATGCCCACAGAAGACGAGTCACTCACTGTGCTCATGTCCAATTGGAATGCTACTTGCAACTTACTCGACATGTTCACGATTGGTAACAGCTGATACAGGGTGTTAGATACGTATGTAGCTGCCATGCCGAAACCGTTGCTACAGATTAAGCCATTGTTGCCAACAACGTTAATCAAAACATCTTTTTCAGGGCAAATAATACCGGAAACTGACTCTCGTACTACGTCTCAAAACAAGTTGGACTTGTAATTTTTCTTTACAAAGACTATTCGCTAGTGAATAAAGAATGCTAATGATAACTATTGCAGTGAATATTATAAATCTAGATAAATTTCTTAATAATTACAATTATCGTTAATTTAAACCAAATAATTGTTGTATTCAAAATTTTCTTTTTAATTGTTCGGAAAATCAACTGTTCATAATGCGAAACAGAAGTGCAATGAATCTAACCCCTTATACTTCTTATCATTTCTAGCACTAATTGTTATCATTTGTGGCATGCTATCAACCAAAATTTACCGAAAAGTGATTAAGCTAGCAACGTGCTGTATACCAATATCGTATTCGTGACTGGTAGGTGTTAGTCTGTCACCGTTAGGAATATGCATGTTGCTTCTCTTGGGATTTTATAAAGTGCATAAATAAATAGTCACTTCCATCAGAATAAAAATTACGTGTTATTTCCAGGAAGAACAGCATACTTTCCACATTCTGTGGTACATTTTTCCTCGATTTTCTCGACAGCTATACACAATAATTTACTTTCAAGCATTTAATTTTGTTTAGCTTAATGCAACCTATCAATTAACATGTCTCATGTTTGACAATATTATAGTTAAATAAATAATATAGTTTCAGTTAGGAATAGCCAAAAATTCCGCAATTCGGAAAATTTCGTTTTTTTCAATTTTGGGGTTTTCTAAATTCCAGATTTATTCCGGATTTTTTTCAGAAATCCGAATCTTTTTTCGAATTTGCTTTCTGCTTCCGGAAAGTAAAATTTCCGGAATCGTCCGTCCCTAGTTCCAGTATTAATCATGATTTTGAGCTATATCTCATTAACCGTCCTATGTACTGCCATCTTGCTAGTGTGATAATAAAAAGTTCGTTGAGGGCATACTCCAATCAGTTTGATCTTAATATATGGCATTTTTATCCTACAGCGTAACTCACAAAGTTCACAAAAAAACAGTTTTCTTTCTCGATTTTATCGAAAACTACGCATGAGGATTTGTACAGAGAGAAAAAACATATGTGACATACGTAAAAGCGTGGGTTACATGCGTAAATCCTGTAGTTTTTGGACTTGAAGTACGATTATATATAACATTCTGCAGCAAATATGTAACTGTGAACGTATGTTTTATAATACTGTCCATCTATACTTACTTTCCGTATGACAGTATATAGGTAGTAAGGATCTCACATACAAATGGACGTGTATAATATACAGCTGACGTATTTAATATATTTATACGTACGTAATATACAGAATGTTAGACGTCAGACATCCTGTACCTGCATCATATAACATCTAAGTGCGAGAAGGGAAGCTATGGATAATGTATGCTTCGTACAGATTTCCGTAGTAAACATATTGATTCCGTATATATGTACAATTTACCACTGTCCAGATAACATATTTTTCTCAGTGGATTATCCATATAATTTAATCCAACTCAATGAGATCTACGAATTGGCATCTCTTATCTCTGGACATTTTTTTTAATGCTTACAAATATTATATAATTTATATTCCTTGTCTTGTATACTTTTCAGTGTAACCACGGTTCTTAAACTAACAACTCCATTTCACTTAAAATTTTGATTTTGGATTCACTGTTTATAAATTTTAACCCTCTTCTTGGAAACATATCCTTTGGGATACACGACATTGTTGAATATTTTTTTTAGTTACTTTCTAACTACCTATTCTTGGGAATGTATCCTATGGGATTCACTACGTCACAGGCTTGTCTAAATAAAAAAATGTAACTAAAATTGATAATTATGTCTTATTTTACAATTATTTGACACGAGAATTGCATGCTTCTTTTTTTTTTTTTTTTTTTTTTTTTTTTTTTTTTTTTTTTTTTTTTTTTAAGGAACGCAACTCTTCTTGCCAAGAACAGGTTTAAATATCTAAAAATATGAAGAACAAAATCAAAATATGGAGACCATAATTAGAAAATGCTATGTAACACAGTATAACAGAGACTATTTACCAATGTGTAAGTTAATCGCATGTCAATTATGACGTCATATAAGTAGCTATTAAATGAGTAGTAACAATTACTCAAAGTTGTTGACTGCTTTATAAGTAATCGATCGTAATGAGATCCAAGTTATTTTTATTTGTCCTTCGTTATTTTCAAAGTTGAGTTGAGTTGATTTTGAGTTTAACGTCCCGTTCAGCAGCGAGGCTATATGAGACATGGACCTACTGATTAACGTGGAAACTGAGTCACATGAGCTCCCGTCGGGAATCGAACCCGGGTATCCCAAGCCAAAGGCGCGTACGCTAACCGCTTAGCCACGAATGAGCTCTTCGTTATTTTCAAAGATCAAATGAAAAACTATTTCAAAATTTTATCGTAAGGGTAATCACTTTAAAGGTATCGATTGACAAATTTCTAATGATTTTATTATTTAATTTTAAAACTATTTTTTTTTTTTGCAGACATGCAATATTGGGGATAATATTTAAAAAAAAAAGATTTATAAAACATGAAATGTGTTAAATATTTTTCTTATTTCTTGTTTATTTGATATTATCAGTATAAACGTTTCGTTTCGTGGACTAACGGATTGAGAGAAACATATAAAATGCTTGGTGTGGAGTATTGTAATATATGAGGCAGAGACGTGGATATTACGCAAAAGCAATGGAAAAACTGGAGGCTTTCAAAATGTGGATATGAAGAAAAGTTGTTGATTTTGAGTTTAACGCCCCTTTCAGCACGAAACTATGAGACTTGGACCTACTGAATAACGTGGAATCCAAACCCCATGAGTTCCCGCCGGAAATCGAACCCATGTCTCTCAGGCCAAAGGCGCTTATGCTAACCGCTTAGCCACAAGAGACCTCAGAAGAAAAAATTGAGAAAATTACTTGGGTGAATTGGGAAACGAATGAGAGGGTGTTAGAAATGGCGGGGAAGAAAAAGAGTAATTTTATATGTAATTGAAAAGAGGAAGTGAAACTGGTTGGAATATTGGCAGAGAAAGAACTATTTATAATGATTAACGGGCTAGAGGGCATGATGGCAGGAAAGAGAGGGAGGAAACGAAAGAGGCTACAGTTGATGGACGGTATTAAAACAGAGAAATTGTACGTGAATACGAAGTTAGCTTAAAGACCGTGGAGCGTAGAAGTTTCTCAGCTTTGGCAAGTGACCTGTCAATGGCAGTGTACCTATTATGGTGATGATAATTTAAATAATTTTCGTATGTTTATGTTTTGGGTTCATTCAAGTCAATCTTATAACTGGAGTAACATTTCAAATTAGAAATCATACACATCGCGGTGAACCGTATGCCTCAAATTGGTGTCTGAACTTTTCGTTTCATGTATTTCGTATTTTGTATGCATTTTGGTTCTGAAGCTCCTGCTTCTTAGACAATAATGTTGCCAACTAAACAAGATGTGAGGTTGTACCGCCTTGAAAAGTATATTTAAGGCATGTAATGCTAAACCCCGTTAAGTTCACTTTGACAAATTTCATATCAGATAAAAAGAAAAGCAAAACTCTTAACCCTGACAATAACACGTTACTGAATATCACTTTAGGTACACCGCACGATTTCAAGACGTGCTATAGAAATGGTTCTCCATAAATGTTGCGTTTCGGTCAGCGTTATCCTCTAGAACTAGTTTGTGCCAATAACAATCTTTTTTGAATTCAATTACTTTAATTTACGATAAAACGGAATGATTTAATTAAGTACAAAAATTGCTTTTGGTGGCCTAATTTTATTAGCAGTGAGGTAATAAAACGAATTCCGAGAGAGCGCAGCTCAAAAGAGTTCACGATCATTACAAGTTGCATAAACAATTTGCTGTTGTTTTGCATAAACCTATTTGTATATTTCTGTTTCATCAGCCATCAATTATTTAAAAAGAAATAACAATTCCGTTGTTAGAAATGGCTATAATAAGTCTGAATCTACATTAGGCAAACAAAATATGATTTCAAAACTATGAACAAAGCAAATTATCACGGCTAGTTGTTTAGAAATATTAAAAGTAAACTAATCTTGCGGGCAAGGAATACCAGTAGAGGGAAGGGCTCTCTTCCCCTCCTTTTGACTTCTGAAAGGAATTGATTGATGCAACACGTCAGAAAATGAGTATTATCGTCAGGGTTAAGTATACCTACAAAATGCACAATTCACAATATTAGGACGCACATCCATATCATTGTTACCGAAAAAATAGCATTTTGCTTTTCAGATTTTTCTCTTTCAAATTTGTCAAAGTGAACAACGGGTTATAGCTTAAGAAGCTCCATTTGTTCCTATTTGGAAAGCTCTGTCGCGTCTCGTCTCTATGGAAACACTAGTAGGCAAACATTTTATGTAAGTGAATTGGAGAGCAAAACATAAAATAAGTTTGTACGTTGTACGTTCCCAGATTATGAATCTGAGTTCAGCATATATATATATATATATATATATATATATATATATATATATATATATAAGACAATCAATCGTACCTACCTCATTTTCCGTCAGAGTTGGTGCGAACATCAGAAAACTTCTTCAATTCGGCTCAACATGCATTGTTTGCACGGACTTCTGTCTGTCGGCTCCGTGATACTTTCTTAAAATTTACCCCATTTTAATGAATCTTTCAACGTGCTTTCATTGAGGCTTAAGAAATAAACTAGCTTGTCAGGCATAAAGTGCGTTAAGAGTAAGGGCTAAATTGATGTATAATCAACTCCAAATTAAAAGTATTCTCATATACACAAGATGTAATAACAAATTTTTCCACAATAATTTTCACTTAATAAAATCAAATTTACGTTTCTTTGTCATTACCATTACTATTTCTGCCAAGTGTGTTAATAATCTCCATTGCTCCGATTTCAAATGGAACAAAAATTAGAGGACGAGTTTGCGAATTTTGCAACATATGTAACGGTAAACTTTGTAAAAAAATTCTCCAAGTTTCGTAAAACATAGTATGTGTTATCTCTGAGACCTAAGAATTACTCTCCTTGCCTGTGATTAAAATCACGTTCTAGTTTTTTTTTAAAAAAAGAAAGAAAATATCTTTAACAATAACTTTTACATAATGTATCCGATTTACGCGAAACATGGCGTGAACTTTCTTTGGAGTTTTCCAATGTAATTTTATGCTTCTAGTTGAAACTACTGAAGGATAAGTTGTGAAATTACTCCAAAATTTAAATAAGGTTTGTGAGAGTTTCGTTCGACGCTTTAGTCTTACATCTGTTGGTTGGAATTGAATTTGTTCAAGTTGGTCGTGGAAACAACATACATCATGCAACAAGGATGGCAAAATTGGAAGAATGTGTGTGGTGTTCTGTATGAACGTACAATCATGGTAAGTAATACAAAGATTATTTACATAGCAGTGGTTAGACCAGTAATTATATACGGAGCAGAAACATACCCAATAAAGAGCACATGGAAAAAGCTGAATGTTACTGAAACGAGAATGCTGCGCTGGATGTGTGGGATAGCAAGAAAAGACAACGAGGAATGAGAGAGTAGGGGGAACAATCAAGGTTGTAAAGATATCTAAGAAGATGCAAGAATTAAGACTGCAGTGGTATGGCCATCTAATGAGAACAAACGATAATGTTGTCAGAGAAATGATGAGTGGAAGTGGATGGGAAGAGGTATAGAGGGATACCAAGAAGGAAATGGATAGACATGTTTACGAGATGTAGAAGGAAATAGAAGAACGACTTAGGGGAAGTATATAACTTGAAATCATTCTGGGAGAGGGCTTTATGAAGAAGACTCATCAGAGACGGAAACCCACGTGAATGAGAAGAGACGGAGATAAATAAAAAGGAAGGTGGTAAAATACTCTAACAGAAATGAATGCTGGTTCCTATTCTGCGCGGGATCAGAAGCTATATTGTATTGATGTACGGAAAACCATATGTTAGACGATAGAAAACCAAAGTAAAAACATTGTGTACAGCACATAACTTTTAATGGTGTGATTGTAGAAGTTGAATATTAAAATGAAATAATATGGAATGATTACAGACTATATTCATTGTGAAACTAATGTTTGATCTAATTGTTTCTCGCAATGAATATTATAATATGTAGATAGTTTTATGATTTTGAATATAAAATCGTATTTTTTAAGATGCAGTGCTGTAGGTTTTTTTTCTCTTTTTTTTGTGTGTGTGTGTGTGTGTGTCCTCTAAGCTAAAGGAAGCAAACGGGGAAAATATCGTGAAACACTGAACTGAATGTATTACGTAGAAATATGAAAATCGCAAGGAATCCACTAATGCAGTGTTTTTTAAGCCAGAAAATCACATTATTTGGGATTGAACTAAGGACCTTTTATACCAGAAGCAAGTACTGTAAGGCACGGTGCTCGACCATACCAGCTAATAAGCTTGTAGCTGAATAGGAACCGGAGTTCTTATGAAATTAGCAGTATTCATTCTTAATTTAGCAGGTAGAATTTACCACATATTTTTAATTGAATATCTTGATATACATGTTGTACCTGAGGTTTAAATTCGCACTAAAGTTTAAGGAATCGACATTTACATCGAGTCGGTAATATTAAGTTCATGAAAATTAGCGTTTTCGCTTCCTATGTATAATATATAGATAGGGTTTTGTGCTTAGTTTTAAATTGAACTTGTCTTTGAAATATTTTATACAGAGATGAATATTAATATATTAATTACTTTAGTTCTGTTTCACGAATGTTGATTTTAAGGGAATTTCATATCTTCTAACTTAATTAAACAATATGAATCACATATTATTTTTGTGAATTTATTTACATACATGATTGTATCAATTTATCAGTTCACAGAAATTTCTTATCTTGCTAACAATAAAAGCAAAACTACACTGATTTTTTTTTTAATCTAATCTATTCCAAATTTCCGTTAATATCAGCGAAAAAGCTCTCAGTGAATCAAACTAAAGGAGAAAACTAACGTAAAACTCTCATATACTCAGCAGCAACGCCATTTTTAAAGCGATGATATTATTGGAAAATAATTAATTAAATATATAAATAATAAGTTATTATTCGCCCTATCTGTCTGAACTGCTGCAAATCATGTCGGGGAAGGTATGTCTTCCTATAATTGAAAAATGCAATTTTTCTGGAGGCTAGCAATAATACGAAACAGATTTATGATGCCCCATGATAGAGAAAAAGAATGAAACTGGAAAAACTGGACAGATACCATACTACATTTGTCTTGTGAAAGTATTTTACATAGCTTCTAGCATAGAAACAATTGACTAGCTTTGTGTAAAAATAAATAAAAAAATAATGTATAATATTCAGTAACCAAAATTTCAAAAGTGAAAGTTCAACATTTATATTGAAATGGTTAGGAAGTAGTTAATAACATGAACTACTTGCTTTGTATAGTAAGGTTTGCTGAATGTTCACATTTAATGTGTAAATACACTTAAATGCAGTTACATATTAGTATACATTATAGATATAAACTCATTTTACATTGATTAGGCTGACATATTTCGAAGGTGCAAAAATTTTTACTTTTTTAAAAAAAAATCATCATCTATTATTAGATGGTCTTATGTAATAGAAACTTAGGCTACACGGTCTATCCCTACTCTCATATAAGTCTTCAACGTATTCTTTCCACCTTCATATGACCTCATTTCTCTCGCTGACTACCTTCCCATTCTTATTTTCTACTGCCATCATAATACCCCCTTGTTTCATCCGAAATTCCATCGATTTCACCTCCTTGTACATTTCCTCATATTTCCCAACTCTTTCTAATTCTTCTGTGTCCTCGCACTTTTTTTTTGTAAAACTCTTCCCTCGCTACGTGTGGTTCTCTTCGTAATTCATTCATTCGCATTCTTTGTAATTCGCATAATTGATAAAAGAATGCGAAAAAAATGTTCATTAATAGAAAATACACATTTGTTGAATGTTTAGTATTACTTCTGACCGCAGAAATCTGCAAGTTTGAATTTTTATCATAATTTGCGAAACAATTGTATTTTCCATGTTAGTTTCCGCACTGCAATTTCATTTTATTAATTTTTACTTTTTTTAAGATTAAAAATAAGCTTTATGTACAAAATAAGTTTGAGTGTACCAAGTATTTTAGGCTCATCATCTTTGTATATCATAGTTATTGGCTGAGCTGGGCATGGGCCGTAAGGCGTAGGTCCCCAGTTCTTTGAGTGATAAAAATAATTGAAGCTATTATTTATATATTTTTTGAAAGTTTATAGTAAGTGTTGCCCTGTATTAGATTTTTTTTGAAACATTAGATTTACTTTCAGTTGTAGTCTTTTTTTCTGTTATGCAATATTTAAAACAATATTTCAGGTCCACAATGTCAACGTTCAAGCTAACCATAATATTAATCTGGTGAGAGCTAAGTTGGAAACTTCTGCAGGACACATTGAAAACTGTAAATCAATTTGCAAGCAAAGGCAATCGACGAATTAGTTTTTAAATGGATCACAGTAATACGTTGTCACTATGTGCTGCTAGCAAAACGTAAGAAAATACGAAAAGCAACAAATATTGTTGTGCTTTCTCTTATTTTACACGAGAATCAAAAAAATAATAATAATAATTGTTACAATTTCCTGCTATTCTGTAGAGCGCTTACATCTGCTGCGTGGTGTCCCTGGTTTGATCACCGGCCAAGTAAGTTTATGGTGGACAATATGTCGATGTGTCTTCTGGGGGTACTCCTATTTCCTCCAAATTGTCATTCCACTAATTCTTCCATCATCATTCACTTGCCTTAATCATCGCCTCCCTTAGCCTAAAGGGCATACTCCTGGGATGTTAAACTGAAAGATTTCATTTCATTTTTCGTGTTATTCTTCTCAAACTTTTGCTTGAAAATATAAATATTATTCGTAATCAGGGAATGGATTATTCGTATAAAATTAATATTCATGTTCCCAATATTCACGAGATTGTTACATTTTTTGTGTTTCCTGTTAAATTTTGCACAATACGAAAAGAAAGCTTTTAAATTGAAAAGCTAATTTAAACCCATACATACATACATACACACACACACACACACATTTTATATATATATATATATAATTATCGACTTTAAAGAAACAAAAACTTTCAAAATGTAACTAGGGTAATTCTTTTTTTACGATTCTTCCTAAAATGATACATTTATTTATGCATTTATGTATGTATGTATTTATTTATTTATTTACTGTTTTCGTCGATTGTCCGGTATCCACCAGAAAAGTTTATTTTATTTCTTCTTGATAGTCCTAACACTGAAAATGATATTCCGCCGTAGTTAGTTGTTTTAACATTTACTGCGTGCTACTAAAAATATATGGTATCAATGCAACCCATTATACTCTGAACGTAAAAAAAAAAAAAAAATGAAAATATAATATTTGAGTTTTACGTTCCACGGTTATGCCGGTTAGGCTAAAGGAGACGGTGATGATGAGTAATGAATGAAATGAAGAATGTGGGAGGAAACGGGAGAACCCCGAGAAAACCCACGCACACGGTGTTTGTCCACCACAAAGTTCACTTGGCGGGGGCTGGGGTCGAACCCGGGACACCAAGCACCAGAGGTGAACGCTCTACCACTGGGCCACCGCGGCCCTTACTCTGAACGTAGTTGAGTTACATAACTTTCGGGAAGTGGCGCGGAAGAGGAGGCCACATTAAAAAAAGAAAAAAAAGAAAAAAACTAGTGTTGTCTACTGATAAACACATAATTATATTTTCTTTTGCTAGTAAAGGAACACCATTAAAAAAAAAAGTGTTTCAAAATATTTGAAATAGGAAATTCCACACCTTCAAGAGAAAGAAATGCTAATTTAACAGGAACTTCGTGGAGTGGTCGATTAGTTTATATAAGAGTAAAGAATAAAGGACATTAAAATTTGTGCTAGAAAGTAATATGAAACGACATAATTATTTAAGTTATTGCTCATTTCTGCAGTTGTACTGGTAGTTTGATTGTATACTGTATGGCATAATTCAGGTGGAGATTAAATTTTGGGAGTGAAGACGAAATCAAATTTATATTTTCTCTGATACCACTTTCTAAATAGTGAATCTTTATGAAGATTAATTTTTAATATAATCCATTCTAAGTGATCAAGCATGTTCCGCTTGACCATCTCCGAAGAAAATATATTTTTTCATGAATGTTTATACTGTATCAGAGTACTTCAAAACCACAATTAATTGTTTTTTAAAACATCTCGTAGCGACGCAGCTTCTGCCGCCATTTTGCGTTTTCTCGATTTCAAACGTTTACGTTGTTTTGAATATTTCAGCATGTATTTGTCCTAGCAAATTGAAAATTGCTGGGCGTGTCCAACTTCTGCAGAGCTAAAACTTTGTATTCTTAACATTTTTGCCTAAAACCACTTGAAAGGGGTGAAATCAGGGCCTACAGTAGCAACATTTTTGGACATTGAAAACATGTTTGGGAAGAGGAAGCAACTGACGTAGAGGTCTGAATGTTTATGTGCATATAGTCCGGGGTCATAAATTTATACTCAAAAATTTGCCAACCTGTAGCTCTTGACCGGTGTCAATTAACTATTTCATTCAGGTAACTCCCAAATTGTCCTCACAATGCTGGATGAGCACACTATTGCCAGCACCAACATATTGCCCCTAATGGTCACCCATTTGAACACTGCTCAGCCCACACTACTTGACTTCTGTTATCTCAAGGAGAAATGGTAAAGCAGTGCAGCTAAATATCAGATTCATGAGAATGAAATGTCCCCCCAGATTCATCATTTCCAGAGGTCAAAAATTAAAACTACAATACATGATTAATCAAGGTGGTTGCTGTCTACAACCACATATTTTTACCAGTGCCCAGCCAACGATTGAATTTCATCTACTAGTCTGTGATGCAAAGAAGTCCTCAACCGCACGTTGCATCAAATCATCAGAGAAAATAATCAAAATGTCGGAAAAGTTTATAGGAACTGGGAAATATATCAGGACAGTACGGTGAATGAGCAATGGTCTCATACTACAACTCCATGAGTGAGTTCACCGTACTTTGTGCAACAGTGTTGTCCCATACTATGAGAAAACCATGTTTGTTTGCCGTTGCTGGATGCTTGCAGAGAAATTTGAGGCGTATACCGTTGAGTTCAGCACTGTAACGATCTGCATTTGTGATTTCATCTTGCCCGAGAAAGATATGATGAATCAACTTCATCATAGACCACCATACCAGCAACAATAATTTATATGGTTGGAAAGGTAATTTAGGAAATCGTGCTGGAGGTCGAGATCGATTCAACAATTGTCATGACCGTTCGCGATTGTTATAGAGGTCCAATGTTCATCAAAAGTGACAACCCAACGCAGGAAATGTTTCCGGTTATTTCTTACACTCAGATAACTTCACACCCCCAGACAGCGATTCTTATTGGCCGATGTGAACTCATGTGGAAACTGAGTCCAACTTTTTCACCTTGCTGATTGCACGGTGTCGCTGGACGGCAATTATGTGATGCATGCCTATCTCGTTTGTAACTGCACGAATACTTTTCAGAGGGTCTACTTCCATGGTGCTTCTGACGAACTCATCTGAACACAGTGGTCGGTGTCCACGGGGCTTATTTTACAATACTGCCACCAGAACGAAATTTCACAAAGGAGCAAGCAATGGTGTGTTGGTTCGGCTTTTGTGGCCCAAATCTCAGTTTACTGTGCAGAATGCAACAGTTTGATTTGATTCTGGTTTAGGGTCCCTTTCAGCAGCAAGACTATATGAGACATGGACCTAGAGCTTAACGTGGGATCCGAACACCAAGAGCTCCCGCCATGTATCGAACCCAGGTCCCCCACACCAAAGGCGTGTACGCTAACCGCTTAGCCATGAGGGAGGTCGATGTCCCAATTTGAATTAGCAAATAAAATATCACTCGAAATTGTGTTCCCCATAATTCATTTTTTACGACATTGTTCAACAACGCAGTGTCTCGTGAGTGCCTGAGAAACCCAACCTGTTTCCTGGAAGTGTACTGCGTTTGTTCCGTTATTGCGCTACCTTAGTTCAGCGCTGTGTTCTGTTGCTGAAATGAGTTTTTCTCACTATACGTTAGAACACATTTCATTCACACCTACTTAATAGTTCTTAAAATAGTAATAATGTGTTCGAGTAGTGCAATAGAGAGCATATATGATTTTATTTGCTTTTTTTTTAATACTATACTTAATTTATAGGTCCAGATCTCACTGTGTGCATCATTGCAGGTAATATAATAATTGTTGATGCTTAATAGAAAGTAAATGTAAGGATATGGTTTGAAAAGACCAGAGCAGCCTTCAGAGTACAATAACATAACAGTGGTATCGTTTGTCTTCTTCATGACTGTCCTAATCACTTAAACAAGCCATGCGTGAATGCACTAATGAGAAGAATTTATTAACAGTGATTACAGAAAAGGAGTTTTTGATGTTCTATAGCTCAAGTGTGGTAACAATGAAAGACTGCCTCATGCATTGATTTATGGATATGAGTTCTGGTGTAACATGCGTTGTCGCTGGTGTTCAAATATATACGCAAAATTTCAGGAATGAGTCATTAACGTATTGATTTAAAATAATAATTATAATAAGCTATTTATGTCTACATTGATTCAAAAGCGTTTAGTTTTTGACTTATTAAGGTATTCATCAAACTGTTTCTTGCTATACAACTTATTTTTAAGAAATCGAAATTTTTCGTGACGACCATGTATCTCCAGGTTATGTTGAAATGAATCATGCATATTGATATTCCTAGATTCAAAATATGCTAGCAAAAGCAAGAGTATCGATGAAGTTTGAAATCTTAAAATAAATGACAATGTTTTTTAAGGATTTATTTCTGACAACATGTCAATATAATTAATTACCCAAACATGTGAAAAAAATACATACTAGATCTTTCACGTACGGCTAATATCCAAAAATATTAATTTTCATGATGTGGGAACTGGAGAAGTTCACTGACAAGTAATATAGTGCTCTGAAGCAAGAATGTAGGAATTTGATTTTGTTTCTTTTTAATACTTCAACTTCTGTTTCTATTTTAGACCGTTGTGGC